>NC_074695.1:22397449-23872449 GCF_029448725.1 Salvelinus fontinalis
CCTCTAGCAGTCCTTTCCCAGAGTGGAGAGGTTCTTCCCCTCTAAGCTGAGTTATTTAACGGCACCTCTTGAGTGATTATGTGCTGCTGAATTAAACATCACAGCTGGGCCTCAGCCGCTGGCTTTCTCACACACACACACAAACACTCACGCACGCACGCACGCACGCACGCACACACACACACACACACACACACACACACACACACACAGACAGACAGACTAACACACACACACACACAGACACACACACACACACACACACACACACACACACACACACACAGACTAACACACACACACACACACAGACTAACACACACACACACACACAGACTAACACACATCTCTCTCTTCCTGTTCCTCAAAAGTTCCAACTCTTTAATATGCCGCCTGGACCCCATTGGCAGGCTGGTACAGAAGGTTCTTCAGGAGGAACACAGGCCTTCAGTAGTGGGGAGGAGAGCACCAGATAGATACAATACCTGCTGCCTTCAAAATAGATGTGATGTGAGAGAGACCAGGGAGAGATGTCAAGATGTGACAGAGACCACACCATCCTCCGTTAAACATGCATACATCCACATGCCCACCCATCTCCCATACAGTGCAGTCGGAAAGTATTCAGACCCCTTGACTTTTTCCACATTTTCTTATGTTATGTCTGGAGTACGTTCATCAAGGATCTCTGTACTTTACTCTGTTCATATTTCCCTCTGTCCTGACTAGTCTGCCAGTCCCTGCTGCTGAAAAACATCCCCACAGCATTATGCTGCCATCACCATGCTTCACCATAGGGATGGTGCCAGGTTTCCTCCAGATGTGGAGCTTGGCATTCAGGCCAAAGAGTTCAATCTTGGTTTCATCAGACCGAGAATATTTTTTTCCCATGGTCTGAGAGTCCTTTAGGTGCCTTTTGGAAAACTCCAATCGGGCTGTCATGTGCCTTTTACTGAGGAGTTGCTTCCATCTGGCCACTCTACCATAAAGGCCTGATTGGTGGAGTGCTGCAGAGATGGTTGTCCTTCTGGAAGATTCTCCAATCTCCACAGAGGACCTCGGGAGCTGTCAGAGTGACCATTGGGTTCTTGGTCACCTCCCTGATCACAGCCCTTCTCCCCCGATTGCTCAGTTTGTCCGGGCGGCCAGCTCTAGGAAGAGTCTTGGTGGATCCAAACTTCTTCCATTTAAGAATGATGGAGGCCACTGTGTTCTTGGGGATCTTCAATGCTGCAAAATTGTTTTGGTACCCTTCCCCAGATCTGTGCCTTGACACGATACTGTCTCTGAGCTCTACAGACAATTCCTTTGACCTCATGGCTTGGTTTTTGCTCTGACATACGCTGTCAACTGTGGGATCTTATATAGACAGGTGTGTGCCTTTCCAAATCATGTCCAATCAATTGAATTTACCATAGGTGGAAACAGGTGGAACAGGTGGAAACATCTCAAGGATGATCAGTGGAAACAGGATGCACCTGAGCTCAATTTCAAGTCTCATAGCAAAGGGTCTGAACACTTATGTAAATAATGTATTTCTGTTTTTTATTTGTAATACATTTGCAAACAATTCTAAAAACCTGTTTTCACTTTGTCATTGTGGGGTGTTGTGTGTAGATTGATAAAAAAGATTGAATCCATTTAACAATAAGACTATAACGTAACAAAATGTGGAAAAAGTCAATGGGTCTGAATACTTCCCGAATGCCCTTTATATACCCCCTAGAGTGCCTCACAGGGGAGAAGGTCCTTAGGAGACCCCCTGCCTCCCACCATCTCCCCTGCTGAGCCTCCTCCTATGCCTTTCTCACACAGACCTGGGTGGACACGGCTGAACTGGCCAATTCACAGCATGACACTCCTTGAAACTGGCACGTGCCCTTGGATTGGTACACACCCCGGGCGCCAGGAACACCATGGCATGGATGCGGTGGAGCGAAAAGGAGAGGAGGAAGAGAGGGATGGGAGAGAGGGAAAGAGAGGGGGCGGAAGGCAAAGAGCGCTGACACCAGACACCCAATTAGAGTGTCTATACTGAGAGCATTTAACAAAGGCTTTTTGAGAGAGGAGCCAGAGAGAGGGGAAGATGGGTTCAACAGAGACTCCTCCACCACCTCGACAGGAGCTGGCTGCAGGGCGTTTACTCCATTTTAGCTTGTTTGATGTGGAGTGTTGTTTGCCTGTTTATGCCGTTGTGTGAGTGTGTGTATGCATGTGTGTGAGGGCCTGTGTGTTTTTGTGTCTTAATGTGTATGGCAGCAGCAACATTAGCAGCCACCCCCACACTCCCAAACACACCCTTTGGCGGTGAGAGAGCGACAAAACATTCCAAACAAAAGGATAAAGGAGAAGTATTGTGCCTGTGGAGCTGTGGAGGTGAACTTACAGCACCACAGAGGCAGTTGACCTTGAAATGAGCACCAGTGTTTGGGGACAGCCAGAGAGGGTGGCAGGGAGGGAGGGAGGGAGGGAGGGAGGGAGGGAGGGAGGGAGGGAGGGAGGGAGGGAGGGAGAGAGAATGGGAGGGATGTAGGGAGGGAGAGAGGGAGGGAGGCAAGGAGGGACGTAGGGAGAACTAGAGAGAGGAAGGAAGGAAGGGAGGGAGGGAGGGAGGGAGGGAGGGAGGGAGGGAGGGAGGGAGGGAGGGAGGGAGGGACCGAGAGGGAGGCGAGAGGGAGGCGAGAGGGAGGGGTGCGTTTAAGAGCTTAACCCCAGTGCCAGGGGCCAGGAGGCTGCTTAATGACGGGCACACCATGCCATCCATCACCATGCCACCGCCAGGGCAACTGCCCCAGCAAAGCCCACAGAGCACGGCCATAATCACCTCTCACACCCACATACACCAACACACACACACACACACACACACACACACACACACACACACACACACACACACACACACACACACACACACACACACACACACACACTGCACATCGGTTTACACACACGCAGACCAGCATGCACCCACTTTCAACTGCTAAACACACATGGTAATAAACACAGGCCAGGTTTAAGTGCAGGGTGTTAATCACCTAATGGGCACTCTCACACAAACATAATAACTCACACAGACACAGTCCAGCATACAGGAAGAGGTCAGTCCGTTGATTTACCGTCATGCAAACATTCTGCAGATTTTAGAGAATACATGTTTGCATATCACATAAACAAATAATCCCATATGATTTTTCTCACACATGAATACACATAAACTAAGACACTAATATCTATACAGTACATAATATCTATACAGTACATCCCTCATGCATTTTCACATCCCCCAAAACAAAGTGTGGAATTGACGTTGCACGTTTGTGACAAAATAATCGAGTGTTCCAGTTTACCTCATATTATGCATTGAAATGGATGTCCCTGTAGTGGGCTAGTTAAATTGTCCCTGTTGTGGGCTAGCGTAGCCACATACAATACCAGGGTTTTTCTTTATTTTTACAATTTTCTACATTGTAGAATAATAGTGAAGACATGAAAACAATGAAATAACACATATGTAATCATGTAGTAACCAAAAGAGTGTTAAACAAATCAAAATATATTTTATATGTTAGACTCTTCAAAGTAGCCACCCTTTGCCTTGATGATAGCTTTGCACACGCTTGGCAATCTCTCAACCAGCCTCAGCTGGAATGCTTTTCCAACAGTCATGAAGGAGTTCCCACATATGTGACCGAAATTGTGTCTTTTACATTGGATAAAAGTAGAGACTCAGAGCTACAAAATTGTATTTCATACACTACAGTTGAGGAACAATAGGAAAGTAATCCTGCTTTGAAAGTTGATAAACTTGTAAACTCACTTTTGAGAAAATGACCTTTGAATGGGTTGGTACTACTACTGGAGAGCCTGTCTTTGTCTACACCCATTCAGCATTGTTCAGACCCTCTTAAGTTTTAGCCCCACACAACTCTTTAAGGGTTGATCCAAGCGTTCTGTACTAACAACAGCAGGCAAGCACCCAAGCTAACTTGCTAGTTACTTCCATACGGACTCGGGAGAGGCGAAGGTCAATAGCAATGCGTCCTCCGAAACACAACACAACCAAGCCGCACTGGTTCTTGACACAATGCCCATCCAACCCGGAAGCCAGCCGCACCAATGTATCGGGGGAAACACGTACACCTCACGACCGTGTCAGTCTGCACTGCGCTCGGCCCGCCACAGGAGTCGCTAGTGCACAATGAGACAAGGATATCCCTGCCGGCCAACCCCTCCCTAACCTGGACGACGCTGGGCCAATTGTGCGCCGCCCCATGGGCCTACCGGTCGCGGCCGGCTGCGACAGAGCCTGGGCTCGAACCCAGAAGCTCTAGTGGCACAGCTAGCCTTAGGCCACTGCACCACTCGGGAGGCCCAAAATTCACCCTTTTAAACGTTAGGACAGCAGTACTAACATTTTTGGAACTAAATGTTAATTTTGTTTGGTTGTAGTTGAAATTAGCCTTTTTAAATGTATGGACACAAGTCCTCATGTCATCGGGAACTTGAGGTTGACTTCCGTCAACAGGCTTTTGTATTGGGGGAGAGAAGGGCGTGTTTCAGAGTTCTCAACCAATGTCTATTCACTTGGGTGGGGCCACTGAGTGAGCATAGTTTACTTATGAAAACAATTCTCATTTAGAAGATAAAATTACATTTAATCTTTTTACAAATAGTTTCATATTTAAACATTTAAATTGCACGACAATTGCATGTGAATCTGATAACACAGAATGTGTAGACTTTCAAAGATAACATTTATGTCGTCCTATTATCAGATATAATGTCCCAGACACCAACTGATCTGACATCATATTCTTTAAGTACCAATGGACACTTTCAACTGGTTGGATTTCAGAAATATATTGTATCTTTCCCCAACCTCTTGATGTTACCATACTCTCTCTATGTTAACAAAGGGCTTTCCAAGAGTCCATTCTGTAGAGTGGATTGAAAAGGGGGAAGGGGGGGATCATAAACCTATTTATGGGGGGTTATAAACCTAACCCTTAGGGCAACGTCATGATAGCTAATAATATGACAACGGATAATAAGATCATACACGTAATGTTAGCTAGCGAGCCAGCCAGCTAACATTATCTAGCTAGCTAGGTAAACAATGAACCCTAATCCCAATTTATGACGTTACTACCCTGCATGAATCTGCAGGTGGCTAACCAACCAGGTGTAATGTAAGTTAGCTCACATTAGGCTATAGCTAGCCAAGCAAATGGTTCTGAGATACGAATAATAAGATCATAAATTTAACGTTAGCTAGCGAGCCATCCAACTACTGTTAGCTAGCTAGCTAGGTAAACAATGAAGCATAATCCCAACTCATGACGTTACTACCCTGCATGAATCTGCAGGTGGCTAACCAACCAGGTGTAATGTTAGCTAGCTCACATTAGACTATAGCTAGCCAACTAAATGGCTCTAAGATACAAATAATAAGATCATACACGTAACGTTAGCTAGCGAGCCATCCAGTGAACGTTAGCTAGCTAGCTAGGTAAACAATGAACCATAATCCCAACTCATGACGATACTACCCTGCATGAATCTGCAGGTAGCTAACCAAGTAGGTTCAATGTTAGTTAGTTAACATTAGGCTTTAGCTAGCCAAGCAAATGGCTCTGAGATACGAATAATAAGATCATACACGTAACGTTAGCTAGCGAGCGAGCCAGCTAACTTTAGTTAGCTAGCTAACAGTACACTTTAACTTGAAACCACTTTCTGTCAAAATTAGAAACGTAAAATTTAGCAAGCTAGACTATCTTATCCGTATACATCATTCATGGATGGACACATCTCCTGTCGGATGCCATGGTTGCCCTTAGTTTGAAGATGTAATCCGGAGAGACAGGTGTTTCTCCATCTCCTTAGCTATCATACTGGAATTCCACTGATTTCAAAACTCAGTCCTCCAGAAAGTGGGGAGCAACACATATGCAGTTTTACTACACAATACATTTCAATAAAAGCCACTTTAGTAAGGACAGTCTGACCAGCTCAAATAGACAGAAGCATGCTATATGGCAGACCAATCCAAACTCATCTCTCGGCATGTCCAGACCACCCACCCACCTCCTCCTCCTCCTCTGAGGAATGGGTGGTTTTCTCCTGACTTCTCCTCTGAGAACCTGCCTTCCCCCTCTCTCTGTGTATATGTCTGCTGTCTGATTGCTGCTAGACTCCCTAAGCTTTGAAGTCGTTCCCAGACAATCATGGCTAGCGGGATGTTTGCTCGTTTTTTCTGTGGCTAAACTGACTAGGCTCGAAATTTAACAATTTTAATCGTGTTTACAGATGGCATACAAGTTTGTTATTAAGGCACATGAAAGTTCACCAATAGTGTCACCAGCAAAGCACCCCCACACCACCACACTTCCTCCTCCGTGCTTCACGGTGGGAACCACAGATGCGGAGATCATCCGTTCACCTACTCTGCATCTCACAAAGACACGGCGGTAGGAACCAAAAATCTCTAATTTAGACTCATCAGACAAAAGGACCAATTTTCACTGGTCTAATGTCCATTGCTCTTGTTTCGTGGCCCAAGCAAGTCTCTTCTTCTTATTGGTGTCCTTTAGTAGTGGTTTCTTTGCAGCAATTCGACCATGAAGGCCTGATTCACGCAGTCTCCTCTGAACAGTTGATGTTGAGATGTGTCTGTTACTTGAACTCTATGAAGCATTTCTTTGGGCTGCCATTTCTGATGCTGGTAACTCTAATGAACTTATCCTCTGCAGCAGAGGTAACTCTGGATTTTCCTTTCCTGTGGCGGTCCTCGTGAGAGCCAGTTTCATCGTAGCGCTTGATGGTTCTTGCAACTGCACTTGAAGAAACTTTCAAAGTTCTTGACATTTTTAGGATTGACTGACCTTCATGTCTTAAAATAATGAGGGACTGTCGTTTCTCTTTGCTTATTTGAGCTTGACATAATATGGACTTGGTCTTTTACCAAATAGGGCTATCTTCTGTATACCACCCCTACCTTGTCACAACACAACTAATTGGCTCAAACGCATTAAGAAGGAAAAAAATTCCACAAATTAACTTTTAACAAGGCACACCTGTTAATTGAAATGTGTTCCCAGGTGACTACCTCATGCAGCTGGTTGAGAGAATGCGAAGAGTGTGCAAAGCTGTCATCAAGGCAAAGGGTGGCTACTTTGAAGAATCTCAAATATAACAACACATTTTTGGTTACCACATGATTCCATTTATGTTATTTCATAGTATTGATGTCTTCACTATTATTCTACAATGTAGAAAATAGTAAAAATAAAGAAAAACCCTTGAATGAGTAGGTGTGTCCAAACTTTTGACTGGTACTGTATGTCTCTGAAGCGGTTTCTCCTCCCTAGCCTATTTTCATCCATCTCCTCCTCCTCCTCCTCCTCCTCCTCCTCCTCTGAGGAATGGGTGGTTTTCTCCTGACTTCTCCTCTGAGAACCTGCCTTCCCCCTCTCTCTGTGTATCTGTCTGCTGTCTGATTGCTGCTAGACTCCCTAAGCTTTGAAGTCGTTCCCCTCCGTGCGGCTGGCTGCTTTATCTTGTTCCTCACTAGGTTTCTCCCATCAGTCCTCAGCTCCTCCACGTCCCACCAAGCCTCCTCTTCTTAATTAAGATCCTTTCATGTTAATGTCTGTTCTTATCGCTCCAGTGCTACGCAGCTCATTGTAAGAGAGAGGCCTAGCTGCTACAGTAACGTTCTGCCAGGCAGCACTGGGCCTGGAGAACCCCCCTCTCCTCTCTTCTCCTCTCCTCTCCTCTCCTCTCCTCTCCTCTCCTCTCCTCTCTCCCCATCTCCTCCTGCTCTCTTCTCCTCTCTCCCCCTTCTATCATCCATCCTTTCTCAGCCCCCACCTCTCCTCTCCTCCTCTCTCCTCTCCCAGCCCCCCTCTCGTCTCTCTCCTCTCCCCTCCCCTCCTCCACTCTCTCCTCCTCTCTCCTCGCCTCTCCCTACTCCCCTCTCTCCTCCTCTCTCCTCTCCTCTCCCAGCCCCCCTCTCTCCTCTCCCTACTCCCCTCCTCTCTCCTCTCCTCTCCCAGCCCCCCTCTCTCCTCTTCTCTCTCCCCTTAATGAGGTCGTTGTACCGTGTTGGTGGTGACGGCTACATGGAGACAAGGGGAGCGGCGAGGAAAGGAGAAGAGAGGAGAGGAGAGGAGAGGAAAGGGTGAAGGACTGTGACAGGGGTCACCAGGGCTTGCAGGCCCATGTTACAGATTACATGAACGTTTCAACCAACGGACAAGCACTGTGGTGTCTGTATCTGTCTGCCAGAGCCTGTTGAGAGCCCTGGGTCTACAGTACATGGCCTGTCCTGGTAGGAGCATTGTCCGACTCTGTAACTGTAACCCTGGTAATGAGGTTCTGGCTGCCTCCTAAATGGCACCCTATTCCCTACATAATGCATGAATTTTGACTAGAGAGCACTATGAAGGGATAGGGTGACATTTGGAACCCAGGCTCTTTCCCCTTGCTGTAGCTGTGGCAACATGCCTGGCTGAGCTCTGCTGTATAGCAGTGTGGTGTGGACTGACTCCATAGCAAGGTAGTGGTGCTGAGGCTGAGCTGAGCGTAGGAACGTTGCCTTCCTTGTGTGGGTGCCAAAGAAACCTGTTGCCTGGCTACGACTGTACCCTGGTCTTGCGGTATCGTGATGATGTGTTTTTGGTTTGTGTGTGTGTTGGTGGGGATTGTGTGTGTGTGTGTGTGCGTGTGTACATATGTGTGTTTGTGCAAGGTGTTTGTGTGTGTGTGTATGTGTGCGGAATGTATGTATGTGTGTGTGTGTGTGTGTGTGTGTTCACCCCCCTTAGTAGACCTGCCACCCCTGTGACTGCCTCCTCTGTGACTGTCTCCCCTGTGACTGCCTCCCCTATGACTGCCTCCCCTGTGACTGCCGCCCCTGTGACTGCCGCCCCTGTGACTGCCTCCTCTGTGACTGCCTCCTCTGTGACTGCCTCCTCTGTGACTGCCTTCCCTGTGACTGCCTTCCCTGTGACTCTGTGACTGCCTCCTCTGTGACTGCCTCCCCTGTGACTGCCTCCTCTGTGACTGCCCCCCCTGTGACTGCCTCCCCTGTGACTACCTCCCATGTGACTGCCTCCCCTGTGACTGCCTCATCTGTGACTGTCTCCCCTGTGACTGCCTCCCATGTGACTGCCTCCCCTGTGACTGCCTCATCTGTGACTGCCTCCTCTGTGACTGCCTCCCCTGTGACTGCCTCATCTGTGACTGCCTCATCTGTGACTGCCTCCCCTGTGACTGCCTCCCCTGTGACTGCCTCCCCTGTGACTGCCTCCTCTGTGACTGCCTCCTCTGTGACTGCCTCCCCTAGTCTCGATAGGTCATTTACTCTGCAACATCCATCCATCTGCTGTGGGGATGTTCACCAGACTACACACTAACACAACAATATAACAACACTGTCTACAAATACACATGATGCATGCATATTGCTTTTTACCTTGACTACAACTTGGATGTGCACCATCAATACCTTGGAGCCTCCCACACTAACAGATTGTGTGTTGGGTATTGGAGTTGTAGCATATCCCCCTTTACACACGAGCATGCATGCACAAACACGTGCGCACACCCACATACTGTATGCACACCACACGCACACACACACACACACACACACACACACACACACACACACACACACACACACACACACACACACACACACACACACACACACACACACACACACACACACACACACACACACAAACACACACACACACGCACACACACACACACACACACACACACACACACACACACACACACACACACAAACACACTCCCTCTCCACACACTCCAGCAACCGGATCCCACTCTCCCTCCACCACCATTGCGTAAATGTACAGCTGGAAAGCGGCCCTGTAACCCGCATGGGAAACAAGCAGGAAAACAACCAAAAGACTACATTACACAATTAATCAATAAGTTAATGAGATCTCATTTTCTCTGCAAAACAGTATCCAGGAAAAAGTTCCCCTCTCAGCTTTTTTCCTGTTTCCTTTGGAGAGAAACAAACTGGTGATATTACACAGAGGAAAAGAAAGCAGCCAGCAGGAAATTAAATTAAATTACCATCCTGATAGATTTATGTGACGCTTTACATTTTCATTGTGTTGTTTTCTTGGTGGCGGAGAGGAGGGACTAAGTGGGCCGACGAGAGCTGCTAAATGTGTTGTAAAGGCACTCTGAGGAGAGAGGGGAAAAAGTTACAGTTACACACGTTATACGCTGCCTGAGTCCCAAATGACACTCTATTCCCATTAGGCCTTGGTCAAAGTAGTGCACTACATAGGGAATAGGGTCCCGTTTGGGACAAAACCACCGCTGGCTCACACATGGATTTTACAAGTCATAGCAGCAAATTAATAATACGAAAGCCTACTGTAGCTAGCTGTAGCTGGCTCTACAGATTACTGTTGTTTGGATGAGCTGTAAGGCTGCCAGCCAAATGTTCCCATTCATTGTAGAGCAGGGACCAATGTGTGTGTGTGTGGTAGGGAACAGCAGTGTGTGTCTTTATGTATGGGTGGGGTTTAAATGGAGGGGAGGGGGGGGCTGCTATGTGGATAGAAGTTATGTTTTGTGTGTGTGTGTGTGTGTGTGTGTGTGTGTGTGTGTGTGTGTGTGTGTGTGTGTGTGTGTGTGTGTGTGTGTGTGTGTGTGTGTGTGTGTGTGTGTGTGTGTGTGTGTGTGTGTGTCTGTGTGTGTGTCTGTGTGTCTGTGTGTCTGTGTGCAATATGTGTGTGTGTGTGTGTTTGTCTTTCTTGGTGTGTATGAGTGCCTTCCCCAATGTGCTCATGAGTGCGTGCTGTGGCCCTTTATTCGCCCCTATCGTGCTAGTTAAGGATTGAGGGCATGGCCTGGCGATTACCACAGCTGGTGATGCCATCTGGGGCATCACACGCCCGCCCGCCCTGTCACCATGAACGCGGGGCACAGCCGTCTCAGGGTGTTGACTCCAATGGCAGGGAACAGGGACAACGTTTATCACAGAGGAGATAACACAGCTCCATGTCCAGCTGTGGTGGTGGGGTGTGGGCCACAGATCAGACTGGTGTAACATGGACTAAATATCCAGATACCAGTAGCACTACAAAAGAGTTTACAGACCTATCAAAGAATAGGTCTCTATACTGAGACCCTTTTTCCTACAAGGAACTGAAATGAATAAGTCAACTAAATCAAGAAAATGACTCTGTAATAACAACCATTGGGCTTTTTAAAGATGAAATGTTTTTATTGTTTTGAATGTGAGATGATTCCAACACTGGTTGGCCCTATGCACAAATCACTGAACATGGCTGTTAACAGTATTTTGAGAGAACCTGTGCAGGTCAAAATGGACTATTATGCTGTACCTTTATTATCCCTGGTGTATCTCCCTCCCCTCCTTCCATCTTTATTATCCCTGGTGTATCTCTCTCCCCTCCCTCCATCTTTATTATCCCTGTTGTATCTCTCTCCTCGTCCCTCCATCTTTATTATCCCCGGTGTTTCTCCCTCCATCTTTATTATCCCTGGTGTATCTCTCTCCCCTCCCTCCATCTTTATTATCCCTGGTGTATCTCTCTCCCCTCCCTCCATCTTTATTATCCCTGGTGTATCTCTCTCCCCTCCCTCCATCTTTATTATCCCTGGTGTATCTCTATCCCCTCCCTCCATCTTTATTATCCCTGGTGTATCTCTCTCCCCTCCCTCCATCTTTATTATCCCTGGTGTATCTCTCTCCTCATCCCTCCATCTTTATTATCCCTGGTGTATCTCTCTCCTCTCCCTCCATTCTTGATCAAGGTAGAGAGAGAGGATGAGGGGGGTGGAGAGGGGAATGGAGTAATGAGTGGTACAGATGAATGGTTTGGACCAGTAGGGAGCACAGACCTAGTAGCATGTTGATTTAGAATCCACTTAGCACTGAAGAAGCTTCAAACTGCACTCAAACACATGGTGTCATTACATTTTTTTTGTTACTTTAACATGTCTGTGTGTGTGTGTGTGTGTGTGTGTGTGTGTGTGTGTGTGTGTGTGTGTGTGTGTGTGTGTGTGTGTGTGTGTGTGTGTGTGTGTGTGTGTGTGTGTGTGTGTGTGTGTGTGTGTGTGTGTGTGTGTGTGTGTGTGTGTGTGTGGGGAGGATGGGGCGTCTATGTTAAGTGTGTTCATTATTTTGTGTGTTTGTGTCCATCTGGTTTAGTTTACATGCCTGTGTTTGCAGCATTTACTGATGCTCCTACATGTGTGTGTGTGTGTGTGTGTGTGTGTGTGTGTGTGTGTGTGTGTGTGTGTGTGTGTGTGTGTGTGTGTGTGTGTGTGTGTGTGTGTGTGTGTGTGTGTGTACCTTATGGGAGCGAGTGTGGTGCATGTGTGTGTTGTTATTGGCATTAGTGTGTTACTAATAAATTGAGTCTTAAGGAGCTGAGTGGGAGCGTTTCTCCTGCCACTGTTTACTCCGCACAGTAATCAAAGCTATTCATGATTACAGAACACAATTGATGTTATTCACACCGGCTCAACCGGTCTTTTAAACGGCACCAATTTTTCATAAGCTGTCAATTTAGGTAATTTACATACTGTAGGTAACAGTTGTGGCAGGTAAATTGGTGGATCTGACTGGGTACACGGGCAAGTTAATAGAGGGCATTGGCTCGGCATGTGGGAGGACTACACAAAATGCTATAAGTGTGTTACATGCACATAGCAGGGTTATTACCACACACGCAGACACACAATCTTCCAAAGAGGTTTTAACATCCCCTCCACATATTTCTTCAGACACATTTCTGTTTTGCTTCTCTTTCTCTGTTTCTCTCTCGCTCTCTCTCTCTGTGAGCTTTTCTCACTCAATTATTTGTGTGAGAGTTACCATGCATTTGTGTGAGAGTTACCATGACTCTCCAACAGCAGCCTATTCCAGCAGCATGTCTGTGTGCTAACACAACAGCTGTAATGCTAGAAGGTGTTACACTTCCAGCTGGGTCTCTCTCTCTCTGTGCCTATGTGTGATTCCCATTCTCTCTCACTGTTACCAGACACACATCATCTGAGTCTGCTGACTAACCTAAGGTTCCCCTCCTTCTCCCCCTCCCTCTCCAGAACCCTGACATCGTGCTTGTCCACTATTTGAATGTGCCGGCCATAGAGGACTGTGGGAAACCATGCGGGCCAATCCTGTGCTCCATCAACACAGACAAGAAGGAATGGGCCAAGTGGACCAAGGAGGAGCTGATTGGCCAGCTCAAGCCCATGTGTGAGTATCTGACCTATCACATTTAGAGCACAGCACTTATTGAGAGCGCCAAGCCTTTTCAAAGCCTTATTCATTACAGGTGCAAGCTCTTCTCCAGGGTCTAGCCCTAAGAGCCCCAGACACACAGACTAAACACTCATGTCTGGGTCTTTAATAAGGCTTGGAGAGGTCTGAGCATTAATGTACCCACACGGGCTCTCTTAGAGACCTGGACTGGTTACTATGTTGTTATTGTGTTCCTGCCCTGCCTGGAGCTGTCTGGTAAACAGAGGTCACCTATCGCCCAGCCTAAGAGCACACAGCCCAGCACAGGACCTGGCCACCCATCCTCCCAGTCAGGCAGCACAGAGCAGAGCAGGCCCAGCACAGCACAGAGCTCTATTAATAAACACCAGTGTATGGGAGAAAGAGCATCTATAGTAACTCACCAGAAATCCTACACATCTCCCCTCTCTTAATTCAATTCCATTTTAATTAAATTCAAAAGGGTTTTATTGGCATGGGAAATATATGTTTACATTGCCAAAGCAAGTGAAATAGATAAAACAAAAAGTGAAATAAACTATCAGAAATTAACAGTAAACATTACCCAAACATTTCAAAAGAATAGATACATTTCACATTATATATTATGGCTATGTACAGTGTTTAAATGATGTGCAAATAGTTGAAGTACAAAAGGGAAAAATAAATAAACAAATATGGGTTGTATTTACAATGGTGTTGGTTCTTCACTGGTTTCCCTTTTCTTGTGGCAACAGGTCACAAATATTGCTGCTGTGATGACACACTGTCGTATTTCACCAAATTTGATTTATTTACGAATTCTTTGTGGGTTTGTGTAATCGGGGGGAAATATGTGTCTCATGTGGTCATTCATTTGGCAGGAGGTTAGGAAGTGCATCTCAAATTCCACCTAATTTTGTGGGCAGTGTGCCGTCTTCTCTCGAGAGCCAGGTCTGCCTCTCTCAATAGCAAGGCTATGGATGCTCACTGAGTCTGTACATCGTCAAAGCTTTCCTTAACATTGGGTCAGTCACAGTGGTCAGTTATTCTGCCACTGTGTACTTACTCTATTTAGGGCCAAATAGCATTCCAGTTCTCTGTTCTTTCCAATGTGTCAAGAATTATCATTTTGTTTTCTCATGTTTTGGTTGGGTCTAATTGTGTTGCTGTCCTGGAGCTATGTGGGGTCGGTTTGTGAACAGAGCCCCATGACCAGCTTGCTGAGCAGACTTATCTCTCTGTAGGTGATGGCTTTGTTATGGAAGGTTTGGAAATTCCGATGGCCTTAGAGTTCCGGCAGAACCGAACGACCGCCTCTTACAGCTGCCACTGAGAAACCAGGGGAGACTGAAGAACTAACACTGATTGCTAATTGCCTAGCAGAGGTGGAGAGCACGCCTCCCTGTAATAATTGCTGATTGCCTAGGAGAGGTGAAACCACTCCCCCTCCAATACAGCCACTGATTACTAAAACAAGTGACAAATTGCCCTGCCCCTTAATCCTGGTTGATGTGTCAACAACTATCTGCAAGTTATGAGCAGTCAGCAGTTCACACACCAAGTAGTCTACTGGGAAGACAGGCAGCACTTAAAGTAGATGGCCCTAGCTAGCAAAAAGACAGTACTAGACAATAACAGATAAAGACAAAAAAAATGATACATCTGGAGATATCAGGAGTCCTCTAGTTATAGAATGAAGCACCATACAGGGCAATGGGTTCTATAACTGATTCAAGTATTTTTTTTAAATGGGATATTGAATTTCATGTTCCTTTTGATGGCGTAGAAGGCCATCCTTGCCTTGTCTCTCAGATGGTTCACAGCGTTGTGGAAGTTACCTGTGGTGCTGATGTTTAGGCCGAGGTAGGTATAGTTTTTGGTTTGCTCTAGGGCATGGCATTTCTATTTGTGGTAATGGCAACTGGAAACATTTTGGAACACCATTATTTGTGTCTTACTGAGATTCACTGTCAGGGCCCAGGTCTGACAGAATCTGTGCAGAATATCTAGGTGCTGCTGTAGGCCCTCCTTGGTTGGGGACAGAAGCACCAAATCATCAGCAAACAGTAGACATTTGACTTCAGAATCTTGTAGGGTGAGGCTGGGTATTGCGGATTGTTCTAGTGCCCTTGCCAATTCGTTGATACAGTTGAAGTCGGAAGTTTACATACACCTTAGCCAAATACATTTAAACTGAGTTTTTCACAATTCCTGACATTTAATCCTAATAAAAATCCCCTGTCTTAGGTCAGTTAGGATCAAAACTTTATTTTGAAGAATGTGAAATGGCAGAATAATAGTAGAAATAGTAATAGAGAGAATGATTTATTTCAGCTTTTATTTCTTTCGTCACATTCCCAGTGGGTCAGAAGTTTACATACACTCAATTAGTATTTGGTAGCATTGCCTTTAAATTGTTTAACTTGGGTCAAACATTTCTGGTAGCCTTCCACAAGCTTCCCACAATAAGTTGGGTGCATTTTGGCCCATTCCTCCTAACAGAGCTGGTGTAACTGAGTCAGGTTTGTAGGCCTCCTTGCTCACACAAGCTTTTTCAGTTCTGCCCACACATTTTCTATAGGATTGAGGTCAGGGCTTTGTGATGGCCACTCCAATACCTTGACTTTGTTGTCCTTAAGCCGTTTTGCCACAACTTTTGAAGTTTGCTTGAGGTCATTGTTCATTTGGAAGACTCATTTGCGACCAAGCTTTAACTCCCTGACTGATGTCTTGAGAGGTTGCTTCAATATATCCACAATATTGTCCTACCTCATGATGCCATCTATTTTGTGAAGTGCACCAGTCCCTCCTGCAGCAAAGCACCCTCACAACATGATGCTGCCACCCCTGTGCTTCACGGTTGGGATAGTATACTTCGGCTTGCAAGCCTCCCCCTTTTTCCTCCAAACATAACAATGGTCATTATAGCCAAACAGTTCTATTTTTGTTTCATCAGACCAGAGGACATTTCTCCAAAAAACACTTTTTTTATGACGGTTTTGGAGCATTGGCTTCTTCCTTGCTGAGCGGCCTTTCAGGTTATGTCGATATAGGACTCGTTTTACTGTGGATATAGATACTTTTGTACCTGTTTCTTGCAGCATCTTCACAAGGTCCTTTGCTGTTGTTCTGGGATTTATTTGCACTTTTCGCACCAAAGTACGTTCATCTCTAGGAGACAGAACGCGTCTCCTTGCTGAGCGGTATGACGGCTGCGTGGTCCCATGGTGTTTATACTTGCGTACTATTGTTCGTACAGATGAACGTGGCACCTTCAGACGTTTGGAAATTGCTCCCAAGGATGAACCAGACTTGGGGAGGCCTTGGCTGATTTCTTTTGATTTTCCTATGATGTCAAGCAAAGAGGGACTGAGTTTGAAGGTAGGCCTTGAACTATATCCACAGGTACACCTCCAATTGACTAAACATATGTCAATTAGCCTATCAGAAGCCTCTAAAACCATGACATCATTTTCTGGAATTTTCCAAGCTGTTTAAAGGCACAGTCAACTTAGTGTATGTAAACTTATGACCCACTGGAATTATGATACAGTGAATTATAAGTGAAATAATCTGTCTGTAAACAATAGTTGGAAAATTACTTGTCATGCACAAAGTAGATGTCCTAACCGACTTGCCAAAACTGTAGTTTGTTAACAAGAAATTTGTGGAGTGGTTGAAAAACGAGTTTTAATGACTCCAACCTAAGTGTATGTAAACTTCCGACTTCAACTGTATATACACTGAGTGTACAAAACATTAGGAACATATTCTCTTTCCATGTCATAGACTGACCAGGTGAATCCAGGTGGAAGCTATGATCCCTTATTGATGTTATTTGTTAAATCCACTTCAATCAGTGTAGATGAAGGGGAGGAGATGAGTTAAAGAAGGAGTTTTAAGCCTTGAGACAATTGAGACATGGATTGTGTGTGTGCCATTCAGAGGGTTAATGGGCAGGACAAAATATTTAAAACAGTGTTTGAGACAGCGTATGAGAGTGTTTGGTAAAATGTCAGGGTTTGTCTGATGATAATAATCTTTTAGGGGCTTCTGAAAATCATTGCGAGAGTTGTTAATAGCCAGACTCCAGGCTGTATGTATGTGTGTGTGCGTGTGTGTGCGGGTGTGTACGTGCGTGTATGTTGGCAGGGGCAGGGCGGTGATGGTGAGTGATGTTCACATGGCTGATTATTGGTGATGGGACCAGGTAGAGAGTAGTGTGTCAGCAGCTTTCAGATGCACAGTGAGGGACAGATGCTCTGTGAATACAGACCAGCCAGCCAGGCAAGGCCCTAACACACACACACACACACACACACACACACACACACACACACACACACACACACACACACACACACACACACACACACACACACACACACACACGCTGGCCTTGATCACGAGAGCATATGCTCCACTATCGTTTTCTCCTTCACTGCTCCTCTGGCAATCAGTTTAGGAGTCACTTGAGCATCCCATCCACCACAGGACACTACATGACAGGATATATCAGTACAGGACAGTACAGGAAATGGACAGCTAACAGCGTTGCTGTGAACTACTGTATTCATTAGGTGTGGGGCATCATTTCAATTCCAGCCATTTGCAGTAATGCATGAAGTCATTACCTTTTGGGAGTTGTTGGGACAAT
This sequence comes from Salvelinus fontinalis, assembly GCF_029448725.1. Classification (NCBI taxonomy): domain Eukaryota; kingdom Metazoa; phylum Chordata; class Actinopteri; order Salmoniformes; family Salmonidae; genus Salvelinus; species Salvelinus fontinalis. Next base: position 22,415,401 of record NC_074695.1, read on the forward strand.
GAGGGCCGAGAAGGGTGAGATGCCTTCTAGCTGATGGGCTACATGAGGCTACATGAGGCCACATGCAGTCAGCGTTCCAAATTGCACCCTTTTCCCTATATAGTGCACTACTTTTGACCAGGTCCAATGGCCAATTGAGACACATCCACAGAGCAACAACGCAGCCTCAGCCATTGTATTTACAATGGCGTTTGTTCTTCACTCATTGCCCTTTTCTTGTGGCAACAGGTCACAAATTCTGCTGCTGTGATGACACACTGTGGTATTTCACACAACAGATATGGGAGTTTATCAAAATTGGAATTGTTTTCGAATTCTTTGTGGGTCTGTGTAATCTGAGGGAAATATGTGTCTCTAATATGGTCATATATTTGACAGGAGGTTAGGAAGGGCCACTAGGTTTCCACCTCATTTTGTGGGCAGTGTGCACAAAGCCTGTCTTCTCTTGAGAACAGGGTCTGCCTACGGCAGCCTTTCTCAATAGCAAGGCTATACTCACTGAGTCTGTACATAGTCAAAGCTTTCCTTAAGTTTGGGTCAGTCACAGTGGTCAGGTATTCTGCCACAGTGTACTCTCTGTTTAGGGCCAAATAGCATTCTAGTTTGCTCAGTTTTTTTGTTAATTCTTTCCAATGTGTCAAGTAATTATCTTTTTGTCTTCTCATGATTTGGTTGGGTCTAATTGTGTTGCTGTCCTGGGGCTCTGTTGGGTCTGTTTGTGTTTGTGAACAGAGCCCCAGGACCAGCTTGCTTAGGGGGCTCTTCTCCAGCTTCATTCTCTGTAGGTGATGGCTTCGTTATGGAAGGTTTGGAAATCGCTTCCTTTTAGCTGGTTGTAGATTTTAACGTCTCTTTTCTGGATTTTTATAATTAGCAGGTATCGGCCTAATTCTGTTCTGCATGCATTATTTGGTGTTTTACGTTGTACACAAAGGATATTTTTGCTGAATTCTGCATGCAGAGTCTCAATTTGGCGTTTGTCCCATTTTGTGAATTCTTGGTTGGTGAGCGGACCCCAGACATCACAACCATAAAGGGCAATGGGTTCTATAACTGATTCAAGTATTTTTAGCCAGATCCTAATTGGTATGTCGAATTTTATGTTCCTTTTGATGGCATAGAAGGCCCTTCTTGCCTTGTCTCTCAGATCGTTCTCAGCTTTGTGTTACCTATGACTCTGATATTTAGGCCGAGGTATGTATAGTTTTTTTGTGTGCTCTAGGGCAACGGTGTCTAGATGGAATTTGTATTTGTGGTCCTTGCAAATAGATATTTTTTGGAACACCATTATTTTTGTCTTACTGAGATTTACTGTCAGGGCCCAGGTCTGACAGAATCTGTGCAGAAGATCTAGGTGCTGCTGTAGGCCCTCCTTGGTTTGGGACAGATCTAGGTGCTGGTGTAGGCCCTCCTTGGTTTGGGACAGATCTAGGTGCTGCTGTAGGCCCTCCTTGGTTGGGGACAGAAGCACCAAATCATCAGCAAACAGTAGACATTTGACTTCAGATTCTAGTAGTGCGAGGCTGGGTGTTACAGACTGTTTTAGTGCCCTCGCCAATTCGTTGAAATATATGTTGAAGAGAGTGGGGCTTAAGCTGCATCCTTGTCTCACTCCACAGCCCTGTGGAAAGAAATGTGTTTTTTTTTACAATTTTAACCGCACACTTGTTGTTTGTATACATGGATTTTATAATGTTGTATGTTTTTCCCTCAACACCACTGTCCATCAATTGGTATAGCAGACCATACCAAATTGAGTCAAAGACTTTTTTGAAATCAACAAAGCATGAGAAGATGTTGCCTTTGTTTTGGCTAGATTACTGTGTACAGGGGGAATATGTGGTCTGTCGTACGGTAGTTTGGTAAAAAGCCAATTTGACATTTGTCCATTGGATAAGTTTCTCAATTTCTTTCTTAGGTTTTTGCATTCTTCGTAAAACCATTCGTCATTGTTGTTCATTTTCTTCAGTTTGCTGTTTGAAATGTTTTGATTTGATAGGGAAGCCGAGAGGTCAAAATACTGTTTAGGTTTTCTACTGCCAAGTTTGCACCTTCACTATTACAGTGAAAAATGTGTCCAGGAAGTTGTCTGAAAGGGATTGAATTTGTTGTTGCCAAATAGTTTTTTGTTAGGATTTCACACTAGTTTCATTCCATCTATAGCATTTCTTAATATTATTAAGTTCCATTGGCTTTGATGCCTCATTATTGAGTATTCCTCTGTTCAAGTAGATTGTGATTTTGCTGTAATCTGTAAATGCTCTGAGAGACTCTGGTTTGAGGTCAGTGATAAAGTAGTCTACAGTACTACTGCCAAGAGATGAGCTATAGGTGTACCTACCGTAGGAGTCCCCTCAAAGCCTACCATTGACTGTGTACATACCCAGCGTGCAACAGAGCTGCTGACCCGTTTTTGTTTGTTATGTTGTCATAGTTGTGTCTAGGTGGCATATGGGGGAGGGAATGCTGTCACCTCCAGGTGGGTGTTTGTTCCTCTGTGTGCTGAGGGTGTCAGGTTATTGTCCAGTTCTGGCATTTAGGTCGCCACAGACTAATACATGTCCCTGGGCCTGGAAATTATTAATTTCCCTCTCCAGGATGGAGAAGCTGTCTTCATTAAAGTATGGGTATTATTGTGGGGGAGGTATAGGTTGCACACAGGAGGATATTTTTCTCTGTTGAGATCATTTTCTTTTGAATTTCTAGCCAAATGTAAAATGTTCCTGTTTTGATTAATTAAATAGTGTGTTAGGTCTGCTCTAAACCAAATTAGCATACCCCCTGAGTCCCTTCCCTGTTTCACACCTGGTAGTTTGGTGGATGGGACTACCAGCTCTCTGTAACCTAGAGGGCAACCAGTTGGTTCATCTCCTCTATACCGTGTTTCTTGTAGCATGACAATGTCTGTATTTATGATTTCTTTGGCCTAAAGTCCAGGTTCCTGCTCTTTAGGCCAAAGGCAAATGACCTCAGGCCTTGGATATTCCAGAATCTCTCTCTCCCTCGTAGAACAACCAGGATATAAACATCAGCTGTAAGGTAGAGCGACAGTGTCACCTAGTGGTGTGTTGATAGAACAGCCTCTCTCCCTGATCATAGGGACATAGAGGGGTGGAGGCGAAGTGCACAGCAGCATTATATTATATTATCTATGTATTATTTAGCTGTGTATTATTCAGCTGTGAATAATACAGCAGGCCTTTTCAAACAGTACATTCTCCCCAGAGTGACTCATGTCTTACACAAGAAGCTATGGTTCATCAGCAGATATACGCAGGTGTTTATTACTGTATACGGGAAGGATAGAGTATGTAGTCTAGCACTAAGGATCTCGGAGGGAAAAGGAAACACTTTTACTCCTCTGAAGTATAACATGTAGGCCCACAGAGGAACAGGCTGGACAGAGTCCCATTCCCTACCCTCTATCGTAGCTACAAACCTTCAGTTTAACTAAGTACTGTGCAAATTAGTAAGCTCTGGGAAACTTTGAAGTATGTTTTGATGTTAAGCAATGTATCATGCTGCCATTGATATGCATGTTCGCTTAAGGCTTTGAATTTGAAGACTGCAAATTGACCGCAAGAATCGCAAACAGATTCAATATTTGACTAAAACATAATAATTTCAAACCTTTCTTATATTATACGATCACATATATACTGAGTGTACAAAACATTATGAACACCATGACATAGACTGACCAGGTGAAAGCTATAATCCCTTATTGATGTCACTTAAATCAGTGTAGATGAATGGGAGGAGACAGGTTAAAGAAGGATTTTTAAGCCTTGAGCCAATTGAGACATGGATTGTGAATATTTGCCATTCAGAGCGTAAAGGGGCCAAATAAAATGACCCGCGGCCCGCCAGTTGAGGAACCCTACTCTAGACATGAGTTATTCTCTACACATAATGTCCCACTGCACAAAGTCTTTGACATGTCTAATAACACAGAAAACCAAGTAGCAATTGAGATGATATGGTTCACTGGATCCTAGTCTAGCTGTTTGTGTTGTTCTGCCGACAAAAAAAGCTGAGACACACACACACACTACATACACACAAACACTCAACATGGCCTTGTCTGAACTGGTCCTTCCCCAGCCCTAGGGAGGAGAGAGTCAAAGATGAGGGTTGAGGGTTGGGCTGGGGGTCACAGCGTGGGTTCTCTGCTATGAAAGGGCAGATAGGCCAATGAGAAAGCAGCAGATGAGCCAGGCAGCTTGACTCACGCCCCTCTTCTGATGCAGTAAACAAGCAGGAGCCCCGGCCCAGTGATGCTCCAACCCTAGCCCCAGCCATGGAGTCAGTCAGGCCCCGAGCTTGCTGATAGGCATGGCAGTGCAGGGAAGTGGGTGCATGGCATCATATCCCAGTCAGTGCCCAGTGGTGCAAAGAGAATGTGATGTGATCTGTGTATCCTGAAGACAGGCGCTGCTCATCAGGCCGCATCCCTTACATGCATGGTCGTTCCGGATGATGACACAGGAATTAGCTGGTTGTGATGGTGGTAGTGATGCTGCAGGACGGAACAGAACCTTGTGGCTGTCAGAGAACAGGGGAGGTTTAAACACAACCCTGAGTAAGGAGGGAAGACAGGCGGATATGTCACACACACACACACAAACACACACTCCCACATATACACACACAAACAGCTCAGACCCCCGAGGGTGAGGCCAAACCAGGCAGGAGAGCATATACTGAGCTATGACAAACCCTGGCAGACTGGCTTGGGGCATCATTCAGAGCCATAGTGAGGCAGGATTGTTTGGACTAGCGGCAGTGGGGGTACATAGTGGATTTAAGCGGCAGCGTTGAGCTGTCACTCTGAGGTCTGTCAAAGCTCTGAGTCAGCTCTCTACTATAGCTCTGCTCTGGCTTTGTCACGAAGGGGGAACCGTTTCAGGACACCTTGCATGACAACAGTCTCTTATCCCCATATTACTAATGCCTGCATCATCATAACAGATGTGTTACTGAGATAACAAACAGTTATGAGGTCAGACAGGTCATATGAATATGTATCTAATTCACAGGGAAAGAGTAAAACAACAGATACATACATTATTTTTATTTTTTTTAATCTGTGTGTGCATTACTTATATCAAAAGGTTGGCAGTTCCTCATTAAAGTCCTGTAGATCAATTCATTACTCCCTTTTTGTTTCCAAAGCTCTACTACACAAGCTTCCAACTAACCTATAAAAGAATGAGATACCAAACCCACTCACATGGTTGGTTAACTCTTCAGATTCCTCGGGTCTGCACGGAATTAGCTACATCTGCTTTTAGTTTTCACTTCCAAAATGCATTACATTTGGATTCCCTGGTGCCACTAGGGCAGTTTAAAATCCTGATGATAAATGAGTGCACCGAGGTGTGCAATTGTTTTTAGTGATTGATTTAATAACTTGTTCATGATGGCTGTGATGTTAGGGATGTTCTAATGTAATGTAGTTGTTTGTTTACTTTATGGTCTCAGGGCACCATTGAAAATGAGACCCTGGTCTCAATTGGGCTCCCCTGATTAAATAAAAGGTAATAATATTACAGTTATGTTTATTGTCTTTGCCATTCCTAATCTGAGCTCATGTTGCCAGGTGTCATTAAAAAATGCGACCCTCCCCTCCCCCCTCTTCCCAACATTACAAATATGTTCACATGACCCTCCCCTTGTACTGTAAAATAAATTGCACACCCTCCCCTCTCATAGAATTAATTCAAAATAATGTTTTTAACCACAAATACTGTAGCGACCCTATGTTTATAAATGTGGATATCGACTTTTCCGCTTCAGCATGCTTTTGTGGCCCAGTTGATGCCACGCAGGGCTACGGGCCAGGAGGTTGAGGCTTCGTCAAACACCACAGACGAGCTCACTCTCCCTGCCTGTTTCATTACACTACGATCAGAGCCATCTGCAGACAATGATCAGCTAGAGGGATTTCAGATTTTCAAGATTTTGATGCCATATTTATAATTATATAAAATATATGCAACGAATTGTCCACCAATAGGTTTCTGTGCCAATGCACCACACAACCAATAAACAAAGCATACTGACTTCGGGCACTTTAATATCATGGTTTGTGTTTTCAACACCACAATAAATAGACTATGTCAATCTCGACAAAAACAACTAACATCTCTCTCTACCTTGTAGTCTTACCCAGTATCGGAGGCTTGGCTTGACAATCTCCCAATGTTATTACACTTTTTTGTGTTTTGTAACAGAATGGAAAGAGTTTTGAAACTCTTTCTATTCACCAAATGACCTCTGCGCAGTTTGGATTGATTGATTGATTTTATTTGTCAGTAAAAAAAAATACATATACACACAAAGTACAAAGATTTTTAAAGATGACCGGGATCAATAGTTGGGGACTTGTTTCCATTGTGGTCCCTATTTTTAACATCAATACCGCGGACGCTGACGTCTTGCTCCCAGACATGCTAAACACCTTCTTCGCCCGCTTTGAGGGAAACATAGTGCCACCGACGTGGCCCACTGCGTGGCCGACATGAGTAAGTCATTTAAGCATTTTAACCATCACAAACCTGCCTGCCCAGCCGGCATCCCTTGCTGCGTCCTCAGAGCATGTGCAGACCAGCTGGCGGGGATTGTTTACGGATATATTCGATCTCTCCCTATCCCAGTCTGTTGTCCCCACTTCAAGATGTCCACTATTGTTCCTGTACCCAAGAAAGTGAAGGTAACTATTATAAATGACTATTGCCCTGTAGCACTCACTTCTGTCATCATGAAGTGCTTTGAGAACTGGTTAAGGATCATATCAGCTCCACCTTACCCGCCATCCTAGACCCACTACAATTTGCATATTGCCCCAACAGATCCAAGGATGATGCAATCACCATCACACTAAGCACTGCCCTATCCCACCTGGACAAGAGAAATACCAATGTAAGGATGATATTCATCAACTACAGCTCAGCCTTCAACACCATAGTGCCCTCCAAGTTCATCACTAAGCTTGGGGCCCTGGGTCTGAACCCCGCCCTGTGCAACTGGGTCCTGGACTTCCTGACGGGCTGACCCCAGGTGGTGAAGGTAGGCAACAACACCTCCGCTACTCTGATCCTCAACACGGGTGCCCCACAAGGGTGCGTGCTCAGCCCCCTCCTGTACTCCCTGTTAACCCATGACCGCATGGACATGCAAGTCTCCAACTCAATCATCAAGTTTGCAGACGACACAACGACTAGACAGCCTACAGGGATGAGGTGAGGGCCCTGGTGGAGTGGTGCCAGGAAAATAACCTCTCATTCAACATAAAACAAAATGAAGGATTTGATTGTGGACTTTAGGGAACAGCAGCAAGAGCACGCCCCCAACCACATCGACGGGCCACAGTGGATAGGGTGAAAATCTTCACGTTCCTTGGTATGCACATCACTGACACCCTGAAATGGTGCAACCTCCGGAGGCTGAAGACGTTTGACTTGGCCCCTAAGACCCTAACACACTCCTACTGATATACCATTGAGAGCATCCTGTCGGGCTGTATGGCAACTGCACTGTCAGCAACCGCAGGGCTCTCAAGAGGGTGGTGCAGTCAGCCCAACACATCACCGAGGGCACACTGCCTGCCCTCCAGGACATCTACAGCACACTGTGTCACAGGAAGGCCAAGAAGATAATCAAGGACCTCAGCCACCAAAGCCACAGCCTGTTCACCCCGCTACCATATAGAAGGCGGTGACAGTACAGGTGCATCAAAGCTGGGACCGAGAGACTGAAAAACAGCTTCTATCTCCAGGCCATCAGACTGGTAGATAGTCATCACTAGCAGGCCTCTGCCCTGAATTTTAGTCACTGTTACTAGCCAGCTACCATCCGGTACTCTACCCTGCATCTTAGACACTGCTGCCCTATGTACATAGTCATTAAACACTAGTCACTTTCATAATGTTTACATATAATACTGCTGTACACACCTTTCCTATTCATATACTTTCCATAATCTTAATACACACCATCATATACATATATTCCAGACTCTTACACTGCTTGTTCTAATATTTCTATATTTCTTCATTCCTTTCTTTTCTATTTTGTGGATTTCCGTGTATTGTTTTGTACTGTTAGGTATTACTGCATTTTAGAGCTAGAAACATTAGCATTTCGCTACACCCACGATAACATCTGCCTAATATGTGTACGCAAAAGTACGTGATAAATATGTACTGCATATAAAAATAACTTTAGCGATTATATTTCCATGTACCAAATGAAAAAATACAAGTTAAATGGGTTTCCGTCACACTTTCAACTCTACTTATGGTTTTCTCACCCAAAGATTGTTGCGTCATAAAGATTGTTGCGTAATCTCGCTGTTGGCTAGAGCGCATTTACATGATGAGATTAATATGGACAAAATAGCGAGATTATTTTAATTGTCAAACGGCAGACAAGCATAGAGGATCACGTCACCAGAAAAATACCCTAGATATTTGTTGGAAAGGAGCATCAAGCTCATCACCTTGCACTTTCACCACCCTGTGAAGTTCATAACATATTTAACCTGTAGACCAATAAACTGCATGCTTTCCCGACAAATCGTGGGAGGACCACACATGTCATCGCGTGACTCCTAAGTTAACTTTAACATGATAGTTATTATATAAATATTTGCACATAAAAGCGTTTCCACCGACATTTCTCACATAATTCATTTTACCGACACAAAAAGATCTCACCTTGTCTAGCGTATTTTGTTTTGTCGCCATTTGTAAAGTTTACCGAAAAATGATCTCTTTCCATCAGGCCTGTCTTTACATTTTTTATCTGACATGCATTTTACTGGCATAAAAAGTTTGGATGGAAACCTGGCTATTATAGGAGGCTGCAGCCTAATGGTTAGCGCGTTGGGCCAGTAACCGAAAGGTAAAGGTAAAAATACCCGCAGTTAACCCACCGATCCCAGGTAGTTCGTCATGGTAAATAGGAATTCGTTCTTAGCTGTCTTGCCTAGTTAAATAACACAAACTGTTAAGCCATTTTGAGGATGCTAGAATTATGTTTTGGACTAACGCATGCCTACAGGAGACTGTTGAAGTAACCCAATCAGGCGAAAACATTGTGACTAGTTGTGTGCCGTATAAAAGGTAATACATTTCACAAGTTAAATGATACATGTTTAGGCTATATTGAAGAGTTAGGCTCTAGGTGCGCGAAGAATAGCCACTTGGATTGGAGAGGAGGCACAGCGCATGTTAAACTTTCCTGAATGACTGGTCCTTCCGGGAGCATATGTGGCCACATTATTATAGGATGACTTGGGAGAATGATGATCTGTAACAGACGGCGCATCTCAGTATCAGAAGTAAAAATACTGCCAGACTGGCCTGCTAACTAATCCAAATGGAATGAAACATTCAAATCACAGGTCTTTTGTGCCGTTATTCAAATTACATTTTCACTGCAGCCTATAGTACACTTTTGTACACACTTGAAAACAATAATGCTAGGTACGGTAATTGTATTGTCCTTAAACAAGATCAATAAGGGAGTGATCTGCCAGCATTGAAGTGAAAGCACCCTGATTAGCTTTCTCCTTGTCTCTGTATCTCTCTGGAGCAGCGTTCTAATTTCTCTCTCTCTATCCCTCGCTCTCTCTCTCTCTCTTTCTTTCTTTCTTTCTTTCTTTCTTTCTTTCTTTCTTTCTTTCTTTCTTACTCTCTCTCGCAAGCATGCACACACACACACACACACACACACACACACACACACACACACACACACACACATACACACACACACACACGCATTTACTCCCTCTCTTCTGCCTATATAACTGAGGGAGGTAGCGAGGCGTGGGAACCAGTATTAGAGCTGCCTTGATTTGTTTGATATTCTAAATGTGCCCCACTTCAGAAATATTACCATATTTTTTGTTTTCTGGTTGAGAGCTGTTGGCGTGGCAGCAGCAGCAGTAGTCACGTGTGATATTATAGGCCTTATGCTTGTGCTAGCAGCATCACTATCATCCTGATGAGAAGAGGAGTCTGACTGCCAAGCCTGAGCTAGGGAAGCAGTGAGAGCTATTAGGAGGTGCCAGCGAAGTGTGACTGGAGCAGGCCAGCCAGAAAGGCAGGCAGGAGTGGAGTTGTGAAGGAGAATTACTCTCTTCTCTTTCCTTCCTTGGCTGCAGCTAGACTGTGTTCCCCTCTAGTGGTTTCCCCATTACAGCCAGAGCAGAGGTAGAGGCAGCACAGGGGGGAATGTCACCTTCATAAGCACTCACATAGCGGGAGCAGAGGGAAATACAATGACACAGAAAAGCCAGCAGGTTTACTCCATGCTGCTTGTGTGCTTGGCTACTTCTGGAAGTAGTGGTGTACAGTACGGTTGGTGGGGCAACACAGGGAAAGAGTTAAGACATTGCTCAGTAATTCTGTGTTGCACAAGCACACTGTGGTGTGAAGTGGGATAGTTGGGGATGGCATGTTACAGGGTGCAAGTAAGGGGTGTAGAAGTGATAGGATTCAGTATGCGTATGGGTGGGTTAGTAGTGTACAGTGTATTAAGGGGGTGTATGGGTGGGTTAGTAGTGTACCGTGTATTAAGGGGGTGTATGGATGGGTTAGTAGTGTACCGTGTATTAAGGGGGTGTATGGGTGGGTTAGTAGTGTACAGTGTATTAAGGGGGTGTATGGGTGGGTTAGTAGTGTACAGTGTATTAAGGGGGTGTATGGGTGGGTTAGTAGTGTACAGTGTATTAAGGGGGTGTATGGATGGGTTAGTAGTGTACAGTGTATTAAGGGGGTGTATGGGTGGGTTAGTAGTGTACCGTGTATTAAGGGGGTGTATGGGTGGGTTAGTAGTGTACAGTGTATTAAGGGGGTGTATGGGTGGGTTAGTAGTGTACAGTATATTAAGGGGGTGTATGGGTGGGTTAGTAGTGTACAGTGTATTAAGGGGGTGTATGGGTGGGTTAGTAGTGTACAGTGTATTAAGGGGGTGTATGGGTGGGTTAGTAGTGTACAGTGTATTAAGGGGGTGTATGGGTGGGTTAGTAGTGTACAGTGTATTAAGGGGGTGTATGGGTGGGTTAGTAGTGTACAGTGTATTAAGGGGGTGTATGGGTGGGTTAGTAGTGTACCGTGTATTAAGGGGGTGTATGGGTGGGTTAGTAGTGTACAGTGTATTAAGTGGGTGTATGGGTGGGTTAGTAGTGTACCGTGTATTAAGTGGGTGTATGGGTGGGTTAGTAGTGTACAGTGTATTAAGGGGGTGTATGGGTGGGTTAGTAGTGTACAGTGTATTAAGGGGGTGTATGGGTGGGTTAGTAGTGTACAGTGTATTAAGGGGGTGTATGGGTGGGTTAGTAGTGTACCGTGTATTAAGGGGGTGTATGGGTGGGTTAGTAGTGTACCGTGTATTAAGGGGGTGTATGGATGGGTTAGTAGTGTACAGTGTATTAAGGGGGTGTATGGGTGGGTTAGTAGTGTACAGTGTATTAAGTGGGTGTATGGGTGGGTTAGTAGTGTACAGTGTGTGGTGGTGATGGGGAGGGGGCTGTATTAAATATACTTATTTTTGGACATTTACATTTTAGTCATTTAGCAGATACTCTTATCCAGAACGACATACAATTAGTGATATATATATATATATAGGTGGGTCAGTAGTGTACGGTGTGGTGGTGTGCAGTGAGCGGGTGGTGGTGGGGAGGGGGGCTGGCGTGGCTGGCTGGCTGGCTGGTGGTAGTGGCTGTCTGGCTGACGTCTGTGTCTCCTCCTCTCTCCCGGCAGTTCATGGCATCAAGTGGACTTGTAGCAACGGGAACAGCAGCTCTGGCTTCTCAGTGGAGCAGCTGGTGCAGCAGATTCTGGACAGCCACCAAACCAAGCCACCTCCCCGGACCCACAACTGCCTCTGCACGGGCACCCTGGGTAAGGGGGAGGGGATAGGGGGTAGATACGGGCAGGAGGATAGGGGGTGAGAGAGAAAGGAGAGATGGGTAGGAGAAGTCAAAGGACAGAAGGCAGGGAGAAGGAGAAGAGGTTTAAGCTCATACATCATGCTCAGAGTGAATGTGAAAGTGTCAGGGTCATGGCTCTCTTGTTTTGGATTGAAAAAAGTTCAAATAATATCAAAAGGAACACCAATCAATCAAATGATTACTTGAATTACTTGGATAATTACATGTGTTTCCAGGTGATTTGTTTAGGTACAGAAGTACAGGCAGTATTCTTATTGGTATTGTATGAATTCTGATGAGCTGTTGTAACAAGTCATTTAAAGCCTTCCCACAGAATTAGTTTGTGTCACCGAGATTCACTTCTACATTCTTTCTAGATGATTGATGACTTATGCTGTATTTAATGCTATCTCTGAGTAACCTCTCGTTCCTCCCTCTAACAGGCGCAGGGAGCAGCGTGCATCACAAGTGCAACAGCGCCAAACACCGCATCATCTCCCCCAAGGTGGACCCCCGTGGAGGCTACAGCAGTGGTCACTCTGAGGTCCAGAACAACGACGTGTCCGAGGGCAAGACCGAGCACAGCAGCCATGGAGGAGGGGGTGGAGGAGGAGGGAAGAGCTCAGGGGGAGGAGGGGGTAGCGCCAGAGAGAAACGCAATGGAAAGGTCCACAAGCCTGTTCTCCTGCACCAGAACAGCACAGAGGTGTCCTCTACCAACCAGGTGGAGGTCCCAGACACCACCCAGAACTCCCCTGTGTCCATCAGCAGTGGCCTGAACAGCGACCCAGACATGGCTGACAGTCCCGTGGTGACGGGCTTGGGCCATGTAGCCGCCGTCATGTCTCAGAGTGTCTTCATGTCCGAGGTGACCGGAGACCCCGTCTACAGCATGTCCCCCACAGGGGGCCCCAACACCCACCTCATGGGCCCCGACGCAGCCTCCCAGGGCCTGGTGCTGTCCGGTGTTGTGGCAGACAGCCACAAGTTTGCCTTCCCCAGCGGAGGAGCTAGGGAGGGGGGAGCAGACGGGTTGTCCATGCTGTCTGCAGCCGGGGTATCTGAAGAGCTGGTCCTATCCAGCAGCCTGGATAACGGAGGCATGAAGATACCTGAGACCACCATGAACTTCGACCCTGACTGCTTTCTCAACAACCCCAAGCAGGGTCAAACCTATGGGGGCAGCAGGCTGAAGGGGGACGGCAGCTCCTCCTCCTCCTCCTCTTCCTCCAACGGCACCAATGGCAGCATGCAGCGCTCTCCCTCCATGTCAGACTCTGGATACAGCTTCAACTCTGCTCTGGTGAAGAACATCAAGACGGAGGACATGTCCTTCGAGCAGCAGCTGGCCACCGAGCAGGGATACCAGGTGGGGTTGGTGGTGAGCTGTGGAGGAGGTGTGTCTTGTTCCTCTGGGGCAAGTTCAGCACAGAGCTCCCTCGGCCTGACCCCTGCAGGCTCTCTGCTGCCCTCTGGAGGAGGCCTGAGCCCCAGCACCACCCTGGAGCAGATGGACTTCAGTGCCATCGATGCCAAGCAGGACTACCCGTCCGGGGCTGGGACAGTGGGCTATAGCCAGCCTATAAACAGCCCCCACCTCTCCCACCAGAGCCACTCGCCCAGCTTCTTCCTCCAGGACACCCAGCAGCCCGGCCAGGCCCAGCAGGGCAGGTCCTCCATGGGCCAGAAGACTCACCTGATGGAGCACAACTCCCACGACTCCACAGCCTACATGAGCCTGCAGGTGGTCAAGACGGACTCCCCTGGCAGCAACGGCCATCTCCACCACCACCACCAGAGCCACCAGGGCCAGCATAGGGCCAACTGCAACGGGGGCTCCCCCACCGAGGGGCCAGGGCAGGGGCCTGGGTCTCTCCAGCTCCTGCAGTACCAGGGGGGCTTCCCTGGGCTGGGGCCGGAGCATGAGGAGGTGGTGGGTCTGGAGCAGCCAGGCAGCGTGAGCTCAGGCCAGGCCGGGGGAACAGAGAACGGAGAGGGTCTACTGAAGCCTGGGGATCACCTCCAGGCCTGTGGAGGAGGCAACCAAGAGGGAGGAGGTGCAGAGCACTACCTGCAGCAGGCCAATGACGGAGGAGGAGGTCAGGGAGGTGGAGGGAAAGGAGTGGCCATGCACAACGGAAATGGCGTCAACAATGACGGCAGCAACCGCTCCCAGCAACAGCAGCAGCTGCAGCCCCTCCTCCAGGGGGCCGGGATGGTCCAGGGCCTCTACAATACCGTGGGCCACCACCAGGGCCTGGGCGGAGCGGGCTCCAATGGGGTAGCAGGAGGGGGAGGCATGGAGATCAGCCTGGACCACTTCGACATCTCCTTCGGGAACCAGTTCTCTGACCTTATAAATGACTTCATCTCTGTGGACGGTAGTGGAGCCAACATGACGGCCGGAGGAGCCCTCTACACCCACCAGCTGGTGGGCAACCACGGCTCAGATGGCCAGGCCACACCTAGCGGAGCTCCTCAGCAGGACCAGGAGGACGGAGGTGTAGGAGGGGCCCGGGGAGCAGGATACAGCCCCTCAGAGCTTTGTCTCCAGCCCTGCTGCAGCCCCCAGTCGCTTGGTGGAGGTGCCGGGGGTGCAGTGGTGGAGCCAGGCTCCCTGGCCTACATGCATGTGGCGGAGGTTGTGTCAGCAGCCGTGGCCCAGGGGGCTCTGGGTATGCTGCAGGCCACTGGGAGACTCTTCGTCGTCACTGACTACTCCCCTGAGTGGTCCTACCCTGAGGTGAGCCTCCACCACACTGTTAGTGCATGTTCTCCTCCTTTAACTATCATTATACTCCAATTTAATTACTAAATAGTGTTATATTGTCATTTTAGTCAGACAGAGTTTTTTTTACTCCTACCAACAAACATACATATCAACATAGTTTGAACTGTAATATCACTGTTCAACCACCGGATGGCAGCGCAATAATGTAATGTACAGAGAGCGTAAGTCTGTGTAACGCAATGACACTGTTCCACCACAAGATGGCGACCACTTTGGTCAGTCAGAAAAATGGCTGTAAAATCATGGTCCAACCACAGGATGGCAGCCCAGTCAAATATACCACAGAGACAATACAAGTCTATGTAATGTCAATGACACTGTTCACCCACGAGATGGCAGCCCTTTCACTAGATTTCATGCAGTTTGAGGATACATCACTGTGTGATCATGTTATTCCTACTGCTCTCCCCTAGATGGCAGCATTACATTAAATAATAGCCCAAATCACACTCGCTCCCTCATATCTAGTATAGATTCAGTTTATCCATTTCCCGCTCTGTGAGTCTGTGTGTTTATCTGTTCCAGGGAGGAGTGAAGGTGCTCATCACTGGTCCATGGCAGGAGGCCAGCTCTAACTACAACTGCCTGTTTGACCAGGTCGCTGTCCCTGCCTCTCTCATCCAGCCGGGGGTGCTGCGCTGCTACTGCCCAGGTAAGACTGGCCTCACTGGCCTGGCCTGCCACACCTCCTGTATCCTTCCACCACGGTCGACTAAATACACAGTCTATTTATTAGGGATATCAGTCATTTTCTTTTAGACTTCTAATTTGGTTTCTGGAGATCAGCATACATTACATGAAGGTTCCTCAGTTGGGATTGTGTCTCACTGGACACTGAGATGTTTTAAGAAGAATAGTATAATGTTCCTAGGTCTACAGGGGTTAGGGTCAAGAGTGTTAGAGTTGTAGCAGTTATCAGTGAAGCGTCTGATTCAGACTCTGTCTGTCTGTCTCTGTCCACAGCTCATGACACTGGGCTGGTGACGCTGCAGGTGACAGCCAGTAACCAGATCATCTCTAACTCAGTGGTGTTTGAGTACAAGGCCCGCGCCCTGCCCTCACTGCCTTCCTCACAACACGACTGGCTCTCACTGGACGGTAAGAGACAGTCTATCTGCCTCTGACCTTTCTCTGTCTCTCTCGCTCTGTCTATCTCCCTCTCCCTCTGCCTCGCTCTCGCCGCCTCTCTCCCTCTCCTCTGTATCTCCCTCTTGCCTTCTCTCTCTCTTTCTCTCTCCCTCTCCTCTGTATTGCCCTCTTGCCTTCTCACTCTCTCTCTCCTACTCTCTTTCTCCTTCTCTCTCTCTCTTCCTCTCTCTCTCAAGTATGAAAGCAGCAGTGAGTCAACTCCATTAGATCTTGGGTTCAGGTTGTGTTACAGGACATTGGAGAGCACATGTCTTGTCCTGTGTCTTTATTGTTTTCTAATGTCAGGAAATGTCAGAATCAATAGTTGCCTTGAATCAACTGTAGTAGAAACTCAGTTAATTTGGGGTTTGATTTGACTATAACCATGAAGTGCACCAGTCCTTGTCCTGTGTCTTTCAGAGGATGCTATTATGTTCTGATAGACTTGTCAGGATCAATATCTAATAGCTGTATTGAATCACCTTCATTAGAAATTGAGTTGATCTTGGACTTCTATGACATACATGAGTGTATGTTACTGGGCACGCATGGAAACTGTGATTGGCTGCACAATGAAGACTAGGACCCAAGGGTTTTGCTGCAGGAAATCTTGTGAATTAGTATATTTAGACTAATGGTAGGGAGAGATGGAGTAAGGCACTACAGGGATGTTTATCTCTGTGCTCATGTTGGTAGGCACACGTAGGTGTATATACCAGTATGTGTGTGTGCTTTCCCAGTGTGTGTGTGTGGGGAGTGGGGGGGGGGGGGGGGGGCTCCACAGTTGCACACTTACTGCAGTGTCAACACGACTGTGCATTGACAGGATAAAGTAGGGCATGGTGAGGAGAGGGGAGGCCTGGAGCGAGCGAGCGGGCTGACGGGACAGCTGCATTGCAGACGGCCCTTGAGGGAGTGGGAGTGAGTAATCAGGAGTTGTCGGCTCCCAGGCAGGCGTTGCACGGTGGAACCAGTGTATCCCTCCGCCATTCATTCATATGGTAAACTCACTCTCTCTCTGCCTCACTGGCACATTCACAGGACCAGTTTAGGAGGGGCTAAGCTAAGGAGCTGAGGAGAAAACACAAGTCTGATCTGTTCACCCATTCCCCTTTCCCACTCAGTGGCTTGATATTGGCTTGGCAATTGTTTTGGTAATGGTTTTGGCTTGTGGTTGCATTTTGATGGTTATTTTGGCTTGTGGTTTAATTTGGAATCATCTCATTTGCCATGTATGGTAATCATTTACTAGATGTATTTTCTCAATCTGTTCATGTCCAAAGGTGACAGGTTTACTGCTGACTTTTCAGATGTATGCCTATGTTGCCTAATACTTGTCCTGATGTCACTAATAAATACTACATGGTGTTTATAAATTAATCCTGCTCACTGAACAGAAATATAAATGCAACATGTAAAGTGTTGGTCCCATGTTTCATGAGCTGAAATAAAAAATCCCAGAAATGTTCCATATGCACAAAAAGCTTATTTCTCTCAAATTGTGTGCACAAATATGTTTACATCCCTGTTAGTGAGCATTTTATCCTTTGTCAAGATAATCCATCCACCTGACAGGGAAATAAAAGACCACTCTAAAATGTGCAGTCATACAACACAATGCCACAGATGTCTCAAATTTTGAGGTAGTGTGCAATTGGCATGCTGACTGCAGGAATGTCCACCAGAGCTGTTGCTAAATTGAATGAGATCATCCGAGATCATGCTTATTGAGTAATCTCAGTGACATGTTGATTGAGTAATCTCAGTGACAAGCTGATTGAGTAACCTCAGTGACATGCTGATTGAGTAACCACAGTGACATGCTGATTGAGTAATCTCAGTGACATGCTGATTGAGTAATCTCAGTGACACGTTTATTGAGTAACCTCAGTGACATGCCGATTGAGTAATCTCAGTGACATGCTGATTGAGTAATATCAGTGACAAGCTGATTGAGTAATCTCAGTGACATGCTGATTGAGTAATATCAGTGACAAGCTGATTGAGTAATCTCAGTGACATGCTGATTGAGTAACCTCAGTGACATGCTTATTGATTAATCTCAGTAACATGTTGATTGAGTAATCTCAGTGACATGCTGATTGAGTAATATCAGTGACAAGCTGATTGAGTAATCTCAGTGACATGCTGATTGAGTAATATCAGTGACAAGCTGATTGAGTAATCTCAGTGACATGCTGATTGAGTAACCTCAGTGACATGCTTATTGATTAATCTCAGTAACATGTTGATTGAGTAATCTCAGTGACATGCTGATTGAGTAACCTCAGTGACATGCTGATTGAGTAATCTCAGTGACATGCTGATTCAATAATCTCAGTGACAAGCTTATTGAGTAACCTCAGTGACATGCCGATTGAGTAATCTCAGTGACAAGCTGATTGAGTAACCTCAGTGACATGCTGATTGAGTAATCTCAGTGACATGTGCTGATTGAGTAACCTCAGTGACAAGCTGATTGAGTAACCTCAGTGACATGCTGATTGAGTAATCTCAGTGACAAGCTGATTGAGTAATCTCAGTGACATGCTGATTGAGTAATCTCAGTGACAAGCTGATTGAGTAACCTCAGTAACATGCTGATTGAGTAACCTCAGTGACATGCTGATTGAGTAACCTCAGTGACATGCTGATTGAGTAACCTCAGTGACATGCTGATTGAGTAACCTCAGTGACAAGCTGATTGAGTAATCTCAGTGACATGCTGATTGAGTAACCTCAGTGACATGCTGATTGAGTAACCACAGTGTCAAACTGACAAGCTGATTGAGTAACCTCAGTGACATGCTGGTTGAGTAATCTCAGTGACATGCTGATTGAGTAATCTCCGTGACATGCTGATTGAGTAATCTCAGTGACATGCTGGTTGAGTAATCTCAGTGACAAGTGAAAAAATAACAAATCGATACACTAGTATCATCCAGTACAATAACGGGTGCTCTCCAAGGTCCTGAAAGTTCATATGAAATTAATTTACTTTCCAACAACACTAAGTATGGACTACTATAAACTACATCAAATATTGCCATTTTACAGCACCACAAATTATTATATTAAAATAAAATCATATTTACACCAAATTCACTGCATGAAGCAGTTAGTTGCATTGTATAACACAGCATGAATGACATTCTGCACGTGCTACACCACAGATAAATGTAACCTAGAAAAGACTCAACTCCAGATATGCGACACTATCCATTTGCGTGCCTGTAATGACCCATAATTTGATCACTCATTAGCCTTAATAATATAATTCCCATTCCGTTCATTCTGAAACTGTGCTATGCTATGATGTGCTAATGGAACAGCTGCCTGCCTGCTTTGATTTGTCATAATGCAGAGTGGGGGAGGGGGCACTTTTCCTTCCTCTGCAGCACTGCAGGTACGGAGCCATGGGCAGGACAGAAAACACTGAGGTATCGGAGCTGCAGAACAGTCTTTTACCCGTTAATAATTTTCTGTCCATTGTCCTGGACGGTCCCGTTGGCGCTCACTACCCGGGTACTGGTTCGTTAGGAAGACAGTGCGCGCCAAATTAGGCTATACAGGGCTGTTCACCGCTCCTGGTGGTTCTCCGTCTAATCTGAAAGTAAACAGGTGTAGTAAAGCTACCTACCCTCATAAAAAACCAGGGGACTGTGTAATGCAGGGTCACTGTTAGGTAAATACGGCAACCTAGCGCAGACATACAGGGCAACAAGCGGTTTGTTTCAAATAAATAATGTCGATATAGACTGGAGCTGACATTTACCACTGGAGATAACCGCTCATTTGAAGGCTAAACCACTTTAAGTGACAATGAACCGAAGTAGGCTACATAGGCTGCGTCGAATATTTTCTCCATCAAATAAAATCAAACGCGAGAAAAAACGACTTGTACAAAACGTGTACACACCTCAGTTTGGTTGTTGGTCGGCAGTTGAACATTTCAAAGTAAAAGCGAAATGTATTAATAGTAATGAGAGCGCCAAGGGGGCTCGAGCTTTTAAAAGCTCGACAGCTGGAGGAGAAAACTAGGGCATCTGTTTACCTGCGGCACGTGCGCACGACGACGTCTACTCGCAACAATGTATTTTATTTTACTGCAGGCTAGTGGGGGACTGAGGAAAGAGAAGCGCAGCAAGGGAAGGAGGGGGTAGGAGAAAATTATGTGTAGGGGAGGAGGCTATGATAGAAAGAGTAGTGAGTGGTCTTTATTGCTCTCTCTCTCCCCTCGCATCGGTGTTCACTTTGTTATAGTGTTAATGAGTGCTCTATTGATCTTCTACACACCAAGGATATTGTTTTACTCATAGCATCATTTAATACCAAGAAACTGTGGGAATTGGGAAACTGTGCACATAAATGAAATGCAACATGCTTGGACTTTGGTCAGGATGCCAGTGAATGACATCTGCTCTTCCTAAAGAGAAGGGAAACAGTTTGGCTTTTCAGGGGGACTCTACCAATGGAAAATGAAGTAGAAGGTTAGATGTGTTTAGAGTATTTTTGTTGAACGGTGTTGTGGTGTATCTGTGTGTTATCTTCTGGTGACTAACAGGAGAAGTTAAGTTACACACGCTTTAGACGTTTTACTCAAAGGCTGACTCTGTATTGTTTCAAGACGAGTACTAGCATGTCATGCTCATCAGTATGTCTTATCGTTTAGCCTACTATTGTTGAGAATGTTTTGTTGTGTGCTTTCTCAAAATGTTTAGTGTTACTGTCTGTGACTGTCTCCTTCATTTCACACTGTAGCAGTAGAGTAGTTGGTGTGGAACTAGCTTGTTTCTCTGTACTTTTTTAATCTGTCTCATTTTATGCCTTCATTTTTTTTTACAAAGTCAATTAAACGGAAGCTTAGTATTTGTTTCAGCACTATCCTTAACATCCAAGGGCTTCAAATTGCAGCATGGGTTCACAGCTTACTATCACATCATAAGTACTCACAAAGCAAGATTATCGACAGTTTATTTATAGCCTACGAACGAGATACACTCAAAAAGCCTGAAAACCAGCATGTCTTTAACTCTAGTGCCGGTAACAAGGGGGATTCTTTCACGTGCACAATACACGAGCGCTAATTTCGCTGTCCACCGCGTCATCCTTCTGAAACTCAAAAGCAAGTTGATCAGGTAGGCTAAAGCAGGCTATCTTTTGCGTGCTTAGTTGATGCTAGAAAACTAATGAATAGTAACTGACTTATTTAGTAGTTCTCACGTGCTAATACAACGAGACCAAACCAGTTTCACAACTGTGGCCTGTGCCATTGAAAGCATACAGAAACACACAAGATGGATATGATTTAGTGACCGAAGGTAGAAGGATAGCATGACCGAAAACAGGATTCGACACCCTCCTAGCCTGACTGCGCTAGACTTTTAAAATACATGAGTAACAAGAGGAGGGAAATGCCCTATTAGAAAACCATTAACAGCTCTGTAGTAACAAAACACTTCTGCAGCATTACGCTGAAGCCATGGGACAAAGTATTTCAAGTGTAACAGTGATTAAAAAGGCATCTCTAGTAGGCTAGCTTCTTATTCCACCTGAATGCAATAATGTTTTCAGAACCATAGGGCTTTGGACAGCGACGATAACAGTTGAGAGAGGGATGCTTCAGAACCATGGTGCTATGGATAGCGACATTAACCCTTGTATTGTGAAACGTCTGCAGGACACATACTATATTATAATTTTAGGTCCTCCAGTCGTGTTTAATAACTGTATAACAGTTGTGTTGGTTTATTACACTCTGAATGTAGCCTATCACTCATGTATAGGCCAATTCCCCTCTCCACAATGATACTTGTTGCTCGTCTATTCTTAACCCTCTAAAAAAGCCCTGTTGACTTGGTGCTACATGACTCAGAATAACAGAACTTTATAGTAGCATGTGCAGGCAGTTTATGTGCAGGCAGTTTATGCTGTAAGAAACGGACCTTGGTAGATGTCAATTCTTAACAGTAATGATGACAAAACACAGAAAGCAGAGAGGCTATTATAATTTGCCAAGCGTAGTTTGTTTCAAATGCAATTGTAATAATATACTGCTGCAGGAGTTTGTCCATTTAGAAATGTTTGATGGAATGAGAGCAGCTCCAGTGAAGTGGAAATGCTTACCAGGGCATGACTTTACCCCAGGGCATGACTTTACCCTAGGGCATGGCTTTACTTTACCCCAGGGCATGACTTTGCGCTAGGGCATGTTTTTTTCCCCAGGGCATGGCTTTATCCCAGGGCATGGCTTTACCCCAGGGCATGGCTTTATCCCAGGGCATGGCTTTACCCCAGGGCATGGCTTTACTTTATCCCAGGGCATGGCTTTACCCCAGGGCATGGCTTTATCCCAGGGCATGGCTTTATCCCAGGGCATGGCTTTATCCCAGGGCATGGCTTTACCCCAGGGCATGGCTTTACCCCAGGGCATGGCTTTATCCCAGGGCATGGCTTTACTTTATCCCAGGGCATGGCTTTACCCCAGGGCATGGCTTTATCCCAGGGCATGGCTTTACTTTATCCCAGGGCATGGCTTTACCCCAGGGCATGGCTTTACCCCAGGGCATGACTTTATCCCAGGGCATGGCTTTACCCCAGGGCATGGCTTTATCCCAGGGCATGACTTTACTTTATCCCAGGGCATGACTTTATCCCAGGGCATGGCTTTATCCCAGGGCATGGCATGACTTTATCCCAGGGCATGGCTTTACCCCAGGGCATGGCTTTACCCCAGGGCATGACTTTATCCCAGGGCATGGCTTTACTTTATCCCAGGGCATGACTTTACTTTACCCCAGGGCATGACTTTACCCCAGGGCATGGCTTTATCCCAGGGCATGTTTTTTTACCCAGGGCATGGCTTTACCCCAGGGCATGGCTTTATCCCAGGGTATGGCTTTATCCCAGGGCATGACTTTACCCCAGGGCATGGCTTTATCCCAGGGCATGGCTTTATCCCAGGGCATGTTTTTTTACCCAGGGCATGGCTTTATCCCAGGGCATGTTTTTTTACCCAGGGCATGGCTTTACTTTACCCAGGGCATGGCTTTATCCCAGGGCATGGCTTTATCCCAGGGCATGGCTTTACCCCATGGCATGACTTTACCCCAGGCCATGGCTTTATCCCAGGGCATGGCTTTACCCCAGGGCATGACTTTACCCAGGGCATGGCTTTACCCCAGGCCATGGCTTTATCCCAGGGCATGGCTTTATCCCAGGGCATGGCTTTACCCCAGGGCATGGCTTTATCCCAGGGCATGGCTTTACAGTACTAGAACCTGTGGAAGGAGTAAATGGAAATGTCTCTTTAGAGAAAAGGGTTCATTTGTATCTCTTCTCTATGCTTCCCCTTAAGCTGCGGAGGCAACTTGTGATGACCAAATTCATGTTCACACACATAATCAACATGACTGAAGTGTTTAGCGAGATTCCCTTCAACGTTCCCTTCAACGTTCTCTTAACATTTTTGAGCGAAAAAAATGTGTGTGACTCTTTAATAGCTTTACCATATCATTAGTATTTTTTTGCCTAAAATGACATACCCAAATCTAACTGCCTGTACCTCAGGCCCTGAAGCAAGGATGTGCATTTTCTTGGTATCATTTGAAAGGAAACACGTTGAAGTTTGTGGAAAAGTTAAAGGAATGTAGTAGAATATAACACAATAGATCTGGTAAAAGATCATACAAAGAAATAATAACCCGTTCTTTTGTATTTTTTTTGTACCATCATCTTTCAAATGCAAGAGAAAGGCCATAATGTATTATTCCAGCCCAGCTGCAATTTCGATTTTTGGCCACTAGGTGGCAGCAGTGTACGTGCAAAGTTCTGGACTGATCCAATGAACTATTACATTTCTGTTAAAAATGTTGAACCAAGACTGCCCAAATGTGCCTAATTTGTTTATTAATAACTTTTCATGTTCAAAACTGTGCACTCTCCTCAAACAATAGCATGGTATTCTTTCACTGTAATAGCTACTATCAATTGGACAGTGCAGTTAGATGAATCATAATTTAAGCTTTCTGCCAATATCAGATTTGTCTATGTCCTGGGAAATGTTCTTTTTACTTATAACCTCATGCTAATCGCATTAGCCTATCCCAAAGAAGTTTTAATAGCTAACCCTTTACTCTCAGCCTTTAGTCAGGCTGAGCGCAGTATACTGTCAATAGTTGTGTGTTTCCAACACAACAGTGGGGACTATTACTTGCAGAGATGATGTCATAAACATATCATACCTCAAGTCAGAACTATTACTTTACACTGCTGTGACACATGCAGTGATTTTGGACTTCTGTTTGGCTGACTAACAAGTGTAAGCTGTGCTTTCATACAGCTTCATGGGGTATTGTGTTGTCATTTATCATGGTGTTATTCCATGTGTCATGTTTACGATAGAATTTTCATGCTTTTAGGGCTACAATACTGTAGGGCTATGAAAGCAGCATTTACTATAGCTGAGATGTGTTGTATGGGCGGCAGGTACCCTAACGGTTAGGAGCATTGGGCCATTAACCCAAAGGTCTCTGTTTCGGATCCCCGAGCCAACTAGGTGAAACATCTGTCGATGTACCCTTGAGCAAGGCACTTAACCCCAACATCTCTTGTAAGTTGCTCTGGATAAGAGTGTCTGGTAAATTACTAAAATGTGAAAAAGAATATGGTGTAATGGACTTGGTGTGAGTGCTAAAGCTCTCTAACTACAGGTCAGATTACAGCTTTTGAGAATGTTTAAAGGGACCTCTAACACAATTGATGGAGTGCAGTCCTGCTTCTTACTCTACCCATTTGACTTGTTTTTTTCTCCAATTAATCCTCATAATTGGATTTTACTTTTGTGGCTTCAAGCATAAAATACATTGTAGGCATGCAATTTTCTGTATGAATGCAATTCATTCTTATGACATTCAACACTTGTAAACTACTCAGCATTTATTATGTTTTGGACAGTAATTCCAGAAACATTTTGTCCAGTCCACATTTTGTGGATCTGTTGGTTAATACTGCGGATAGTTGGAAACCTGTTTGCCAGCAGCATTTAGAAAATGGTCTTGATCTATGAAATGCCTGCTTTCTCAAGGACTATGGACTGGTGCTTGTTGATTGATTTTGTCCAGTGGCTCTCAGCCCTTCTACCATATAAGCCAATGGAATGTTGTGGGGCAGAACACACAGGAATGAGAAATCTTGGTCATAATATACTAGTTAGTACATCAGTAGAAGTGAGGGTTCATCTGCAGACTCCCCTGTAAAAACATGTAAGAAATGTTGTTGTCTTGCATGTTGTTGTTGTTTTGCATGTTGTTGTTGTTTTGCATGTTGTTGTTGTTTTGCATGTTGTTGTTGTTTTGCATGTTGTTGTTGTTTTGCATGTTGTTGTTGTTTTGCATGTTGTTGTTGTCTTGCATGTTGTTGTTGTTTTGCATGTTGTTGTTGTTTTGCATGTTGTTGTTGTTTTGCCAGCACTACACAGCTGATTCAAATCCACTCACGCTTTGATTCTTTTAATCAGTTGTGTAGTGCAAGGGCAAAAAACCAAAATGTGCACCCAGGGGGCCCCAGGACCGTGTTTGGGAAACCCTAGGCCACAGGCTGATGGACTATATCACTGCATTGATCTCGCTAGTATTGTATCATTTAGTATTCTGCCTCCAGCTGATGCTTTAACGTCCTACATATTAGAACAATTGCTAAGCATAAGAATATACATGTACAGGTCTAGTGTGGTTTCTTATGTGCCACATTCTATGGTGCACATCATCATTTGCTATAATCATAGGTTATGTGTAGGAATTAGTAAAGCAGATATTTGTCATTTTCTGTAAAGATTACAAGCAGTAATTCCTCTTTGTGTTGTCTCTTCTCGTGGCATTTCACTGGCTTGTAGAGCAGTCCGAAATATAGAGTACCTCCTCAGTCTTGATGTTGAATTGAAATTGACCTGCCTCTCCCGGGACCTGGACTGATGCCATGAGGTCAGACGCATGCTACCTGATGAGCTTATTTACAACCTCGCCAAACAGGACTTCCATATTAGGAGTAGACAGACTTATGTGTGAACTATAAAGCATCTGGCTTTTTAAAATGTAGACTGTGGAGCTGTTTGCTCCTCTATATTTATGTATGTAAAATCCTATAGAAGAACCCGTTGAATGAATGGTCGGTTTCTAACTGAATAAGACACTGATAGTGGAAATGCTTTGACTAAATGTGTGTTGTTTTACGTTAGTCATTACTAATATGTTGCAACAGAAGGTGAATAGCCTACATTTTCTACGCTGTTCTGATAATATATAGGCTACTGTTCTTGTTAGCCATTACAGGGCAATCAATGCTAAATAGATTTGCTCCTGCAGAATTGATTTGCAGGGTTACAAAACAATGTTAATATATAGCGAAGTTGGTTACACCAACAACATTGAAATTACATTAATAAAAGACACATCAATAGACTGCACTTCTACCCTCACTGACCCCTATAATCACTACATGACATTGGATTCTATGTAGTGTTCTCAGTAGGAAATGTCTGGTGTTCTGGTTTTGACCCATGCTAACCCTTGCTGTTGTTTGTGTCACTTTGTTGGGTTTAAGCTGACACAATGGGTTTAAACTGGGTCAATGTTTCATTTTGAAATGAATGCACTCTCTCAAAGAGAATTGAGATGAAATTGAAAACTGAGAGGAGATTACCTTATCTTATTTCTGTGGTCTTAATCCTTGGTCTTTTCAAACCTCTCATCAATATTCTATACTCTGTCCAGGAGAAAGAATACTGCACGTAAACCCATTACAAGCTGAAGGAAGAGGACAACACTATTAAAGAAAAAAACACAATGGACAGAACCAACAAAGCTGGTCATTATGCCAAAGAAAGGCAACTTGCCCTTTGATTATCAGTGTACCCATGGGTCCCAGCTGTGTGGGCCTGTGCCAGATGGCCTCGCAACCTCTTCTTTTAGACAGACACAAATACCAGCTTCTGTCAATCAGGATAATATACTGCACAATCACAGACTCATAGAGAGGTAGGACTGGTCTTATTGCTTAGCTACGTGTGGGGGTTTGCTGAGGTTGGACCTCAGCCTTCTTAGATCAGTATATGTGGGGGTCTGATATAGCCACAGCCTTTCAATTAGGCTACATGTGGGGGTCTGATATAGCCACAGTCTTTAACCGGTACAGAACATGTGGGGGTCTGATATAACCACAGTCTTTAACTGGTACAGAACATGTGGGGGTTTAATAAAACCACAGTCTTTAACCAGTACAGAACATGTGGGGGTTTGATATAACCACAGTCTTTAACTGGTACAGAACATGTGGGGGTTTGATATAACCACAGTCTTTAACTGGTACAGAACATGTGGGGGTCTGATATAGCCACAGCCTTTCAATTAGGCTACATGTGGGGGTCTGATATAACCACAGTCTTTAACCGGTACAGAACATGTGGGGGTTTGATAAAACCACAGTCTTTAACCAGTACAGAACATGTGGGGTTTGATAAAACCACAGTCTTTAACTGGTACAGAACATGTGGGGGTTTGATAAAACCACAGTCTTTAACCGGTACAGAACATGTGGGGGTTTGATAAAACCACAGTCTTTAACCAGTACAGAACATGTGGGGTTTGATAAAACCACAGTCTTTAACCGGTACAGAACATGTGGGGTTTGATAAAACCACAGTCTTTAACCGGTACAGAACATGTGGGGGTTTAATAAAACCACAGTCTTTAACCGGTACAGAACATGTGGGGGTTTAATAAAACCACAGTCTTTAACCGGTACAGAACATGTGGGGTTTGATAAAACCACAGTCTTTAACCGGTACAGAACATGTGGGGGTTTAATAAAACCACAGTCTTTAACCGGTACAGAACATGTGGGGTTTGATAAAACCACAGTCTTTAACCGGTACAGAACATGTGGGGGTTTGATAAAACCACAGTCTTTAACCAGTACAGAACATGTGGGGGTTTGATAAAACCACAGTCTTTAACCGGTACAGAACATGTGGGGTTTGATATAACCACAGTCTTTAACTGGTACAGAACATGTGGGGGTTTGATAAAACCACAGTCTTTAACTGGTACAGAACATGTGGGGGTCTGATATAACCACAGTCTTTAACTGGTACAGAACATGTGGGGGTCTGATATAACCACAGTCTTTAACCAGTACAGAACATGTGGGAGTTTGATAAAACCACAGTCTTTAACCAGTACAGAACATGTGGGGGTTTGATATAACCACAGTCTTTAACTGGTACAGAACATGTGGGGGTTTGATATAACCACAGTCTTTAACTGGTACAGAACATGTGGGGGTTTGATATAACCACAGTCTTTAACTGGTACAGAATATGTGGGGGTTTGATAAAATCGCAGTCTTTAACCGGTACAGAACATGTGGGGGTTTGATAAAACCACAGTCTTTAACTGGTACATAACATGTAATGTAATGAGAATGTAAACAGGGGCCCCAGCAGTCCATTCGTCTTAAAGAAACCATGCTAGTCTAGCTCTTTGTGATTCAGTGTTGTTATTTGTTAGTATCCAGACTATTCTCTTTCACTCCTAAGAACACTGGGGTCCCAGCAGACTGCCTGGACTTCTAGCAGATTCTAGCCATATCAATGGCCAGACATAGCATGGCTGTATGGTGATGCCTATAGGGAGGCTGAGGAGAGTCTGGTGGAATGAATGTTCAGTAGCAAACACATTCGTAGTAAAACTGTGGATAAGGGGGGCAGAATATTCATCATTGATGCTTAGCTGTGTCTCCTGTGGCCTTCCACATGCCTTCCACTCCATGCTACTACATCAGAGCTAATTAACTGCAAAAACACTATACAGTACCAGTCAAAAGTTTATACGCACCTACTCATTCAAGGGTTTTTCTTTATATTGACTATTTTCCACATTGTAGAATAATAGTGAAGATAACATAGGAATTGTGAAAATATGAGTTTACGTGTATTTGGCTAAGGTGTATGTAAACTTCCGACTTCAACTGTAGTAACCAAAAAAGTGTTAAACAAATCAAACTATATTTTAGATTTTAGATTCTTCAAAGTAGCCACCCTTTGCCTTGATGACAGCTTTGCACACTCTTGGCATTCTCTCAACAAGCTTCAAATGGAATGCTTTTCCAACAGTCTTGAAGGAGTTCCCACATATGCTGAGCACTTGTTGGCTGCTTTTCCTTCCCTCTGCGGTCCAACTCATTCCAAACCATCTCAATTAGGTTGAGGTCTGGTGATTGTGGATGCCAGGTCATCTGATGCAGCACTCCATCACTCTCCTTCTTGGTCAAATAGCCCTTACACAGCCTGGAGGTGTGTTGGGTCATTGTCCTGTTGAAAAACAAATGATAGTCCCACTAAGTGCAAACCAGATGGAATGGCGTATCGCTGCAGAATGTTGTGGTAGCCATGCTGGTTAAGTGTGCCTTGAGTTCTAAATAAATCACTGACAGTGTCACCAGCAAAACACCCCCACACCATCACACCTCCTCCTCCGGGCTTCATGGTGGTAACTACACATGTGGAGATCATCCGTTCACCTTTCACTGCGTCTCACAAAGATACGGTGGTTGGAACCAAAAATCTCAAATTTGGACTCCAGACCAAAGGACAGATTTCCACCGGTCTAATGTCCATTGCTCGTGGTTCTTGGCCCAAGCAAGTCTCTACTTCTTAGTTTCTTTGCAGCACTTCGACCATGAAAGCCTGATTCACGCAGTCTCCTCTGAACAGTTGATGTTGAGATGTGTCTGTTACTTGAACTCTGAAGCAGTTATTTGGGCTGCAATTTCTGAGGCTGGAGCTCTGATGAACAGAGGTAACTCTGGGTCTTCCTTTCCTGTGGCGGTCCTCATAAGAGTCAGTTTCATCATAGCGCTTGATGGTTTTTGCGACTGCACTTGAAGAAACTTTAAAAGTTCTTGAAATTTTCCACATTGACTGACCTTCATGTCTTAAAGTAATGATGGACTGTCATTTCTCTTTGCTTATTTGAGCTGTTAATAATATGGACTTGGTCTTTTACCAAATACGGCTATCTTCTGTATACCACCCCTACCTTGTCACAACACAACTTATTGGCTCAAACGCATTAAGAAGGAAAGAAATTCGACAAATTAACTTTTAACAAGGCACACCTGTTAATTTAAATGCTTTCCAGGTGACTGACAACCTTATGAAGCTGGTTGAGAGAATTCCAAGAGTGTGTATAGCTGTCATCAAGGTATTTTTTTATAATTGTTTATTTAGCCTTTATGTAACTAGGCAAGTCAGTTAAGAACAAATTCTTATTTACAATGACGGCCAGCCCGGTCAAATCCGGATGACGCTGGTCCAATTGTGCACCGCCCTATAGGACTCCCAATCACATCCGGATGTGATTCAGCTTGGATGTTGGCTACTTTGAAGAAACTCAAATATAAAATATATTTTGATTCGTTTAACACGTTTTTGGCTACTACTTGATTCCATATGTGTTAATTAATAGTTTTGATGTCTTCACTATTATTCTACAATGTAGAAAATAATAAAAAATAAAGAAAAACCCTGGAATGAGTAGGTGTGTCCAAACTTTTGACTGGTACTCTATATACATAAGTATGTGAACAATGAGTGGGTTTGGCTATTTCAGCCACACCCGTTGCTGACAGGTGTATAAAACGAGCAAACAGCCATGCAATCTCCATAGACAAACATTGTCAGTAGGATGGCCTTACTGAAGAGCTCAATGACTTTCAGCATGGCACCATCATAGGATGCCACCTTTCCAACAAGTCAGTTCGTCAAGTTTCTGCCCTGCTAAAGCTGCCCCGGTCAACTGTAAGGGCTGTTATTGTGAAGTGGAAACGTCTAGGAGCAACAACTTCTCAGCCGCAAAATGGTAGGCCACACAAGCTCACAGAACAGGACCGCTCAGTGCTGAAGCACGTAAAAATTATCTGTCCTCTGTTGTAACACTCACTACCGAGTTTCAAACTGCCTCTAGAAGCAGCGTAAGCACAATCACTGTTCATCGGGATTTTCATGAAATGTGTTTCCGTGACCGAGCAGCCACACACAAGCCTAAGATCACCATGTGCAATGCCAAGTGTCGGCTAGAGTGGTGTTAAGCTTGCCCCCATTGGACTCTGGAGCAGTGGAAACATGTTCTCTGGAGTGATGACTCATGCTTCTCCATCTGGCAGTCCTACCTGCCCCAATGCATAGTGCCAACTGTACAGTTTGGTGGATGAGGAATAATGGTCTGGGGATAATTTTGATGGTTCGGGCTAGGCCTGGTTCACTGACCTCAACCCCATCAAACACATTTGGAACACCGACTGTGAGCCAGGCCTAATCGCCCAACATCAGTGCCTGACCTCACCAATGCTCTTGTGGCTGAATGGAAGCAAGTCCCCACAGCAATGTTGCAACATCTAGTGGAAAGCCTTCCCAGAAGAGTGGAAGCTGTTTTTGCAGCAAAGGGGGGACCAACTTCATATTAATGCCCATGATTTTGGAATAAGATGTTCGACGAGCAGGTGTCCACATACTTTTGGTCATGTAGTGTACGTGCTTGATAAGCTCCTTGTACCTTGTTCGCCCAATCTATCACAGAGTTACCTAATGTCTCCAAAATAGATTCATATAAGACAGTGTGTCTGTGTTACGCTCGCTCAGCCTGGGCAGTGTGTATCTGCAGGGAAATAGACAGTGGCCTCATATCCCTCGGCTAGGACAGAGAGCTGTTCTCCACTGTACTGAGTGCTCCAAAAGTCCTCACACACATTACTTGAAGCTTTGGACTTTAGACTATACCTGACGTGTTGATATTAGTACTGTTGTTCCCTTCTCACTTATTAAGGTGTTATGTAGTGTCTATGTAGTGTCTATGTAGTATCTATGTAGTGTCTGCCCTGGCTGTATAGGATGAAGGAGCCTGTAGAATTTTAGCCTGTTGGCCTGTTCTTCAGTTCAGCCCAGCAGCTCAAAGAGCGAGAGCAGATGGCTGACAAGTCACAGAGCTGTGACATATGGGGGAGGGGGGTGGGGTGCAGGGTGACACTCAGGAGACCTATTGACCGACTACAATGTCAGCAGGGACCCCAACACATATGGTCCCAGGGTGCTGTTAATGAGAGTCACAGTGGAGCAGAGGATGATTGGGACAGGTAGAGGTGTTGTCACATTCGCCATATGCTTAGCATGCATGATCACACTGACCTTAGAGGGCTCAGGCAGTGGTGTTATTATAGAGTGCCCGTGCTCCTCACTCACTCTAGACTAGAGGACTCAGGCAGTGGTGTTATTATAGAGTCCCCGTGCTCCTCACTCACTCTAGACTAGAGGACTCAGGCAGTGGTGTTATTATAGAGTCCCCGTGCTCCTCACTCACTCTAGACTAGAGGACTCAGGCAATGGTGTTATTATAGAGTCCCCGTGCTCCTCACTCACTCTAGACTAGAGGACTCAGACAGTGGTGTTATTATAGAGTCCCCGTACACCCTCACTCACTCTAGACTAGAGGACTCAGGCAATGGTGTTATTATAGAGTCCCCGTGCTCCTCACTCACTCTAGACTAGAGGACTCAGGGAGTGGTGTTATTATAGAGTCCCCGTGCTCCTCACTCTAGACTAGAGGACTCAGGCAGTGGTGTTATTATAGAGTCCCCGTGCTCCTCACTCACTCTAGACTAGAGGACTCAGGCAGTGGTGTTATTATAGAGTCCCCGTGCTCCTCACTCACTCTAGACTAGAGGACTCAGTCAGTGGTGTTAGTATAGAGTCCCCATGCTCCTCACTCACTCTAGACTAGAAGACTCAGGCAGTGGTGTTAGTATAGAGTCCCCGTGCTCCTCACTCACTCTAGACTAGAGGACTCAGGCAGTGGTGTTATTATAGAGTCCCCGTGCTCCTCACTCACTCTAGACTAGAGGACTCAGGCAATGGTGTTATTATAGAGTCCCCGTGCTCCTCACTCACTCTAGACTAGAGGACTCAGGGAGTGGTGTTATTATAGAGTCCCCGTGCTCCTCACTCTAGACTAGAGGACTCAGGCAGTGGTGTTATTATAGAGTCCCCGTGCTCCTCACTCACTCTAGACTAGAGGACTCAGGCAGTGGTGTTATTATAGAGTCCCCGTGCTCCTCAGTCACTCTAGACTAGAGGACTCAGTCAGTGGTGTTAGTATAGAGTCCCCATGCTCCTCACTCACTCTAGACTAGAAGACTCAGGCAGTGGTGTTAGTATAGAGTCCCCGTGCTCCTCACTCACTCTAGACTAGAGGACTCAGGCAGTGGTGTTATTATAGAGTCCCCGTGCTCCTCACTCACTCTAGACTAGAGGACTCAGGCAATGGTGTTATTATAGAGTCCCCGTGCTCCTCACTCACTCTAGACTAGAGGACTCAGACAGTGGTGTTATTATAGAGTCCCCGTACACCCTCACTCACTCTAGACTAGAGGACTCAGGCAATGGTGTTATTATAGAGTCCCCGTGCTCCTCACTCACTCTAGACTAGAGGACTCAGGGAGTGGTGTTATTATAGAGTCCCCGTGCTCCTCACTCTAGACTAGAGGACTCAGGCAGTGGTGTTAGTATAGAGTCCCCGTGCTCCTCACTCACTCTAGACTAGAGGACTCAGGCAGTGGTGTTAGTATAGAGTCCCCGTGCTCTTCACTCACTCTAGACTAGAGGACTCAGGCAGTGGTGTTATTATAGAGTGCCCGTGCTCCTCACTCACTCTAGACTAGAGGACTCAGGGAGTGGTGTTATTATAGAGTCCCCGTGCTCCTCACTCACTCTAGACTAGAGGACTCAGGCAGTGGTGTTATTATAGAGTCCCCGTGCTCCTCACTCTAGACTAGAGGACTCAGGCAGTGGTGTTAGTATAGAGTCCCCGTGCTCCTCACTCACTCTAGACTAGAGGACTCAGGCAGTGGTGTTAGTATAGAGTCCCCGTGCTCTTCACTCACTCTAGACTAGAGGACTCAGGCAGTGGTGTTATTATAGAGTGCCCGTGCTCCTCACTCACTCTAGACTAGAGGACTCAGTCAGTGGTGTTATTATAGAGTCCCTGTGCTCCTCGCTCACTCTAGACTAGAGGACTCAGGGAGTGGTGTTAGTATAGAGTCCCCGTGCTCCTCACTCTAGACTAGAGGACTCAGGCAGTGGTGTTATTATAGAGTCCCCGTGCTCCTCACTCACTCTAGACTAGAGGACTCAGGCAGTGGTGTTATTATAGAGTCCCCGTACACCCTCACTCACTCTAGACTAGAGGACTCAGGCAATGGTGTTATTATAGAGTCCCCGTGCTCCTCACTCACTCTAGACTAGAGGACTCAGGGAGTGGTGTTATTATAGAGTCCCCGTGCTCCTCACTCTAGACTAGAGGACTCAGGCAGTGGTGTTATTATAGAGTCCCCGTGCTCCTCACTCACTCTAGACTAGAGGACTCAGGCAGTGGTGTTATTATAGAGTCCCCGTGCTCCTCACTCACTCTAGACTAGAGGACTCAGTCAGTGGTGTTAGTATAGAGTCCCCATGCTCCTCACTCACTCTAGACTAGAAGACTCAGGCAGTGGTGTTAGTATAGAGTCCCCGTGCTCCTCACTCACTCTAGACTAGAGGACTCAGGCAGTGGTGTTATTATAGAGTCCCCGTGCTCCTCACTCACTCTAGACTAGAGGACTCAGGCAATGGTGTTATTATAGAGTCCCCGTGCTCCTCACTCACTCTAGACTAGAGGACTCAGGGAGTGGTGTTATTATAGAGTCCCCGTGCTCCTCACTCTAGACTAGAGGACTCAGGCAGTGGTGTTATTATAGAGTCCCCGTGCTCCTCACTCACTCTAGACTAGAGGACTCAGGCAGTGGTGTTATTATAGAGTCCCCGTGCTCCTCAGTCACTCTAGACTAGAGGACTCAGTCAGTGGTGTTAGTATAGAGTCCCCATGCTCCTCACTCACTCTAGACTAGAAGACTCAGGCAGTGGTGTTAGTATAGAGTCCCCGTGCTCCTCACTCACTCTAGACTAGAGGACTCAGGCAGTGGTGTTATTATAGAGTCCCCGTGCTCCTCACTCACTCTAGACTAGAGGACTCAGGCAATGGTGTTATTATAGAGTCCCCGTGCTCCTCACTCACTCTAGACTAGAGGACTCAGACAGTGGTGTTATTATAGAGTCCCCGTACACCCTCACTCACTCTAGACTAGAGGACTCAGGCAATGGTGTTATTATAGAGTCCCCGTGCTCCTCACTCACTCTAGACTAGAGGACTCAGGGAGTGGTGTTATTATAGAGTCCCCGTGCTCCTCACTCTAGACTAGAGGACTCAGGCAGTGGTGTTAGTATAGAGTCCCCGTGCTCCTCACTCACTCTAGACTAGAGGACTCAGGCAGTGGTGTTAGTATAGAGTCCCCGTGCTCTTCACTCACTCTAGACTAGAGGACTCAGGCAGTGGTGTTATTATAGAGTGCCCGTGCTCCTCACTCACTCTAGACTAGAGGACTCAGGGAGTGGTGTTATTATAGAGTCCCCGTGCTCCTCACTCACTCTAGACTAGAGGACTCAGGCAGTGGTGTTATTATAGAGTCCCCGTGCTCCTCACTCTAGACTAGAGGACTCAGGCAGTGGTGTTAGTATAGAGTCCCCGTGCTCCTCACTCACTCTAGACTAGAGGACTCAGGCAGTGGTGTTAGTATAGAGTCCCCGTGCTCTTCACTCACTCTAGACTAGAGGACTCAGGCAGTGGTGTTATTATAGAGTGCCCGTGCTCCTCACTCACTCTAGACTAGAGGACTCAGTCAGTGGTGTTATTATAGAGTCCCTGTGCTCCTCGCTCACTCTAGACTAGAGGACTCAGGGAGTGGTGTTAGTATAGAGTCCCCGTGCTCCTCACTCACTCTAGACTAGAGGACTCAGGGAGTGGTGTTATTATAGAGTGCCCGTGCTCCTCACTCACTCTAGACTAGAGGACTCAGGCAGTGGTGTTATTATAGAGTGCCCGTGCTCCTCACTCACTCTAGACTAGAGGACTCAGGGAGTGGTGTTATTATAGAGTGCCCGTGCTCCTCACTCACTCTAGACTAGAGGACTCAGGCAGTGGTGTTATTATAGAGTCCCCGTGCTCCTCACTCACTCTAGACTAGAGGACTCAGGCAGTGGTGTTATTATAGAGTCCCCGTGCTCCTCACTCACTCTAGACTAGAGGACTCAGGGAGTGGTGTTATTATAGAGTCCCCGTGCTCCTCACTCACTCTAGACTAGAGGACTCAGGCAGTGGTGTTAGTATAGAGTCCCCATACTCGTCACTCACTCTAGACTAGAGGACTCAGCTTATCAGCGGGTGTGAAGGAAGTAACAGACAAGATCTGGAGGTCATAGATTGTTATGTAGAACACAAGAGCTGCCTCCTGCAGTTCAGTTGGTCTTTTAGACAAAACCATCGCTCACTCAAACACAGAAACCCAGTTTGAGCAGCTCCTGTTTGTCAGCTAAAACATGTCTCTAAATGTTTTCTGGGGCAAGTGATTAGTGAGTTACTGTTCATATGACGTGCCAGGCTCCCTGTCAGTCAGAGCTCTGCTCCGCTGCTGCCTAACTGTGGGAGTGACAGTATAGACGTGTGCTTTTACACACTGTCAAGAGAGGGAGGAACAAAGCACAAGGAGGGTGTTGGTGATGTCAGAGTGTTGTTGTACTTCTGTTTTCACTGGCTACACGCTCTCCTCTATCCTCCCACCCTCACTCCTCTCGCCCCTCCTCCCTCCTCCCTCCCCTTGTCCCTCCCTCCCTCCTCTCTCCCCTCCTCTCGCCCCTCCTCCCTCCTCCCTCCTCTCTCCCCTCCTCTCTCCCCTCCCCTCCTCCCTCCCCTCCTCTTTCTCCCCCCTTTCTACCCTCCCCTCCTCCCTCCCTTACTCCATCCCTCCCCTGCCTCCTCCCTCACTCCCCTTCCTCCTCCCTCCCTTCCCCTCCCTCCCCTTCTCCATTCCTCCCCCTCCCTCTGCAGTATACGTGCATCACATTCAGAGCAGCAGGCATCAGGTGGCAATGACATCATCTGCACTGCAGCACACTGCAGCAGTGGGTCT
Source organism: Salvelinus fontinalis (assembly GCF_029448725.1). Classification (NCBI taxonomy): domain Eukaryota; kingdom Metazoa; phylum Chordata; class Actinopteri; order Salmoniformes; family Salmonidae; genus Salvelinus; species Salvelinus fontinalis. The sequence continues at coordinate 22,452,372 of NC_074695.1, forward strand.
GAACAAAGAGATGTCAGCTAGTCCTCTCCTCCTGCCCCCGCCACCGTCTCTCTCCCTCCCTCTCCCTCTCTCCTCCCTCTCTCAGAGAGCATAACCCAGGTGCCTAGACATACTGCAGGGCTATGACTTACCTAACCCCCTCACCCACGCCTTCCCCCTCCTACCACTAGGGTATAGGCTGGCTGATGTACCTCTACAGCCCTCATCATCACCTTGCCCTTAGCCACCTATGGAGAGATAATGAAAGGTATCACTGTTGGGGTTTGTAATTTAACAGTGTCAGTGTTGGCTGGTGACAGTATAAGCGCTGTGGAGAGACACAAGGAGGGTGTGTGGGATAAACGTCCATTTGCTATTTTCTAACTACCACACATCATCAGTAATAGCAGTAATTTACTGGCCTTTGATTGTATGTTTTTTCTTGTAACAGTAACAATTACTTGACCTCTTTCTATATTGACTTATAGGGAACCCAAGCATGACATTCATTCTCCGATGAGTGGAGAGCTTCTGCCTTCAACTGACTTCCAAGATATGGCAGTAGTGTAAATGTCAAAGGGTCCCTGCTGTGGTGGCTCCCCACTTAGGAAGTTCATTACTGCAGTGTCCCCTCTGGAAAAATAAAATATTTATGACCATTATTATAACATAGTGATGGATAATTACATGTATCATATTTTTTCCATTGTGTGCTTTTCTGCCCTGTTATTTTCTTGCCCTCCCATTCATCAATAAGCCAATGCCGCAGGAAGGAAAAAAACATATACACAGAGGCATATTCCTGTCGCTTAGTTACTCAGCAGCATGTTGCCACAGAAACAGTCTCACAGTGGCTAAATGAGGAATGCTAATGCAGTGGTCCACACTCCTGCTGCAGTGGGCTCACTGTCTGGGCATCACACCCCACTGTCTGTGCACAGCAGTCTGTGTGGGTGTATGCGTGTATGTGTGTGCGTGTGTGTGTGCTTGTTTGATCATAGAGTTCTCTCCTCTAGTGCGGCAGGTAGCCTAGTGGTTAAGAGGGTTTGGCCAGTAACTAAAAGGTTGCTGGTTCAAATCCCAGAGCTGACTAGGTGAAAAAACTGTCAATGTGCCCTTGAGCAAAGCACTTAACCCCAGTATCTCCTCTAAGTCGCTCTGGGTAAGAGCATCTACTAAAATGTGAAAGAGAATATGGTGTAATGGACTTGGTGTGAGTGCTAAAGCTCTCTAACTACAGGTCAGATTACAGCTTTTGAGAATGTTTAAAGGGACCTCTAACACAATTGATGGAGTGCAGTCCTGCTTCTTACTCTACCCATTTGACTTGTTTTTCTCTCCAATTAGTCCTCATCATTAGATTTTACTTGTACATTTTTATGCATGCAAAGGACTATGGACTGGTGCTTGTTGATTGATTTTGTCCAGTGGCTCTCAGCCCTTCTACCATATAAGCCAATGGAATGTTGTGGGGCAGAACACACAGGAATGAGAAATCTTGGTCATAATATACTAGTTAGTACATCAGTAGAAGTGAGGGTTCATCTGCAGACTCCCCTCAGAGAGTGTCTAGGGTCGTGTGTGTGTGTGTGTGTGTGTGTGTGTGTGTGTGTGTGTGTGTGTGTGTGTGTGTGTGTGTGTGTGTGTGTGTGTGTGTGTGTGTGTGTGTGTGTGTGTGTGTGTGTGTGTGTGTGTGTGTGTGTGTGTGTGCGTGTGTGCGTGTGCGTGTGTAGGGGTGGACACCATCCACTCTCTGGTCAATCATCCATTTCAAATTAGTCTGTGATGACAGAGTACTGTAGGATAAGAGGCTTTTAAGAATGACTGAGTTACTGTGCATGTAGCCATTAGTGGGTGATTGATGGGCCTTAAAGGTTATTTTACTAAAGGCAATTGTGTGATGAAGTTAATGATTGATGTTATTGTTATCCCTGTACTTGTGATTAATAATGATTAGGCTCAGATGACATTTATTTTCAGCAGATAGATGAAGATGAGCTTAGAGCATATCATGGAACATGAGTGGTGTATATGTTGTGTGGTTAGACATGTTGTGTGGTTTGATATGTTGTGTGGTTAGACATGGTGTGTGGTTTGATATGTTGTGTGGTTAGACATGGTGTGTGGTTTGATATGTTGTGTGGTTAGACATGGTGTGTGGTTTGATATGTTGTGTGGTTAGACATGGTGTGTGGTTGGATATGGTGTTTGGCTGGAGAGGTTGTGTGGTTAGACATGGTGTGTGGTTGGACATGTTGTGTGGTTAGACATGTTGTGTGGTTAGACATGTTGTTAGACATGTTGTTAGACATGGTGTGTGGTTAGACATGGTGTCTGGTTAGACATGTTGTGTGGTTAGACATGGTGTGTGGTTGGACATGTTGTTTGGTTGGACATGGTGTGTGGTTAGACATGGTGTCTGGTTAGACATGTTGTGTGGTTAGACATGGTGTGTGGTTAGACATGGTGTTTGGTTGGACATGGTGTGTGGTTAGACATGGTGTGTGGTTAGACATGGTGTGTGGTTGGACATGGTGTGTGGTTAGACATATTGTGTGGTTAGACATGGTGTTTGGTTAGACATGGTGTGTGGTTGGACATGGTGTGTGGTTAGACATGGTGTTTGGTTAGACATGTTGTGTGGTTAGACATGGTGTGTGGTTAGACATGTTGTGTGGTTAGACATGGTGTGTGGTTGGACATGGTGTGTGGTTAGACATGGTGTTTGGTTAGACATGTTGTGTGGTTAGACATGTTGTGTGGTTAGACATGGTGTGTGGTTAGACATGTTGTGTGGTTAGACATGGTGTGTGGTTAGACATGGTGTTTGGTTGGACATGGTGTGTGGTTAGACATGGTGTGTGGTTAGACATGGTGTGTGGTTGGACATGGTGTGTGGTTAGACATATTGTGTGGTTAGACATGTTGTTAGACATGTTGTTAGACATGGTGTGTGGTTAGACATGGTGTCTGGTTAGACATGTTGTGTGGTTAGACATGGTGTGTGGTTAGACATGGTGTGTGGTTAGACATGGTGTTTGGTTGGACATGGTGTGTGGTTAGACATGGTGTGTGGTTAGACATGGTGTGTGGTTAGACATGGTGTGTGGTTAGACATGGTGTTTGGTTGGACATGGTGTTTGGTTAGACATGGTGTGTGGTTAGACATGGTGTGTGGTTAGACATGGTGTGTGGTTAGACATGGTGTGTGGTTAGACATGTGGTTAGACATGGTGTGTGGTTAGACATGGTGTGTGGTTAGACATGGTGTGTGGTTAGACATGTTGTTAGACATGTTGTTAGACATGTGGTTAGACATGGTGTTTGGTTAGACATGGTGTTTGGTTGGACATGGTGTGTGGTTAGACATGGTGTGTGGTTAGACATGGTGTTTGGTTAGACATGGTGTGTGGTTAGACATGGTGTGTGGTTAGACATGTTGTTTGGTTAGACATGTTGTTTGGTTGGACATGGTGTGTTGTTAGACATGGTGTGTGGTTAGACATGGTGTGTGGTTAGACATGGTGTGTGGTTAGACATGGTGTGTGGTTAGACATGGTGTTTGGTTAAACATGGTGTGTGGTTAGACATGTTGTTTGGTTGGACATGGTGTGTGGTTAGACATGGTGTGTGGTTAGACATGGTGTTTGGTTGGACATGTTGTGTGGTTAGACATGTTGTTTGGTTGGACATGGTGTGTGGTTAGACATGGTGTGTGGTTAGACATGGTGTTTGGTTGGACATGTTGTGTGGTTAGACATGTTGTGTGGTTAGACATGGTGTGTGGTTAGACATGGTGTGTGGTTAGACATGTTGTTAGACATGTTGTTAGACATGTTGTTAGACATGGTGTGTGGTTAGACATGTTGTTTGGTTAGACATGGTGTGTGGTTAGACATGGTGTGTGGTTAGACATGGTGTGTGGTTAGACATGGTGTTTGGTTAGACATGGTGTGTGGTTAGACATGGTGTTTGGTTAGACATGGTGTTAGGTTAGACATGTTGTTTGGTTAGACATGTTGTTAGACATGGTGTGTGGTTAGACATGGTGTGTGGTTAGACATGGTGTGTGGTTAGACATGGTGTGTGGTTAGACATGGTGTTTGGTTAGACATGGTGTGTGGTTAGACATGGTGTGTGGTTAGACATGGTGTGTGGTTAGACATGGTGTTTGGTTAGACATGGTGTGTGGTTAGACATGGTGTTTGGTTAGACATGGTGTGTGGTTAGACATGTTGTTTGGTTGGACATGGTGTGTGGTTAGACATGGTGTGTGGTTAGACATGTTGTTAGACATGTTGTTAGACATGGTGTTTGGTTGGACATGTTGTTTGGTTGGACATGGTGTGTGGTTAGACATGGTGTGTGGTTAGACATGTTGTTTGGTAGACATGGTGTTTGGTTAGACATGGTGTGTGGTTAGACATGTTGTTTGGTTGGACATGTTGTGTGGTTGGACATGTTGTGTGGTTGGACATGTTGTGTGGTTAGACATGTTGTGTGGTTAGACATGTTGTGTGGTTAGACATGTTGTGTGGTTAGACATGTTGTGTGGTTAGACATGGTGTGTGTTTAGACATGTTGTTTGGTTGGACATGTTGTGTGGTTAGACATGGTGTTTTGTTGGACATGTTGTGTGCTTAGACATGTTGTTTGGTTGGACATGGTGTGTGGTTAGACATGGTGTTTGGTTGGACATGGTGTGTGGTTAGACATGTTGTTTGGTTAGACATGGTGTTTGATTAGACATGGTGTGTGGTTAGACATGTTGTTTGGTTGGACATGTTGTGTGGTTAGACATGGTGTTTGGTTGGACATGTTGTGTGGTTAGACATGGTGTGTGGTTAGACATGTTGTTTGGTTGGACATGGTGTTTGGTTAGACATGTTGTATGGTTAGACATGGTGTGTGGTTAGACATGGTGTGTGGTTAGACATGGTGTGTGGTGGGACATGGTGTGTGGTTAGACATATTGTGTGGTTAGACATGGTGTGTGGTTAGACATGGTGTTTGGTTGGACATGGTGTGTGGTTAGACATGGTGTTTGGTTAGACATGTTGTGTGGTTAGACATGGTGTGTGGTTAGACATGTTGTGTGGTTAGACATGGTGTGTGGTTAGACATGGTGTTTGGTTGGACATGGTGTGTGGTTAGACATGGTGTGTGGTTAGACATGGTGTGTGGTTAGACATGGTGTGTGGTTGGACATGGTGTGTGGTTAGACATATTGTGTGGTTAGACATGTTGTTAGACATGTTGTTAGACAGGGTGTGTGGTTAGACATGGTGTCTGGTTAGACATGTTGTGTGGTTAGACATGGTGTGTGGTTAGACATGGTGTGTGGTTAGACATGGTGTTTGGTTGGACATGGTGTGTGGTTAGACATGTTGTGTGGTTAGACATGGTGTGTGGTTAGACATGGTGTGTGGTTAGACATGGTGTTTGGTTGGACATGGTGTTTGGTTAGACATGGTGTGTGGTTAGACATGGTGTTTGGTTGGACATGGTGTGTGGTTAGACATGGTGTGTGGTTAGACATGTTGTTAGACATGTTGTTAGACATGGTGTGTGGTTAGACATGTTGTTTGGTTGGACATGGTGTGTGGTTAGACATGATGTGTGGTTAGACATGGTGTGTGGTTAGACATGGTGTGTGGTTAGACATGGTGTGTGGTTAGACATGTGGTTAGACATGGTGTGTGGTTAGACATGGTGTGTGGTTAGACATGTGGTTAGACATGGTGTGTGGTTATACATGGTGTTTGGTTGGACATGGTGTGTGGTTAGACATGGTGTGTGGTTAGACATGGTGTTTGGTTAGACATGGTGTGTGGTTAGACATGGTGTGTGGTTAGACATGTTGTTTGGTTAGACATGTTGTTTGGTTGGACATGGTGTGTGGTTAGACATGGTGTGTGGTTAGACATGGTGTGTGGTTAGACATGGTGTGTGGTTAGACATGGTGTTTGGTTAAACATGGTGTGTGGTTAGACATGTTGTTTGGTTGGACATGGTGTGTGGTTAGACATGGTGTTTGGTTAGACATGGTGTGTGGTTAGACATGGTGTGTGGTTAGACATGGTGTTTGGTTAGACATGGTGTTTGGTTGGACATGGTGTGTGGTTAGACATGGTGTGTGGTTAGACATGGTGTTTGGTTAGACATGGTGTGTGGTTAGACATGGTGTGTGGTTAGACATGTTGTTTGGTTAGACATGTTGTTTGGTTGGACATGGTGTGTTGTTAGACATGGTGTGTGGTTAGACATGGTGTGTGGTTAGACATGGTGTGTGGTTAGACATGGTGTGTGGTTAGACATGGTGTTTGGTTAAACATGGTGTGTGGTTAGACATGTTGTTTGGTTGGACATGGTGTGTGGTTAGACATGGTGTGTGGTTAGACATGGTGTTTGGTTGGACATGTTGTGTGGTTAGACATGTTGTTTGGTTGGACATGGTGTGTGGTTAGACATGGTGTGTGGTTAGACATGGTGTTTGGTTGGACATGTTGTGTGGTTAGACATGTTGTGTGGTTAGACATGGTGTGTGGTTAGACATGGTGTGTGGTTAGACATGTTGTTAGACATGTTGTTAGACATGTTGTTAGACATGGTGTGTGGTTAGACATGTTGTTTGGTTAGACATGGTGTGTGGTTAGACATGGTGTGTGGTTAGACATGGTGTGTGGTTAGACATGGTGTTTGGTTAGACATGGTGTGTGGTTAGACATGGTGTTTGGTTAGACATGGTGTTAGGTTAGACATGTTGTTTGGTTAGACATGTTGTTAGACATGGTGTGTGGTTAGACATGGTGTGTGGTTAGACATGGTGTGTGGTTAGACATGGTGTGTGGTTAGACATGGTGTTTGGTTAGACATGGTGTGTGGTTAGACATGGTGTGTGGTTAGACATGGTGTGTGGTTAGACATGGTGTTTGGTTAGACATGGTGTGTGGTTAGACATGGTGTTTGGTTAGACATGGTGTGTGGTTAGACATGTTGTTTGGTTGGACATGGTGTGTGGTTAGACATGGTGTGTGGTTAGACATGTTGTTAGACATGTTGTTAGACATGGTGTTTGGTTGGACATGTTGTTTGGTTGGACATGGTGTGTGGTTAGACATGGTGTGTGGTTAGACATGTTGTTTGGTAGACATGGTGTTTGGTTAGACATGGTGTGTGGTTAGACATGTTGTTTGGTTGGACATGTTGTGTGGTTGGACATGTTGTGTGGTTGGACATGTTGTGTGGTTAGACATGTTGTGTGGTTAGACATGTTGTGTGGTTAGACATGTTGTGTGGTTAGACATGTTGTGTGGTTAGACATGGTGTGTGTTTAGACATGTTGTTTGGTTGGACATGTTGTGTGGTTAGACATGGTGTTTTGTTGGACATGTTGTGTGCTTAGACATGTTGTTTGGTTGGACATGGTGTGTGGTTAGACATGGTGTTTGGTTGGACATGGTGTGTGGTTAGACATGTTGTTTGGTTAGACATGGTGTTTGATTAGACATGGTGTGTGGTTAGACATGTTGTTTGGTTGGACATGTTGTGTGGTTAGACATGGTGTTTGGTTGGACATGTTGTGTGGTTAGACATGGTGTGTGGTTAGACATGTTGTTTGGTTGGACATGGTGTTTGGTTAGACATGTTGTATGGTTAGACATGGTGTGTGGTTAGACATGGTGTGTGGTTAGACATGGTGTGTGGTTAGACATGGTGTGTGGTTAGACATATTGTGTGGTTAGACATGGTGTGTGGTTAGACATGGTGTTTGGTTGGACATGGTGTGTGGTTAGACATGGTGTTTGGTTAGACATGTTGTGTGGTTAGACATGGTGTGTGGTTAGACATGTTGTGTGGTTAGACATGGTGTGTGGTTAGACATGGTGTTTGGCTGGACATGGTGTGTGGTTAGACATGGTGTGTGGTTAGACATGGTGTGTGGTTAGACATGGTGTGTGGTTGGACATGGTGTGTGGTTAGACATATTGTGTGGTTAGACATGTTGTTAGACATGTTGTTAGACAGGGTGTGTGGTTAGACATGGTGTCTGGTTAGACATGTTGTGTGGTTAGACATGGTGTGTGGTTAGACATGGTGTGTGGTTAGACATGGTGTTTGGTTGGACATGGTGTGTGGTTAGACATGTTGTGTGGTTAGACATGGTGTGTGGTTAGACATGGTGTGTGGTTAGACATGGTGTTTGGTTGGACATGGTGTTTGGTTAGACATGGTGTGTGGTTAGACATGGTGTTTGGTTGGACATGGTGTGTGGTTAGACATGGTGTGTGGTTAGACATGTTGTTAGACATGTTGTTAGACATGGTGTGTGGTTAGACATGTTGTTTGGTTGGACATGGTGTGTGGTTAGACATGATGTGTGGTTAGACATGGTGTGTGGTTAGACATGGTGTGTGGTTAGACATGGTGTGTGGTTAGACATGTGGTTAGACATGGTGTGTGGTTAGACATGGTGTGTGGTTAGACATGTGGTTAGACATGGTGTGTGGTTATACATGGTGTTTGGTTGGACATGGTGTGTGGTTAGACATGGTGTGTGGTTAGACATGGTGTTTGGTTAGACATGGTGTGTGGTTAGACATGGTGTGTGGTTAGACATGTTGTTTGGTTAGACATGTTGTTTGGTTGGACATGGTGTGTGGTTAGACATGGTGTGTGGTTAGACATGGTGTGTGGTTAGACATGGTGTGTGGTTAGACATGGTGTTTGGTTAAACATGGTGTGTGGTTAGACATGTTGTTTGGTTGGACATGGTGTGTGGTTAGACATGGTGTGTGGTTAGACATGGTGTTTGGTTGGACATGTTGTGTGGTTAGACATGTTGTTTGGTTGGACATGGTGTGTGGTTAGACATGGTGTGTGGTTAGACATGGTGTGTGGTTAGACATGGTGTGTGGTTAGACATGTTGTTTGGTTGGACATGTTGTGTGGTTAGACATGGTGTTTTGTTGGACATGTTGTGTGCTTAGACATGTTGTTTGGTTGGACATGGTGTGTGGTTAGACATGGTGTGTGGTTAGACATGGTGTGTGGTTGGACATGGTGTGTGGTTAGACATGTTGTTCGGGTAGACATGGTGTTTGATTAGACATGGTGTGTGGTTAGACATGTTGTTTGGTTGGACATGTTGTGTGGTTAGACATGGTGTTTGGTTGGACATGTTGTGTGGTTAGACATGTTGTTTGGTTGGACATGGTGTTTGGTTAGACATGTTGTATGGTTAGACATGGTGTGTGGTTAGACATGGTGTGTGGTTAGACATGGTGTTTGGTTAGACATGGTGTGTGGTTAGACATGGTGTGTGGTTAGACATTGTGTTTGGTTGGACATGTTGTGTGGTTAGACATGGTGTGTGGTTAGACATGTTGTGTGGTTAGACATGTTGTGTGGTTGGTCATGTTGTGGTTAGACATGTTGTGTGGTTGGACATGTTGTGTGGTTAGACATGGTGTGTGGTTAGACATGGTGTTTGGTTGGACATGTTGTGTGGTTAGACATGTTGTTTGGTTGGACATGTTGTGTTGCTGGACATGTTGTGTGGTTAGACATGTTGTGTGGTTGGACATGTTGTGTGGTTAGACATGTTGTGTGGTTAGACATGTTGTGTGGTTAGACATGTTGTGTGGTTAGACATGTTGTGTGGTTAGACATGTTGTGTGGTTGGACATGTTGTGTGGTTAGACATGTTGTGTGGTTAGACATGTTGTGTGGTTAGACATGTTGTTAGACATGTTGTTAGACATGTTGTTAGACATGGTGTGTGGTTAGACATGGTGTGTGGTTGGACATGTTGTGTGGTTAGACATGTTGTGTGGTTAGACATGTTGTGTGGTTAGACATGTTGTGTGGTTAGACATGTTGTGTGGTTGGACATGTTGTGTGGTTGGACATGTTGTGTGGTTAGACATGTTGTGTGGTTAGACATGTTGTGTGGTTAGACATGTTGTTAGACATGTTGTTAGACATGTTGTTAGACATGGTGTGTGGTTAGACATGGTGTGTGGTTAGACATGTTGTGTGGTTAGACATGTTGTTTGGTTAGACATGGTGTGTGGTTAGACATGTTGTTTGGTTGGACATGGTGTGTGGTTAGACATGGTGTGTGTTTAGACATGGTGTGTGGTTAGACATGGTGTGTGGTTAGACATGGTGTTTGGTTGGACATGGTGTGTGGTTAGACATGTTGTTTGGTAGACATGGTGTTTGGTTAGACATGGTGTGTGGTTAGACATGTTGTTTGGTTGGACATGTTGTGTGGTTAGACATGGTGTGTGGTTGGACATGTTGTTTGGTTGGACATGTTGTGTGGTTAGACATGGTGTGTGGTTGGACATGTTGTGTGGTTAGACATGGTGTTTGATTAGACATGGTGTGTGGTTAGACATGTTGTTTGGTTGGACATGGTGTTTGGTTAGACATGTTGTGTGGTTAGACATGGTGTGTGGTTAGACATGGTGTTTGGTTGGACATGTTGTGTTGTTAGACATGGTGTTTGGTTAGACATGGTGTTTGGTTGGACATGTTTTGTGGTTAGACATGTTGTGTGGTTAGACATGTTGTGTGGTTAGACATGTTGTGTGGTTGGACATGTTGTGTTGTTAGACATGGTGTTTGGTTAGACATGGTGTTTGGTTGGACATGTTTTGTGGTTGGACATGGTGTATGGTTGGACATGTTGTGGTTAGACATGGTGTGTGGTTAGACATGTTGTGTGGTTGGACATGTTGTGTGGTTAGACATGGTGTGTGGTTAGACATGTTGTGTGGTTAGACATGTTGTGTGGTTAGACATGTTGTGTGGTTGGACATGTTGTGTGGTTAGACATGTTGTGTGGTTAGACATGTTGTGTGGTTAGACATGGTGTGTGGTTAGACATGTTGTGTGGTTAGACATGGTGTGTGGTTAGACATTTTGTGTGGTTAGACATGTTGTGTGGTTAGACATGTTGTGTGGTTGGACATGTTGTGTGGTTGGACATGTTGTGTGGTTGGACATGTTGTGTGGTTAGACATGTTGTGTGGTTGGACATGTTGTGTGGTTAGACATGTTGTGTGGTTGGACATGTTGTGTGGTTGGACATGTTGTGTGGTTAGACATGTTGTGTGGTTAGACATGTTGTGTGGTTGGACATGTTGTGTGGTTGGACATGTTGTGTGGTTGGACATTTTGTGTGGTTGGACATGTTGTGTGGTTAGACATGTTGTGTGGTTAGACATGTTGTGTGGTTGAACAGTACTCAATCTCATACTGTATGTAATGTGCTTACTGATAGGCTTGATTCTGTATAAATGCCTACATGTTAAGCATGTATACAAAATGACACTGTAGTGGACACTGGTTTGCAGACATGTGTGTTTGTACACTCAGTGTATGTGCCTGTGTTTCAGATTCCGTCTATATGCCTTCGTAAGTACCATAAGACACTAGTAAGACTGACCAGGATCACTGATATGTGCTGACCATAGGTGCTGACGTGTGTGTGTGTGTGTATGTGTCTGTGTTGCAAAGTTCTTCTGATTTCTACAGATGCCTTTATAGGTACCATGCGGCAGTGCAGTACTAACTGGGTGTCACTGTTGACCATATATTATACTGTAGGTCTATGGATGCTGACGTGTGTGTTATGTGTCTATGTTGCAGATAACCAGTTCAGAATGTCCATCCTGGAGCGACTGGAGCAGATGGAGAGACGGATGGCAGAGATGGCCTCCCATCACCAGCAGAGCAGTGGAGGAGGTGCAGGAGGAGGAGCAGGAGGTGGAGGAGGAGGAGGTAGTGGTGGTAACAACAGCCAGACACAGGTAAGGTACATCATACTACAGGAAATGTGCTATTTAATATTATGTACTGTATTTTGTAGATATTTGGCTTACAGAGGATTACATGGAGAAAACATACTGTGTGTTTCTGTTTGAGAAGTCAGGTGTTGTAAAGTGTTGGTGTTGGAGTTGAAAGTAACCCTTGTTGTGTTTATGTGTTGTCAGTGTGTGTCAGGGCAGGGTCAGGCGGGCAGCAGCTTTGAGAGCCGTGTGGTGGTGGTGTGTGAGAAGATGATGAACCGGGCCTGCTGGGCCAAGTCCAAACACCTGATCCACTCCAAGACCTTCAGGGGCATGACCCTGCTTCACCTGGCCGCTGGGCAGGGCTACGCCACCCTCATCCAGACACTCATCAAGTGGCGGTGAGTGAGAACTTCAGAGGCCTCTTATTGACTGGTTCTAAAAGTAATGTTAATATACCGTACAGAGAGACCCTAGGACATAGGAATATCTATTATGGAACTAGTTTAGGACCAGAAAATAATGTATTAAATAGTTGTCAATAAAGCACGAATCTATCTATTTTATCCAGAGTTTAGTCTAAGAGTCTAACAGTGTTCTTCTCTATGCCCCACCAGCACCAAGCATGCAGACAGCATTGACCTGGAGCTGGAGGTGGACCCTCTCAATGTGGACCACTTCTCCTGCACCCCTCTGGTAAGATATAGAGAGCTTTATCTCATGAAACCACTGCAAGGGTCTTCCATAAAGCCTTCCATAAAGCTTTTCATAAAGAATTCACTTGGAAGTTTAACTTTTCCAAGAAAGTAAAGTTACTAGAGCCATCCCTCGGTGTCCACTGACCTGCTACCTCTGACCTGTGCCCCTGCTGTGTTCTCTGTAGATGTGGGCGTGTGCCCTGGGTCACCTGGAAGCGGCAGTGGTCCTGTATAAGTGGGACCGACGGGCCCTGGCCATCCCTGACTCTCTGGGACGCCTGCCTCTGTCCATCGCCCGCTCCCGCGGCCACACCAAGCTGGCCGAGTGTCTGGAGCAGCTGCAGAGAGAGGAACAGCAGCCCCCTGCACCCCTGCCCCCCACCACACGCATGTCCTTCTCCCCCACCCCCCACGACGCTCCCACCTCAGACAGCTGGATGGTTACATGGGCCAGCGACGGCGTGATGGTGCCCGGCGGAAAGAAAGGCGGCGCCGCCACCACCACCAGCACCTCCACCACCACGACCTCCACCAACCTCAACCCAGGTCAATGCAGACTGAAGGAGAGGGAGGCCCCACACTGGTATCAGTGGGGGAAAGGGGCAATGGAAAATACCTTTAGACAACAAAGTTTAGTTAATACAGTTTGTTTAAATGCCTCTAAAATAGTATCTTGTAACCCTTCTGCAGACTTGAGAAGGCCGAGATCCGAGCCCTCCAACTACTACAGCAGTGAGTGCCAGCGAGACCTTCCCTTGGCCAAGAAACACAAGCCCAACCCCGAGCTGTTCCAGGCCAGGCCCGACAAGGCCATGTCTGTCCCGCTGAGCCTGGAGCAACAGCAGCTCCACAAGCTGTCCTTCAGCCCCAAAAGCCTGTCGCCTGAGGGCCTCAGCCCAGACAAAAGTCTCTCCGGTGGGGGAAGCTCTGGAGGAGCAGGGGTAGCCAAGTGGAGCTCTAGGGAGGGTTTCTCCAGCAGGGGCTTAGGCAGAAAAGGTTCAGGGGACTCTGGGGGCAGCAGCCTTGGGAAGGAGAAGCTGGCTAGCAGGCTGAGACAGAGGGAACAGCTGGGGAACATGCTGGTGATGGCTGAGAGAGAGATGGTGGACACTGAGCTGTTTTCCTACAGAGAAGACCTGGAGAACCAGGACTGTATGACGCAGATGGACAACCTGCAGGTCAGTGAACTCACCCTACTCTCCGCTGTCTCTTTATTCAAGTCTACTCTTTATCATAAGTTTGCTAGAGATAGTTACTGTACTTTTTACCATGTCTTTAGTGAAGACAGTTACTCTACTGTTTACCACTCACTCCACTGCCAACCCTGTTCATCGGCCTGCTCGTTGCACTTACATTCACACTAGTTTACCAGACCACCATATCTGTAGCATGTCATAGTATCAACATCAAGTCTATAAATCTGGACTGCCAGTTAATAAACATGACAATAAGATTGAAAGTGACCACCTGCAGCTCTGTTGGGCCATGCCACTGGTTGCCCTGACGTGTGAAGTTAACACACACACACAAACACACACAGACCCTAGGCCTCCCTGGCAGTGCGTGAACCTCCATCACCACATAATAAACTCCATCCATTGATCGACTCTCACAGCCAAGGGAGCCTTCTGCCATCCATCACAGTCACACTGCTACTGAGGCTGAGCCTAGGAGATGAGGGGGAGGACAGCACAGCAATAACAATAACAATTATTGTGATCGTTATGAACATAATCATCCTCAACGTCATTGTCTTGACATGGATCATGTTTAATGTTCATTGTTCCCTAGAATGAATTCTAAACTTGCACACTCAACACTCAGAATGTGGAAACATCTCAGACAATGAGAATAAGAATGCAAAAACATGTTGCACAATAACCAAAAAGCAGAGTTTACAAGAAAATAGGCAATGACATGACAATGTGCTAAGTGTGTGATCTACAGTATACTCAATCCTGGGTGATTCTCCCCCTGCAGGACAACATGATGACTCTGGCAGAGCATATCATTGAGGCGACCCCAGAGAGAATCAAGAGGGAGAACTTTGTGGCCCTGGATGGGGTGCCCCTGGACAGTACTGGTGTCAGCAACACCATGAGCTGGTTGGCCAGTTACCTCGGAGACGTGGAGCAGCTTCCCAGCATCATACAGCTACGGTGAGCAACACAACACAGACGCACTCTGGACTGAATGTGATCTAGGTCTGGTTTCCTGTATGCAAATTAAGCTTATACCTTGTCTAAAAAGCATGTGCAATGGAGAATTTGTAGGCTTAATTCTGATCTGGGAATCTGACCCTAAATGTTTTACAAAATATTTTCTGTGCTTGACATAGCAGTAGTGTATTGGAACTACACTGAACAGAAATATAAATGCAACATGTAAAGTGTTGGTCCCATGTTTCATGAGCTGAAATAAAAAATCCCAGAAATGTTCCATATGCACAAAAAGCTTACTTCTCTCAGATTTTGAGCACAAATTTGTACATCTCTGTTAGTGAGCATATCTCATTTGCCAAGATAATCCATCCACCTGGCAGGTGTGGCATATCAAGAATATGATTAAACAGCATGATCATTACACAGGTGCACCTTGTGCTGGGGGGATAATAAAAGGCCACTTTAAAATGTGCGGTTTTGTCACACAACATAATGCCACAGATGTGAGCGTGCAATTGGCATGCTGACTGCAGGAATGTTCAACAGAGCTGTTGCCAGATAATTTAATGTTCATTTCTCTGCCGTAAACTGCCTCCAACGTCGTTTTAGAGAATTTGGCAATACGTCAAACTGGCCTCACAACCGCAGACCACTTGTAACCACGCCACCTCAAGACCTCCAAATGCTGAGGTATTTCTGTCTGTAATAAAGCCCTTTTTGGGGGAAAAACTCATTCTGATTGGCAAGGCCTGGCTCCCCCAGTGGGTGGCTGTACCTCTTCCCAGTCATGTGAAATCCATAGATTAGGGACAAATTTATTTATTCTCAGTAAAATCTTAGAAATTGCTACATGTTGCATTTTATATTTTTGTTCAGTATATATCTTCAGATAACAACGCTTAGCTGACTACTTTTTAAACTGTCACCATCCCCTGCTCCTCCCCTGCCCCTCCCTGGATCCTCCCCTTCCAGATCTCTGCACAGTGGACCTCTGACTCCATCCTCCAATCCCAGCCCAGGGGGGTCTCCCCTGAGGGAGGGGCCCATGGAGAGGCCTACCCTGCCCTCCCCGGCCGATTGGAGCGAGTTCATCCAGGCCTCTAACAACAAGGTGGAGAGAGACTTGGCCCAGCTCACCCTGTCCGACCCCGAGCAGAGGGAGCTGTACGAGGCCGCCCGTCTCGTCCAAACTGCCTTCCGCAAGTACAAGGTACAGGCCGGGATGAGGTACCACACACAGTAACTAACCTGCTGTACAAAAAAATGTACAGCAACGTTATTAGGACTTCCACTGGCACTCTATTTTGATGTGGTGTTGACCTTAATGTTATCAGGTGAAATGGGAAGTTATGAATGGGTCCCTTGAATCTGGAAAGGTTGCTATATGAACAAAACTACCTCCTGGTCTGTGTCCAAGTGTCCTGAGTGCACAAGACACTATCTATGCTCACCCAGTAATCATCAATGGATTATGTTAATATGTTAATGAACACTCATATGTTATCCCATCTTTCTTTCTCTGTATCTGTCTCACTAAGACACACTCAAACTATGTGGTCCCTGTGGTTTCAGCATGGCCTTGCTTTAAGGAACGACTGCACTGCTCCCTCTTCCCTGCTCCCTATAAGCTCTCTCTCTTTCTGTCCCTCTCTCCCTCTCTTTCTCTTTCCCTCTCTCTTACTCTTTAAAAAATGTGTGTGTTGCCCGCTGCTGCCTGTCCTTAACCAGCTCCACACACCCCGCCCAGCTTCACTTCGCCCCCACCTGCCCCACTTCCTCACCTTGCTACCTATCCCCCATAGCTAGCTTTAATGACTTTCCACGTCTCAAACTGTTCGCTGTCGTTCACAGTCATCTGTTCTACCCCTCTGCCAGCTGAGACTGGGGAGGAGAGCAACACTGGGCTGGCACCTCTCTCCTCTCCCAGCCCAGGATGGAGCCTCTCCCCCAGCGTCCTCAACCCCAGGTCCTCTGTCTGTCCTCCAGACAACCAGGGCCCTGGGCCCAGGAAGAGACCTCAGGGAGCAGTGGCCCTCTATAATAGACTACTACACCACTTCCAATACTCTGACCTCTGACCTCTCCTACTCTACTCTCTCACAGGGACGCCCATTCAGAGAGCAACAGGAAGTAGCTGCGGCAGTCATTCAGCGTTGTTACAAGAAATACAAACAGGTAAGCTGGGCACAGTCAGCCCCTTACAACACACATGGAGATTCAATAATTGCATGTTTGTCCATATTCCGTGACGTTACAGATACTGGTTAGATCCAGGACAGATTGTAATACATTAATTAGGGACTTTTAGACAAGCGTTTCACTTTATTCAGTTTAGTCCATTTTTCTAGGCTCAGGCTGATCCTTGTTCATGCCTGTTCGTGATTCACAATCTCACCTTTGCTTTGTTTACAAGCTAACATGGATAGCCTTGAAGGTAACATCTTTTCACTGTCTTTCATTTTTAAATTGTTATTTTTGTAAAAAGGATTTAGGGTTTAAAATGACACTCCTTGAAAAGAGTCACTACAGACTCAAAGCCACCAGAGGGTAGAACACATGTCAAACTTTCCTTTTTTTTTTTCACTGTCTCAGATGATGCAACAATGCTACCTAGCTTCACTTGATTATCACACTTGACTTGGTTATATTGATACTCATAACCTACATCAGCACCTTTCCTAAGTCCAGTAATATTGCCTGATTCACACTCTAGGGCCGACATAAACCCTATTATGTTGGCTAGTCTATTTTCCTTTCCAGCACGGTTCCAGCAACTGTAGTGAATGCCTAACCAGGTCAGCCTAGTTTGGCTTGGTTTGGTTTGGCCATAATAGTATGAATCATACAATATATGTGTGCATTTGAGGCCATTGTTTGGGTCTTCCCAACCCCCTGTTCCTGACTCTGTATATCCTCCTCTCTCTGGTCCTTTTTGTGGCAGTATGCACTTTATAAGAAGATGACGCAGGCCGCCATTCTTATCCAGAGTAAGTTCCGCAGCTACCACGAGCAGAAGAAGTTCCAGCAGAGCAGGCGGGCGGCCGTGCTGATCCAGCAATACTACCGCAGCTACAAGGAGTTTGGCAGGCTCAGGCTACACCGGCAAGGAGCCGCCGCTGCCCTGGTGCAACACAAACTCAGGTATGCTTACACAGTGACACACTCTGATGCATACACACAACACACGCCCAGGAAGCTAAACACACACATCAACACACACACACACACAAAGTAGCTACCACTCACACTGACACACAGCAGCACAAGTAGCTAAATGCACTGACACACACACACACACACACACACACACACACACACACACACACACACACACACACACACACACACACACACACACACACACACACACACACACTCGGGTAAACATACAGTAACACACACTGACACGTACAGGAGGCTGAGCCTCATTACAGGATAGTTATGCTCTTCTCCACTTAACCTTGTAGACTTCACTTGGGGAAATACATTTGTAAGGGATGATTAACTGCAGTCTGAAATGCAGTCCCCAGGGTCATGGTGTCCTCCTGTGCTCATGCATAACTGATTTAGATTTTAAACATGCAAGAACTGTGCACATGTGAATATATTGATGAAGACACTACGGCTGTGTTTACACAGGCAGACCAATTAGTATATTTTTGTACACTAATTGGTCTTTTGAACATTCACATCAGATCTTTTCACACCCGATATTTTTCAAAGTTGTTCTGATTAATCAAAAGACCAATTAGTTAAAAAAATTATCAGAATTGGGCTGCCTGTGTAAACGCAGCCTAAGGCTCTTGAGGACTGGAGAGGACAGTACCCATGCTATACAGAATCTCCAAAATAAAGTTTAAAAGCATGGTTGAATTTGAGATCTACACTAGCTACACACAACCACAGTGTATTTTGTTTACTGTGGACCCTCTAAAAAGCCAGTGTTCCCTCTTGTCTTGTGTGTTGTAGAAGTAGTCTGCTCACTAAGAGGCAGGATCAGGCTGCCAGGAAGATCATGAGGTTTCTACGCCGCTGCCGCCACAGGTAAGCCCCGCCCACAACACTAACTCATATGGGTTTTTTAAATAGGTTTGTTATATTCACACACAAACACACAACCATTCAGCGTAGGGATTTGGTAGATATATGAAGGGTTTACTACACGTTAGATGGCAAGAATGAGTATGCACAGATCTGATAAGACAAGTTCTCTGTTTTCATGTCTCTATTTTATTTATTTTTTGGACGATAAAAAGGGTTGGGGGGTT
Organism: Salvelinus fontinalis; assembly: GCF_029448725.1. Classification (NCBI taxonomy): domain Eukaryota; kingdom Metazoa; phylum Chordata; class Actinopteri; order Salmoniformes; family Salmonidae; genus Salvelinus; species Salvelinus fontinalis. Next base: position 22,471,280 of record NC_074695.1, read on the forward strand.
ATATACAACACTTCAGAGACCCCCCTCCTATCCTATCCTCTCTCCTCTCCTCACCCCCCTCCTCTCCTCGCCCCTTACTCTCTTCTCCTCGCACCCCTACTATCTTCTTGCCCCCCTACTCTCCTCTCCTCGCCCACTCCTCTCTTTTCCTCGCCCCTACTCTCTTTTCCTCGCCCCCCTACTCTCTTTTCCTCGCCCCTACTCTCTTTTCCTCGCCCCCCTACTCTCTTTTCCTCGCCCCCCTACTCTCTTTTCCTCGCCCCTACTCTCTTTTCCTCCCCCCTACTCTCTTTTCCTCGCCCCCCTACTCTCTTTTCCTCGCCCCCCTACTCTCTTTTCCTCGCCCCTACTCTCTTTTCCTCGCCCCCTACTCTCTTTTCCTTTCCCCCCTACTCTCTTTTCCTCGCCCCCCTACTCTATTTTCCTTTCCCCCCTACTCTCTTTTCCTCGCCCCCCTACTCTCTTTTCCTCGCCCCCCTACTCTCTTTTCCTCGCTCCCCTACTCTCTTTTTCTTTCCCCCCTACTCTCTTTTCCTCGCCCCCCTACTCTCTTTTCCTCGCCCCCCTACTCTCTTTTCCTCGCCCCCTACTCTCTTTTCCTCGCCCCTACTCTCTTTTCCTCGCCCCCCTACTCTCTTTTCCTCGCCCCCCTACTCTCTTTTCCTCGCCCCTACTCTCTTTTCCTCGCCCCCTACTCTCTTTTCCTTTCCCCCCTACTCTCTTTTCCTCGCCCCCCTACTCTCTTTTCCTTTCCCCCCTACTCTCTTTTCCTCGCCCCCCTACTCTCTTTTCCTCGCCCCCCTACTCTCTTTTCCTCGCCCCCCTACTCTCTTTTCCTCGCCCCCCTACTCTCTTTTCCTCGCCCCCTACTCTCTTTTCCTCGCCCCCCTACTCTCTTTTCCTCGCCCCCCTACTCTCTTTTCCTTTCCCCCCTACTCTCTTTTCCTCGCCCCCTACTCTCTTTTCCTCGCCCCCCTACTCTCTTTTCCTCGCCCCCCTACTCTCTTTTCCTTTCCCCCCTACTCTCTTTTCCTCGCCCCCCTACTCTCTTTTCCTCGCCCCTACTCTCTTTTCCTCGCCCCTTCTATCTTTTCCTCGCCCCCCTACTCTCTTTTCCTTTCCCCCCTACTCTCTTTTCCTCGCCCCCCTACTCTCTTTTCCTCGCCCCCTACTCTCTTTTCCTTTCCCCCCTACTCTCTTTTCCTCGCCCCCCTACTCTCTTTTCCTCGCCCCCTACTCTCTTTTCCTCGCCCCTTCTATCTTTTCCTCGCCCCCCTACTCTCTTTTCCTTTCCCCCCTACTCTCTTTTCCTCGCCCCCCTACTCTCTTTTCCTCGCCCCCTACTCTCTTTTCCTCGCCCCCCTACTCTCTTTTCCTCGCCCCCCTACTCTCTTTTCCTTTCCCCCCTACTCTCTTTTCCTCGCCCCCTACTCTCTTTTCCTCGCCCCCCTACTCTCTTTTCCTCGCCCCCCTACTCTCTTTTCCTTTCCCCCCTACTCTCTTTTCCTCGCCCCCCTACTCTCTTTTCCTCGCCCCCTACTCTCTTTTCCTCGCCCCTTCTATCTTTTCCTCGCCCCCCTACTCTCTTTTCCTTTCCCCCCTACTCTCTTTTCCTCGCCCCCCTACTCTCTTTTCCTCGCCCCCTACTCTCTTTTCCTTTCCCCCCTACTCTCTTTTCCTCGCCCCCCTACTCTCTTTTCCTCGCCCCCTACTCTCTTTTCCTCGCCCCTTCTATCTTTTCCTCGCCCCCCTACTCTCTTTTCCTTTCCCCCCTACTCTCTTTTCCTCGCCCCCCTACTCTCTTTTCCTCGCCCCCCTACTCTCTTTTCCTTTCCCCCCTACTCTCTTTTCCTCGCCCCCCTACTCTCTTTTCCTCGCCCCCCTACTCTCTTTTCCTTTCCCCCCTACTCTCTTTTCCTCGCCCCCCTACTCTCTTTTCCTCGCCCCCCTACTCTCTTTTCCTCGCCCCCCTAACCTCCTCTCCTCGCCCCCCTACTCTCTTTTCCTCGCCCCCCTAACCTCCTCTCCTCGCACCCCTACTCTCTTCTCCTCGTCCCCCCCTTCCTTTCCTCACAGTTCCTACTTGTGCTAATAGCTGTCTGGTATTGTTTTGCTGTTTATGCGAAGCCCCTTGATGGACCATAGACTGTTCAAGCGGGTGAGTGCAGCCTCAGCAACTCAGTTCGTGCTTCTCTCTCTTCCCTGTCCACACTGTATGTCTCTGCCTCTCTATCTCTCTCTCTCTAACAATAGTTTTATCTGCTGAGTCGTTGCCTTCATCCACTCTTTCTCTCTCCCTCTTTTTCCTCTATCTTTCGCTTTTTCTCCATCCATCTCTCTCTTCCTCTCTCTCTCTCGCTGTCCTCCTCCCTCTATCTTGTCCATCACTGTTGCTTGATGCCTGCTTGCATGAAGGCTGCCTACTGGAGCCACAGGTGGACTGACTGAGAAGCTCAAACTCAGATCAAATGTAACTTTACTCTTATTAAACTAACTAACCACTGCTTATGAATGACTATGTCACCGTAACACTTAACAGGCACCTCTTTCTCCCCTCTGGAAATGACTTTTATTTTCATTATTATATGTTTTGTTTTGTGTGGTTATGAAGATGCCTATTCACATCATGTTTACTATGTTGCATGACTGGTGACACCTCTATGGGCCTTGCTCTTTAAAATGTACCCCCAGGCATGCTATGGGACGGATGTTCTCTCTCAAACAGCTGCGCCCCACATGACACAGTAGAGGGGGTTATGACCCCCCTGGGTTTTGTTTACTGAAAATGTCAAAGCTCCTCTAGGCATTTCATTGGGAGCCCTCACTAGTTCAGGGCTGCTTCAAATACACATGCATCATCACTGAAAATATGATAGAAATTCCTCATGGGTACAAACTTTGTGTCTGTCTGACTACTCTTCCAGAAAGACTTTGGGCATATTGACAAAAATACCCATATGACAGTTATCATCAGCCTCATCATCTGTATGAATCACAGACACTGTAGTTAATCTTCTGAGAAAATGGTGCCTTTTGAATGTATAATTTTACATTTAAGTAATTTAGCAGACACTCATATCCATATAGTTTTTGCCTAAAGTTACCATCTGTGTTATGTAATCATACCAAATGTAACATACCATACTAAATGGAGTGTCTCAGATTTACATACATAATAATAGGAAATGCTCTGAGACCAGGTTGGGGTATGTTATACTGTAGAATATGGGTCACTGTGCTCCGAGAGCAGTTGAGGTAGATATTGTACTATAAAGATGTGATAGCATGCATGTTTGTTATGATCTGGGTTCCAGTGATGTGATAGCACATGCAGGTCATAGTCAAACTAGCAGTACAACACAAACAATGGGAAGTCCCTCTACCTCCAGGGAGTTAGAACAGCAGGAGGTGTACCAGTAATGGATTCACACCTCAGGGGAACAACATCTCAGACTGAGAGGAAGAGGAAATGGCACAGTGAAAAACACTAAACCTACATACACAGCACTGTGGGGGCTCACCACTAAGCTCAGTGATACCAGGTGAAGGCCATTGGGGTTATATACATGTATAAACTCATGTCAAATGGACTGCATTGTCCACAAATTGTCCACTCATTGTCCACTCGTCCTGTTTACCTATGAGGAAAAAAGCTCTCTCAGAAGCAGTATAGAGACCGAAGGGAGTCAGAGAATATACACCAATCTCAGTGTTGTGGTCAGTAGTACAATTACCACAGGGTGTGTCTATTGATTATGGTATGGAACAGTCATTGGCTAGTGACTTACAGTCAGATCTATTGAGTCTATTGTACATGCTGGGGTATAATGTCGTGTTTGGCTCTGGCTCAGTTTGGACATGGTTCACAAGTGGAATGCCAAGGTAATGTCACTTCCCAATACAAATGCAATACAAGTTTGGTTAGACTATTGTAGTCTTAATACATTTTCACCTCTTTCACAAATTGAATGCCTTCAATTTTCAGTTGTGTTTGTACTTCATCATTTAGTGATAGACGCAATAATACATTCCACTGATGAAATTAATTGACACACAATTCTTGAGTAATATAGTCATTTATTTGGTGCATAGCAATATTCCAAATACAAACCAATTAGTAAATCTCTGCCTACCTTGAGGGTCTCTTTCAGCCCAACAAATATTTGGTGGACTTGTCAAGGGACTCCTGTTTCCTCTCCTGAGATTAGTTTTGGAAAGTTTAATTATCAAGAGACCTTTTTCCAATCACATTATATTCTCAAGAGTTTAAAAGTAAATCCAACTGCTTTAAGAACCATTCTCAAGTTTCAAAGTTAGTTGACCTATTAGAATATCAAGTACTGAAAGAATGGGTTCAGTGAGCCATAAGACGTAGTGATTTAACAGAATCATTTAGACTAGATGAGATCCAGTTAAAATAAAGATTTATCAATGTTTTCTTTCCAAATCAGCACCAGGTCCCGTTGACAAGGGCTATGTCGATCTTCATCTCTCTGTCTCTCTCGGGAATGGTTTGAGACAGAGTACAGAATCATCCTGTGAGAGGTGATCTGTGTTGGCGGTCATAGACCCCTGTTTAAATGACTTTTGTCTCTCTGTCTGTGTTTCAGAGTGAACGAATTGAAAAGGGCCAAGGAACATGAGAACCTTCAGAAAAGCCCCCTCACAATGTGACATCACTCTCCTCCTGACTCTTCCTGTTTTCTTTGTCCCTTTATACCCAAGACATTTTACAAGAGAAGAAGAAAAAAAAACAGTTCAGTGAAAACACTGCGATTATTATTACTACTACTACGGCAGCGTGGCCGACTCTACTTCTACTTCTAACAACAGCATTTTTCACGTTTATCTTTTCCCTCTGACATTGTTTATGTTGGAGAGTGTAGAATTATAAACTAAGGGGAAGAAGCTGTGGGGGGCAGAACATTTGCTTCATGGCATTTTTTGCACTTTTTCATGGATTGTTTTGTCTTTTTGGGAGTATCGGAGTATAAGTTTAAGACGGTAAAGGAAGAGGAATGCTGGACATGTCTGAAACGGTCCCTGTGGATCAAAGGAAGAGGATAAGACGCCAAGGATGGAGGCAGATGCCGGCCAGAACATAAGGAAACATGACAGAAGCAGAAACATATTTGGGACTTGGCTCTAATTGTATTTCATATTTTTTTAAGTGACTGATTATTCCATTTGAAGAAGAAAAAAATGTAACTTAATGAACCAAAAAATCTCGGTAATACATTGATCCATTTGCACACATACACTCCCTGTCGACAGTTAGATGAATACATTCAGTATGGTAACTCAAAATAGATCAAAATTCCCCTTCCTGTTACGCTGTGCTCTACCCCGCCAGTCAGTCCAAAGGGGTGGGGTTACATATGAATGTAGGAGGGGTGTGAGCAGAAATGGGTGGGGCTTATTAAAACAATGGCTTATTTTGTAATCTAGGTTTGGAGGGGTTATGTACTGTAAGGCAAGGGATAGGGGGATTCAATGGAATTACAATTCTTCTTATTTTTTTATATTATTATTTTATTCTCTTTTCTATTCCTCTTTGCTTGAATCTGTTTTGTGCTCATGCCCATGACCGATTTACAACTGACTTGTCTCTTCAAAATTCTGTGTTGTCGATTTGATCAAATATGCATGCCTATGGGTGAAGTCTTCACCTGCGTGCTGGAAGTTAGGTCTGTATTCTCTGAATTTCAATGTTTTGCTTTTGTCTTCATGTTCAAATGTAACTGAGTGGCCCATGTACCAACCTATTCTCCCAAGAGTCATACCCTCTAGTTCCTGAGATTATACCTACATCGTCCTCATCTTTTCTTTTTCTGTTGCCTTATTTAATTTATTTTCTCAGTATTCTAAAAAGAAAGAAAACTTGCCTCTTTTGTGTTGTAATGATTACAGTCATGAAGGTTATTGTTGTTCTTTTTAAATGAACTTCAGGGCCTGTGAGGGCTTTTGAGGGGAAGATCACATACATTGCCTTGACGTCTTAGAGATTCTTTGAGGGGTCCCTAAGCTAGTCCCAAAATAGGGGTTAGACAAATCCATATTTTTGACAATTGAGCAGTTTCTGTATATAAAGAAGGCTGAAGGTAGGGAAAAACATTTACCCAAAGGGGATTGTATTTTAGAAATATATTATTTTATTCATTAAAAAGGGGTCAAAAACAGGTATGAGACAAAAACAGAATATTTGTATAGTTTTGTTTGAATGCCTAAGAAGTATGGTTGTATTGTTTGTATATAGTGTAAATACCTGGGATAAAAATGAGCTATGTGCATGAAAAACATGAACAAAGGTTTAAAAAAAACTAAACAAAAGCAGTAGTGGCTATGCTCTGTAAAATTATTAAAAGTATTTCACTATAAGAGTATTTTATTTTATTTTGATTGTTCTTGGGAAAAACATTTTGCGAAAGCATGACATTATTGCAAATGCTAAAAACTTTTAAAAAAGATCATGTATTTAGAGTTAGGAGAAATCTGCAAAATTATCTTAAGACAAGTATGTTTATGTTTACATTTTTGTTTTGGGCTACCAAGAATCTTTTGCCAATGGTGCCAAGTAATGTGAATGCTATATTGCTTAGCAAGAGAATGAAGTTAATCTTAGCAGAACAGATAATCATACAATGAAATAGACACTAGCATTAAAGACCACAAGGTCCCATCCCAACTGGCAGAGGATCACAGATAGAGGTACACATTGCAGAGGGAGAAATATTTCTACAGCAACTTTTAAGTCTCTCATTTCTCTTCTGTTATCACACGTCAGAACAACCCAAGCTTTTTTGCCATCATCACAAAATACACAGGGATCACTCGTCAGTAACATTTTAAGTGCAAAAAAGCCTACTGTATGAGAAAGAGGGATTGTGTTGTCAGTATGCATGTTTGTATGGATTGTGTTCATATAAAGATTGTAAATGGCAGCCTTGTCCATGTGAATCTCAGCCCTGTTGTTTTTATTTTTTATAATTGAGGTTGATTTAACATTTGTTTAATAGGTAGCCTAGTGGTTAGATCGTTGGGCCAGTAACCAAAAGGTTGCTAGATCGAATCCCCGAGCAGACAAGGTAAAAATCTGTCGTTCTGCCCCTGAACAAGGCAGTTAACCCACTGTTCCTAGGCCGTTATTGTAAATAATAATTTGTTCTTAACTGACTTGCCTAGTTCAATAAAAATAAAATATATATTAAATCATCATTTATTTAATAGGACAACACACAGGTGATGAAATCATCGAGCTTTGATTATTAAATCATTGAGCTTTTATTATTAAATCATTGAGCTTTGATTATTAAATCATTGAGCTTTGATTATTAAATCATTGAGCTTTGATTATTAAATCATTGAGCTTTGGACCGAGTTTGGGAAACCCTAAAATAGACTAGATCAACGTATCAAACTGCTGACACAAGACAATACTTTTTTCTAAGTTTGGGCTGGAAGTGTAACTTGACTAAGGCTGTCAGGGTCTGGACAGACCAGAATTATTCTTTGTCAAAATGTAATGTGGCCACAGTGAACGAGGTACATGTGTAGCATCTCTCAACTGGTATTCTTTGTAAAAGTAAATTGGTAATTTACTTACAGGAGGAACACTTGTTTAAACAATCTAAGGTGCTAAAAGAACACAATTAAACAGTGATGGGGTTATAGTGAAACATATAAACTATTATGGATCAGCATAGCCAAGTCAATGAGCAAAAGTGAGGAATGCTACAAGATGCACCAGTGTCATTATAGCAACTTCTGAAGAAGAATATGCCTGGCTCATAATGGCATATGTGAGGACCGTGTTTGAAAGATTATGAAATGTGAGTGGTGGGAACAGAAACATTGAACCAGTTGATTTGATCTGTGAGTCGATGATATATACTATACAACAGTCTGCTGGTTTTTGCAGTTCTGCTGAAATATATTATATTCATATCAAAACAACCAGGTGGCGTATTCTCCATTCCAGTAATGACGTTCATTATTCAAACAAGGTGTGAATGCCATTGGACAATTATGTTTTGTTGTTTCAATTGCTGAATTTCGTCTCAGACCCTGTGATCTGTTCTGTTTTTATTATTATATACTGCTGGGTTTATTTCTCTGTATGTTTGTGTTTATTTCACAGAGACTTGATATGTAAACCTATTTTCAGAGTGTTTATGTAGAAAGTGCCTAATCATATCCCGATTGATCGCACAAAGCCAATGTCAGGAAGCATGCAATGTACTGTACCTAGGGAGAAAAACATGGCTTTGGAGAGAAAAAGATCACCTGAATCCATCATTCTTTAGGACTACTGTATATCAAGTATAATACCATATATCAATCCAAAAACCATCACTAAATTCAGTCAGGTGACAGTGTTCCCTTAACCAACCCAGTATCACCACAGAATGCATTCCGTCTTGTCAACATTCTAAGCATTTTTATTTTCTATTGGAACTGCCTGTTGAAACCATGAGAATTCCATTCCATAACTTTTGTGGTTTTATTGCCTTGCATTCATCATTCAGATAGTGGTAAGAATGCCAGCTAATGCACTGCTGTGGCAATATGGGACGGTTTTATTATGCTTGCATGGGTAAAATAGTTAACTGGGTGACTGAACTGCACCCAAAGCATGCTTATTTTTCTAAAATCAGTAGTCAGATAGACTTGTAAAAGACTTACTGTTCTGTAAAGCGAAGAACGTTTGTATGACGTGTCACAGAACTCTGAAAGATGGAGGGCCGTTGATTGGAAGGCAGAGGAGAATCCTAAAAATACAAACTATGATCAATCTGCAGTATTTACTGACCATGTTTCTTGGGGTAGCATGAGGGAAAGTTTTTCTAGAAGCAAGTTTTTTAGAATTAATTTATTCATTTGGATCTAAAAAATAGTGTGCTCCCAACCCAACAGTATACCGCAAGTCTTTTACTAGGCAACAACACACACACACACGCGCAGGCGACAGTACACTGTACTGCACACATCCAGATATGTCAGGGCATAGTCAGTCTCACTTGTACACAGTTCAGCAGATGGAGCTCATCATGTGTTATTTTCCTAGCCTGCTCCTAGTCCTAGAGAACAGCTCACCTCCCTTCTGTATTTTACTCAGGGTGCCAAAATGGGGAGGAGGAAGTGGAGCAGGACATTGATGGTGATTCAGTGTAGAGAGAGGGCACACTATTGAAATAGGACACAGAGCTTTCTGGGTAAAACAGGCAAATTACTACTGATCCTGGATACATTATTGGTATCCATTTCCTCTCAAGTAAGTAAGGTGAGCTGAGGAGAGACGTAATGGCACGATATCAGAACTAGGGGATACAAGTAATTGTAGTGTAGATAATTATAATTAGGACAAGCTTATCACAATTGACCGAATGGTCAATTGTTTCTGTCTTGGCTACAGCTCTGACAAATGAATTTGTAGGCATTATGGGACACTAGGGCTTAAAGTCTTGTGTAAATGCTTACCTTTCTTTTATAGACTATGCTTAGGAGTCTAGTAACACTTTAACCTTTGACCTCCTCTGGCTTGATGGTTCTCATTAAAACAAGGATTTGCTGTGTGAATCTATGATTATGTCATAACATCACACACAGCTTCAAATAGTCTATAAAGCTATTCTCAGTTATACAACATTTCATCTCAGTTAAGATATGGATGATGACATGATGTAAAATGTGAAAGAGATCTTTCTGAGACGTACGTTGGGGTAGTTAAAGATGAGGTCTTCCTGAGACGTACGTTGGGGTAGTTGAAGATGAGGTCTTCCTGAGACGTACGTTGGGGTAGTTGAAGATGAGGTCTTCCTGAGACGTACGTTGGGGTAGTTGAAGATGAGGTCTTCCTGCGACGTACGTTGGGGTAGTTGAAGATGAGGTCTTCCTGAGACGTACGTTGGGGTAGTTGAAGATGAGGTCTTCCTGAGACGTACGTTGGGGTAGTTGAAGATGAGGTCTTCCTGAGACGTACATTGGGGTAGTTGAAGATGAGGTCTTCCTGAGACGTACGTTGGGGTAGTTGAAGATGAGGTCTTCCTGAGACGTACGTTGAGGTAGTTGAAGATGAGGTCTTCCTGAGACGTACGTTGGGGTAGTTGAAGATGAGGTCTTCCTGAGACGTACGTTGGGGTAGTTGAAGATGAGGTCTTCCTGAGACGTACGTTGAGGTAGTTGAAGATGAGGTCTTCCTGAGACGTACGTTGGGGTAGTTGAAGATGAGGTCTTCCTGAGACGTACGTTGGGGTAGTTGAAGATGAGGTCTTCCTGAGACGTACGTTGAGGTAGTTGAAGATGACCAGATCTTAGAGGGACGGTTTCAGAAAAAGCCCTTCAGGTATGGCCATCTTCTGGATGGTATGACAGGTTAGCTATAACAGGCACTTCATATGGATTTTATTACCTTCATTACACTCTACTAATTGACTTGAGGGACTGGACGGTATTTCCTCCTCTTCCTTTGTCAATGCACTCAAACTACTGAAAGGTAGGCACATCAAGACAACAGAGCAGAAACCATCTCACAACCTTTTCCACTTATGGACACAGAGCAATAAGCATTATTTTGTGGAGACCTATAGACCTAGTGAAGATAAAAATGATTGGACACATGTAGTCGACGTACTCTTATGCAAATGCCAGTATTGCAAGACAAGCATTCAGTAGTTTATGGACAGCAATTGTATGGCCCCTTTACCGAACTGCACGTTTTCATCAATTCCAAACCAAGAAGAAAAAAATGGCCCTGCTTTAATACAAAGTCGTGGGTCCTTGACACTTTGCATGTGAACTAGTGTTAGAGCTATTTTCCTCTCCTCTTTAACTGTCTTTCTCTCGGTCTTTCCCTGTTATGTGACCCTCTCTTTCTTTCCTTCCCCTATTATTTCACCCACTCCTTATTTTCGTTTCCCCTAATGTGTTTTGCTTTCTCTCCTTTTTCTTCCCCCTATTTCTTGTTTGTAAGTTTTAATTTTGTAATTGTGCATGTACAAGCGTCACTGACTCAATGGATATGTTTTCAAAAAAGCTGCTGAAGCCATGCAAAACGTTTTGAAATGCCCTTAAAATATGGAAGATGTTTTCTGAATGCTTTATATTCTTTCTGCTGTAAAATAATAAAATAATAAAAAAATGAAGAAAACTCTAACAAAGTGTGATTTTGCCTCCTTTTTCTTCTACTGTATCATCCAGTGCATCAATGCCTGTACTATAGCCACATTTTGTTATAATAACCCACAGCCAATCAGCTGCCTACCAGCTGCTCTATATTAACGCTGTATAGTTTTAGTGCTATAAGTTCAAATTGTACATGCACTGTTGTAAGTTTATAAAAATGTGATTTATTTCAACTTTATTTAACCAGGTAGGCTAGTTGAGAACAAGTTCTCACTTACAACTGCGACCTGGCCAAGATAAAGCAAAGCAGTGCGACACAAACAACAACACAGAGTTACACATGGAATATCCAAACATACAGTCAATAATACAATAGAAAAGTCTATATACAATGTGTGCAAATGCAGTAGGACAAGGGAGGTAAGGCAATAAGTAGGCCATAGTGGCAAAATAATTACAATATAGCAATTAAACACTGGAGTGATTAAATAAGATATATAACATATAACAAAGGAGCAAAATAAATAAAATATATAACAGTATGGGGATGAGGTAGTTGGATGGGCTATTTATGTCATGTTCCTGACCTATTGTTCCTTTTTCTGTTATTTATTTAGTTGGTCAGGGCGTGAGTTGGGGTGGGTTGTCTTTGTGTGTTTTGTCTAGTCTAGGGGTGTTGTATGTGTATGGGGTAGAGAAGAGTGAGGTTGTCTAGTTATGTCTATGGCTAGACGGTCGTTTGTTGTTTTGTTAGTTTATATATAGTGTTCGTTTTGTGTTTTCTCTCTCTTCTCAATAAAAGAAGATGTATTTTGCACACGCTGCGCCTTGGTCCAATCTCTCTCAAGAAGACGATCGTGACAATTTACAGATGAGCTATGTACAGGTGCAGTGAACTGTGAGCTGCTCTGACAGCTGGTGCTTAAAGCTAGTGAGGGAGATATGAGTCTCCAGCTTCAGGGATTTTTGCAGTTCGTTCCAGTCGTTTGCAGCAGAGAACTGTAAGGAAAGGCGGCCGAAGGAGGAATTGGCTTTGGCGATGACCAGCGAAATATACCTGCTGGAGCACGTGCTACGGGTGGGTGCTGTTATGGTGACTAGTGAGCTGAGGTAAGGCGAGGCTTTACCTAGCAAAGACTTATAGATGACCTGGATCCAGTGAGTTTGGCGACGAATATGAAGCGAGGGCCAGCCAACGAGAGCATACAGGTTGCAGTGGTGGGTAGTATATGGGGCTTTGGTGACAAAACGGATGGCACTGTGATAGACTGCATCCAATTCACTGAGTAGAGTGTTGGAGGCTATTTTATAGATGACATCACCGAAGTCGAGGATCGGTAGGATGGTCAGTTTTACGAGGGTATGTTTGGCAGCATGAGTGAAGGATGCTTTGTTGCGAAATAGGAAGCCGATTCTAGATTTAATTTTGGATTGGACATGCTTAATGTGAGTGTGGAAGGAGAGTTTACAGTCTAGCCAGACATCTAGGTATTTGTAGTTGTCCACATATTCTAAGTCACCATCCAGAGTTGTGATGCTGGACGGGCGGGCAAGTGTGGGCAGCGATCGGTTGAAGAGTATGCATTTAGTTTTACTTGCATTTAAGAGCAGTTGGAGGCCAAGGAAGGAGAGTTGTATGGCATTGACGCTCATCTGGAGGTTATTTAACACAGTGTCCAAAGAAGGGCCAGAAGTATACAGAATGGTGTCGTCTGCTTAGAGGTGGATCAGAGAATCAAGAGCAACATCATTGATGTAAACAGAGAAAAGAGTCGGCCCGAGGGTTGAACCCTGTGGCACCCCCATAGAGACTGCCAGAGGTCTGGACAACAGGCCCTCCGATTTTACACATTGAACTCTGTCTGAAAAGTAGTTGGTGAACCAGGCGAGGGAGTCATTTGAGAAACCAAGGCTGTTGAGTCTGCCAATAAGAATGTGGTGATTGACAGAGTCGAAAGCCTTGGCTAGGTCGACGAATACAGCTGCACAGTATTGTCTCTTATCGATGGAGGTTATGATATCGTTTAGGACCTTGAGCGTTGCTGAGGTACACCCATGACCAGCTCGGAAACCAGATTGCATACGGAGAAGTTACGGTGGGATTCAAAATGGTCGGTGATCTGTTTGTTAACTTGGCTTTCGAATACCTTAGAAAGGCAGGGTAGGATAGATATAGGTCTATAGCAGTTTTTGTCTAGAGTGTCTCCCCCTTTGAAGAGGGGGATGACCACAGCAGCTTTCTAAACTTTGGGGATCTCAGATGATACGAAAGAGAGGTTGAACAATTTTGGTGGATCATTTTAGAAAGAGAGGGTCCAGATTGTCTAGCCCGGCTGATTTGTAGGGGTCCAGATTTTGCAGTTCTTTCAGAACATCAGCTATCTGGATTTGGGTGAAGGATAAATGGGGGAGGCTTGGGCAAGTTGCTGTGGGGGGTGCAGGGCTGTTGACCGGGGTAAGGGTAGCCAGGTGGAAAGCATTGCCAGCCGTAGAAAAATGCTTATTGAAATTCTCAATTATCGCGGATAAATCGGTGGTGACAGTGTTTCCTAGCCTCAATGCAGTGGGCAGCTGGGAGGAGGTGCTCTTATTCTCCATGGACTTTAGTGTCCGAGAACTTTTTGGAGTTTGTGCTACAGGTTGCAAATTTCTGTTTGAAAAAGCTAGCCTTTGCTTTCCTAACGGCCTGTGTATATTGGTTCCTAATTTCCCTGAAAAGTTGCATATTGCAGGGGCTATTCGATGCTAATGCAGTATGCCACAGGAAGTTTTTGTGCTCGTCAAGAGCAGTCAGGTCTGGAGTGAACCAAGGGCTATGTCTGTTCCTGGCTCCCCATTTTTGGAATGGGGCATGCTTATTTAAGATGGCGAGGAAAGCACTTTTAAAGAATAACCAGGCATCCTCTACTGATGTAATGAGGTCAATATCCTTCCAGGATACCCGGGCCAGGTCGATTAGAAAGGCCTGCTCGCTGAAGTGTTTTAGGGAGCGTTTGACAGTGATGAGGGGTGGTCGTTTGACCGCAGACCCATTACGGACGCAAGCAATGAGGCAGTGATCACTGAGATCCTGGTTGAAGACAGCAGAGGTGTATTTGGAGGGCAGGCTGGTTAGGATGATATCTATGAGGGTGCCCGTGTTTACGTATTTGGGGTTGTACCTGGTAGGTTCATTGAAAATTTGTGTGAGATTGAGGGCATCAAGCTTAGATGATTGAAGGATGGCAGGGGTGTTAAGCATGTCCCAGTTTAGGTCACCTAACAGCACAAGCTCTGAAGATAGATGGCAATCAATTCACATATATTGGGTAATATCATTAATAATGCAATTCCGGCTATCTGATACTCACTTTACACCCATTAAGGGCATTATCCTATTTAGTAGAGTTGAATTTGGCAATAAAAACGCCTGTGTTATTCTAACTCAAAGGGCATCGCTGTTGACAAAGCATCCTCACAGACACGGTTACCTCAGATACTGCCCAGCCCAGGCAGTAAAGCTAGTCATTGGATCAAAGCTGAGTGGACTAACTGATCCAGAGGTCCAACTTAATGTAATTCTAAATTCTGAGCCACTGGTGTAGTACAGTCATATCATAGTCACAGTCAATGTGTCTCAGTGAGTTAGGATACACAAAGAACACATTTCCAATACACACATGAGTATTAATACACGCTAGTAATGTGTGAAATAGGATAAATATAAGCGCCCACCAAATTATTATTATAATCAATGTCACTACTGATGACTGCAGTTCTTCAGTGCGGGATGAAGAAGGAGAATAGCTGGGTCGTTCCACCAACTCGGTACCTTTTGAGATGTGTAACTTGGGGGGAAAAATGTAATTTCCACAAATTGTAACATTCTGTCGTAAAGAGCACATGTTCAACTTAATAAAAAACATGTTTTCCATCTCAAAAATACTATAGCAAGTGACTATTAAGAGCCAATAATAGTTGACCGTAACAGGGTTGACCGTAACAGGGTTGACGATTTCATCTTGTAACAGGGTTGACCGTAACAGGGTTGACCGTAACAGGGTTGACGATTTCATCTTGTAACAGGGTTGACCGTAACAGGGTTGACGATTTCATCTTGTAACAGGGGAAATGGATACTTGTCGTGTGCAACAAGGAGGGGCAATTGAATGCAAGCTTCACAAAAGAACATTGTTAAAACATTTCTAGCCTCTCTATCAATGGTTAACACTCAGTTTTCCACCACAAAACACCAGAACATTGTTAAAACTTTTCTATCCTTTCTATCAATGGTTAACATGCAGTGGCCTAGGGCACTGCATCGCAGTGCTAGCTGCGCCACCAGAGTCTCTGGGTTCGCGCCCAGGCTCTGTCGCAGCCGGCCGCAACCGGGAGGTCCGTGGGGCGACGCACAATTGGCATAGCGTCGTCCGGGTTAGGGAGGGTTTGGCCGGTAGGGATATCCTTGTCTCAGTATGTAAAAAAATGTAATAAAAATGTAAAATGTAATAATGTAATAAAATGTATGCACTCTACTGTAAGTCGCTCTGGATAAGAGCGTCTGCTAAATGACTAAAATGTAAAGGTAAATGTTAACACTCAGTTTTCCACCACAAAACACCAGAACATTGTTAAAACATTTCTAGCCTCTCTATCAATGGTTAACACTCAGTTTTCCACCACAAAACACCAGAACATTTTCAAAAAGAGTAGAACTAGCTCACCTGCTTCTACACTATGATTTGACTATTAGATGTTTATTTTGAAAAACATTTTTTAAAGGAATAGTTTCACCATATTAAAACAAGAGTTTAGTTCATGTAACAGGGGTGACCTTAAAATAAGGGACAGGTATTTTTTTAACCTTAAAATGAATCACTAATCACATGAAATAAATAATACCATTCAGAAATAACTTTGTCAAAGAAACAAAATATCTAGGGCTTTACAATGAGGGTGCACGGAGGGACATGTAAAAATCCTGAATTCAGATTTATTGAATTCTCCATGTGGTCTTTATTAAAGGGCACTTCATTGAATATAACAGGTTTTTAAAATTCTATATTGGTGCACAATTTCTACTTATAATATCAAAGGGTCGCACAAGGCACAACTTTCGTGGAATGGCCTCCTTGTGTGTGTGTGTGTGTGTTTCTTCTTTTTGTCTGCTGTAGATTCATGGGGGATGCGGCAGTGTCACATCAGCAGAGCAGTGAGGGGCTGAGAGATCACTTGCCTGGGGGTTATCAAATCAAAATGTATTCTTCATGCACACAGTTTACAGCAGTTATAAACAACGTAGTGAAATGCTTACTTGCAAGCTCCCTCAACAATGCAGTACCAATATTCAATATGATCAAAAGGTTATGATGCAGGACAGTGGTTTAGTGTGGAGACGACCCAGAAGCATCAGGGATTGGTCAGGGCAGAATCAGGGGGAGACTATAAAACAAATGTTGGTGTACCGAGGCTTCACTCAACTTCCGTGGAACGCTGTACTGCAACATAATCAGCAACACACCGGTGACTCAGAAGGTGGGACTTTATTGGGTTCTTATATCTACTGAATGTATTTGAAAGTAATGGTTTAGATTGTACTTAATTCCCAGATCTTAGGTTGGCTAGAAGGCCTATAGGGAATACCTTTTAACCTATACGTTGTAGTGAGGATTAAGGATTTGAGATGGTCCTCTGTGTGTCATAGGAGAGATGATGAAGCTGGGAATACTGACACTTTTGTTGCTGTCTCTCTGGATATGTGATTGCAAGTCGTTGCAGACCGATTCAGACACTCTGATTGAGGTGAGACTGAGCTTATCCTGACTCAAATCTTGTTAATGAACACGGATTACATTAACCATAAACTTGCTGGCTCAAGTCATGGGACAACGGTGGTTAAACTATATAAACTGCTTCATTGAATAGATTATCGTCTCTAGCTAGCTTGTGTAAACATGTTTCCTAGGCAAGGAACTTCTGACCCACAGTGTCATTTGATGTTTTCTTCCCTTCCTCGCTCTCTCCCTCCCTTCTCTACTCCCTCCTTCCCTTCTCTACTCCCTCCCTTCCTTCTCTACTCCCTCCCTCCCTTCTCTACTCTCTCCCTCCCTTCTCTACTCCCTCCCTCCCTTCTCTACTCCCTCCCTCCCTTCTCTACTCCCTCCCTCCCTTCTCTACTCCCTCCCTTCTCTACTCCCTCCCTCCCTTCTCTACTCTCTCCCTCCCTTCTCTACTCCCTCCCTCCCTCCGGTAGCTTTTGGAGCTCCTCCAGTCAGTGGGTTATCGGGTGCCAGGAGGTGAAGAGGGGCCCATGCTGGAGACAACCAGAGAGGATGCAGCATGGCCCAGTGCTGAGCTGGAGAAGAGAGATCTCCCAAGGATGGGTGCCTCTATGTACAACAGACCTTACGCTGAACAAGGCAGCAGCAGGTCAGAAAGACAAACACAACAACATTTAGAAATATTATTACTGTAGTATTATGTAATGTGCACTTCTAAGTGGTCAATATAAGGATAATTCATTTTCATACACCATGTATATTAAAATGTTCAATCTTAATTACTGTTGATGACTCTCTCTGTTTCTCTGTTCCTCTCTTTCTCACTTCCTCCTAACTCTCTCTCCTCACTCTCTCTCTCCTAACTCTCTCTCCTTCTAACTCTCTCTCTCCTAACTCTCTCTCTCCTAACTCTCTCCTTCTAACTCTCTGTCTCCTAACTCTCTGTCTCCTAACTCTCTCTCTCCTAACTCTCTCCTTCTAACTCTCTCTATCCTTCTCTCTCTCTCTCCTAACTCTCTCTCTCCTTCTAACTCTATCTCTCCTTCTAACTCTCTCTCTCTCTCCTTCAAACTCACTCTCCTAACTCTCACTCTCTCCTTCTAACTCTCTCTCTCTCGATCTCCTTCTAACTCTCTCGCTCTCTCCTTCTAACTCTCTCTCTCCTTCTAACTCTCTCCTAACTCTCTCTCTCCTAACTCTCTTTCTCTCCTTCTAACTCTCTCTCTCTCCTAACTCTCTCTCCTCACTCTCTCTCTCCTAACTCGATCTCTCCTTCTAACTCTCTCTCTCTTCTGACTCTCTCTCTCCTTCTAACTCTCTCTCCCCTAACTCTCTCCTTCTAACTCTCTCTATCCTTCTCTCTCTCCTAACTCTCTCTCTCTCCTTCTAACTCTCTCTATCCTTCTAACTCTCCCTATCTCTCCTTCTAACTCACTCTCCTAACTCTCACTCTCTCCTTCTAACTCTCTCTCTCTCTCGCTCTCCTTCTAACTCTCTCTCTCCTTCTAACTCTCCCTATCTCTCCTTCTAACTCACTCTCCTAACTCTCTCTCTCTCCTTCTAACTCTCTCTCTCTCCTAACTCGCTCTCTCCTTCTAACTCTCTCTCTCCTAACTCTCTCTCTCCTTCTACCTCTCTCTCTCTCCTAACTCTCTCTCCTCACTCTCTCTCTCCTAACTCGCTCTCTCCTTCTAACTCTCTCTCTCTCCTAAATCTCTCTCCTTCTAACTCTCTCTCTCTCTCTCTCCTAACTCTCTCTCTCCCAACTCTCTCCTTCTAACTCTCTCTCACTCTCTCCTAACTCTCTCTCCTTCTAACTTTCTCTCTCCTTGTAACTCTCTCTCTCTCCTAACTCTCTCTCCTTTTAACGCTCTCTCTTTCCTTCTAACTCTCTCTCTCTTAACTCTCTCTCCTTCTAACTCTCTCTTCTAACTCTCTCTCTTTCCTTCTAACTCTCTCTCTTCTAACTCACTCTCTCCTAACTCTCTCTCTCCTTCTAACTCTCTCTTTTCTTCTAACTCTCTCTCTTCTCTCTCTCTCCTAACTCTTTCTCTCCTTCTAACTCTCTCTTTCCTTCTAACTCTCTCCCTCTTTCTTTCTAACTCTCTCTCCCCTAACTCTCTCCTTCTAACTCTCTCTATCCTTCTCTCTCTCCTAACTCTCTCTCTCCTTCTAACTCTCTCTCTCCTTCTAACTCTCCCTATCTCTCCTTCTAACTCACTCTCCTAACTCTCACTCTCTCCTTCTAACTCTCTCTCTCTCTCGCTCTCCTTCTAACTCTCACGCTCTCTCCTTCTAACTCTCTCTCTCCTTCTAACTCTCTCCTAACTCTCTCTCTCTCCTTCTAACTCTCTCTCTCCTAACTCTCTCTCCTCACTCTCTCTCTCTCCTAACTCGCTCTCTCCTTCTAACTCTCTCTCTCCTAACTCTCTCTCTCCTTCTAACTCTCTCTCTCTCCTAACTCTCTCTCTCTCCTAATTCTCTCTCCTCACTCTCTCTCTCCTAACTCGCTCTCTCCTTCTAACTCTCTCTCTCCTTCTAACTCTCTCTCTCTCTCCTAACTCTCTCTCTCCCAACTCTCTCCTTCTAACTCTCTCTCACTCTCTCCTAACTCTCTCTCCTTCTAACTTTCTCTCTCCTTGTAACTCTCTCTCTCTCCCAACTCTCTCTCCTTCTAACGCTCTCTCTTTCCTTCTAACTCTCTCTCTCTCTCTTAACTCTCTCTCCTTCTAACTCTCTCTTCTAACTCTCTCTCTTTCCTTCTAACTCTCTCTCCTCTAACTCTCTCTCTCCTAACTCTCTCTCTCCTTCTAACTCTCTCTTTTCTTCTAACTCTCTCTCTTCTCTCTCTCCTAACTCTTTCTCTCCTTCTAACTCTCTCTTTCCTTCTAACTCTCTCTCTCTCTTAACTCTCTCTCCTTCTAATTCTCTTTCACTCCTAACTCTCTCTCTCCCCTTCTAACTCTCTCTCTCTCTCTCTCCTTCTAACTCTCTCCCTCTCTCTTTCTAACTCTCTATCTCTCCTAGCTCTTTCTCCTTCTAACTCTCTCTCTCTCTCTCTCCTTCTAACTCTCTCTCTCCTTCTAACTCTCTCCTTTTAACTCTCTCTCTCCTAACTCTCTCTCCTTCTAACTCTCTCTCTCTCCTAACTCTCTCTCTCTCTCTCCTTCTAACTCTCTCTCTCCTCCTAACTCTCTCTCTCCCCTTCTAACTCTCTCTCTCTCTGTCCTTCTAACTCTCTCTCTCTCTCTCCTTCTAACTCTCTATCTCTCCTAGCTGTCTCTCCTTCTAACTCTCTCTCTCCTTCTAACTCTCTCTCTCCTTCTAACTCTCTCCTTTTAACTCTCTCTCTCCTAACTCTCTCTCTCCTAACTCTCTCTCTCTCTCCTTCTAACTCTCTCTCTCTCCTTCTAACTCTCTCTCTCTCCTAACTATCTCTCTCTCCTTCTAACTCTCTCTCTCCTAACTCTCTCTCTCCTTCTAACTCTCTCTCTCCTAACTCTCTCTCTCCTTCTAACTCTCTCTCCGAACTCTCTCTCTCTCTCTCCTAACTCTCTCTCCTTCTAACTCTCTCTCTCCTTCTAACTCTCTCTCACTCTCTCCTAACTCTCTCTCCTTCTAACTTTCTCTCTCCTTGTAACTCTCTCTCCTAACTCTCTCTCCTTCTAACGCTCTCTCTTTCCTTCTAACTCTCTCTCTCTCTTAACTCTCCCTCCTAACTCTCTCTTCTAACTCTCTCTCTTTCCTTCTAACTCTCTCTCTTCTAACTCTCTCTCTCCTAACTCTCTCTCTCCTTCTAACTCTCTCTTTTCTTCTAACTCTCTTTCTTCTCTCTCTCTCCTAACTCTTTCTCTCCTTCTAACTCTCTCTTTCCTTCTAACTCTCTCTCTCTTAACTCTCTCTCCTTCTAATTCTCTTTCACTCCTAACTCTCTCTCTCCCCTTCTAACTCTCTCTCTCTCTCCTTCTAACTCTCTCCCTCTCTCTTTCTAACTCTCTATCTCTCCTAGCTCTCTCTCCTTCTAACTCTCTCTCTCTCTCTCTCCTTCTAACTCTCTCTCTCCTTCTAACTCTCTCCTTTTAACTCTCTCTCTCCTAACTCTCTCTCCTTCTAACTCTCTCTCTCTCCTAACTCTCTCTCTCTCTCTCCTTCTAACTCTCTCTCTCCTCCTAACTCTCTCTCTCCCCTTCTAACTCTCTCTCTCTCTGTCCTTCTAACTCTCTCTCTCTCTCTCCTTCTAACTCTCTATCTCTCCTAGCTGTCTCTCCTTCTAACTCTCTCTCTCCTTCTAACTCTCTCTCTCCTTCTAACTCTCTCCTTTTAACTCTCTCTCTCCTAACTATCTCTCCTTCTAACTCTCTCTCTCCTAACTCTCTCTCTCTCTCCTTCTAACTCTCTCTCTCTCCTTCTAACTCTCTCTCTCTCCTAACTATCTCTCTCTCCTTCTAACTCTCTCTCTCCTAACTCTCTCTCTCCTTCTAACTCTCTCTCTCCTAACTCTCTCTCTCCTTCTAACTCTCCCTATCTCTCCTTCTAACTCACTCTCCTAACTCTCTCTCTCTCCTTCTAACTCTCTCTCTCTCCTAACTCGCTCTCTCCTTCTAACTCTCTCTCTCCTAACTCTCTCTCTCCTTCTACCTCTCTCTCTCTCCTAACTCTCTCTCCTCACTCTCTCTCTCCTAACTCGCTCTCTCCTTCTAACTCTCTCTCTCTCCTAAATCTCTCTCCTTCTAACTCTCTCTCTCTCTCTCTCCTAACTCTCTCTCTCCCAACTCTCTCCTTCTAACTCTCTCTCACTCTCTCCTAACTCTCTCTCCTTCTAACTTTCTCTCTCCTTGTAACTCTCTCTCTCTCCTAACTCTCTCTCCTTTTAACGCTCTCTCTTTCCTTCTAACTCTCTCTCTCTTAACTCTCTCTCCTTCTAACTCTCTCTTCTAACTCTCTCTCTTTCCTTCTAACTCTCTCTCTTCTAACTCACTCTCTCCTAACTCTCTCTCTCCTTCTAACTCTCTCTTTTCTTCTAACTCTCTCTCTTCTCTCTCTCTCCTAACTCTTTCTCTCCTTCTAACTCTCTCTTTCCTTCTAACTCTCTCCCTCTTTCTTTCTAACTCTCTCTCCCCTAACTCTCTCCTTCTAACTCTCTCTATCCTTCTCTCTCTCCTAACTCTCTCTCTCCTTCTAACTCTCTCTCTCCTTCTAACTCTCCCTATCTCTCCTTCTAACTCACTCTCCTAACTCTCACTCTCTCCTTCTAACTCTCTCTCTCTCTCGCTCTCCTTCTAACTCTCACGCTCTCTCCTTCTAACTCTCTCTCTCCTTCTAACTCTCTCCTAACTCTCTCTCTCTCCTTCTAACTCTCTCTCTCCTAACTCTCTCTCCTCACTCTCTCTCTCTCCTAACTCGCTCTCTCCTTCTAACTCTCTCTCTCCTAACTCTCTCTCTCCTTCTAACTCTCTCTCTCTCCTAACTCTCTCTCTCTCCTAATTCTCTCTCCTCACTCTCTCTCTCCTAACTCGCTCTCTCCTTCTAACTCTCTCTCTCCTTCTAACTCTCTCTCTCTCTCCTAACTCTCTCTCTCCCAACTCTCTCCTTCTAACTCTCTCTCACTCTCTCCTAACTCTCTCTCCTTCTAACTTTCTCTCTCCTTGTAACTCTCTCTCTCTCCCAACTCTCTCTCCTTCTAACGCTCTCTCTTTCCTTCTAACTCTCTCTCTCTCTCTTAACTCTCTCTCCTTCTAACTCTCTCTTCTAACTCTCTCTCTTTCCTTCTAACTCTCTCTCCTCTAACTCTCTCTCTCCTAACTCTCTCTCTCCTTCTAACTCTCTCTTTTCTTCTAACTCTCTCTCTTCTCTCTCTCCTAACTCTTTCTCTCCTTCTAACTCTCTCTTTCCTTCTAACTCTCTCTCTCTCTTAACTCTCTCTCCTTCTAATTCTCTTTCACTCCTAACTCTCTCTCTCCCCTTCTAACTCTCTCTCTCTCTCTCTCCTTCTAACTCTCTCCCTCTCTCTTTCTAACTCTCTATCTCTCCTAGCTCTTTCTCCTTCTAACTCTCTCTCTCTCTCTCTCCTTCTAACTCTCTCTCTCCTTCTAACTCTCTCCTTTTAACTCTCTCTCTCCTAACTCTCTCTCCTTCTAACTCTCTCTCTCTCCTAACTCTCTCTCTCTCTCTCCTTCTAACTCTCTCTCTCCTCCTAACTCTCTCTCTCCCCTTCTAACTCTCTCTCTCTCTGTCCTTCTAACTCTCTCTCTCTCTCTCCTTCTAACTCTCTATCTCTCCTAGCTGTCTCTCCTTCTAACTCTCTCTCTCCTTCTAACTCTCTCTCTCCTTCTAACTCTCTCCTTTTAACTCTCTCTCTCCTAACTCTCTCTCTCCTAACTCTCTCTCTCTCTCCTTCTAACTCTCTCTCTCTCCTTCTAACTCTCTCTCTCTCCTAACTATCTCTCTCTCCTTCTAACTCTCTCTCTCCTAACTCTCTCTCTCCTTCTAACTCTCTCTCTCCTAACTCTCTCTCTCCTTCTAACTCTCTCTCCGAACTCTCTCTCTCTCTCTCCTAACTCTCTCTCCTTCTAACTCTCTCTCTCCTTCTAACTCTCTCTCACTCTCTCCTAACTCTCTCTCCTTCTAACTTTCTCTCTCCTTGTAACTCTCTCTCCTAACTCTCTCTCCTTCTAACGCTCTCTCTTTCCTTCTAACTCTCTCTCTCTCTTAACTCTCCCTCCTAACTCTCTCTTCTAACTCTCTCTCTTTCCTTCTAACTCTCTCTCTTCTAACTCTCTCTCTCCTAACTCTCTCTCTCCTTCTAACTCTCTCTTTTCTTCTAACTCTCTTTCTTCTCTCTCTCTCCTAACTCTTTCTCTCCTTCTAACTCTCTCTTTCCTTCTAACTCTCTCTCTCTTAACTCTCTCTCCTTCTAATTCTCTTTCACTCCTAACTCTCTCTCTCCCCTTCTAACTCTCTCTCTCTCTCCTTCTAACTCTCTCCCTCTCTCTTTCTAACTCTCTATCTCTCCTAGCTCTCTCTCCTTCTAACTCTCTCTCTCTCTCTCTCCTTCTAACTCTCTCTCTCCTTCTAACTCTCTCCTTTTAACTCTCTCTCTCCTAACTCTCTCTCCTTCTAACTCTCTCTCTCTCCTAACTCTCTCTCTCTCTCTCCTTCTAACTCTCTCTCTCCTCCTAACTCTCTCTCTCCCCTTCTAACTCTCTCTCTCTCTGTCCTTCTAACTCTCTCTCTCTCTCTCCTTCTAACTCTCTATCTCTCCTAGCTGTCTCTCCTTCTAACTCTCTCTCTCCTTCTAACTCTCTCTCTCCTTCTAACTCTCTCCTTTTAACTCTCTCTCTCCTAACTATCTCTCCTTCTAACTCTCTCTCTCCTAACTCTCTCTCTCTCTCCTTCTAACTCTCTCTCTCTCCTTCTAACTCTCTCTCTCTCCTAACTATCTCTCTCTCCTTCTAACTCTCTCTCTCCTAACTCTCTCTCTCCTTCTAACTCTCTCTCTCCTAACTCTCTCTCTCCTTCTAACTCTCTCTCCGAACTCTCTCTCTCTCTCTCCTAACTCTCTCTCCTTCTAACTCTCTCTCTCCTTCTAACTCTCTCTCTCCTTCTAACTCTCTCTCTCTCTCCTAACTCTCTCTCTTTCCTTCTAACTCTCTCCTTCTAACTCTCTCTATCTCCTAACTCTCTCTCCTTCTAACTCTCTCCTTCTAACTCTCTCTCTCTTCTAACTCTCTCTCCTAACCCTCTCTCTCTCTCCTTCTAACTCTCTATTTCTCTCCTTCTAACTCTCTCCCTCTTCTAACACTCTCTCTCTCCTAACTCCCTCTCTCTCCTTCTAACTCTCTCTCTCTCTCCCTAACTCTATCTCTCCTTCTAACTTTCTCCTTCTATCTCTCTCTCTCCTATCTCGCTCTCTCTCTCTCTTCTAACTCTCTCTCTCTCCTAACTCTCTCTCTCCTTCTAACTCTCTCTCTCTCTCCTTCTAACTGACTCTCTCATAACTCTCTCTCTCCTAACTCTCTCTATCTCCTTATAACTCCCTCTTCCCTTCTAACTCTCCTAACTCTCTCTCTCTCCTTCTAACTCTCTCTCTCCTAACTCTCTCACTCCCTAACTCTCTCTCTCCTTCTAACTTTCTCCTTCTATCTCTCTCTCTCTCTCCTTCTAACTCTCTCTCTCTCTATTCTAACTCTCTCTCTCCTAACTTGCTCTCTCTAATTCTAACTCTCTCTCTCCTTCTAACTCCCGCTTTCCTTCTAACTCTCCTAACTCTCTCTCTCTCCTAACTCTCTCTCTCTCCTTCTAACTCTCTTTCTCTCTCTTCTAACTCTGTTTTTCTCTCCTAACTCTCTCTCTCTCCTTCTAACTCTCTCTCCTTCTAACTCTCTCCTTTTAACTCTCGCTCTCTCTCCTAACTCTCTCTCCGTCTAACTCTCTCTTTCCTTCTAACTCTCTCTCTCCTAACTCTCTCTCTCTCCTAACTCTCTCTCTCCCTAACTCTCTCTCCTTCTAACTCTCTCCTAACTCTCTCTCTCTCTTTCTAACTCTCTCTCCTTCTAACTCTCTCTCTCCTTCTAAGTCTCTCTTTCTCTCTCTCTCTCCTAACTCTCTCCTAACTCTCTCTCTCCTAACTCTCTCCTAACTCTCACTCTCTCTCCTAACTCTCTCTCTCTCCTAACTCTCTCTCTCTCCTTCAAACTCTCATATTCTCTCTCGCTCACAATCTCTCTTTCTCACACAATCTCTCTCTCCTCTCCCTCCCTTCTTCCCTTCACCGCTCTACTTCTCGTTGTCCAGAAGGTCTAATACAAAGTATCCGCCTGCTTTTCCAATGGAGCGGATGAATCGTGTCCGGGGTTGATGGACTGTCTTACAAAACAATGAGATTATACCACAGTATCATTTTCTGACTAATCGGATCTGCCAAATGTCTGCTTCTCAGACCTACAGTGAACAGTACGACTCCTTTGCATGTCTTCTACAATGAATCACATCCCCTTATGACTCAAATAAAGACTGTGGGCATTATATTATGTTCTTCATGTGGTCTTTTTGCTTGAAGAGATGTCAATGTTTATTTTATCACAGACTGCATAAATGCATTTGGTAGTTCAATGAGTAATTTCCCAGGGACCAGACATCCAACGGAGAGCTTTTCCAAGTAGAAGATTTTATTTGTATTTAATATACAGCACAGCCATTTAGTTCTTCATGCAGGTCACGTTTGCTCAGTAACATCAAACAGTGAACATTTTAAACACACAGGTGGGACAGGGATAAAAACAAAATAGTCTGCAAACATACTGTAACATATATCAACCTGTGTGATATCCATTCAGTCCATCCCTGTCTGTGTGTAGTGTCCTTATGTGTGTGTGTTTTCCTGTGTGTGAATGTACATTATGCATGCATGTACATATGTGCGCATCTGTATGCTTTGTTGTGTGCAAGAGAGGGGTTGTGTCTCAGTACAAGCCACATCTCTTCATCATAATGCATGGTGTGAATGTATTTCTCTATGGACGGTTGACTGGGTTAGACACAGTACTTCCAGAAGCACTCTGAGGCACCTCTTCTTTTCCTAGACTGCTTCCTGATGCCAAAGAAGCGGCTGAAGGTGTTGAGGTGACTCTGTTTCTCCAGCCACTCCTGAAACAGAGAACAATTACCGCTGTAGTAGTTCATGCTTCATGAAACCGCTACTCCCAAAACAAAATGTGATAGGAGCTTAATATATGCTCCTTATCATCTTTCAGTTTAAAAACTCACATCTTTCTTCATCTGTCTTTCCAGTAGTCCAGCTACACTGAGACCTAAGAGAGACGAAGGGTGAGAGAGAATGTTGTGATACTTCTCTTGGTGTAACTGTTTAGACACAATACCAACTAGTTTGTGTGATCTCACCGTCTCTGATGAGATCTCCAGACAGTAGGGATGAGTATCTGAGTCCAGGGCCAGCTTGGGGAAGATACGTCTGCTCAGAGAAAGACAGCTCGTCTGGACTACCTGCTCCTCCATCCTCCACGGATACTGAACACAGTCAAAACACAGTCAACACTTACAATTGTGTTTATCTTAATCCAACCATGGGGATTCATGAGAAATAACTTAAGTAGCAGCTACACTTTGATGGTGTAAAGTGTATGGAACATTGTCACCATAATCAAACCGCATATTACACATTCAATATTAACACTGCTTCAGTTCTCAGACACAATCACACGTTGACAGATCAACTAGGTCTCAAAGAAATTATACCAGAACAGAAGGTCAAATCAGATTTGCCCAGGTGTTTAAAATGCCCTGCTCATCTGTGGAGGGGGACCAGGTGGAGAGACAAGGGCAGAGAATTTACTGTTAATTTGATGAATTAATTAACCTGCTACGTGACTTCACTTACATCAAATGAACCGACTGAATGCGTGACTTACAGGCTTTATGGAATAGCATTTATCTCCCTCACCTCGGCTACCCATCCAAACACATGACTCCCTGGTCACTGTACAATGTGATTTTGTTGATTTAAAAAATGCATTGAAAGCAGTTAGTTGGGCATTATATCCTGTAGCCTAATAGGTCATACACCCTACATGAGGATGGAGGTGTTTATGAATATTAGTCAGTGTTACTCCTCTGGAGCAGGTGTCATGTCTCACGTTGGATTATTTGGACTATTCGTCAGTTGCATTGGGGCTGATGTAAAAATGTATGCATACTGTTCTTATATTAAATCACATAACACATGTAACATTATCCCTGATATCAATTTTGATATTCATCCTACAATACAATGTTGGGACTGAAATGGTCAATTAATACAGCAGAAGGAAATGAGAATGGAAGTTATGGAGATCCAGGTAACTGACAAAATAAAGGATACACCAACATACATTGTCTTAATGGGGCGGTGGGCCACCATGAGCCAGAACAGCTTCAATGCATCTTGGCATAGATTCTACAAGTGTCTGGAACTCTATTGGAGAGATGTGACACTATCGTGATATGGTGACTGAGATGGCCATTACATTTGAGTCATTTAGCAGATGCTCTTATCCAGATTGACTTACAGTCAGTGCTTTCATCTACAGATATCAAGGTGGGACAACCACATATCACAGGCATAGTAAGTACACTTTTCCTCAATAAAGTAGCTATGAGCAAAATGGTTCAGGATTATTTTGATTATTTATTTTGGGGAGGGCGCATATGGTTTACATTATTTTCATGCTCATCAAACCATTCAGTGACCACTCGTGCCCTGTGGATGAGGGCATTGTCATCCTATGGGGGCAACATGGTCGCCAAAATAATGGTCAGAGTAATGGCCTTCCCAGCATTTTTATGCATGCCCCTGAGCATGATGGGATATTAATTGCCTAATTAACTCAGGAACCACACCTGTGTGGAGCACCTGCTTTCAATACACTTTGTATCCCTCATTTACCTAAGTATTTCCATTATTTTGCAGTTACCTGTCTATAAAGTATTTATTTACGGCTCCAGAAGGCCCCTTGGCCCAGATGGCATTTGAAGTCAGTTTAAGCCAGTGTAGGATTTGCCATGGGTCATTAATTGATTCTCAAACTGCTCAATGGCCAAGCTTGTTCTAGCAAGACGTTATATTTGTGAATTTCACTTTTGCCTAGCCCTGCAATAAATCCTCCTATTTCTATTTATTATGGATCCTAAATAGGCCAAGACACAGGCAGACGTAGTCATTGGCTGAGACGCTAGAGAGACAGACGGGGTGTGTTCATAGAAGGTAACATTTTGCAACAAAAGTACGTCACCATTTGCAATTGTTTATTTAATTAACAGAGGTCTCTGACGTCAGGGCCATGGCCTCTGGTATGATAATGGTATGATAATGGTATGATAATGGTATGATAATGAAGGTGGCGCAAGCGGCCGGTGACATTTACTTTTTTACAACTCATAGACTGTTTTAGTCAAGGGCCATCTGATTAATTTCATTTTTTTGGCGGTTTAAAGAGCATGTTTTAATAAAGTATTTAGTTGAAATTGAAATGATTTGTGCTAAGGACTCCAACAGAGCTGATTTAAAAGAGATTTAGAAGAGAAATATATGAATGTATAGGGT
Source organism: Salvelinus fontinalis (assembly GCF_029448725.1). NCBI lineage: Eukaryota > Metazoa > Chordata > Actinopteri > Salmoniformes > Salmonidae > Salvelinus > Salvelinus fontinalis. Next base: position 22,500,257 of record NC_074695.1, read on the forward strand.
ATAGCATTTATAAAGGAGCACAACTCAATAATCAGAGGTGGCTGATGGTGTGAGAGACAGCGGGAGGGAAGGATGAGAAGAAGTGTCACACCTCCAAAATAATTTTTTACAATTATTTTCGATCAGGATATGGCACATTATCTGGCAGGATTCAAATGGAGCTAAGTATTATGTTTGTTTTTATTTTTGTATCTATAAAGAATGCACATTCATGTATATTTGATGCATATAACTATCTGCTCGTTCCTAAACAGTTCACCCTAAATGTATGGGTGTAGCTGACTTTTGACCTTGTGTGTGCCACACACAACTCACGCCAGAGACAGAAGAGAAAGTGAGACACCCCACTCGCTGTTTTCTTTCTTCAAGGAAAGTTAATGAACTAAGTAGACCAGACCCAGCTGCTATTGCATTGGTGTCTACACACCCAGTGGTAAACAGCCTTGGTGAAATATCTTCATTTATCTACCATCTTCGCTCATGCCGCTGGCTTGTTGTCACCCATGTCATCCCATGGCCACAGCTTGTTGTTTTTAAATGGCACCAGCAGATGGCAGAAAATGCCTAGTAATTCAAATACCCATATAACTTAATTGTATTAAAATATAAATGTTATTTTAAACTTGTTGAAAAGTTTTTAAAATATACAATTTGAAAGTTTTTTTGACAAGTTTCAAGTATCGGATGTACTGTAGGCTACAGGATACACACACAAACACGTTTTTATTAGTCTATGTAGGATACATATGTAGCACTACTGCCTATGGGGGGTGATTCATGCCAGAATTAAGCCTTGTGATGCTACTGATACCTCTCACCAAGTCACTTAACGTCTTCCTAGCGTCATAAAATAATGCCATGAATTAACATGGACTGTCAAAGTTTGTTTCTAAGGCGTCAAACTGCCCACGCGTTCACGTCACGTGACACGTACACGTCATGTAGACTTTTTGTTCAAGTTGCGTAATGTGTCACTGTCACGTCACATAGTTATCTGAGTTTGCATGTAAGAGTATTATGAATGATCTTAAAAACGTCTACATGTGTTACGTGTTAGTTTAAGTGTCTGTTTAGTTCATCAATTTCATTTGTTGATTTAGCTAAAATAGGACTGTCACCTCAATGCAAAACTTATTAGGCTAGTTGATATTGCAGCCACCATTACTGTGTAGATATGCCTATTTCTCGCATCAATACGAACACAACGGCTTCTTGGTAGCCTAGTGTTTCGAGCGTTGGGCTAGTAACCGAAAGGTTGCTAGGTCAAAGCTACAAGATTAACTTTTTTTGTCATTTTGCCTGAGCAAGGCAGTTAACCCACTGTTCCCCGGGTGACTAATACGTGGATTTCGATTAAGGCAGCCCCTTACACCTCTCTGATTCAGAGGGGTTGGGTTAAATACGGAAGACACATTTCAGTTGAATAACTCACTAGGTATACCCCTTTCCTTTTCTTTGTTGGAGGTAGCCTAGGGCTGCGGTCCAAACACTTAAAAGACAAACCCTATCCCCTCAGCCCTCAAATTAAGTGGACGCATCATGACGTCTAACGAGTATATACTTACAGGGCAAGACGAACGAATGATTTTTAAATGGACCACCCTTGGCCTGAAATTCATCACTGGTTCATCCCATGATGATTGTGTTTTCAGCCACCAGTAGCTTGTGGGTGCTTTATATGCGCTACAGTCAATTATGAATGCATGTATACTTATATTAAATATATAATTGTTAATATACTCCTACTGTATGATAGCTAGAAAATTAATTAGCTAACCAACGTTAGCCTGCCTAGCTGGAACTTCTGAAGGAAGATGTTTATTTCTACATTATCCAGAAGATAACCAAACAAAAACATATTTACTTTTTACGTAGTAGCAAAATTTCTAACTTATTTGCATTCGTTTTTACTTACACTTGTATGTTGACTTCTCCATTGATGTTGTTTTTAAATTTACGCTGACTTTTCTTAGCGGATGTACAATCGTCACAATTTGAATTATGGGGAGTTTCAGGCCCCGGAATGAACATAATTGTACACTCGCAAAGCCGGTTAAAATGAGGTCTGAGGGGATTACGTTACAAACTTCTCTAGCTTGGCTAATCATTTGGACCACCCTCCAAGATGGCGACGGGGAATCCCCAAAAGGCATAAAACGAGGGTGTGTCTTTTAAGTGTTTGGACCGCAATCTAGGTCTCTAGCGGTGCATTCAAAACTCAGAAGTCAGCAATCTCTGACTTCCGACTTCAGTGCGTTCAAGACAACTGGGAACTCTGGGGGGAAAAATGAACCCAGACTGGGATTTTTGTTTTGAACAGTTATCCAACTCGGAATCTCTGGCATCTTTCTTTGACCTGAAAATCACTGATGTCATGATTTGACCTTGTTTTCCCCCCACTTCCCAGTTTACCGGATTAACAGACACAATCAGTCACCATGCAATCCTTCGTCTATACATTTCTGTGGAGATGTGTTGTGGTTAAAGGCAGGGTTCGAATTGAGTGGGTATGTGAGGATACAGGCCTTGTTACAGAGACTTGCAAAAAGCATATGCAACCACTTGTTTGCTTAGCCATAGGAAAAGCAACAGTCCAGATTTTATAAAGCAATCTAGGCTATAACAATAATAAACTACACGATTATTTCCGCAGTCTACTAGGCTATCGAAGGTCTTGCGCAGCCTAAACATCACAGGAAAATGTGGATGGTTTATTAAATGTTCTGCAATGTAGAGCTATGCCTAATGCAAAATACCCAAAAATTAGAATCGGTATTGTAACAATTCCAGTGGTGGAAACAAGAGTCAGGTGCAGAGAGCAGGAATCTCTTTAAAAAAAAAAAGTGGAATTTTATTTCCTTGACGTAATCACCTATAAACCGGTGACGCCCCACTAAACACTGGGCGCGTAAAGAGAAAATGTCCAAAGTCAATAGAGTAACAAAATCCACAAAATACACACCACAAACACGAAACAGAAAAACAAGCCCGCACAAAAGGGAGCGGGCAAACTGGGTTTAAATAACCCCTAATCTAAACACACAACAGGTGAAACAAATTAGACAAACTAAAAGGATAACAGAAAAGGGGATCGGTGGCAGCTAGTAGACCGGAGACGACGACCGCCGAGCGCCGCCCGAACGGGAAGAGGCACCATCCTCGGCGGGACTCGTAACAGTACCCCCCTCCCGACGCGCGGCTCCCGCAGCGCGCCGACTCCGGCCTCGAGGACGACCCGGAGGACGAGGAGCAGGGCGCTCCGGATGGAGGCGGTGAAAATCCCTCAACAGGGACGGATCCAAGATGTCCCCCACCGGTACCCAGCATCTCTCCTCCGGACCGTACCCCTCCCAGTCCACGAGGTACTGCAGGCCCCTCACCCGGCGTCTTGAGTCCAGAATGGCTCTGATCCTATACGCCGGGGACCCCTCGATGTCGAGAGGGGGAGGAGGGACCTCCGGTACCTCACCTTCCTGCAGGGGACCAGCTACCACCGGCCTGAGGAGAGACACATGAAACGAGGGGTTAATACGATAGTAAGAGGGAAGTTGTAACCTATAACACACCTCGTTTATCCTCCTCAGGACTTTAAATGGCCCCACACACTGCGGCCCCAGCTTCCGGCAGGGCAGGCGGAGGGGCAGGTTTCGGGCCGAGAGCCAGACCCTGTCCCCTGGTGCAAACACAGGGGCCTCACTGCGGTGGCGGTCAGCGCTCCTCTTCTGCCGTTCACTGGCCTGCTTAAGAGAGTCCTGGACCGCTCGCCAGGTCTCTCTAGAGCGCTGTACCCATTCCTCCACCGCAGGAGCCTCAGTCTGGCTCTGGTGCCACGGAGCCAGGACCGGCTGGTACCCCAGTACACACTCGAAGGGCGACATGTTCGTAGATGAGTGGCGGAGTGAGTTCTGGGCCAACTCCGCCCACGGGACGTACCTCGCCCATTCTCCTGGCCGGTCCTGGCAATACGACCTCAGAAACCTACCCACCTCCTGGTTCACTCTCTCCACCTGCCCATTACTTTCGGGGTGATACCCAGAGGTAAGGCTGACCGAGACCCCCAGACGCTCCATAAACGCCCTCCATACCCGGGACGTGAACTGGGGACCTCGATCAGATACGATATCCTCCGGCACCCCATAATGCCGGAAGACGTGGGTAAATAGAGCCTCCGCAGTCTGTAGGGCCGTAGGGAGACCAGGCAATGGGAGGAGACGACAGGACTTAGAGAACCGATCCACAACGACCAAAATGGTAGTGTTCCCCTGAGACGGAGGAAGATCCGTCAAAAAATCTACTGATAGATGAGACCATGGCCGTTGTGGAACCGGAAGGGGTTGTAACTTCCCCCTTGGTAGGTGCCTAGGAGCCTTACTCTGAGCGCATACCGAGCAGGAGGAGACATAGAGTCTCACGTCCTTAGCCAAGGTGGGCCACCAGTATTTCCCTCTAAGACCACGCACTGTCCTCTCCACCCCCGGATGACCCGAAGCAGGTATTGAGTGAGCCCACCGAATCAATCGATCACGAACACCAAGCGGTACGTACCTACGGCCAGTCGGACACTGGGACGGCGCAGGTTCTACCCTCAACGCCCGCTCGATGTCCGCGTCCACCTCCCATACCACCGGAGCCACCAGACATGAGGCGGGAAGGATGGGAGTCGGATCGATGGGCCGGTCATCCGTGTCATAGAGACGAGACAGCGCGTCGGCCTTTGTGTTGAGGGAACCTGGTCGGTAAGAGATCGTAAATCTAAAACGAGTAAAAAACATGGCCCACCTCGCCTGACGCGGATTCAATCTCCTCGCCTCTCGGATATACTCCAGATTGCGATGGTCAGTCCAGATGAGAAAAGGGTACTTAGCCCCCTCAAGCCAGTGTCTCCACACCTTCAGGGCTTTTACCATAGCTAGTAACTCCCTGTCCCCCACATCATAGTTCCGCTCCGCCGGACTCAACTTCTTAGAAAAGAAAGCACAGGGACGGAGCTTCGGTGGCGTGCCCGAGCGCTGTGATAGCACGGCTCCAACACCAGCCTCGGACGCATCCACCTCCACTATGAACGCTAATGAAGGGTCCGGATGTGCCAACACGGGAGCCTCAGTGAAACGTGCCTTCAACTGGTTAAAAGCTCTCTCAGCCTCGGCCGACCACTGTAGACGCACCGGCCCTCCCTTTAGCAGTGAGGTAATGGGGGCCGCCACTTGGCCAAAACCCCGGATAAACCTCCGGTAGTAATTGGCAAACCCTAAAAACCGCTGCACCTCCTTTACCGTGGTTGGAGTCGGCCAATTACGCACGGCGTTAACGCGATCACACTCCATAACCACCCCTGACATGGAAATGCGATAACCCAGGAAGGAAACGGCTTGTTTGGAAAACACACATTTCTCAGCCTTGACGTATAGGTCATGCTCCAGCAGCCTCCCAAGAACCCTGCGCACCAGGGAAACATGCGCGGCGCGTGTAGCAGAATAGATCAGGATGTCATCAATATACACTACCACACCCTGCCCGTGCATGTCCCTGAGAATCTCATCTACAAAGGATTGGAAAACGGCTGGAGCATTCTTTAACCCATACGGCATGACGAGGTACTCATAGTGGCCTGATGTGGTACTAAACGCTGTTTTCCACTCGTCTCCCTCCCGAATACGCACCAAATTATACGCGCTCCTAAGATCCAGTTTTGTGAAAAAACGTGCTCCGTGGAATGATTCCACCGCCGTAGCGATGAGAGGTAGCGGATAACTAAATCCCACTGTGATTGAATTTAGACCTCGATAATCAATGCACGGACGCAGACCTCCCTCCTTCTTTCTCACAAAAAAGAAACTCGAGGAGACGGGTGACATGGAGGGCCGAATGAACCCCTGTCTCAGAGCTTCCGTGACATATGTCTCCATAGCCAACGTCTCCTCCTGTGACAAGGGGTACACATGACTCCTGGGAAGTGCAGCGTTCACCTGGAGGTTTATCACACAATCCCACCGTCGATGAGGTGGTAATTTAGTCGCTTTCTTTTTACTAAAAGCGATAGCCAAATCGGCATATTCTGGGGGAATGCGCACAGTGGAAACCTGGTCTGGACTCTCCACCGAGGTGGCACCGATGGAAACTCCCACACACCTACCTGAACACTCCTCTGACCACCCCTGAAGAGCTCCCTGTCTCCAGGAAATGAGGGGATTGTGAATGGCTAGCCAAGGAACCCCCAACACCACTGGAAACCCAGGTGAATCAATAAGGTAGAAACTAATCTGCTCCCTATGATTCCCCTGTGTTACCATGTCCAGCGGAATCGTGGCCTCCCTGATCAGCCCTGACCCTAGTGGTCGGCTATCTAAGGAGTGCACAGGGAAAGGAGGGTCTATCTGCACCAACGGAATACCCAACTTACGGGCTAGACCGCGATCCATAAAACTCCCAGCTGCGCCTGAGTCTACGAGCGCCTTATGCTGGAGAGAAGGGAAAAACGCAGGGAAAAAAATAACCAAAAACATGTGACCGACAGGAAGCTCTGGGTGAGTCTTGTGCCTACTCACCTGGGGTGATCGAGGAGTATTCCGCCTGCCATCTCCACTCCCAGAGGCGCTCCTCCAACACCGGTCTGAAGTGTGTCCTCTCCTGCCACAATAGGTGCAAGAGAAGCCACCTCCTCTGGCCCCCCTAGATGCAGCCCCTCCCAACTCCATCGGGGTTGAAGCGGGAGGACTGGGAGGTGGAACGGACAGGACCCCCTCTGAACGCCCGCGGGCAGCTAGCAGGTTGTCCAGTCGTATAGACATGTCAATTAACTCATCGAGAGAGAGCGTAGTGTCTCGACAAGCTAGCTCCCGACGGACGTCCTCCCGAAGGCTACATCTATAATGGTCCATCAGGGCCCTGTCATTCCACCCCGCGCCAGCAGCCAAGGTCCGGAACTCCAAAGCGAAGTCTTGCGCACTCCTCGTCTCCTGTCTGAGGTGGAACAGTCTCTCACCCACCGCTCGGCCCTCCTGAGGGTGGTCAAATACGGCCCGAAAGCGGCGAGTGAACTCTGGGTAGTTGTCTCGAACCGAGTCTGGGCCGTTCCAGACCGCATTAGCCCATTCCAGGGCTCTACCCGTCAGACAGGAGATGAGGAGGCTAACACTCTCCTCTCCAGAGGGAGTCGGACGAACAGTGGCCAAGTAGAGCTCCAACTGGAGCAAAAACCCCTGGCACCCAGCCACCGCTCCATCGTACTCCCTTGGGAGCGCAAGAGGCAATGCACCCGAACCTGATGCTGACGTTGATGGGGAAGGTTGCGCCGTCTGGGAAGGAGCTGGGGTTGTAGTCGGGATACCACTCCTCTCCCATCGTTCCATCCTCTCCATCATCATGTCCATTGCCGTCCCTATCCGATGGAGAACGGCGGTGTGATGCTGGACACGCTCCTCCATCGATGGGAGAGGGGTGGTTGCTGCTTCTGCTGACTCCATTATTCTTGGTGCGGGCTTCTGTAACAATTCCAGTGGTGGAAACAAGAGTCAGGTGCAGAGAGCAGGAATCTCTTTCAAAAAAAAAAGTGGAATTTTATTTCCTTGACGTAATCACCTATAAACCGGTGACGCCCCACTAAACACTGGGCGCGTAAAGAGAAAATGTCCAAAGTCAATAGAGTAACAAAATCCACAAAATACACACCACAAACACGAAACAGAAAAACAAGCCCGCACAAAAGGGAGCGGGCAAACTGGGTTTAAATAACCCCTAATCTAAACACACAACAGGTGAAACAAATTAGACAAACTAAAAGGATAACAGAAAAGGGGATCGGTGGCAGCTAGTAGACCGGAGACGATGACCGCCGAGCGCCGCCCGAACGGGAAGAGGCACCATCCTCGGCGGGACTCGTAACAGGTATGAGTCTATGCATCAACCAAACATTTTAACAGATAAAAACATGTATTATTCAGGAGAATCCCATTGAATCAGGCTATTCATTTCAGTGCAGTTGCGTTCTTACGCATATCCTTAGACTAAACGGAACCTGATGAAGCCTGAACATTTAAGCTGTTAGTCATTGATTTAGTCCACAATTGCCTACAGATTTGATACACATGAAGACCTATATTTAATCTGGAATTGACAAACAAAAGCCTGACTAGGATCACGACTTTCCCCCACGTCATATTTATTACCAATTAGGCTAAATATATTCCTACTAATTTGCATGGGCTAACTATTGTGATTAATGTTATTTACCATCTTCTGCTTTTTATGAATAAACAGGCATCAGGGTAAACATAATATCATTTCAATGCCCCCCCACACACATATTAATGTTACTTACCTTACAGATCACAAAGTGAACTAATTTCCACCCCATTCATATGCAAATACATTTGATTCATACACTGGCTTGTCTGGCTGGCATGTTTTCATTTTAAACAGGCATTCCCTTATCGACACTGAAAACATTTTCATCCTCAATTATGATTTAAAAACAAATCTCATTAGTACCCCCTTGTGGTTGAATATATATCTATTGTTGTGGTTGAATATATATCTATTGTTGTGGTTGAATATATATCTATTGTTGTGGTTGAATATATATCTATTGTATGTCTTATGATACAATTAATAATGTTGTACTAACAAATACCATCAAGGGATGTGTTACAATTTACAATAACAAACACCTTGTGAAACAGCTGTGAAAACCAATTTGGCAATATTTTAGATTTAAATACATAACCATTGATATTCTTTTGCTATATGTGTGTCAATTTTTTCAGATTTATTGTACACTCACATGGCAATCATAGACTGAAATACAGAATTCTGGTGTCTAGAATAGAGAGGAGGTGGGTCTTGTGTGGATGGGAGGTTCTGCAATGTCCAGGCGCTGCTGCCCTCTTTGTTCTGAGTGTTTGCTGTGCTCGTGTTTTTAGCTAATCTGTGTATCTCACATGATGTGCCCAGTATGATAGTTGTCTTGCTCTTTCTTAGCAGATAATGACAACTTGACAATAACAGTAGCTGTAGATGATGTAATGAAAAGTTGGAGGGTGGTTGGTAATGGAGGACATCAGGTGGATCCATGTCTGGGTGTTGGGCAGAACCCCTAGGTCCTGGAGAACAGGAGCACAGTAAAGGGAACAGGGTAGGAGACGTAAACAAGCAAACACACAGGTTAAATGATTATCAGGTAGGGAAAAATACAGTTATTGAATTATTTAATTAAAATGTTTGATTAGACATGGATTAATGTTAATGGAAGACAGAAAATAAAGGATACCTATCTAATGTTTGATGTCAGTGGGGTTGGTAAGGGATGGTCCTTGGGAAAGGTAGAGGTGAGTTGTGAGAAACTCCAGGGTGGTGTCATGACCACTGGAGTCATACACCTTAGCAGTACCTACCTGGAAGTGGCGGTTACTTAACGTGACCCAGTGGTTAGCCTTGAGATTGACTATTTGGAGAAACCCCTGGGCCAGTGTTGGTACTGCTGACAGCATGGCGATGCCATCCACCACGAGGCAGCAACTGCAAATAGTTATCTGAGATTTTTTATATTCCCCTTAACGGATGTTGACCCCAGCTAGGAGTGAAAGAGCACCAAGCTTTCCCGGGTCTCGCCTTCCGTTCGTCCTTCTTCCAAGCCAAGTCATTCGCCTAGATGTCGAAGTACTTTGTCCCCTTGATTCTTCTCAGGTGGCTCCCCTTTTTCTCATGCGCTCTGTCCATGTTCAGTCTCACCTTTACTGATAATGGAAATAAATGCAATTATATTTAATATTATTACATATGCATATCTTATATCTCTTGGAAGGCCAGAAAATAAATTAACAGCAGACAATTTTTACCTGGTCAAAAACTTCCACATCCTTCTCAGTCCGTGCCTGAAGGGGGTCTTTGAAGGAGTTCTAATCTGGTTTGACAACTTCCACCACATCAGGTGGAGCATCAGTGACCTCAAAGTACGTTATACAAAAACAGCAAAAGAAAAACACTAAGTCAATCAAAAAAAGTATACTACAGTATATGCAATAATGTTATATACAATTGTATTGTTTACATCAGTTAACTGCTGCAGCTCCCCTCCATATAGCAGGTGATAGAGTGAATATTCTGGAGGCCTGGACACTGCTGTGTTGTGTGCAAAGATAATTACCTTCAGATTGTCTTTCCACCATTCTTGGAACCCGTCCAGGTACTTGCCCATGGCAGTCCCTTTGGTCCGTTCCTCCAAACGTGGAGTCACCATACAGTACATCTACACATTATATATATATATATTAGATAGGTATCCTTTATTTTCTGTCTTCCATTAACATTAATCCATGTCTAATCAAACATTTTAATTAAATAATTATATATATACCTTTCCCAAGGACCATCCCTTGTCCTATCAGTGTCCATTTCGAAAAAAAACTAAATTACTGGATGCCTATGTGAAACAATGCTACAACCATTACATTAAGCTGACGTTGACTAAAACCAACTAGGCTAGAGATAACTACTATAGCGCTTAGCCAAGCAAACTTTGGTTAGCATCAAGCTAGCAAACTGTTAAACGCTAATTTCATACAAATATTAACACTAACACATTTTTTCGTAACATCACATATTTACATATATTCCCTAAAGTAAACTGTGCCTTTGTTCATAGAAAATAAAACAAATTGGCTCTAAAACTTTGAAAAAAAGCACAGAAAGTTTGGACGCCATGTTAAAAAATACAATTTAAAATAATAAAAAGTAACACAATAACATAACAATAACGAGGCTATATACAGGGGGCATTCAAGATAACATGCAACATAGCACCACCACCTTTGAAGGTTTTCAACCTCTGCTCAGACTTAAATCACAGTGTTCCAAGAACCTCCACCAGGGGTGACTGTAGTATCCTCAAACGGACAAAAAGGAGACACAAGAGGCCCCCCACTCATTTTAGATCCCAAGTGGTTTTTATTTTCATATTGTATGGTCTCACTCTCATCACTATCTCCTTTGCCATCTTCTCAAGTCTTTACTTGGAACTCCATCCATACACACATACTATAGCATCTCGCTAACATTTCTCACATTTTATGCATCCAGCTGAGGCCTTGGATGGATCATGTTACACTGAGATGGGCACAGGGGTAAATGTACAGTCATTTCTAGTGTGGTGGCAAAGTAGTTGAACAGGAGAAGAGGATGTGGTTACTTGTGGAGGGAGAACAGTGAGGGTGGTGGGTTGAGCACCTGCAGTGAAGCTGATTGGTTGCTCTGGCTCATCACATCTTGACTAAAAGAAAGAGATTTCAAAATTATTTTGACATTACCATAGTGCAACAGCTGAAAAGCTGTCATTAACATAGAGATAGCAACATATTCAGAATTCACTGAATGAAGTAGCCTACCCATCCCCATTTACAATTGTATTCATCAATTAAATAAATTATACTATAACACATTCAATTACATTATTATTGTAGACTATAGACTACTCCTGTATCTACCTTGTACAATAATGTAATCATTGAATGAAATAGCGTACCTATCCACATTTACAATTTAATTGATCAATTAGATAGATAATACTAGCACATACAGTTACATTGTTGTAGAATAGGCTACTACTGTATCCACACCATGTTAGGATACCGTTTTGTCAGGCATGATTTTACAGTTGAAGTCGGAAGTTTACATACACTTAGGTTGGAGTCATTAAAACTAGTTTTTCAACCACTCCACAAATTTCTTGTAAACAATCTATAGTTTTGGCAAGTCGGATAGGACATCTACTTTGTGCATGACACAAGCAATTTTTCCAACAATTGTTTACAGACAGATTACTTCACTTATAATTCACTGTATCACAATTCCAGTGGGTCAGAAGTTTACATACACTAAGATGACTGTGCCTTTAAACAGCTTGGAAAATTCCAGAAAATGATGTCATGGCTTTAGAAGCTTCTGACAGGCTAATTGGCATCATTTGAGTCAATTGGAGGTTTACCTGTGGATGTATTTCAAGGCCTACCTTCACACTCAGTGCCTCTTTGCTTGACATCATGAGGAAATAAAAAAATATCAGTTAAGACCTCAGAATTTTTTTTGTACACCTCCACAAGTCTGGTTCATCCTTGGGAGCAATTTCCAAACGCCTGAAGGTACCACGTTCATCTGTACAAACAATATTACGCAAGTATAAACACCATGGGACCGTGAAGGAAACAGGTATGAAAGTATCTATATCCACAGTAAAACAAGTCCTATATCGACATAACCTGAAAGGCCGCTCAGCAAGGAAGAAGCCACTGCTCCAAAACTGCCATAAAAAAGACAGACTACGGTTTGCAACTGCACATGGGCACAAAGATCATACTTTTTAAATAAATGTCCTCTGGTCTGATGAAACAAAAATAGAACTGTTTGGCCATAATGACCATTGTTATGTTTGGAGGAAAAAGGGGGAAGCTTGCAAGCCCAAGAACACCATCCCAACCATGAAGCATGGGGGTGGCAGCATCATGTTGTGGGGGTGCTTTGCTGCAGGAGGGACTGGTGCACTTCACAAAATAGATGGCTTTATGAGGAAGGAAAATTATGTAGATATATTGAAGCAACATCTCAAGACATCAGTCAGGAAGTTAAAGCTTGGTTGCAAATGGGTTTTGGATGGACAATGACCCCAAGCATACTTCCAAAGTTGTGGCAAAATGGCTTAAGGACAACAAAGTCAAGGTATAGGGTGGCTTCACAAAGCCCTGACCTCAATCCTATAGAACATTTGTGGGCAGAACTGAAAAAGTGTGTGCGAGCAAGGAGGCCTACAAACCTGACTCAGTTACACCAGCTCTGTCGGGAAGAATGGGCCAAAAGTCACCCAACTTATTGTGGGAAGCTTGTGAAAGGCTACCCGAAACCTTTGACCCAAGTTAAACAATTTAAAGCCAATGCTACCAAATACTAATTGAGTGTATGTAAACTTCTGACCCACTGGGAATGTGATGAAAGAAATAACAGCTGAAATAAATAATTCTCTCTACTATTATTCTGACATTTCACATTCTTAAAATAATGTGGTGATCCTAACTGACCTAAAACAGGGAATTTTTACTTGGATTAAATGTCAGGAATTGTGAAACACTTTAGCCAAATACATTTAAACTCAGTTTATGTAAACTTCCGACTTCAACTGTAGGTCTTCCATCGAAGTTGCATGTTGAATCTCGTTTCTCTTAAGTGAAAAGTAGTTATTTCATTTATAATTGAATTAATCCATTAAATAAATACTAATAATAAATGCCCCCCCCCCAAATTTTTTTTTTTTTCAAATAAACCAAATTTGCCTAAACACAGAACTAAATATTTCCTAACGATATCACAACTTAAATATAGCCTACTTACTACTCAATTGGATCAAGTACATCTTGGCAATTATTTTATTGTCTAATGAAACTATCTGGGGCAGACACTCAAAAATCCCTTCCCCCGCTTGTAAAAAAAAAATAATAATGTCTGTGTTGCCGCCAAGCTCTCAAATACCGGTGCCAGTCTCTCACTCTACGAACTGTCACTGCAATCTGGATTCCTTGGGACATCCTTACCCTAAACCCTAAACTAACACTAAACTTAACCAATTTACATGTATACTTGATAGAGGTATGGACATCCCAAAGATCCCGAATAGCAACTTTGAACTCCTCTGAAAGTGGTGAACACAACTCTTATTGGTTGTCTGATGTGGAACTTGTAATAACACAGTTTGTGATTGGCTGAAAACATTTAGCTCTGTATACAGTGAGGTAAGATAACATACCATGCCATGAGGTGTTGAGGGAAAGACAGAATATCTATAGATTAGCCATAACAGGAAATACACAAGGCATAGGCTACATTATAGTTCAAGGTGGTTAGTCCCAATGTCTGCTTGCACAGAAAAAGTGTATGTTTCTATCATTTATGGTTGAGATTTAATTAATATAAATATAAACTATGCACATTATGACTTTCATTAACACGCGATGCAGGCATCACACAGACGTTAGTAAGGCGTTGGTGTCATGTAAATCAGAAAACGAAACGCAGACTTAGTAAGGCTTGTGTCATGTCAGGTGGAACGGTTGTCTAGGCTTATATATGTCCCTTATCACCCCCCATAACTGCCAGTGTTCAGTATCTCCAGCCAAGCAACTTCACAGTGAGTGAGAAGTTTTTCCTGGGCCACAGGGAGTGAGCTAAGTTTTTCCTGGGCCTTGATAATGACTCTCGGTTCCATTGCACCTAAGAGTCATTGGACGAAGGCGTCTTCTCTGTATAGGGAAGTTTTGTTAAGAGCCTTAGCTTGCGCTTGGTCTGAACATTAAAACGCGTCACTTGCGTTATGGTTTTGGAAGCATAATGACCTCGGCGAATTTTTATTTATTTTTTAAACACACCTTTATAGGGTTAGTACTCCCACACGGCCATATAACCATGTTACAGCGCGTTTACGGAAAACAGACGGAAGACAGTCGACTACCTGCACTAATTAGCGATCTGAATCTCACCTGTGTGTAAATAGAAGATGGACGCCACAAACGGGTGTCACTGAAAAATACTGTCAGCTGCAACTGTGTTTTTTTTTTAAACGGTTAAAACAGTGTACAGTAAGTATGTATTTTGAATTCGTGAAATAGTTGTTGATGTGATATGAAAGTAGAGGGATTTATGTTTCTAGAACCGTACCGCAAATAAGAATCAATCGAATTATCGTTTAGATGGCGTATTGGACTGTTTTGGCTTACAGAACATGTAAGGTCCTTGGAGTATAAAGCAGGCTCATTTAGTCCATTATTTGTCCGTAATGGCGTGCCATCAAACTATCAGCTTTGTTTCATTGATAAACTAAAAAGATAGTTGTGTCAGATCTAAATATACGCCTGGAATAGGTTTATCGGATGTATCGGAGACTATGGCGAACGTGAAACGATAACTGCGGATAAAGTGTCTGGAAAATAGACAACCGCAACAAAATAATCGAACGTTTATACCCAACTACCATGTTTACTTGTTGAATGTTATTTTGTGTGCACGAAGGCTACAAACTATATTCAGGGTAGTGCTGCGGTTACAGCTGTAGGTTTTGTTTAATTTTGTTAGTTTGGGCATGTTTTTAGCGATTGATTGAGCTTGACAGACACGCATTAAACCATTGTTGATCTTTATATTAATTTGACAAAGAGCACGTTGTCTGTATCGCCATTATCATACAAAAAATACGTAATTGCAATGTTGTGCAATGCTTTTGTAATGGAATTCTGTACGTGTTGTAGCTTACTGCTGTGGAAATTCGTTCGCGTTTCTCGAACTGTATGTAACCGCCATGCAAGTGTTACATGGGGGTTACATTTGTAGCTATTGTCATAATAGTTTTAGAATGTTTAACATAAGTTTAGTAGAGTTCATAGGAATTATGTCATTATAGTGTGTGCTTCAACGGTTTGCCTGCAGTAGACTTCTGTCATACATAGACACATTTGGACAAAGGATTCAGAAAGTCAAATGCTGAATGTGCCCTCCTTGCTATAACAAAGAGTAACTACTGCAATTCAATGTTGAACATTACTGTTCTATGCTACTGGACTTGTCTTTATGTACCCTTCCTTCCCCAGGGTCTGTCTGTACTCTGGCCGGCCCTGAGGGCAATGAGGCCGTGACTGCCCTTCTGCAGCAGCCATGACAGAGCTGGAGATTGATCAGTCCCACCTGCCAAGGGTCCAGGAAGGTACGTAGAGAACCAGACTCACTGGCCAGACCGACATGTGTGTGTGTGTGTTTGGAAACATAGGTGTAACACTTCATTTGATTTGAAAGGCCAGGCCACAGATGCCCTGACAGACCTCCACCCTCACTAAGATTTAAAAGAATGTGCCCAAGTGTGTGACTTCAAATTGCTGTGGAAAATAAAAAAGCCAGACCCTCATTACATAGACCCTTGAGGGATTTGGTTAAGGAAGGCTGGCATTAGTTAGCTACCCAGCATCCTTGTTATGTGTTTCAGCAGAGGCTTACGTGTTGTTGCCGTGGCCCTCTCCACCAGCGCTTTGTTTTCATCTGGGATAAGAGGTGCTCATGCGATGTCTTAGCATGGCAGGCAGGACTGTACACTGTCAAAGCCCAGACTTGTCTGTAGTGTGTGGCAGCAGATAAGAGCCTGTAGTGTGATGGCCATTCCAGATACATTCCCTCTCTGATTGCAGCTGAGGGTAGAAGTTGGTCCCACTGGAAAGGTTCTCTGTGTGCGTGTGTGTTAAGGAAACGTGGCCTCTTTAACTTGCTACTTTTTTGTTGTCACTTATTGCAGTACTTTGTTATAAATTACTGATTTCTACCTATGGGTTCTAATGTTCTTACATTATGAAATTAGTAGGTTGTGGCTTGGGTGGGTTAGCTTTCTTTGGCATTTCTGCATACATGCTAACTCCTGAGCAGGACAGCAATAGATTTCTGGATAATCATTTCCCTTTCTGCTCTTGTTTCCATAGACAATGAGCAGTGTGTAAGAGCATTTTCACGCTTCATTAAGCAGCGAGCAGTGGACTAACAGAGCCAGCTGTAGACTCTGTTGGACCCCTATACTATTCACTAAAACAATAGCAGCACTCAAAGATGTCTGATCATGCTAAACTTTCCCTTAGAAATGTATTTTTACTGAAATGTTTTGACAGTGTCCTCATTGTTTTACACGGAACAAAAACAAACGCAACATGTAAACTGTTGATCCCAATTTTCATGAGCTGAAATAAATAATCCCACAAATTTTATATACTCACAAAAAGCTTGTTTCTCTCAGTTTGTGCACAAATTTGTTAACATCCCTGTTTGTGAGTTTTTCTCCTTTGCCAAGATAATCCATCCACCTGAGAGGTGTGGAATATCAAGAAGCTGATTAAACTGCATAATCAATACACCTTGTGCTGGGGACAATAAAAGGCCACTCTAAAATGTGCAGTTTTGTCACACAACACAATGCCACAGATGTCTCAAGTTGAGGGAGCGTGCAATTGGCATGCTGACTGCAGGAATGTCCACCAGAGCTGTTGCGAGATAATTTAATGTTGATTTCTCTACCACAAGCTGCCTCCAACATCGTTTTAGAGAATTTGGCAGTACCATGTGTAACCAAGCCAGCCCAGGACCTCCACATCCGGCTTCTTCACCAGCGGGATTGTCTAAACCTGCCACCCGAACAGTTAATGAAACAGATACTGACTGGTTTTCTGATCCACGCCCCTACTTAAAAAAAAGAAGGTATCTGTGACAAACAGATGCATGTCTGTATTCCTAGTCATGTGAGATCCATAGCCTAATGAAGGCATGCGCGTTCGTCCGCATGCTCATGTTGATTTTGTCCAACCACACCAGACGCGCTCAAGACACGCAGGTTGAAATATCAAAATTAAATCTGAACCAACTATATTAGTTTAGGAACAGGTCAAATCACATGAAACATTCATGGCCATTTAGCTAGCTAGCTTTCTGTGCTAGCTAATTTGTCCTGGGATATAAAGATTGGGTTGTTGTTTTACCTGAAATGCACAAGGTCCTTTTTCTGTCTCTTTGTAGAATTGAGTCACACAAAATCGTGTGTTCTCTATGACAATTAATGCACAGATAAAAGGGGAAACCTAGTTAGTTTCTAGTAAACTCTCCTTCGGTCTTCTTACTCTTATGTGGACTTTATGGCAGTTGGCAACCAACTTTAAGGTGCATGCCACCACCTATTGGACTGGAGTGTGGACCTCAGTTCATCTTTCAATCAGCCACATGGGTATATGCTCCTAAGAAACACAATTGGGTGAGGAAGGGACATGCAGCGCGTCAAGTGTAAAAATAATAATAATATATACATAAGGTCTATTTTAGCACCTGGCTATGCATACGCTCGTTGACGCACGTGAGCAGTTTGGATGAAAGGATTGTATGTGCACATTTATTTTGTAGCGCACGTAATGCGAGCGGTGTGGGCAGCATGTTATATGAACTGTAACTCAGTAAAATCTTTGAAATTGCATGTTCCGTTTAAAAAATAATAATCTTCAATGTAGTTAACTTAACTCTTTTGAGTAAACCTAACATCCTGTGGGTTGTATTTATGCATTAATTTCCTGAAGTGTGGTGTTCTCAGTGTCCCACTTCTCCTTCCTCATCCTAGAATCTCAGCCAAGTCAACTTGCTTTGTTTTCACTCCCCTCTTATCTGTTCCTGTTTTAATTTTTTTCTACGCCTCCGGCTGCGTTCCTGATATAGCCTCCCTCACAGGGGGAATGTAGCTCCCTAAGGAATGCCAATCCCCATCCCAGTTACTCTTTCTCCCAGTGACTCTCTCCCAGTCCACACAGCCCCCTCCTCTCTGTGACCACTCTATCAGTGTCTTAGCACACAGGAGCTGATGGTCCCAACTCTTGTTAAAACAGTCCAACACAGAAAGAGAGGGACTGAGCTGAGTGCGATTTAAGGTTTACAGAACAGGGAATAGCAGTAAAAACAGACTAGTGGGAAGGAGGAAGGGAAGCAGTGAGGGGGTGCGTGGGTGATGGGGATTTGGCTTAAAATAGAACCCCTCGTCACTTTCTCCCACTCTCCCTCCTCCACTTCTTTTGTCTGACAACCACTTTATATCATCCACTGTCCAAGTGGCTGGGTAGATAAAAGCAAAATGGCTATGTTCCTTTTGGAACACCAGTCGCTTCCTCTCACTGGAGGTTGGTTGGTTGGATAGATTTGCATTCTACTAACATTGTTTAAGCACTAGTCATTTTCCTAATGCATGATTGACATCCTCAGTGGAGGAAGATTAATGATAGGGGAATGTGTTTTTACCCACAGGTCGCAAAGGTCATTGCTGCTTGCTTCTGGCTCTGCACTAACTTGAACCTTTTACAGTCCCTTTCCCTGGAGAGGCGACTGTCTGGAACCCTTATTAGCCTCTTTCTGTATCGCTTTCAACCTTTCGGTCTATCAGAAACCCTGGCTGTCCTCCCCCTGACTCCCTCACCTTGACAATCTGATACCCTTGTAACCCCTACCCACCAAATCTTCCTTCATTTGCCACTACCAATTCCACTTGATATTTTACTCCCTATCCTCTTACGAAACAAGTCGATGCCTTTGTAAAGAAGCTTAAGGTCCCCTCCCCACTAAACTCACATAAAGATCCCCCTGGGTCGTTCCATGTCATTTCAACAAGCCATGACACCTACCATCTGAGATTGTTCTGAAATCATTTCTGTAGTTAGACGCAGATAAGATAAGCATTCCTGCAACATTTATTTGGTTGAGAGACTATTTGAACCTTGAAATTAAGCTAGTTGATTTGCACCCAAATGGACCATTTTAGTTTTATAGGATTCAATGCAAAGAAATTGTCAAATTGCCACCCACGGATCCCCCACACCAATCCCATCCTAACAACGAGTATATAGTATCAATTCTCTGTCTGACGAGTAGTATGGCGCTGTTGCTTGCAGTATTGTTTCTTCATCTTACGTAATGTATTCTCAGTAAATTACATCACCAAATCCATCTGTACAGAAAGAAATTAAGAAATTGAAGTTGTTAGGTTTATGTCCCATCCTACATCCTGATATTACCAGTTTCTGACCACTAGAACCTGGTAATTTAAAAAAAAATCACATGGGGATAGTTCACCCAAATGACAAAATGGCATATTGGTTTCCTTACCCTGTAAGCCAGGTGTTCCCAAACTTTTTTTTGTTGTCCCTCAACCTCATGTTTATATAAATAAAATCGAGACCCTACCATGTAAAAACAAAAAAACAGACCAAGTTCACTAAGAATACGTTACATAGGATGAAGAAATAATACTCAGAGCCGCAGATCCATACTACTTGTCAGACACAGAGAACTGATACTATATACTCATTGTTGAGATGTGGCGGGTCCAAATCGGATGTTAGGTACTATATTTATATGAATCCTATAAATTGAGATTAATTATTTTAATTACTCAGTCCAAATTATATTTCAACAAAATAATGTTGGGGGAATGCTAATGTTTCTAACAAACAATTCAGAACAATCTTGAGGTGGTGGGTGTCAATTCTCTTTCTTGAGCTTTTTGAGTTGGCCACATAATTGTTCTGATTCTATTCTCCCCACACTGAAAATGTTTTATTTTTGTTGTGGCCACTGACTACTTCCTCCCCGCCCTGTCATGTAATACCGGTCTCTCTGTCCTTCCCGTCCACACCTAACTTGAGCTTAGTTTTTAAAGGGCTGACTGAGTTCCAGAAAACGAGTTAACCCACATGGCGTACACACCTACAAAGCCTGTCAGTCACTTCCACTGCTCTAGGGCCTGAGTGAGTTGAGCAGTCTTTGTTTAACATCATTTTTTTATTTCAAGAAGAATGTAGGCATACTTTATTTTTTATTTTTTTCTGGAGTTCGTCCCGTCCATTTAATTTCTCTTGAGTATGTTGAGGCTGGAGAAAGACTTAAACTCTTGAACTGTTCTGGTTCAAAGCCCTACAGTCACATAATCTGTGAAGACTGGACACAAGGGCAGCTGGCTGAGCCATTTTGTTGCATAATCTCTTTAGCCACACGGCAGGTAACTGTAATTGAATGGCGTGTGTCTGGATGAGGGTTAATGCTGGGGTTAAACCCTGAATGCTGGTTAGTCTCAGACTAACATTCATCCACAGTGATAGTGGAATTTAATATATCTGGGTTTAGTGGTCAGGAAGAGTGGTTACCTTTTGACTTGCGGTGTTGTCGAACACGTTTGCATGTTGTTGACCTCTAAATTACCAAATTGACCAAAAAGAAACGCCCTTCCCTGTTTTACAGAACAAGACAAAGGGGGGACATTCTCAATTTCACTGGTTCTGTGAACTCCGGTTGCTTGCGTGAACCCAAGATGGAACATGGCATTGTAAGAGCAGGGTGTAGTAGTGTAGCTACTAAGGCCAACAGTTCCCTGTTAGCTATTTCGTCTCATCAGAGGAACCCACACAGAGGCTTAAGTCTACTGGAACAATTTAGAACAGCGAGATGGAGTGGAAAGGAAGAGGAGGATAGAGACAGACAGTGAGAGGGAGAGCGACAGAGTGGTCATTCACTGTTAACATAGGCTCTGCTCTGCCAGTCCATGCTGAGAATCTTGTTTACACAGACATGGTCTAGTCTTGTTTATAGGTTAAGCAGTGGGATTATGTGTGTTTAATTGTAATTGACATCTCATGGCTTAGTGGCTTTCCCTGCAAGAGATGACCGCTGCCACAAACCATCCTGCTAGTGATATCACTTCTTGTTTACATGGGAGTTTCACTAAATCTTGAGCAAATCTGCTCAGAACATACATGCATACATACAGTTGAAGTCGGAAGTTTACATACGCTTAGGTTGGAGTCATTGAAACTCGTTTTTCAACCACTCCACAAATTTCTTGTTAACGAACTATAGTTTTGGCAAGTCGGTTAGGACATCTACTTTGTGCATGACAAGTCATTTTTCCAACAATTCTTTACAGACAGATTATTTTACTTATAATTCAATGTATCACAATTCCATTGGGTCAGAAGTTTACATACACTAAGTTGACTGTGCCTTTAAACAGCTTGGAAAATTCCAGAAAATTATGTCATGGCTTTAGAAGCTTCTGATAGGCTAATTGACATAATTTGAATCAATTGGAGGTGTACATGTGGATGTATTTCAAGGCCTACCTTCAAACTCAGTGCCTCTTTGCTTGACATCATGGGAAAATCAAAAGAAATCAGTCAAGACCTCAGAAAAGAATTGTAGAACACCACAAGTCTGGCTCATCCTTGGGAGCAATTTCCAAACGCCTGAAGGTGCCACGTTCATCTGTACAAACAATAGTATGCAAGTATAAACACCATGGGACCATGCAGCCGTCATACCACTCAGGAATGAGATGCATTCTGTCTCCTAGAGATGAACGTACTTTGGTGCGAAAAGTGCAAATCAATCCCAGAACAACAGCAAAGGACCTTGTGAAGATGCTGGAGGATACCGGTACAAAAGTATCTATATCCACAGTAAAACGAGTCCTATATTGACATAACCTGAAAAGCCGCTCAGCAAGGAAGAAGCCACTGCTCCAAAACCGCCATAAAAAGCCAGAATATGGTTTGCAACTGCACATGGGTACAGATCATACTTTTTGTAGAAATGTCCTCTGGTCTGATGAAACAAAAATAGAACTGTTTGGTCTTAATGACCATTGTTATGTTTGGAGGAAAAAGGGGGAGGCTTGCAAACCAAAGAACACCATCCCAACTGTGAAGTACGGCAGTGGAAGCACCATGCTGTGGGGGTGCTTTGCGGCAGGAGGGACTGGTGTACTACACAAAATAGATGGCATCATTACGGAGGAAATTGTGGATATATTGAAGCAACATCTCAAGACAAAGTTGTGCCAAAATGGCTTAAGGACAACAAAGTCAAGGTATAGGGTGGCCATCACAAAGCCCTAACCTCAATCCTATAGAACATTTGTGGGCAGAACTGAAAAAGTGTGTGCGAGCAAGGAGGCCTACAAACTTTTATTTGTTTTTTCATTTGTTTTTATTTAACCAGGTAGGCTAGTTGAGAACACGTTCCCATTTACATCTGCGACCTGGCCAAGATAAAGCAAAGCAGTGCAACACAAAAAACAGTTACACATGGAATAAACAAACACAATCAATAACACAATAGAAAAAGTTGATGTGCAGTGTGTGCAAATGAGGTAAGATAAGGGCAATAAATAGGCCATAGTGGCAAAATAATTACAATTTAGCAATTAAACACAGGAGTGATAGATGTGCAGAAGATTAATGTGCAAGTATAGATACTGGGGTACGAAGGAGCAAAACAAATAGTTGGATGGGCTTTTTACAGATGGGTTATTTTACAGGTTCAGTGATCTGTGAGCTGCTCTGACAGCTGGTGCCTAAAGTTATTGAGGGAGATATGAGTCTCCAGCTTCAGTGATTTCTTTTTGCAATTTGTTCCAGTCATTGGCAGCAGAGAACTGGAAGGAAAGGTGGTCAAAGGAGGAATTGGCTTTGGGGGTGACCAGTGAAATGTACCTGCTGGAGCGTGTGGTACTGGTGGATGCTGCTATGGTGACCAGTGAGCTGAGGTAAGGTGGGACTTTACCTAGCAAAGACTTTTATAGATGACCTGGACACGGTGGGTTTGGCGATGAATATGAAGCGAGGGCCAGCCATCAAGAGCATACAGGTTGCAGTGGTGGGTAGTATATGGGGCTTTGGTGGCAAAACGGATGGCACTGTGATAGACTGCATGCAATTCGCTGAGTAGATTGTTGGAGGCTATTTTGTAATTGACATCGCCGAAGTCAATGATCGCCAAGATAGTCAGTTTTACGAGGGTATGTTTGGCAGCATGAGTGAAGGATACTTTGTTGCGAAATAGGAAGCCAAATCTAGATTTAATTTTGGATTGGACATGCTTAATGTTAGTCTGGAAGGAGAGTTTACAGTCTAGCCAGACATCTAGGTATTTGTAGTTGTCCACATATTCTATATCCGAACCGTCCAGAGTAGTGATGCTGGACGGGCGGGCAAGTGTGGTCAGCGATCGGTTGAAGAGCATGCATTTTAGTTTTACTTGCATTTAATAACAGTTGGAGGCCACGGAATGAGAGTTGTATGGCATTGAAGCTCGTCTGGAGGTTAGTTAACAGTGTCCAAAGAAGGGCCAGAAGTATACAGAATGGTGTCGTCTGCTTAGAGGTGGATCAGAGAATCACCAGCAGCAAGAGCGACATCATTGATATATACAGAGAAAAGTCGGCCCGAGAATTGAACCCTGTGGCACCCCCATAGAGACTGCCAGAGGTCCGGACAACAGGTCCTCCGATTTGACACATTGAACTCTGTCTGAGAAGTAGTTGGCGAACCAGGCGAGGCAGTCATTTGAGAAACCAAGGCTGTTGAGTCTGCCAATAAGAATATGGTGATTGACAGTTGAAAGCCTTGGCCAGGTCGATGAATACAGCTGCACAGTATTGTCTCTTATCGATGGCGGTTATGATATCGTTTAGGACCCTTGACCAGCTCGGAAACCAGATTGCATAGTGGAGAAGGTACAGTGGGATTCGAAATGGTCGGTGATCTGTTTGTTAACTTGGCCTTCGAAGACCTTAGAAAGGCAGGGTAGGATAGATATAGGTCTATAGCAGTTTTGGTCTAGAGTGTCTCTTCCTTTGAAGAGGGGGATGACTGCGGCAGCTTTCCCATCTTTGGGGATCACAGACGATACGAAAGAGGTTGAACAGGCTAGTAATAGGGGTTGCAACAATTCCGGCGCAAAATTTTAGAAAGAGATGGTCGAGATTGTCTAGCCCAGCTGATTTGTAGGGAAAAATGCTTTTTGAAATACTCTATATTCTAAATTATCGTGGATTTATCGGTGGTGACAGTGTTTCCTAGCCTCAGTGCAGTGGGCAGCTGGGAGGAGGTGCTCTTATTCTCCATGGACTTTAGTGTCCGAGAACTTTTTGGAGTTTGTGCTACAGGATGCAAATTTCTGTTTGAAAAAGCTAGCCTTTGCTTTCCTAACTGGCTGTGTATATTGGTTCCTAACTTCCCTGAAGTTGCAATTTGGGGAGTTTCTCCCATTCTTCTCTGCAAACCCTCTCAAGCTCTGTCAGGTTGGATGGGGAGTGTCGCTGCACAGCTATTTTCAGGTCTCTCCATAGATGTTTGATTACATTCAAACATCTCTGGCTGGACAACTCAAGGACATTCAGAGACGTGTCCCAAAGCCACTTCTGCATTGTCTTGGCTGTGTGCTTAGGGTCGTTGTCCTGTTGGAAGGTCAACCTTTGCCCAGTTTTAGGTCCTGAGTGGTCTTTGGCAGGTTTTCATCAAGGATCTCTCTGTACTTTGGCCCGTTCATCTTTCCCTCGATCCTGCCTAGTCTCCCTGCCACAGCATGATGCTGCCACCACCGTGCTTCACTCTAGGGGTGCCAGGTTTTTTCCAGACGTGATGCTTGGCATTCAGGCCAAAGAGTTCAATCTTGGTTTCATCAGACCAGAGAAATATGATTCTCATGGTCTGAGTCCTTTAGGTGCCTTTTGGCAAACTCCAAGTGGCTGTCATGTTCCTTTTACTGAGGAGTGGCTTCCGTCTGGCCACTCTACCGTAAAGGCCTGATTGGTGGAGTGCTGCAGAGCTGTTTGTCCTTCTGGAAGGTTCTCCCATCTCCTCAGAGGAACTCTGGAGCTCTGTCAGAATGACCATCAGGTTCTTGGTCACCTCCCTTCTCCCCCGATTGCTCAGTTTGTTCAGGCGGCCAGCTCTAGGAATAGTCTTGGTGGTTCCAAACTTCCATTTGAGAATGATGGAGGCCACTGTGTTCTTGGGGATCTTCAATGCTGCTGACATTTTTTGGTACCCTTCCCCAGATCTGTGCCTCAACACAATCCTGTCTCGGAGCTCTACAAACAATTCCTTCGACTTCAGGGCTTGGTTTTTACTCTGACATGCACTGTCAACTGTGGGACCTTACCTATCTATCTGAGCACATGTGACAGACGTGACAGAGTCTGGAGACGCCGTGGAGAACGTTCTGCTGCCTACAACATCCTCCAGCATGACCGGTTTGGCGGTGGGTCAGTCATGGTGTGGGGTGGCATTTCTTTGGGGGGCCGCACAGCCCTCCATGTGCTCGCCAGAGGTAGCCTGACTGCCATTAGGTACCGAGATGAGATCCTCAGACCCCTTGTGAGACCATATGCTGGTGCGGTTGGCCCTTGGTTCCTCCTAATGCAAGACAATGCTAGACCTCATGTGGCTGGAGTGTGTCAGCAGTTCCTGCAAGAGGAAGGCATTGATGTTATGGACTGGCCCGCCCGTTCCCCTGACCTGAATCCAATTGAGCACATCTGGGACACCATGTCTCGCTCCATCCACCAACGCCACGTTGCACCACAGACTGTCCAGGAGTTGGCGGATGCTTTAGTCCAGGTCTGGGAGGAGATCCCTCAGGAGACCATCCGCCACCTCATCAGGAGCATGCCCAGGCGTTGTAGGGAGGTCATACAGGCACGTGGAGGCCACACACACTACTGAGTCTCATTTTGACTTGTTTTAAGGACATTACATCAAAGTTGGATCAGCCTGTAGTGTGGTGTTCCACTTTAATTTTGAGTGTGACTCCAAATTCAGACCTCCATGGGTTGATACATTTGATTTCCATTGATAATTTTTGTGTGATTTTGTTGTCAGCACATTCAACTATGTAAAGAAAAAAGTATTTAATAAGATTATTTAATTCATTCAGATCTAGGATGAGTTATTTTAGTGTTCCCTTTATTTTTTTGAGCAGTATATATATATATATATATATATATATATATATATATATATATATATATATATATATATATATATATAAAAAAAAAATAAAGGGAACACCAAAATAACTCATCCTAGATCTGAATGAATTAAATACTTTTATATATATATATATATGAGAGGTATGTGTCTTTTCCAAATCATGTCCAATCAATTGTATTTACCATAGTTAGACTCCAAGTTGTAGAAACATCTCAAGGATGATCAGTGGAAACTGGATGCCCTGGAGTTCAATTTCAAGTCTCATATGAAAGGGTCTGAACACTTACAAAAATAAGGTATTTCTGAACAAATATATATTTTAGCTTTTTTATTGTGGGGTGTTGTGTGTAGATTTGTTAAATGCTTTATTTAATACAGTTTAGAATAAGGCTGTAACTTAACAAAATGTGGGAAAAGGTAAGGGGTCTGAATACTTTCCAAATGCACTGTAAAATACATGCATACACATGTTGGAAAAGCACTGGAAAAACTGAAATGCTCTGACTATGTTTAATGTGTATTCAGTCTGAGTGTGTTCTCTGAACTGAGGAAAAGAAGAATGTGCCTTTTGTCGATCAAGCATGTGGTGTATATTTAGTTTATTTACCATGTCAGCCCCAGAGTGAGTTTTTGTTAAATCCACACTGCAGGCAGAGATGTTTAGACCCTCTCAGGCTGCTGTAAACAACTTAGACAAAACAACCCACCCACTGTTCTCTTAACCTTTTGAGGACAGAGGGCGCTGTTTTCACTTTGGGGGAAAATCGTGCCCAATTTAAACGGCCCGTACTCAATTCTTGCTCGTACAATATGCATATTATTATTACTATTGGATGGAAAACACTCTCTAGTTTCTAAAACCGTTTGAATTATATCTGTGAGTAAAACAGAACTCATTTGGCACAAACTTCCTGACCAGGAAGTGGAAAGTCTGAAATCGAGGCTCTGTTCTAGGTCCTGCCTATAAATGGGCATGATACGTATTAGTATACCTGCACGTCACACACCTTCCCCTGGATGTCAAGAGGCGGTGAGAGAAGAAATGGAGTGTTTATCTTGGTCTGAAGTGGAATAATGCCTCTTGGAATGACGTTTCACCCATTTCCTGTTTTCAGGAAGGCGCGAGAAGGAACCGGGGATTGCCTTATGAAAAGCTTTCGTTATAGGTGACTACTATCTCCCGGCTTTGATTTTATTTGATACATGTGACCATATCATCGTAAAGTATGTTTTTTTCAATATAGCTTCATCAGATTATTGAAATTTTTTCGGGAGTTTTGCCGTGTTCCGTTTGTTGACATGGAGAGATTCGTGCCACTTGGCTAGTGTGCTTGCTAAATCGAGAGGGAGGTTCTAAATCCAAACAACGATTGTTCTTGACAAAGGACCCCTTGTCCAACATTCTGATGAAAGATCAGCAAAAGTAGGAAACATTTTATGATGCTATTTCATACACTGCACATGAGCAGTGTATATCTGTCGTACATGTGAACTAGTCGTTGGCGCCCAGCTTTTGGGTACTCTCTAGCTATACCGAAGCTGTATGTCGTAATGAAGTTATTTTTAGAATTCTAACACGGCGATTTCATTAAGAACTAATGGATCTATCATTTCCTATACAACATGTATTTTTTAGTTATGTTTATGAATAGCTATTTGGTCAGAAAAAGTGTCAGAAAAATATCCGGACGTTGTGGGAAAAAGTAGCTACGTTAGCACAATGTATAACCACTGATTTCAGCTCTAAATATGCACATTTTCAAACAAAACATAAGTGTATGTATAACCTGATGTTATAGGACTGTCATCTGATGAAGTATATCAAGGTTAGTCAAAAATTATATATCTTTTGCTTGTTTGTTACGATCGCTAACTTTTGCTACTGGGAAATGGCTTGTGTTTCTGGCTATTGTGGTAAGCTAATATAACGCTATATTGTGTTTTCGCTGTAAAACACTTAATAAATCGGAAATATTGTCTGGAATCACAAGATGCCTGTCTTTCATTTGCTGTACACTATGTATTTTTCAGAAATGTTTTATGATGAGTAATTAGGTATTTGACGTTGGTGTCTAATTATTATGGCTGCTTTCTGTGCAATTTCTGATTGTAGCTGCAATGTAAACTATGATTTATACCTGAAATATGCACATTTTTCAAACAAAACATAGATTTATTGTATAACATGATATAAGACTGTCATCTGATGAAGTTGTTTCTTGGTTAGTTAGGTTGGCTTTGCATGCTACCTGTGCTGTGAAAAATGTCTGTCCTTTTTTGTATTTATATTTATCTAACATAAATATACGTGCTGTTTTCGCTGTAAAATATTTTAAAAATCGGACATGTTTGGCTGGATTCACAAGATGTGTACCTTTCATTTGCTGTATTGGACTTGTTAATGTGTGAAAGTTAAATATTTCTAAAAAATATATTTTGAATTACGCGCTCTGCCTTTTCAGTGGAATGTGGGAGGAGTTCCGCTGGCGGAACGCCAGAGCAGTAGGTTAACTAGCTATTAAAACAAGATCAGAGGACGGGAACAATACAGTGGTCATTGTTCTACCTGAAGTTTCAAGTGTTTTGCTCCACTTAAACCTTTAACAACCAGCCTCCTCATTGGCCAGTTAATATCCTGTTACTAACCATGAAGTGCTCCTCTCTCTACACATCAGGCATCACTTTGTCTCTGTGACCTACTCTCTTAATATCTCTTTCTATGTCCCTCTATTTGACTTTCTGGTGGCTTAAGAACTGGGGGGAGTGGTTAATGGTAGTGATGCACCGATATTACATTTTTGGCCGATACTGATAACGGATATTTAACATTTTTTGCAGCCTTTTAAGCATTCAAGTACAGTTAAATAGTTAAAACACAGGTGTCTAAGGCACTGCATTTCATTGCAAGAGGCGTCACTACAGTCCCTGGTTCGAATCCAGGCTGTATCACATCCAACCGTGATTGGGAGTCCCATAGGACGGCGCACAATTGGCCCAGCGTCATCCTGGTTTGGTCGGGGTGGCCGTCATTGTAAATAGGAATTTGTTCTTAACTGACTTGCCTAGTTAAATAAAGGTTACACACAACACACCACACTGACCAAAAAGTTATTTTGTTGGTATTTACGCATGTCCCCATTACCAGTAAAACATAATCAAAACCTATTTCTTTCACTCACTTGTTTCGTTGTTTATTTGTTCAGTCATTTCATTCTCAACCAGGATTTCTATGGAACGCCGTTTGGGTCTTTGCGTGTCAAATAACACTTTGACCAATCAGGACCTGAAAATGACTGCACGTCACACAATTTAAAAAGTTCATACATTTTTTTACATAGTTATTACACATTGATTACACTATCACTCGTATTTCATATGTAACAACAATTCATCAATACCTATGCTATGATGCTGGGAAAGTGGTCTCGCGCAGCTGCAATGCTGGTCATTTATTAAAAAAAAAAAAAAAAAAAAAAAAAAGCTAGCTCATGGATGCAAACAATGTTCTTCCCCAAAAACATAGCAAAACAACATCTGTTTCAGTAGCTATATAGTTAGCTTGCTAACCGTGTTTGGGAGTCCCAACCGTGGGACTCCCAATCTTATTTGATTAATGGTGGTCGGACCCATTTATGTGAAGCTAGCCACAATAGTGGACTTTGCGGTTAGCCTTCAAAATAAAATTATGGCATAATTCTACTATTTGTATTCGTTTGTCACTGCCAATGACTTTCTTTTATTTTGATGGTAGACCGCAAATTCCACTTGTGCCTAATCCTTATTGTGGCTAGCGTCACAACACAACCCGGTCAGGTCGAGCCTCACTAGCCAGATGAAGCTAGATGGCTGCTTATAACGTTAGCTTTGGGCAACAGGGTTAAGTAGCTGGCTAGCTATTTATTTTCATGAACTGAAGTTCAATTTCAATAGGCGAACAACAAGTGGCAACCTAGCTTATACTTACTCATAAGGATTCCTAAATCATTGCTAAGAATAGTGAAAGTGACTGCAGTTTCTACTGGTCATTGTTTTCAGGCTTGTTGTATTGGTGCTAACTAGGTACCAAACTAAAGCTAGCTACCCCAGAAGTTACGGTCAAATAAATTATGCTTTATTACCAACGCGGCATTGTAAACACATCGGGCATGGCCGGTGTTTGCTTGTTTGCAGACTTTTTTGTACAGCTTTGACAGTGCTACTGTATCTTTATTGACATTCAAAAGACCCAAACGGCGTTCCATAATATGACAGTTTAGCGTGAAGCTAATAGCAGTGATGCTATCACTGTGTAACTCCGGTAGGGCACCATCAGAAAAATAGTGCACTTGGTTGTGTTAACCGGTGCTCGACCGTTCGGCGAAAGCCAAACATCACCCACGAAAGAGAACGGTTGATTGTCAAGGGCAATGAATTCCATTATCTTGGCTTTAATGGATTTCGCCTTTGAGTTCTCTCTCTGAAATTTCCTTACTCTTTCAAATGATTGCTCGTCTTGACTGCTCGATCCACACAGCAGACATTGTGGGCTAGTTTAGGAATGCTGTGTTGCACGTAAGCGTAACATTTTACATGGCTTCATTACATCATGTACCTTCATTATATAGGTATGCACGTCAGCTTGGACATTGGTTTTGCACATCGGGCGTTAAATTCGACATTGGCCGATACCGATGTTGGCATTTTTAGCTAATATCGGCCGATTCCTATATGTTCACCAATATATCGTGCATCCCTAATTTAATGTTGTAGTAAGCTGATCTGCGGTATTGCCATGTTCGGCAGGTGGCCAGGCCTGTGTTATCTCGGTCACTGATGGGGGAGCTGTGGCTGTGTAACACAGTCGGACCATAATGCAGCAGGGTGATTGATTTGGGGGTCAGAGGTCAGGAGTCTTTAGATGCTGCTGTGGAATGTCTTGGGGCCCCTGCCGGCACCCACAGGGGCCCGGGCAAGGGAGTAGGTACTAAAGATATTTTCTGCACCAACTGCTCTGTCCCCTGCAGGAAAGAGTCTGATGGTCTGTTTACAGATCTTTTTAATGCTTCTCCCACATAAAGACAAATATACCACAGAGTTCAAACATTACACTTTTTATGTGACAAAAAATAAAGAAATTGAAATTCATTGAATTAATTGACAATCTACACTAAATTCTCCCCTGTGTAATGCATAGGAGGCTGGTGGGAAGTGCAAAAGGAGGATGGGCTCATTGGAATGAATGGAATAGAGTCAAGTATGTGTTTTCCTGATGTTTGACGTGTTTAATACTGTTCCATCAATTCCATTCCAGTCTTTTACAATGAGCCCGTCCTATAGCTCCTCACATCAGCCTTTGTTGCAATATAGTCTGTGGCTGTAGAGAGGAGTGACAGTAGAGGCACTGAAAGAGAGACCTTGGTGGGGCCCAGGCCCGGCCCAGCACCTGGTTAATAACCACGTCTGGTTTGGTGCACTGTTACACTGCAGCTGCTGACAATTCCAGGCTGGGTGTTCCTCTGAGACTCACTGGGCTGCCCTCCAGCTCCAGCCACTTTGGTCATCAAACTACAATAATAGATCTACCTGTCCCAAACATGCAGAGATGGCTTGTGTTGTGTGAATAGCTGCCTGTTTAGATGTAGGCTGTTTAATGAACTATATACCTTTCCATTGGCCTCTAGTGTGATTGGGACATCATGCAATGGGTAACTTTTGTTGTGCTCTGAGGGGACACCGAGAGCTGTGCCAAAAACATCAACTGCCCACTACATTGTGTCCATGCAGCTCCATTCAGCACCAGTCAGATGTTTTGTCACTGTACCACACTGCCAGTTGCTGTTTTCAGTTCATTATTGTGCTCCTGTAGATCTAAACATCTCCTAGAAATATTTTGTGGCCGCAAGTGTGTCTCTCTCTATTGATTGTCATAAAAGACAAGCGGTCATTTCTTTCCCAAGATATGGCCACATTTTATGACATTGAAATATGAGTTTAAAATGTGTTGCTAATGTGCATTTATGTCTATAAATAAAGCCCTTTTTGTAAAAAACAACGAAATAAACTAGTTCTGATTGGCTGGGCCTGGCTCCCTAGTAGGCCCACCATGGCTGCACCCCTGCCCAGTCATGTGAAATCCATAGATTAGGGCCTAATTCGTTAATTTCAATTGACTGATTTCCTTATGAACTGTAACTAACTAAACATTTTGAGATTGTTGCATGTTGCGTTTTTTATATTTCTGTTCAGTATAGATTGCTAAAATTCCTCTTGACTAACGGTCATGTCTTCTCCTTCAGTGTGCCATGTTTTTGCTGTCCTGGAGGATGGAGCATTGGCACAAAACCTACAGGAACAGGAAAGTAAGTCCAACATCCCACACACCCCTCAGTAGTCTGTCAGAGTTACTGTAGTAGGTGGTCCATGGCTGTGTTTGTGTAACCCTGAGTTCCCCTCTGTCCCAGTTGAGCAGTACTACACCACCAACATTCAGAAGAACCAGCTGGTGCAGAATGACATCCGCATCGCCAAGAGGCTGCAGGATGAGGAGGAGGAACAGAGAGCTCAGCACAGAGCCCTGAGCCAGGCGTCTAGACAACTGTAAGGACACTGTTCATTTAAATAAACACTTCTTGCACGCAGGCACACACACATTTTTCACCTCACTCTCCATGTACCCTCTGTTTATTTTACTGTACACTGTGTCACTATTTTTTTTAAACTATCTAGACTGTCTCCATAAACAATTCCTACATAATCTAAACGATCGGTTTACTTGTGGACCCCTGTCAATATTGTACTTACTGTATATGAAACACAGGGTGGTTTGGTCTCTGACAGTAATCCATGCCCCTGTCCCTTCTGTGTACCCAGTGAGGAACAGGATTCGAAGTATGCCCGGATGATCCAGGAGGAGATCCAGAGATGTGCTGATGAGGAGGCTCAGAGGAGGGAGCAGGAGGATGAGGTGAGCTGCAGATGTCTTCTAATTTGATTTGAGGAGAAACTTGAGGTTCCAAGTGGTTCTTTACAATACTGATATTGTACTCACTAATCAAGTGGATTTCCACTAGCTTCCTGTAGATAATGGAATGTCATCATTTGAGTTTCCCCAGGGACCAAATGGCTCGAAATACAGTATAATGTGGCTCTGTAATGAATGAGGTCACATTGGAGCTGAATGCTGCACTCTCTGGGCCAGGGTTTACCCACTCAGATATATCTACTCAACCAGAATACTGGGAGACGTCAATCTGAGCAGGCTCAAAGGCCACAGAGACAACCTGTGATCTATTATTAATCTGAATGACAAGTTTAATCTGAATGAGCAGTTTCCCTGATAATTTACTCTAGGTTATGCTCCATCCCTCCTGCTCTGTCTCACTGAAGATTAGTGTGAGGAGAAACATGCTAGGTAGATGCAGAGGCTTGATCTGTACCACTTTGTACAATATCATGTCTAAAATGAGTGCATGTAAGTTTCTACTTTCATGTATTATCTAGTTGGTCAACTGTAGAAAAGTAGCAGGAATTTTCAATCTACTGTGTTAGAAAGGAGCTATTTGACAAAGTGATCAGGGAGTTTCATGAAAAGGAGCTTCCTTTTATAGATGTAGCTTCTCTCCAGTAAGTTGTAGATAAACTGACCTCTAACCCAGACATAAGGAGAACATCCCATCCATTACCTCTCTGCTTCTGCCATAGTAGTAAGGCCAGACCAGTCCCTACTATGCACACAGGAGCCAGGCCTAACAATATACACAAGCTAGAGTAGACACAGAAGGATTTGTGCATGTTTTTTTATTTTTTATTTTTTTTTATCCCATTTTGTCCCCAATTTTCGTGGTATCCAATCACTAGTAATTACTACCTTGTCTCATCGCTTACAACTCCCGTACGGGCTCGGGAGAGACGAAGGTCGAAAGCCATGCGTCCTCCGAAGCACAACCCAACCAGCCGTACTGCTTCTTAACACAGCGCGCCTCCAACCCGGAAGCCAACCGCACCAATGTGTCGGAGGAAACACCGTGTACCTTGCCCCCCTGGCTGGCGCGCACTGCGCCCGGCCCGCCACAGGAGTCGCTGGAGCGCGATGAGACAAGGATATCCCTACCGGCCAAACCCTCCCTACCCCGGGACGACGCTATGCCAATTGTGCGTCGCCCCACGGACCTCCCGGTCGCGGCCCGCTGCGACAGAGCCTGGGCCCGAACCCAGAGGCTCTGGTGGCGCAGTTAGCACTGCGATGCAGTGCCCTAGACCACTGCGCCACCCGGGAGGCGATTTGTGCATGTTTGAGCAAACATTCAGTGCACCAGTATAGGACTGTTTAAAGCTAGACTCTTTAGTTGCTACATCAATTTTTGGACTTCTAAATTAATTATATATATACCTGATTCTTGAAGAATAGGACTTATCCAGTGCTTTCAGGAAGTAGTCATACCCCTTGACTTATTCCACAAATTGGTGTTACAGCCTGAATTCAAAATGGATTCAATTGTTTTTTTTCTCACCAATCTACATACAATAACCCATAATGACAAAGTGAAAACATGTTTGAAGCTGTATTGAAAGTGAAATACGCCAATACTAATTTACATATGTAAGTATTCAAACCCCTGAGTCATTAATTTGTAGAAGCACATTTGGTGGCGACTATAGCTTGGAGTCGTCTTGGGTATGTCTATCAGCTTTGCAAATCTGTTGTATGGATTTTTCTTCCTTGCAGATTTTCTCAAGCTCTGCTGATCACCGCCACTCCCCATCTAATTTAACAATCTTCCAAGTCTTTCCACAGATTTTCAATGAGATTCAAGTCTGGGCTTTGGCTGGGCCATCAAGGGCTTTCACATTCTTGTTTCGATCCATTCCAGCGTTACTTTGGCTGTATGCTTGGGGTCATTGTCCTGTTGGAATGTAAATCTTTGCCCCCAGACTAAGGTCGTTTGGACTCTGAAGCAGGTTCTCATTAAGGATTTGCCTGTATTTGGCTCAATTCATTGTTCCCTTTATCCTGACCAGTCAGTCCCTGCCGCTGAAAAGCATTCCCAGAGCATGATGCTGCCACCATCATACTTCACGGTAGAGATGGTGTTATACCGGTGATGAGCTGTGCCTGGTTTTCTCCAGAGATAGCACTTTGCATTCAGGCCAAATAGTTTAATTTTTCACATCAGACCACATAATCTTTTGCCTAATGCTCCGAGTCTTTCACGTGCCTTTTTGAAAACCGCAGGCATGCTGTCATGTGCCTTGTTTTTAGGAGTGACTTCCGTTTGGCCGCACTCCCATAAAGCCCAGATTGGTGCAGAGTCTGGGTAGTTTCATATATTTTTTTCTATTTCTCAGTGATGTAGACCACAGTGCTCTTGGAAACTTTCAACACTAGAAATGGATTTATACACTTCCTCAGATATCCAGTGCATTTGGAAAGTATTCAGACCCATTATCTTTTTCCACATTTTGTTACTTTACAGCTTTATTTAAAAATGGATTAAAATGTTTTCCCCTCGTCAATCTACAAACAATAACACATAATGACAAAGCAAAAACAGGTTTTAGAAATTTTAGCAAATGTATTTAAAAGAAACAACGGAAATGTCACATTTACATAAGTATTCAGACGCTTTACTCAGTACTTTGTTGAAGCACCTTTGGTAGTGATTGGTAGTGATTACAGCCTTGAGTCTTCTTGGGTATGATGCTTGAGTCTTCTTGGGTATGGTGCTTGCCTACGTAGCTGTGAGGGGAACGGCACCTCAGTACCTTCAGGCTCTGATCAGGCCCTACACCCAAACAAGGGCACTGCGTTCATCCACCTCTGGCCTGCTCGCCTCCCTACCACTGAGGAAGTACAGTTCCCGCTCAGCCCAGTCAAAACTGTTCGCTGCGTTGGCACCCCAATGGTGGAACAAACTCCCTCACGACGCCAGGACAGCGGAGTCAATCACCACCTTCCGGAGACACCTGAAACCCCACCTCTAAGGTATACCTAGGATAGGATAGAGTAATCCTTCTGACCCCCCACCCCCCCCCTTAAAAGATTTAGATGCACTATTGTAAAGTGGCTGTTCCACTGGATGTCATAAGGTGAATGCACCAATCTGTAAGTCGCTCTGGATAAGAGCGTCTGCTAAATGACTTAAATGTAATGTAAATGTATGACACTACAAGCTAGGCACACCTGTATTTGGGGATTTTCTCCCAATTGTTCTCTGCAGATCCCCTCAAGCTCTGTCAGGTTACACAGCTATTTTCAGGTCTCCAGAGATGTTCGATCGGTTTCAAGTCCGGGCTCTGACTGGGCCATTCAAGGACGTTGATACTTGTCCCGAAGCCACTCCTGTGTTTTCTTAGCTGTGTGCTTATGGTTGTTGTCCTGTTGGAAGATTAACTTTCGCCCCAGTCTGAGGTCCAGAGTGCTCTGGAGCAGGTTTTCATCAAGGATTTCCCTGTACTTTGCTCCGTTCATCTTTCCCTTGATCTTGACTACTCTCCCAGTCCCTGCCGCTGAAAATCATCCCCAAAGCATGATGCTGCCACCACCATGCTTCACTGTAGGGATGGTGCCAGGTTTCCTCCAGATGTGATGCTTGGCATTCAGGCCAAAGAGTTAATTCTTGGTTTCATCAGACCGAGAATCTTGTTTCTCATGGTCTGAGTCTTTAGGTGCCTTTCGGCTTGCCCCACCACCACAGAAAGCACTGAGCTAGGCTGAAACACATTTTGGAGCTGACTCACTCAAGAAAACCAAATAGACCTTGTTTGTGGCTTTTAACTCAATTTATTATATATATTTATATATATGCATGCATGTAGTTGAAGTAGGAAGTTTGCATACACCTTAGTCAAATACATTTAAACTCAGTGTTTCACAATTCCTGACATTTAATCCTAGTAAGAATTCCCTATCTTAGGTCAGTTAGGATCACCACATTATTTTAAGAATGTGAAATGTCAGAATAATACTAGAGAGAATTATTTATTTCAGCTGTTATTTCTTTCATCGCATTCCCAGTGGGTCAGAAGTTTACATACACTCAATTAGTATTTGGTAGCATTGCCTTTAAATTGCTTAACTTGGGTCAAATGTTTTGGGTAGCCTTCCACAAGCTTCCCACAATAAGTTGGGTGAATTTTGTCCCATTCCTCCTGACAGAGCTGGTGTAACTGAGTCGGGTTTGTGGACCTCCTCCTTGCTCGCACATGATTTTTTAGGTCTGCCCACAAATTTTCTATGGGATTGAGGTCAGGGCTTTGTGATGGCCAATACCTTGACTTTGTTGTTCTTAAGCCATTTTGCCACAACTTTGGAAGTATGCTTGGGGTCATTGTCCATTTGAAAGACCTATTTGCGACAAAGAGTTATCTTCCAGAGTGTCTTGATGTTGCTTCGATATATCCACGTAATTTTCCTACCTCATAATGCCATCTATTTTGTGAAGTGCACCAGTCCCTCCTGCAGCAAAGCTTGCCAAAACCATAGTTTGTTAACAAGAAATTTGTGGAGTGGTTTAAAAACGAGTTTTAATTATTCCAACTTAAGTGTATGTAAACTTTTTACTTCAACTGTATATTACATTGTTTGCAAACTGATATGTGACTCGTATTAATGCCAAAATAACATGCAAACATGCAAGCTCCCCAAAATGTTGTGTGTGTATATTAATATACATCTCTTTTATAGTTATAAAACTTTTTAATAGTTGTGGGGCTCAAATCGCTGCCACACTTGCCGTGAATGACGGGTCACCCCTGCTTGACGTTGCTTTACAGTGGCTTGCAAAAGTATTCCACCCCCCTTGTCATGTTTCCTATTTTGTTGCCTTACCACCTGTAATTAAAATAGATTTTTATCATTTGATTTACACAACATGCCTACCACTTAGAAGATGCTAAATATTTTTAGTGAAATAAGATTAAAAAACAGAACTTGAGCGTGCATAACTTTTCACGCCCCAAAAGTCAATACTTTGTAGAGCCACATTTTGCAGCAATTATAGCTGCATGTTTTCCCTCAAGAATGTCCCTGTATTTAGCTCCATCCTTCAATTCTGTTCAGTTTCCCAGTGCCTGCCGATGGGAAAAACATAATGTTCTCGGGGTGATGAGAGGGGTTGGGTTTGTGCCAGACATAGTATTTTCCTTGATGGCCAAAAAGCTAAATTTTAGTCATCTGACCAGAGTACCTCCTTCCATATGTTTGGGGGGTCTCCCACATGCCTTTTGGCGAACACCAAACGTGTTTGCTTATTTTTATCTTTAATGAAAGGCTTTTTTCTGGCCACTCTTCTGTAAAGCCCAGCTCTGTGGAGTGTACGGCTTAAAGTGGCTCTATGGACAGATACTCCAATCTCCACAGCAGAGATTGTTCAGCTCCTTCAGGGTTATCTTTGGTCTCTTCGTTTCCTCTGACTAATGCCTTCCTTGCCTGGTCTGTAAATTTTGGTGGGCGGCCCTCTCTTGGCAGGTTTGTTGTGGGGCCATATTCATTAAAAAAAATTATAAGGGATTTAATGGTGCCCTGTGGGATGTTCAAAGTTTCTGATATTTTTTATAACCCAACCCTGCTCTGCACTTCTTCACAACTTTGTCCCTGACCTGTTTGGAGAGCTCCTTGGTCTTCATAGTGCCGCTTGCTTGGTTGTGCCCCTTGCTTAGTGGTGTTGCAGACTCTGGGGTCTTTCAGAACAGGTGTGTATGTGTATGTATATATGTATGTGTGTGTATGTGTGTGTGTGTGTGTGTATATATATATATATATATATATATATACTGAGAATATGCGACACTTAGATTGCACCCAGGTGGACTTTAACTAATTATGTGACTTCTGAAGGTAATTGGTTGCACCAGATCTTATTTAGGGGCTTCATAGCAAAGGGGGTGAATACATATGCACGCACCACTTTTTTGAAACAAGTCACTTTTTTTCACTTCACCAATTTGGACTATTTTGTGTATGTCCATTACTTGAAATCTAAATAAAAAACCATTTAAATTACAGCTTGTAATGCAACAAAATAGGAAAAACGCCAAGGGGGTGATTACTTTGCAAGGCACTGTAAGTCAAAACTTTAACTCGGCAACTCGGGGAACCTTCATTGTCGTCTTGGAAGGCAACTCCAGTGTAGATTTGGCCTTGTTTAAGTTATTGTCCAGCTGAAAGGTGTCTGGTGGAAAGCTGACTGAACCATGTTTTCCTCCCAAATGGTGCCTGTGCTTAGCTCAATTCCATTTATTTTTAATGCTGAAAACTCCCTAGTCCTTGCTGATGACAAATATACCCATAAAATGATACTGCCACCACTATGCTTAAAAACGTATGGATTTGTACTCAGTAATGTTTTGTATTGGATTTGCCCTAAACAAAACACATTCGGGACTAAGAGTGAATTGCTTTGCCACATTTTTTTGCAGTATTACTTTAGTGCCTTGTTGTAAACGGGATGCATGTTTTAGAATATTTTTATTCTGTACAAGCTTCCTTTTTTTCACTCTTGTAAATTAGGTTAGTATTGTGGAGTAAGTACAATGTTGTTTATCCATCCTCAGTTTTCTCCCATCACAGCCATTTCACTAAAGTCACCATTGGCCTCATGGTGAAATCTGAGCGGTTTCCTTCCTCTCCGGCAACAGAGTTAGGAAGGAAGCCTGTATCTTTATAGTGACTAGGTGTATTGATTCACCATCCAAAGTGTAATTAACAACAAAATGATACTTATTTCAACATTTAATGTTTTATTCATTGGTCAATCATACGCAAACAATTGAATTGACCACAGGTGGACTCAAATGAAGTTGTAGTCTGCCAGCATTTATAAAAACATGCTTTCACTTTGTCATTATGGGGTGTTGTGTGTAGATGGGTGAGATCTTTTATTTATTTTAATCCATTTAGAATTCAGGCTTGAACAAAGTGTGGAATACGTCAAGGGGTCGGAATACTTTCTGGAGGCACTGTATATGCGTCATGAGTTTAGTCCAACTATCATACCCCCATCAGAACCCAAAATATAATCCTTTTTTACTCCTATGTTTGTAAACAATGTAAATGTAAACACTCTATAGCCTCAAAATATGGTTAAAATATAATTTTGATATCATTGATGGTCAGTCCATCCATAGCTCTGTCTGAATGTCAATGTTTTACATTTAGTTTTTAATTTGTAAAAAAATCTGAAAACATAATTGCACTTTGACATTATGGGATGTGTGTAAAACGGTGACACACAATCTCAATTTAATCCATTTTAAATTCAGGCTGTACACAACAAAATGTCAATACTTTCTGAAGGTAGTATATAATTAATTAGAAGAGTGAGAAAGGGGTCTTGTGGAGAAATGGTCAGCAAATGGCTCCAGAGACCAGGCCAGGTTATCCAGACTCACAAAGACAGCTTTCTCCTTCCTTTACTCTTCAGATTTCCTTATTGAAGTTAGCTGCCTCAGAATCTCTCATAAAGGATCCTTGTTCAGAGTGAGTGAAGTCAGAGCAGACTGTAGGTGTAGATCATTTAGTAGCTTGGCCCCCGAACAGTAGTGTTGCTGAAAGTGGTGGTCTCGACACTGAACAAAAATCGAAACGCAACATGTAAAGTGTTGGTCCCATGTTTCATGAGCTGAAAAAAAAGATGCCAGAAATATTCCAAACGCACAAAAAGCGCATTTCTCTAATATTTTGTACACACATTTGTTCACATCCCTGTTAGTGAGCATTTCTCCTTTGTCAAGATAATCCATCCACCTGAGAGGTGTGGAATATCAAGAAGCTGATTAAACAGCATGATCATAACACTGTTGCACCTTGTCCTGGGGACAATAAAAGGCCAACCTAAAATGTGCAGTTTTGTCACACAACACAATGCCACAGATGTCTCAAGTTGAGGGAGTGTGTAATTGGTATGCTGACTGCAGGAATGGCACACATACACAATCCGTCTCTCAATTCTTAAAAAAACTTTAACTTGTCTTCTCACCTTCATCTACACTGTTTGAAGTGGATTGTTGTGTTAAAGCCTGAATTTAAAATTGAATAAATTGAGATTTTGTGTCACTGGCCTACACACAATACCACAATGTTAAAATTAAAAGCTGAAATATAAGAAACTCTTAAATTCATAGACAGTGCTGTGGATGCAAGGACTGATCATCCATGATATCAAAATGATATTTTAACTATGTTTTGAGGATATAGTGTGTTTATTTACATTGTTTTCTGCATGCTTATTTTGGGTTCTGATGTAGTACGACAGTTGGACTAAACTCATGACGCTCAGTGCCTTTCAGAAAGTATTCATACCCCATTTTTTTGTTTGTTACAGCCTGAATTCAAAATAAAAACATTACTACACACAATACCACATAATATCAAAGTGAAAACAAGTTTTTATAAATGTT
This sequence comes from Salvelinus fontinalis, assembly GCF_029448725.1. NCBI lineage: Eukaryota > Metazoa > Chordata > Actinopteri > Salmoniformes > Salmonidae > Salvelinus > Salvelinus fontinalis. The sequence continues at coordinate 22,541,983 of NC_074695.1, forward strand.
GGCAAATTTTATTTCAAATGAAAAGCCTAATAAGTGCTCACACCCCTTTGCTATGACACTCCAAATTAAACTCAGGTTCATCAAATTTACTTTGATATTCCTTGAGTTATTTTGTTAAATCCACTTCAATCAGTGTAGATGAAGGGGCGACGACGGGCTAAAAAATGATTTGAGAGATTTGAGACATGGCTTGTTTATGTGTGCCATTCAGAGGGTGAATGGGCAAGACAACAGATTTAAGTGCCTTTGAGCGGGGTATGGTATTAGGTGCCAGACGCACCAGTTTGAGTGAAGAACTGCAATGCTGCTGGTTTTTTTATGGTCAACATATTCCCGTGTGTATCAAGAATGGTCCACCACCCAAAGGACATCCAGCCAACTTGATGAGATGCAAGGTTAACTTTTTAAGCAAAATATTAGAATGTAGCCAGCTACATTTCCTATGATAAACATTACAAAATATGAAGACATGCATAATTTTTGCAAAAAAAACAACGTTGCTTTTTCATTGTAAGCTCATTTACTTGTGTTGCTGCCTGCGAAAGAGAATTGCACTTCTTTTGAAATTTGATGAAAATGAAGCTGTTTTCTGCTGAATGTGTTGCCCGAATGTATTTTCTGTGAAGGAAAACTATAGTCGCACGTTCCTGATCACTATTGAAGCAAAAAAACACTTAACTGTCAATATAAAACGCGACCCCTGTCAATACACAGCTGGACTCACCTGCTCCCGTTTTCTCCTGTTGTGCTACTTACAAACACACGTGACTGGCTCAACTGTTCTGGGGAACTACGGTAAGCTTCATAATGTCAAATAATGTGACAGGTCAAATGAAGAACATGATCTGCTTTATGTCCTAACTTTTTGCACAAGTTGACTGCAGGTATTAACTTAAGTAGCTAAAAATATATTGAAAAACTTAAGTTTCAATGTTGATGATATTGAAAAACCATCCCGTGGCTATTTCCAAATAACACCCAAGCCTGATAGTCATATTCTACTTCCAAGGTCATTGTGAATGCCTAAAAGACAGTCCGAGCAAATTCACATTTATGTAACGTTGACTGATGTAGTGTGTTGATTAAATATTAGCATCCCTGCTGACCGTGTGTTTAATTGTGCAGCAGAACAGAAGGCACCAGGCAGTGCAGTCAGTCTGAATGCCAGTTCCCCATGGCACTCCCTGGGCTAACCTGCCATGTCAAGCTGCTAACTGTCTGCTGAGGCTGGCAAGGCTAAGCTGGCTAAGCACTGGGATTTAGCCAACCAAGAGGCTCTTAACACTTGTCATTGAAGGGTTTTTTTGTACCGAAAGGGCCCACCCCTCAACATGCACTATTTGATCTAGTTGTCTTGGGTCTCTCTCTTTATGGAGGGTTGTGGTGCCTCTTGTTGGGATGTGTGTTGTCCTATATTTTATTTTGAATCCCCCGTCCCCGCTGGAGGCCTTTTGCCTTCTTATAGGCCGTCATGGTAAATAACAATTTGTTCTTAACTGACTTGCCTATTTACATAAAGGTTCAATAAATAAAACAAATCTACAGGTGGCATCAAGGGAGTACTGATATGGTTTGTTGTCACCTTCACAGACCCCCCCCCCCCCCCCCCTGCATGTATCAATGGTACCGCACATTTCCGTTGTGTATAATTTGTAGCACAGGGCTTCAATTCTGTCTCAGAGGAGGCAGAGCACAAGTCTTTTTTGAGGTCAAAGTTATAAGGGTGGCAGTGGCATGCCCAGTTGACGAGGTGTTAATGAAAGTAAAGCAGCCTACTCTCTCAGCAATTTTTCCAGACCAGAGCCCAGCCGCCGAGCCAGGCAGAGGGAGATGAAAGGTTGGCCTTCTCTGTTTCTCTGGTCTGCCTGCCTGGCCTCTTATTTTCCATTGAGTCAGCCCCCAGGCCTTCCTGAAATTACCAGCCTGGCCTGGCCATCTGGAGCTACCCTGTTCCTAGATCTGTTTGTGCCATTTTGCCACAATAACCATAGGAGTTGGTAAGACCGCACAAACCGATCTGGGACCAGGCTAACCCGTAGCAGGTTTTGTGATGAGCAGCCACTGTGGTCATGCTATATCTCCCTCATAATGGAGACATAGTGGCTCTGCATTCAGCAACACTTCCACTGTCTTTCTAGTGCAGGCCACCCAGACTGTCTATACAATTACAGAGACTAGTTGTCAGTCTTTGTCATGTTGCAAGTTTCCACACGTCATTAAATACTATTTAGTTGTAGTGCTATTATTTCCACAGAGCAAAGCAAAGATACATTTGTGTCGTGTTCTGAAGAGTCTTTGATGTTTTGTTTGTCCTTACTGATTGAGTTAACCCACTAAACCACCTGACAGTGATTGAGCAATTGGATCCTTGCAGTGGTGTAAAGTACTTAAGTAAGAAAATTAACTACTACTTAAACAGTTTTCAGGTATTTGTACTTTACTATTTACATTTTTGCAAAATTTTACTTCTACATTCCTATAGAAAATAATGTACTTTTTACTCCATACATTTTCCCTGACACCCAAAAGTAGTCGTTACATTTTTACAGGAAAATGTTCCAATTCTCAAGAAAACATACCTGGTCATCTCTTCTAAACACAAATGTTTAGTTTGTAAATGATGTCTGCGTGTTGGCGTGTGCCCCTGGCTATCTGTAAATAAAACAAGACAATTATGCCATCTTGTTTGCTATAAGGATTTTGAAATGATTTAGACTTACTGTTGATACTTAAGTATATTTGAGTAATTACTTTGGATACTTATATTTGAAACCAAATACTTTTAGACTTTTACTGAAGTAGTATCCTACTGGGTGACTTTCACTTTTCTATTAAGGTATCTTTACTTTTACTCAAGTATGACAATTGAGTACCTTATTTTTTCCACCACTGGATCCTTATTTGAATTGTGATTTAAGAACCACGAGCCAATCATTTCTAAGACTAATGCCATGTCACTCGTACTCCTTAACATGTAGCAATAATATATCTGTGGCTTGATTTGATGCTTTGCATCACTCACTAGTCATTCATGACCAAGAAGTAAGAACCCTGACCCTATTTCTCTGAAGATTCTCTATGGTTGATTTGAACATTTTTATTTTAGGGTAACAGGGCTTGGGTCTTTACTGTTTATTTTGTAATGTTGGGCCATGTTATACTGACACCTTGTGGTACTAATCTGTAATGTACAGAATTATCTCTTTTTCAAAGGTTCTCTGAATGTAGATGGGTGGAGGCTGAATAGAAAACCACAGTGATTGATGCCAGCGTCTGCCCACACATTGGCACAATCCTAGTTAACCTCAGCCATATGCTTGGCAAGCATTTGGAGGTTGACATATTATGCATTTTCTGACTGACTCAGTACTGCAACTGAGCACAAACTGAGTGTGTGAAGGATACAATTAACATATTTCTTCTCCTGTTCTGGGCTCTGAGTCAATCCTAAATTACTAGTACTCAGTGATATGATACTGAAGACAACCATTTCTATAATGATTTTATTTACATCTGCTGACTGAGTGTATTGTTACAGCTCTGGTTCCATGGATGAAACAATAATAGACCTAACCTTGTTTCCACAGGAAATGGCTAAACACATCCAGGAAGAGGAGGAGCTGAGGGTCAGACAGAGGAGCAGTGGGCAGGAAAGCCTCCATGATGGTACAGTCACACTTAGTATCTGTTGCTTCACTATAGAAGAAAATAAACTGTCACTATTGTTTTGTTTGGGCCTCAAACAAGATTTCCAATTATTCCTAGGCATGACAATACTTTATAATCTAACAGTGTACTTTCAGGGTCATTTGCTTTAGGGTTATTTTTTATCATCTCCTATCTGGTTTCTTCTCTTTTATTCTTGAAATAATATCTAATGGTGACAAAGGTTGGTTGAATGATTGCTTTGGTGTAAATCATACTTTGGGTGGTACTTGCTATTCTGACCTGTCCTCTTGATTTTATGTTACTTCTCAATGCTTTTTCACCATGGTTGGTGTGCATACTGTTTCTTTTATGATCATAACAAGGACAAAATATGGCACAGAAGGACTTGAAATCCTAATCAACTCTGGACTCTTAAAGTCTGATGAACCCTGATGATCAAGCCCTCCACACCTGGGTCATTGTAGCCGGGTTGTAGCTGTGGGCAAACGGGGATACCTAGCCAGTTGCACAACTGAATGCATTCAACCAAAATGTGTCTTCCGCATTTAACCCAACCCCTCTGGATCAGAGAGGTGCGGGGGGCTGCTTTATTCAACGCCCACGTCATCAGCGCCCAGGGAACAGGTGTTGTGAGTTAACTGTCTTGCTCAAGGGCAGAAGGGCAATTTTTTTCTACCTTGCCAGCTCAGGGATTCAAACTACTGACCTTTCGGTTAGTGGCCCAGTGCTCTTAACCACTAGGCTACCTGCGTAGTAGGTGTAGAGCTGAAGTTACTTGGAGACTGAGCTCTAATTGAATCCTGCTTTGCTCTGCATGCTTGACAGCCTGTCCTCCTCCTCAGCTGGACATTCCAATCTGCATCCACTTGACTCCACAGGTTTCCTGGCAGCCTTATCACTCTGGAAATCACTTGGCTCTAGCGATCTTGTTAATAACATGGACCATGGCACTGTGTGCGTTGTTTTGTCTGTGAAGCTTTTATTTAAATGTTCACTTGTAGATAAATAATCTAGGATAATTTAATGACATGCCTCTGAGCCAAATATTTTTTTTTAAATATTACAAAATGGCATGTCTAGCATGGTCCCTTGTATATTGACATGAACCCTGTGTTAGCCTGGCACCATTCACTGTGCCTGTCTAATATAAACCATTAACACCCACACTCACCTGCTTTTGTGTTTGCATGTTTGGCTTGATTAAAGACTGTACCAGCGTCCGTGGCTCTCCCTTGTCATGCCCACGCCAGCCTGCTCTCAGCACCAGCCCTAGCCAGGGAGAAGGGCTGCACCATCAGCATGCTACCAGCAGGTGGCAATGTTCCACCTCTAACACACAGCCACAGTCACACTCTACTGCTGAGCCTCTGTATGAGACCCACAGGTCAGCAGGACAGAATAACAGAACACAATCATCACATAATGGACACTCTAATCCGCCTAGACTCATCAGAAACTACCTCCAATGCCCTCCACCTGACTATTTGAGTGATGAAGGCTCAGAGGACACAGACACTGTTTTCCCTGAACACCTCCCTCCATCCCGGCCCTGTAGACTGGAGAAATGGCTCAATACTGCCCCTAGTGGTTGCCAGGCTTCTGTGTACCAACCACCGGAGAGGAGTTACAGGAGTCTCGGCAGTCCCATCAGCTCCAGAGAAGAGCGCAGCAGGATGTGGGAGAGGGGAAGTGGAACAAGGGAGGAAAGGCATAGGGGGAGTTGTCAGGACAGGGATAGGGGGGTTAAGGAGAAGAGGGCTAGGATTTGGGATAAGAATCCCAGGGCAAAGCATGACTGGGGTTATGACAGGGACCCCAGGTCAGAGGGGAGAGGGTGGCGCTACATCAGTAGTACTAATGACTCTGCCAGAGGGCTGCAGGATAGAGACCGAGACAGGGTTAGGAGGAGGTGCACCTACAGAGAAACCAGCGACAACAAACAAGTCCGCTTCCAGGACGATGCCAGCAGGCATTGTTCTAGTTACCATGACGACAGCAGGCGCGCAGTGAATGTATGGGAGCTGATTGCCCATGACTTAAGAGAGAGGGGTGTGGCCGTGAGGCAGAGCTTCCACGGGGGGTCAAGGTCACGGGGGGTCAGAGACGGCCAAGTGCATGATGGGGAAAATGCCGTTGCCCACAGTGACTCTCAACATCAACAGAGAGCTTTTCTAAGAGCTGTCCCCACCAGGCGTAGTTACCATGGAGATGTCGGGGAAAGAAAGAGAGCCTCACAAAGAGAAGGCTACAGTAACCAAGGCCATGGAGGAGAGGGAGAAAGAATCCTTGAAAACCTGACCATAGTGGAGGGTAGTGGGACTGAGGTCAATGTTGAACACAGCAGAGGGAGAGGAGGGAGGAGGAGTAGTGGAGACCCTAGGAACAGGGTCAGCTCAGGTGGGGACCAGGAGAGGGAGGGCAGGGATGATAGGCACCACCATAGTGAGCGCAGGGTGAGGAGTGCAAGTGATCGCCAGCATGGGCATAAGCAGGAGGAGCAGAACAGCTCAGAGGAGGAGGAGAGGAGGGAGGAGAGACCCCTGCGGCGAGTCCACCATCTCAGCCAAAGCTTCTGCAGCAGAGGGGCCTCCATCAGGACCACATCTAGGCACACCTCCAGAGCAGGTAACACCCTGAGCTGCTGGTACCTCAGCACTCTGAACACAGACCTGCAGGGGAGGCGGCTACTGTACTCTTTACCCAAAGCTTCCCAACACCCTCTCTGTGTGTACATCTACTCCTCTTCACGTCCTCCCTCCTTCAACAATCAAATCTGGAAAAATCTACTCATCTTGGTTTCCTTGTGTTTAAGGGAGGGGCCTCAATCTTTTTATTTCTCTCAGAAATCAGATTTTTCTTTTGTAGTGTTCATTCTGATGGTCTGGGAAATACCTTAATCTGGATTTCCCTCATTTTATATAGACTAGCTGCTCTTCAACCCCTCTCCATCCTTCATCTTTGTCCTCTCTTGAAATGATCCAAGAGATGATTGTTGTTCTTCTTGATGAACCTATTTTATTCTTAAATAAAGATTTTGTCACATACACGGGATAGGTGAAGTGAGATGTTGTTCTGTAGGGTCAGCCATAGTAGTGTGACGCACCTGGAGCAAAATAGGATTAAGGCCTTGCTCACTTTTCACCTTGACAGCACGGGTATTTGAACCAGCAACCTTTCAGTTCCTCGCCCAACGCTATCTGCTAGGCTTACCTGCTACCCCAGACCTGTCTTCCAGCACATGTGCTGTATGATTTGCAGTATGTTTATTTTCTTTAAATACACTGAACAAAAATATAAACGCAGCATGTAAAGTGTTGGTCCCATGTTTCATAAGATGAAATAAAAGATCCCAGATATTGTACATGCGCACAATAAGCATATTTCTCTAAAACGTCTCTGTTAGTGAGCATTTCTCCTTTGCCAAGATAATCCATCCACCTGACAGGTGTGGCATGAAACAGCATGATCCTTACACAGGTGCACCTTGTCCTGGGAACAATAAAAGGCCAGTCTAAAATGTGCAGTTTTGTCACACAACAAAATGCCACATATGTCTCAAGTTTTAAGGGAGAGTGCAATTGGCAGGCTGACTGCAGGAATGTCCACCAGAGCTGTTGCCAGAGAATTGAATGTTCATTTCTCTACCATAAGCCGCCTCCAACGTCGTATTACAGGGAGTATGTCCAACCGGCCTCACAACCACAGACCACGTGTAACCACGCCAGCCCAGGACCTCCACATCTGGCTTCTTCACCTGCGGATCGTCTGAGACCAGCCACCCGGACAGCTGATGAAACTGTGGGTTTGCACAACCAAATAGTTAATGACAGTTCGTGCAGAAATTCTCAGGGAAGCTCATCTGCGTACTCGTTGTCCACACCAGGTTTTTGACCTGACTGCAGTTTGGCGTCAGAACCGACTTCTGTGGGCAAATGGTATGGGCAGGCATGAGCTAGGGACAACGAACCCGATTTGTATTTAATCAATGGCAATTTGAATGCACAGAGATACCGTGATGAGATCCTGACGCCCATTGTCGTGCCATTCATCTGCCGCCATCACCTCATGTTTCAGCATGATAATGCACTGCCTCATGTCGCAAGGATCTGTACACAATTCCTGGAAGCTAAAAATGTCCCAGTTCTTTCTTGACCTGCATACTCACAATTTGAGAATGTTTGGCATGCTCTGGATTGACGTGTTCCAGTTCCGCCAATATCCAGGAACTTCGCACAGCCATGGAAGAGGAGTATGACTGCATTCCACAGGCCACAGTCAACAGCCTGATCACCTCTATGTGAAGGAGATGTCACAATGAGTCACACCAGATACTGACTGGTTTTCTGATCCACTCCCCTACTTCATTATTATTATTTTTTTAAGGCATCTGTGACCAACCGCTGCATATCTGTATTCCCAGTCATGTGAAAGCCACAGATTAGGGCCTAATGAATTGATTTCAATTGACTGATTTCCTTATATGAACCGTAACTCAGTCAAATTTTTGAAATTGTTGCATGTTGCGTTTCTATATTTGTTCAGTGTACTTATCTTCACAAGATGTAATTTCATAGACCTTTTAATCATGCCACATCACAGCCTTTATCTCTAAACCTTCCTAACCCAAGTCTTTCCTTCTACAGGAGCCGCGCTGCAGCCGGAGGAGGAGGTGTGTCTGGACCTGGGGGAACTGCACCAGGTGTTGCTGGATGAGGAGCTGGCCAGGAGGCTGCAGAAGGAGGAGGAGAAGCTGTTGACTAGGGTAAGGGAGGATCATCCTACTGGCTGTACTGTGTCGGCTCACATCCAACTATGTTAATAAATGTCGCTGTCTGATAGTCTGTTTTGAAAATTTGAGGTTTTCAGGCAATTGATTTTATTTTTTACACATTAACAAACATAAAATTAGGAAACTTCAGAAGCTATTTTGAATATGTTCTTGGTCCTAGAGTCATGACATGTTCAGAGTAGATTGAGGGGAGTTACTTATCCTCTTGTCATTGCAGAGCCCTCCAGCCCCTTCTTCCCTCTCTCAACATGACTCCTACCCAGAGGGAGACTTCAGAGTTGCGCAAGTGGCTCAGGATGAGGTAAGATACAGGTGTAAAAGGAAATATCATGATTTTGGTAATATCTCCCAACAGAACTGACTGCAAGTGAGGCTATGATTTAGGTCAGAGGTCTTCAACCTTTTCTTGCCCAGGCACCCGCTCCCAGGAAAACCGAAGACCCAGGGACCCCATCATACGTTAACAAAACTAATAATGGCGAGGAGAAGTAATCAACATTTTAAAATGAATAGATCTGCTAGACATTTTTTTTCCGTTATTTTGATCTCCCCACATTATAATTGGAGGAAGTGTAAACTCTAACATACAGCAGCCTATTTGCTAGAAAGGTAACTCCAAACACATTTTTGCTTAGAGCAGCTATTTATCTGGTTAAACAAAGGTTAGCAAAAGTTTATGTCCAAGTCAATAAAACTTACCAGCAGCCAGTGGCACTTGTAGCCTGTTCGCGGGTGCTTTTTCAAAGTCTATGTTCGATAGATACTCCAGTGAGTGTAATTGGCTCTTATTTTGCTCAATATTAGGAGTTAAGAAATAAAGTTGACATCATTAGAAATAATATATTCTACTCTTTTCTACTGTAGGTATGTAATTCAAAAGTCATTAATTTTTAGCGTCTATATTTTTTGCAGACCCCCTGCGAAAAGGGCTCGCGAGTGGCACGGTGGTCTAAGGCACTGCATCTCAGTGCTAGAGGCATCACTACAGACCCTGGTTCGATTCCAGGCTGTATCACAACCAGCCGTGATTGGGAGTCCCATAGGGCGGCGCACAATTGACCCAGCGTCGTCCGGGTTAGAGTTTGGCCAGGGTAGGCCGTCATTGTAAATATGAATTTGTTCTTATCTGACTTGCCTAGTTAAATCAAATAAAACATTTTTATAAAAAAGCACCTTTGGGGGCTGTGGACCCCCAGTTGAATACCCCTGATTTAAGGAGAGGTATATTACCTTTAACTAGGGGATGTGCTTCCAAAGTTAATTTGACCTTTTTATCAACCATTCTCAAAATTCATCAGATAAATCATAGGCTCAGCGAAAACCAGCAGACAATGCGTCCCTCAAAGCCTTGGGTTCAGCTAGAGTCCACCTGTCCAATGTGTAACAACATGCCTATTGTGTATTGAGCCTTCATGGTCACTGTGTCCTCTGTCAGGAAATCGCCCGCTTCATGCAGAAACAGGAAATACAGTCGAAGCGCCAGTCACGTGACCTTAATGGCCCGGGGTCACGACGTGAACAGCATGACCTGGCTGACCCCCACAACAGGAGAACAGTCAGAGAGAGACCGGTAGCTGCTGCTGGTTTTATGAGCCATTGTCTACATATAATGTTAACTATTGACACTATACATTGACTTAACAGTCTTATTTCAAAACAATATTATAATAATAATGTGTTCTGTGTGTCAGATTCAGCGGGAGAGACTGGACTCCGAGGGCCTTCCATCTCCTACTGAGGAGTGTTCTCCAGACTATCAGGCCCCTAGCCCCACCTCAACACTGTGAGTCAGGCTTGGGCGGTATCCACATTTCCATAACTTCAAACCAACCATCCTGCAGTATGCGGTATTAACAAGTACATGTAAAATCCCATTGCGGATGCTAGCTAAATGCAAATGAGCGTATACAAACATTTTATATGGTCTCAAACTATTTGCAGGACAGACATCCCAGCTCATAAAGTTATACAAGAAACTCAAAAATGCTACTCACATTTTTCCTCACGCACAAAACAAATATTAGACCGCAAGGATCTTGATCCAGGATGGGATTCTCTGCAGTTACCAAGATAAGCTTGATTTTTGTAGGAAGCTAGCCACTTGGATAACTAGTTAGTAAGTTAGCAAATAAAATTCACAGTATTTCGCACATTTTAGACGGTTGTAACACATCTAACTGGAAAATATTTAGTGTTACTAGATCACCTTGTGTCTCATTGTTGTGCGTTTCTAAACATGTGACCAGCTCAGCTATTTTAAGGGGACTAGGCCTACTGGTAAGCTTCATTAAGAAAAATAATGTAAAATGAAGAAAGCAATCTGCTTTATCTCGTAAACTAGTGCACAAGTTGACTGCAGGTATTTAAATTCAAAATAAATACTTAAATGTACTAAACTTTATTGAAAATCATACCATGGGTATTTCAAAATACCCCAGTATACCGCCCAACCCTACTGTGCCACTCTAATGTAATGATTAATGCTGGGAAACCCCCGTCTGGAAATGCCCTCCTTAGCACCTGACTGATCTTATAATTTGCTGCAAATTTTTTAGAAGTCTTTGCTAGAGATTTGTTACCTGTTGAATGGACTGCAATCATATGTTTTGTAATAGATTAGGCTATGAAAAGTTCTATATTTTAACCTGCTACTTATATCCTTACAGATCACAACAGCCAATCAGAAACATTGCAGAGGAACTGGACCCAACTTTCAAGACCAAGAGACCAGGCAAGGGGAGCATCAGAGCGGGACAGACTATTTCTGGTAGGAATAACAACGTAACACCTGACCATAACATGTAGCTTCAGATAGAGGTAATGTACAGTTATACGACCTTCTCTTGTCTTCTTTATAGGCCCATCCTCCTGTCAGTCTCATCCAATCCCCCACTCTGGCTTACATGACTTCATGGAGGAGCCTACCTTCATCCCGCCCACCAAGAGGCAAAGTGCCAAATCAAAACGCGACAAATCCAAAAAGGAGAACTGTAAGCAGCAGTGATGTCACAGTTAGAGATACTGGGCCTGTGTGTACAGGGAACAACCCCTCACCCCCCCCCCCCCATATCCACTTATACCCCCCACACTACTTAACCTGGTCCCAAGAGGACTATCTCCAGATACTTGTATTATTATTTAGTTGTCCCAACTAGCACTTTAACCAGTTAAGAAATACAGTTGGAGATGTTGTTTTTGTTTAAATTACTGGTGTAGATAAGACAACAATTTGGGTTAGTATAACCTAATATAATTAACAAAGGGAAGAATTATAGTTGACCTGACAATTATTGTATTTTGTGTTGATGAGAGAAGGTTAATATCAATCACTATATGTTTGATTGTTACTTTTATTTGTGTTTTATTATTTATTATTATTAAAGGGATACTTCAAGATTTTGGCAGTGAGGTCCTTTATCTACTTCCCCAGAGTCAGATGAACTTGGATACTGTGTTTGTCCAGTATGGAAGAAGTTAGAGGTAAATTTGTGAGCCAATACTAACTAGCGGTAGCGCAATTACTAGGAGTCTATGGGTATCTACTAGCATGCTAGCAGATACCAATAGACTTCCAGTCATTGTGCTAACGCTAGTTAGCATTGGCTCACAAATTTACCTCTAACTTTCATACTGGACACTGAGGCACAAACATGGTATCTGAGTTCATCTGACTCTGGGGAAGTAAATAGAGAGCCTCACTGCCAAAATCCTGAAGTATCCCTTTAATGGGAGATCTTAGTAACACTCCAATTCAAACGGCTTTAACCATATCTGACAGGGATTGCATCCAATCCCTCCTCTTGTCAATATCTGTTTGAAAAATACCTGAGGAGCTCTCTATCAATACTATATCAATACTATATCATGTCATTCACACCCTGCTAAAGTGACAAGTTTCCCAATTACTGGGAAATAGACTTGTCACTTTATGTTAATACTGTATTTCCCCAGTAAGCCAAGTCTATGGTAGGATATTGACTCATATGTTTAATCCCTGGGATCCCCATGCTGTACATACTGTACTGTAGCCATCCTACAGCTAACTCTACATCTTTAGTGTATCACAGGAGGACACTGCAAACCCAGTCAACGGAGCATACTGCTGACATGAGTTAACTAAACCTTCTACCGGCAACCTTAACTGGACATTGATTGGTTATGTAAGTTCAACTACTAAAATGCATCCTCAATGTAGTTTTCCCACCAACTCTCTGCTTCCCATCCTTTTGCAGCACTCCAACTGTCATTCGAGTGCATTCAACAGACAATCATCGCTCCGTACTGTACATTTCTGTTCCTTTTATTTAAACAACATTCTTTTGCACACATCATACAGTAAGTGCACATTAGACAGGCACTGCTGGGCTTGTAGTTTGCTACAACTGTTATCTTTATTGCATGACTTTTGTTTAAGCACACAATTGTTGTTTACTTATATTTTGTGACCTTTTATTGCCAGTTATTTTGTATGGAACAGTTGATTCAAACAATCGCATTTATTCTGTATTGATAAATCGTTTTAGTTTTGTGTTTATAGTGTCTTATGAACACAATCTGCTTCATTGTTTAAATTTAATCTTGTACATTACTTTTATATTAACATTATGGTCCAAATATTTTTTGCCTGTTTGAACATGAACATTCTTCATTCTGTTCTTCTATTTAAATAGAAATGTTCATATTACTATTGAGAGACGTATATTAGATACACACACTGGCATTAGTGCTCTCGTAGGTTTCTGAGAAGTTTTTCTGAATAAAATTAACAGCAATGAAACCTCAGCAGTAATATTGTCTTTTTCCTCTCTCTTAGGGAAACTTGCAGTGCCTTCGGAAAGTATTCAGATCCCTTGACTTTTCCCTCATCTTGTTACGTTACAGCCTTATTCTAAAATTGATTCAATAATTTTTTCCCCGTTAGCAATCTACACACAATACCGCATAATGACAAAGCAAAGTTATTTTTTAGCAAATGTATAAAAAAAACATACCTTATTTACATAAATATTCTGCCCCTTTGATGTGAGACTCGAAATTGAGCTCGGGTGCATCCTGTTTCTATTGATCATCTTTGAAATGTTTCTACAACTCAATTGCAGTCCATCTGTGGTAAATTCAATTGATTGGACATGATTTGAAAAGGAACACACCTGTCTATATAAGGTCCCACAGTTGACAGTGCATGTCCATGGGGTCAAAGGAATTGTCCGTAGAACTCCGAGACAGGATTGTGTCGAGGCGCAAATCTGGGGAAGGGTACCAAAACATTTCTGCAGCATTGAAGGTCCCCAAAAACAGTGGTCTCCATCTTTCTTAAATGGAAGATGTTTGGAACCAATAAGACTCTTCCTAGAGCTGGCCGCCCGGCCAAACTGAGCAATCGGGGGAGAAGGGCCTTGGTCAAGGAGGTGATCAAGAATCTGATGGTCATTCCTACAGAGTTCCTCTGTGGAGATGGGAGAACCTTCCAGAGGGACAACCATCACTGCAACACTCCACCAATCAGGCCTTTATGGTAGTGGCCAGACGGAAGCCACTCAGTAAAAGGCACATGACAGCCCGCTTGTGGTTTGCCAGAATGCACCTAAAGGACTCTCCGACCATAAGAAACACGATTCTCTGGTCCGATGAAACCAAACTTGTGATGCTTGGCATTCAGGCCAAAGAGTTCGTCTGGAGGATACCTGGCACCATCCCTATAGTGGTGACAGCATCATGCTGTGGGGATGTTTTTCAGAGGCAGGGACTGGGAGACTGGTCCGAATTGAGGGAAAGATGAATGGAGCAAAGAACAGAGATCCTTGATGAAAACCTGCTACAGAGCGCTCAGGACCTCAAACTGGGCAAAGGTTCGCCTTCCATCAGGACAACAACCCTAAGCACACAGCCAAGACAACACAGGAGTGGCTTTGGGACAAGTCTCTGAATGTCCTTGAGTTGTTCAGCCAGAGTCTGGACTTGAACCCGATCGAACGTCTCTGGAGAGACCTGAAAATAGCTGTACAGCAATGCTCCCCATCCAACCTGACAGAGCTTGTGAGGATCTGCAGAGAAGAATGGGAGAAATTTCCCAAATACAGGTGTGCCAAGCTTGTAGTGTCATACCCAAGACTTGATGCTGTAATCAATACTAAGTACTTTGTCGAAGCACCTTTTGGCAAAAGGCCTGCATACTTAAGTGACATTTCAGTTTATTTTTTAATAAATTAGCAACAATTTCAAAAAAGTTTTGCTTTGTCATTATGGGGTATTGCATGTAGATTGAGGGTGAAAAAACTATTTCATCAATTTTAGAATAAGGCTATAACATAACAAATGTGAAAAAAGTCAAGGGGTCTGAATACTTTCCGAAGGCACTGTATGCCGACGAGAAATGTGCTGTAGTAAATGTAGCTGATTATGACAAAGTTGGTTGGAATACAATAAGACAACCCAGTGGTATTTACTAGTTCTTTAATATCAAAACGTCAACAATATTACAGTACTTATTCAATCAGTACCATTTTATCATGGACCATAACATATTGTATACAAGGCATAGAAAGTCCTAGGAGCCTGCCAGTCCAAGTACATATTCGCATGAATGCAACTCAATAATCCATCAGTGTAACTGGCTCTTTAAAAACCCTGTCCTCGGATGACTGACAGTCTGTGGCGGTGATGACTCATTAACACCACTACTGTTAAGCCCACTCCATGGGTGTGGGTTAACATTTTACACCATGTAGGCAATTATGGCCCCTATTGTGAAAGTGAGATGTTCCATCTGTGGGCTATGCCTGTCACACTAGCTAAATACAGATACAGTTCAGACACCCATCCGTAGTTACTGTAACTCCACTATGATACGCTATTCCTCTGTATACTCATGACAAGTCAAGGTTACATGAGTACAGATCTGACCAATGTTTCTACACGTGTTCTTTTTAACAGTCACGGGTCTTCCCTCCACTGTAATTCAGCATTCCAACAGGAACCCGTGAGCTTTAGTCAGACAGTTTCATTCTGTGTTCATTGTGTACATTCCCAGCAGTGATAGTACTACATGATTAATATGACACATCAGAATCCCTCGGCTTTCCCAGCTCTGCCTAGTGGAGAGCCCACAGGGAAGTATCGCGTGTCAGACACTATCACGGATTTGTCATCCCATTGTACAGCACGTAGGATACCTTGTGAAAGCTATTATTTACAACAAGGGCAAAACGGCTTGAGTTAACATGCATGTATAAGCAAGTCAAAGGAACACCCACAAACAATGCTTGTGATTCCAAAGCTAGAGTGGTGAAAGGATTTAATCAAACTGGGTTAAAGGTAGCCCTTTGGAATCACTTGCAATGCCTATTACCTACATTAGATTGTGTGTCAAGTGCAATTTACATTTGTATTAGTTAATTTATGGTTCCAATGACCTTAGATAAGCTTCTGTGTAAAGGGCTTGGGAAAGCCCCACGTGAGAGGATTCCCTGACCTTTAGCATTCCCTACTACATTTATAAGGAAAGTCCAGACCCCTCACTTCCTGGCAGTGTATCATAGAGAAGAATATGACATAGTTTCCCACACATGTCCTTCACTCTTATCCCATTCAATACAAGCAGTACTTTCACACAAAGCTGCTCCAAGTCCCGTATCACATTGGCACATTCCTTAAAGTGCTGAGAAAAATACCTTATGTCCTTGCTGTAATTAATCTCCTGTGCAATTAAACGTCACATTTTGGGTTACAGTAATGTTAAATAGGGGTATTTACTTCTGCTCAGTAACTGTGGGCAGCGGAGTTTAGCCTTACAGGAAATACGTGAATATATAAGCCAGTGGGAGGCATGTGGGCAGTCACATCTAGCTGTCTGTGGTTTACACTGCTGTTGCAACCCCTCATGCGCTGTATTATACTAAAACGTCATGACTCTGCTCACACCCTCGCACATACAAATGTCAAGTGTAGTATTTCATCACGTTTAGGTCATCTAAACTATATTAACAGGAAACTATGCTAATAAAACCAGGAAATGTACAAGTATGTACATAATTGAACTAATCCAGCAGCAGACACTTGATACAGTAACTGCTGGGGAGTCAACTAATGAATAGGTCAAATAATGACAATGTTTTTCCCCCTGAACTTCCCCACCACTAGTGACATTTGAATATCAGTTTACTGGCTAACATAAATTGTATACTTTCACAGAAAGTTATTGTTACATAGAGATCTCAATATTCACATCTTTGAATGTGCATGTAAGATACAAACAAATACTGGGGTATTAAAGAGATCACAAATGCTCAAAAGTATCTGAACCTCTCAATTCCTTAGTTGACAATGTGTGGTATGAACAATCAGAGTCTAATAGTACCGGAACGATGTGTTGGCCAATCTCTGGAAAGGCATCAGAGAGCCAGTGTGTGAGGTAGTGGCCTGTAGATCAGACCTAGTATAACCCCGCCACTCCGAATCACACAGGCAGGAGCTTGGTCTCAGAGTCCTGGGAGTGCAGTGTTTCAGAACTGCTGCCCTGTTCCTGCTGAGGGTGGTGGAAACTGACATCTATCAGGCTCCTCGGCTCATCTGAGATGGAGAGGGGGGGATATAGGGGAGCGAGGGAGGAGCAGGGAGAGAAGATTGAGTTTATATTTGAATCTGAGGTTAAGACA
The DNA here is from genome assembly GCF_029448725.1 of Salvelinus fontinalis. Lineage (NCBI taxonomy): Eukaryota > Metazoa > Chordata > Actinopteri > Salmoniformes > Salmonidae > Salvelinus > Salvelinus fontinalis. Next base: position 22,559,095 of record NC_074695.1, read on the forward strand.
AAGCTGTTTCTACATTTCAGGATAACAGTTTGAAAGCTTACAGAATATTGATCCAGTATGCATGAGTTGTCCCTGATAATGAGGAACATGATTACCTGTAGGAGGAGTTGGCACAATAAGGTTTGGCCCATTGCGGGTTGTCTTCTCTGGTTTCTTTTTGATGTTGTTGATGATGATGACCAGAAACAAGATGATAAGGATGATAAAGACTCCACACGAGGCCGTTATAGCCCAAACCAGCCCTGTGCCATCTGGGAGTAAGAGGTTGGCATCTTTCAAACAAGGTGATATGACAACATCAATTTTGCCATAGTGTTAGATTCACAGGTCTTACCTTCAGAGCCCCGTTTCGTAGGTAAGGTAATCACTTGGGGGATTGAATTGTTGGTAATGCCGCACTTGCTGTCACTAACTGCATCTCCCAAGGCCACAATGTGTTCATTGGGATGGGGACAGCTGGGACAGAGATGGAGAAATAAAGATTCAAGATTGGCTTTCTCCAATACCAGATTACATTAAGTAGCCATGGCGCAGGATTTTTGTTCCGGGTTGCCGTGATTTCCTGCATACGGTAATAATTTGTTGGCAGATTAATGCCATGGCATTAGTACTATCAGTACGCCAATATTGAATCAAACTCAGAGTTTAGGGGGAAATGAAATCTAACCTTGTTCTCCAAGGCTTACACTTCTCATGGATTTGGTCACTGAAGGTCCCAACTGGACAATTCTGGCAGGAGCCTATGAAGACAGACAGGCAGAGGTTTGAGACTTGGTGAATAAGTGTCCTGAGATTGTGCGTCTTATTAGGCATGCCAGATAACTTGTATGACTTTAGTGTTTGCAGGTACAGATATGTGTCTTATTAGGCATGCCAGATAACTTGTATGACTTTAGTGTTTGCAGGTACTGATGTGTGTCTTACGTGCAGCGGGAAGAGGTTCCTGGCCCTTTCCACACTCTTGGACACAGAAGGAGCAGTGGCCATCACCACATCTGAGTCCTGCCTTACAGTCACACTCTGTGTCCTTGCTTCTTGTACAGGCCTTCTTAAGGGTCTGGGCCCCACCTACACACAAGCATGTGAAAGTGGAGTAAAATGAATAATTGTTAAGTCTAATTTATCAAACAATAGACATTTAAGTTCAGGGGTTAATAAATAATGTTAAAAGCTTAAATATCCTGGTGACATACCTACGCACTGAGTACACCTGCGACAGGAAAGTGATGTTGTGCCAGTTGTGTAGGTCTCATTCCTACAGGGAACACACAGCTTTTTCGGGTCTGGACCACAGGGAGTCACCAGACGGTTCCCTACACAAATACACACACAGACAACATTGAAAGTACTATAGTGAAATCAAATCTGCATCCATAATAACTCAGTCAGGTGATTAACATCACATTTGCTGCATCAGTAGCAATTGCAGTGGACATGAATATATAAGGTAAATGTTTTTGATAGGAAACTATTTCCATTCCCCTCCCACATAGAGCTGAGTTTATCATTGAGCTGATCCCGGGTGATCATTATCCATACCCTTTAATGTGGTCCTAATGGAAACCACTGAAAATCAACTGGGTCACTGTGGTATAACCACTAAAGAGGAAATAATATTTAATTCACAACCTGGGATACACTAGATTATCCATCCCCATGAAAGACATTGGCTCTATTCAATCTGCCTCCCAGAAGTTAATTTGTACAGCTTTGTTGACATTTAAAGGCAATGTTCCAGCTTTAGCAGAGACAGCATTCACGGTTAACGCTGCATATGTCATGTCAATCAGAAATTAACTTTACATTTCTATCGCGGAATCTGTAACGCTTAAATTTTACAGATTGAATAGACCCCATAATTTAACCAGATAAACCCTCTAGAATTGAAATCTCAAAATCCAAGCATTATTTACTTAGTACAGTTAAAGTTAAACCATATACAGTTGCCTAGTTTAAAAGCTTACCTGGATGGCAGCTTTCACAGCAGATATCCGGAGAACCAGCAGAGGTTCTCCATTGCGCACAGCCTATCGCTATCTCACCAGTGCTACTCAGACAGCCCGGTATGAGCAGGGAGAAACACAGTACTTTGAGGACCAGATGCATCGTCTTTCACAGCCCTCCCGACCAAATATATAGCTAAGGGACACAGCAGGGCTATGGATTCCAGATGACAGCAGTGCAGGTGTTAGAAAACAATAATAATCCAAATAGAATTGACATTAACAATGGTATTTCATCTACTTGAAAGCACCAGTAAACCCAGATATTACTAACTGTCCTTGCCTTAATGTACCCTACCATTGTATTGAGGGCGTGGCTAAATATGTATTGACGTTATTAAAACCAATGATTTCTAAGTGTTGAAACCAGAGCGCCCAAAAAAAAAAACTGCCTGCCTCCATCTTGGCACTCCTCCCACGATTGTAAAAAAAAAAAAAGCTGTAGAAATGCATTTGGATTTATTAAATTATCGACATTCGTTTTTGACACATTTACTGGTTTACAGACACCTTAATGCATACTTCTAAAATATATTATGTGAGCTAAACATACAAATATCTATTTTTTAAATATATTAAAACATTTTTGATAAAGTATACTTTTTTGAGATTACTCATGTTACTGCCCCATCTACAACAACAAAATACTTATTTAAGCAATAAGGCTTGAGGGGGTGTGATATATGGCCAATTTACCGAGGCTAAGGGCTGTTCTTATGCACAACGTAGAGTGCCTAGCTACAGCCCTTAGATTGGTCATGTACCACAAACCCCCGGGGTGCCAAACCTCCGGGGTGCCTTACAGCAGCATACCACCCTGCATACCACTGCTGGCTTGCTTCTGAAGCTAAGCAGGGTTGGTCCTGGTCAGTCCCTGGATGGGAGACCAGATGCTGCTGGAAGTGGTGTTGGAGGGCCAGTAGGAGGCACTCTTTCCTCTGGTCTAAAAAATATCCCAATGCCCCAGGGCAGTGATTGGGGACACTGCCCTGTGTAGGGTGCTGTCTTTCGGATGGGACGTTAAACGGGTGTCCTGACTCTCTGAGGTCATTAAAGATCCCATGGCACTTATCGTAAGAGTAGGGGTGTTAACCCCGGTGTCCTGGCTAAATTCCCAATCTGGCCCTCAAACCATCATGGTCACCTAATAATCCCCAGTTTACAATTGGCTCATTCATCCCCCTCCTCTTCCCTGTAACTATTCCCCAGGTCGTTGCTGCAAATGAGAATGTGTTCTCAGTCAACTTACCTGGTAAAATAACGGTAAAATAAAATAAAAAATTTGCTATTATAAACTGGTTACCAACATAATTAGAGAAATACAAATAAACGTTTTGTCATATCCGTGCTATACAGTCTGATATACCACGACTGTCAGCCAATTTCTACTGCCAAATTAACACATTTCTAGTGGCAAATGTGTGAAATTATAGCCATGGTATAAAAGGGATAATCAACTCGGGGCTCTATACGTTCTCTGGAAAATAATGCAACTCCGTGGGAGGTTACCTTACTGGATTATCCCTTACTTAAATTCATTTTAATCGTGATGGTGCAAATCATACTTATCCAATTGTTTTTCCAAGTTGCGTTTCCAACATTAAAGAAACAGTGCAGTCGAAAACATGATATTCTTGTGTTTAATATATATTTCCACACTGAGGTTGGAATAATAATGTGAAATTGTGAAAATGATAATGCCCTTTTAGTGTAAGAGCTGTTTGAAAAGACTGCATGAAATTTCAGCTAGTTTTGCATTGGTGGGGTTTCGATTGCCTGGCAATATCACCAGGCGGTAAAAGTTCATTGATCAATAACAAAGAGAGTTTGCCCTCCTCTCTGCCAATAACAGCTCATTTTCAGGTTACATATCCCTCCCATTAGGCTCCTCCAATTAGGCCCTTCACTCAGACCACTCCAGCTAAATTCTTGCTTGAGAAATAGCTTTTTGCTAAGAAGCCATTTTTGACCATTTTAATTGAAAACAGTCACAGTAAGGTCCTAAATTGTTACCCAGAAAGGATTTGATATTGAGTTAAAGACGTCTGCAGGAGAATTTACCTGCCCAAGTCCAATTCTCCATGGAGACACAGCACTTTGAATTTACATCATGATATATTGGACTTGGTTCAATCAATCAATCACATTTATTTTATAAAGACCTTTTTATCAGCAGTTGTCACAAATGGCTTATACAGATAACCAGCCTAAAACCCCAAAGAGCAGGCAATGCAGAGGCAGAAGCACAGTGGCTAAGAAAAACTCCCTAGAAAGGCAGGAACCTAGCAAGAATACAAGAGAGAACCCAGACTCCGAGCGGTGGCCAGTCATCTTCTGGCTATGCCAGGTGAAGATTATAAAGCCGTGTTCACATTGGCAGTTTCAAATTACTCAAATCCTATTTAGTTGCGTATCCGAATCGAATCTGTTCTTTTTCCTGCAGTCTGAACAGCCATAAAGCACATGGAATTGGATATTTCAAGCCATATTTCAAATCTGATTCCTGGCCATGTGACTTGTGTCTGACCGGTCAAATCTGATTTATTTAAACTCAAGTGATTTTTAGACTATTATTTTGCATATCTTGTTGCTTGCTAGCTACTCTGTCGACAGTTTGACAAGAACATGTGGTAGCTAACTAGCTTGGTAATAGTTTACAAACAATTACCAAGGTCACTTGTAACTTGGTCACTTGTAACTTGCTGTTTGGACAGTCCACAGTGCAAAACGGATTTGAGCATTAAGGCCTACAGTGTGAACACGGCTTAAGAGTCCATGGCCCTAAACTATATGGAAATGTTTTTACAATGTCATACCAAGGATCATTTTGCTATTTGATTTTGAATCGCAAGCCCGCTTGAAGCTTTACAGCTATTAGCCCAGACAAATGTATTGAATAACAGATTCATTACATGGAACAACAGATAGCCCCCCCCCCCCAAAGAAATCTAAAGGAAGTTTGTTCTGAAGTGTGTGTCCAATATCTGGGAGATATAAGAAAGATCAGGAAACATTTACTTTTGGTACTTAACAGTACCAGGGGACCGTCAGACGAGTCTTGTGAGGCCTGGGGGCGTCCTAGAGCAAAACAAACGACATGGAGTGTGTAGCTCAAACTGTTCGGACGCTAGCAGATCGGCTGAACCAACTTCAGACGAGTCCCAAGATCCTTGTGGGGGTCGTAGAGCAAAACGGAGAACACCATGGTGTTCGTGAGCGTCTAATTTTTCCATGTTGGCCCAAATCGGTTGCACGCTACTGATGATTTTGTGAGAAGACCGATTTTTGGATGTCTCATGGTCTGACAAACATCGCTCTAGCTCTGTCACCTTTCACCGAAGATGCAGAAGTGTGACATAGGCGGATGCGGTGGATTGAGACGCATCCAATGGAAAAATCTCTAGTTTAAATGTTTATTTAGATTTCCTCGGTGGCGTGGACATCAACGTTAGGGGTTTTAAGATCAGTTTGTTCTTCAAGATGACCAGCAGGGTCAAATAATAACAACTGGGTTGTATATATTGCATTGTCAACATGGGAGGATATGCCTTGTCACGCCCTGACTTTAGTTATATTTGCTTTCTTTATTATTTGGTTAGGTCAGGGTGTGACAAGGGGTGGTTTGTTTAGTTTTTGTATTGTCTAGGGTTTTTGTCTTGTCTAGGGTTTTTTGTTATCTATGGGGATTTTGTATTGTCTAGGGGTTGTAGGTTTATGGTGGGTTCTGAGTGGGTTCCCAATCAGAGACAGCTGTTTATCGTTGTCTCTGATTGGGGAGCCTATTTAGGTTGCCATTTTCCATGTTGGTTTGGTGGGTAGTTGTCCATGTTTAGTTGCCTGTGAGCAGTATGTTGCTTCATGTGTTCGTTTTATTGTTTTATTGTTTTGGTGGTGAATTCTTATATTAAACAAGTATGTATGCTCAAAACTCCTACACATGGGAGGAGATCCTGGCTGGAAGGGATCGCCTCCCATGGGAACAGGTGGAGGCAACCAGGAGAGCGGAGGCAGCAGGAAAGGGGAACCAGCGGTATGAGGGAACACGGCTGGCAAGGAAGCCCGAGAGGCAGACCCAAAAAATGTTTTTGGGGGGGTACACGGGGAGTGTGGCAGAGTCAGGTTGGAGACCTGAGCCAACTCCCCGTGCTTACCGTGGCGAGCATGGGACTGGTCAGGCCCCGTGCTATGGGGTGATGCTTGAAGGTGGGGGACTTTCCAGCAATGACTTCTCCCCTGTCAAAGGAGCTCATGATAAAATGAAAAATTGGTCTCTAGACCAGAGCTATTCATGTGTTCAGCCCTTCATATACATTACCATTATGACATATCCTCATGGGGTTTTCTCTGTGTTACAATAGTAGTATTGTACTGAACGAACAAAAGAAGAGACAAAATATGTTATGATCTCACACAATGGAAGAATGGGAATGTCCTCTTAGGACAGGGAGGAAGCATTTCTAGGGTGAGAACAAGGCCATGCTGAGGGAGAGAGAAAGTAGCATCAAGGGAGGAAAGATAATATTGTGCAGAGCAACACATGGTTTGGGAGAAGGCATTACAAAACCTTTCAACTTTCTTTGTCATTCCCTTGTGCTCATCCACTGTTGTTTGACTGAGTCAACCTGACTGGAGAGACTGCTACTATTCATATTTCACAACAGAGGAAATAGTAGCCTCACCACAAAAGGAGAAGCAACATTGCTGAACTGATGAAGCTTGGAAATGGAAAGTGAAACAAAAAGCAAGTTTTGTCATGAAAGTACCAATGACTCCTTCCAAAACTTTGCCATGCATGCGAAACACAATAGATCACCACATTAGATAACATTTGGCTGCATAAAATTCCAAGCAAACTGATCAAGCCCTCTTTAAATAGTTTAATTGAAATAGGGACAGCTGTGACACACTCGTTTGGAAAGGAGGTTGTTTGTTACTGCAACATGTGCTCAGAAGTTGTGCAACTGGTTTGATTAGTTCTCGCAAATGTACATTTTTTACTCGGGGGTTGAGACCTCTCATTGTCTGGATATGATAATCCAACCGTTGTAATGGAGAGGGGCTGCGCTCGGGGGCTGTGTGTGTCTGAGCGTGTGGGTGTTTGAGTGAGAAGGTCACAGAGGAGAACCAAGCAGAAAAAACACAGCCCCTTCATTATCGACGCACCTTGCCGCCAACATCAAAGAGCCATTCCAATCTCTGAAGCCAGGAGGACTTTGAGAGTTCGGTTGTTAGCCAGATGGGCAGTCCATCCAGGGGAACATACACTACATGGCCAAAAGTATGTGGACACGTTCTCGTCAAACATCTCATTCCAAAATAATTGGCATTAATATGGAGTTGGTCCCCCCCTTTTCTGCTATAACAGCCTTCTCTCTTCTGGGAAGGCTTTCCACTAGATGTTGTAACATTGCTGGGTTCAGCCACAAGACCATTGATGAGGTCAGGCACTGATGTTGGCAATTAGGCCTGGCTCGCAGTCAGCGTTCCAATTCATTCCAAAGGCATTCGATGTGGTTGAGGTCAGGGCTCTGTGCAGGCCAGTCAAGTTATTCCACACCGATCTCGACAAACCATTTCTGTATGGACCTCGCTTTGTGCACGGGCATTGTCATGCTGAAACAGGAAAAGGCCTTCCCCAAACTGTTGCCACAAAGTTGGAAGCACAGCATCATCTAGAATGTCATTGTATGCTGTAGCGTTAAGATTTCCCTTCACTGGAACTAAGGGGCCTAGTCCAAACCATGAAAAACAGGCCCAGAACAAACTTTACAGTTGGCTCTATGCATCCGAGCAGGTAGCATTCTCCTTGCATCCGCCAAGCCCACATTCGTCTGTCGGACTGCCAGATCGTGAAGTGTCATTCATCACTCCAGAGAATGCTTCCACTGCTCCTGAGTCGAGCTTTACACCACTCTAGCTCAGCTTCCAGGAGTTGCTAAGGATTGAGGTTTGGAGTTTAGTTGCTACTCCCAATAAGTTATTCCTTAAGGGACGTCCAGTGAAAAAAGGTGTCTATCCTGTGGTTAGAGACTCCAGCATCGCTTGGGTTAGACATAGGAGGGGGGAGTTAAGACGTGGGAGAGGGGACTTAGCCCTACCCCAATGTTCGGGGTAGTGCTAGATTAGGGGCGGGTTAGGATGTACCTAAGTACTTTTCGTTGATTCCATTGGGGTATTTTGTATTCGTATCTTAATCCAAGCATTTTCACTGCTCTTGCTTTGTTGATCCGACCAACAACGATGTTCCAGGCCCATGATTTCCAACACCATTCATCCGTGGTATTTAACCTGGGGTTAAGGTTATGGTTGAGACTAGGGTTTTTTAGTTAAGTCAACTTATTTTTTGTAAGATTTAAACAGAAATGCTGTTAGATCCCATCCCTCGGGAGTAGGTACCGTTGAAGGATGGGATCTAAAATTAATTAGGCCTATGTTGTTAGACCCATCCCTTGTGTAAGGTCTGCTTCCAACTCACACTCTCAAACACGTAGATCCCCTGAACGCAGCTCACTCTCCAGATCCCAATCACCTGAATACTGATCACCTGTTCACACACCTGTTTGTCATTATCACACACTATTTAGTTCAGTTCTTCACACCCCATCATTGTGAGGTAATGTTTGTTTTGTGACACACTTCTATTTGAAGCGCTGGGTTTCCTGTAGTTAATCCTCCTGTGTATGATAGTTTGGGCCTGCCTCACTAATGTTGCCTATTACCTGCCTGTAATTATTAGTCGTTGTTAATTGTTTTTAATAACCTGCCCAGGGACTGCGGTTGAAAATTAGCCGGCTGGCTAAAACCGTCACTTTTACTGAAATGTTGATTAATCTGCACTGTCCCTGTAAAATAAACTCAAACTCAATTTAGCCTATCGGATTTCCTGTTATCAACCTATTGTCTGATCTCCCAGACAACTTTACTAGCCTTTTCCCTGCCTGTACTGTTGCCTTGTTTGGACCCCCTGTGTATGACCTTCTGCCTGTCCCTGGACACAGCTACCTGCCTCCTCCTGTGGTCCTTTGCAAATAAACACCTGCTGCGCCCTGCGCTTGAAACCAGCTCTCTGTCTCCCATCGTGTTCATTACACCTTGGAAGTATCAATCAAGTTCAAGTTTATTTTATATAGCCCTTCGTACATCAGCTAATATCTCGAAGTGCTGTACAGAAACCCAGCCTAAAACCCCAAACAGCAAGCAATGCAGGTGTAGAAGCACGGTGGCTAGGAAAAACTCCCTAGAAAGGCCAAAACCTAGGAAGAAACCTAGAGAGGAACCAGGCTATGAGGGGTGGCCAGTCCTCTTCTGGCTGTGCCGGGTGGAGATTATAACAGAACTATGCCAAGATGTTCAAAATGTTCATAAGTGACAAGCATGGTCAAATAATAATCATGAATAATTTTCAGTTGGCTTTTCATAGCCGATCATTAAGAGTTGAAAACAGCAGGTCTGGGACAGGTGGCGGTTCCATAACCGCAGGCAGAACAGTTGAAACTGGAATAGCAGCAAGGCCAGGTGGACTGGGGACAGCAAGGAGTCATCATGCCCGGTAGTCCTGACGTATGGTCCTAGGGCTCAGGTCCTCCGAGAGAGAGAAATAAAGAGAGAAGGAGAGAATTAGAGAGAGCCAAGATTTTCAAAATGTTCATAAATGACAAGCATGGTCAAATAATAATCAGGAATAAATGTCAGTTTGCTTTCATAGCCGATCATTAAGAGTTGAAAGCTGCAGGTCTGGGACAGGTAGGGGTTCCATAACCGCAGGCAGAGCAGTTGAAAGACACTAGAAGTGACGTATGTAGTATGTATTATTGTATTATTATTGAAGTTGGGTAATCTCCACTAAATAATATTTCGAATTGGGTAACCTGGTTAAACTGTTGGGGTAAATTATTTGCACCTTTGTGTTGCTGTCTCTGATCTTCTTTCAACCTTTCACACACCCCACTTTGTCCAACACACACGGGTGTAGGATTTAAGGTCATCAGGACATGAAACGTCAAAAACTTAATCTGCCTACACATGTTACATCAATAGCACACCCCCACTTCTCCCACTCTAAACAATACTTGCGTACACACACACAGCATGTTGAAGTGTAGGCCCCTACCACTACAGCCTGTCATAATAACACTGTCTAGTAAAAGAGCTGCTCAGTCAGTTTGTCAAAGTGAGGGCTGAGGTGGTTTTGAGTAAAGTTATTGACACATAACAGAACCTTTTTATATAGTGGGCTTAGATATTTGCATCGAACAGGGCCATACTGAAACTACGTCACTCCACATTTCACGCAAACCTTTCCACCAGCTGTGCAACACAGCCATTCTAGTCACCACATGTTCTGGGCTGTAGCTCTGAAGAGGCTTGCTCTAGTGTCTACAGTAAAAGTGCCACCTCTGCAGCTGGGGTCACCTCCTCTGCCTCTCCTGGGCCACAGCAGAAGCGTCACTTCCTGTTAGAAGCACCACATCCTCCCACTCGTGTGACTGACGGTTAGCATGTCAGTAGGGTCTCATGACGTCCCAGCGGGGTCTGCTCTGGCCTGGTGTGATCCTCACTCAGGCTCAGACTGTCAGCCCACAGGGAAAGTACAGCAGTGTTTGTACCAGTAAGTTCCACTCGGAGGCGGGTAGATTTACCAGCAAAGCAGATACCTTCATCAAGAAAAAAGATAAGACACTACAGAATGTATTGCCTTGCCAGAAATAACACCACATTTGCAAACCACGGTGTATAGTGTACACTTATTCATTGTGCACTGGCACACATCAATTCATACATTATCCACCAGTGATATACTCCTGAGACCTAGCAATTCATTTTTGTCCTCCAATAAACATGAGTATTTGGTCTGTATCTCTAAGGCCATACATGCCACTGTGCTAGGTCTTGTACATTTGAGAGAACATTCAGGCTTTTCAATGATACTACGTGTGGGGGTGTCACCTTGATAATATCTTCTTTCTGGTTCTTGCTACAACCACAATTACCATCACGATTACCATCACAATTAGCACATTTTATGGTAGGTGTGTGTAATTGTCTAATTGATTTTGAACTTTGACCTTTGTACAAATGGTCTTCTGTAGAGTAAAGACCCATGATGATCACAAGGAAATACACTGAACAAAAATATAAACGCAACATGTAAAGTGTTGGTTCCATGAGCTGAAATAAAAGATCCCAGAAATGTTTCATATGCACAAGAAGCTTATTTCCTAAAATGTTAGTGAGCATTTCTCCTTTGCCAAGATAATCCATCCACCTGACAGGTGTGGCATATCAAGAAGCTGATTAAACAGCATGATCATTACACAGTTGCACCTTGTCCTGGGGACAATAAAAGGCCAATCTAAAATGTGCAGTTTTGTCACACAACACAATGCCACAGATGTCTCAAGTTTTGAGTGAGCGCGCAAAGGGCATGCTGACTGTAGGAATGCCACCAACGCCGTTTTAGAGAATTTGGCAGTACATCCAACCGGCTTCACATCCGCATATCGTGTATGGCGTTGTGTGTGCGAGCGGTTTGCCGATGTCAATGTTGTGAACTGAGTGCCCCATGGTGGCGGTTGGGTTATGGTATGGGCAGGCATAAGCTACGGACAATGAACACAATTGCATTTTATCGATGGCAATTTGAATGCACAGAAATACCATGAAATACCGTGTTGAGATCCTGAGGCCCATTGTGAGGCCCATTTTCTTTAAGATATCTGTGACAGATAGATGAATATCTGCATTCCCAGTCATGTGAAATCCAGATTAGAGCCTAATGAATTTATTTACATTGACTGATTTCCTCATATGAACTTTAACTCAGTAAAATCAATGAAATTGTTGCATGTTGCGTTTATATTTTTGGTCATCATAAGTATGTGTCACGACTTCTGCCGAAGTGGTTGCCTCTCCTTGTTCGGGCGGTGTTCGGCAGTCGACGTCACCGGTCTTCTAGCCATCATCGATCCATTTTTCATTTTCCATTGGTTTTGTCTTGTCTTCCCACACACCTGTTTTCAATCCCATCCATTACCTCTTGTGTATTTAACCCTCTGTTTCCCCTCATGTCTTTGTCAGAGATTGTTTTATGTCAAGTGTTGTTTCTTGGTGTATAGGTGCGCGACGGGTCCTCGTACCCATGTTTATTTTATGTATGTACATTTTCGTGTTTGGAGCATGTTAAGTGGACATTTATTAAAAGTCTCCATTTACACTCCGTTTAACTCTCCTGCGCCTGACTTCCCAGCCACCTATACACACGACTCTGACAGTATGTTTTCCATGTGATTTTCAGAGGCCGAGGGACAGTGATCTGAAGTTTGGCCAAAGAAATTAATGATAATGTCTTAAATGTCATAATTTTATGATTTACAACTTTGGTTTAGTAATCCAACATTTGGCTCTAAATTTTGACCAGTTCGATCTATCAACTCAGAGGGATGAGCATATGAACGAGAACATGCTCAACTACTGGAAAATGCGTTTTGGGAGGTTGAAATCATATATTTATTATCTTGATGTACTATCTGTACTTACTGTATGGGTTAAATTTACCCGGGACACAAACGGTGAAGGCCGAATCGAACATAAAGGGTTAAATAAGAGCTAGCTAATAAATGTCCTCTGCTAACTAGGTTTTTACCTCCTGTCCCCATTTACTCTAATGTCAAATGTTGAATATTTACTATCAACCCTAATGGCCACTACAGTTTACATACAATACAAATTTACAAATATTTTATACAAATATTTTTTCGCATTATTTTCTTTGTAACATGTTTTTTCCACCCAAAATATAAACTCAGCAAAAAAAATACATCCTCTTACTGTCAATTGCATTTATTTTCAGAAACTTAACATGTGTAAATATTTGTATGAACATAAGATTCAACAACTGAGACATAAACTGAACAAGTTCCGCAGACATGTGACTAACAGAAATGGAATAATGTGTCCCTGAACAAAGGGTGGGTCAAAATCAAAAGTAACAGTCAGTATCTGGTGTGGCGACCAGTTTCATTAAATACTGCAGTGCATCTCCTCCTCATGGACTGCACCAGATTTGCCAGTTCTTGCTGTGAGATGTTACCCCACTCTTCCACCAAAGCACCTGCAAGTTCCCAGACATTTCTGGGGGGAATGGCCCTAGCCCTCACCCTCTGATCCAACAGGTTCCAGACTTGCTCAATGGGATTGAGATCCGGGCTCTTCGCTCGCCATGGCAGAACACTGACGTTGCTGTCTTGCAGGAAATCACGCACAGAACGAGCAGTATGGCTGGTGGCATTGTCATGCTGGAGGATCATGTCAAGATAAACCTGCAGGAAGGGTACCACATGAGGGAGGAGGATGTCCTCCCTGTAATGCACAGCGTTGAGATTGCCTGCAATGACAACAAGCTCAGTCCAATGATGCTGTGACACACCGCCCCAGACCGTGTTGGACCCTCCAGCTCCAAATCGATCCCGCTCCAGAGTACAGACCTCGGTGTAACGCTCATTCCTTCGACGATAAACACGAATCCGACCATCACCCCCCCGAATCCAACCGGGACTCGTCAGTGAAGATGTCTGGTGAGGACCTGCCTTACAACAGGCTTACAAGCCCTCAGTCCAGCCTCTCTCAGCCTATTGCGGACAGTCTGAGCACTGATGGAGGGATTGTGCATTCCTGGTGTAACTCGGGCAGTCGTTGTTGCCATCATGTACCTGTTCCGCAGGTGTGATGTTCGGATGTACCAATCCTGTGCAGGTGTTGTTACATGTGGTCTGCCACTTCGAGGACGATCAGCTGTCCGTCCTGTCTCCCTGTAGCGCTGTCTTAGACATCTCACAGTATGGACATTGCAATTTATTGCCACATCAGCAGTCTTCATGCCTCTTTGCAGCATGCCTAAGGCACGTTCACGCAGATGAGCAGGGACCCTTGGCATCGTTCTTTTGGTGTTTTTCAGTCAGTAGAAAGGCCTCTTTAGTGTCCTAAGTTTTCATAACTGTGACCTTAATTGCCTACTGTCTGTATGCTGTTAGTGTTTTTTCAACGACTGTTCCACAGGTGCATGTTCATTAATTGTTTATGGTTCATTGAACAAGCATGGGAAATAGTGTTTAATAAACCCTTTACAATGAAGATCTGTGAAGTTATTTGGATTTTTACGAATCATCTTTGAAAGACAGGGTCCTGAAAAAGGGAAGTTTCTTTTTTTGCTGAGTTTATATAATAATTCCAAAATCTTTTTTTTGCTTGATCTCAGAAGGATACTCATCTGGCCTAGTCTTTTTGAACAGATTTCATTTTGATCTGAAAACACTAATTTATATCACTTCTGCTATTTCTAAATGTATTCTACAAATTCAACCTTTCACAAATTGTTTACTTGAATGGGTGAATACGGAATAGGACAAATATAACAATAAATACCTCACATGGCTGGATGTCTCCTACTGCTGGTTAAATATAGTAAATGCAATTCTGACTATTGGCTACCATTGAGCTATATAACACTTAGCATCATCTAATACAGTTAAAAGTTGTCTAACCAACCTTTTCTTCTGGTTTCTGTATGTACAACTAAAAAGCACATCAATTGCATAGTTCACAATGTTGTTTTTTAGAAGAGAAAAACAGACAAAATCTTTGTACATATATATTTTTTTATTCTTATATATAATACATTTCTATGTACAATTTATTCCTCTTTTTGTAAAGAAACAAAATGACGGACGAAGCTTTGATTGCAAACAGTGTTTCATACTAAAGGGCCAGAGAGAGAGCGAGACAATGAAAAAGTGCTCAAATAATTAGGAGAGTGCCGTGATAGAAAGGTCTTATGCACCACACCGTTTCTGTGTTGTCGGTAAACTCAAACACAGCTTTATTCATTTGTTTCACAAGAAGAATTTTTCATCAGAAATCATCTGGTGATATCACAGAACAATACCTACACTGTACAGAACTACACACCTCACTGTGTGAAGCTTTGGTTATCTCTGTTTCAGTCAACACTGATGACTGGAGAGGGACATCCATCCACTTTCAGCGACCCTGTTGGCTTTAACTGGTGATGATCAGCTTAGTTCTGTTTCAGGTAGTAGACCTCTGTTGTGGAGGTCACGGGTCAATTGACTGCATTATTAATGAGACATTGGACAAAGCACATCTAGGACAGTGGCCATAACCTGGCCACTGAGTCACAGAGAGGGAAACTATGTGTGATTGTCTATGTGTCATAGAGAGGTATGACACTGACCTTCAATGCAACATCATGATCACATAAATATCACAAAAATTCTCCAGTGTATGGATTCTCCATTTAGACCATTGGCAAGAGGCACTACCCCCCAAATTTAAACTAACAACTGGCTACAGTGTCTCCCTTATGAAGTTGGACAAATACAAGGGCTGTCAAATGGGCTGAGGCTAGCTTTGACTAGTTAGATTACTGATATGCTATCTTATCTGGTATGCAGGGAGACCATGACATATTATGTAGGGGGACCAGCTGCATACGGGATAAGATAGCAGGTCAGTCAGTTAGAGCAGGAGTTTTGGTATTATGGGCTAAACAGTGGAAGTTTGTGTAAAGGGTGACATGCTAGGAGGCTGGCTGGGAATCCAGAGCCTCTGGCGGGCTTTCCTTTTCCAGAGCTCTGGGTGGGTCTGGGGGATTGAGATCCAGACCCAGTAAGTTGGCCTGGATGTCTGGTTCTACAAACTGCAGGTAGTCGTACTCCACATAGAGTAAGTACATGCTCTCAGGACTGGACTGTCTGTGTGGCAGCTCACAAGGATCACCACATTGAACACCACTCACATCGATTTTACAAACTGTACACGTCACGTCAATACAAAGGAGCTGGCAGGGGTTCAGATCAGACACTGAGGCTCTGTGTGTTTGTGTGATAGCAGGACTCTCATCTGTTCTGTTGTGCTCTAGTCTGCTGTCTTCCCCTGCTCCGACATCAGAGGGAGGGAGGGGAGAGGACCAGCGTCTACATTCTCAACTCAGGGATAGTCAGTAGCAGAGAGGTAAAGAAGAAAAGGAGAGGCGGGACGGAGAGGTGTCAGGCAGTTGGACGGGGGAGTTGTTTGTGCTCAGCGAGTTTTTAAAAGGCACTGTCCTGTCTGTCACATGATGTCAACAAAGAACTCACAGGGATTGCCCATAGCGTGCTGAAAGGACTGGCGGCTGGCCGTGAGTTCAGGGGGGACGGCTCCTAGCTCCCGTACCGGGGGGGCCCCGGGAGGGGTGCTGTTGCTGACGGAGGTCTTAGGGGCCAGCCGGGCCAGGCAGTATGGGGGGGGCAGGCCGGGGGGGCCGTAGGAGGAGGCGTGGCTTCGCTCACTGTGGCCACATGAGCCAAGCCCAGGCTGGGTGAAAGGGGCGTGTTTGTAGGTGAAGGAGGCGTGGCTGTGGGCGTGGCTATTCTGTGAGTGACAGTGGCTCCTGTGAGACTGGGCATGGCTGAAACCCGAGCGGGCATGGCTGTTGCTGGAGTGGGCATGGCTGCTGTGATGACTCAACTGGCTGGCGGACCTATCGCCAGGGCGCCTTGCCCCTAGGATGCCCGGTGGCTCGGATTCACTGCATGTGGATCTGTGACCCTTCTCTTGTGGGGAGGAGCGTCGGCTAGGGCCCTTCCCTGTCCCAGTACCCACACTGGGGTTGGATCCACTGCTTCTGCTTCCTAGGAGAGGACAGAGACACACACACGTCAGCTGGGCAGTCTCTCACCTGGTTAAACAACACCAGACACACATCAGCAGCTACTTATTACTGATTTTGAACAGTTGGCTGAATTGGCTACCATTGCTGTGATAATCATGGTGGTTTAACATTCATTATAATTCCCATCCACTATACAGACCTAGTTGTTAACAATCAAAGATAAACACATAATAATTCCCTGGCTTTTTCTCCCCCAAATCTCAGACCGACTTCCCACTGGGCACAGACGTCAGTCCAACGTCTAGTTTTGATTTACATTTGGTTAGTTGTCAACTAACCTGAATTCAAAGTGAAATCAACAAAACAATTCATATAATTGGATTTAGGTTCAAGTTGAGTGAAATAATGGAATTCCCTTACGTTAATGATTTTTTTTCAAATCAATCAGTTTTCCATGTTGATTCGACGTCATCACATTGAACTTTTTGTTGTTGAAATGATGTGAAAACAACATCGATTCAACCAGTTTTTGCCCAGCAGGTTGAGATGCCACTCTGCCACCTATCAATGCTGACTATGGACTCCCCTCTGGATTTTATTGATACAAATGTAACGATACACCTGCATCAAAGACACATTTTAACATTGGAGCACTGCATTGGTAACAGCCCAACAAATGGTGCTTTTATGATCTGTTCTCGGAGAAAGAAATCCATTCCGCATCACAATGTTTCATTGTACAGAGAAAGATGAAAACGATCGTACTGATACAGGTGTACAACATTATCACCATGATCAAACATTTCCCCACCTTTCAATAAGCAATGAGCCCAACAGTACTGGGTAAAGTGGTGAAGGATCGCCCCCTAGCAGTGAGAATGATAGTGCAAGGCTTGGCCTAAACGGATCCTCCTGAGTCATGCACATCTCTGACTGAGACTACAGCAGCACAGTACCAACCAACACATGCCCACAAGTGCAGAGAGGGAGTACAGACGGTCAGGAGAGGAGAGTCAAACAGACACAGCCACAGGAGCAGAAACAGTATGGACACACACCAACACACACGCATACACTCACACACCCAGAGGGAGAAGCACAGGAAACAATAACCTTAAACGCTATGGTATGAGGGGAACGAGGTGTATATATATATATATTCACCTAGTATATATATATCTAAAGAGAGACAAAAATATTTAGAAATGTAGAGAGAGGAGAGGGCAAAGAGCAAGAGAGGAGGCAAGATAAAAAGTTGCGATGGATTGAGAGAGAGAGAGAGAGAGAGAGAGAGAGAGAGAGAGAGAGAGAGAGAGAGAGAGAGAGAGAGAGAGAGAGAGAGAGAGAGAGAGAGAGAGAGAGAGAGAGAGAGAAAGAGAGAGGTACAGGTAGCAGAGAAATAGAGGTAGTAGCGAGTGGGCTAGCTGTTAGCTTACCGGATCCCCAGAGTCCTGGGACTACCTGGTCCATCAGTCTACCGTTGCCCAGCAGAAACAGAGGGAACAACAGAGTTACACACACCTCCCAGCCCAGCCTAACCTGTCTACTGCTGTCACCTCCCAGCCCAGCCTAACCTGTCTACTGCTGTCACCTCCCAGCCCAGCCTAACCTGTCTACTGCTGTCACCTCCCAGCCCAGCCTAACCTGTCTACTGCTGTCACCTCCCAGGCCAGCCTAACCTGTCTACTGCTGTCACCTCCCAGCCCAGCCTAACCTGTCTACTGCTGTCACCTCCCAGCCCAGCCTAACCTGTCTACTGCTGTTACCTCCCAGCCTAGCCTAACCTGTCTACTGCTGTCACCTCCCAGCCCAGCCTAACCTGTCTAACCCAGTCTACTTACTGTCACCTCCCAGCCCAGCATAACCTGTCTATTGCTGTCACCTCCCAACCCAGCCTAGCCTGTCTACTGCTGTCACCTCCCAGCCCAGCCTAACCTGTCTACTGCTGTCACCTCCCAGCCCAGCCTAACCTGTCTAACCCGTCAACTGCTGTCACCTCCCAGCCCAGCCTAACCTGTCTACTGCTGTCACCTCCCAGCCTAGCCTAACCTGTCTAACCCAGTCTACTTACTGTCACCTCCCAGCCCAGCCTAACCTGTCTAACCCAGTCTACTTACTGTCTTCTCCCAGCCCAGCCTAACCTGTCTACTGCTGTCACCTCCCAGCCCAGCCTAACCTGTCTAACCTGTCTACTGCTGTCACCTCCCAACATAGCCTAACCTGTCTACTGCTGTCACCTCCCAACCCAGCCTAACCGGTCTACTGCTGTCACCTCCCAACCCAGCATAACCTTTCTACTGCTGTCACCTCCGAACCCAGCATAACCGGTCTACTGCTGTCACCTCCGAACCCAGCATAACCTGTCTACTGCTGTCACCTCCCAACCCAGCATAACATGTCTACTGCTGTCACCTCCCAACCCAGCATAACCTGTCTACTGCTGTCACCTCCGAACCCAGCATAACATGTCTACTGCTGTCATCTCCGAACCCAGCATAACCTGTCTATTGCTGTCACCTCCCAGCCCAGCCTAACCTGTCTACAGCTATCACCTCCCAGCCCAGCCTAACCTGTCTAACCTATCTACAGCTATCACCTCCCAGCCCAGCCTAACCTGTCTAACCTATCTACAGCTATCACCTCCCAGCCTAGCCTAACCTGTCTACAGCTATCACCTCACAGCCCAGTCTAACCTGTCTAACCTGTCTACAGCTGTCACCTCCCAACCCAGCATAACCTGTCTACTGCTGTCACCTCCCAACCCAGCATAACCTGTCTACTGCTGTCACCTCCAAACCCAGCATAACCTGTCTACTGCTGTCACCTCCCAACCCAGCATAACCTGTCTACTGCTGTCACCTCCCAACCCAGCATAACCTGTCTATTGCTGTCACCTCCCAACCCAGCATAACCTGTCTACTGCTGTCACCTCCGAACCCAGCATAACATGTCTACTGCTGTCACCTCCCAACCCAGCATAACCTGTCTATTGCTGTCACCTCCCAACCCAGCATAACCTGTCTACTGCTGTCCCTTCCCAACCCAGCATAACCTGTCTACTGCTGTCACCTCCCAACCCAGTATAACCTGTCTACTGCTGTCACCTCCCAACCCAGCATAACCTGTCTATTGCTGTCACCTCCCAACCCAGCATAACCTGTCTACTGCTGTCACCTCCCAACCCAGCATAACCTGTCTACTGCTGTCACCTCCCAACCCAGCATAACCTGTCTACTGCTGTCACCTCCCAGCCCAGCCTAACCTGTCTACTGCTGTCACCTCCTAACCCAACCTGTCTACTGCTGTCACCTCCTAACCCAACCTGTCTACTGCTGTCATCTCCTAACCCAACGTGTCTACTGCTGTCACCTCCCAACCCAGCCTGTCTACTGCTGTCACCTCCCAACCCAACCTGTCTACTGCTGTCAACTTCTAACCCAACCTGTCTACTGCTGACACCTCCTAACCCAACCTGTCTACTGCTGTCACCTCCTAACCCAACCTGTCTACTGCTGTCACCTCCCAACCCAGCCTGTCTACTGCTGTCACCTCCTAACCAACCTGTCTACTGCTGTCACCTCCCAACCCAACCTGTCTACGGCTGTCACCTTCCAACACAACCTGTCTACTGCTGTCACCTCCTAACCCAACCTGTCTACTGCTGTCACCTCCTAACCCAACCTGTCTACTGCTGTCACCTCCCAACCCAACCTGTCTACTGCTGTCACCTTCCAACACAACCTGTCTACTGCTGTCACCTCCTAACCCAACCTGTCTACTGCTGTCACCTCCCAACCCAGCCTGTCTACTGCTGTCACCTCCCAACCCAGCATAACCTGTCTACAGCTGTCACCTCACAGCCCAGCCTAAAATGTCTACTGCTGTCACCTCCCAACCCAGCATAACATGTCTACTGCTGTCACCTCCCAACCCAGCATAGCCTGTCTACTGCTGTCACCTCCCAACCCAGCATAACCTGTCTATTGCTGTCACCTCCCAACCCAGCATAACCTGTCTACTGCTGTCACCTTCCAACCCAGCATAACCTGTCTACTGCTGTCACCTCCCAGCCCAGCCTAACCTGTCTACTGCTGTCACCTCCTAACCCAACCTGTCTACTGCTGTCTCCTCCTAACCCAACCTGTCTACTGCTGTCATCTCCTAACCCAACGTGTCTACTGCTGTCACCTTCCAACCCAGCCTGTCTACTGCTGTCACCTTCCAACACAACCTGTCTACTGCTGTCAACTTCTAACCCAACCTGTCTACTGCTGTCACCTCCTAACCCAACCTGTCTACTGCTGTCACCTCCCAACCCAACCTGTCTACTGCTGTCACCTTCCAACACAACCTGTCTACTGCTGTCACCTCCTAACAAAACCTGTCTACTGCTGTCACCTCCTAACCCAACCTGTCTACTGCTGTCACCTCCTAACCAAACCTGTCTACTGCTGTCACCTCCTAACCCAAATAGGTCTACTGCTGTCACCTCCTAACCCAACCTGTCTACTGCTGTCACCTTCCAACCCAACCTGTCTAATGCTGTCACCTTCCAACCCAAATAGGTCTACTGCTGTCACCTCCTAACCCAACCTGTCTACTGCTGTCACCTCCCAACCCAACCTGTCTACTGCTGTCACCTCCTAACCCAACCTGTCTACTGCTGTCACCTCCTAACCCAACCTGTCTACGGCTGTCACCTCCTAACCCAACCTGTCTACTGCTGTCACCTCCCAACGCAACCTGTCTACTGCTGTCACCTCCTAACCCAACCTGTCTACTGCTGTCACCTCCTAACCCAACCTGTCTACTGCTGTCACCTTCCAACCCAACCTGTCTACTGCTGTCACCTTCCAACCCAACCTGTCTACTGCTGTCATCTCCTAAACCAACCTGTCTACTGCTGTCACCTCCCAACCCAGCCTGTCTACTGCTGTCACCTCCTAACCCAACCTGTCTACTGCTGTCACCTCCAAACCCAACCTGTCTACTGCTGTCACCTCCTAACCCAACCTGTCTACTGCTGTCACCTCCTAACCCAACCTGTCTACTGCTGTCACCTCCCAACCCAACCTGTCTACTGCTGTCACCTCCTAACCAAACCTGTCTACTGCTGTCACCTCCTAACCCAACCTGTCTACTGCTGTCACCTCCTAACCCAACCTGTCTACTGCTGTCACCTCCTAAATAAACATGTCTACTGCTGTCACCTCCTAACCCAACCTGTCTACTGCTGTCACCTCCTAACCCAACCTGTCTACTGCTGTCACATCCTAACCCAACCTGTCTACTGCTGTCACCTCCTAACCCAACCTGTCTACTGCTGTCACCTCCTAACCCAACCTGTCTACTGCTGTCACCTCCCAACCCAACCTGTCTACTGCTGTCACCTCCTAACCAACCTGTCTACTGCTGTCATCTCCCAACCCAACCTGTCTATTGCTGTTACCTCCGAACCCAACCTGTCTACTGCTGTCACCTCCCAACACAACCTGTCTACTGCTGTCACCTCCTAACCCAACCTGTCTACTGCTGTCACCTCCCAACCCAACCTGTCTATTGCTGTTATCTCCGAACCCAACCTGTCTACTGCTGTCACCTCCCAACACAACCTGTCTACTGCTGTCATCTCCTAACCCAACCTGTCTACTGCTGTCACCTCCCAACCCAGCCTGTCTACTGCTGTCACCTTCCAACCCAACCTGTCTACTGCTGTCACCTTCCAATCCAACCTGTCTACTGCTGTCACCTTCCAACCCAACCTGTCTACTGCTGTCACCTCCTAACCAAACCTGTCTACTGCTGTCACCTCCCAACCCAACCTGTCTACTGCTGTCACCTCCTAACCCAACCTGTCTACTGCTGTCACCTCCTAACCCAACTTGTCTACTGCTGTCATCTCCTAACCCAACCTGTCTACTGCTGTCACCTCCCAACCCAACCTGTCTACTGCTGTCACCTCCTAACCCAACCTGTCTACTGCTGTCACCTCCTAACCCAACCTGTCTACTGCTGTCATCTCCTAACCAACCTGTCTACTGCTGTCACCTCCTAACCCAACCTGTCTACTGCTGTCACCTCCTAAACCAACCTGTCTACTGCTGTCACCTCCGAAACCAACCTGTCTACTGCTGTCACCTCCCAACACAACCTGTCTACTGCTGTCACCTCCTAACCAACCTGTCTACTACTGTCACCTCCTAACCAACCTGTCTACTGCTGTCACCTCCTAACCCAACCTGTCTACTGCTGTCACCTCCCAACCCAACCTGTCTACTGCTGTCACCTCCCAACCCAGCCTGTCTACTGCTGTCACCTCCTAACCCAACCTGTCTACTACTGTCACCTCCTAACCAACCTGTCTACTGCTGTCACCTCCTAACCCAACCTGTCTACTGCTGCCACCTCCCAACCCAACCTGTCTACTGCTGTCACCTCCCAACCCAACCTGTCTACTGCTGTCACCTCCTAACCAACCTGTCTACTGCTGTCACCTCCTAACCAACCTGTCTACTGCTGTCACCTCCCAACCCAACCTGTCTACTGCTGTCACCTCCTAACCCAACCTGTCTACTGCTGTCACCTCCTAACCCAACCTGTCTACTGCTGTCACCTCCCAACCCAGCCTGTCTACGGCTCTCACCTCCCGAACAAACCTGTCTACTGCTGTCACCTCCTAACCCAGCCTGTCTACTGCTGTCACCTCCCAACCCAACCTGTCTACTGCTGTCACCTCCTAACCCAACCTGTCTACTGCTGTCACCTCCCAACCCAGCATAGCCTGTCTACTGCTGTCACCTCCCAACCCAGCATAACCTGTCTATTGCTGTCACCTCCCAACCCAGCATAACCTGTCTACTGCTGTCACCTTCCAACCCAGCATAACCTGTCTACTGCTGTCACCTCCCAGCCCAGCCTAACCTGTCTACTGCTGTCACCTTCCAACCCAGCCTGTCTACTGCTGTCACCTCCCAACCCAACCTGTCTACTGCTGTCAACTTCTAACCCAACCTGTCTACTGCTGTCACCTCCTAACCCAACCTGTCTACTGCTGTCACCTCCTAACCCAACCTGTCTACTGCTGTCACCTCCCAACCCAACCTGTCTACTGCTGTCACCTCCCAACCCAGCCTGTCTACGGCTCTCACCTCCCGAACAAACCTGTCTACTGCAGTCACCTCCTAACCCAACCTGTCTACTGCTGTCACCTCCCAACCCAACCTGTCTACTGCTGTCACCTCCTAACCCAACCTGTCTACTGCTGTCACCTCCCAACCCAACCTGTCTACTGCTGTCACCTCCTAACCAACCTGTCTACTGCTGTCACCTCCTAACCAAACCTGTCTACTGCTGTCACCTCCCAACCCAACCTGTCTACTGCTGTCACCTCCCAACCCAACCTGTCTACTGCTGTCACCTCCTAACCAACCTGTCTACTGCTGTCACCTCCTAACCAACCTGTCTACTGCTGTCACCTCCCAACCCAACCTGTCTACTGCTGTCACCTCCCAACCCAACCTGTCTACTGCTGTCACCTCCTAACCAAACATGTCTACTGCTGTCACCTCCCAACCCAGCATAACCTGTCTACTGCTGTCACCTCCCAACCCAGCATAACCTGTCTACTGCTGTCACCTCCCAACCCAGCATAACCTGTCTACTGCTGTCACCTCCCAGCCCAGCCTAACCTGTCTACTGCTGTCACCTCCTAACCCAACCTGTCTACTGCTGTCACCTCCTAACCCAACCTGTCTACTGCTGTCATCTCCTAACCCAACGTGTCTACTGCTGTCACCTCCCAACCCAGCCTGTCTACTGCTGTCACCTCCCAACCCAACCTGTCTACTGCTGTCAACTTCTAACCCAACCTGTCTACTGCTGTCACCTCCTAACCCAACCTGTCTACTGCTGTCACCTCCTAACCCAACCTGTCTACTGCTGTCACCTCCCAACCCAGCCTGTCTACTGCTGTCACCTCCTAACCAACCTGTCTACTGCTGTCACCTCCCAACCCAACCTGTCTACGGCTGTCACCTTCCAACACAACCTGTCTACTGCTGTCACCTCCTAACCCAACCTGTCTACTGCTGTCACCTCCTAACCCAACCTGTCTACTGCTGTCACCTCCCAACCCAACCTGTCTACTGCTGTCACCTTCCAACACAACCTGTCTACTGCTGTCACCTCCTAACCCAACCTGTCTACTGCTGTCACCTCCCAACCCAGCCTGTCTACTGCTGTCACCTCCCAACCCAGCATAACCTGTCTACAGCTGTCACCTCACAGCCCAGCCTAACCTGTCTACTGCTGTCACCTCCCAACCCAGCATAACATGTCTACTGCTGTCACCTCCCAACCCAGCCTAACCTGTCTACTGCTGTCACCTCCCAACCCAGCATAACATGTCTACTGCTGTCACCTCCGAACCCAGCATAACCTGTCTACTGCTGTCACCTCCCAACCCAGCATAGCCTGTCTACTGCTGTCACCTCCCAACCCAGCATAACCTGTCTATTGCTGTCACCTCCCAACCCAGCATAACCTGTCTACTGCTGTCACCTTCCAACCCAGCATAACCTGTCTACTGCTGTCACCTCCCAGCCCAGCCTAACTTGTCTACTGCTGTCACCTCCTAACCCAACCTGTCTACTGCTGTCACCTCCTAACCCAACCTGTCTACTGCTGTCATCTCCTAACCCAACGTATCTACTGCTGTCACCTTCCAACCCAGCCTGTCTACTGCTGTCACCTCCCAACCCAACCTGTCTACTGCTGTCAACTTCTAACCCAACCTGTCTACTGCTGTCACCTCCTAACCCAACCTGTCTACTGCTGTCACCTCCTAACCCAACCTGTCTACTGCTGTCACCTCCCAACCCAGCCTGTCTACTGCTGTCACCTCCTAACCAACCTGTCTACTGCTGTCACCTCCCAACCCAACCTGTCTACAGCTGTCACCTTCCAACACAACCTGTCTACTGCTGTCACCTCCTAACCCAACCTGTCTACTGCTGTCACCTCCTAACCCAACCTGTCTACTGCTGTCACCTCCCAACCCAACCTGTCTACTGCTGTCACCTCCTAACCCAACCTGTCTACGGCTGTCACCTCCTAACCCAACCTGTCTACTGCTGTCACCTCCCAACGCAACCTGTCTACTGCTGTCACCTCCTAACCCAACCTGTCTACTGCTGTCACCTCCTAACCCAACCTGTCTACTGCTGTCACCTTCCAACCCAACCTGTCTACTGCTGTCACCTTCCAACCCAACCTGTCTACTGCTGTCATCTCCTAACCCAACCTGTCTACTGCTGTCACCTCCCAACCCAGCCTGTCTACTGCTGTCACCTTCCAACCCAACCTGTCTACTGCTGTCACCTTCCAACCCAACCTGTCTACTGCTGTCACCTTCCAACCCAACCTGTCTACTGCTGTCACCTCCTAACCAAACCTGTCTACTGCTGTCACCTCCCAACCAAACCTGTCTACTGCTGTCACCTCCCAACCCAACCTGTCTACTGCTGTCACCTCCTAACCCAACCTGTCTACTGCTGTCACCTCCTAACCCAACTTGTCTACTGCTGTCATCTCCTAACCCAACCTGTCTACTGCTGTCACCTCCCAACCCAACCTGTCTACTGCTGTCACCTCCTAACCCAACCTGTCTACTGCTGTTACCTCCCAACCCAACCTGTCTACTGCTGTCACCTCCTAACCCAACCTGTCTACTGCTGTCACCTCCTAACCCAACCTGTCTACTGCTGTCACCTCCTAACCCAACCTGTCTACTGCTGTCACCTCCTAACCCAACCTGTCTACTGCTGTCACCTCCTAACCCAATCTGTCTACTGCTGTCACCTCCTAACCCAATCTGTCTACTGCTGTCACCTCCTAACCAACCTGTCTACTGCTGTCACCTCCTAACCAACCTGTCTACTGCTGTCACCTCCCAACCCAACCTGTCTACTGCTGTCACCTCCTAACCAACCTGTCTACTGCTGTCACCTCCTAACCAACCTGTCTACTGCTGTCACCTCCTAACCAACCTGTCTACTGCTGTCACCTCCTAACGAACCTGTCTACTGCTGTCATCTCCTAACCAACCTGTCTACTGCTGTCACCTCCTAACCCAACCTGTCTACTGCTGTCACCTCCTAAACCAACCTGTCTACTGCTGTCACCTCCGAAACCAACCTGTCTACTGCTGTCACCTCCCAACACAACCTGTTTACTGCTGTCACCTCCTAACCAACCTGTCTACTGCTGTCACCTCCTAACCCAACCTGTCTACTGCTGTCACCTCCCAACCCAACCTGTCTACTGCTGTCACCTCCCAACCCAGCCTGTCTACTGCTGTCACCTCCTAACCCAACCTGTCTACTACTGTCACCTCCTAACCAACCTGTCTACTGCTGTCACCTCCTAACCCAACCTGTCTACTGCTGCCACCTCCCAACCCAACCTGTCTACTGCTGTCACCTCCCAACCCAGCCTGTCTACTGCTGTCACCTCCTAACCCAACCTGTCTACTGCTGTCACCTCCTAACCAACCTGTCTACTGCTGTCACCTCCTAACCAACCTCTCTACTGCTGTCACCTCCCAACCCAACCTGTCTACTGCTGTCACCTCCTAACCCAACCTGTCTACTGCTGTCACCTCCTAACCCAACCTGTCTACTGCTGTCACCTTCCAACCCAAATAGGTCTACTGCTGTCACCTCCTAACCCAACCTGTCTACTGCTGTCACCTCCCAACCCAACCTGTCTACTGCTGTCACCTCCTAACCCAACCTGTCTACTGCTGTCACCTCCTAACCCAACCTGTCTACGGCTGTCACCTCCTAACCCAACCTGTCTACTGCTGTCACCTCCCAACGCAACCTGTCTACTGCTGTCACCTCCTAACCCAACCTGTCTACTGCTGTCACCTCCTAACCCAACCTGTCTACTGCTGTCACCTTCCAACCCAACCTGTCTACTGCTGTCACCTTCCAACCCAACCTGTCTACTGCTGTCATCTCCTAACCCAACCTGTCTACTGCTGTCACCTCCCAACCCAGCCTGTCTACTGCTGTCACCTCCTAACCCAACCTGTCTACTGCTGTCACCTCCAAACCCAACCTGTCTACTGCTGTCACCTCCTAACCCAACCTGTCTACTGCTGTCACCTCCTAACCCAACCTGTCTACTGCTGTCACCTCCCAACCCAACCTGTCTACTGCTGTCACCTCCTAACCAAACCTGTCTACTGCTGTCACCTCCTAACCCAACCTGTCTATTGCTGTTACCTCCGAACCCAACCTGTCTACTGCTGTCACCTCCCAACACAACCTGTCTACTGCTGTCACCTCCTAACCCAACCTGTCTACTGCTGTCACCTCCCAACCCAACCTGTCTATTGCTGTTATCTCCGAACCCAACCTGTCTACTGCTGTCACCTCCCAACACAACCTGTCTACTGCTGTCATCTCCTAACCCAACCTGTCTACTGCTGTCACCTCCCAACCCAGCCTGTCTACTGCTGTCACCTTCCAACCCAACCTGTCTACTGCTGTCACCTTCCAACCCAACCTGTCTACTGCTGTCACCTTCCAACCCAACCTGTCTACTGCTGTCACCTCCTAACCCAACCTGTCTACTGCTGTCACCTCCCAACCCAACCTGTCTACTGCTGTCACCTCCTAACCCAACCTGTCTACTGCTGTCACCTCCTAACCCAACTTGTCTACTGCTGTCATCTCCTAACCCAACCTGTCTACTGCTGTCACCTCCCAACCCAACCTGTCTACTGCTGTCACCTCCTAACCCAACCTGTCTACTGCTGTCACCTCCTAACCCAACCTGTCTACTGCTGTCATCTCCTAACCAACCTGTCTACTGCTGTCACCTCCTAACCCAACCTGTCTACTGCTGTCACCTCCTAAACCAACCTGTCTACTGCTGTCACCTCCGAAACCAACCTGTCTACTGCTGTCACCTCCCAACACAACCTGTCTACTGCTGTCACCTCCTAACCAACCTGTCTACTACTGTCACCTCCTAACCAACCTGTCTACTGCTGTCACCTCCTAACCCAACCTGTCTACTGCTGTCACCTCCCAACCCAACCTGTCTACTGCTGTCACCTCCCAACCCAGCCTGTCTACTGCTGTCACCTCCTAACCCAACCTGTCTACTACTGTCACCTCCTAACCAACCTGTCTACTGCTGTCACCTCCTAACCCAACCTGTCTACTGCTGCCACCTCCCAACCCAACCTGTCTACTGCTGTCACCTCCCAACCCAGCCTGTCTACTGCTGTCACCTCCTAACCCAACCTGTCTACTGCTGTCACCTCCTAACCAACCTGTCTACTGCTGTCACCTCCTAACCAACCTGTCTACTGCTGTCACCTCCCAACCCAACCTGTCTACTGCTGTCACCTCCTAACCCAACCTGTCTACTGCTGTCACCTCCTAACCCAACCTGTCTACTGCTGTCACCTCCTAACCAATCAGTCTACTGCTGTCACCTCCCAACACAACCTGTCTACTGCTGTCACCTCCCAACCCAACCTGTCTACTGCTGTCACCTCCCAACCCAGCCTGTCTACGGCTCTCACCTCCCGAACAAACCTGTCTACTGCTGTCACCTCCTAACCCAACCTGTCTACTGCTGTCACATCCCAACCCAACCTGTCTACTGCTGTCACCTCCTAACCCAACCTGTCTACTGCTGTCACCTCCCAACCCAGCATAGCCTGTCTACTGCTGTCACCTCCCAACCCAGCATAACCTGTCTATTGCTGTCACCTCCCAACCCAGCATAACCTGTCTACTGCTGTCACCTTCCAACCCAGCATAACCTGTCTACTGCTGTCACCTCCCAGCCCAGCCTAACCTGTCTACTGCTGTCACCTTCCAACCCAGCCTGTCTACTGCTGTCACCTCCCAACCCAACCTGTCTACTGCTGTCACCTCCTAACCCAACCTGTCTACTGCTGTCACCTCCCAACCCAACCTGTCTACTGCTGTCACCTCCCAACCCAGCCTGTCTACGGCTCTCACCTCCCGAACAAACCTGTCTACTGCAGTCACCTCCTAACCCAACCTGTCTACTGCTGTCACCTCCCAACCCAACCTGTCTACTGCTGTCACCTCCTAACCCAACCTGTCTACTGCTGTCACCTCCCAACCCAACCTGTCTACTGCTGTCACCTCCTAACCAACCTGTCTACTGCTGTCACCTCCTAACCAAACCTGTCTACTGCTGTCACCTCCCAACCCAACCTGTCTACTGCTGTCACCTCCCAACCCAACCTGTCTACTGCTGTCACCTCCTAACCAACCTGTCTACTGCTGTCACCTCCTAACCAACCTGTCTACTGCTGTCACCTCCCAACCCAACCTGTCTACTGCTGTCACCTCCCAACCCAACCTGTCTACTGCTGTCACCTCCTAACCAAACATGTCTACTGCTGTCACCTCCCAACCCAGCATAACCTGTCTACTGCTGTCACCTCCCAACCCAGCATAACCTGTCTACTGCTGTCACCTCCCAACCCAGCATAACCTGTCTACTGCTGTCACCTCCCAGCCCAGCCTAACCTGTCTACTGCTGTCACCTCCTAACCCAACCTGTCTACTGCTGTCACCTCCTAACCCAACCTGTCTACTGCTGTCATCTCCTAACCCAACGTGTCTACTGCTGTCACCTCCCAACCCAGCCTGTCTACTGCTGTCACCTCCCAACCCAACCTGTCTACTGCTGTCAACTTCTAACCCAACCTGTCTACTGCTGTCACCTCCTAACCCAACCTGTCTACTGCTGTCACCTCCTAACCCAACCTGTCTACTGCTGTCACCTCCCAACCCAGCCTGTCTACTGCTGTCACCTCCTAACCAACCTGTCTACTGCTGTCACCTCCCAACCCAACCTGTCTACGGCTGTCACCTTCCAACACAACCTGTCTACTGCTGTCACCTCCTAACCCAACCTGTCTACTGCTGTCACCTCCTAACCCAACCTGTCTACTGCTGTCACCTCCCAACCCAACCTGTCTACTGCTGTCACCTTCCAACACAACCTGTCTACTGCTGTCACCTCCTAACCCAACCTGTCTACTGCTGTCACCTCCCAACCCAGCCTGTCTACTGCTGTCACCTCCCAACCCAGCATAACCTGTCTACAGCTGTCACCTCACAGCCCAGCCTAACCTGTCTACTGCTGTCACCTCCCAACCCAGCATAACATGTCTACTGCTGTCACCTCCCAACCCAGCCTAACCTGTCTACTGCTGTCACCTCCCAACCCAGCATAACATGTCTACTGCTGTCACCTCCGAACCCAGCATAACCTGTCTACTGCTGTCACCTCCCAACCCAGCATAGCCTGTCTACTGCTGTCACCTCCCAACCCAGCATAACCTGTCTATTGCTGTCACCTCCCAACCCAGCATAACCTGTCTACTGCTGTCACCTTCCAACCCAGCATAACCTGTCTACTGCTGTCACCTCCCAGCCCAGCCTAACTTGTCTACTGCTGTCACCTCCTAACCCAACCTGTCTACTGCTGTCACCTCCTAACCCAACCTGTCTACTGCTGTCATCTCCTAACCCAACGTATCTACTGCTGTCACCTTCCAACCCAGCCTGTCTACTGCTGTCACCTCCCAACCCAACCTGTCTACTGCTGTCAACTTCTAACCCAACCTGTCTACTGCTGTCACCTCCTAACCCAACCTGTCTACTGCTGTCACCTCCTAACCCAACCTGTCTACTGCTGTCACCTCCCAACCCAGCCTGTCTACTGCTGTCACCTCCTAACCAACCTGTCTACTGCTGTCACCTCCCAACCCAACCTGTCTACAGCTGTCACCTTCCAACACAACCTGTCTACTGCTGTCACCTCCTAACCCAACCTGTCTACTGCTGTCACCTCCTAACCCAACCTGTCTACTGCTGTCACCTCCCAACCCAACCTGTCTACTGCTGTCACCTCCTAACCCAACCTGTCTACGGCTGTCACCTCCTAACCCAACCTGTCTACTGCTGTCACCTCCCAACGCAACCTGTCTACTGCTGTCACCTCCTAACCCAACCTGTCTACTGCTGTCACCTCCTAACCCAACCTGTCTACTGCTGTCACCTTCCAACCCAACCTGTCTACTGCTGTCACCTTCCAACCCAACCTGTCTACTGCTGTCATCTCCTAACCCAACCTGTCTACTGCTGTCACCTCCCAACCCAGCCTGTCTACTGCTGTCACCTTCCAACCCAACCTGTCTACTGCTGTCACCTTCCAACCCAACCTGTCTACTGCTGTCACCTTCCAACCCAACCTGTCTACTGCTGTCACCTCCTAACCAAACCTGTCTACTGCTGTCACCTCCCAACCCAACCTGTCTACTGCTGTCACCTCCCAACCAACCTGTCTACTGCTGTCACCTCCTAACCCAATCTGTCTACTGCTGTCACCTCCTAACCAACCTGTCTACTGCTGTCACCTCCTAACCAACCTGTCTACTGCTGTCAACTCCTAACCAACCTGTCTACTGCTGTCACCTCCCAACCCAACCTGTCTACTGCTGTCACCTCCTAACCAACCTGTCTACTGCTGTCACCTCCTAACCAACCTGTCTACTGCTGTCACCTCCTAACCAACCTGTCTACTGCTGTCACCTCCTAACCAACCTGTCTACTGCTGTCATCTCCTAACCAACCTGTCTACTGCTGTCACCTCCTAACCCAACCTGTCTACTGCTGTCACCTCCTAAACCAACCTGTCTACTGCTGTCACCTCCGAAACCAACCTGTCTACTGCTGTCACCTCCCAACACAACCTGTTTACTGCTGTCACCTCCTAACCAACCTGTCTACTACTGTCACCTCCTAACCAACCTGTCTACTGCTGTCACCTCCTAACCCAACCTGTCTACTGCTGTCACCTCCCAACCCAACCTGTCTACTGCTGTCACCTCCCAACCCAGCCTGTCTACTGCTGTCACCTCCTAACCCAACCTGTCTACTACTGTCACCTCCTAACCAACCTGTCTACTGCTGTCCTCTCCTAACCCAACCTGTCTACTGCTGCCACCTCCCAACCCAACCTGTCTACTGCTGTCACCTCCCAACCCAGCCTGT
This sequence comes from Salvelinus fontinalis, assembly GCF_029448725.1. Lineage (NCBI taxonomy): Eukaryota > Metazoa > Chordata > Actinopteri > Salmoniformes > Salmonidae > Salvelinus > Salvelinus fontinalis. The sequence continues at coordinate 22,591,887 of NC_074695.1, forward strand.
CTACTGCTGTCACCTCCTAACCCAACCTGTCTACTGCTGTCACCTCCTAACCAACCTGTCTACTGCTGTCACCTCCTAACCAACCTGTCTACTGCTGTCACCTCCCAACCCAACCTGTCTACTGCTGTCACCTCCTAACCCAACCTGTCTACTGCTGTCACCTCCTAACCCAACCTGTCTACTGCTGTCACCTCCTAACCAACCTGTCTACTGCTGTCACCTCCCAACACAACCTGTCTACTGCTGTCACCTCCCAACCCAACCTGTCTACTGCTGTCACCTCCCAACCCAGCCTGTCTACGGCTCTCACCTCCCGAACAAACCTGTCTACTGCTGTCACCTCCTAACCCAACCTGTCTACTGCTGTCACCTCCCAACCCAACCTGTCTACTGCTGTCACCTCCTAACCAACCTGTCTACTGCTGTCACCTCCCAACCCAACCTGTCTACTGCTGTCACCTCCTAACCCAACCTGTCTACTGCTGTCACCTCCTAACCCAACCTGTCTACTGCTGTCACCTCCTAACCAACCTGTCTACTGCTGTCACCTCCTAACCAAACCTGTCTACTGCTGTCACCTCCCAACCCAACCTGTCTACTGCTGTCACCTCCCAACCCAACCTGTCTACTGCTGTCACCTCCCAACCCAACCTGTCTACTGCTGTCACCTCCTAACCAACCTGTCTACTGCTGTCACCTCCTAACCAACCTGTCTACTGCTGTCACCTCCCAACCCAACCTGTCTACTGCTGTCACCTCCTAACCCAACCTGTCTACTGCTGTCACCTCCTAACCCAACCTGTCTACTGCTGTCACCTCCTAACCCAACCTGTCTACTGCTGTCACCTCCTAACCCAACCTGTCTACTGCTGTCACCTCCTAACCCAACCTGTCTACTGCTGTCACCTCCTAACCAACCTGTCTACTGCTGTCACCTCCTAACCCAACCTGTCTACTGCTGTCACCTCCTAACCAACCTGTCTACTGCTGTCACCTCCTAACCAACCTGTCTACTGCTGTCACCTCCTAACCAACCTGTCTACTGCTGTCACCTCCTAACCCAACCTGTCTACTGCTGTCACCTCCTAACCAACCTGTCTACTGCTGTCACCTCCTAACCAACCTGTCTACTGATGTCACCTCCTAACCAAACCTGTCTACTGCTGTCACCTCCCAACCCAACCTGTCTACTGCTGTCACCTCCCAACCCAACCTGTCTACTGCTGTCACCTCCTAACCAACCTGTCTACTGCTGTCACCTCCTAACCAACCTGTCTACTGCTGTCACCTCCCAACCCAACCTGTCTACTGCTGTCACCTCCTAACCCAACCTGTCTACTGCTGTCACCTCCTAACCCAACCTGTCTACTGCTGTCACCTCCTAACCCAACCTGTCTACTGCTGTCACCTCCTAACCCAACCTGTCTACTGCTGTCACCTCCTAACCCAACCTGTCTACTGCTGTCACCTCCTAACCAACCTGTCTACTGCTGTCACCTCCTAACCAACCTGTCTACTGCTGTCACCTCCTAACCAACCTGTCTACTGCTGTCACCTCCTAACCCAACCTGTCTACTGCTGTCACCTCCTAACCAACCTGTCTACTGCTGTCACCTCCTAACCCAACCTGTCTACTGCTGTCACCTCCTAACCAACCTGTCTACTGCTGTCACCTCCTAACCAACCTGTCTACTGCTGTCACCTCCTAACCCAACCTGTCTACTGCTGTCACCTCCTAACCAACCTGTCTACTGCTGTCACCTCCTAACCAACCTGTCTACTGCTGTCACCTCCTAACCAACCTGTCTACTGCTGTCACCTCCCAACCCAACCTGTCTACTGCTGTCACCTCCTAACCAACCTGTCTACTGCTGTCACCTCCTAACCAACCTGTCTACTGCTGTCACCTCCTAACCAACCTGTCTAATGCTGTCACCTCCTAACCAACCTGTCTACTGCTGTCACCTCCTAACCCAACCTGTCTACTGCTGTCACCTCCTAACCAACCTGTCTACTGCTGTCACCTCCTAACCCAACCTGTCTACTGCTGTCACCTCCTAAACCAACATGTCTACTGCTGTCACCTTCTAACCAACCTGTCTACTGCTGTCACCTCCTAAACCAACCTGTCTACTGCTGTCACCTCCTAACCAACCTGTCTACTGCTGTCACCTCCTAACCAACCTGTCTACTACTGTCACCTCCTAACCAACCTGTCTACTGCTGTCACCTCCTAACCCAACCTGTCTACTGCTGTCACCTCCCAACCCAACCTGTCTACTGCTGTCACCTCCCAACCCAGCCTGTCTACTGCTGTCACCTCCTAACCCAACCTGTCTACTGCTGTCACCTCCTAACCAACCTGTCTACTGCTGTCACCTCCTAACCAGCCTGTCTACTGCTGTCACCTCCCAACCCAACCTGTCTACTGCTGTCACCTCCTAACCCAACCTGTCTACTGCTGTCACCTCCTAACCCAACCTGTCTACTGCTGTCACCTCCTAACCAACCTGTCTACTGCTGTCACCTCCCAACACAACCTGTCTACTGCTGTCACCTCCCAACCCAACCTGTCTACTGCTGTCACCTCCCAACCCAACCTGTCTACTGCTGTCACCTCCCAACCCAACCTGTCTACTGCTGTCACCTCCCAACCCAACCTGTCTACTGCTGTCACCTCCCAACCAAACCTGTCTACTGCTGTCACCTCCTAACCCAACCTGTCTACTGCTGTCACCTCCCAACCCAACCTGTCTACTGCTGTCACCTCCTAACCCAAGCTGTCTACTGCTGTCACCTCCCAACCCAACCTGTCTACTGCTGTCACCTCCTAACCAACCTGTCTACTGCTGTCACCTCCTAACCCAACCTGTCTACTGCTGTCACCTCCCAACCCAACCTGTCTACTGCTGTCACCTCCCAACCCAACCTGTCTACTGCTGTCACCTCCTAACCAACCTGTCTACTGCTGTCACCTCCTAACCAACCTGTCTACTGCTGTCACCTCCCAACCAAACCTGTCTACTGCTGTCACCTCCTAACCCAACCTGTCTACTGCTGTCACCTCCTAACCCAACCTGTCTACTGCTGTCACCTCCTAACCCAACCTGTCTACTGCTGTCACCTCCCAACCCAACCTGTCTACTGCTGTCACCTCCTAACCCAACCTGTCTACTGCTGTCACCTCCTAACCCAACCCGTCTACTGCTGTCACCTCCTAACCCAACCTGTCTACTGCTGTCACCTCCCAACCAACCTGTCTACTGCTGTCACCTCCCAACCCAACCTGTCTACTGCTGTCACCTCCTAACCCAACCTGTCTACTGCTGTCACCTCCCAACCAACCTGTCTACTGCTGTCACCTCCCAACCCAGCCTAACCTTTTCAAACCCATCAAGCCGAGCCCCATCTAACCCAGAGCGGCTCCCTCTATTTAATTCTAGTCTATCCCCTATCCTGTTCTGGTCCAACTGCAGCCTAACTTACTTTACAGCAAACCTACTGAATGATGAGTTAGAGCAATGAAATGTCCTCAGATACTCGCCAACAAATGTCCTGTTACTCTCTCTCTCTCTCTCTCACACACCCGCACACTCACATTTTCATGATGAACATCCACAAATGCTCACCTGGAAGTGCCAAATGAAAAAAAACCTGAAGATGTCAATCAAGACATGCAGCAAAAGATCAAACGGAATAAAACAACTTATATAAAATATAAAGTTGAGATGTGAACATACCCTCAGTCCTACAACTGTCCTACTGATGATTCATCCTCATCACTCTTCTGCCCTAAGAAACTGTCTCATTACCGTATCACACCTCTCTACCATTCAGCACAGTCCAGGACAATGACGTCTGAATGCAATGGGAATCCTTTTGAAATAATGGGAGATGACTAAAACCATGTGATGACAACGTCTGGATGAGTGACTTCATAGTGATTTGAACAGAAGCTGGAAATCAGACAGAAGAGCAATATGATGACAAATGTGAAACAAAAGACCAAAAATCTCCATACAGGCTAGTTATTACCACCCCACCCTGATGCCACTCTCCCTCAGTGCAGTACGATGTCGGAACGATTACAAACCGTGCAGCAGCAACAGAGCAATGTATTGTGTAGTGTCATGTTGAAATCAAACAAAATATAGTTCAAGAATTGATGGGAGGGTGGGACCTCATTTGATCATTTCGTGCAAGCAATAATCAGCCAAAAGCGGATACGGTACTTAGTGTACACACCCAGTACTGAAGAGCTGTCCTCTGCATGAACCATGTTGAATCATGATCGACCTTGACAATATAAGACCATTTTAGAACACCCTCTATTAAATAAATATGTATCTCTGTGCGTGTGACATCTTATGTCAACTTAATTTCCAAGCAGGCCAAACAGGCTAACCTGAACAGCCATATGCCTTATGGAATGTAAATACAATACTTTGTTAACAGTTGACATTATCTGTCATGAAAAGTAACGTGGTGACATACAGTATATGGTCAAATGAGTCATCCACTCTGACCCATTCATATTGATGAGGAAGTTAGAGTTAGCAGCCCTGACCTGCAGACTCACCCTCACTGTTGTGGCTGCCAGCACTCCCACTGTGGAAACTGTGGCAGGGGTCTGAGTAGCCCGGGGGGAAGCCTGCAGGTGCGGAGGGGAAGGGGGGGTAGGGGAATGGCTGACCCCCCAGGGGCCACGGGTTGGTGGCAGGGGGAGGGAGGGGGGCCAGGGTGTCCTGCTCAGAGCCCCCACCACTGGAACCCTCATTCAGGTTGAGAGACGCCATGTCTGAAAGAGAGAGCAAAAGATAATAAAGAGAGAGAGAGATAGACAGACATACAGACAGAGAGAGCGAGTTAACCATAACAGGTAAAAAACACACTACCATTGGACTCTACAGTACACTTAACACATTGGACTCTACAGTACACTTAACACATTGGACTCTACAGTACACTTAACACATTGGACTCTACAGTACAAATAACACAAGTAAAAATACACTTCTAACGATACAATCCAGTAGATAATATATGACTGTCAATGTGGCTCAGTGTCAGTACTTTGGCAGAGGTCTCCGAAGGTGTAGTAGCATTGCTCTGAGAAGGTGATCTTGTTGACGGTGTGTCTCAGGTAGCCATGTTTCAGCAGACTGCTGGCATACTTCCTGGCATCTCTCCTGTCCTTGAAGCCCTCCACCCTGGAGTAGAGCCAGTCCACCACGTCAGCACCTGGCACAGTGACACACACAGCAACACACTGTTTAAGACTGTAGTCTGAATCACAACCTCACAATGTCGAGTAGAGCCAGTCCACCACGTGACATAGCAGCACACACAGGATAAGAAGACTGTAGTCTGCACTACAACAGCACACACTCATACAGGATTATATTACCCTATAATACTGGTATCATACACTAACTACACCACATCAAGCAAGTAGATGTTATGTTGACACTATCAAGGAAATGTCTTGCAAAAGACATCACAGTTTAACAGTAAGGGAAGTGATTGCTGTTTCAAGTCCAACTTTAAACCCTTAATTTACTCAATTTAAATGGTACATTATTAGTAGTAGTCAGTGTCCCCCAGTCCCTCTCACCGATGACAGCGTTGCCAATGGTGATCTTCAACCACATCCTGTCCCGGATCTCCAGACCAGAGTCAGGCAGCTGCATCACCTTGACGATGGTTGATATGTCCGTCTTACTCGCAGATAGCGGCAAGTCGTCAAATTCTGAAGGGGAGAGGAGGTTGAGACACAGCACAATCACAAACAGTGACTGACAACATGTTATGTATGTGGCCTTTCTAGGACTGTGAGAGTGCAGCGATGTCTAGTGATTGCAGTAGTTTGTGTGTGTGACTGTGGTCATAGTGTGGTCATACCGTAGTGTGGATAGGGTCCGGTCAGGGCAGTTGTGTGGGAGATCCAGGCAGCAGGGTCGATGGGCCTCACTGGTTCAGCTGCACAAACATAACACACACACACACATGCACGCACGCACGCACGCACGCACACACACACACACACACACACACACACACAGCCAGTTAGAACACATAACCTCCATCATATACTGTGAGTTAGCCAGTATTTGTGGTGAAACTTCTACTCTAAATGAATTTATAAGCACAAACACTTAGATTTTCAAAAAGTATTTAAAAAGTTTCTAAAGTGAGTTTCCAGCAGAGTTTGAGAACCCTGTTTGTAAGTGGTAATAACCTGTTGTTGGTGGAACATCGGTGAGTGTCTTACCCCGGGGGATGGTGAAGTAGCTTCGCGGAGACGGGTCCCAACACTTGGCCACAGTAAGACTAATAGGACTGGAGAACACATGTGGAGACCATCAGTTACAATACATATAAACATTCTACTCACTTCTACAGCTCCTGCACAGTTAAAGGAACAAGAGGAAACAGTAGAGAGGAAAGGAAATGATTGGTTGAACTACAAGATTTATGGAGAGAAATATTAGTCTGTATTATACAATAGTCAATCATGCAGGAGCTGTTTAAAATACAAACCCACTGTTATCCAATCAGAGGTCAGCATCAACCAATACCTCTAATAAAACACTAATATACTCCAGTCTTACCATCGCTCAGCTTTAAATCCTGTAAATACCCAACAGCCATGTTCTTTGACTGTCTGTCCTGACCTGTGACTATGTTCACACGCAACATTTTAACATCTCTTGAAATGTTTTCTGGGTTATCGTTAACAATCCTGCATTCTAACACAGTACTGCTCTTACCCTGTTTTGGAGACAATCTCTCTCAGGATCCTCACAGCGTCATCGTTGCTCATGTTCTCAAAGTTCACATCGTTCACCTAGGGAACACAAGCAGACAGTTAACGTCCATGTTCACAGATCATGTCTTTAAAATGTGGTGGTTGGACAAAAGTAACAAGTGAATAAAGAAACACAAAATAAACATGTGCTTTAGGACTCTGCAGTATACAAGTTAATTCTCCAGGGCGCTATTGTCACACACACAAATACACACGCACGCACGCACGCACACACACACACACACAAGTGGGCTTTCAGACGCATATAAAAGCTAGTAAATCCTAAGCAGCTTTATACTGCATGTATGTATGTATGGGTGTAAAAACACACTGGCTCCACAATAAATTAGGTTAATATATGCTGAATCCACAATAACTAGTGATCAGCCACCATGTATGTTGTGTACAAGAGGAGGCGTGGCCAGAGAAGTTAGTCTGAGTCCAGCCATACAGACGTCAAAGAGAACTAACACCAGGAAGGAAAAGGAAAGGCAGAAAAACAACTCGTAGAAAAGAGGTTTATGGGGAGGGAGGTGATGAGGACCATTACAGATGGTTGTCAATAGGTCACAACAAAGCTAGGCAGAAACACAGGACCTGTTTCCCCTTTCCCTCATTGTGTCAAACACACTGTATCCAAACATCATTGGGAATGCTATGGAAATCACAAAGCAAGTTTTTCCAGTTGCAAGCACTGGCTCATTCCCTCAACAAACCATACAAATATGGTCAAAAAATCTCACGCAGAATGCAACATACAGAATAACCTTAGAACATTACATAGAGAATAAACATTAGGTCCATTAATAGTGGGTGTACCTGTAGGAGCATGTCCCCAGGTTCTATCCTGCCGTCTGCAGCCACAGCTCCTCCCTTCATGATGGAGCCGATGTAGATCCCCCCGTCCCCCCGGTCGTTACTCTGCCCCACGATACTGATACCCAGGAAGTTATACTTCTCTGGAGGAGATAGGGGAGAGACAGAAATAAGTCTGTTTACAGTCAATGAACTCTGATGATATCTGTAGCAAACACTATGAACTCTGATGATTTCTATATCAAAAACTATGAATGATGATATCTCTATCAAAAACTATGAACTCTGATGATATCTGTATCAAAAACTATGAACTCTGATGATTTCTGTATCAAACACTATAAGTCTGATGATATCTGTATAAAATATTATGAACTCTGATGATATCTGTATCAAACTCTATGGACTCTGGTGATATCTGTATCAAACACTATGAACTCTGATGATATCTGTATCAAACACTATGAACTCTGATGATATCTCTATCAAAAACTATGAACTCTGATTATATCTGTATCAAACACTATGAACTCTGATGATATCTGTAGCAAACACTATGAACTCTGATGATATCTCTATCAAAAACTATGAACTCTGATTATATCTGTATCAAACACTATGAACTCTGATGATATCTCTATCAAAAACTATGAACTCTGATATCTGTATCAAAAACTATGAACTCTGATGATATCTGTATCAAACACTATGAACTCTGATGATTTCTATATCAAAAACTATGAATGATGATATCTCTATCAAAAACTATGAACTCTGATGATATCTGTATCAAACACTATGAACTCTGATGATATCTGTATCAAACACTATGAACTCTGATGATTTCTATATCAAAAACTATGAATGATGATATCTCTATCAAACACTATGAACTCTGATGATATCTGTATCAAACACTATGAACTCTGATGATATCTGTATCACACACTATGAACTCTGATGATATCTGTATCAAACACTATGAACTCTGATGATATCTGTATCAAACACTATGAACTCTGATGATATCTGTATCAAACACTATAAGTCTGATGATATCTGTATCAAACACTATGGACTCTGGTGATATCTGTATCAAACACTATGGACTCTGGTGATATTTATATCAAACACTATGGACTCTGGTGATATTTATATCAAAAACTATGAACTCTGATATCTGTATCAAACACTATGAACTCTGATGATATCTGTATCAAACACTATGAACTCTGATGATTTCTCTATCAAAAACTATGAACTCTGATGATTTCTGTATCAAACACTATAAGTCTGATGATATCTGTATAAAATATTATGAACTCTGATGATATCTGTATCAAACTCTATGGACTCTGGTGATATCTGTATCAAACACTATGAACTCTGATGATATCTGTATCAAACACTATGAACTCTGATGATATCTCTATCAAAAACTATGAACTCTGACTATATCTGTATCAAACACTATGAACTCTGATGATATCTGTATCAAACACTATGAACTCTGATGATTTCTCTATCAAAAACTATGAACTCTGATGATATCTCTATCAAAAACTATGAACTCTGATGATATCTGTATCAAACACTATGAACTCTGATGATATCTGTATCAAACACTATGAACTCTGATGATTTCTATATCAAAAACTATGAATGATGATATCTCTATCAAACACTATGAACTCTGATGATATCTGTATCAAACACTATGAACTCTGATGATATCTGTATCACACACTATGAACTCTGATGATATCTGTATCAAACACTATGAACTCTGATGATATCTGTAGCAAACACTATGAACTCTGATGATTTCTATATCAAAAACTATGAATGATGATATCTCTATCAAAAACTATGAAATCTGATGATATCTGTATCAAACACTATGAACTCTGATGATATCTGTATCAAACACTATAAGTCTGATGATATCTGTATCAAACACTATGGACTCTGGTGATATCTGTATCAAACACTATGGACTCTGGTGATATTTATATCAAACACTATGGACTCTGGTGATATTTATATCAAACTCTATGGACTCTGATGATATCTGTATCAAACACTATGAACTCTGATGATATCTGTATCAAACACTATGAACTCTGATGATATCTGTATCAAACACAATGAACTCTGATGATATCTGTATCAAACACTATGAACTCTGATGATATCTGTATCAAACACTATGAACTCTGATGATATCTGTATCAAACACAATGAACTCTGATGATATCTGTATCAAACACTATGAACTCTGATGATATCTGTATCAAACACTATGAACTCTGATGATATCTGTATCAAACACTATGAACTCTGATGATATCTGTATCACACACTATGAACTCTGATGATATCTGTATCAAACACTATGAACTCTGATGATATCTGTATCAAACACTATGAACTCTGATGATATCTGTATCAAACACTATGAACTCTGATGATATCTGTATCAAAAACTATGAACTCTGATGATATCTGTATAAAATATTATGAACTCTGATGATATCTGTATCAAACACTATGGACTCTGATGATATCTGTATCAAACACTATGAACTCTGATGATATCTGTATCACACACTATGAACTCTGATGATATCTGTATCAAACACTATGAACTCTGATGATATCTGTATCAAACACAATGAACTCTGATGATATCTGTATCAAACACTATGAACTCTGATGATATCTGTATCAAACACTATGAACTCTGATGATATCTGTATCAAACACTATGAACTCTGATGATATCTGTAGCAAACACTATGGACTCTGATGATTTCTCTATCAAAAACTATGGATGATGATATCTCTATCAAAAACTATGAACTCTGATGATATCTGTATCAAACACTATGAACTCTGATGATATCTCTATCAAAAACTATGAACTCTGATGATATCTGTATCAAAAACTATGAACTCTGATGATTTCTGTATCAAACACTATAAGTCTGATGATATCTGTATAAAATATTATGAACTCTGATGATATCTGTATCAAACTCTATGGACTCTGGTGATATCTGTATCAAACACTATGAACTCTGATGATATCTGTATCAAACACTATGAACTCTGATGATATCTCTATCAAAAACTATGAACTCTGATTATATCTGTATCAAACACTATGAACTCTGATGATATCTGTAGCAAACACTATGAACTCTGATGATATCTCTATCAAAAACTATGAACTCTGATTATATCTGTATCAAACACTATGAACTCTGATGATATCTCTATCAAAAACTATGAACTCTGATATCTGTATCAAAAACTATGAACTCTGATGATATCTGTATCAAACACTATGAACTCTGATGATATCTGTATCAAACACTATGAACTCTGATGATTTCTATATCAAAAACTATGAATGATGATATCTCTATCAAAAACTATGAACTCTGATGACATCTGTATCAAACACTATGAACTCTGATGATATCTGTATCAAACACTATGAACTCTGATGATTTCTATATCAAAAACTATGAATGATGATATCTCTATCAAACACTATGAACTCTGATGATATCTGTATCAAACACTATGAACTCTGATGATATCTGTATCACACACTATGAACTCTGATGATATCTGTATCAAACACTATGAACTCTGATGATATCTGTAGCAAACACTATGAACTCTGATGATTTCTCTATCAAAAACTATGAATGATGATATCTCTATCAAAAACTATGAACTCTGATGATATCTGTATCAAAAACTATGAACTCTGATGATATCTGTATAAAATATTATGAACTCTGATGATATCTGTATCAAACACTATGGACTCTGGTGATATTTATATCAAACTCTATGGACTCTGGTGATATTTATATCAAACTCTATGGACTCTGATGATATCTGTATCAAACACTATGGACTCTGGTGATATTTATATCAAACTCTATGGACTCTGGTGATATTTATATCAAACTCTATGGACTCTGATGATATCTGTATCAAACACTATGAACTCTGATGATATCTGTATCAAACACTATGGACTCTGGTGATATTTATATCAAACTCTATGGACTCTGGTGATATTGATATCAAACTCTATGGACTCTGATGATATCTGTATCAAACACTATGAACTCTGATGATATCTGTATCAAACACTATGAACTCTGATGATATCTGTATCAAACACTATGAACTCTGATGATATCTGTATCAAACTCTATGGACTCTGATGATATCTGTATCAAACACTATGAACTCTGATGATATCTGTATCAAACACTATGAACTCTGATGATATCTGTATCAAACACTATGAACTCTGATGATATCTGTATCAAACACTATGAACTCTGATGATATCTGTATCAAACACTATGAACTCTGATGATATCTGTATCAAACACTATGAACTCTGATGATATCTGTATCAAACACTATGAACTCTGATGATATCTGTAGCAAACACTATGAACTCTGATGATTTCTATTTCAAAAACTATGAATGATGATATCTCTATCAAAAACTATGAACTCTGATGATATCTGTATCAAACACTATGAACTCTGATGATATCTGTATCAAACACTATGAACTCTGATGATATCTGTCAAACACTATGAACTCTGATGATATCTGTAGCAAACACTATGAACTCTGATGATATCTCTATCAAAAACTATGAACTCTGATGATATCTGTATCACACACTATGGACTCTGGTGATATCTGTATCACACACTATGGACTCTGGTGATTTCTGTATCAAACACTATAAGTCTGATGATATTTATATCAAACTCTGTGGACTCTGATGATATCTGTATGAAACTCTATGGACCCTGATGATATCTGTATCTGTATTAAACACTATGGACCCTGATGATATCTGCATCAAACACTATGAACTCTGATGATATCTGTATCAAACACTATGGACTCTGGTGATTTCTGTATCAAACACTATAAGTCTGATGATATTTATATCAAACTCTGTGGACTCTGATGATATCTGCATCAAACACTATGAACTCTGATGATATCTGTATCTGTATCAAACTCTATGGACCCTGATGATATCTGCATCAAACACTATGAACTCTGATGATATCTCTATCAAAAACTATGAACTCTGATGATATCTGTATAAAATATTATGAACTCTGATGATATCTGTATGAAACACTATGGACTCTGGTGATATTTATATCAAACTCTATGGACTCTGGTGATATTTATATCAAACTCTATGGACTCTGATGATATCTGTATCAAACACTATGAACTCTGATGATATCTGTATCAAACACTATGAACTCTGATGATATCTGTATCAAACACTATGGACTTTGGTGATATTTATATCAAACTCTATGGACTCTGGTGATATTGATATCAAACTCTATGGACTCTGATGATATCTGTATCAAACACTATGAACTCTGATGATATCTGTATCAAACACTATGAACTCTGATGATATCTGTATCAAACACTATGAACTCTGATGATATCTGTATCAAACACTATGAACTCTGATGATATCTGTATCAAACACTATGAACTCTGATGATATCTGTATCAAACACTATGAACTCTGATGATATCTGTAGCAAACACTATGAACTCTGATGATTTCTATTTCAAAAACTATGAATGATGATATCTCTATCAAAAACTATGAACTCTGATGATATCTGTATCAAAAACTATGAACTCTGATGATATCTGTATCAAACACTATGAACTCTGATGATATCTGTATCAAACACTATGAACTCTGATGATATCTGTAGCAAACACTATGAACTCTGATGATATCTCTATCAAAAACTATGAACTCTGATGATATCTGTATCACACACTATGGACTCTGGTGATATCTGTATCACACACTATGGACTCTGGTGATTTCTGTATCAAACACTATAAGTCTGATGATATTTATATCAAACTCTGTGGACTCTGATGATATCTGTATGAAACTCTATGGACCCTGATGATATCTGTATCTGTATTAAACACTATGGACCCTGATGATATCTGCATCAAACACTATGAACTCTGATGATATCTGTATCAAACACTATGGACTCTGATGATATCTGTATCAAACACTATGAACTCTGATGATATCTGTATCAAACACTATGAACTCTGATGATATCTGTATCAAACACTATGAACTCTGATGATATCTGTATCAAACACTATGAACTCTGATGATATCTGTAGCAAACACTATGAACTCTGATGATTTCTATTTCAAAAACTATGAATGATGATATCTCTATCAAAAACTATGAACTCTGATGATATCTGTATCAAACACTATGAACTCTGATGATATCTGTATCAAACACTATGAACTCTGATGATATCTGTATCAAACACTATGAACTCTGATGATATCTGTAGCAAACACTATGAACTCTGATGATATCTCTATCAAAAACTATGAACTCTGATGATATCTGTATCACACACTATGGACTCTGGTGATATCTGTATCACACACTATGGACTCTGGTGATTTCTGTATCAAACACTATAAGTCTGATGATATTTATATCAAACTCTGTGGACTCTGATGATATCTGTATGAAACTCTATGGACCCTGATGATATCTGTATCTGTATTAAACACTATGGACCCTGATGATATCTGCATCAAACACTATGAACTCTGATGATATCTGTATCAAACACTATGGACTCTGGTGATTTCTGTATCAAACACTATAAGTCTGATGATATTTATATCAAACTCTGTGGACTCTGATGATATCTGCATCAAACACTATGAACTCTGATGATATCTGTATCTGTATCAAACTCTATGGACCCTGATGATATCTGCATCAAACACTATGAACTCTGATGATATCTCTATCAAAAACTATGAACTCTGATGATATCTGTATAAAATATTATGAACTCTGATGATATCTGTATCAAACACTATGGACTCTGGTGATATTTATATCAAACTCTATGGACTCTGGTGATATTTATATCAAACTCTATGGACTCTGATGATATCTGTATCAAACACTATGAACTCTGATGATATCTGTATCAAACACTATGAACTCTGATGATATCTGTATCAAACACTATGGACTTTGGTGATATTTATATCAAACTCTATGGACTCTGGTGATATTGATATCAAACTCTATGGACTCTGATGATATCTGTATCAAACACTATGAACTCTGATGATATCTGTATCAAACACTATGAACTCTGATGATATCTGTATCAAACACTATGAACTCTGATGATATCTGTATCAAACACTATGAACTCTGATGATATCTGTATCAAACACTATGAACTCTGATGATATCTGTATCAAACACTATGAACTGTGATGATATCTGTATCAAACACTATGAACTCTGATGATATCTGTAGCAAACACTATGAACTCTGATGATTTCTATTTCAAAAACTATGAATGATGATATCTCTATCAAAAACTATGAACTCTGATGATATCTGTATCAAACACTATGAACTCTGATGATATCTGTATCAAACACTATGAACTCTGATGATATCTGTATCAAACACTATGAACTCTGATGATATCTGTAGCAAACACTATGAACTCTGATGATATCTCTATCAAAAACTATGAACTCTGATGATATCTGTATCACACACTATGGACTCTGGTGATATCTGTATCACACACTATGGACTCTGGTGATTTCTGTATCAAACACTATAAGTCTGATGATATTTATATCAAACTCTGTGGACTCTGATGATATCTGTATGAAACTCTATGGACCCTGATGATATCTGTATCTGTATTAAACACTATGGACCCTGATGATATCTGCATCAAACACTATGAACTCTGATGATATCTGTATCAAACACTATGGACTCTGGTGATTTCTGTATCAAACACTATAAGTCTGATGATATTTATATCAAACTCTGTGGACTCTGATGATATCTGCATCAAACACTATGGACTCTGATGATATCTGTATCTGTATCAAACACTATGGACCCTGATGATATCTGCATCAAACACTATGAACTCTGATGATATCTGTATAAAATATTATGAACTCTGATGATATCTGTATCAAACACTATGGACTCTGGTGATATTTATATCAAACTCTATGGACTCTGGTGATATTTATATCAAACTCTATGGACTCTGATGATATCTGTATCAAACACTATGGACTCTGGTGATATTTATATCAAACTCAATGGACTCTGGTTATATTTATATCAAACTCTATGGACTCTGATGATATCTGTATCAAACACTATGAACTCTGATGATATCTCTATCAAACACTATGGACTCTGGTGATATTTATATCAAACTCTATGGACTCTGGTGATATTGATATCAAACTCTATGGACTCTGATGATATCTGTATCAAACACTATGAACTCTGATGATATCTGTATCAAACACTATGAACTCTGATGATATCTGTATCAAACACTATGAACTCTGATGATATCTGTATCAAACACCATGAACTCTGATGATATCTGTATCAAACACTATGGACTTTGGTGATATTTATATCAAACTCTATGGACTCTGGTGATATTGATATCAAACTCTATGGACTCTGATGATATCTGTATCAAACACTATGAACTCTGATGATATCTGTATCAAACACTATGAATTCTGATGATATCTGTATCAAACACTATGAACTCTGATGATATCTGTATCAAACACTATGAACTCTGATGATATCTGTATCAAACACTATGAACTCTGATGATATCTGTATCAAACACTATGAACTCTGATGATATCTGTATCAAACACTATGAACTCTGATGATATCTGTAGCAAACACTATGAACTCTGATGATTTCTATTTCAAAAACTATGAATGATGATATCTCTATCAAAAACGATGAACTCTGATGATATCTGTATCAAACACTATGAACTCTGATGATATCTGTAGCAAACACTATGAACTCTGATGATATCTCTATCAAAAACTATGAACTCTGATGATATCTGTATCACACACTATGGACTCTGGTGATATCTGTATCACACACTATGGACTCTGGTGATTTCTGTATCAAACACCATAAGTCTGATGATATTTATATCAAACTCTGTGGACTCTGATGATATCTGTATGAAACTCTATGGACCCTGATGATATCTGTATCTGTATTAAACACTATGGACCCTGATGATATCTGCATCAAACACTATGAACTCTGATGATATCTGTATCAAACACTATGGACTCTGGTGATTTCTGTATCAAACACTATAAGTCTGATGATATTTATATCAAACTCTGTGGACTCTGATGATATCTGCATCAAACACTATGAACTCTGATGATATCTGTATCTGTATCAAACACTATGGACCCTGATGATATCTGTATCAAACACTATGAACTCTGATGATATCTGTATCAAACACTATGAACTCTGATGATATCTGTAGCAAACACTATGAACTCTGAAGATTTCTATTTCAAAAACTATGAATGATGATATCTCTATCAAAAACTATGAACTCTGATGATATCTGTATCAAACACTATGAACTCTGATGATATCTGTATCAAACACTATGAACTCTGATGATATCTGTATCAAACACTATGAACTCTGATGATATCTGTAGCAAACACTATGAACTCTGATGATATCTCTATCAAAAACTATGAACTCTGATGATATCTGTATCACACACTATGGACTCTGGTGATTTCTGTATCAAACACTATAAGTCTGATGATATTTATATCAAACTCTGTGGACTCTGATGATATCTGTATGAAACTCTATGGACCCTGATGATATCTGTATCTGTATTAAACACTATGGACCCTGATGATATCTGCATCAAACACTATGAACTCTGATGATATCTGTATCAAACACTATGGACTCTGGTGATTTCTGTATCAAACACTATAAGTCTGATGATATTTATATCAAACTCTGTGGACTCTGATGATATCTGCATCAAACACTATGAACTCTGATGATATCTGTATCTGTATAAAACTCTATGGACCCTGATGATATCTGCATCAAACACTATGAACTCTGATGATATCTGTATAAAATATTATGAACTCTGATGATATCTGTATCAAACACTATGGACTCTGGTGATATTTATATCAAACTCTATGGACTCTGGTGATATTTATATCAAACTCTATGGACTCTGGTGATATCTGTATCAAACACTATGAACTCTGATGATATCTGTATCAAACACTATGAACTCTGATGATATCTGTATCAAACACTATGGACTTTGGTGATATTTATATCAAACTCTATGGACTCTGGTGATATTGATATCAAACTCTATGGACTCTGATGATATCTGTATCAAACACTATGAACTCTGATGATATCTGTATCAAACACTATGAACTCTGATGATATCTGTATCAAACACTATGAACTCTGATGATATCTGTATCAAACACTATGAACTCTGATGATATCTGTATCAAACACTATGAACTCTGATGATATCTGTATCAAACACTATGAACTCTGATGATATCTGTATCAAACACTATGAACTCTGATGATATCTGTAGCAAACACTATGAACTCTGATGATTTCTATTTCAAAAACTATGAATGATGATATCTCTATCAAAAACTATGAACTCTGATGATATCTGTATCAAACACTATGAACTCTGATGATATCTGTATCAAACACTATGAACTCTGATGATATCTGTATCAAACACTATGAACTCTGATGATATCTGTAGCAAACACTATGAACTCTGATGATATCTCTATCAAAAACTATGAACTCTGATGATATCTGTATCAAACACTATGAACTCTGATGATATCTGTATCAAACACTATGAACTCTGATGATATCTGTATCAAACACTATGAACTCTGATGATATCTGTATCAAACAGTATGAACTCTGATGATATCTGTAGCAAACACTATGAACTCTGATGATTTCTATTTCAAAAACTATGAATGATGATATCTCTATCAAAAACTATGAACTCTGATGATATCTGTATCAAACACTATGAACTCTGATGATATCTGTATCAAACACTATGAACTCTGATGATATCTGTATCAAACACTATGAACTCTGATGATATCTGTAGCAAACACTATGAACTCTGATGATATCTCTATCAAAAACTATGAACTCTGATGATATCTGTATCACACACTATGGACTCTGGTGATATCTGTATCACACACTATGGACTCTGGTGATTTCTGTATCAAACACCATAAGTCTGATGATATTTATATCAAACTCTGTGGACTCTGATGATATCTGTATGAAACTCTATGGACCCTGATGATATCTGTATCTGTATTAAACACTATGGACCCTGATGATATCTGCATCAAACACTATGAACTCTGATGATATCTGTATCAAACACTATGGACTCTGGTGATTTCTGTATCAAACACTATAAGTCTGATGATATTTATATCAAACTCTGTGGACTCTGATGATATCTGCATCAAACACTATGAACTCTGATGATATCTGTATCTGTATCAAACACTATGGACCCTGATGATATCTGTATCAAACACTATGAACTCTGATGATATCTGTATCAAACACTATGAACTCTGATGATATCTGTATCAAACACTATGAACTCTGATGATATCTGTAGCAAACACTATGAACTCTGATGATTTCTATTTCAAAAACTATGAATGATGATATCTCTATCAAAAACTATGAACTCTGATGATATCTGTATCAAACACTATGAACTCTGATGATATCTGTATCAAACACTATGAACTCTGATGATATCTGTATCAAACACTATGAACTCTGATGATATCTGTAGCAAACACTATGAACTCTGATGATATCTCTATCAAAAACTATGAACTCTGATGATATCTGTATCACACACTATGGACTCTGGTGATATCTGTATCACACACTATGGACTCTGGTGATTTCTGTATCAAACACCATAAGTCTGATGATATTTATATCAAACTCTGTGGACTCTGATGATATCTGTATGAAACTCTATGGACCCTGATGATATCTGTATCTGTATTAAACACTATGGACCCTGATGATATCTGCATCAAACACTATGAACTCTGATGATATCTGTATCAAACACTATGGACTCTGGTGATTTCTGTATCAAACACTATAAGTCTGATGATATTTATATCAAACTCTGTGGACTCTGATGATATCTGCATCAAACACTATGAACTCTGATGATATCTGTATCTGTATCAAACACTATGGACCCTGATGATATCTGTATCAAACACTATGAACTCTGATGATATCTGTATCAAACACTATGAACTCTGATGATATCTGTAGCAAACACTATGAACTCTGAAGATTTCTATTTCAAAAACTATGAATGATGATATCTCTATCAAAAACTATGAACTCTGATGATATCTGTATCAAACACTATGAACTCTGATGATATCTGTATCAAACACTATGAACTCTGATGATATCTGTATCAAACACTATGAACTCTGATGATATCTGTAGCAAACACTATGAACTCTGATGATATCTCTATCAAAAACTATGAACTCTGATGATATCTGTATCACACACTATGGACTCTGGTGATTTCTGTATCAAACACTATAAGTCTGATGATATTTATATCAAACTCTGTGGACTCTGATGATATCTGTATGAAACTCTATGGACCCTGATGATATCTGTATCTGTATTAAACACTATGGACCCTGATGATATCTGCATCAAACACTATGAACTCTGATGATATCTGTATCAAACACTATGGACTCTGGTGATTTCTGTATCAAACACTATAAGTCTGATGATATTTATATCAAACTCTGTGGACTCTGATGATATCTGCATCAAACACTATGAACTCTGATGATATCTGTATCTGTATAAAACTCTATGGACCCTGATGATATCTGCATCAAACACTATGAACTCTGATGATATCTGTATCAAACACTATGGACTCTGGTGATTTCTGTATCAAACACTATAAGTCTGATGATATTTATATCAAACTCTGTGGACTCTGATGATATCTGCATCAAACACTATGAACTCTGATGATATCTGTATCTGTATCAAACACTATGGACCCTGATGATATCTGTATAAAATATTATGAACTCTGATGATATCTGTATCAAACACTATGGACTCTGGTGATATTTATATCAAACTCTATGGACTCTGGTGATATTTATATCAAACTCTATGGACTCTGATGATATCTGTATCAAACACTATGAACTCTGATGATATCTGTATCAAACACTATGAACTCTGATGATATCTGTATCAAACACTATGGACTTTGGTGATATTTATATCAAACTCTATGGACTCTGGTGATATTGATATCAAACTCTATGGACTCTGATGATATCTGTATCAAACACTATGAACTCTGATGATATCTGTATCAAACACTATGAACTCTGATGATATCTGTATCAAACACTATGAACTCTGATGATATCTGTATCAAACACTATGAACTCTGATGATATCTGTATCAAACACTATGAACTCTGATGATATCTGTATCAAACACTATGAACTCTGATGATATCTGTATCAAACACTATGAACTCTGATGATATCTGTAGCAAACACTATGAACTCTGATGATTTCTATTTCAAAAACTATGAATGATGATATCTCTATCAAAAACTATGAACTCTGATGATATCTGTATCAAACACTATGAACTCTGATGATATCTGTATCAAACACTATGAACTCTGATGATATCTGTATCAAACACTATGAACTCTGATGATATCTGTAGCAAACACTATGAACTCTGATGATATCTCTATCAAAAACTATGAACTCTGATGATATCTGTATCAAACACTATGAACTCTGATGATATCTGTATCAAACACTATGAACTCTGATGATATCTGTATCAAACACTATGAACTCTGATGATATCTGTATCAAACACTATGAACTCTGATGATATCTGTAGCAAACACTATGAACTCTGATGATTTCTATTTCAAAAACTATGAATGATGATATCTCTATCAAAAACTATGAACTCTGATGATATCTGTATCAAACACTATGAACTCTGATGATATCTGTATCAAACACTATGAACTCTGATGATATCTGTATCAAACACTATGAACTCTGATGATATCTGTAGCAAACACTATGAACTCTGATGATATCTCTATCAAAAACTATGAACTCTGATGATATCTGTATCACACACTATGGACTCTGGTGATATCTGTATCACACACTATGGACTCTGGTGATTTCTGTATCAAACACTATAAGTCTGATGATATTTATATCAAACTCTGTGGACTCTGATGATATCTGTATGAAACTCTATGGACCCTGATGATATCTGTATCTGTATTAAACACTATGGACCCTGATGATATCTGCATCAAACACTATGAACTCTGATGATATCTGTATCAAACACTATGGACTCTGGTGATTTCTGTATCAAACACTATAAGTCTGATGATATTTATATCAAACTCTGTGGACTCTGATGATATCTGCATCAAACACTATGGACTCTGATGATATCTGTATCTGTATCAAACACTATGGACCCTGATGATATCTGCATCAAACACTATGAACTCTGATGATATCTGTATAAAATATTATGAACTCTGATGATATCTGTATCAAACACTATGGACTCTGGTGATATTTATATCAAACTCTATGGACTCTGGTGATATTTATATCAAACTCTATGGACTCTGATGATATCTGTATCAAACACTATGGACTCTGGTGATATTTATATCAAACTCAATGGACTCTGGTTATATTTATATCAAACTCTATGGACTCTGATGATATCTGTATCAAACACTATGAACTCTGATGATATCTCTATCAAACACTATGGACTCTGGTGATATTTATATCAAACTCTATGGACTCTGGTGATATTGATATCAAACTCTATGGACTCTGATGATATCTGTATCAAACACTATGAACTCTGATGATATCTGTATCAAACACTATAAACTCTGATGATATCTGTATCAAACACTATGAACTCTGATGATATCTGTATCAAACACTATGAACTCTGATGATATCTGTATCAAACACTATGGACTTTGGTGATATTTATATCAAACTCTATGGACTCTGGTGATATTGATATCAAACTCTATGGACTCTGATGATATCTGTATCAAACACTATGAACTCTGATGATATCTGTATCAAACACTATGAATTCTGATGATATCTGTATCAAACACTATGAACTCTGATGATATCTGTATCAAACACTATGAACTCTGATGATATCTGTATCAAACACTATGAACTCTGATGATATCTGTATCAAACACTATGAACTCTGATGATATCTGTATCAAACACTATGAACTCTGATGATATCTGTAGCAAACACTATTAACTCTGATGATTTCTATTTCAAAAACTATGAATGATGATATCTCTATCAAAAACGATGAACTCTGATGATATCTGTATCAAACACTATGAACTCTGATGATATCTGTAGCAAACACTATGAACTCTGATGATATCTCTATCAAAAACTATGAACTCTGATGATATCTGTATCACACACTATGGACTCTGGTGATATCTGTATCACACACTATGGACTCTGGTGATTTCTGTATCAAACACTATAAGTCTGATGATATTTATATCAAACTCTGTGGACTCTGATGATATCTGTATGAAACTCTATGGACCCTGATGATATCTGTATCTGTATTAAACACTATGGACCCTGATGATATCTGCATCAAACACTATGAACTCTGATGATATCTGTATCAAACACTATGGACTCTGGTGATTTCTGTATCAAACACTTTAAGTCTGATGATATTTATATCAAACTCTGTGGACTCTGATGATATCTGCATCAAACACTATGAACTCTGATGATATCTGTATCTGTATCAAACTCTATGGACCCTGATGATATCTGCATCAAACACTATGAACTCTGATGATATCTGCATCAAACACTATGAACTCTGATGATATCTGTATCTGTATTAAACAATATGGACCCTGATGATATCTGTATCTGTATTAAACACTATGGACCCTGTTGATATCTGTATCTGTATTAAATACTATGGACCCTGTTGATATCTGCATCAAACACTATGAACTCTGATGATATCTGTATCAAACATTATGGACCCTGTTAATATCTGTATCAAACACTATGAACTCTGATAATATCTGTATCAAATACTATGAACTCTGATGATATCTGTATCAAACACTATGAACTCTGATAATATCTGTATCAAACACTATGAACTCTGATAATAATTGTATCAAACACTATGGACCCTGATAATAATTGTATCAAACACTATGGACCCTGATGATATTTAGTAGAAAAAAGAGTCAGAGAGAAAAGAGATACATTAAAAGGGGAAAGCCGTACCCATGTTGAGTGTGACAGTGATGATGTTGAGACTCATTGTGGAATCGGTGATGCTGCTGAAAGACGAAGACTGGAAAGGAAGGAGGCAAATAAAACAGTCACAAAGATATTCACATAACCATTGTGGTTATTTCTTTTTCACAGGCACATGGGATGTAGGAAAACCTGTGAGGGGAACTCACCCTGTCTATTTTGGCCACTTTGTGCCTCCGTCTGCGGCGTTTGTGTCTGCGCATCAGCTGAGAGGACGAGCTCTGCTCTGTGGAGCTGCTGAGTCTGAGACACAATTCATCTCAATGCAATATACATTGGTCCATGATACAGAAACAAGGGAAACCCTGAAGAAGGCACTGTGTGCTAAAACACTGGTGTTTAAACATTCAATAACTGAGAGCATATATAGAGTGTGCCACTATCTTTCTCTTTAGATAACAGTACCCAGCCCCACCACACAACATACACTGCAGGTTGAGAGCAGCACAGGGTCAGCCGCAGGGCAGCACCCCTGGAGCAGGAAAAGGGAAGAGGTCAGAGGGGATATGGTGATTTTATTTAGTAAAGAACCACCGATGAAAAGAGAGGAAGATGACATAAAGAGAGCGAGAGAAAGAGGAAGCATCTACCTGCTAGCGTCCTCATCTTCCTCACTGTCGACGAAGGAACTGGACTCTAGCTCACTGCTCATTACTGAGGCACTGTCGTAGCCCATGGCGGAGTCCCTTGCTGTGCGCTCCGACTTAGAGTGGCCGTTGATTCGAGGGACTGTTGATACGAGGGACAAAACAACAACAGGTCAGATATCAACAGTCAGATACCAACAATCAAACAACTAATGTTAACACTTGGATAGAAGGTCACATGTCCATCTTTGACCCATGTGTCACTCCACGGTGGTCTTCTGTAGCTCAGTTAGAAGAGCATGGCTCTTGCAACACCATGATATTGGGTTCTAATCCCAGGACCACCCATACGTGAAAAATGTATGCTCGCAAGACTGTTAGACGCTTTGGATAAAAGTGTCAGCTGAATGGCATACTTTACATCATAACACAAAAGTGACACAGTGAAAGACAACTCAGAGCTGAATGAGCTGATATCAGAGACCAACTGGGCCAAGGAAGCATTTACTAGTAATTCACTATTACAGAAGGAAGCCCAGTGACAAACATGGCATCGTACCTTTACTGTATGTGATGGTAAGTGGACTTGTGAACATCTTTATGCAGTGTATTATCAAATATGATACCATAGACTTTAGTTAATGTGTTATCAGTTGGCAGTGGAAAATAAGAGCTACCTCTGATCTACCAAAACAATAACATCAGTGTCTCAAATTCCCAACACCTTTCTCCCACATCTACCCCCAATACATACAGTGGCAGGGGAGGGGTCCTGTCTCAGCAGGGTGACAGCGGATTGGCTGGAAGGCTCTGGCAAAACGGCGAGGGCGTGGCTGACCCTGCGATCTCCGCGAGCGACCAAAACATTCCAATAATGTGGTGGTGCCCATTACTGACTCAGCCCAAAGGGTGCGCACACACACACACACACACACACACATACACTCACACGCACCACATACACACACCACATACACACACAAATAAACAGCAGAGCTGTATGTCTCAGGTGAAAAACTGAGACTGTCTGATGTCTGTGTAGTGCTCTGTCCCCACTCTCCCAGCTCCTGTCTGTCTCGCAACCCCTGTGAGGAGGACCAGGTGCTTTGCCCAATGACAGGCTGCTGGCAGGCAGACTCCAATCCTTATCTACAATGAAGGCAGTGGAAAAAGACCAACAATTTTTTTTGAATTTGGAGAAAGATACTGTGAAACGAAGAGAGATAACACAATCACTCAACATAATATTTTCTCCTTTTTGCTCATCACAGTCAATGGCAGGTGTCTCACAGCGAGGTATCTTGAGGCATACACCTGATTCATTGGCATGTCATCTACTACTATACTCATTGACCAAACAATTCAAAAACAATAAATCAAACCTATTCTATTTTGGGACACTGTGCTGTGAACTATAAGCCTTCAATGCCAAAGCTGCCTTCTATCCTCCATTACTCAGATTGGATCAGGATTTTTTTCATGCCATGATTTTAGAGCCATAAAGTAATTATCATGAGGGATTGGAATGTCATACGTTATCTGCTAAAATGAAGTTATTACGGTATGATAAGGTGGGTGATTATGTAGGATATAATAAACCATTATGATCGCTATCTATTAGACTGTCTAAAATACATTCACTTAGGCTACTCCATTCACAAAACAGTCAAACTCTTCAATAGAATGTAGTCTACACAATAGGAAAATAAATACTTAATAAGCACAAAAGATATCTATAATAAAAAATGTCAGCAGCTGGATGATGATAATATTAGTTGCTTCCTCGTTCAGCCATATCTAGAATGGATTGCTTTACTAGTATTGCAAAATATAAAATTGCGAAAATAATTGATCACATAATAGTAGGTAGGCTACAGATAGCCTTTGAATTTACTGTTGAAAAGGTTAGACAATACCCTGCATTAACCTAAAATAAAGGACCTAAATAATTTACTTCCATCACATGTATCTACCATTTAACAGCCAGTGGACTACAAACTACCCTATACAGCAATTCCATTAGCGAATTTGATTATCTTACCTCAACCGCGGGAGAGTCAGATCAGAGAGCCAGTGATCTCGTGCGACGCACTGAGAAAGTGAACGAATTGGTAGCGCGAAAATATTCCCCCGCACTCCCATCCCACGGCACACGACTGAATTTCTGATAATCTCTCTCTGACCTATTAGAGAACTGCATTCCAAAGTGCGGCGAGATAGCCCAGCATTTGATGGGATTTTATATGATGCACGAGCATATCTCTAACCGCCACAGGTGATGGTGCCATCAGGTGATTAACAGTGCCAAAGCCTCTCAGAAGTACGAAGCTCGTGCTCTCCCGTCATCACAATACACTCACATAATAGCAAATGTTTCAATGAAAAATGTTGCTAAACACTAGGTTCCAAGCATCTTAAACATTTAGGAATGCTCATTTGACCTCTATACATTTGAACTGAATATAAATATTCTGGATTATTGCTGCCTACATTTTGATTTGGCTATTATACAGTGATTAGTAAAACCACTCTGGAGTCAATACACCTATTGTAGGTGTCATAACAGTCCTGTCAAAGCCACAGCATGATATAGCCAGACAGACAGACAGGGGTCTCAGTTCACCTACTACCCCCCTCATCTCCCAGTGCAGGTAGCACAGCTAAAAGGCCTGTGGCCCTGAAACAGATCCTCTCCCATACCTCCACAGTGTCCTGTGGGCCCAGTCTCCAGCTGTCCACTCTCCTCACCCTGTCAAACACTGCATTATTCATCCATTCATTCTCACATACCTACAGCCAGAAACGAGAGAACAAGGGATATGTTTACCTCTGTTAAAATACTGATTCACCCTGCTCTGTTCATTGTAAAGCAGGCTGCCTTCACACAGACACAGTGGCACTTAAAGAAAGAGGAGAATTCCTGCTATACTACTGCTGCAGTGCCAGGCAGGATAACTTTACATGTCGCTGGATGGGCCTGGGCCTTTAAGTCAAGGACACAGATTGAATGACCACCATGGCATTGCAGCGCTCTAAACAAATAAAGCCTGAATTTGATTATATTGAGCAGTGTAGGGCAGAGTTTTATGAGCCATGAAGCAGTGTGTTCACCATGAGGGACATGCCCTGTTCCCTGACACTCATTTAATTAGTACTAACTAACTAGCAGGCCGGCAGGCAATGAAACCAGATGGAAGGAGGGGTGGAAGAGGGAGGGATAGAGAGAGAGAAAGAGAGAGAGAGAGAGAGAGAGAGAGAGAGATTGAGAGAGAGAGAGAGAGAGAGAGAGAGAGAGAGAGAGAGAGAGAGAGAGAGAGAGAGAGAGAGAGAGAGAGAGAGAGAGAGAGAGAGAGAGAGAGAGAGAAATTGAGAGAGAGAGAGAGAGAGAGAGAGAGAGAGAGAGAGAGAGAGAGAGAGAGAGAGAGAGAGAGAGAGAGAGAGAGAGAGAGAGAGAGAGAGAGAGAGAGAGAGAGAGAGAGAGAGAGAGAGAGAGAGAGAGAGAGAGAGAGATTATTACTCCTCAACAGAGGGGCTGCTACTGGCTGCTATTTCTAGAGAGGGCCACAGGGACATGACACACAGCCCTATTTTCACTTTCTCAAATCAGAACTTAACAGCGTGGCTAGAAAAACAAAGGTTGTAGTGAGAGGAGAAGAGATAGGTTACATGATTCCAGCTCTGTAGTTTGTTTCCCAGTAGGACAGCAGGTACACACATGCACACAAATGCCCCTGTATTACACATAGACTTTACAGCTCTCTCGTCTCTACAGTACCAACCAGCCTGATGCTTTATCTTGCTCATCCTAATTAAGCCACATAAATTAATGAGTATTTGGTTAATGAGCCTGGAGCTGCAGGATCCACACAGCCAGGTTCGCTGTGAACAGCAGATCAGGGGAGGAAGAGATGGAGTGATGAGATAAAGAGATAAAAGGACTGTCTCTGGCTCTATCTCCTGTGGGCATGGATGGAGGAGAAACAGAGGAACAGACAGCAGGGACTATAGGCTGACACATTACAGTAGTTGTTGAATGGAAAATATAACACCAACATCATCACACTGTTGAACCGGGTCCAGGAGTAGGATTAAAGGTAGAAATGAGTAGGAGTGACTATTATTATTGGAAGAATCAGAATTGCTAATAATGATATTGTCCAAAGTGCCATCTTAAAATATGATATTTCTCAAAGCACTACACCGCACACATTCATTCTGAGTGTAGAAAGAGAGGTGACATGTAATGTGCTTAGTTACTCTCTGGACAACAGAATGGTGGGATGAGAGGAAGGTCCCTGAAGGAGGATAGAGGAAGGTCCCTGAAGGAGGATAGAGGAAGGTCCCTGAAGGAGGATAGAGGAAGGTCCCTAAAGGAGGATAGAGGAAGGTCCCTGAAGGAGGATAGAGGAAGGTCCCTAAAGGAGGATAGAGGAAGGTCCCTGAAGGAGGATAGAGGAAGGTCCCTGAAGGAGGATAGAGGAAGGTCCCTGAAGGAGGATAGAGGAAGGTCCCTGAAGGAGGATAGAGGAAGGTCCCTAAAGGAGGATAGAGGAAGGTCCCTGAAGGAGGATAGAGGAAGGTCCCTAAAGGAGGATAGAGGAAGGTCCCTGAAGGAGGATAGAGGAAGGTCCCTGAAGGAGGATAGAGGAAGGTCCCTGAAGGAGGATAGAGGAAGGTCCCTAAAGGAGGATAGAGGAAGGTCCCTGAAGGAGGATAGAGGAAGGTCCCTGAAGGAGGATAGAGGAAGGTCCCTAAAGGAGGATAGAGGAAGGTCCCTGAAGGAGGATAGAGGAAGGTCCCTGAAGGAGGATAGAGGAAGGTCCCTGAAGGAGGATAGAGGAATGTCCCTGAAGGAGGATAGAGGAAGGTCCCTAAAGGAGGATAGAGGAAGGTCCCTGAAGGAGGATAGAGGAAGGTCCCTAAAGGAGGATAGAGGAAGGTCCCTGAAGGAGGATAGAGGAAGGTCCCTGAAGGAGGATAGAGGAAGGTCCCTAAAGGAGGATAGAGGAAGGTCCCTGAAGGAGGATAGAGGAAGGTCCCTAAAGGAGGATAGAGGAAGGTCCCTGAAGGAGGATAGAGGAAGGTCCCTGAAGGAGGATAGAGGAAGGTCCCTGAAGGAGGATAGAGGAAGGTCCCTAAAGGAGGATAGAGGAAGGTCCCTGAAGGAGGATAGAGGAAGGTCCCTGAAGGAGGATAGAGGAAGGTCCCTGAAGGAGGATAGAGGAAGGTCCCTGAAGGAGGATAGAGGAAGGTCCCTAAAGGAGGATAGAGGAAGGTCCCTGAAGGAGGATAGAGGAAGGTCCCTGAAGGAGGATAGAGGAAGGTCCCTGAAGGAGGATAGAGGAAGGTCCCTCAAGGAGGATAGAGGAAGGTCCCTGAAGGAGGATAGAGGAAGGTCCCTGAAGGAGGATAGAGGAAGGTCCCTGAAAGAGGATAGAGGAAGGTCCCTGAAGGAGGATAGAGGAAGATCCCTGAAGGAGGATAGAGGAAGGTCCCTGAAGGAGGATAGAGGAAGGTCCCTGAAGGAGGATAGGTGAAGGTCCCTGAAGGAAGATAGAGGAAAGTCCATGAAGGAGGATAGAGGAAGGTCCCTGAAGGAGGATAGAGGAAGGTCCCTGAAGGAGGATAGAGGAAGGTCCCTGAAGGAGGATAGAGGAAGGACCCTGAAGGAGGATAGAGGAAGGTCCCTGAAGTAGGATAGAGGAAGGTCCCTGAAGGAGGATAGAGGAAGGTCCCTGAAGGATAATAGAGGAAGGTCCCTGAAGGAGGATAGAGGAAGGTCCCTGAAGGAGGATAGAGGAAGGTCCCTGAAGGAGGATAGAGGAAGGTCCCTGAAGGAGGATAGAGGAAGGTCCCTGAAGGAGGATAGAGGAAGGTCCCTGAAGGAGGATAGTGGAAGGTCCCTGAAGGAGGATAGAGGAAGGTCCCTGAAGGAGGATAGAGGAAGGTCCCTGAAGGAGGATAGTGGAAGGTCCCTGAAGGAGGATAGAGGAAGGTCCCTGAAGGAGGATAGAGGAAGGTCCCTGAAGGAGGATAGTGGAAGGTCCCTGAAGGAGGATAGAGGAAGGTCCCTGAAGGAGGATAGAGGAAGCCCTCCTCCTCTCCAAGTGACCTTCTTAGAACTCTTTGCTGAGCTCAGTGCCAAAATGTTTCCATGACAGTAACAACAAATAAAGACAGAAGTATTTCTTCTTAACCAAGATTCTTATGAGTTTCCTGACATTTTCCCATGTCCATTATTCATGATACTGTATGTGTACATGCAGTAAGGATAACATATGCAACAACAAAGAAGAGTATATTTGAATAGTTTCCCAATAGTAAAAACATACAAAGGTGGTTTCAGATCTCCACAATAACTGAGAGGCAGCTATACATGTGCTATAGCTTTATTTTGTATTTTTTGGGGGGGCCCATCCATCCACCACCCATCCAGCTGCTATACTCCATGCATGGTCATAATAGGAAGAAAAGTAGTCCCACACATCCTGAAGTTAAACCATCAGGTGGAAAATAGCCTCTTGGGAAAGAGAGAAAGCGCCGAAAGCAATCTTGGTCAAACTGTTCCATTTACCTGTCACCAGCAGATCTGAACCCGGTGAATCCTCTGATTTGTTTTTGACATTATTTACAGTCCACCCTTTCGGGGTGTTACTGAACAATGTCAGCACTGTGAGGGTATATTGCTAAAATGATGTAGAATGATATTGGGATGATGTGTTATTGGTGATACTGTACCACACATACTGTACTTAGGTAGTTATCCTAAGTGTGTGTATTGTTACTCACTTTCAGTCTCTCGTGCTCTCCTCCGGGCACGTTCTCTCTCTCTCTCCCTACGGTGGCTCAGGGGGGACTCTGTGCCCGTCTCTGTGTCCAGGCCATCCCGACTGCTCACCGCGTTGGCACTGAAATACACACATTCAAAAAGTTGAATAACTGTAGATCCACAATGAAACCAATAATTTATATATACACTAGATGACTGATAGGAATGCTGTGTTGAAGCCACTGTGCCTCCATCTTGGCACTCCTCCACTAAAATACACTTTGGAAGCTATAGAAATACATTTAATGTCTCTATTTGTTTTTGTCACATTTATTCTATAACAAATGATGACTCTGTTTCATATTCAGTCCCCTGGCCATGAGAGATGTGTTGTTGGGGTGTGGTATGTGATGTGTGTTTCACCAAGTGTCATTAATGACTAGATACCCTGAGAGAGATGCATTCTGTCCAATGCTGCCTGGTACTAATGAGGAGGGCCATTGAAATCCCAGATGATTCCTGTGGCACGGGGGAGGATGGAGTGTGTGTGTCTGTGTGTCTGTGTGTGTCTGTGTGTGTCTGTGTGTGTGTGTGTGTGTGTGTGTGTGTGTGTGTGTGTGTGTGTGTGTGTGTGTGTGTGTGTGTGTGTGTGTGTGTGTGTGTGTGTGTGTGTGTGTGTGTGTGTGTGTGTCTGCTCCGGTGTGGCGCAGCGGTCTAAGTCACTGCATTTCAGTGCAAGAGGCGTCACTACAGTCCCTGGCTCGAAACCAGGCTGTATCACATCCGGCTGTGATTGGGAGTCCCATAGGGCGGCGCGCAATTTTATTTTATTTTATTTTTATTTCACCTTTATTTAACCAGGTAGGCTAGTTGAGAACAAGTTCTCATTTGCAACTGCGACCTGGCCAAGATAAAGCATAGCAGTGTGAACAGACAACAACACAGAGTTACACAAGGAGTAAACAATAGACAAGTCAATAACATGGTAGAAAAAAGAGAATCTATATACAATGTGTGCAAAAGGAATGAGGTAGGCAATAAATGGAATAATTACAATTTAGCAGATTAACACTGGAGTGATAAATCATCAGATGATCATGTGCAAGAAGAGATACTGGTGTGCAAAAGAGCAGAAAAGTAAATAAATAAAAGCAGTATGGGGGTGAGGTAGGTAAATTGGGTGGGTAGTTTACAGATGGACTATGTACAGCTGCAGCGATCGGTTAGCTGCTCGGATAGCAGATTTTTAAAGTTGTTGAGGGAGATAAAAGTCTCCAACTTCAGAGATTTTTGCAATTCGTTCCAGTCGCAGGCAGCAGAGAACTGGAAGGAAAGGCGTCCAAATGAGGTTTTGGCTTTAGGGATGATCAGTGAGATACACCTGCTGGAGCGCGTGCTACGGGTGGGTGTAGCCATCGTGACCAGTGAACTGAGATAAGGCGGCACTTTACCTAGCATAGCCTTGTAGATGACCTGGAGCCAGTGGGTCTGACGACGAACATGTAGCGAGGGCCAGCCGACTAGGGCATACAGGTCGCAGTGGTGGGTTGTATAAGGTGCTTTAGTAACAAAACGGATGGCACTGTGATAAACTGCATTCAGTTTGCTGAGTAGAGTATTGGAAGCTATTTTGTAGATGACATCGCCGAAGTCGAGGATCGGTAGGATAGTCAGTTTTACTAGGGTAAGTTTGGCGGCGTGAGTGAAGGAGGCTTTGTTCCGGAATAGAAAGCCGACTCTAGATTTGATTTTGGATTGGAGATGTTTGATATGAGTCTGGAAGGAGAGTTTGCAGTCTAGCCACACACCTAGGTACTTATAGATGTCCACATATTCTAGGTCGGAACCGTCCAGGGTGGTGATGCTAGTCGGGCGTGCGGGTGCAGGCAGCGAGCGGTTGAAAAGCATGCATTTGGTTTTACTAGCGTTTAAGAGCAGTTGGAGGCCACGGAAGGAGTGTTGTATGGCACTGAAGCTCGTTTGGAGGTTAGATAGCACAGTGTCCAGGGAAGGGCCGGAAGTATACAGAATGGTGTCGTCTGCGTAGAGGTGGATCAGGGAATCGCCCGCAGCAAGAGCAACATCATTGATGTATACAGAGAAAAGAGTCGGCCCGAGAATTGAACCCTGTGGTACCCCCATAGAGACTGCCAGAGGACCGGACAACATGCCCTCCGATTTGACACACTGAACTCTGTCTGCAAAGTAGTTGGTGAACCAGGCAAGGCAGTCATTAGAAAAACCGAGGCTATTGAGTCTGCCGATAAGAATATGGTGATTGACAGAGTCGAAAGCCTTGGCCAGGTCGATGAAGACGGCTGCACAGTAATGTCTTTTATCGATGGCGGTTATGATATCGTTTAGTACCTTGAGCGTGGCTGAGGTGCACCCGTGACCGGCACGGAAACCGGATTGCACAGCGGAGAAGGTACGGTGGGATTCGAGATGGTCAGTGATCTGTTTGTTGACTTGGCTTTCGAAGACCTTAGCTAGGCAGGGCAGGATGGATATAGGTCTGTAACAGTTTGGGTCCAGGGTGTCTCCCCCTTTGAAGAGGGGGATGACAGCGGCAGCTTTTCAATCCTTGGGGATCTCAGATGATACGAAGGAGAGATTGAACAGGCTGGTAATAGGGGGTGCGACAATGGCGGCGGACAGTTTCAGAAATAGGGGGTCCAGATTGTCAAGCCCAGCTGATTTGTATGGGTCCAGGTTTTCCAGCTCTTTCAGAACATCTGCTATCTGGATATGGGTAAAGGAGAAGCTGGGGAGGCTTGGGCGAGTAGCTGCGGGGGGGGGCGGGGCTGTTGGCCAAGGTTGGAGTCGCCAGGTGGAAGGCATGGCCAGCCATTGAGAAATGTTTGTTGAAGTTTTCGATTATCACGGACTTATCAGTGGTGACCGTGTTATCTAGCCTCAGTGCAGTGGGCAGCTGGGAGGAGGTGCTCTTGTTTTCCATGGACTTTACAGTATCCCAGAACTTTTTGGAGTTAGAGCTACAGGATGCAAATTTCTGCTTGAAAAAGCTGGCCTTTGCTTTCCTGACTGACTGCGTGTATTGGTTCCTGACTTCCCTGAACAGTTGCATATCACGGGGGCTCTTCGATGCTATTGCAGTTCGCCACAGGATGTTTTTGTGCTGGTCGAGGGCAGTCAGGTCTGGAGTGAACCAAGGGCTATATCTGTTCTTGGGTCTGCATTTTTTGAACGGAGCATGCTTGTCTAATATGGTGAGGAAGTAACTTTTAAAGAATGACCAGGCATCCTCAACTGACGGGATGAGGTCAATATCCTTCCAGGGTACCCGGGCCAGGTCGATTAGAAAGGCCTGCTCGCAGAAGTGTTTCAGGGAGCGTTTGACAGTGATGAGGGGTGGTCGTTTGACCGTGGACCCGTGGCGGATACAGGCAATGAGGCAGTGATCGCTGAGATCTTGATTGAAGACAGCAGAGGTGTATTTGGAGGGCAAGTTGGTCAGGATAATGTCTATTAGGGTGCCCATGTTTACGGATTTAGGGTTGTACCTGGTGGGTTCCTTGATGATTTGTGTGAGATTGAGGGCATCAAGCTTAGATTGTAGGACTGCCGGGGTGTTAAGCATATCCCAGTTTAGGTAACCTAACAGAACAAACTCTGAAGCTAGATGGGGAGCGATCAATTCACAGATGGTGTCCAGGGCACAGCTGGGAGCTGAGGGGGGTCGGTAGCAGGCGGCAACAGTGAGAGACTTATTTCTGGAGAGATTAATTTTTAAAATTAGAAGTTCGAACTGTTTGGGCATAGACTTGGAAAGTATGACAGAACTTTGCAGGCTATCTCTGCAGTAGATTGCAACTCCCCCCCTTTGGCAGTTCTATCTTGACGGAAAGTGTTATAGTTGGGTATGGAAATCTCAGAGTTTTTGGTGGCCTTCCTAAGCCAGGATTCAGACACGGCAAGGACATCAGGGTTGGCAGAGTGTGCTAAAGCGGTGAGTAAGGCAAACTTAGGGAGGAGGCTTCTGATGTTGACATGCATGAGGCCAAGGCTTTTTCGATCACAGAAGTCAACAAATGAGGGTGACTGGGGACATGCAGGGCCTGGGTTTACCTCCACATCACCCGAGGAACAGAGTAGTAGTAGGATGAGGGTGCGGCTAAAGGCTATCAAAACTGGTCGCCTAGAGCGTTGGGGACTAGGAATAAAAGGAGCAGATTTATGGGCGTGGTAGAATAGATTCTGGGCATAATGTGCAGACCAGGGTATGGTGGGGCACGGGTACAGCGGAGGCAAGCCCAGGCACTGGGTGATGATAAGAGAGGTTGTATCTCTGGACATGCTGGTCTCAATGGGTGAGGTCACCGCATGTGTGGGGAGTGGGACAAAGGAGGTATCAGAGGTACGGAGAGTGGAACTACGGGGTCCATTGCAAACCAAAACAATGATAACTAGCCTGAACAACAGTATGCAAGGCATATTGATATTTGAGAGAGACATACAATAAGGCATAAAGTGATTGCAGGTCATGATTGGGAGAGCTAGCTAAAACAGCAGGTGAGATAGCAATGAGCCCGACGTCATCCGGGTTTGTAAATAAGAATTTGTTCTTAATTGACTTGCCTAGTTAAATAAAGGTCAAATAAAAAACACAAATAAAAAACAAGGAAACCTGAAGCTGGTGAGAAAAACAACTCAACCAACCCAGCCTGCTGAACACTGCTCTCACTCTGCACATACACAACTCAACCAACCCAGCCTGCTGAACACGGCTCTCACTCTGCACATACACAACTCAACCAACCCAGCCTGCTGAACACGGCTCTCACTCTGCACATACACAACTCAACCAACCCAGCCTGCTGAACACGGCTCTCACTCTGCACATACACAACTCAACCAACCCAGCCTGCTGAACACGGCTCTCATTCTGCACATACACAACTCAACCAACCCAGCCTGCTGAACACGGCTCTCACTCTGCACATACACAACTCAACCAACCCAGCCTGCTGAACACGGCTCTCACTCTGCACATACACAACTCAACCAACCCAGCCTGCTGAACACGGCTCTCACTCTGCACATACACAACTCAACCAACCCAGCCTGCTGAACACGGCTCTCATTCTGCACATACACAACTCAACCAACCCAGCCTGCTGAACACGGCTCTCACTCTGCACACACACAACTCAACCAACCCAGCCTGCTGAACACGGCTCTCACTCTGCACATACACAACTCAACCAACCCAGCCTGCTGAACACGGCTCTCACTCTGCACATACACAACTCAACCAACCCAGCCTGCTGAACACTGCTCTCACTCTGCACATACACAACTCAACCAACCCAGCCTGCTGAACACGGCTCTCACTCTGCACATACACAACTCAACCAACCCAGGCTGCTGAACACGGCTCTCACTCTGCACACACACAACTCAACCAACCCAGCCTGCTGAACACTGCTCTCACTCTGCACATACACAACTCAACCAACCCAGCCTGCTGAACACGGCTCTCACTCTGCACATACACAACTCAACCAACCCAGCCTGCTGAACACGGCTCTCACTCTGCACATACACAACTCAACTAACCCAGCCTGCTGAACACTGCTCTCACTCTGCACACACACAACTCAACCAACCCAGCCTGCTGAACACTGCTCTCACTCTGCACACACACAACTCAACCAACCCAGCCTGCTGAACACTGCTCTCACTCTGCACACACACAACTCAACCAACCCAGCCTGCTGAACACTGCTCTCACTCTGCACATACACAACTCAACCAACCCAGCCTGCTGAACACGGCTCTCACTCTGCACATACACAACTCAAACCAACCCAGCCTGCTGAACACGGCTCTCACTCTGCACACACACAACTCAACCAACCCAGCCTGCTGAACACTGCTCTCACTCTGCACACACACAACTCAACCAACCCAGCCTGCTGAACACGGCTCTCACTCTGCACATACACAACTCAACCAACCCAGCCTGCTGAACACTGCTCTCACTCTGCACACACACAACTCAACCAACCCAGCCTGCTGAACACGGCTCTCACTCTGCACACACACAACTCAACCAACCCAGCCTGCTGAACACGGCTCTCACTCTGCACATACACAACTCAACCAACCCAGCCTGCTGAACACGGCTCTCACTCTGCACATACACAACTCAACCAACCCAGCCTGCTGAACACGGCTCTCACTCTGCACATACACAACTCAACCTACCCAGCCTGCTGAACACGGCTCTCACTCTGCACATACACAACTCAACCAACCCAGCCTCCTGAACACGGCTCTCACTCTGCACATACACAACTCAACCAACCCAGCCTGCTGAACACGGCTCTCACTCTGCACACACACAACTCAACCAGCCCAGCCTGCTGAACACGGCTCTCACTCTGCACACACACAACTCAACCAGCCCAGCCTGCTGAACACGGCTCTCACTCTGCACACACACAACTCAACCAACCCAGCTGCTGAACACGGCTCTCACTCTGCACACACACAACTCAACCAACCCAGCCTGCTGAACACTGCTCTCACTCTGCACATACACACTCTGCACACACACACTCTGCACACACACACTCTGCACACACACACTCTGCACATACACACTCTGCACACACACACTCTGCACATACACACTCTGCACACACACACTCTGCACATACACACTCTGCACATACACACTCTGCACATACACACTCTGCACATACACACTCTGCACACATACACTCTGCACATACACACTCTGCACATACACACTCTGCACACACACACTCTGCACATACACACTCTGCACATACACACTCTGCACACACACACTCTGCACAAACACACTCTGCACATACACACTCTGCACACACACACTCTGCACATACACACTCTGCACATACAGACTCTGCACATACACATGCACACTCTGCACATACACACTCTGCACATGCACACTCTGCACACGCACACTCTGCACATACACTCTGCACATACACACTCTGCACACGCACACTCTGCACACGCACACTCTGCACACGCACACTCTGCACACGCACACTCTGCACACACACACTCTGCACATACACACTCTGCACATACACACTCTGCACATACACACTCTGCACATACACACTCAGCACAAACACACTCTGCACACGCACACTCTGCACACACACACTCTGCACACGCACACTCTGCACATACACACTCAGCACAAACACACTCTGCACGTACACACTCTGCACACGCACACTCTGCACATACACACTCAGCACAAACACACTCTGCACAAACACACTCTGCACGTACACACTCTGCGCACGCACACTCTGCACACACACACTCTGCACACGCACACTCTGCACACACACACTCTGCACACGCACACTCTGCACACACACACTCTGCACACGCACACTCTGCACATACACACTCAGCACAAACACACTCTGCACGTACACACTCTGCACATACACACTCTGCACATACACACTCTGCACACACACTCTGCACATACACACTCTGCACATACACACTCAGCACAAACACACTCTGCACATACACACTCTGCACATACACATACACACTCTGCACATACACACTCAGCACAAACACACTCTGCACACGCACACTCTGCACATACACACTCAGCACAAACACTCTGCACATACACACTCTGCACATACACACTCTGCACACACACTCTGCACATACACACTCTGCACATACACACTCTGCACATACACACTCTGCACATACACATACACACTCTGCACATACACACTCAGCACAAACACACTCTGCACACGCACACTCTGCACATACACACTCAGCACAAACACTCTGCATATACACACTCTGCACATACACACTCTGCACATACACACTCTGCACACGCACACTCTGCACATACACACTCAGCACAAACACTCTGCATATACACACTCTGCACATACACACTCTGCACATACACACTCAGCAAAAACACTCTGCATATACACACTCTGCACATACACACTCTGCACATACACACTCAGCACAAACACACTCAGCACAAACACACTCTGCACACGCACACTCTGCACATACACACTCAGCACAAACACTCTGCATATACACACTCTGCACATACACACTCTGCACATACACACTCAGCACAAACACTCTGCATATACACACTCTGCACA
Organism: Salvelinus fontinalis; assembly: GCF_029448725.1. NCBI lineage: Eukaryota > Metazoa > Chordata > Actinopteri > Salmoniformes > Salmonidae > Salvelinus > Salvelinus fontinalis. The sequence continues at coordinate 22,631,618 of NC_074695.1, forward strand.
TACACACTCTGCACATACACACTCAGCACAAACACACTCTGCACATACACACTCTGCACATACACACTCAGCACAAACACACTCTGCACATACACACTCTGCACATACACATACACACTCTGCACATACACACTCTGCACATACACACTCCGGGATGTACTAGACCTATGTATCATGCATGAACGCACCCGGACAACACGCTAGTATTTATATACGTACGTACACACGAGTGCACATGACTACACAGTAAGTAACTCATGCATTATAGTCCTCAAGGTATATAAGCCGCCGTCTCATCAGCCTTAGGAGCCATGAGTGGATGAGGCTGATGCGTGCACATTAACAACACACATATATATATAGTAGCAACACAGGAGTGGGTCAGCTGTGACATGCTCATTCAGAGGGATGAATGGTAAACATGTTTCTACATCTGAATGTAATGATGCATCTGTGCCTCTCCAGAACAGGTGAAAATATGTATGCTAATGCTTACATTGTGCAAAAACACACACTGTATTAGTCACAGGTATAGATCAGGTGAGGCATTTTGTGTCTGTAGCTAGAGGTTATTATCTGTCTATGGCAGGGATAAAGCAGGGATGGGCAGTATGTTAATATTATCTGTCTATGGCAGGGATAAAGCAGGGATGGGCAGTATGTTAATATTATCTGTCTATGGCAGGGATAAAGCAGGGATGGGCAGTATGTTAATATTATCTGTCTATGGCAGGGATAAAGCAGGGATGGCAGTATGTTAATATTATCTGTCTATGGCAGGGATAATGCAGGGATGGGGCAGTATGTTTATATTATCTGTCTATGGCAGGGATGGGCAGTATGTTTATATTATCTGTCTATGGCAGGGATAAAGCAGGGATGGGGCAGTATGTTTATATTATCTGTCTATGGCAGGGATAAAGCAGGGATGGGCAGTATGTTTATATTATCTGTCTATGGCAGGGATAATGCAGGGATGGGGCAGTATGTTTATATTATCTGTCTATGGCAGGGATGGGGCAGTATGTTTATATTATCTGTCTATGGCAGGGATAATGCAGGGATGTGGTAGTATGTTTATATTATCTGTCTATGGCAGGGATGGGGCAGTATGTTTATATTATCTCTCTATGGCAGGGATAATGCAGGGATGGGCAGTATGTTTATATTATCTGTCTATGGCAGGGATAAAGCAGGGATGGGCAGTATGTTTATATTATCTGTCTATGGCAGAGATAATGCAGGGATGGGCAGTATGTTTATATTATCTGTCTATGGCAGGGATAAAGCAGGGATGGGGCAGTATGTTTATATTATCTGTCTATGGCAGGGATAATGCAGGGATGGGGTAGTATGTTTATATTATCTGTCTATGGCAGGGATGGGGCAGTATGTTTATATTATCTGTCTATGGCAGGGATAATGCAGGGATGGGGCAGTATGCTTATATTATCTGTCTATGGCAGGGATAAAGCAGGGATGGGCAGTATGTTTATATTATCTGTCTATGGCAGGGATAATGCAGGGATGGGGCAGTATGTTTATATTATCTGTCTATGGCAGGGATGGGGCAGTATGTTTATATTATCTGTCTATGGCAGGGATAATGCAGGGGTGGGGCAGTATGTTTATATTATCTGTCTATGGCAGGGATAAAGCAGGGATGGGGCAGTATGTTTATATTATCTGTCTATGGCAGGGATAATGCAGGGATGGGGCAGTATGTTTATATTATCTGTCTATGGCAGGGATAATGCAGGGATGGGGCAGTATGTTTATACACCGCTCAAAAAAATAAAGGGAACACTAAAATAACACATCCTAGATCTGAATGAATTAAATATTCTTATTAAATACTTTTTTTCTTTACATAGTTGAATGTGCTGACAACAAAATCACATAAAAATGATCAATGGAAATCAAATGTAACAACCCATGGAGGTCTGAATTTGGAGTCACTCAAAATTAAAGTGGAAAACCACACTACAGGCTGATCCAACTTTGATGTAATGTCCTTAAAACAAGTCAAAATGAGGCTCAGTAGTGTGTGTGGCCTCCACGTGCCTGTATGACCTCCCTACAATGCCTGGGCATGCTCCTGATGAGGTGGCGGATGGTCTCCTGAGGGATCTCCTCCCAGACCTGGACTAAAGCATCCGCCAACTCCTGGACAGTCTGTGGTGCAACGTGGCGTTGGTGGATGGAGCGAGACATGATGTCCCAGATGTGCTCAATTGGATTCAGGTCTGGGGAACGAGCGGGCCAGTCCATAGCATCAATGCCTTCCTCTTGCAGGAACTGCTGACACACTCCAGCCACATGAGGTCTAGCATTGTCTTGCATTAGGAGGAACCCAGGGCCAACCGCACCAGCATATGGTCTCACAAGGGGTCTGAGGATCTCATCTCGGTACCTAATGGCAGTCAGGCTACCTCTGGCGAGCACATGGAGGGCTGTGTGGCCTCCCAAAGAAATGCCACCCCACACCATGACTGACCCACCGCCAAACCGGTCATGCTGGAGGATGTTGCAGGCAGCAGAAGGTTCTCCACGGTGTCTCCAGACTCTGTCACGTCTGTCACATGTGCTCAGTGTGAACCTGCTTTCATCTGTGAAGAGCACAGGGCTCCAGTGGCGAATTTGCCAATCTTGGTGTTCTCTGGCAAATGCCAAACGTCCTGCACGGTGTTGGGCTGTAAGCACAACCCCCACCTGTGGACGTCGGGCCCTCATACCACCCTCATGGAGTCTGTTTCTGACCGTTTGAGCAGACACATGAACATTTGTGGCCTGCTGGAGGTCATTTTGCAGGGCTCTGGCAGTGCTCCACCTGCTCTCCTTGCACAAAGGCGGAGATAGCGGTCCTGCTGCTGGGTTGTTGCCCTCCTACGGCCTTCTCCACGTCTCCTGATGTACTGGCCTGTCTCCTGGTAGCGCCTCCATGCTCTGGACACTACGCTGACAGACACAGCAAACCTTCTTGCCACAGCTCGCATTGATGTGCCATCCTGGATGAGCTGCACTACCTGAGCCACTTGTGTGGGTTGTAGACTCCGTCTCATGCTACCACTAGAGTGAGAGCACCGCCAGCATTCAAAAGTGACCAAAACATCAGCCAGGAAGCATAGGAACTGAGAAGTGGTCTGTGGTCACCACCTGCAGAACCACTCCTTTATTTGGGGTGTCTTGCTAATTGCCTATAATTTTCGCCTGTTGTCTATTACATTTGCACAACAGCATGTGAAATGTATTGTCAATCAGTGTTGCTTCCTAAGTGGAGAGTTTGATTTCGCAGAAGTGTGATTGACTTGGAGTTACATTGTGTTGTTTAAGTGTTCCCTTTATTTTTTTGAGCAGTGTATTATCTGTCTATGGCAGGGATAATGCAGGGATGGGGCAGTATGTTAATATTATCTGTCTCAGGCAGGGATAATGCAGGGATGGGACAGTATGTTTATATTATCTGTCTATGGCAGGGATAATGCAGGGATGGGGCAGTATGTTTATATTATCTGTCTATGGCAGGGATAAAGCAGGGATGGGCAGTATGTTTATATTATCTGTCTATGGCAGGGATAATGCAGGGGATGGGGCAGTATGTTTATATTGTCTGTCTATGGCAGGGATAATGTAGGGATGGGGCAGTATGTTTATATTATCTGTCTCAGGCAGGGATAATGCAGGGATGGGGCAGTATGTTTATATTATCTGTCTATGGCAGGGATAAAGCATGGATGGGGCAGTATGTTTATATTATCTGTCTATGGCAGGGATAAAGCATGGATGGGGCAGTATGTTTATATTATCTGTCTATGGCAGGGATAATGCAGGGATGGGCGGTATGTTTATATTATCTGTCTCAGGCAGGGATAATGCAGGGATGGGCGGTATGTTTATATTATCTGTCTATGGCAGGGATAAAGCAGGGATGGGAAGTATGTTTATATTATCTGTCTATGGCAGGGATAAAGCAGGGATGGGGCAGTATGTTTATATTATCTGTCTATGGCAGGGATAATGCAGGGATGGGGCAGTATGTTTATATTATCTGTCTATGGCAGGGATAAAGCAGGGATGGGAAGTATGTTTATATTATCTGTCTATGGCAGGGATTGGCCAGTGTGGTGTGGATGTTGTTTGTCTATGGCAGCCGTCCAGCCTGGAAGGGGTAGGCTGATCGCCTGTGTCAGCTGATCCTGTGTGAGATTACCAAGAATGGAGGCTGGGTTGGGAGAGGGGGATGGGGGGCTGCCAGCTGTGATCCCCCCGCCCCGCTAACCGCCTATCACCCCCGGGGAAACAGAGATGGTTGTTCGCTAATCCGGATTATCAGGCAGAAGCACATTAATTCTGCCTGCTCTGCACCACACTCAGCCCAAACTCCTATTCTGTCCTCCATCAAACACAGCCATTCATACAGGAATGGATCCATGAAATACATGAATAAAGCACAATAACAAAATGAATTGGTAATAATATTCTGTCTATTTTCAGAGTGAGGCTGAGAATGACAGAAGCTAACAGCATGTGAAATGTATTGTCAATCAGTGTTGCTTCCTAAGTGGAGAGTTTGATTTCGCAGAAGTGTGATTGACTTGGAGTTACATTGTGTTGTTTAAGTGTTCCCTTTATTTTTTTGAGCAGTGTATTATCTGTCTATGGCAGGGATAATGCAGGGATGGGGCAGTATGTTAATATTATCTGTCTCAGGCAGGGATAATGCAGGGATGGGACAGTATGTTTATATTATCTGTCTATGGCAGGGATAATGCAGGGATGGGGCAGTATGTTTATATTATCTGTCTATGGCAGGGATAAAGCAGGGATGGGCAGTATGTTTATATTATCTGTCTATGGCAGGGATAATGCAGGGATGGGGCAGTATGCTTATATTATCTGTCTATGGCAGGGATAAAGCAGGGATGGGCAGTATGTTTATATTATCTGTCTATGGCAGGGATAATGCAGGGATGGGGCAGTATGTTTATATTATCTGTCTATGGCAGGGATGGGGCAGTATGTTTATATTATCTGTCTATGGCAGGGATAATGCAGGGGTGGGGCAGTATGTTTATATTATCTGTCTATGGCAGGGATAAAGCAGGGATGGGGCAGTATGTTTATATTATCTGTCTATGGCAGGGATGGGGCAGTATGTTTATATTATCTGTCTATGGCAGGGATAATGCAGGGGTGGGGCAGTATGTTTATATTATCTGTCTATGGCAGGGATAAAGCAGGGATGGGGCAGTATGTTTATATTATCTGTCTATGGCAGGGATAATGCAGGGATGGGGCAGTATGTTTATATTATCTGTCTATGGCAGGGATAATGCAGGGATGGGGCAGTATGTTTATACACCGCTCAAAAAAATAAAGGGAACACTAAAATAACACATCCTAGATCTGAATGAATTAAATATTCTTATTAAATACTTTTTTTCTTTACATAGTTGAATGTGCTGACAACAAAATCACATAAAAATGATCAATGGAAATCAAATGTAACAACCCATGGAGGTCTGAATTTGGAGTCACTCAAAATTAAAGTGGAAAACCACACTACAGGCTGATCCAACTTTGATGTAATGTCCTTAAAACAAGTCAAAATGAGGCTCAGTAGTGTGTGTGGCCTCCACGTGCCTGTATGACCTCCCTACAATGCCTGGGCATGCTCCTGATGAGGTGGCGGATGGTCTCCTGAGGGATCTCCTCCCAGACCTGGACTAAAGCATCCGCCAACTCCTGGACAGTCTGTGGTGCAACGTGGCGTTGGTGGATGGAGCGAGACATGATGTCCCAGATGTGCTCAATTGGATTCAGGTCTGGGGAACGAGCGGGCCAGTCCATAGCATCAATGCCTTCCTCTTGCAGGAACTGCTGACACACTCCAGCCACATGAGGTCTAGCATTGTCTTGCATTAGGAGGAACCCAGGGCCAACCGCACCAGCATATGGTCTCACAAGGGGTCTGAGGATCTCATCTCGGTACCTAATGGCAGTCAGGCTACCTCTGGCGAGCACATGGAGGGCTGTGTGGCCTCCCAAAGAAATGCCACCCCACACCATGACTGACCCACCGCCAAACCGGTCATGCTGGAGGATGTTGCAGGCAGCAGAAGGTTCTCCACGGTGTCTCCAGACTCTGTCACGTCTGTCACATGTGCTCAGTGTGAACCTGCTTTCATCTGTGAAGAGCACAGGGCTCCAGTGGCGAATTTGCCAATCTTGGTGTTCTCTGGCAAATGCCAAACGTCCTGCACGGTGTTGGGCTGTAAGCACAACCCCCACCTGTGGACGTCGGGCCCTCATACCACCCTCATGGAGTCTGTTTCTGACCGTTTGAGCAGACACATGAACATTTGTGGCCTGCTGGAGGTCATTTTGCAGGGCTCTGGCAGTGCTCCACCTGCTCTCCTTGCACAAAGGCGGAGATAGCGGTCCTGCTGCTGGGTTGTTGCCCTCCTACGGCCTTCTCCACGTCTCCTGATGTACTGGCCTGTCTCCTGGTAGCGCCTCCATGCTCTGGACACTACGCTGACAGACACAGCAAACCTTCTTGCCACAGCTCGCATTGATGTGCCATCCTGGATGAGCTGCACTACCTGAGCCACTTGTGTGGGTTGTAGACTCCGTCTCATGCTACCACTAGAGTGAGAGCACCGCCAGCATTCAAAAGTGACCAAAACATCAGCCAGGAAGCATAGGAACTGAGAAGTGGTCTGTGGTCACCACCTGCAGAACCACTCCTTTATTTGGGGTGTCTTGCTAATTGCCTATAATTTTCACCTGTTGTCTATTACATTTGCACAACAGCATGTGAAATGTATTGTCAATCAGTGTTGCTTCCTAAGTGGAGAGTTTGATTTCGCAGAAGTGTGATTGACTTGGAGTTACATTGTGTTGTTTAAGTGTTCCCTTTATTTTTTTGAGCAGTGTATTATCTGTCTATGGCAGGGATAATGCAGGGATGGGGCAGTATGTTAATATTATCTGTCTCAGGCAGGGATAATGCAGGGGATGGGACAGTATGTTTATATTATCTGTCTATGGCAGGGATAATGCAGGGATGGGGCAGTATGTTTATATTATCTGTCTATGGCAGGGATAAAGCAGGGATGGGCAGTATGTTTATATTATCTGTCTATGGCAGGGATAATGCAGGGGATGGGGCAGTATGTTTATATTGTCTGTCTATGGCAGGGATAATGTAGGGATGGGGCAGTATGTTTATATTATCTGTCTCAGGCAGGGATAATGCAGGGATGGGGCAGTATGTTTATATTATCTGTCTATGGCAGGGATAAAGCATGGATGGGGCAGTATGTTTATATTATCTGTCTATGGCAGGGATAATGCAGGGATGGGCGGTATGTTTATATTATCTGTCTCAGGCAGGGATAAAGCAGGGATGGGAAGTATGTTTATATTATCTGTCTATGGCAGGGATAAAGCAGGGATGGGGCAGTATGTTTATATTATCTGTCTATGGCAGGGATAATGCAGGGATGGGGCAGTATGTTTATATTATCTGTCTATGGCAGGGATAAAGCAGGGATGGGAAGTATGTTTATATTATCTGTCTATGGCAGGGATTGGCCAGTGTGGTGTGGATGTTGTTTGTCTATGGCAGCCGTCCAGCCTGGAAGGGGTAGGCTGATCGCCTGTGTCAGCTGATCCTGTGTGAGATTACCAAGAATGGAGGCTGGGTTGGGAGAGGGGGATGGGGGGCTGCCAGCTGTGATCCCCCCGCCCCGCTAACCGCCTATCACCCCCGGGGAAACAGAGATGGTTGTTCGCTAATCCGGATTATCAGGCAGAAGCACATTAATTCTGCCTGCTCTGCACCACACTCAGCCCAAACTCCTATTCTGTCCTCCATCAAACACAGCCATTCATACAGGAATGGATCCATGAAATACATGAATAAAGCACAATAACAAAATGAATTGGTAATAATATTCTGTCTATTTTCAGAGTGAGGCTGAGAATGACAGAAGCTCACTATGGGGAATTCACCATAGGCCTACTAATGACCAGAGAAAAAACACTGCCTGTCTGAAAGAGAGGGAGAAAGAGCGAGAGAGAGAGAGAGAGCAAGGGGAGAGAAAGTGAGGGGGGAATAGGAAGTTAAGTCCTTGTCGTGTGGGAGCCGAACCGACATGCCCATATTTGACCACAAGGTGGCAGTAGACGCAGTAGGAAGAGAGGAGGCCCGAACAATAAAATCATCAGGCAGGCTGACAGCCAAGCAGCAGGGAGCAGCAGCCCGCGGAGGGCAAAAAGCCAGGATGTCAAACAGTAGATAAAGAGATACTGGAACATGACAGATTGCATGCTCTCAATACAGACCCCTGCAGAAGCTAACTGCTGTAATGGCACTAACAACTCCAGCCCAGGGCCCACAGAATTTCCTGCTAAATTTGGCTTTGGGGGTCTCTCTCTTTACAAGTACAGTGAGAATCTTTAATCAGTCTGTTTGAAGTCAAAGTGTAGTGCTTGCATAAGGGTCAAACAACATTCGAGAAGCGGAGTTCGCTCCTAAGTTTTTAACCCATCGATGTAGTAATAACACCACACATTGTCTGGCCTCATAATATATCTTTACTAACTTTTAACTGGTAGTGCTGGGAATTGCCAGGGACCTTACGATACGAAATTATCACGATACGTAGGAGCCGATGCAATATTTATTGCGATTTGATATTGCGATTTGATATTGCGATTTGATGTTCCAAACATGTCTGCTGCAGAGCGACGTGACAGCATGAGAAAATGACTTTTGATCAATCATGGAAATAAAAGTGCTGAAAACAGGTTGGCTTGCTGTTTAAAAAGAAGATGGAGAACAAGATATAGGATGAAAAATACAGGAGTTTTGCCAACTGCTGTACCCAAAAGGGTTCTTTGGCTGTCCCCATTGGATAACCTTTTTTGGGTTCCATGTATACACTTTTCCCAAGAGGCTTCTACATGGAACCCAAAAAAGGTTATCCTATGGGGACAATAGTATCTCAACACGAATAGAAGCATTCAATGGCAGCAGTCTCTCCCTGAAGATGTTTACCCTATCATGGCTGTTTGTGGAGCCGCTCTGAGGAAGCTTAGTTATCTGCATAGATGAGCAGACTGCTACTCCACAGATGGGAGGGATGCCACTTCATTGGTGAGCACGGTAAGTGAGAGTTTGCTAGCGTGAACCCTGGCACACACATACCTACACACTTACACACACACACACACACACACACCTACACACTAACACACACATGCACATCCCGTGTGCGCTCGGCTTGGCCCCCTGTGTGATGAGTTCTCCAGATTCTGAATAGCATATGGCTTGCAGTGAATTACAAAGGTGACATGGTGCATGTGTGTGCATGTGTGTGTGTGTGTGTGTGTGTGTGTGTGTGTGTGTGTGTGTGTGTGTGTGTGTGTGTGTGTGTGTGTGTGTGTGTGTGTGTGTGTGTGTGTGTGTGTATACACATGTACAGTGGGGCAAAAGAGTATTTAGTCAGCCACCAATTGTGCAAGTTCTCCCAATTAAAAAGATGAGAGAGGCCTGTAATTTTTATCATAGGTACACTTCAACTATGACAGACAAAATGAGAAGAAAAAAATCCAGAAAATCACATTGTAGGATTTTTTTGGAATTTATTTGCAAATTATGGTGGAAAATAAGTATTTGGTCACCTACAAACAAGCAAAATTTCTGTCTCTCACAGACCTGTAACTTCTTCTTTAAGAGGCTCCTCTGTCCTCCACTCGTTACCTGTATTAATGGCACCTGTTTGAACTTGTTATCAGTATAAAAGACACCTGTCCACAGCCTCAAACAGTCACACTCCAAACTCTACTATGGCCAAGACCAAAGAGCTGCCAAAGGACACCAGAAACAAAATTGTAGACCTGCACCAGGCTGGGAAGACTGAATCTGCAATAGGTAAGCAGCTTGGTTTGAAGAAATCAACTGTGGGAGCAATTATTAGGAAATGGAAGACATACAAGACCACTGATAATCTCCCTCGATATGGGGCTCCACGCAAGATCTCACCCCGTGGGGTCAAAATGATCACAAGAACGTTGAGCAAAAATCCCAGAACCACACGGGGGGACCTAGTGAATGACCTGCAGAGAGCTGGGACCAAAGTAACAAAGCCTACCATCAGTAACACACTACGCCGCCAAGGACTCAAATCCTGCAGTGCCAGACGTGTCCCCCTGCTTAAGCCAGTACATGTCCAGGCCCGTCTGAAGTTTGCTAGAGAGCATTTGGATGATCCAGAAGAAGATTGGGAGTATGTCATATGGTCAGATGAAGCCAAAATAGAACTTTTTGGTAAAAACTCAACTCGTCATGTTTGGAGGACAAAGAATGCTGAGGTGCATCCAAAGAACGCCATACCTACTGTGAAGCATGGGGGTGGAAACATCATGCTTTGGGGCTGTTTTTCTGCAAAGGGACCAGGACGACTGATCCGTGTAAAGGACAGAATGAATGGGGCCATGTATCGTGAGATTTTGAGTGAAAACCTCCCTCCATCAGCAAGGGCATTGAAGATGAAACGTGGCTGGGTCTTTCAGCATGACAATTATCCCAAACACACCGCCCGGGCAACGAATGAGTGGCTTCGTAAGAAGCATTTCAAGGTCCTGGAGTGGCCTAGCCAGTCTCCAGATCTCAACCCCATAGAAAATCTTTGGAGGGAGTTGAAAGTCCGTGTTGCCCAGCAACAGCCCCAAAACATCACTGCTCTAGAGGAGATCTGCATGGAGGAATGGGCCAAAATACCAGCAACAGTGTGTGAAAACCTTGTGAAGACGTTTGACCTCTGTCATTGCCAACAAAGGGTATATAACAAAGTATTGAGATAAACTTTTGTTATTGACCAAATACTTATTTTCCACCATAATTTGCAAATAAATAAATTAAAAATCCTACAATGTGATTTTCTGATTTTTTTTTCTCTCATTTTGTCTGTCATAGTTGTACCTATGATGAAAATTACAGGCCTCTCTCATCTTTTTAAGTGGGAGAACTTGTACAATTGGTGGCTGACTAAATACTTTTTTGCCCCACTGTATTTGTGTGTGTAATGTGTGTAATGATGTGCGCATGGTGTTTATGTGCAATAGGACACATATGCAGCCAGTGCTGTGTACTCACTGGAAGGAGGGTGGGCGGGAGTCACCGATGCCCCCTGTCCTCTCCAGGGGGGGTGGCAGCTCTGGGTGGCTCTCTGTACACTGGGACCCCCCATCAGAGTGAGAGCTCTCTGCCAGGACGAGCTGCAGAGAGAGAGAGAGAGAGAGAGAAAGACAGAGACACAGAGAGACAGAGAGAGAGAGAGAGAGAGAGAGAGAGAGAGAGAGAGAGAGAGAAAGAGAGAGACAGAGACAGAGACAGAGACACAGAGAGAGAGAGAGAGAGAGAGAGAGAGAGAGTGATAGAGAGAGAGAAAGAGAGAGAGCGAGAGAGAGGGGTGAGTCAGACCTAATAACAGAGACTAATATGAACATAGAAATACCCATAGAGACAGGTATAGAAACAGGGACTGGAAAAGAGGTAGAAAGTAACAGACAAAGAGACAGACAAACATATTCAGTCACAAAAACAGACATAGAGAGAGACACAGAGACACACAACAGATAAACAGACCCAGATACACACAAACAGACATAGAGAACTATCTGAGAGACATAAGAGAGTGTTTAAATGAGATGCACCGAAGGGGCCTGAGGAAAGCTGGTGGCTATGTATAAATACATTGGGAAACAGAGGGAACGATGCACTCACATTGCTTTCACTCTGGTGACTGTGCGCGCGTGTGAGCACAAAGGCTTATGTAAAATGGCCCATAGATACAGCTGCTCTGCTTTCATTTGAACCATGATAATGAGTGTTAAAGGAACATGCCAGAGGGAGAATCTAATAACACTGGGACATGATTAAGACACTGGGACATGATTAAGACACTGGGACATGGTTAAGACACTGGGACATGATTAAGACACTGGGACATGATTAGGACATGATTAAGACACTGGGACATGGTTAAGACACTGGGACATGGTTAAGCCACTGGGACATGGTTAAGACACTGGGACATGGTTAAGACACTGGGACAAGGTTAAGACACTGGGCCATGGTTAAGACACTTGGACATGGTTAAGACACTGGGACATGGTTAAGACACTGGGACAAGGTTAAGACACTGGGACATGGTTAAGACACTGGGAAAGGCTAATATAAAGATCTCTATTTACATTTCCCAATATATAATTCACAGGAATGGTATGCAGTACAGTCTGTCATGATAATGTCTGCATCACTGCTCCTAGCACTTTGTACAACTATACCAAATTAACCTGCGTCTCGTATCCTTAGGTAGGCCAATGTAAATGATTGTTAACTGACCTCATTTGTTGGTAGAATACTGTTTGATATTGCTAGTAAAACTGTCAAGCTTGGACTGTTGTGATGTCGTTGTGTAACCATGCCTTAGTTCATCTCCCATTGGCTGAGCTCACACCTGTATAAGGCACTTAGCATAGAAGCTCAACAATGAGTGAATCCCTCTCCACTGTAGAGTCTTGAGTGTTGTACTGTGGAGGCGTGACAGTGTGATCTCTCTAGGTAGATACACTATATGGAGCGTTACACTACACGTATCTTTAGCTACCGCTGAGCCAGCGAGCCGCAGCGAGGTGGAGAGGAGAGCAATGAGACGGGGAGAGGAGCTACGGGACAGGGGGTGACGCCGCGGGGGCGCCATTCATCTCACTTACCCAGGACACCACTCTCCCGTTGAAGCAGGGCAACTTGGCGTTGTCATCGGAAATCTCCTCTTTGACAACCCTGTGGAATGGACAAGCAAACACACACACGTGCACACAGAGAGAGAGAGAGAGAGAGAGACAGAGACACAGAGACACAGAGACAGAGAGAGACAGAGACAGAAACAGAGACAGAGAGAGAGAGAGAGAGAGACAGAGACAGAGACAGAGACAGAGAGAGAGAGAGAGAGAGAGAGAGAGAGAGAGACAGAGAGAGAGACAGAGAGACAGAGAGACAGAGAGAGAGAGAGAGAGAGAGAGAGAGAGAGAGAGAGAGAGAGAGAGAGAGAGAGAGAGAGAGAGAGAGAGAGAGAGAGAGAGAGAGACAGTCAGTCCTCAGCACACAGTTGCTAGCCTAACACCCAGGGATAATTTCTACTACCCTGTCCTGCTCTGCACAGATTCATGCTTAATCAGTAGAATTTTCCACTTTTTGACCGTAAAGGGCTCGGCACCTATGTTACTGTTGACTAAGTCCATTGAAAGCTGATAGATGTTGAGCCTCAGCCTCCATAAGTGATTAATGGCCCTGACTAACTACAACAACATGATATTAGTGCAGAAACATTACATGGACAAGCACATAGATCAACAGCAAAGTGAAGACGATGCAAACCTGTTTGTGCGCTGTGTGCTATATGCGTGTATGTGTATGTGTGACAGGTCTGGGCATCGAGGAAATACATTGAATCTGTATTTATCCTGTGCACACAATATATTGTACATATCGTCATCACATCAAATTCCAAATATATAGGCTATCCCCTACACTCTTAGAAAAAAAGGTGCTATCTAGAACCAAAAAGGGTCCATCGGCTGTTCCCATAGGAGAAACCTTTGAAGATCCCCCTTTGATTCCAGGTAGAACCCTTTTGGGTTCCATTTGGAACCCTTTCCACAGAGGGTTCTACGTGGAACCCAAAAGCGTTCTAACTGGAACAAGAAAGGGTTCTAACTGGAACCAAAAAGTGTTATCCTATGTGGATAGCCGCAAAACCCTTTCGGAACCCTTTTTTCGAAGAGTGTGCCTCTCCACCCAGCCCAGCCCTAGAATAGTAAGAGTGGTTGTGTTGCGGTGAAAAGGGGACAAGGTACTACCCGCCTGGGTGTCAGGAGTTAGACGGGTATTAATAGACTGGTTGACTTCAGCATGTACATCTTAGACTGTAAATTCCCAACAAAAATATCTCCCATTTACCCTCTGACCCCTGGGACAGGGTTCAGCAGTAACCACTGCCAGTAACCAGCCACACCTGCTGGGCTCCTGTCACACAGTACAGACTAGAGCAGGCCTGGTCTGGAGGCAGAGGATATACACAGACACACATAAACAGTCCTGGGCTACAATCCTGGGCTGTAGTTATGCCTATCTCAAAGGTGGGAGAATAATAGCTAATAATAGCTAATATAGGTGTGAATTCTGGAACATGAACAGGACAAAGGGACCACTTGAAAGAAAAGCAACAGAGCGTCTGATGAAGACTTTATACTGCATTTCTATGAAACTGCTGCTCCATTGATTTACTTATTTTCCCCTTCAGACATTGCCAGGAGTTCCTACGCACATGACAACAGCGAGGGACTGTGTTCTGCTGCGGCTGTATTATACCGTACTGTGGGAGTGGTGGAGAGAGATAACGTAGACTTGTGGCTGTAACTGACTAACACAGAGACAGAATGCTGCTGTGTGTGTGGCCTGCTCTGTTCAACCACAGAGAGGAAGAGGGGGTGTGATTCTCATCATTAGGTAGGAAGTGTATGCATCCTCTGTCTACAGCCACATGACCAACTGAAGGTAACTTGAACTGAAGGTAACTTTAGAGGATGTGGGAGCGGTCAATAGAAACAGAAAGCCTATAGTCAAAGTCATCGACTTTTAACTCTTAAGGTCTTGGGATGGGACTCTGATATATTATTAGCAGAGCTAATTTAATCCTGTTCTAAACTGAACAACATCATATTGGTAAATTAGTGGTCAAGGATCCTGTTTAAGTGTAATAAGTTGATAAAATAAGCTAGATACAACATGAATTGTAACAATCTCTCTCTCACTCTCTCTCTCTGCCTCTCACTCTGTTAAAAGCATTAAAACCAAAGGAATCCAGACAAACGTCCAAAGGAAACAAAATGATGTGCACTCTGTAAACCATGACCTTTCTTCATGCATACTTTCATATTCCAACTGATTTCAGCATCAGAATTTGCTACACCGAATCCCCATGCACAAACACATCCAGTAGCTACCCACTGGGCACACACCGGTTGAACCAACGTTGTTTCAAAGCCATTTCAATGAAATTACGTTGAGCCAACATGGAATAGACGTTGAATTGACGTCTGTGCCCAAGTGGGTAGATGACACACACACAGGAGAGCTCAGTTTAAAATGTGACAAGTGTCAGACACTGGTTTCCGGTCATCACAACCCTCACTTCTCAAAGCCGGCAGCTTAAACAAGTCTTAACAGATTTCACAGGCTAATGACACAAGATTTAAAGGGAGATTGCTGCATAATGTAGTGGTGGGCCATGGTACGTAGGGCTGGCTGTGTGTGTGTGTGTGTGTGTGTGTGTGTGTGTGTGTGTGTGTGTGTGTGTGTGTGTGTGTGTGTGTGTGTGTGTGTGTGTGTGTGTGTGTGTGTGTGTGTGTGTGTGTTGGGGGGGGGGGGGGGGGGGGGGGGGGTAGGGATTAGAGGACTTTAATTATGCCCAGGGCAGGAGGGAAGCTAGTTATCATCTGGCCCAACAGCACAGGGTCAGGAGGGGCGACCGACCAGCCGGCTGTACATAGCAGGCCCATAGTCCAATACTTTCAGTCGCCACATTAGTACATAAAATATCTGTGATTCAAATTACAATGAAAATGTATTTAATTATTCAAGAGGATTGGTTCCTCAACCTTAGCTCAGTGCTATTTCTGAAACCTCAGGTTCTCAGACATATCAAGTTACTGTACTAATAACAACATTAACCTTTCAAGTGAGGTAAGGTAGACGTGGCGCAGGTGGAAAAATCTCCATATTCAGATGAGTATCCTCATTCATGCCAAGAGCACTTACTTCCTTTCCTTATACTATTACCTTCAGTGATCCTCTATGACAAAGGTTTTACTGAGGTCTCAAACAAACATCTCAACCGTTGCCATAACAGAACAGCATATTGACCATACAATTAGGAATTTGAATACTAATAGTTATTTAATAGGATCTCTATGATATCAACCTCAAAGCTATCAAATTGTGCATTTAAAGTACTGACTGGCAGGAATACTAATCACTACTCATTCATATGTGGTTGAACAACATTATAATGCAGTCTTTTGTCAGGCCAGTGAGGGATAATAATTCAACAGCAACCCGGATTTACATTCTATCCTACACAAATCTATGCTTCAACTGGAAATTACAGACACACAATATTTCACGAGATATAAGACAGAAAATAGATGCATAATCATACACAGATGGACTAATTATATTTTATGGACCCCCAAATAATCATAAAAACCATGTAGTCCACATGAACTAATCCTGGTATTTTCTGCACAAATCTAACATTTTATTACAATGAAATAATAAATAGCTTGCTTCCCCTTCACAACAGGGGGTCTACTATGTAAGACCTTGCACTGACTGAACATTTACATATCAAACACTGTCTATAACTGCAAGGGGTTCCATGTTTTCCCTCTCTAATGGAGTCAGATTATTCCCTAGTTAATTTCTCTAACAGCTATACTGTCTGTGTCTATGCGGTACACCAGCCATATTATCCTCTGTGTGTCCCTGAACGTTTGTGTTGTTCCTGTTCCCATACTGTATACAGCCAGTACACTGAGTACAATGCTGCTCAAGGATTTCACTTTCAAATGTGACTTTCAGTGTAGCCTTTGCCTACTTATCTACTTTAACAATGCTACAGTTATCAAGCCATGGAATGTGTTGATTGAAATGACAAGACCAATACCACCACTGCACTGGCCCTTGTGAAAGGTGGACTAAGCCTAACACTGCACTCAGCAACAGCAATCTGTAACTCCATGTGGAGGTCTAACCCTAACTATAACTCTTTAGAACAAACATGTTGTATTTGTTTCCATTATCAGATGATGGATCTCCTCACTTGGGGCCCTATGGATCAATCTGCCATGGCTGTGACTGGAGGGACAGGACAAGGACAGGACAGGAAGGCCCTGCTGAGGGCACAGTATAGACCCAACTAACTAACCTGCTACCAGGAAAAAACAGTTCCCTCACAAGGTCGTGCTGCCTGCTGTAGGAATGTCTGACATGACGATATGACGTCCCTGTGCTAGAGACAGACGACTGTCTGTCTCTGTGTGTGGGTTTCCTCCTCTGATGTTTGTGATAGTGTGTACTAAAAACAGTTTGGCTTTGAAATCGCCTCAAAACATCTTAAAAACTAGAATAACTGGAAATCGCCCCAGAACATCTTCAAAGGTAGAATAACTGGAAACAATAGCACCTTTTGGTAAATGGAATAAAGCTAAATGAATTCATCCCTGAATAAGATAATAGGTTTCAGAATGAGTCATTGTTAATCCGATGACTCAAACCAAATAAGGGAAATACAATCATATTCACACTAGATCGAGTCAGGTCTTCTACAGAGCTATGCCTGTGTGTGTGTGTGTGTGTGTGTGTGTGTGTGTGTGTGTGTGTGTGTGTGTGTGTGTGTGTGTGTGTGTGTGTGTGTGTGTGTGTGTGTGTGTGTGTGTGTGTGTGTGTGTGTGTGTGTGTGTGTGTGTCTGTGTGTGTCTGTGTCTGTGTGTGTCTGTGTGCTCCTGTGTGTCTGTGGCTGTGCGCGTTTGTTTGTGTGCATGTGGTGCCATGTGCGCTGTGTGTGCGACTGTGCGTGTCAGCTTGTCAGAGGAGAAACAGACATTAACACAAATATGTTATCTTCCAAGGAGGACTCTATAACAAGTGGACCTCTGCCCTGCAGCTATTAAAGGTGTCCATGTTGTCTGAATGTATGGGAGCGGGGGGAGGGGGAAGGAGAGGTCAAACACATTCTATTAACAGGACCATAACTAGAGACTTCTACCATCTCTTTAGACCTAGCTGCCTGTCTGGGGAGATATGTCTGTGCAGAAAGACTGAACGGTGACAACACAATACTGAGTGCAATGGAAAGGGTGAGAGGAAATAGTACATACAAGAATAAAAACATACTTATAAACTGCATGTAGGCCTATGGTGAATTATTCATCAATGTATCCTGCATTAATTCTAAATACTAGACCATTTGAAAGAACAGAGGATAAATCCCTTTTACAGTAAAATAAAATATCTGTGAAAATAGGCTGTTGGCAACATGTGAAAAATAATGTTCAACATCTAACAATTCAGACTATACTCTTATTTGATATCAGTGAACATAAATTAAATGTCTGACAGGCAACAATGCAATGAATTTATTAAAACAGAGACAAGGGTCATTAAAATACCGGTTATTAATTAAATACAATTTTCAATAGAGTATTGGTGTTGGCCAGCTGAGTTTGTTCGACTGATTTACATGATGTATTTCAATAATAAAAAAAATGTATGCGCGAATTGAGCGCTATTTCACAATTATGGCAGGCCGTCAGTCCACGGCACTCGCCTCTTTCAGGGAGTGCTCTTCTACCGGGCAGCCATGTTTCTACTCAGGCATTTTTAGCTGTTTTGCGGCCTAGGGTCGCATGGCAAAATGGCAAAAAAATGGCAAAATCCCAACAACGAAAAGTGAGCTTTTGGCTCTTCAACCATTCGTTATATAACATGTATGGTGAGCACACGGCGCGTTATGTTTTCCATGAAAATGGATGTTCGCTTGATTCACCTTCAGCCTAGAATCGGAGGAAATTACCTTTGTGCGAGCGTGTGTGTGTTTGTATTCGTGCGCGTGCTCGTCTGTGCGTGTAAAACAGAGAGACATGAGAGGGATACAGGATCCCTACTGTGACCATTTCAGTCCATTGGAAGCCTATTTGACGCATCGGATTACTTTTTAGCCTATCCTATTAAATCAAATAAGATTAACATGACATAGATATGTCAAAGTTCTCATCATATAGTCATGCTGTCACATTTGATAAATGTCTCCTGAAACTCATGATTGGCTACAGTTAATATGTGACTATTATCGGTCGGCATCAATCTCTATTCTGCCTTTCCTCTTCTTCTCTCTCTTTATTATCTATTGCTATAAGTGCTACAAAGTCATGAACACACAAGAGAAACCTGTCTGGCAATAATTCATTTGTAATCGATCCCGAACTCGCGCCACACAGCAAACATGTGGAGGATTTGTCAATGTAACGTCTATATCATTCAATTAGATGGGCTTATTAAATGACGATGACAACACAGCACAACCTTCGAAATTAGATATAATCACTTTAGTGTAGACCACAGTAGCCTATAACCAACATCGACAACAATAAAAGCGTAACGTTAATCGCGTTTAATGTCCTATGAGATATTGGTGTTACGGGTCTGAACTTCAAAGGACCTATTCTATTGCGCATTGGATACAATGAACAGGTGCCAACCGCGGATCAGACATTGCACAATCAGTCTTCCGCAAATGTTACAATGTTGCAACCTTTGTTGTGAAATTGGACACATGGTTGTGTCTGTGTAATAACCAATTAGCGCTGAGATACATTTATACTTATATGATAACAATGACAAGACCGCAACATACACAGGAAGAAAATATAGTCTATTCATGGGTGGATTCTTACCCAAAATCCTGGTCCATGGATTTGAAGAAGAATTTGTAGCTATTGACCGGACGATTGTTGAGGACATTTTTAAAATCCGCTAAAGTGACTTTCTCAGGAGAAACGGATAATTTCACTAGATAAGGAGTCTCCTCCTCGTCAATGTGATATATTATTTTAGTCTCCGCCATAAGAGTGAGGGTAGGAGAATCATTGACACAGGAAAGGAACAAGGGTTGGCAGCGCAATAATAAATATGTGGCTATCTAGCTACCTAATAAGACGAAACGCTGACGTGACATCATTAATAAATATAACTGTAGACCTCGTGCTGGAAAATAAATAACCTTGTCTTTGATAAAATAAACATAAATCTAAACATAATCGAGTCCTAAGTGACTGTATTCCAGCTCCAATGTGTCTCGGTACGGTGGCTCTCTCGGTACTAAAACAGGAAGGGACGGTCCACATCCTTGCGATATTGAGTTGAGAATATTTCTATTTTTCCAGTAATTCGTTAGACAGTGCTGTCATCTAGTGGTGTGTTTAGGCTAGAGACCTACTGTTCCCCATTATACAGTACTAGTCACAGACAGTGTACTGCAGTCTGCAGTGCACCACACATGAAGAGAGGATTGGAGGACACATTATTCAGTAAACCTTTGGTGTGGATTTTACCCAAGGCTACTTTAGGTCCTATCTAATTTACCATAGGCTACTGTATATCAATAGTAACACAGATAATTATAATGGTTTTGATCAGTAATAACAGTTTGTATTAACTGTTGAAAATATTGATAATTATATTGAGAACAAAATTATATAATATTACTAATGACTTATTGTTATATTATTAATTAATGTCATTATCTTTGTTATTATTAGCCTACATTATGGAAATCTAATTATCACAATTTAGTAACAATATATCTAATAATAGCAGATAATATAATCATTCTAAATCCATTTTAAAATCACAAATGAACTACAATAATTATGATCATTATTAACAAGTGATCATCATCATAATCAATATTATCATCAAGATGGGCAGACTTTCTTGATCACCTGAGTCCAACTTGTGACAGTAGGTGGTAGTCTTGTGCTGCTGTACAGTGTAGGCAGAAAGTCTAGCCGCAGCCAGTGTGTCACGACTTCTACCGAAGTCGAAGCCTCTCCTTGTTCGGGCGGTGCTCGGCGCTCGATGTCACCGGTCTTCTAGCCATCATTGATCCATTTTTCATTTTCCATTGGTTTTGTCTTGTCTTCCTACACACCTGGTTTCAATCCGATTCAGTACCTGTTGTGTATTTAACCCTCTGTTTCCCCTCATGTCTTTGTCAGAGATTGTTTGTTATTCAGATTTCGTGTTTGTATTGGTGCGCGACGGGTCCTCGTACCCACTTTGTTTTATTTTTATTCATAGTTTTGGAGTTATGTTTTGTTTACAGCCATTAAACAACTCCATTTCATTAAGTTTGATTCTCCTGCGCCTGACTTCCCTGCCACCTATACACACGAGTCTGACACAGTGGGTGAAGAAACCTATAGAATGAACGTGGCATGTTTCTAACCTATGCTAACAAATACCTGTGGCCATTTTATTGAATTTTTTGAATTATTTTCAAGAAACCCAAATCATTTCCTAATAATTATTTATTGCGAGGCTCTTTCTTGAATAAAATCTAATTTGACCAATATTTTTCTTCATATTCATATATTCAGTGTACCAGTATACCACTTTGTACACATTGTAATGACATTATCAAGTATGGATCAAAACACTATGGTTTGTTTTTAACCTTTATTAGAGGGGAAAGAATGGACCAACAACATGCAACTGCATAGATAGGTTGCTTGTATGTAAAATCCAAATTGAAATATTTTCAGGACTCCATCCAATTGCAATAGTTGAATTCATCTTTTAAACACCAGTCTCAATGTCAACAGTGAAGAGGCGACTCCAGGATGCTGGCCTTCTAGGCAGAGTTGGAAAGAAAAAGCCATATCTGACTGGCCAATAAGAATAAAATATTAAGATGGGCAAAAGAACACAGACACTGGACAGAAGAACTCTGCCTAGAAGATCAGCATCCCGGAGTCGCCTCTTCACTGTTGACGTTGAGACTGGTGTTTTGTGGGTACTCTTTAATAAAGCTGCCAGTTGAGGACATGTGAAGTGTCTGTTTCTCAAACTAGACACTCTAATGTACTTGTCCTCTTGCTCAGGTGTGCACCGGGGCCTCACACTCATCTTTCTATTCTGGTTAGAGCCAGTTTGCGGTGTTCTGTGAAAGGAGTAGTACACAGCGTTGTACAAGATCTTCAGTTTCTTGGCAGTTTCTCGCATGGAATAGCCTTCATTTCTCAGAACAAGAATAGACTGACGAGTTTCAGAAGAAAGTTCTTTGTTTCTGGCCATTTTGAGCCTGTAATCGAACCCACAAATGCTGACGCTCCAGGAACTCAACTAGTCTAAAGAAGGCCAGTTTTATTGCTTCTTTATTCAGCACAACTGTTTTCAGCTGTGCTAACATAATTGCAAAAGGGTTTTCTAATGATCAATTAGCCTTTTAAAATTATGAACTTGGATTAGCCTTCACAACATGCCATTGGAACACAGGAGTGATGTTTGTTGAAAATGGGCCTCTGTACGCCTGTGTAGATATTCCACAAAAAATCTGCCATTTCCAGCTACAATAGTCACTAACAACATTAACAATGTCTACTCTGTATTTCTGATCATTTTGATGTTATTTTAATGGACAAACAAATGTGCTTTTCTTTCAAAAACAAGGACGTTTCTAAGTGACCCCAAAATTTTGAATGGTAGTGTACAGTCGTGGCCAAAAGTTTTGAGAATGACACAAATATTAATTTTCACAAAGTCTGCTGCCTCAGTTTGTATGATGGCAATTTGCATATACTCCAGAATGTTATGAAGAGTGATCAGATGAATTGCAATTAATTGCAAAGTCCCTCTTTGTCATGCAAATGACTGAATCCCAAAACAACATTTCCACTGCATTTCAGCCCTGCCACAAAAGGACCAGCTGACATCATGTCAGTGATTCTCTCGTTAACACAGGTGTGAGTGTTGACAATGACAAGGCTGGAGATCACTCTGTCATGCTGATTGAGTTCGAATAACAGACTGGAAGCTTCAAAAGGAGGGTGGTGCTTGGAATCATTGTTCTTCCTCTGTCAGCCATGGTTACCTGCAAGGAATCACATGCCGTCATCATTGCTTTGCACAAAAAGGGCATCACAGGCAAGTGTAACAGTATAACTTTTAACCGTCCCCTCGCCCCGACACGGGCGCAAACCAGGGACCTTCTGCACACATCAACAACGGTCGCCCACGAAGCATCGTTACCCATCGCGCCACAAAGGCGGCGGCCCTTGCAGAGCAAGGGGCAACACTACTTCTAGGTTTCAGAGCAAGTGACGTAACTGATTGAAACGCTGTTAGCACGTACCCGCTAACTAACTAGCCATTTCACATCCGTTACACTCACCCCCCTTTCGACCTCCTCCTTTTCCCGCAGAAACCAGTGATACGGGTCAACAGCATTAATGTAACAGTATAACTTTAAACCGTCCCCTCGCCCCGACACGGGCGCGAACCAGGGACCCTCTGCACACATCAACAACAGTCACCCACGAAGCGTCGTTACCCATCGCTCCACAAAAGCCACGGCCCTTGCAGAGCAAGGGGCAACACTACTAATAGGTTTCAGAGCAAGTGACGTAACTGATTGAAGCGCTACTAGCGCGTACCCGCTAACTAGCTAGCCATTTCACATCCGTTACACAAGGATATTGCTGCCAGTAAGATTGCACCTAAATCAACCATTTATCGGATCATCAAGAACTTCAAGGAGAGCGGTTCAATTGTTGTGAAGAAGGTTTCAGGGCGCCCAAGAAAGTCCAGCAAGGACCGTCTCCTAAAGTTGATTCAGCTGCGGGATCGGGACACCACCAGTACAGAGCTTGCTCAGGGATGGCAGCAAGCAGGTGTGAGGGCATCTGCACGCACAGTGAGGCAAAGACTTTTGGAGGATGGCCTGGTGTCAAGAAGGTCAACAAAGAAGCCACTTCTCTCCAGGAAAAACATCAGGGACAGACTAATATTCTACAAAATGTACAGGGATTGGACTGCTGAGGACTGGGGTAAAGTCATTTTCTCTGATGAATCCCCTTTCCAATTGTTTGGGGCATTCGGAAAAAAGCTTGTCCGGAGAAGACAAGGTGAGTGCTACCATCAGTCTTGTGTCATGCCAACAGTAAAGCATCCTGAGACAATTCATGTGTGGGGTTGCTTCTCAGCCAAAGGAGTGGGCTCACTCACAATTTTGCCTAAGAACACAGCCATGAATAAAGAATGGTACCAACACATCCTCCGAGAGCAACTTCTCCCAACCATCCAGGAACAGTTTGGTGACGAACAATGCCTTTTCCAGCATGATGGAGCACCTTGCCATAAGGCAAAAGTGATAACTAAGTGGCTCGGGGAACAAAACATCGATATTTTGGGTCCGTGGCCAGGAAACTCCCCAGACCTTAATTCCATTGAGAACTTGTGTTCAATCCTCAAGAGGCAGGTGGACAAACAAAACCCCACAAATTCTGACAAACTCCAAGCATTGATTATACAAGAATGGGCTGCCATCAGCCAGGATGTGGCCCAGAAGTTAATTGACAGCATGCCAGGGCGGATTGCAGAGGTCTTGAAAAAGAAGGGTCAACACTGCAAATATTGACTCTTTGCATCAACTTCATGTAACTGTCAATAAAAGCCTTTGACACTTATGAAATGCTTGTAATTATATTTCAGCATTCCATAGTAACATCTGACAAAAATATCTAAAGACACTGGAGCAGAAAACTTTGTGGAAATTAATATTTGTGTCATTCTCAAAACTTTTGGCCACAACTGTACATTCTCAACAACCACATCTGGATACATTGATTCTGTTAAAGGCTTGATTTCCTGAGTTTTATTACATGTATAGCCTTTCTTTGTGGTCCATGATCATCAATCGCATGAACTTGGTAAGAATACCATTATAACAGGTATAACGGCTTAAAACAGATTTCTAAGCAACTTATGAACTAATAATTAACAGCATGGCTATAAAATACTTATGACCCTTTACAAACCCTTTACAGACAGAATGAATGTTACTAGTATATTACTAGTAAATTACAGGTTTGTGCAAATATTTTAATAAACATTCTCAACTAATTCTGAGCTGGCTGAGCTCTGAAATCAGAAAACAGAACATGACAGTTTTCCCACATACATTTAAAGACAACATGCTTTCTGAAAATGAAGTCATATACTGATAGAAAGT
Source organism: Salvelinus fontinalis (assembly GCF_029448725.1). Lineage (NCBI taxonomy): Eukaryota > Metazoa > Chordata > Actinopteri > Salmoniformes > Salmonidae > Salvelinus > Salvelinus fontinalis. The sequence continues at coordinate 22,656,544 of NC_074695.1, forward strand.
ATTTTGTTATGTACAAAAAGACAACGAATGTTGTATAGCACCCACTGGTTGTTTTTTGTAATATAAAATACTTGACATCAAATATCTCTGTAGTACAATACAAAATTTAAGACATGTTTAGTCATATTGAAATAACATCAGATCAGAATACAGAATACACAAGTATGAAAATATAAAATAAAATATTAAAAACTAGCGCAGCAACAGAAATGTTTTGGTAAGAGTGTTTGGTAAGGGGTGTCTATAAAAAGAGACAGAGTCCTTTCCTGTCCTTTTTGGATTCCACCATTCTAATCCCTTATTTCCTCTTCCTAGTCATGTATGTCTGCTCTGGAGCCGCCAGCGGCATATCAGCTCTCTCTGTCTCATATCCACAACTTTCCATCCATTTCTAGCGAGAGAGAGATGGAGGAGGGAGGAATAAGTGGTAGGAAATAAATAAGAAGTGACATTAGCAAAAAACAACATATTAAATGAGACATGCAATATTTGTTTTGAACCCCTGCTGTCACATACACTGACCTTTATTGCAGCCTTTAGACATACCTCTCTCTTTCAGTAGGTTGTTTTTGTAGTCTAAGGATAGAAAGTGCAAAAAGGTGGGTCATTAAATTCGCCATGTCATGATGTACCATACCGTATGAGATCTGTGTAGCGGCAGCCATTATTGAGTCACCCTGTTCAAACTCTTTAGTTTATATGAGGTACAGTACGGCCTACAGCAGCATGGGAACCTTACCTGAATTCAGGTATTCCTGGGTGCAGACTTTCAGCTCTGTGGCATCCAATGCGATGTCATCGTAGCCAGTCACATGACTCCTGTTTACCAGTAAGAGAGGGAGGTGGTTAGTGGTAACATTTCAGTGAGAGTTCAGCTCCACCTTAAAATGAGTCATGTTCTCATTATCAAGTGTGACCATCCACCCTACTAAATCAGTTCTGACCGTTCGGATCTGCGCAGGTCGTACTCCAGCCCTAAAACAAGATTAAACATACTTTAATCACACCATTACAGATCACCAATCACACACAGAGCCATTTAACTGATTTAAATATGAAATTGAGGACATTCATACAAATATAAAGTTTGGTTGTGTGTGATAGAGAAGAGTCACGAAGAGATACATACAGTTGAAGTCGGAAGTTTACATACACCTTAGCCAAATACATTTCAACTCAGTTTTTCACAATTCCTGATATTTAATTAAAGTACAAATTCGCTGTCTTAGGTCAGTTAGGATCACCACTTTATTTTAAGAATGTGAAATGTCAGAAAAATAGTGGAGAGAATTGTTTATTTCAGCTTTTATTTCTTTCATCACATTCCCAGTGGGTCAGAAGTTTACATACACTCAATTAGTATTTGGTAGCATTGCCGTTAAATTTTTAACTTCGGTCAAACATTTCGGGTAGCCTTCCACAAGCTTTCCACAATAAGTTGGGTGAATTTTGGCCCATTCCTCCTGACAGAGCTGCTGTAATTGAGTCAGGTTTGTAGGCCTCCATTGCTCGCACACGCTTTTTCAGTTCTGCCCACAAATGTTCTATAGGATTGAGGTCAGGGCTTTGTGATGGCCACTCCAATACCTTGACTTTGTTGTCCTTAAGCCATTTTGCCACAACTTTGGAAGTATGCTTGGGATCATTGTCCATTTGGAAGGCCCATTTACGACGTCCTGACTGATGTCTTGAGATGTTGCTTCAATATATCCACATAATTTTCCTTCCTCATAAAGCCATCTATTTTGTGAAGTGCACCAGTCCCCCCTGCAGCAAAGCACCCCCACAACATGATGCTGCCACCCCCGTGCTTCACGGTTGGGATGGTGTTCTTGGGCTTGCAAGCCTCCCCCTTTTTCCTCCAAACATAACGATGGTCATTATGGCCAAACAGTTCTATTTTTGATTCATCAGACCAGAGGATATTACTCCAGAAAGAACGCTCTTGTCCCCGTGAGCAGTTGCAAACCGTAGTCTGGCTTTTTTATGGCTGTTTTGGAGCAGTGGCTTCTTCCTTGCTGAGAGACCTTTCAGATTATGTCGATATAGGACTCATTTTACTGTGGATATAGATACTTTTGTACCTGTTTCCTCCAGCATCTTCACAAGGTCCTTTGATGTTGATCTGGGATTGATTTGCACTTTCGCACCAAAGTACGTTCATCTCTATGAGACAGAATGCGTCTCCTTCCTGAGCGGTATGACGGCTGCGTGGTCCCATGGAGTCTATACTTGCATACTATTGTTTTTACATATGAACGTGGTACCTTCAGGCGTTTGGAAATTGCTCCCAAGGATGAACCAAACTTGTGGAGGTCTACAATTGTTTTTCTGAGGTCTTGGCTGATTTCTTTTGATTTTTCCATTATGTCAAACAAAGAGGCACTGAGTTTGAAGGTAGGCCTTGAAATACATCCACAGGTACACCTTCAATTGACTCCAATGATGTCAATTAGGCTATCAGAAGCTTCTAAAGCCATGACATAATTTTCTGTAATTTTCCAAGCTGTTTAAAGGCACAGTCAACTTAGTGTATGTAAACTTCTGGCCCACTGGAATTGTGATACAATGAATTATAAATGAAATGATCTCTCTGTAAACAATTGTTGGGAAAATTACTTGTGTCATGCACAAAGTAGATGTCCTAACCGACTTGCCAAAACAGTAGTTTGTTAACAAGAAATTTGTGGAGTGGTTGAAAAATGAGTTTTAATGACTCTAACCTAAGTGTATGTAAACTTCCGACTTCAACTTTGGAAGACACACACACATTACCTCTCTTTCTACGTCGTCGGGTAAGCACAATGACGATTGTTATGATGAAGGCTAGGAGGAGGAAGGTAGCCAGGAAGTAGCCCATCTGCTGGAAGAAGTGCCCTGGGTGCTCAGGGAGGATGACATTGACTACCCGTGGTCTCTCAAGTTCAACCACCTCAGGGCCTGAAGGTAGAAGGACAACACAGTGGATTCATCCGTCCACTAATAACACTCAATACTTTATAAACACAGTCTGGTGGTTCAACGTACATTGTCTTGTTCACATTTTCTTGTATCCATGCTCAGTGAAATTAAAATGTAATTCAAAAGATTTATCTTAATGACAGTTAAAATTATTATATGTAATGCTATATGTCATTTATATTGCATTTTGAAGGACAATTACACCTGTATGTTATTTCTGCTTCAGTTAAAAACAATTGTGCTTATTTTAGGTTGGTTTTCATTTCTCTCAGGGAGTGTAAGGTAGAGAGCGTGAGGTAAGGAAGAGCAGCTTTATGTCAAAACACTTTTCAGCTGTAATGAGTTCCAGACCTGATGCAATGCAGCTGCTATTTTACTCCTTAAAATAGAAATACAGATTAAGCAAGAAAGGAAAGGGAGAAAAGGAAGGTGGGCGGGGAGAGGGGAGGAATTCTGTTGTGTGCAGACAAGTCTGTCTGAATGAGTTTTCCAGTTATTTACTTCTTCTCATAAACACAGTCAACCTTTTGCACAGTATGGAAAAATAAATCCTAGCCGTTGCCATCTCTCTCAGTCCCTGAAACTCCACCAGTCTGACTGGTCAGTGTGAGCAGACATATGACAACACTCACCTCACAGTCATCAAGCCCTCTGCAACACAAACACAACTTCTGCCAGTTTTCAGGCAGAGTTGTGCAATACACCAAAATATCAGACAGAGAGAGGGGGGGGGGGGGGATTTGTTAATTGTGAAAGCCATATGATTTAATAGATAAAAAGAGCTATTTCAGATTGGCATATACAAGTGTTTCTTCCCACACTGAGGTGTTTCTTCCACTGGCTAGAATCTGCTCAAACCCTCTGCACACAATAATATGTCATCCATCCATACTTTTCCATTAGACAATAACAGTTACTGCACCATAACCCTCAAACAGGTCTCGCTCTCACCTGCTGGGGTGAGAACAGAAATGATAGTCATTGGGGATGATGATGGTGGAGACCAAACTTGGGAAGGCTAATGACACTAACACTACTCCATACCCTGCTGAGACCTGTTAGATAACTCAACCCAACCAAAATAGTAGTGATTTCCATCACCTTGGGGCATTTCTCTAGTTTAAATCTATTGTCCTTGCCCAAAGCGCAGGCTTGTCATGACTAGCCGGAGGAAAGGTACGAGGTTGAGGCAGGCTTCAAATAAGAAATGATCTGAGGACAGGTACCACTCCTGGGTGGATCTTGCAAACCGCACCAGTCTTACAGAACAAATTGTAGTCAATTAATCTAATTTAACACTTCCCAATGGGCATCAAGGTTGCTAATTATCTCTTGTCTGTTTGGAATTATGTTAATATGCACAAAACCGCAGTGTCACGATCAAGGTCAACTATCTCTGGAGAACAATTCGTCAAGCCTCAGTTCTCTCTCCGTGTCTCAGCTGTTGACTGTTTCATTTCCGCTGACAGATAAGATGAGAACGTATACGCAGAAACACAGTGTGGCGTGCCATGCGGACTGCAGGGGTCACACAGGGTGTGGTTTTAGTCTTGTTGAAACAATGTGGTTGATTTGCAGCCAATGAGCTGAGGGAAGACGCTGTACACGCTGTTACTGACTTATGCACGTTCTGGTGGTCACAACAGAACTGAGCTCTACCTCAGCTTGCCATAAATGATTACAGTGTAACAAAAGAGGGGGGTAATGACTTCTGCAATTATAGAGGAGTGTAGAGGTCTGTAAGCGCAGATAAGAGTTGGCTGGAGTTAACAAAGGAAAGGGCACAACTAAGTAGGAGAAAAGTCCAGATAAAGTGAAAGACCTCAAGCCATGTATGCATTGATCCATGTGAATGTCTTCCCTGCATACTTTACAATGCTGTTAAATGGGTCAACCTATCTTAAAAGGGTGAAGCAGGATCCAAATCTAACACAGAACCCCCCCAACTATTCCCTTTTATGTCCCAGCTGGCCCAGATGCTGAACAGATGTAGCACACTTCCTTCTGCTGCTGATAAACACGCCACAAGCAGAGGGCCAGAGAGAAGGAGAGAGACTAGAGAGGAAGTGGGTAGGGATATACTACTGTTCTGTAAAGATAGGCTACTGAAGAGAGTCTGGGAAAGATTATGGATGGATGGAAATGTACAGAATGGTTACCTGGAGAGGGTCATGCTTTTTACATTTTAGTCAAGGGGAGGGTTTAGTATTTTTTAAATCTAGTCCAGGGGAGGGTCATGTAGTCTGTAATTGATGACATTTAAACACTTCTCAGTGTTTTAGAATGAGTTGCTCATTAGGATATATATCAATGTGTGCCTGATGCCGCATATCATCTCTGGGGAATATCAAGTGTGCCTATAGGCTATTTAGTGTGGTCGCTATCAAATTAGCCACAGCCTATAGGCTATAGGCTAAAGGCTATGAAGTACATGTTCGGAGAAGCACAAAGCAAAGTTATATTTCTAAGATAGCTTCTGGGATGGTTTAAATTTAACTAGGCTGCATTATGTACTGCAATGGATATTCCAACCATGAGCCCCGGCCTGCTCTACTCTTGCTGATCAAACCTGTGCTGCCTAACCAATGCTGTGCTGTGTAGGCCTACAGTGGCAGTACAGGAGGAGAGTCCAAAAATGATTCAGAAAATAGTTTTTGATTAGGCCTAGTCCAAAAAATGCAATATCTTGCACAAGGACCAGCCTATAGCCTATGCTCTTTAAATAGCCTACCTCCTTGTCAGTGAAAGGCTGTTAAGTTAAGACCAGGATCCGAATTGAGGGGTATGAGAGGGTATACCATAGGCCTACCTTTTATTAAAGACAATGGCAAAAAAGCACAGGCCTAAACCCTCGTTAGCTTACGATTTTGAAGAAAATAAAACGGATCTGATTATAAAGTGATATATAACAGTGCTTTGGTCCGTGATTATTTATGCTAGAAACAAGCTGTAAAATACCCGGATGCATATGGGAATATCATTGTTTAGTTTCTTTGACATTCAGAGATAGAGCTATAACCCTCTATAGCCGAGGAGACAAAAAATGTACTTTGTTTGGGAAGTAATCTAATTCTGTCACTATCAATTGATTTAGCTATTCACTTTCTGTACCATAAAAGATGTTTAAATCCAGACATCTTTTAGGGAAACACTAGTGACCTTCTCTCATTATGTTAACCCACGGAAGAAGAGTAGCCAGCAGTTAAAGCATCCATTTCTCTGCATCAGGTAGGTCTAACCTTTGAAAGCACATGCTCAGATTCATAAGGATGTCACAGATGTAATTATTTGCAAACAGAGAGTTTTTTGCAAACAAGACAGACTGATTTGGCATTGGATAAATATGATAAGATGAACACATAGGCCTATCACTCTGTCCATTACTAGCCTGTCATTTCAGTAATTTGTGTGGTATTAAAAATATTGTGTCAAATTACATAGAATTGCATGAAATGTTTATAAAAGGATATTTTTTTCTCAAATACGATGAAAGAACAACATTCTGGCCCGCAGCCCTGTGTGCTATCAAAATTCTTGCGTTGCCATGTAATGCTTACAGGATGAAGAACAGTTTCTAAAAAGGCATATCTAAGGCTCTGGTCTGTCCAAAAAGGGAGGGTAAATGGTTCTCTGCTATCCACTTTATGCTTAAAAAAATTCAAGCGCTCAGGGAGGGTTTTGGTCAAATATATTTTGCTGAAGGGAGGGCCATCCATTTTCATTTCAGACAGGTCAGATTTTCTCCATGTAACCCTTACTATAAATAACGTTCACTCCCTAATGAAACTAAAAGAGACTAACAGAGAAATCCCAATGCACCAGATGCAAAGCTTAACCATGCTCCCTCTTTCCCCTGGAGTCTGGCTTTACTGCTCCTGTCTGACTCTGTGGAGCTAAAATGGTGAACTAAGCCATTGCTCAACTGTGGAAAAAGGTCTCCAATGAAAATGAGAGCACTTCCGTTATGGCCAATTAGTGGCCTTCCAGACAGACTTTTTCAGACAGGCTGCCTGCTGTCCAACATCACAGTCAGATTCCCCTTTCTCCACACTCCAAAACGCTCAGTTCTCTCTCGCTCTGTCTCCCTCTATGACGTTTTTTCTGCGGCCAAATGCATTATTTCAGTCTTTTTTTCTCGCTCCCTTTTTCTCAGTCTGTTTCTTTTGTTGCTTCTTTCAACCATTCCTTCATTCCCTCTTTCTCTCTCCCTTCCTCTCGTGCAGACAGGGAAAAGGTTTGAGGAGAGATCTGCCACAAAGATGCACTGATTTAACCAACCAAAAATGCCTATACGTAAAAATGACCCATAAATACATCCCAGGAACAGTGTTCTCAGACTACAAAAACCTCTGAAAAGACAGACACACACCAATCAGATGAGGGAAAGCGAAACGCAGAGAAGATGTGAAAAAGAGATTATAGAGAGAAGATAGAATTAATTATAGTTGAAAAGAGAAAGAGAAAAGAGAAAGTGCTTTCAAAGAACAGAACTGAAGTTGCATTCTTACTTTATGTTCTGATGAAGATTTCAAAAGGTTCACATTTCCCATCAGAGAAGCAATTCCTAAAATAAAGGGTAAGGCTGAGTCTCTTACTTGGGTCATCATTGGGGAGTCTGTGGGGGATAGCAAGGACAGTCGGGACAGCGGGGGCAACAGGGGCAGCAGTGAGGACCGGAGGAGGTGGGGGCAGTGAAGGCCCCACCATGAGCCTGAAGATGCGTCTCTCGTGCAGGCCGCAGTAGTGGTGGTGCAGGTGACAGGAGTACAGGCCCTTGTCGACAGGCTGGAGATTAGAGATGGTCAGAGAGAAATCCCCTACAGAGAAGGCATCCTCAGAGACACTCATCTTGTCCACAGGGAAGAGTGGTCCATACTGCCGGCGCTCTCCAGAGGCGTAAAGGTCCACCATGCGGTCAGCTCCATCAGGTCTCACCCCAGGTGGCTGCCAGTCCCAGTGGGCTACCTGCTGCTGGTCCTCCTGCTGGCCCTCCATCCACAGGGGCCGCCTGTTCACACAAGGCAACACCACAGAGCTGCCCAGCAACACCACAAACACTGTCTTGTCCCCGTCCCAGTAACGCTTCTCCTTACGGACTGAGACAGGATAGGTTGAAATGTGTTATCAAAATAAGCGAAACAAATAGTGCCAATACACAAAATTACTTAGAGTTTTACTATTCAGAAATGTATTGAGGGTAGTCACCTGACTTGGTGGTGTTGAGCTGTATCTTGATGGACTGGTGAAGCTGGCAGTAGTGGTGATGCAGATTACAACTATAAACACCTCGATCAGCTGGTCCTACATCTGGAAGAATAACAGACATTACAAGTACATTTCTAGATTCCAAGAATTCGTGTAATATTAATGCCGTCCAGCATGAAATTACTGAATATTTTATGGAGTGTTTACAGTCATAAGCATACAATAGACCACAGGCCCAACTCACTGTTGATGACGAGGGAGAAGTTCCCGTCAGTGAAGGCGGTTTTGGGGATGGTTATGCGGCCCTTGTTGAACCCATTGTATACTCTCTCTTTGACGCCAGCAGACATGTCCAGTATCCTTTCCACAGAGTACTCTGGTGTGCTCCGGAACAGGTCCCAGTGGACCACCCTCTGGCGATCCTTCAGCCGGTCCCGGGTCCATATCATGCGGGAGCTGTGGCAGGGCAGCACGGCCTGGGTCCCGGCTGGGAGGGTGATGTTACGGGCCTCCACCACCACATCTAACTTGCTGCTGCTCTGGCCCCACGCTAATGCAATACACACACATGGGACGTATTAGTAAACTTGGCAAAGACCTAAAACCCCATAAATCACACACTACAAATCAAAGCCGCAAACACATGCATAAATGTTTTGAATGCAATAAAATGAGTTATACAATTAAGTCATATTTTATGAGGACTTACCACTGGGCAGGAAGAAGACAGAAGAAACTGAAACAAATAATAGAAAATGCAACTGAGTCATCATAGCTATCTGAACAATAACAATCTGTCTGGCAGGGTTTGTACTGAGCTGACCCCTGACTTCTGGTCATGATGCTGTTGTTGTGAACGGATAGCTAATACAGTAGCCAGGACTGACTGGTATTACAGCTGGGTAACTGAGACAACTGGGTGGAGGGATAGAGAAAAATAGGCCAACAGAAAACCAAGAAGAATATGTAAGAATGAAGCAGGGAGGAGGAATTTAAATTAAAGGGAGTGTCAGCACCAAAGGAACAATAAAGACCATGATTGTTTTCATTAAAATACTGTATATGCCTGAATTTGTGAAATAAGTAAGCGAGATGTACAGTACCAGTCAAAAGTTTGGACACACCTACTCATTCAAGTTTTATTTTCTTCTACATTGTAGAGTAATAGTGAAGACATCAACACTATGAAATAACACACATGGAATCATGTAGTAACCAAAAAAGTGTTAAACAAATCAAAATAAATTTTCTATTTGAGATTCTTCAAAGTAGCCACCCTTTGCCTTGATGACAGCTTTGCACACTTTTGGCATTCTCTCAACCAGCTTCATTAGGTAGTCTCCTGGAATGCATTTTAATTAACATGTGTGCCTTGTTAAAAGTTAATTTGTGGAATTTCTTTCCTGTGTTGTGACAAGGTAGGAGTAGTATACAGTAGATAGCCCTATTTGGTCAAAGACAAAGTCCATATTATGGCAAGAACAGCTCAAATAAGCAATGAGAAATAACATTCTGTCATTACTTTAAGATATGGTCAGTCAATTCGTACAATTTCAAGAACTTTGAAATGTTCTTTAAGTGTAGTCGTAAAAATCATCAAGCGCTATGATGAAACTGGCTCTGATGACGACTGCCACAGGAAAGGAAGACCCAGTTACCTCTGCCGCAGAGGATAAGTTCATTAGAGTTACCAGCCTCAGATTGCAGCCCAAATAAGAGTTCAAGTAACAGACACGTCTCAACATCAACTGTTCAGAGGAGACTGCGTGAATCAAGCTTTCATGGTCAAATTTCTGCAAAGAAACCACTACTAAAGGACACCCATAATGAGAAGAGACTTGCTTGGGCCAAGAAACACAAGCAATGGACATTAGACCGGTGGAAATCTGTCCTTTGGTCTGATGAGTCCAAATTTGAGATTTTGGGTTCCAACTGCCGTGTCTTTGTGAGATGCAGAGTAGGTGAACGAATGATCTCCACATGTGTAGTTCCCACCGGGAAGCATGGAAGAGGAGGTGTGAGGGTGTGGGGGTGCTTTGCTGGTGACACTGTCAGTGATTTATTTAGAATTCAAGGCAACCACTGTCACACCCTGATCAGTTTTACCTGTCTTTGTGCTTGTCTCCACCCCCCTCCAGGTGTTTCCCATTTTCCCCATTATCCCCTGTGTATTTATACCTGTGTTCTCTGTTGTCTGTTGCCAGCTGGTCTTGTCTCATCAAGCCTTCCAGCGTTTTTCCCCTACTCCTGTTTTCGCGCTAGTCCCTGTTTTCCCAGTTTTGACCATTCGGCCTGCCATGACCCTGAGCCTGCCTGCCGTTCTGTACATTGTGACACTGCCCTGGATTACTGACCTCTGCCTGCCCTGAGCCTGCCTGCCGTTCTGTACCTTTCGGATTCTGATCTGGATTACTGACCTCTGCTTGCCCTTGACCTGTCATTTGCCTGTCCCCTGTTTTGTAATGCACTTTTGTTACTTCGAAATGTCTGCATCTGGGTCTTATCCTGAGGTCTGATAGTACGAACGGGCCATGACTGACTCAGCAGACCCGCAACACCATCTCCTCCCAAGAACCCACCATTGGGAGACACAATGAGTTACTTCGAGGTCTTCTGGATGGATTTCAGACCTTGGCAGAGCGCCATGACTGTGCCTTGAATACATTGCTGGAGCAATTCCGCAGATTATCAGTGAGGCAGCCGGCCACGACAGTAGCCTTCCAGCCCCCCAGTAACACCGCTGTCAGCAGTGCGTCTCTCCAGGCCACCCCGGCTTCCCGAGAACCCGCTTACATCCTCCGAAATGCTTTGCTGGAGGGTCAGGAACCTGTCGGGCGTTTCTCTCCCAGTGTTCCCTCATCTTCGAGCTGCAGCACCCTGGCTTACCCCTGTCAGTACTCACCTCTCCCAAGGTCCCGTTCACGTGGTCCCCAGCTGCTGACCGGGCGTTCCTGGACCTAAAGCACCGCTTCACCACAGCTCCCATATTGATCGATCCGGACTCATCCCATCAGTTCGTGGTGGAGGTCGACGCTTCGGATGTCAGAATGGGGGCCGTCCTGTCCCAGCGTTCTGCCCTAGACCTTAAGCTGCATCCCTGCGCCTTCTTCTCCCATCGCCTTAATGTTGGGGATGGGGGCGCTGTTTAGACTATTTATGCTAATGTGGCTAATTTTTTAAACGGCTTCCCACAAAATCCTTGATCGTACAATATGCATATTATTATTATTATTGGATAGAAAACAGTCTATAGTTTCTATAGGAGTTGAAATTTTGTCTCTAAGTGGAACAGAGCCCATTCTACAGCAATTTCCCTGACATGGAGTCAGATTTGAGAAATGTTGGCCACTTTTCTGAAGTCAGTTAAAAGGGCACTGTCGTTGCTATGACTATACGGACACTTCTTACGTCTTCCCCTGGATGCCTTTACGTGATGACGATTCCAACGGGGTCGATTGCTCGTTCACAGGCCCTACAAATGAAAAAAACCTTTAGCTAGCAAGTCTTTTCTTGCTGCGTAACGCGCGTGGAAGACACCGACCCTCTCCTGTTCCAAGCGTTAGTTTAGCCTGTTATATTTCTCCGGTCATCTTTTCACTCGTTATAGGAGTTACAAACATCATGAAGTAGTTAATTTAAAGCGTTTTATAGCAATTTATATCCGTTTAGTGCGATTTTGGGACATTTATTTTTGCAACGATGTGAAAAGTTGGGCACGCTTTTCAGTTCATCCCGAACGCAGTTGACATTTCCACATGGCAAGAGGACAGCTTTCCACCAAAAGACGATTTCTCCCAAGAAAGGATCCTTTGCCCAAGATACTGATGGAAGAACAGCTCAAGGTAGGACATTTTTATTATGATAAATCGTGTTTCTGTCGAAACATTTTAGTGGCTTAGGACGCCATGTTTTTTGACGTAGCTTCGCTTGGCGCAAACTGTATTGAAAAGTAAGGATAAATTAAAAAATGTAATAACGCAATTGTATTAAGAATTAAATTGTCTATCAATCCCTGTCCACCCTATATTTTTTAGTCACGTTTATGAGTATTTATGTATAAGAGTAGATCACTGTCTAAGTGGCGCAAGGACAAATTCTGACCAGCTGAGTTACATTTCACATTGTCTAACCATGATTTTGGTGGCTAAATATGAACATTTTCGATCAAACTGTATATGCATGTTGTAATGTGATGTTACAGGAGTGTCATCGGAAGAATTCTGAGAAGGTTAGTGAAAAAATTAATATCTTTTGGCGATGTTGACTTTTATCGCTCACTTTGGCTAGAATCAATGCTGGGCTGCTAATTGCTATGTGCTAAGCTAATATAACGATTTATTGTGTTTTCGCTGTAAGACACTTAGAAAATCTGAAATATTGTCTGTATTCACAGGATCTGTGTCTTTCGATTCGTGTATGCTGTGTATTTTTACGAAATGTTTGATGATTAGTAGTTAGGTAAACACGTTGCTCATTGTAATTATTCTAGTCCATTTGTGATGGTGGGTGCAATTGTAAACTATGAAGTCTACCTGAAATATGCACTTTTTTCTAACAAAACCTATCCCATACCATAAATATGTTATCAGACTGTCATCTAATGAGTTTTTTTGTTGGTTAGGGGCTATAAATATCTTAGTTTAGCCGAATTGGTGATGGCTACTGGTGTTGGTGGACAAATAAAAGATGGTGGATTATGCTAATGTGTTTTTAGGTAATAGATGTACATCTTTACATATTGTGTCTTCCCTGTAAAACATTTTAAAAATCGGAAATGTTGACTGGATTCACAAGATCTGTGTCTTTCATTAGCTGTATTGGACTTTAATGTGTGAAAGTTAAATATTTTAAAAATATATTTTTTTTGAATTTCGCGGCACTGGTTTTTCAGTGGGGGGGGGGGGGGTGCCGCTAGCGCCACGCTGATCCTAGACAGGTTAATGCCATGGAGAGGAATTATGATGTGGGGAACAAAGAACTACTCGCAGTGAAGATGGCCTTGGAGGAGTGGAAAAACTGGTTAGAGGGGGCGGAACTTCAATTCATAGTGTGGACGGATCACAAGAACCTGGAATATCTCCACACCGCCAACTGTCTCAACTCCAGGCAAGCTCGACGGGCACTGTCTTTCACCCGGTTCAACTTCACCATCTCATACCGCCCAGGGTCTAAGAATGTTAAGCCTGACGCTCTTTCACGCCGCTATTGCCCCGCTTCTACACCCTCGGGCCCGGGGTGGGGGGGCCCAGCTAACCCGGATGTTTCTCCCAGATGCTGCCCACTCCCCGGTCTTGGAATGGGCTCATTCCTCCAGGCTTGCCTGCCACCCTGGCTCCTGTCGAACCCTGGCCTTTGTGCAACAACGCTTTTGGTGGCCCACCATGGTTTCGGACGATTCTGAGTTCGTCGCCGCCTGCACCGTCTGTGCTCAGAACAAAGCTCTTCGGCATGCTCCGGCTGGCCTCCTTCAACCTCTTCCTGTCCCTCACCCTCTCTGGTCACATATATCCCTGGACTTTGTCACTGGTCTCCCTCCGTCTGAAGGAAACACCACTATCCTCACGGTGGTGGACAGGTTCTCCAAAGCCGCCATTTCATTCCCCTCCCCAAGCTACCTTCTGCCAAGGAGACGGCCCAGCTCATGGTGCAGCACGTCTTTTCCAGATCCATGGACTTCCGGTTGAAATGGTTTCCGACCGTGGTCCTCAGTTCTCGTCTCGGTTCTGGAAGGCGTTCTGCACATTTGGTCATCGGCCAGCCTGTCCTCCGGGTTTCATCCCAAATCCAACGGCCAGTCGGAGCGTGCCAATCAGGACTTGGAGCCTAATCTCGGCCAAACACACCACCTGGAGCCAGCAACTCGTGTGGGTGGAGTACCCCCGGAACACCCTTCCCTGCTTGGCCACTGGGCTCTCTCCCTTCGAGTGCTCCGTGGGTTATCAGCCCCTGCTCTTCCCAGAGCAAGAGGAAGAGGTCAACATACCCTCTGCAAAGATGTTCGTCCGGCGCTGTCGGCGTACCTGGAAGAGTGCTCGGTCGGCTCTTCTCAATACCATCTCCAGTTATCGTCGACCCCGGCTACCCACTATCATCTTGGGCAGAGGGTATGGCTCTCCCCTCGGGATCTGCTCTTCCGGGTAGAGTCCCGCAAACTTTCACCCCATTTTATTGTCCCTTTCCCCATCTCCAAGATGATTAGCCCCTCTACTGTTTGTCTTCTGTTGCCCCATATCCTCCGTATACATCCCCCTTTTCATGTTCTAGGATTAAACCTATGTCTCACAGCCCTTTGTTTCCTGTTTCCAGGCCCATCCCTCTCCCCCGTCTCATCGACGGCTAACCGACATACACGGTGAGGCGCCTCCTGAAGGTACGGCCGTGGGGCAGGGGATCCCAGTATCTGGTTGGCTGGGAGGGTTATGGCCCGGAGCAGAGGTGCTGGGTCCCCGCTAGGAACATCCTGGACCCAGCCCTCATCACTGAGTTCCATCGTCGGCACCCCGGTCAACCAGGTATATGCCTAGGTAGGACGCCAGGGGACATCCCTAGAGGGGGGGTACTGTCACACCCTGATCTGTTTCATCTGTATTTGTGTTTCTCTGCCCCCCTCCAGGTGTCGCCCATTTGCCCCATTATCCCCTGTGTATCAAAGCATTCTGCAGCAATACGCCATTCCATCTGGTTTGCACTTAGTGGGACTATCATCTGTTTTTCAACAGGACAATGACCCAACACACCTCAAGGCTGTGTAAAGGCTATTTGACCAAGAAGGAGAGTGATGGAGTGCTGCATCAGATGACCTGGCCTTCACAATCAGTTGACCTCAACCCAATTGAGATGGTTTGGGATGAGTTGAACTGCAGAGTTTTATTTTTTATTTTTATTTCACCTTTATTTAACCAGGTAGGCTAGTTGAGAACAAGTTCTCATTTGCAACTGCGACCTGGCCAAGATAAAGCATAGCAGTGTGAACAGACAACAACACAGAGTTACACATGGAGTAAACAATAAACAAGTCAATAACATGGTAGAAAAAGAGAATCTATATACAATGTGTGCAAAAGGCATGAGGTAGGCAATAAATCAAATAATTACAATTTAGCAGATTAACACTGGAGTGGTAAATCATCAGATGATCATGTGCAAGAAGAGATACTGGTGTGCAAAAGAGCAGAAAAGTAAATAAATAAAAGCAGTATGGGGGTGAGGTAGGTAAATTGGGTGGGTAGTTTACAGATGGACTATGTACAGCTGCAGCGATCGGTTAGCTGCTCGGATAGCAGATTTTTAAAGTTGTTGAGGGAGATAAAAGTCTCCAACTTCAGAGATTTTTGCAATTCGTTCCAGTCGCAGGCAGCAGAGAACTGGAAGGAAAGGCGTCCAAATGAGGTTTTGGCTTTAGGGATGATCAGTGAGATACACCTGCTGGAGCGCGTGCTACGGGTGGGTGTAGCCATCGTGACCAGTGAACTGAGATAAGGCGGCACTTTACCTAGCATAGCCTTGTAGATGACCTGGAGCCAGTGGGTCTGACGACGAACATGTAGCGAGGGCCAGCCGACTAGGGCATACAGGTCGCAGTGGTGGGTCGTATAAGGTGCTTTAGTAACAAAACGGATGGCACTGTGATAAACTGCATCCAGTTTGCTGAGTAGAGTATTGGAAGCTATTTTGTAGATGACATCGCCGAAGTCGAGGATCGGTAGGATAGTCAGTTTTACTAGGGTAAGTTTGGCGGCGTGAGTGAAGGAGGCTTTGTTCCGGAATAGAAAGCCGACTCTAGATTTGATTTTGGATTGGAGATGTTTGATATGAAGCAAGCCACTGCCGGCTTGCTTCTGAAGCTAAGCAGGGTTGGTCCTGGTCAGTCCCTGGATGGGAGACCAGATGCTGCTGGAAGTGGTGTTGGAGGGCCAGTAGGAGGCACTCTTTCCTCTGGTCTAAAAAAAATATCCCAATGCCCCAGGGCAGTGATTGGGGACACTGCCCTGTGTAGGGTGCCGTCTTTCGGATGGGACGTTAAACGGGTGTCCTGACTCTCTGAGGTCATTAAAGATCCCATGGCACTTATCGTAAGAGTAGGTGTGTTAACCCCGGTGTCCTGGCTAAATTCCCAATCTGGCCCTCAAACCATCATGGTCACCTAAAAAAGTCCCCAGTTTACAATTGGCTCATTCATCCCCCTCCTCTCCCCTGTAACTATTCCCCAGGTCGTTGCTGCAAATGAGAATGTGTTCTCAGTCAACTTACCTGGTAAAATAACGGTAAAATAAAAAAAAAATAAAAAAAATATGAGTCTGGAAGGACAGTTTGCAGTCTAGCCAGACACCTAGGTACTTATAGATGTCCACATATTCTAGGTCGGAACCGTCCAGGGTGGTGATGCTAGTCGGGCGTGCGGGTGCAGGCAGCGAACGGTTGAAAAGCATGCATATGGTTTTACTAGCGTTTAAGAGCAGTTGGAGGCCACGGAAGGAGCGTTGTATGGCATTGAAGCTCGTTTGGAGGTTAGATAGCACAGTGTCCAGGGAAGGGCCGGAAGTATACAGAATGGTGTCGTCTGCGTAGAGGTGGATCAGGGAATCGCCCGCAGCAAGAGCAAAAGAGTGAAGGAAAAGCAGCCAACAAGTGCTCAGCATATGTGGGAACTCCTTCAAGACCGTTGGAAAAGCATTCCAGGTGAAGCTGGTTGAGAGAATGCCAAGAGTGTGCAAAGCTGTAATCAAGAATCAAGGCAAAGGGTGGCTACTTTGAGGAATATAAAATATATTTATAAAATATATTTGTTTAACACTTTTTGGGTTACTACATGATTCCATATGTGTTATTTCATAGTTTTGATGTCTTCACTATTATTCTACAATGTAGAAAATAGTACAAATAAAGAAAAACTCTTCAATGAGTAGGTGTGTCCAAACTTTTGACTGGTACTGTATATACTTCTCTACATGTGTGTTTTAACTCTCTTGGAACTGAAGGATTCCCTGTTGCAAGTCTTCTTTTTCTAACCCAGATTTTCACTAAGTGCTATTACATGTGCTGTTTACCTAAGGGCCAGCAGCAGCAGTGAGATGTATACAGCCCAGGCAGCACACAGAGGATTTATTCATTCCCCTGATAACCTCTTTCAAGGCCAAGGTCTTGGGGGGTAACACAAAGTGACCACTGCCACAGCCCAGCACTACAGCTGGCTGCCTATTACATAGGTCATATATGCCTATTGTAATACCAGTGTATGTTAGCTATTCTTGTCAAGTCACATAGGTTTAGCAGGCAGGCTTATGTTGTGTTTAAATTAACGCCATAAAAATGGATCCTAATGGTTTTGAGTAGGCCTACAGTATTCTGTTTTGAAGGGGTAGTTGTGGGGTTTATGAGAGACAGTAGAGACCAGGTGCTTGTCTCTATGGACATTGAAATAACATGATTTATTTCAAAGGATCGTTCTGGATTAAAATGACTATAACTTCTGACACTTTAATGCTGATGTTTTATATAACTAGACGATACCTAGAAGAGGCAAGATGTCTCATCTATATGATCAACATGTCTATGCATGTCAATGAGTGAAAAAGTGTGTCAGAGTTTGAGTGACTGCAGTCGGAGGGTTTTGTACATTGAGCTCATAATAGTCCAATACTGAGTATGCCACTGTACTTGCATGTGAGAGCCTACTGGAAAATGGTGGCGTGAGCAGCACTGAAGAGTAGAAAGTATTCTGTCGACAGAGAAGAAACTGTGTCTAAAAGCCTATCATTTTCTCCTTGATCTCTGATGCAGTAGCTGACTGACTCAGGCAGCCAAATTAACACTTAAAGACTTAACTACATGCTACTGGATTGCCATGTTTAATGACTGCAACTTTCACAATAACTTAAATATTAAGGTGAATCCCTATTGTGTTTTATATTCAATGTTCAGTTTTAACATTTATTAATTCATGAGGCCACAGGCAAAAATCATGCACATGGTTTCCTCTCCTACGAATTTTTGCAACCACCACGATACTGGTAAATCATTCAACTGTGAACATATTATCACGCTAATGCATTTTTTTTTACAAGAATTCATGAAGAAATGACTTTTTTTCACAGTTCATATAAGACATTGTTATTCGCTAGGAGTCTAAGGCCCCTAAATGTTTTTTGGAGTGGTAATCCCCTTCCCCTGTATCTCGAGTAACTTCAGCTCATTTATGGCGAGACACTCATTACTGACACATATAATGACAGGCTGCAGGGATTGTGCTGACTCTCCTACTCTGACCGCAGTTAACTCAAAACACATCAGAGTGAACCCATAAGAAAAGCACCCACACACCACCAGATAACTGAGGCAGACATGATAACATTTTTTTTGTGTTTACCTCATTTACACAATGCCTGTCCCGGATAAATTTACATTTGTTCAATTCAGTCTATTTGATTTTTATACACTACTCTATCACTGATCGGTCAAAATGATACGCATTCACTTCATAAGTAGATCAAAAAAATCAATAATTAACAAGGTGGTCAAGATTGTAATTATGATTGTTTTCGGCTTACACCATAAAAGTAAGGTGATGGAGATCATCACCTATAGCTACTTTTCTTCACATTGTACAACAAACTTTTAATTGTCAAACAGAACAAACAAAATACCAATGGAGAACAAATGTTCGACTAACCACAGTACAAGAAACACCCCCTTAACTGTGTATAACATCTTAGAAATGCATTTATTAAAGCTTTACCATCTTCCCTGGCATTGACTCTTTAAAATGGTTTGTATAGCCTACTTCTCAAAGCTTTGTTCTTGTTTTAGTAAAAACATAGTTGGAACTTACTTAGAAACAACCGCCACATGTCTTCCAGTCTTTCTCCTACAACTCTTACTCAAAAAATGGGATAAAAGTAGGTAGGTTACAACACAGTGTTTTGCGCATCAATGGATAGAGGACAGCAACACCTGAAGAAAGTTCATCAACCAGCAACAACAAAACTGCAGAAGTCTCCAGTCTGAACCAGCTGTGTATGTCCCTCCTCCGCTTGCCTGTGAAACCCTACACCTTCCTGGCACTGCTACTGAGTGAGAACATCTTTGAAAGTGATCACTTCTTCTGAGCTAATATCACAGCTTACCAGAATAGTTTCATAACTTTGTCACTGACTGAACAACAATAGACTATTTCAGCTGAACATCTTTGAGACTGCCAAATTCACAATGTTCAATGAAACAAAGGTTGTACAATACTGCCACCCACTGTTTGACTTAGGAAACTGCATAGGAGAAGGTATTAAATAACAGCCTATTCTAAGAAGGTATGAACATGCTGCATGATATATAAGATATAAGATAAGTAGAGTGAATAATCAGGATGTGAAAAAAATCTTATTTTTTTCACCTACTTGCAACAACCATCACACTTAACAGGAGAGGGCAGAACACAACTGGAAAATGTCCACATCACTAATGTCTTATTTCAAGTAGCAGAGATGAGAGCAGGCTGATGAGAAGCATGTGATTCCTGTCAGTCAGCAGCGTGCCAGAAGAGTACAGACATTCAGTCTGTACTCTTCAATCTCTCTGATACTTTGGATTGTTTGTTGAAGATCCTCTGTGTATTCCATCCCTCTGGGGATTTCTTCAGTCCAGCTCGCATCCAGATCCTCTGTGTATTCCATCCCTCTGGGGATTTCTTCAGTCCAGCTCGCATCCAGATCCTCTGTGTATTCCATCCCTCTGGGGATTTCTTCAGTCCAGCTCGCATCCAGATCCTCTGTGTATTCCATCCCTCTGGGGATTTCTTCAGTCCAGCTCGCATCCAGATCCTCTGTGTATTCCATCCCTCTGGGGATTTCTTCAGTCCAGCTCGCATCCAGATCCTCTGTGTATTCCATCCCTCTGGGGATTTCTTCAGTCCAGCTCGCATCCAGATCCTCTGTGTATTCCATCCCTCTGGGGATTTCTTCAGTCCAGCTCGCATCCAGATCCTCTGTGTATTCCATCCCTCTGGGGATTTCTTCAGTCCAGCTCGCATCCAGATCCTCTGTGTATTCCATCCCTCTGGGGATTTCTTCAGTCCAGCTCGCATCCAGATCCTCTGAAGATCCATCTCAAAGTGTTTCTGGATACAAGGACACAGTCACTGTTAGAGATCTCATAATGGCTATAATACAGTAAACAGGTCTGTTCATAATATGTTGAATGCGTTGGGAACATAATTACTGAGGTAAACTTAGAGAGCTGTGCAGTTAAGAGTTCATACTCATAACAATAACAACTAAGAGCACAACATTCTTCCTCCGATCTCCAGCCAAAACACTGACCCGATTCTTTTCCCTCTTGCCATCCAACACTCTCCTCCTCGGGAACTTGGTGCGTTTCAGCAGCTTCTTGTACTTGTACCTGTTCATCTTCCGCCGCCGGATCTCCAGCACGTTCTTACATTAGATTCTGAGCTACTTAGTTACTGAGCCTTCACCCTCCTCCAGGAGAGGGCCTCTTAATTAACGGGGGCAGTACCTTGGTGTCCTCCAGTGGCAGAGGAGCCACTAGAAGGGGAGGGAGTAGTGCAGGTAGAGCCAGCTCTTATGTGGGGACACTGATGGATTACGAGGGATGGGGAACTCTTCCAGCTCTGGTTCCAGTGTTGGGGAGGCTGTGTGTTGTCTGCTGCTGTGTCATAGTGTTTGGGTTTTACATATAGAGAAGAGCAACGAGTAAGAAAGACAGGCAGAAAAGAATCACTCAATGACTGTCCTGGAGTCTAGTGCACCTGAGCATTGAATGAGAATAAACAGAATTGTATTAATTTACTGTTTTCAAGTGATAGTGCCACATTTTAGGTTAGCTATAGATCTGACATGTCTTGACACACTTACCAGTTCCTCTGCAAAGCAGACCTAGGTGAGGGGCCACCCTTGAGATAAACATATCTATGACTATTCAAGTGAAGTCATCAGAAATGAATGAGTGAGTATGTTGTTCCAGTGCATGCAGTACCCAAAGGAAAAATGTTAGATAACAACAGTCATGTCAGATGTAAAACCTGCAATATTAAAGGGAAATTTCACACATTTTCAACTTCATATTCATCATGTCCAGCACCACCACAACATCAACGTATGTGAAAATTGTTTTGTACTACAAAAGATAGAGGAAATAAGTGTTTCCAATGACGTCATCGGTGTGCATTGTGTGATTTTAAACAATTATGAGTAGGCATTGCCTATGACTAACTGTATTGCTGGCCCATAGTTCACACTTCAGGCAGTTACCTGGTAACTAGCCAGCTGCTATCTAACATTAGCTTAGCTGACAGCTACCATAGAGATCCTGTTGATTTCCTTGAATGGTAGCTGCTTTGCTAGCTAGCTAGTTTACGCTACTCTGAACACTCAGATTATGATGAAATAATCCCCAAACAGTATTTCAAGTATGACGTTTACTAACGACACATGATTGAATCGACAATTGAACTAATTGATTCCCAATTACTTACTTGGGAATAGCTACAAGTGTAGCTAACATTAGCATAGATTTTAATTTTTTTATGTTACTCCTGAAAAAGACTTCCGGTCAACCCGAGCCACTTGGTTTCCACTAGCTAACTACCACCAACACAAGTCGAAATTGGCTATACATCATAAAAACAAAAATGTGCTTTATGGTCTTAATTTAAGGTTAGGGCCAGGTTTAAAAACACATTTAATATAGATAAATTGTAAAAAAAAATAGGCAGGGTTTATGACTTTGTGGCTGTGGTAACTAATGACAACCAAGTGACTTCATCTTCATCATCATCTTCTACTGCTGCTGCTTGCTTTTTCTTCTTCTTATATGGTATTACTGCATTCAGCAAACAAGGGAATGAGGTGTATCTACCTCTATAGAAAAAATATCCATAGGTGGAGTGGAAGCTAGCCACAATAAGATTTGTCACAGTAATGGCATTTACAGTTCGCCTTTAAAATAAAGGTCCCCCATTAAAAGTCCATAAACTGGATACCAATAGTGGAATCATGACATATTTGGACTAGATAATGCTAAACAAGGTCAGAATGTTGCTATATACATTCTACGAAAGACAATAATTAGTTAGTTTGACACAATAAAAGTATAAATCTGTTGAAATCGCACTTTGAATGTATTAGACTTAGATTTGCATTGGGGGACTTCCACTGAGCGTACAAAACATTATGAACACATGACAAAGATGGACCAGATGAATCCAGGTGAAAGCTATGCTCCCTTATTGATGTCACTTGTTCAATCCACTTCAATCAGTGTAGATGAAGGGGAGGAGACAGGATAAAGAAGAATTTTTAAGCCTTGAGACATGAATGGGCAAGACAAAATATTTAGGTACCTTTGAACAGGGTATGGTAGTAGCTGCCAGGCGCACCAGTTTGTGTCAAGAACGGCAACCAACGCTTGTGGGTTTTTCACACTCAGCAGTTTCCCGTGTGTATCAAGAATGGTCCACCACCCAAAGGACAACCATCCAACTTGACACAACTGTGGGAAGCATTGGAGTCAACATGGGCCAGCATCCCTCTGGAACGCTTTTGACACCTTGTAGAGTCCATGCCCAGACGAATTGAGGCTGTTCTAAAGGGGAAAAGGGGGCGCAGCTCAATATTAGAAAAGTTCCTAATGTGTTGTACACTCAGTGTACAAATTGGCATAAAAAAAAATTCAACATACCTATTTACTCTATTGCAAAAGTGATATTGAATTGTGTTTGGTTGCCAACACAATCAAACATCAACATTTGAAGGAGATGCATATTCTGCTTGGATAGTTCCATCTGTGCCACTGACTTAGTCTGGCTTTAATTCCAGTTTGTCCACAAATCAATCATTGATATGTTGGATTCACGTCTCCATCTCAACCAAAAACGTTAGTTCAAGAATATGACTAAATCAAATCAAACTTTAAATGCACTTTAAACAAAGTTTTATTTGATTTAGTCCTATTCTTTAACTTATATTTTTGGTTTAGATGTGAATCCAACATATTAATTAATTATTAACTTGTAGATTCAATTTCCTCCTGCTTCAATTTCCTCCTCCTCCTCCTCCCACTCCTGCTTCCGGTTTGGAACGAGCGGTCGCATTTGCATTCGCTCTGCAGGTAGTATAACTTTTCATTTCATTTTCATTACATTTCATTACATTTCATTATAGTACAACGGTTTAATTTGTCTAACCTTAGCAATTTCTTCTTAGCTAGCTACTTAGCCGTCTGTGTATAAAAGATAATTGCGTAATTATCGTATTCCGTCGTCTATCGTAGTCAACACTGCTATCTGCCCAGCAGCTAGCAAACGTCCACCGTCTACCGAATAGTAGTATAAACTTTTCATTACATTTCATTATAGTACAACGGTCTGATTTTCATTTTCACTACAGTACAACGGTTTGATTTGTTTGATCTTAGCTAGCTACATAGCCGTCTTTGCATCAAACATAATTGTGTAGTTATTGAGGTTCGCCAGCCAGCTATTTTCGCCCTAACGTAACGCAACGTAGCCAACACTGCTAGCTAGCCAGCTTGCCACCGAATAGCAGCATTGTAGAAACGAGTGCATTACAACGGAACGACTTGATCAGTGTAGTGTTGGCTGACTACACAGTTGTCTTTGCTATCTTTGATTTGTATTTGTTCGATCTTAGTTAGCTACTTAGCTGGCTACATAGCCGTCTTTGTATCGGTGATAATTGTGTAGTTATCAAGGTTCGCTGAGGTTCGCTAGCCAGGTATTCTCGCCCTAACGTAACGTAACGTAGTCAACCCTGCTAGCTAGCCAGCTAGCCACCGATTAGCAGCACTGTAGAAACGATTACATTACAACGGAACGACTTGACTTGTGTAGTGTTAGCTAGCTACATAGTTCTCTTTGCTATCTTTTTATCTAAGATAATTGTGTAGCTTTGAGTAAGTATCGGTTAGCTAGCCAGCTATTTTTCGCCTGCCGCGCTGCCGTCCTCCTACCTAGCCAACACTGCTAGCTAGCCAACTTCTACCGAATAGCAGCACTGTAGAAACTTACATTACAACGGAACGACTTGATTAGCGTAGTGTTAGCTAGTTGTCTTTGCTGTCCTTGTATCCATGATAATTGTGTAGTTTAGAGAAATTTAGTGAAATTGTCGAGGTTACCTAGCCAGCTTCACTTTCAACAACGTAGCCACTGCTAGCCAGGCTACTTCACCAGCCAGCAGTACTATATCATTTTAGTCAATAAGATCTTGTATTTTATTTTTATTTTTTTGCAACGTAAGCTTAACTTTCTGAACATTCGAGACGTGTAGCCCACTTGTCATTCTAATCTCCTTTGCATTAGCGTAGCCTCTTCTGTAGCCTGTCAACCATGTGTCTGTCTATCCCTGTTCTCTCCTCTCTGCACAGACCATACAAACGCTTCACACCGCGTGGCCGCGCCCACCCTAACCTGGTGGTCCCAGCCCGCACGACCCACGTGGAGTTCCAGGTCTCCGGTAGCCTCTGGAACTGCCGATCTGCGGCCAACAAGGCAGAGCTCATCTCAGCCTATGCGTCCCTCCAGTCCCTCGACTTCCTGGCACTGACGGAAACATGGCTCACCACAGATAACACTGCTACTCCTACTGCTCTCTCTTCGTCTGCCCACGTGTTCTCGCACACCCCGAGACCTTCTGGTCAGCAGGGTGGTGGCACCGGGATCCTCATCTCTCCCAAGTGGTCATTCTCTCTTTCTCCCCTTACCCATCTGTCTATCGCCTCCTTTGAATTCCATGCTGTCACAGTTACCAGCCCTTTCAAGCTTAACATCCTTATCATTTATCGCCCTCCAGGTTCCCTTGGAGAGTTCATCAATGAGCTTGATGCCTTGATAAGCTCCTTTCCTGAGGACGGCTCACCTCTCACAGTTCTGGGTGACTTTAACCTCCCCATGCCTACCTTTGACTCATTCCTCTCTGCCTCCTTCTTTCCACTCCTCTCCTCTTTTGACCTCACCCTCTCACCTTCCCCCCCTACTCACAAGGCAGGCAATACGCTTGACCTCATCTTTACTAGATGCTGTTCTTCCACTAACCTCATTGCAACTCCCCTCCAAGTCTCCGACCACTACCTTGTATCCTTTTCCCTCTCGCTCTCATCCAACACTTCCCACACTGCCCCTACTCGGATGGTATCGCGCCGTCCCAACCTCCGCTCTCTCTCCCCCGCTACTCTCTCCTCTTCCATCCTATCATCTCTTCCCTCTGCCCAAACCTTCTCCAACCTATCTCCTGATTCTGCCTCCTCAACCCTCCTCTCCTCCCTTTCTGCATCCTTTGACTCTCTATGTCCCCTATCCTCCAGGCCGGCTCGGTCCTCCCCTCCCGCTCCGTGGCTCGACGACTCATTGCGAGCTCACAGAACAGGGCTCCGGGCAGCCGAGCGGAAATGGAGGAAAACTCGCCTCCCTGCGGACCTGGCATCCTTTCACTCCCTCCTCTCTACATTTTCCTCTTCTGTCTCTGCTGCTAAAGCCACTTTCTACCACTCTAAATTCCAAGCATCTGCCTCTAACCCTAGGAAGCTCTTTGCCACCTTCTCCTCCCTCCTGAATCCTCCTCCCCCTCCCCCCCCTCCTCCCTCTCTGCAGACGACTTCGTCAACCATTTTGAAAAGAAGGTCGACGACATCCGATCCTCGTTTGCTAAGTCAAACGACACCGCTGGTTCTGCTCACACTGCCCAACCCTGTGCTTTGACCTCTTTCTCCCCTCTCTCTCCAGATGAAATCTCGCGTCTTGTGACGGCCGGCCGCCCAACAACCTGCCCGCTTGACCCTATCCCCTCCTCTCTTCTCCAGACCATTTCCGGAGACCTTCTACCTTACCTCACCTCGCTCATCAACTCATCCTTGACCGCTGGCTACGTCCCTTCCGTCTTCAAGAGAGCGAGAGTTGCACCCCTTCTGAAAAAACCTACACTCGATCCCTCCGATGTCAACAACTACAGACCAGTATCCCTTCTTTCTTTTCTCTCCAAAACTCTTGAACGTGCCGTCCTTGGCCAGCTCTCCTGCTATCTCTCTCAGAATGACCTTCTTGATCCAAATCAGTCAGGTTTCAAGACTAGTCACTCAACTGAGACTGCTCTTCTCTGTATCACGGAGGCGCTCCGCACTGCTAAAGCTAACTCTCTCTCCTCTGCTCTCATCCTTCTAGACCTATCGGCTGCCTTCGATACTGTGAACCATCAGATCCTCCTCTCCACCCTCTCCGAGTTGGGCATCTCCGGCGCGGCCCACGCTTGGATTGCGTCCTACCTGACAGGCCGCTCCTACCAGGTGGCGTGGCGAGAATCTGTCTCCTCACCACGCGCTCTCACCACTGGTGTCCCCCAGGGCTCTGTTCTAGGCCCTCTCCTATTCTCGCTATACACCAAGTCACTTGGCTCTGTCATAACCTCACATGGTCTCTCCTATCATTGCTATGCAGACGACACACAATTAATCTTCTCCTTTCCCCCTTCTGATGACCAGGTGGCGAATCGCATCTCTGCATGTCTGGCAGACATATCAGTGTGGATGACGGATCACCACCTCAAGCTGAACCTCGGCAAGACGGAGCTGCTCTTCCTCCCGGGGAAGGACTGTCCGTTCCATGATCTCGCCATCACGGTTGACAACTCCATTGTGTCCTCCTCCCAGAGCGCTAAGAACCTTGGCGTGATCCTGGACAACACCCTGTCGTTCTCCACCAACATCAAGGCGGTGGCCCGTTCCTGTAGGTTCATGCTCTACAACATCCGCAGAGTACGACCCTGCCTCACACAGGAAGCGGCGCAGGTCCTAATCCAGGCACTTGTCATCTCCCGTCTGGATTACTGCAACTCGCTGTTGGCTGGGCTCCCTGCCTGTGCCATTAAACCCCTACAACTCATCCAGAACGCCGCAGCCCGTCTGGTGTTCAACCTTCCCAAGTTCTCTCACGTCACCCCGCTCCTCCGCTCTCTCCACTGGCTTCCAGTTGAAGCTCGCATCCGCTACAAGACCATGGTGCTTGCCTACGGAGCTGTGAGGGGAACGGCACCTCAGTACCTTCAGGCTCTGATCAGGCCCTACACCCAAACAAGGGCACTGCGTTCATCCACCTCTGGCCTGCTCGCCTCCCTACCACTGAGGAAGTACAGTTCCCGCTCAGCCCAGTCAAAACTGTTCGCTGCTCTGGCACCCCAATGGTGGAACAAACTCCCTCACGACGCCAGAACGGCGGAGTCAATCACCACCTTCCGGAGACACCTGAAACCCCACCTCTTCAAGGAATACCTAGGATAAAGCAATCCTTCTGCCCCCCCCCCCCCCCCCTTAAAAGATCTAGATGCACTATTGTAAAGTGGCTGTTCCACTGGATGTCATAAGGTGAATGCACCAATTTGTAAGTCGCTCTGGATAAGAGCGTCTGCTAAATGACTTAAATGTAATGTAAATGTAAATGTAATTTGAAATCAACAAAGCTTAAAACCCTAGGCCTATTTGTATTGTCTATTTTTAGGTGAATCCTGGGTTGAATTGAAACAATAACTGTTAATGACATCTCATAAGCTATATAGAGGTAAAAAGTATTAATGATGATATACAGTATGTTTCATAAAGTATGGTAACATTTGATTTGCTCTGTTAAACACATACATTGAAATTACTTTAATAGCAACAGTCAATCTATAACAATTTTAAGTAGAGACCTCTCAATAATAATTCTCACCATAGCACATTGGTAGTAGTCAGTGGTAAATATCTAAAGCTAAGCAGGGGATTAGTTAAAACCAAGGTTGAGAGACCAAAGGTGTAGCTGTATATAGATCAATTCTACTGTAGGAGGAGCTGCCCAGCCTACTGACATTGTTTCAAAGGTACAAATTCAACATATTTTATACAAGGTTTGTCTATGCAGAAAATTGGTTACCATGATGACATAATCCTGGGGTTTAAATTTCATAGATTCATGTCACGATACGTTTACAAATTACGTTGAAACAATGTTGATGGTGCCGTGGGAAGGGACATTTAGTTTAGTTTTCCTATGTAAATCTGTGGCTTTGCTGTACAGGCAACAGAAAGCATGATGCACTCACTCACTACATCAAACTCTGCAACACGTAATGCATCTGTCGCAGTCATTTTCACACATTGATACCATTCCTCGCCCCCTTGATGATAAGTTACTGACTCAATAATTAGGCCGTGGCTACGAATACAAAGTTTTCGCTCACGCACCGCCGCTTCGGAAACCTTTTTCTCAAAGCTAAGAATCCGGATCACGTTCTGCGCATGTGTTATTTTACGCACACTACGTAACTACTGCTCACACTCCACCTCTCTTTACGTTTCTATCTTTACCCACCCTCTTCTGAACCATGATGATGTAGCCTATCTTTCTGAACAGCTGAAATTAAAATCCCTGTGGCGATTTGAAGGAACATTCATTATTATGCTGCTCTGGTCCATGTGGCACAGTTATAGCATGTAAGAGGAGAGGAGTAGAGGAGCCTCCACTTCTAGAGGGCTCTACTTTTAAAGACTGGTGGTGGTTATCCACATCAAATAACTTATTTATGGGACATTCCTTCAATGGTTTCATTCAGTACAGAGAAAACGATAAAGAGGTATACAGTAGGCTACACACGATTTATTGTTTAACTGTCACAAGTGTTATGATGGCTTGTGGAAGCCTGTTGTAGTTAGGATAAACCTTGGGAGGAAATACCAAATGATGAATTGCATCGTTCTTTAAGTCATCTCTAAACAGGGATCTAGGGCAAGAGGTGAATGTGTACAGTAGCATTATTCACAAACTATAGATATAAGAATGAAATAATATCCAAAAGGCAATTGAATATAAAAGCTATCAGGGCAATTTTAGTTAGATAGACATATACAGTATCTGTTCAATCAATGCCTGTTCTACATTCAGCCTTTCTTGTTCTATGTTGCCATTTTTCACACATAAGGCAACCACAAGTTACTTTATAGTTCGCTTTTTACCTTTTATTGAGCAGACAGTGTGGGCTAGTTTTTGTTTATTTTAAAACTTATTTTCAAATTGTACTTGAAAGCTAAGGGCACCAGTAATAAAAACCTGGCACACAATGTTAAAATGTGGCAGTACTCAATAGAATGAACAGGGTTGTATGTATAATGTATAACTAACTGTATGACACAATCATGATTTCCACTTAAAGAAATGTCATTGTTGGGCTACAGTAGATCTGGCATGTAGTGTCATCTGAGGTTCTATGGTGGGTAGGACTATACTCTATATAACAGGCACAAACTGAAGTATTCATCTCTGTACATTATCAATCTATCAACAGCCTAAGAATTTTTATAAAACAGTGAAATATAGTGTATAATAATAGGCAAACAGTGGTGCCCCATCTCATCCCCAAATAAAACCAAATAAATAAATACAAACATGTTTTTCTTCGACGGTACTGATGGCAACACTTAAGCTGCAGGATTTGTTATGTAGAGTACTGTAGATCGGCAGACAAGCTGATTGGATTGACTAATACAGTAGATTATCCAATACAGTTATGAATTACCCTTGTAGTCATCAACACATTTCTACATACCTGACCTCAGTAACCTGCTTGATACACAACATAACAGAGAGCTGTTTCTGAGGACAGAAAGAACAAAGCTAAAATTTCCTGTTAGCTTACAATGATACAAATGTATGGTGGTTCACAATAATAAATAGGTACCAGTTAGCAATGAACATCCTGTGTGCAAAAACAGTGTGGAACATAAAACAGAACTTCCCCATATACATGTAATCTGAAACCACACATTGTCCAATTACTGGCTGCTTCTGGCCATGTTGATAATTGTAGAAATGAATAATGAAGGTATAGAAAAACTGTGTTTGAAAGGTTTAAGGCTATGTCCATTCTTTCTTGTTACATATCTATCTTCATTTTCATTTACAGTATGAGCAGGTGAGGCTTGAAGTACATTGTATGTTGTGATGACAATATCCCAGCTATTGTATATTGAGAAGAAAATATTCACTGTCAAAGCAATTGTTTTTGGCTGTACAGTTAAAGCTATGGCTAATAGACAAATTACAATCACTTTACCTGTAAAATCACTAACACATTCAACTGTATTCAACAAAAATCACACATATTTGTTGTTGGATATTTGGTATTTGGAATGAAATCGGTTCAATTAATAGATTTTCTCAGGCAGTGCTACTGTCACTATACTGTACAATCCATGTGACTATACCAACATGCCCCTCCCAAAGTCTCTGGCAGAGTTCAATGTCGCTGTAGCTACCGTGTGATCCACGTGTCTACATACAGTAGGCGTCAACAAAACCGAACCAAAGGTACCATTTGTTCACTGAGACAAATACACCTATTTACACAAAACCAGACAGAAGATGTGTGTACAGACAGAGAGGCGAGGGAGTGAGCAGAACGACACGACACTGTGCAAAAGTTGGCCCCTCTGTGTTTGACTTCCTCTCCTGGTATGAGACGCCACCATCAACGCCACCGCCGGGGCTTCTGGGAAGGGGTGGTCTGGCCACACTGACCAGCAGACTATCCAGGGTCCACCTCCTCATCCTCATCGTCGTTCTTGGTTACGGCGAAAGCCTGTGCTCGTCTCATCTCCCAGAAGGATGGTGTCTTATGGGAATGCTTTAGGGACAGGAGACACAAGACAAGACTCTTAGTTAAAGTTGACATGACAAAATGAGATGCAAATGAGGCTACAGTATTATAAGTGGATAAGCAGGGCAGGATTTGTGTGTTCTTTTGAGGAGTTCTAAAACACTTATGAGGAAATACATGTCCAGTAGTTATAGTATATACTGTATAATGGAGTCCACCGCTTTCTAAATCATTCATCCATTATAGAACCCCATTCGGAGAGAGACAGATGGACACAGGAAATAAGATGCAGATGGACACCCAGGAAATAACCAGGCTAACAGTTCTGGACAGGAAGGGTACACAGACAGAGATGCATAGGGAGCAAGAAGGAGTTACACAACAACTACAACAGTTATCACATGACCACAGTAATGAGAATACAGCAGCAGCAGAAGTACAACATCTGAAAACATCTGAAGTTACAATACCAATGTTCACTTAATAGAATAGAATAAGAATTCATGCAAAGGCAGAGAGCACACATCTATTTACAGTGAGCAAGGAATTTCAAACTGTACAATCTGAACTATTGTATTAGACAGAGGAACAGCTGTAGACCCCTAGCCCTTTGAGGCCTAGACCCAGTATGGATGATGTCTCACCAATGAGGACTGACTATCTTTTGGCCGGTCCAGTTTAATGCGGATCTCTGACCCTTTACCCCCATCAAGTTGACCAGGACCTGGATAATAAAACACATGACCTCAACAGTTATGATCCTGGACCAGGTTGTACTGGGAGAAATGTACAGTATATGGCCTTCTCTGACTCAGTACGCCTATAAATCAGACATATCTACATCATCAAACTGCCAAATGTTGTATTTATTTTGGTATGACCTTTATTTAACCAACCCCCTTTTACAATAACAACCTGGCAAGCAACAGTAACTGACTTCTAGACTCATATGTACCTTATGCCCTCTTTTGTGTACGTCTACATTCTCCCCCTAGCTCCCTAGCCTCCTAGCCCCCCAGGCTTCCCTTCTCACCTGGCGAGCTGCCTCGGCTGGTGGTGCTTGTGCTGCTCATACTGTCCTCTAGCCATGTGCTGTAGGTTAACGAGTCCTGCTTGTGCGGCGTCCCCGATGATGACAGGCTCTCCTGGGGAACACACACGGGCAAAAGGTTAGAAGCATGGGCAAAACACGCACACACACAACGCAGGCATGCACCTACACACACACACAAACACACACACTCACCATGCCAGTGTCATAGTCCTCCGTGGCCTCTGTCTCGTTCTCCTCCACCACACTGGCGAAGCTGCTGTCATTGGAGGAGGAGCGGGAAAGGTCGTGACCCTCAGGGATAGACTGAGCCCTGTTGTTACAAAGAGCAAAACAGTCAGTCAGCCAGCCATCCACAATGTGACAGGACCATGCCTGCATTAATAGTCCACCAATAGAAGCAGACACTGTCACACATACACTGTCTGGAGTAGAAGACGTACATATTGTAGGATACTTGGGGGGGGGAGGTACCTAAATCACATTGTCCTAGGGATGTTGAACTTGATAGTGCACTACTCATGTTGATATGATGTAACGGCAGATTTCCTCCTCTTCGTCTGAAGAGGAGGTGTAGCAGGGATCGGACCAAGACGCAGCGTAGTTAGTGTCCATGTTTTAATAATAAACAACTGAACAAGACAATAACAAAAGTGAATCTAACCGAAACAGTCCTATCTGGTGCAATGAACACAAATAAAGAAGACAACCACCCACAAAACCCAACACAAAACAGGCTACCTAAATATGGTTCCCAATCAGAGACTTGGCTTCATCAATAAGTGCATCGATGACGTCATCCCCACAGTGACCGTACGTACATACCCCAACCAGAAGCCATGGATTACAGACAACATCCGCACTGAGCTAAAGGCTAAAGCTGCTGATTTCAAGGAGCGGGACTCTAACCAAGAAGCTTATAAGAAATCCCCCTATGCCCTCTGACGAACCATCAAACAGGCAAACCATCAATACAGGACTAAGATCGAATCGTACTACACTGGCTCTGACGCTCGTTGGATGTGGCAGGGCTTGCAATCCATTACAGACTACAAAGGGAAGCGCAGCTGAGGGCTGCTTAGTGACACGAGCCTACCAGACGTGCTAAACTACTTCTATGCTCGCTTCGAGGCAAATAACACTGAAAAATGCATGAGAGCACCAGCTGTTCTGGAAGAATGTGTGTTCACGCTCTCCGCAGCCGATGTGAGTAAGACCTTTAAACAGGTCAACATACACAAGGCCACAAGGCCAGACGGATTACCAGGACGTGTACCGTAATAACAATATGTTTTTAACATGTTTTAATCATCTCTATATCTGTGTTAAAATGTAATCTACTCACATATTCTTTGTAATCAGCACTTCTGGTGAGCTTTGACTGGAGGAGTTCTCAGACTTGGGGTCCTGAGAGGCATGGTCACTGTCAGGGGTCTTCTGTGTGCCAGGTAAACACTCCCTACCGCTGTGGCTGCTGCTGAGTGGGGACAGGGCGATAGGTGGATACAGGGAAAGGGCGATAGATGGATACAGAGACAGGGCGATAGATGGATACAGAGACAGGGCGATAGATGGATACAGGGACAGGGCGATAGATGGATACAGGGACAGGGCGATAGATGGATACAGGGACAGGGCGATAGATGGATACAGGGACAGGGCGATAGATGGATACAGAGACAGGGCGATAGATGGATACAGGGACAGGGCGATAGATGGATACAGGGCGATAGATACAGGGACAGGGCGATAGATGGATACAGAGACAGGGCGATAGATGGATACAGGGACAGGGCGATAGATGGATACAGAGACAGGGCGATAGATGGATACAGGGACAGGGCGATAGATGGATACAGGGCGATAGATACAGGGACAGGGCGATAGATGGATACAGGGACAGGGCGATAGATGGATACAGGGACAGGGTGATAGATGGATACAGGGACAGGGCGATAGATGGATACAGGGACAGGGCGATAGATGGATACAGGGACAGGGCGATAGATGGATACAGGGACAGGGCGATAGATGGATACAGGGACAGGGCGATAGATGGATACAGGGACAGGGCGATAGATGGATACAGGAACAGGGCGATAGATGGATACAGGGACAGGGCGATAGGGACAGGGCAATAGATACAGGGGCAGGGCAATAGATACAGGGACAGGGCGATAGATACAGGGACAGGGCGATAGATACAGGGGCAGGGCAATAGATACAGGGACAGGGCGATAGATACAGGGACAGGGCGATAGGGACAGGGAAAGGATCAGGACATCAGACAGAAACACAGGATATTATAACTAACATATAATGGGTATCATAAGTATTAACCCCCCTTGGAGTTTTTCACATTTTGTTGCGTGACAAAGTGGTATTGAAATAGATTTAATTTAGATCTACACCAGATACTCCATAATGTCAAAGTGAAAAGAAATTATACATATTTTAACAAATTAATACAAATATAATAACTCAAATGTAGATCGGGAGTAAAATCTGGCTCAACATAAATTACATGGACTGAAATGTGTGAAATAATTGTATGTCCCCCATACATACAACATCTGTAAGGTCCCTCAGTCAAGTATTACATTTCAAGCACAGACAACTACGAAGACCATAGACCTTTTCAAAAGCCTCAAAGAAGGGCAGTGATTGGTGATAGATAACAAGAACAAATCAGACATTGAATATCTCTTTTAGCATGGTCAAGTTAATAATTACACTGTGGATGAAGTATTAAACCACCCAGACACAACAAAGATACCATTGTCCTTCTGAACTGAGCTGCAGGACAGGAAGGAAACAGCTCAGGGATGTCACCATGAGGCCATTGGTGATTTTAAAACAGTTCAATGGCTGTGATAGGAGAAAACAGGATGGATTAACATTGTAGTTAAAAGAATAATAAATATACAGAATAAAAAGGCACAAAAGTAATACTGCAAAAAAACACGACAAAGGAATACTTTTTTTGGCCTAAATGTTTGGGGCAAATCCAACACAACACATCTCTGAGTAACTGCCTACTTATTTTCAAGCATGGTGGTGGCTGCATCATGGTATGGGTATACTTGACATCAGTAACGACTGCAGAGTTTTTCAGGATAAAAATAAACAGGATGGAGCTAAGCACAGGCAAAATCCTAAAAAAAATCCCCGTCCTTCAGTTTGATTTACACCACTGGGTAGAGGAATTTCTTTAATCAGGACAATGGCCGACAACACAAAGCTAAATCTACACTGGAGTTGCTTAGCAAGAAGACAGTGAATGTTCCTGTGGCCAAGTTATAGTTGACTTAAATCTGCTTGAAAATCTATGGCAAGACATGAAAATCAAATCAAATCAAATTTTATTTGTCACATACACATGGTTAGCAGATGTTAATGCGAGTGTAGCGAAATGCTTGTGCTTCTAGTTCCGACAATGCAGTAATAACTAACGAGTAATCTAACCTATCAATTCCACAACTACTACCTTATACACACAAGTGTAAAGGGATAAAGAATATGTACATAAAGATATATGAATGAGTGATGGTACAGAACGGCATAGGCAAGATGGTATCGAGTACAGTATATACATGTGAGATGAGTAATGTAGGGTATGTAAACATAAAAGTGGCATAGTTTAAAGTGGCTAGTGATACATGTATTACATAAAGATGGCAAGATGCAGTAGATGATATAGAGTACAGTATATACATATACATTATATTAAGTGGCATTGTTGAGTGGCTAGTGATACATTTTTTATCAATTTCCATCAATTTCCATTATTAAAGTGGGCTGGAGTTGAGTCAGTATGTTGGCAGCAGCCACTCAATGTTAGTGGTGGCTGTTTAACAGTCTGATGGCCTTGAGATAGAATTTGCTGTCTAGCCATGATCCCCAACACCTGACAGAGCTTGAAGAATATGTGAAAGAATAATGGGCAAATATTGCACAATCCAGGTGTGCAAAGCTCTTTGAGACTTACCCAAGAAGGTGTTTCTAACATGATTGACTCAGGGAGGTAAATACTTATCTAATCAATGTGTATTAGTGTTTTATTTTTCATAAATTAAAAACATTATGTAAAAACATTATGATAGCGTTTTTCTTCCACTTTGACATTATAGACCATTCCAAAAACATCACAATTAAATTCATTTAAATCCCACATCTTAACGCAACAAAATGGGAAACAAAATGTGAATACTTATGATACCCACTGTATCAACATCATATACAAACATCTATCAACATCAATATTTATGTCTATGAACATTGACCCGTCCCTGTTATGTGACTAGGTCACACTTACATTTTCTGGTGGACTTCCTGGATATTCTCAATACCGATGGCACTGCTGCGTCTGGAGATAAAGGGACCAGACTTTTTCCTGGTTGGACTCTTCCCAGGGATGATCAAAGACTGACAGGACAAGAAGAAAACAATCAGTGAGCATCCATGACATCATATCTTTCACAATAACAGCCTATCAATAGCCAAGAACATGGTATCTGTCTTTAATGCTGTGGTTATTGCATTGTTATGCTCTGTTCATTGTTTTCTAGTACATTAGGTGTTATTACACAGTATATCATCACTTGTATTTTCCAAATGTCATGACTTTCCAGGTATTGTATCATTATTCACTATAAATCGTGAGACAATTTAACCATCTCTGCGGAAAGTACAAGATGTTCTATCTTGCATAAGAATGAATCATTATTATCAGGCTACATACAGAGTAACCATTCTTATGCCTTGGAGTTGTGGCTAACAGAGATAAGAAAACATTAGAATATGCAGTTAGAGGCTTAGCAACAAGCCCCAGTGCCACTCAGATTGGCTAGTGAGAGCAGAGCATGAGATGAAAGATGAGTTGTAGCGCTCCAGGGCTTACCACTAAAATGTGCTTTCTGACTGAACACTTTGTTCACCCAATCTCCCTTTGTAAGCTCTCAAAATAAGGACTTGAAAAATAGCTTGTATCTAATGTGGGCTTCAAAGAGCTTGAGAAGAATCTATGTTCTCTAAACCATTAATATCCATAGTTTTAAACAAATGGAGAATTAGCTAAACAAGATTTGCATGTTGAGAGATATGCTTGTGGAGACTACAGAGAGTGAACACACAATACAATATAATAACAAAACAAGGAAATATGCAAAAAAGACCAGTTAAGTGACGGCTAAGGGCATTAAACGGACCACTTGTCTCTATGCACTTATACAAAACGTTATTTGTGCTAGCAAGGAACCTACATTATATCTGATGTCATATGGATCTGTCACGATCGTCGTATGGAATGGACCAAGGTGCGTACATTTTTCTTTATTTTGCAAATGTCGCCAACAAAACAATAATACAACAAAAATTAACGTGAAACTCCGTAAGGCTATACATGCACAAACAAAGACAACTACCCACAACTACCAAAAGGAAAAAAGGCTGCCTAAGTATGATTCCCAATCAGAGACAACGATAGACAGCTGTCCCTGATTGAAAACCATACCCTGTCAAAACATAGAAACAAACAACATAGAATGCCCACCCCAAATCACAGGGCAATCACAGGGCAATCACAAGGCGTGACAGGATCAAAGGCTAGTGTACAGTGTGTTATGTAGTTCAAACAGTTGAGAGAGGCAAGTCATTTCACAAGCCTCAATAATACCATAGCTTTAAAATATGTGTATAATACTGTGTAGACGCAATCTCCTGCTAAGAAATTCACATATTTCATAATACGAGTCGTCCTTTTACATTTCTGGAGTGGTTGCCCTGGAATCCTAAAGTTGTGGTTCACTGATCAACCACAGGAAAAGTGTTTGTCAGGATGCAGTGTAGTCATGCTGAGAAATAAGACACAGAGAGGAAGAGTAGTAAGGAGGGAGTAGTTAGAATTGGATATGAACCTCTTCTACTGTTCCTATCCCTATGGCACTGCCTCGACGTCCATGTTTACTGGGACTTTTCCCTGGGACAAGCAATGACTGAGTCATACAGAGAAAGAGAGAGAGAGAGAGAAAAACAAAACACCATGAGATTGATTACATGCAGCAAGTTACTGTTTGTTAATAAAACAAAATACATTAAAGCATGTGTTATATCTGAACTCTACAAATAAAAGCACAGTTTTAAAATATAGACAGAGAGTGAGACTTTGGGCACCACGGGTGTGACACAGACAGTGAAATAGGGAGAGACACTTTAGCAGAGAAAAAATGGCCCACAGAATTGGGCGTGTAAAGAAGGGGATGATGGAGTCATGGAGAAGAGGAAGAGTAGAAGACAAGTACACATACATATGTTACAGCGTTGGAGAGCGCAGCAGACATGGTCACGAACAAGAAGAAAGCCTCCAGTAGAGTCACATACAGGTTGGTTACAAATATTGTTCAAAGCACTTGTTATTTGTTTCCTGCTTCATCAGTATGTTTTCTTTGAGTCTTTTCTATGCATGTGGCATCTTACACAAAGTGGATGACTTAATAGAGAAAGATCTTGTGACTTTTCAAATTAGGTTCCTCTCAGATTTGATATAAATGTATATCATACGTTTCATCAAAAATCTTAGTGGTATAATACATCCCAAACATACAGGAAACATTCAACCAGTCATGAGCCACGCTTGTATCACTTAGAAGGGCAACTCTTCTGCCACTGGAGTGTCAGACATTTCATTCCATCTGTCTGACAAATGCCAAAAACATTCTCGCCATGTACGCACTACACACTCCCCTTGAACTCTTATAACTAACAAGCTTGTTCTTGATATAAACATCACAAAGCAAACATAAAGCATGAGCAGGAGCTGGCATGTACACAGAGCATACAGTGCAGGGACCCATTCTGATGCAATGCATATGCATGTAATCTTTATCATGAAAACAATATTAAATTGCATTCAATGTTAAAAACACCTTTGATCCAAAGAGATGACTCAGCTCATCCACTATTAATATAAAGGCAAGGGTAGTGACAGTCTAGTAATTCTAGCTGTGTGAGTGTCCAAGTCTAATCATGTGTCAAACATTTGTGCTAAAGCTCAGACACACCGGTAGGATTGTCAAATGTTTGCCTGCCGACAGTACTTAGCGCCTCTGAACAGAGTGTTGGCAGTCAATCTCTTTTGTGTTTACACTGCCGAACCAGAAGTTGGCAGTAGCACTTTTTGGCAATGCATATCCGTGTGTAATACTTATGGTCTCGATTCCAAGCTATCTGCGCTAATGTTTCTATTTTTATAGAAAGCCCTTGTTGATGCTAGCCAGATGGCCACAGCTAGATAACTGCCTAGCAAGATGACGAAGAAACAATTAAATTCACTCTCCATAATCCCAAACTGCCTGTGCCAGCCCATAGCCAAATGTTTCGCTAGCTAACTAACTTTAACATGTTCGCTAGCTAGCGCAACATAGCTCATGGAAACTAGCTAATCGACTGTGACTTAAATATAATGTCAATACTAGCTACTGGTTAGCTAGATTGGAGGAAGTATTTAGTGTTGTGTGCATTATGTCTGTGTACTTAGCTAACTACCATCCCATAGCCTACATTGCTATGAAGTATGACTGGCTCATCCGTGGATGTACAGAGAAAAGGCCCTCTTTTGTTGGCTCCCGCATGTTGGAGTTTGTGCTCTCTGATTGGCTCAAAGCGAAGTTGTTGGCCATTCTACAAGTAGAAGCGGTAGGTTCGTCACTACCATGTCGGCACGCAGTAGGTACCGCTTTTGTTCTAGCAAGAGAAGGAACGGCCTTCCACTGTGATAAGTACCTATCAGCAGTGAGATTCTCTGTGTTTCATGCTTTAGAAGTTAGTGAGTTGAGTTAGGCAGGCAGGCATGTGAGGGGGCTGGGCTCTATCAATGGTTTCTCAGGGAAGGGAGAGGGAGCATCGCTCTCCTCATTCTGGAAGGGTGAAACAGAGAAGGAAATAACGCCAGCTAATGTATGTCACAAACACATGGTAGCATGCTGCAGACAGAACACAACACCACATAAAGCTTGACATTGAGAAGCTGGTGAGCCATTTGACAGAGCAGCAGAGCACAGAGACAAGGATGTTCCCCAGACAGACTAATGGAGATTGATCAAACAGTTGATGCCAGTGTCCTGTATTATGCATAAGGACATTATTGGAAACCCCCAGACAGACAACAACCTGTACAACCAAGGGGAACAACAGAGAAATAGTGGCGTGTAAAGAACTGTTTCACTATAAGATGGAAAGGATCCTCTGTTTTAGTTTCATAATTCAAATTAATTACAAATAGTTTTATGAGGGTGTTTCGTTTATAACTGTTACATATTCAGGAACAAGTGATCATATGTAAAAACACATTAGTCAGTGCATACTAAGCTTATTGCCCCAAGCCTTTTCCCAGCCGTGCCGGGTTACCTTAAAGGTCTCAAAGAAGCCCCCTCCTCCTCCGGACCCGTTCTCCATCTTGTCCTCGTCTCTTCCCAGACCCATCATGGCCTGGCTGTTGATGTGCAAGTCCTCATACAATGTCTCCAGTAAGGCTGATCGTGTACGCTCCTGATAACACAAACAGGTGACAGTTAATATGTAATGATAGGCTGGCAACACTGTCTACCAAGGATGCTGGCTTGTGTCCCTTAGTTGGCTCCTGAAAACAATGACAGAGATCCTTTGAATAACTCACCTTCAGTTTGGCAAATTTCTCAGCTTTATAGCAGGCATACTCAGCATTGATGAGCTTCGTGAAGAGGAACTCCTGGAATTCTGGACCCTGAGATAAAAGAGAACTGGACTGAGTGACACAAATGAAGGAGGAGAGAGAAAACACTGTAGCTGACCGGTGTTTTAAGGAGTTGGGATTGTAGTTGTGCCAACTTACTTTTCTAAAGACGGCCGGGTCTGGCAGGGGTGGTCCAAAGAAAGGTACGTCATTTCTTGCCGTCACTGACACCTAACAGAGGACAATCAAACTGGCCATGAATGATCAATGGTCACAGTATTGTATGTTTGGTATGATGTTGGTTGGCTAGTTTAGTGAAGATCAAGGAGTGCTTTAGCACCTTGTACAGTACATCATCAGTGCAGCCGTTCTCCACCTGCACCACTACGTAGGAATGGAGGAAGTTGGAGGCAATCATATCTGGTACGAAGGGAGTGCTCTCCTCCTGGAACACTATGGCCACGATGTCATTCCCTATGTGCCTCTTCCTCTGCAACTGCAACACGACAGCACGTAAAGCAAAGCTGTATTGAACATTCATGTCACACGGAAATGCTTTCAAGAACGGTAATGAATTTGTCTGTCATGTATTGCTTGAGTAGGAGTAATAAGAGTTTTTTAAACTACTGAATGTTGCAAATGCCTTTCTCTACCACTCTGGGGAGTCCCTTGTCTCTCCCCCTCTCTCTCCCTGTTTGTCTTGGCAGATTTCTGTCTGTCCACAGATGAGCCAGGGTAAACCAACACCAGTTGGAGGGTTGCTGCTCCACCATATCAACCTGGACAACAGCTCTGATTGACTTAACTCTCAGGGGAACCAATCAGCTGCTCCCACTGCAGCTGTGGGCTCTGATTACACATTGTGTGTTCGTCCTGATAACTTATGGTGTGTGTTCGTCTAGATAGGCTTAAGACATTCTTCTGATAAGGTGTCTGTCTGTGTTGGGACAGTTTCCCTGATGAGTGAAGACTGAGGAAGTTTACACTGTAAGACATTATACAGTAGTGCTCCACTGAAGACTGCACTGAAAGAGAAAGATACTTTTTCTAAAGAAAACATACAATATACATAAGCTTTATGGATGTTTCCAGAATGTTCCCAATCATAACGGATCATATGGATACCAATACTCATGTCATACCAATACACAACTACTCATTTAAAACATGATCCATAACAGAATAAACAGTGTGATGATGACAGTCTGCATCAGTAGGAGGAGATCAGAGGGGTTTGTAATAGTACCTGTTGTGTGTCCCCCTCAGTGTAAGGCAGCTTGGTGGACACATGAAACATGACCTCCTTGTTGCGGTAGTTGTGGTAGACGGACTCAGATCCTGTCTGCCCGTGGGTCACATCCAACCCACCACGAAACCTAGACAGATAGATAGAGGGTTTCACTGAATGGTCCAATCTCCAACACACTGTTCAAGACACAATCAATTGCACAATTGTGGTTGTTGTTATTGAATGTACACTACCGTTCAAAAGTTTGGGGTCACTTAGACATGTCCTTGTTTTAGAAAGAAAAGCAATTTTTTTGTCCATTAAAATAACAAAAAATTGATCAAAAATACAGTGTAGACATTGTTAATGTTGTAAATGACTATTGTAGCTGGAAACGGCTGATTTTTAATCAGTGTCTAGTTTGAGAAACAGACGCCTCACAAGTCCTCAACTGGCAGCTTCATTAAATAGTACCCGCAAAAAAACAGTCTCAACGTCAACAGTGAAGAGGCGACTCCGGGATGCTGGCCTTCTAGGCAGATTTCCTCTGTCCAGTGTCTGTTTTCTTTTGCCCATCTTAATATTTTTGAGACTGATGTTTTGTGGGTACTATTTAATGAAGCTGCCAGTTGAGGACTTGTGAGGCATCTGTTTCTCAAACTAGACACTCTAATGTACTTGTCCTCTTGTTCAGTTGTGCACCAGGGCCTCTCACTCTTTCTATTCTGGTTAAAGACAGTTTGCGCTGTTCTGTGAAGGGAGTAGTACACAGCGTTGTACGAGATCTTCAGTTTCTTGTCAAGTTCTCGCATGGAATAGCCTTCATTTCTCAGAACAAGAATAGACTGATGAGTTTCAGAAGAAAGTTCTTTGTTTCTGGCCGTTTTGAGCTTGTAATCAAACCCACAAATGCTGATGCTCCAGGAACTCAACTAGTCTAAAGAAGGCCAGTTTTATTGCTCCGTCAATCAGCACAACCGTTTTCAGCTGTGCTAACATAATTGCAAAAGGGTTTTTTAATGATCAATTAGCCTTTTAAAATTATAAACGTGGATTAGATAACACACCGTGCCATTGGAACACAGGAGTGATGGTTGCTGATAATGGGCCTCTGTACGCCTATGTAGATATTCCATAAAAGATCTGTCGTTTCCAGCTACAATAGTCATTTGCAACATTAAGAATGTCTACACTGTATTTCTGATCAATTTTATGCTATTTTAATGGAATTTTTATTTTCTATTCTTTCAAAAACAAGGACATTTCTTAGTGACCCCAAACTAATCAAACGGTAGTGTATATTAGAACGTTGTGGTGAAGTTCTTACCCTTTGAAGTCATGCAGCTCGACCTTCTCCCCCAGAAACTCGAGGAATTCAACAAAGGCAGGACTCTCAACACTGTTTCCAAACAGCTCTTCTTCTGATGTCTGCAAACCAGGAGTTTATAGAGGCTAACAGCAGTCAGAAACAGAACACAATACCACTGACCAAAGCACTATGAAGATTATACAACTTATTGTATACGAAGCTCTCATGATAACATACTTAAGATTTACGCTATATTGTGAATAGAATAGAACTATAATACTATAATAACTATAATAATAATAATAATGAGTGAACTATAATAATGAGTGAGGAACAATAACACTTTGATCACATAAAACCTCTCTCTGTGTGTGTGTGTGTGTGTGTGTGTGTGTGTGTGTGTGTGTGTGTGTGTGTGTGTGTGTGTGTGTGTGTGTGTGTGTGTGTGTGTGTGTGTGTGTGTGTGTGTGTGTGTGTGTGTGTGTGTGTGTGTGTGTGTGTGTGTGCGCGCGCGCGCGCGTGTGTGTGTATCCAGTCCTCAGTGTCTCTCCTGTATGTTAATGTCTCTCTGGGTGCTGAGAAGAAGAGGAGAGGGTTCTTGAGGCCCCTGGAGCCCCTGTGAGGTCGAGCCTCTTCTGAGTGTGGCCCTTTGCTTTAGAGTTTAAAGATGAAGGATGTGGAGCTCCACTCCCTAGGCTCCATCAGAGGATACAATGACCCTCTACTGAGGCTATGCTGAGGCTTCCGTAGCTTCTCTGGCTCAGTGCCGTAAACAATAGGGTTGTTATTGTAATGAGAAGGAATATTGAAGAGAAACATATGGTTGGCTTAGGCTTAGAGAGACTCTATTAATGTGATGGGGAGGAGGATAAGCATATTATGCATTTTCTTATGAGATTTGCAAGAGATGGTACTCGTGTTAATGCACTCAGGTCAGCTCTCATTCAGTACATTAACTTTTCCATTCTAGTCATTTATCTGATGCTCCAGATCGACAGATCTTAAGATAGTTAGGTGGGACAACCACATATCACAGTCATAGTAAGTACATTTTTCCTCATTGAAGTAGCTATCAGCTAAGTCAGTGCTGGTAGGAAAAGTCAAGTGCGAGTGTTCGTTCATTTATTCATCTTTTTTGTTGTTCAATGTGTGGGGAGCTCTGTGGGATTGAAGAGTTTGGCAGTATGATGATGATGATGATTTAATTCCCAATCGTTTTAACTGATCTTAATGTATCTCCAAGGCTCACCTGTCCAAATTTCTGGTAGATGACTCCGAACTTGAAGTTGTTGCTTATAATGTGTTCATCAAAATTGACAATGAGTCTTGAAGCCTGTTTAGAGATCACAAATTGAACGAATAGTCAGGAGTACGACATTTGTATTATCCATGTAAAAAAAACATATTTCTGTGGTTAAATATCTGAGAACACTTCAAAACCTAATGCTTACTTTTGGGTAGAGGACAGGGTAAAAACGATCCACATTCACCTCTTCACAGACAAGCTAAGGGTCAAAAATAAAAACATAGAAATAACTGTGCTGAGATCAAATTCATGTAATCACGGTACAATTATGACACTTTTCAACATCTTTTCCACAAACAGTACGTGTTGATATTCATCCCCAACCATGATCTCACCTTGGCCATCTGCACCACGTTAGGGAA
This sequence comes from Salvelinus fontinalis, assembly GCF_029448725.1. NCBI lineage: Eukaryota > Metazoa > Chordata > Actinopteri > Salmoniformes > Salmonidae > Salvelinus > Salvelinus fontinalis. The sequence goes on from NC_074695.1 coordinate 22,701,319, forward strand.
CTCTGTGAGACAGGATATGGGGATAACATCATGGTATGTCTCCAGTTTGGTCCTGGTGGTTTAGGCAATCACAACAACATGTTCTCGTCATGATCATAGTTATGCTTCTTAGAAGCTGTCAGTCTGTCACATGGGCTGGGCATCTGTAATGGATCATCTACCCACTGTAACTAACCCAGCCCTGGCCCTAGTCCCTACATCCACATCCCTCTACCCTCCACCCACACACTTGCCTAAATCTGTCACATCATGCAGAAATGCCAGTGTGCTGTTTACACTCTCACTGGCTTTATGACTCCTATGAGGATGGGATTATCACCACAATAGGGAATGATTCATAAACACTGGAAGTGAATGGAAATTCTCATTTTAGCAACTTTCCATTGATTACAACAGAGTTACAACTGTGCATTGTGCATTACTCAGTTGCCCAGACACAGAATGATGTGAACAATACCAGTATGTTTACAGTTTAGTACTGTATGTATCCACAGTATTCAGATAAAGGAGAACGTATGGATGGATGAGGAGGAGGGGAAAGGGATGAGAACGGAGAGAGAGATGAGAGCCAGCAGAGAGAAGGATGTGATGGAGGAGGCTACGGGTGTTTTACCTGAGCATGAGGCGGAGGTCTTCCTGGTCCCCGATCTCGTCATACTTCATGGACAACACCAGATGTCCCAGAGCTCCGTCCACTGAGTAGTAATTCAAGTGCTCCTGGGGACACAGCACAAGGACAGAGTTTAGCTGAAGAATACTGTCTTTCATACATGCACACACACCAATCCAAACACATTTGAATGAGTTAATGAACTATGTCTCAACTGTATGTGCTAGACAACTGCTGCCATTCCATTCAGGTCTCTGCTCTCCTCTATGGGCACATTAAATTAGTTCATATTACTCTGACTGGTGTAAAACATGTGGCAAAGCCTAGTGCCTCTTCATTAGCACCCGTCTCTGAGGTGCCACCCGACACGTAGAGTAGCTCTTATTAGGTTACCCAGTTGGGATTGTTCTAACACTCATTCACTTTCATTACCATAATGAATAGGAATATATGTGAGTTATGGTGTCTTCATACCAGTTGTATGCCCTTTGGGCTGCATTATGTTGTATGAATAGAAGGTGCTTAACTTCTCTAGGGTAGGGGGCAGCATTTTCACGTTTGGATGAAAAACATACCCAAATTCAACTGCCAGTTACTCATCACCAGGAGATAAGATATGCATATTATTAGTAGATTTGGATAGAAAACACTCTGAAGTTTCTAAAAATGTTTGAATCATGTCTGTGAGTGTAACAGAACTTATTTAGCAGGCAAAACCCAGAGGACAAACCATTCAGAATTTTCTTTTTTTTGAGGTCATTGTCTTTTCAAGGAGTTTTCATTGGGAAACCAGATTTCTAAGCAACTTGCTTGCAGTTCCTTCGGCTTCCACTGGATGTCAACAGTCGTGAGAAATAGGTTGAGGTTATTCCTTTGTGTAATGAAAAAATACGGCCATCTTGAAGTCGAGGCACTCCTGGTGTCCTAGACATGCGTTTCAATTAAACAGAAGGCATGCTACATATCGTTTTAATCCTGTATTGAACACATATCACCCCGTCTTCAATTTTATCGATTATTAACGTTAAAAAATACCTAAAGTTGTATTGCATAGGTAGTTTGACATTTTTGGGAAAAGTTTACAGGTAACCTTTGATATATTTTGTCGTCATGTTTGAGCAAGTTGGAACCGGTGTTTTTCTGGATCAAACGCGCCAAATAAATTGACATTTTGGACATATATCGACGGAATTAATCGAACAAAAGGACCATTTGTGATGTTTATGGGACATATTGGAGTGCCAACAACAGAAGCTCGTCAAAGGTAAGGCATGAATTGTATTTTATTCTGCGTTTTGTGTCGCTCCTGCAGGGTTGAAATGTTTTCTCTCTTTTGTTCTCTCTTTTGTCTGAGGTGCTATGCTCAGATAATAGCATCGTATGCTTTTGCTGAAAAACCTATTTGAATTCTGACATGTTGGCTGGATTCACAACCAGTGTAGCTCTAATGTGATATCTTTCATGTGTGATTTAATGAAAGTTTGATTTTATAGTAATTTTCATAGTCATTCATTTTAATGTGGCGCATTTTCTCAGGCTTTTTGCCAAGTGATACAGTAGCGTCTTGCCTAAACTCAGATTTTTGGATATAAATATGAACTTTACCGAACATAAAATTCATGTATTGTGTAACATGAAGTCCTATGAGTGTCATCTGATGAAGATTATCAAAGGTTAGTGATTCATTTTATCTCTATTTCTGCTTTTTGTTAATGCTCTCTTTAGCTGAAAAAATGGCTGTCTTTTTCTGTGACTTGGCTCATACCTTACATAATCGTTTGGTGTGCTTTCTTCGTAAAACCTTTTTGAAATCGGACACTGGCTGGATTTACAACAAGTGTAGCTTTAAAATGGTGTAAAATACTTGTATGTTTGAGGAATTTAAATTTGGGGATTTGAATTTGGCGCCCTGCAGTATCACTGGCTGTTGATGAGGTGGGACGCAAACGTCCCACATACCCTAGAGGTTTAACAAATGTTTTATACACATGCAGCCTCATTATTCTACAGACAGTGTTTGTTTTGTCTTGTGTTTTAAAGGCAGTTGGAAAAATATGTGATGGAAGGAGAGGAGGAGACAAACTGCAAAAATGATGAACCTGGAATCGAACCCCGGTCTCCTGCAGTATAACCACTCAGCCAAACTCCAACACAACAGTCCCAGTGTTCAGCCTCACCTTGCCCAGAAAGTGCTTCCTGTACATCTTGGCGGTGGAGTTACTCTCCAGCTTGTGTGTGGTGGGGGACAGAGGCTGGATCTGGTCTGGCTCAGCACTGTCACCAAGCTCATGGTTGTTGCCCTCGATCCAGTAACCCCCAAACTGAGGCAGCAGAATCAGGGGGAACCCGCTCTTTCTCCCCAACACCTGGTTCACAGCATAGAAGACACAAGAGGTTGGAGGGTCATTTTTCAATGTGATAGTGATTTTCAATGAATACTGAAATATCAACCATGAAGCACAAATTGCCAACATCCATGTTACTGGTGAAATGATTGCATTGAAGTTGAGTCTCTGTATGTACCTCATGGACACTGGGGTAAGGAATGTAGTCCTCTTCAGTCTACAAAGACAACAATACAGACACATCAATTATTCATCTGTCTCAGTAAGAGTGAGTGGTGCTCTACAACTGATTTAATTGATGCTACTGATTTAAAGTGATGCTTTAATTACCATGGAATCCAGCCAAAGTGCCTGTCTTGTTTAACGCATAAACAGACAATCATACTGCATGATTGATGTTTATATTACTCTGTAACAATAATTGTATTCTAACCTTGTTAGTCTATATATTAGTAGGTAGGGAGGGCTGCCGGATTTGAGCATACCCACTGGGCACAGAAGTCAATTCAACGTATATTCCACGTTGGTTCAACGTAATTCAATTGAATTGACGTGGAAATGACGTTGATTCAACCAGTTTGTGCCCGGTATGTGCCCACTGAGTGAATACAATTCGACAGTCAGTAGTCAGATACAGAGAGATATGAGGAGTAGTGACACATCGGGTGTATTGTGAGAGAGAGAGAGGTCAGGAGACCCAGCGAGAGCGTACTTTGAGCGGGGGAGGAAAGGTGTATCGCTGCTCATCCATTCTGTTGCCCTGAGAGAGAAAGGGAGAGAGAGAAACACACAGAGAGAGAGAGCGGGAGAGAGAGAGAGAGAGAAGAAGATAATTGTCACACGCTAGTTACACATGACAGATGATGTTACATTCCAAACCCAGGTCATCAGAGGTCCAGAGATGTTCATCATCATTACTGATTCACAGCCGTGTCGTACGTCTTATCTGACAGATTAGTTACATTTGAATTCACAGTTTTAGAGGAAGTAACAAAGTACAGGGAGGACTAATCATATTATCAACAGACAAAGAGGTTACAAAGCCATCCATATGTTTATACAGATAGCAGGCAGAAGAGCAAAGGGATGCAGAGTGGGGAGTTGGGGAGAGATAGGTAGGGAGATGTACAACAGAGCAGCCAGTTAACAGCTATCTGGATGGAAAGGCATGGAAGCAGTAATAACCCCTTTGGGGCTGTGTCACACAGACTTGGCATACGAACAGTAAGTGGCCTGAAATTCCCATACTGTCGCTCAGTCCATGAGTGTGCTACAGACCTATGGGTAAAGGACAGACCATGTGAGGGCTGTGAGTCTGTCTGATATGATGGAGCAGATAGTTGCTGCTGTGAGTTTGGTGTGTTTGATATGCGGTCTGTTATTGAGGAGAAGTGGAATCCCTGGAGCATCTGACATACAAACTGACGAGGAATCTTCTGTTCAAATAAATTGTTTTATACATAACTATGTCAACATACATACAGAATAAAAACACAAGCCCATATATAATATCCCCAAGCCCAAATATTATGTATATGTTTATGAAAAATAATCCTTAAGAAATAGAGAAGGAATTCATTCTCTATACAGACTTTGTATTACAGCTCTTACAATAAAGTCATATCTTACTTTATATGACCCTGTAATAAAAATGTACCTTCAGACAGTGTAAAAAGCACACCCTGTTCACCAATGTTGGTACTGTATCAAACACGATCTTACGTTATGATAAGTAGTAAAATGCTGTAATGTTAACCGATATTCCTCTAGTTTGTGCATGGAGGCTGGTTACAGTTTTCAAAGGCCAGGGGACAGGGGGTTATTAGAGGCTCTCTGAAGTGAGGTAATTAGCTGAGGGTCTGGGAATAAGCATCGAGAGAGTGGCTGTCTAAAGTCAGGCACACTGCTCGTGTCCAGACATCTCCTCTCCAACACTGTCTGTCCCAGCTCTGCTAACCTTCAGTACAGAGCACAAGTAGGACAAGCCGTTGTTACAGGAGAGCAAAGCCAAAAAAGCAGCATTTACAGTAAAAGAGACTAAATCACTGGTTAGTGTACATTGTCTAGCTTAGAAACATGAGTTAATAAAGGAACAGCAAGAGATCCAAAATACATTACCTGCATTTTCTCAATCATTTCAAATAAACCTGTGGTCTGGAGAGAGGAGAATGAGATGAGGTGGCAATTAAACTCTATTCAGTATTCTATCAGCGTTAGCGTGGTATGTGTTCCCATTGTATAACAAACTGAGTCTAAGGACTGACTGTGTGAACTTTCTACTATAAAATATTATTTCATAGAACCATCACATAATTAATTTGTTACACATTAGTTCTCCATGGCATTGCACATCTGGCCCTGCGGAAACACACACTCATTGTTTTCTTCCACTCAGAAGTGAGATGAATCTTTCAGTGGAATAATCCTTTAAAAAAAGACTGTTTACATCTCCGAGAGCAACAGATACATAAATCACCAGTGTGATAAACATAAACTGATACAGTATATTGAAGGGCCTGGCGTGTGAGCCTGAATGGAGAAACACGTCCCATCTCACAGAGAGTCTTGCCTGAGCCACAGCTTTCTTCCCTTTGATGATACTGTTTAAGATAATGTTCCATGACAATAGCAACAACAAAATGATAGTATGTCAGCATGTCTGAGTCTCGTTGGGTTGTAAATCTATATGCTAGGAGATGGTCTGCATCATGCTCAGTCTAGGCAGGTTGCCAGCACACGATTCATCAACATCAAGATGGAAGATGCTGTATCTTCCATGCAGCATCAAAAACGATGCAGTGGCATGTTATGTAGGACTATAACGTCCTAAAGGAATTTTGGCATCGTCCATTTCAGAGTTTCAACACTTTACTGGACTTTTTAACAGATTCCATCTGTGTGAACTAATCCGCCCCTCCCTGGTTGAAGTGGACCCTGTTTCATAGTCAACACACCAAAGTAAAGAATGCTTCAACATGTAATAATATTCCCTTACCATTTCACATGCTGAGAAGTTCAGACATGTCACCTTTGATGTTTTCAAATTGTAGTTGATTAGGGTTGGTACTCAGTATCTTAACAGACGGCAGTCTGGATAACACAAAAGTATGAGAATTCCGGTCTCAAAAGATGTCAGAATCCAAAAGGCACACTCACTCAAGGCTGACATGACCAACCAGTTTGTGTACAGTACTATATGATCTGAGTGTCCAGAGTGAGTATCAGTCCTCCGCCATATGCAAACAAAAGTCTGCAACAGTACAAACTAGTACTAACCCTAAAGATAAACATCACTGACTTGGAAAACACACTGTTGAAAACGATGACACTGTCAAAACAGTATGGCCAGCTGAACTATTCAGAGACACATGACATCCTCATTGTCTACATACAGAACAGTCAACTGTCAGAAACACAACTGGAATATGTATACATTATAGGATTTTTCTTAAAGGCACAAATACATTTACAGTATATTGCCTTTACCACTAAATGAACAAGGAACAATCAACATGGTAGTATTCCATAATACTGACCTGGATTTGAACCGGCAATAACCCAAGCTTCTCATCTAAAGAAAGTTCAGTGAATGAGCTCTTTGAATTAAATCTACAAACAACGGTCCTCGTCTTCTTGAAGCCTGGTTTGTTGTAATGTTGTAATGTAGGCCTACTGTACTTTTATAATAATATGAGAGGGTTAAATCATTCATTTTTGATATGCTAACGTTACTTGATGAAGACATTTTGTTAGCTTTAGATACCAGTAACTCTGTGCTTTTGTCTTGAGGCTAAAATGTATTGAGTGTAGCCTACAGACTAGAAAAAATAACTTTAATTGTCCACACATGCTTGTGAATTGTTTCATTATTCAACAATATAATATGGTTCTGTTCCAATAATTAATAGTGTAGGCCTAATATAGTTTGTGATGCTTAGCCTCCTGTCTAGTGGCTACTGTGACATTTAAGATACTTTTGAGCTGCAAAGCAAGAACGTCAACCGAAACCTCTCTCAGCTCGTGACATTCCCGTCACTAATGTGATTTGAAAAGTGTATGTACATATTATGTAACTTGACATTTCAACCCGATAACTCTCTTCGGTGAGAATAAGCCCTTTATGCTTACTCTAGTCCTAATACTTCATACAATCAAAAGAAGAGATCTCTGTCAGAGGTGTGACTAATCTACCCAAGTACTTACTTCGCTGGGTCTCCTCCATGGTCCCACTGTCACCAGTGGAGCATTGAGATGAATCTGACTTTTAGACATTTTCAAAGTAGACTATTTTCCAAGGAAAAATCCTGCAGCTGAAAAATGATTCAGAGTCCCTGGTTTGTGAGTTCAACTGTTGAGTTCAAGTGTCCAGGATTAGAAGAACACATTGCCTGGTGCGTCTTTGTCCAGCCCCAGAGACATGCCTGTATTCCACTGTGGTACTGCAGAGTTCCTCACCCACAGCACAGTGACTCCCCAAACGACTACAGCCATGACCAAGACTCACAGAGGAGGCAGAGGTGGTGACAGACTCAAGGAATCCTCAACTGCATGTTTGTATAATGAGTATGTCCGTAGGTGTGTGTCGTAGGTTGTTCAGCGATTCTCAGTTAAAAATGGTGTCTTTTTACGCTATCTTTGTCTCTCTGTCACTATCTAGGAAGTAGAAAGGGAGGTAATGCATTCCCGAAAGAGCACTGTGTGTACAACACTCCTCCTCTCTCTCTGTGTGTCTGGCAGATGGCCAGAGGTGGAGCATGGTCCTACTCCTCAGGCCGTGATGTTCTCTACAGCTCAGACAAGTCCCTGCAGCACCCGCCTACCCACACTGGAGCTAGGGTAGTTGTGGGCGCTGCTTCACTTTAGAGAGACAATGTTTTGGGCTCATATAGCTACGAATAACTTTATTGTAATACAATTGTAGGCGTACATCAACTGCCATAATTTCAATGAAATTCCTTTCACTTTTTTGGGCTGCTCATTATAACAAAGCTGGATCAAAGAGAAAGGGAATAGAATAGAGAAATAACACTATAAGATCTCATCCCACATATGGCATATTTCCACTAAGGACTTACCCCAATGTTTTACCCAAAATGTCTCACTTTTGTGTTTCCACCTCCACGGCCTGGCTCCAGTATCTCTCTGGGCCATGGCCTCAGTGGACCTGCTCTGACTGGACCAAGGCCCTGGACACTGGTACTTTTCAGCTGTCATTTACATAAATGGCTAACCGGGTACATGGGTTAACACCTCCCACCATTAACATCTCACAAAAAAACTGTCTTGATGATGCAGAGGTTTGTTGATACTGCTCTTTACAAGTTCTCGGTATCAGCCCAGTTCCCCAAAAATAATACTAGAGCTGTTATTAACATAATGACTGGTGACACGCAAAGCCAGCCAGCCAGCCGGTCTGAGAGGTGGCCCACAGGGAACACCACGTCACTTCAATGTGGATAATTGGGTAATATTTGGTTGAGACGTTGATCAATGAGATTACAACCTATATTCAGCCACTCAAAAAGACAGCCAAAAGTTAGCTGAATGTTCAGTGTGTTATCACTATGTTTTCAACCATCTGAAAGCACAATAAAATTCCAATTGAAAAACAATGTCTGATTTTTTTATTTAATTGTCACCCAAATGACTATCACTGTGCTTTCAACCATTTAAAAGCACAGCAAAGCTCAAATGGTAATATAATGTTAGATATTTAGCTGATTTATATTTGACAGAATAATGTGCTATCCACTGTGCTTCAATCAGTTTGTGCCCAGTGGGGGAGGAGTGAACAGCAGTGTGGGATCTGCCTGGCTCAGCCTCAGTTATAATGCCCTGTATGCAGGCCTAGTGCAGGTGTCAGAGCTGGGACCTCTCCTTAGAAAAGACCAATAGGCCTATCATTAGGATAAAGAGCAATAACTCCTCTCTCTACCAGACCTGTTTGTCAGCTGCTACTCAACTCCACCCACCCACCGTCTGTCTTTCTGAGCTACTCGTTAAAACTTTGGAGAGAAGTATCTCGATCTGTGCATACAGTACATCAGCTGGGTCCAGAGTCCTGGACACTACATAATACACTACATAATACAACACATAATACAACACATAATACAATACATAACAAAATACACTATACAATACATAATAAACTACATAATATCACACATAATAAAATACATAATAAACTACATAATACCAGACATAATACACTACATAATAAAATACATAATACACTATATAATACAATACAATACATAATACAGTACATGATACAATAGATAATACACTACATCATACAATACATAATAAAATACATAATACCACACATAATAAACTACATAATACCACACATAATACCACACATAATACACTACATAATACAATACATAATACAATACACAATAAGCTACATCCTACAATACATAATAAACTACATAATAAAATACATAATACACTACATAATAAAATACATAGTACAATACATAATAAACTACATAATACATACTACAATACATAATAAAATACATAATACACTACATACTACAATAGATAATACACTACATAATACAATACACTACATAATAAAATACATAATACCACACATAATAAACTGCATAATACAATACATATTACAATACATAATAGACTACATAATACACTACATAATAAAATACATAATACAATACATAATACAATACACAATAAGCTACATCCTACAATACATAATAAACTACATAATAAAATACATAATACACTACATAATAAAATACATAGTACAATACATAATAAACTACATAATACATACTACAATACATAATAAAATACATAATACACTACATACTACAATAGATAATACACTACATAATAAAATACATAATACCACACATAATAAACTGCATAATACAATACATATTACAATACATAATAGACTACATAATACCATACATAATACACTACATCATACACTACATAACAAAAAACATAATACAATACATAATAAACTACATAGTACCAGACATAATATACTACATAATACACTACATAATACAATACATAATAAAATACATAACACAATACATGATAAAATACACAATACAATACATAATAAAGTACACAATACCACACATAATAAAATACACAATACACTACATAATACACTACATAATACACTACATAATACAATAGATAATACACTACATAATACAATACACTATATAATAAAATACATAATACAATACATAATAATCTACATAATACCACACATAATACACTGCATAATACAATACATAATAAACTACATAATACCAGACATAATACACTACATAATACACTACATAATGCATTACACTACATAATAAAATACATAATACAATACATAATAAACTACATAATACTACACATAATACACTACATAATACGATACATAATACAATACATAATACAATACATAATACAATACAAATTATATGCAAATAACCGTCATGCTCTAAAGTGTTCTTTTATAATTTTTCTTAATCTGGTTTTATTGCTAGCTTGAGTTACCTGGGGTGGCAGAGAGTTGAACAGACAGTTCAGTACCTTTAACCCATCAACAAGTCACACAAAGGCCAATAGTGATGCAGTCAATCTCTCCTCAACTTTGAGCCAGCTTTGAGATTGACATGCATACCACTGACATTTGCCCTTCGTGTACATCTAAGTGCAATACGTGCTACTCTGCTCTGTACCAACTACAATTTTCCTATGTCCTTCTTTGCCGCACGTGACCACACAACTGGGCAGTAGTCCAGGTGTGACAAAGCTAGGTCCTACACGACCTGTCTGGTGGATTAGATGTCAAGAAAGTAGAGCAACGCCTTATCATGGACAGACCTCTTCCCATTTTAGCAACCATTGAGTCTATATGTTTTGACCATGATAGCTTGCCATCTAGGGTTACACAGAGTAGTTTAGTCTCCTCAACTTGCTCAATCGTCACATTATTCAGTAATATATCTGGATGAGGTTTCGTTTTTGAGATATTTAGCACCTGCCTATTGCTGTTTACCCGTTCAAAAACTGACTGGAGCTCTATGTTAAGAGTGTCAGTTATTTATTTTACTGTCGTAGCTGGAATATGTACTGTACAGTTGAGTCATCAGCGTACACAGACAGACAGGCTTTATTCAAGGTCAGTGGAAGGTCATTAGTAAAAACAATGATGGCCCAAGTCGGCTGCCCTGCAGTACATGCACTCAACCGAATGCTTCCATTAAAGAAACTCCTCTGGTTCTCCTAGATGGGTAGGATGTAAGTCCATGACACCGAAGATTTTTCAGCAATAGGTTATGATCAATGATATCAAAAGCTGCACTGAAATCTAACAAATCATCTCCCACAATCCTCTGATTATCAGTTTCTTTCAGCCAATCATCAGTGTCATTACCGAGCATGTTGAGTGCCCTTCCTTATAAGTACGCTGAAAGTCTGTTGTTAATTCGTTTTCTGTAAAATAACATTGTATTTGGTCAAACACATTTCTTCCCGAAAGTTTGCTAAGCACCGGTAATAGGCTGATTGGTTAGCTGTTTGAACCACTAAAGAGTGCTTTGCTATTGTTGGGCAGCGGAACGACCTTTGCCTCCCTCCAGGCCTGAGGGCACACACCGTCTTGTAAGCTTAAATTGAAGATGTGGCAAACAGGAGTAGCAATGTATTCCGCTATCAACTTCAGCAATTTACCATCCAGGTTGTCGGCACCAGGTGGCTTGTCCTTATTAATAGATAGAAGAAAATCACCTCTTCCACACCAACTTTGCAGAACTCAAAACTACAGTGCTTGTCTTTCATTATTTGTTCCGTTATGCATGAATAGGCACAGCGGTTGTTGGTGCATCATGCCTAAGTTTGCTAATCTTGTCAACAAAATAGTTATTAAAGTGGTTGGCAACATCAAAGGGTTTTGTTATGAACAAACCATCTAACTATATGAAGGATGGAGCTGAGCTAGCTTTTTTGCCCAGAATTTCCTTTAAGTTACTCCAGAGCTTTTTACTATCATTCTTTATATCATATATCTTTGTACCATAGTATAGTTTCTTCTTCTTTTTGTTTAGTTTTGTACAATTTACTGCATGTTTGTCCAATCTGCTGTGTTGTGAGAATTATTTGCTATTCCCTTGGCCTCATCCCACTTTAGCCATAGAGTTTTTGGACTAGTACATCAAGTCATAGGGCTGACATCCTTCATAGATCTAACTATGGGGATTTAGCCGTTCTAACAGTCTGTTTCTTGATGGGCGCATGCCTTCATAAATCATATACACAATTTTAAGTCCAGTCTTTGGAACTTTTTTCTAGATATGCCTATTATATTATAATCACTACATCCGATGGGTGTGGATAATGCTTTAGACCAGCCGCATTAGTAAAGATGTGGTCAATACACGTGGATGATTTGGTTCCTGTTCTGTTTGTAAATATCCTGCTAGGTTGACTGATAACCTGAACCAGATTTCTGGAATCAGCTTGAATCTTCTTTTTGAGTGGACAGCTTGAAGACAAGCAGTTAATATTTAGGTCACCCAGAAAATATACCTATCTGTTGATATTACATACATTTTCGAGCATTTCACACATATAGTCCAAATACTGACTTTTAGCACTTGCTGCTCTATAGCAACTTCCTACGAGAATAGATGAACCTGTAGCCATATTACTTCTACATCATCTGACATGAGATCCTCTGCAGCCTAACAGGAATATGACTCTGGGCATATATAGCAACATCTCCTCCATTTGCATTTCTATCTTTCCTGTAAATGCTATAACCATGTAGAGATACTACTGCATCATCAAAGGAATGATCTAAGTGTGTTTCAGAGATGAACAGAATATTAATGTATTCTGATGTTAGTAAGTTGTCAATTTCATGAGCCTTGTTTCTCAGAATGTAAATATGGGCTGTTTTTAATCATTTTCTGGGTTGCTTGTTTGTTTTTAGTACTATTCTGAGAGGCTGATCCAAGGTAGACATGTCAGTGACATTTACATTTGAGCCAATGGTAGTGAGTGGTCTGCCCGCAGAGGCTTCTTTCTTCCTAAAGCAGGCCGTTTCAGTGCAAACAGTGGACATTCTATGGGCATATGATTATTGCTGACAAAACCCCCGGAACTAAAAGTTAAAGGAACATAGATTGGGTTACTAACATTGATTTCACTTCTCTTTCTCTGGGATAAAATACCATTTCCATGTCCTCTGAGCTTATTATGACAGGGAGGACTGTGCTTGCATGATTGTTCCTGGTCTGTAAAATTATGAAATTGACAGTAGAACTGAAATAATTATAGTAGAACTGTCAGTCTCTACAACTGCATGTTACACCGTGTTGATCACCTTTCGTCAAAGTCAAGTGAAACAATCTGTACCTCCATGAAGTCAGAGCAACAATGTGCTAATATACAGTAATTCCAGAGTGGAGACATTTAGAAGAAAAAGCAGCAGGTCATATTTAATCTAATCTCTGTGGTTGGAAAAAAAGTTGGATTTATTTTATTCAGTTAAAGTTGGTAGGAGTCATGTGCCATGTGACGCAGTCTCTGACCGACCTTGACGCTGTGTGTGTGTGTGTGTGTGTGCACATAAGAATGACTGCCCTTTGCAGAGGGCTCTGACCCTCACAGTACCCACACAGTACCCCTCATTCCAACAACTATCAATAAGCACAACCTACAATCTCTCAGCAATGCCTTAAAAGAATACTTCAGAGATGGACATAATATGAATGTTTTCTGATGTTAGTAAGTTGTCAATTTCATGAGCCTTGTTTCTCAGAATACATACAGGATGTTAATATGGGCTGTTTTTAATCCTTTTCTGGGTTGCTTGTTTGTCTTGAGTATTATTCTGAGAGGCTGATCCAAGGTAGACATGTCAGGGATTTTGGCAATGAGGATAGCATGCTAGTTCGCATTGGCTAGGGAAACTGCCTCCTTCATACTGGACACAGAGACATAAAAACGGTATCCACAAGCTCATCTGACTGTGCGGAAGTAGATAAAGGGTCTCATTGCCAAAATCCTGAAGTATCCCTTTAACACACGTTCTTCTTATTGTAACGCTACAGATGACTGTAATGGTCCAATCCTTCACAGATGGGGTTAATTAGGGATTGGCCTGATTTCACCACAAGGCTCGCTAACTCTTGATCTGGTAAACCGTCCACGACTCCCTCTCTACTTCCTGCTTCTCACACTGTCTATCCATCCCCTCCTCAAGATTCAATCCTTCTACTCTTGGTCTGCTACTTAGGTCTAATGTGGTGAAGGCCTACTCAAAGAACTATGCATGGGTGTTGACTGGATTATCAAGGGAAGTGAATGATTCAAGTTAAATAACCCAATCTCAGAACACTCTGTCTTGATCTGTTTCTCGTTCTAACCATTCCATTCTGTTCAGCCAGCCAAGTGTAAGTCCTTCCTTTCTAAGTGTAGGGAATCCTCTTAAACCTCGCTGACATCATCAAGATTGTATCCTCTTAATCACCAAGCTCAGATACCTTTAATCTTTCTGAACCACCCATCCCGGTTCCGGGATAATTGTCATCAGTAACGCTGAATAGCATAGCGCCACAGTCAAATAATATTACTAGAAAATATTCATATTCATGAAATCACAAGTGCAATATTGCAAAACACAGCTTAGCCTTTTGTTAATCCACCTGTCGTCTCAGATTTTGAAATTATGCTTTACAGCGAAAGCAATACAAGCGTTTGTGTAAGTTTATCGATCGCTCAACAAAACATTAAGTACACTTAGCATCAGGTAACTTGGTCACGAAAATCAGAAAAGCAATCAAATTAATCGTTTACCTTTGATGATCTTCGGATGTTTTCACTCACGAGACTCCCAGTTAGACAACAAATGTTCCTTTTGTTCCATAAAGATATTTTTATATCCAAATACCTCCATTCGTTTGGCGCATTATGCTTAGAAATCCACAGGAAAAAGCGGTCACGACAACGCAGACAAGAATAAAATTCCAGATAATATCCATAATGTCCACAGAAACATGTCAAACGTTTTTTATAATCAATCCTCAGGTTGTTTTTCAAATATCTATTCGATAATATATCAACCGGGAGTGTTGGTTTTTCAATGGGACCGGGAGTAACAATGGCCGCCTTTCTCTGTTGCGCACAACTCACTCTGAGAGCCCCCACCTATCCACTTACGCAATGTGATCGTTCTCGCTAATTTTTCAAAATAAAAGCCTGAAACTATGTCTAAAGGCTGTTGACACCTTAGGGAAGCCATAGAAAAAGGAATCTGGTTGATATCCCTTTAAATGGGTGATAGGGATGCATAAGAACAGAGAGGTTTCAAAAACAGAGGCACTTCCTGATTGGATTTTCCTCAGGTTTTAGCCTGCAATATCAGTTATGTTAAACTCACAGACAAAGTTTTGGAAACTTTAGAGTATTTTCTATCCTAATCTGACAATTATATGCACATTCTAGTTTCGGGGGCTGAGAAATAGCCAGTTTCAAATGGGTACGTTTTTTTTAGCCCAAAACAAAAATACTGCCCCCTACACTTAAGAGGTTTTAATCTAATACCTCCCAAAATATCTGAGACAGATTAGTTAGCCTTTCAGTTCAGATGTAAGACCTGTCAAAAGGTATATATTATTTGAAATGGATCACTTGGAAATGGGTGCTGATGACAAGTATTTTGACAAGTACTTTTGCCACAATTTGAATTGTGAATGAATTTAGAGAGTACATTAGTAAGGTAGGTGACACATTGTGGTTTTGGGACAGGGTCATTTCACCTTCAGAATGAATATTATTCAAACAGGCTTTAGGGTAGAGAATAGAGACACACAGGACCGACAGTATGAGCACAGTCTCATGTTACACAGGGTCAGTACAGACAGAACAGAACAGACAGGATGAGTACAGTCTCATGTTACACAGGGTGAGTACAGACAGAACAGAACAGACATGGTGAGTACAGACAGACAAAACTGACAGGGTGAGTACGGTCTCATGTTACACAGGGTCAGTACAGACAGAACAGAACAGACATGGTGAGCACAGTCTCATGTTACACAGGGTCAGTACAGACAGAACAGACATGGTGAGCACAGTCTCATGTTACACAGGGTGAGCACAGTCTCATGTTACACAGGGTCAGTACAGACAGAACAGAACAGACAGGGTGAGCACAGTCTCATGTTACACAGGGTGAGTACAGACAGAACAGAACAGACAGGGTGAGTACAGTCTCATGTTACACAGGGTCAGTACAGACAGAACAGAACAGATATGGTGAGTACAGACAGAACAGACAGGGTGAGCACAGTCTCATGTTACACAGGGTGAGTACAGACAGAACAGACAGGGTGAGCACAGTCTCATGTTACACGGGGTGAGTACAGACAGAACAGAACAGACATGGTGAGCACAGTCTCATGTTACACAGGGTCAGTACAGACAGAACAGAACAGACAGGGTGAGCACAGTCTCATGTTGCACAGGGTCAGTACAGACAGAACAGACCAGATATGGTGAGTACAGACAGATAGAACTGACAGGGTGAGTACGGTCTCAGGTTACACAGGGTCAATACAGACAGACAGAACAGACAGGGCGAGTACAGACAGAGAGAACAGACAGTACCAGTACAGACAGAGAGAACAGACGGTGCGGGTACAGACAGAACTGACAGGGTGAGTACAGACAGAGAGAACAGACAGGATGAGTACAGTCTTAGGTTACACAGGGTCAATACAGACAGACAAAACAGACATGGTGAGCACAGTCTCATGTTACACAGGGTCAGTACAGACAGAACAGAACAGACATGGTGAGTACAGACAGACAGAACTGACAGGGTGAGTACAGACAGACAGAACTGACAGGGTGAGTACAGTCTTAGGTTACACAGGGTCAGTACAGACAGAACAGAACAGACATGGTGAGCACAGTCTCATGTTACACAGGGTCAGTACAGACAGAACAGAACAGACATGGTGAGTACAGACAGACAGAACTGACAGGGTGAGTACAGACAGACAGAACTGACAGGGTGAGTACAGTCTTAGGTTACACAGGGTCAGTACAGACAGAACAGAACAGACATGGTGAGCACAGTCTCATGTTGCACAGGGTCAGTACAGACAGAACAGAACAGACAGGGTGAGTACAGACAGATAGAACTGGCAGAACAGACATGGTGAGTACAGACAGACAAAACTGACAGGGTGAGTACGGTCTCAGGTTACACAGGGTCAGTACAGACAGAACAGAACAGATATGGTGAGTACAGACAGAACAGACAGGGTGAGTACAGACAGACAGAACAGACATGGGGAATACAGACAGACAGAACAGACAGGGTGAGTACAGACAGACAGAACAGACAGGGTGAGTACAGACAGACAGAACAGACAGGGTGAGTACAGACAGTGAGAACAGACAGGGTGAGTACAGGCAGACAGAACAGACAGGGCGAGTACAGACAGACAGAACAGACAGGGCGAGTACAGACAGACATAACAGACAGTACGAGTACAGACAGAGAGAACAGACGGTGCGGGTACAGACAGAACAGACATGGTGAGTACAGACAGAACAGGCATGGTGAGTACAGACAGAGAGAACAGACAGTACGAGTGCAGACAGAACAGGCAGGGTGAGTACAGACAGAGAGAACAGACAGGGTGAGTACAGTCTTAGGTTACACAGGGTCAATACAGACAGACAAAACAGACATGGTGAGTACAGACAGACAGAACTGACAGGGTGAGTACAGTCTTAGGTTACACAGGGTCAATACAGACAGACAGAACTGACAGGGTGAGTACAGACAGAACGGACATGGTGAGTACAGACAGACAGAACAGACAGGATGAGTACAGACAGAGAGAACAGACATGTTGAGTACAGACAGTACGAGTACAGACAGACAGAACAGACATGGTGAGTACAAAGAGACAAAACATACAGGATGAGTACAGACAGAACAGACAGGGTGAGTACAGGCAGATAGAACAGACAGGGTGAGTACAGACAGACAGAACAGACATGGTGAGTACAGACAGATAGAACAGACAGGGTGAGTACAGACAGACAGCAATTACAGAAAATACAGGGTGAGTACAAAGAGACAGAACATACGGGGTGAGTACAGAAAGAACAGACAGGGTGAGTACAGACAGACACAACAGACAGGGCGAGTACAGGCCGTCATAACAGACAGGGTGAGTACAGACAGAACATACAGGGTGAGTACAGACAGACACAACAGACAGGGCGAGTACAGGCAGACATAACAGACAGGGTGAGTACAGACATAACAGACAGGGTGAGTACAGACAGGCACAACAGACATGGTGAGTACAAACAGGCGCAACAGACATGGTGAGTACAGACAGACAGAAATGACAAAACAGATAGGGTGAGTACAGACAGACAGCACAGACAGGGTGAGTACAGACAGACATAACAGACATGGTGAGTACAGACAGACAGAACAGACATGGTGAGTACAGACAGACAGAACAGACAGGGTGAGTACAGACAGACAGAACAGACAGGGTGAGTACAGACAGTGAGAACAGACAGGGTGAGTACAGGCAGACAGAACAGACAGGGCGAGTACAGACAGACAGAACAGACAGGGCGAGTACAGACAGACATAACAGACAGTACGAGTACAGACAGAGAGAACAGACGGTGCGGGTACAGACAGAACAGACATGGTGAGTACAGACAGAACAGGCATGGTGAGTACAGACAGAGAGAACAGACAGTACGAGTGCAGACAGAACAGGCAGGGTGAGTACAGACAGAGAGAACAGACAGGGTGAGTACAGTCTTAGGTTACACAGGGTCAATACAGACAGACAAAACAGACATGGTGAGTACAGACAGACAGAACTGACAGGGTGAGTACAGTCTTAGGTTACACAGGGTCAATACAGACAGACAGAACTGACAGGGTGAGTACAGACAGAACGGACATGGTGAGTACAGACAGACAGAACAGAAAGGATGAGTACAGACAGAGAGAACAGACATGTTGAGTACAGACAGTACGAGTACAGACAGACAGAACAGACATGGTGAGTACAAAGAGACAAAACATACAGGATGAGTACAGACAGAACAGACAGGGTGAGTACAGGCAGATAGAACAGACAGGGTGAGTACAGACAGACAGAACAGACATGGTGAGTACAGACAGATAGAACAGACAGGGTGAGTACAGACAGACACAACAGACAGGGCGAGTACAGGCAGACATAACAGACAGGGTGAGTACAGACATAACAGACAGGGTGAGTACAGACAGGCACAACAGACATGGTGAGTACAAACAGGCGCAACAGACATGGTGAGTACAGACAGACAGAAATGACAAAACAGATAGGGTGAGTACAGACAGACAGCACAGACAGGGTGAGTACAGACAGACATAACAGACATGGTGAGTACAGACAGACAGAACAGACATGGTGAGTACAGACAGAACAGACAGGGTGAGTACAGACAGACAGAACAGACATGGTGAGTACAGACAGAACAGACAGGGCGAGTACAGACAGACAGAACAGACAGGGTGAGTACAGACAGACAGAACAGACAGGGTGAGTACAGACAGTGAGAACAGACAGGGTGAGTACAGGCAGACAGAACAGACAGGGCGAGTACAGACAGACAGAACAGACAGGGCGAGTACAGACAGACATAACAGACAGTACGAGTACAGACAGAGAGAACAGACGGTGCGGGTACAGACAGAACAGACATGGTGAGTACAGACAGAACAGGCATGGTGAGTACAGACAGAGAGAACAGACAGTACGAGTGCAGACAGAACAGGCAGGGTGAGTACAGACAGAGAGAACAGACAGGGTGAGTACAGTCTTAGGTTACACAGGGTCAATACAGACAGACAGAACTGACAGGGTGAGTACAGACAGAACGGACATGGTGAGTACAGACAGACAGAACAGACAGGATGAGTACAGACAGAGAGAACAGACATGTTGAGTACAGACAGTACGAGTACAGACAGACAGAACAGACATGGTGAGTACAAAGAGACATAACATACAGGATGAGTACAGACAGAACAGACAGGGTGAGTACAGGCAGATAGAACAGACAGGGTGAGTACAGACAGACAGAACAGACATGGTGAGTACAGACAGATAGAACAGACAGGGTGAGTACAGACAGACAGCAATTACAGAAAATACAGGGTGAGTACAAAGAGACAGAACATACGGGGTGAGTACAGAAAGAACAGACAGGGTGAGTACAGACAGACACAACAGACAGGGCGAGTACAGGCCGACATAACAGACAGGGTGAGTACAGACAGCACAGACAGGGTGAGTACAGACAGACATAACAGACATGGTGAGTACAGACAGACAGAACAGACATGGTGAGTACAGACAGAACAGACAGGGTGAGTACAGACAGACAGAACAGACATGGGGAGTACAGACAGAACAGACAGGTTGAGTACAGACAGACAGACATGGTGAGTACAGACAGAACAGATATGGTGAGTACAGACAGAACAGACATGGTGAGTACAGGCAGACATAACAGACAGGGTGAGTACAGACAGAACAGATATGGTGAGTACAGGCAGACATAACAGACAGGGTGAGTACAGACAGACAGACAGACAGAACAGACATGGGGAGTACAGACAGACAGACAGAACAGACATGGGGAGTACAGACAGACAGAACAGACATGGTGAGTACAGACAGACAGAACAGACAGGGTGAGTACAGACATAACAGACAGGGTGAGTACAGACAGGCACAACAGACATGGTGAGTACAGGCAGACATAACAGACAGGGTGAGTACAGACAGACAGAACAGACATTGCGAGTACAGACAGAACAGACAGGGTGAGTACAGTCAGACAGAACAGACATGGGGCGTACATACATAACAGACAGGGTGAGTACAGACAGACAGAACAGACATAGGGAGTACATACAGAACAGACAGGGTGAGTACAGACAGACAGACATAACTGACAGAACAGACAGGGTGAGTACAGACACAGAGAACATAGGGTAAGTGAGTGTAGGTTATGCTGGGGGGTGAAAGCTGAGGACGGGTGTCCACAGCACACAAACCCAAACCTCTCCTACCCCACCCTCCCCTCCTACCTTGTGAAACGGTGGAGCGGTGTACGGGAGTGGGGACAGCGGGAGCTGGAACAGCGGTGGCTCTAGTGTGGTAGAGATCCGGGGGTCACCCCCATTTTGTTTCCTACAAACACAGAAACACACAGAGAGAAACATGAACATCAGACAGATCAGAATAAGTCCCTCATATCACACTGAGGTCATGAGGGGAGAGAAGGGGAATAAACAATGTGTCTGAATGCCTCAGGGTTCTAGGGTTAGAATCCCTTACAACTGCAACACAACACAACACAACACAACACACAGCTCTTTAGGAAACACTGGCTGCAGCGTGGTGCCCATTCTGGGAAGCATCACAATGGCCTACGGTGTAAACAGTACACTGAGGTTGAAGAGCAGTATGAAGAGACTGAGTAATCCAATATCATTCTACATCCTCGTCTCTGCTCTGACTTCCTTCCTCTATTGTTCTGGCAGTAGGGTATTATTAGATCATAGATATGATGACTCAGTGACCGGAGGAAAATATATTGTATTACATTTCAGGCTAAATAAGGTTTCTGGGGATATGAGAGTTGAGCTAAAGGGTGACTTTCAATATCTTGTAGAAACCAATACAAATACTGGACGAGCTTGAGACTGGAGAATATGTTACAGTCAACATTTCTGGTGAATACAAGAAATGTATTGCCATTTCTCCCTGATTGTGAATCCCACTGTGTCCAGATGAAGTTCAAGATTAAACTTGATTTGTCCCAGAGAGCAATTTGTTTTGCAGCAAAGGTGCATAAAACACAATATTAAACATACAAAATCCCCATGGAACACAGTGACACAGTTATAGTGAATACAATGATATTGCTAGTACATCAAGTCATAGGGTTGACATCCATCAATACGCATACACTATATATACACAAAAGCATGTGGACACCCCTTCAAATTAGTGGATTCTGCTATTTCAGCCACACCCATTGCTGACAATCAATCAATCGCATTTATTTATAAAGCCCTTCTTACATCAGCTGATGTCACAAAGTGCTGTACAGAACCCCAGCCTAAAACCCCAAACAGCAAGCAATGCAGGTGTAGAAGCACGGTGGCTAGGAAAAACTCCCTAGAAAGACCAGAACCTAGGAAGAAACCTAGAGAGGAGCCAGGCTATGAGGGATGGCCAGTCCTCTTCTGACTGTGCCGGGTGGAGATTATAACAGAACATGGCAGGTGTATAACAGAACTGTATAAAATCGAGCACACAGACATGCAATCTCCATAGACAAACATTGGCATTAGAATGGCCTCAGTGACTTTCAATGTGGTACCGACATAGGATGCCACTTTTCCAACCAGTCAGTTTGTAAAATTTCTGCCCTACTAGAGCTGTCCCAGTGAATTGTAAATGCTGTTATTGTGAAGTGGAAACGTCTAGGAGCAACAACGGCTCAGCCACGAGGTGGTAGGCCACACAAAATCACAGAACAGGACTGTCGAATGCTGAAGCGGTCCAACGGACTAATCTAGGTTTGGCGTATACCAGGGAACGCTACCTGCCCCAATGCATAGTGTCAACTGTAAAGTTTGGTGGAGGAGGAATAATGGTCTGGGGCTGTTTTTCATGGTTCAAGCTAGGCCCCTTAGTTCCAGTGAAGGGAAATCTTAATACTACAGCATACAATTACATTCTAGATGATTCTGTGCTTCCAACTTTTTGGCAACAGTTTGGGGAAGGCCCTTTCCTGTTTCAACATGACAATGCTGCCAGGCGAGCCAGGCGTAATTGCCCAACATCAGTGCCCGACCTCACTAATGCTCGAGGCTGAATGGAAGCAAGTCCATGCAGCAATGTTCCAACATCTGGTGTAAAGCCTTCCCAGAAGAGTGGATGCTGTTATAGCAGCAAAGGGAGGGCCAAATCCATATTAAAGCCTGTGATTTTGGAATAAGATGTTCGACAAGCGGGTGTCCACATACTTTTGGCCAAGACCCCTAGATCATATGAACACACATACGACATGGCAAAAAGTGAATAATTGCAGGAAATGAGCTATAAAACTGTATTTTTTTCTCTTTGCCAACAAGAAGGGTGTGAACAGTCCAGAATTTGCCACCAAGGAAATGTGTGACTGGACCTTCTCAAATAGTACTTGAGTACCACTCTCAACTACCAATTGCGAATTAATATAGTGGTTAGTAGAGCTATGGGTTAGTTGACACAAACACTGTGTATGGACGGAGCCGGAGTGCACACACACACACACACACACACATACACACTGTGGATGGACAGTGCTGGAGTACACACACACCCAGACACACACCCAGACACACACATGCACGCACACACACACTGTGGATGGACAAGGCTGGAGTGCACACACACCCAGACACACACACTGTGGATGGACAGGGCTGGAGTGCACACACACCCAGACACACACACTGTGGATGGACAGGGCTGGAGTGCACACACACCCAGACACACACACTGTGGATGGACAGGGCTGGAGTGCACACACACCCAGACACACACACTGTGGATGGACAGGGCTGGAGTGCACACACACCAGCCAGCAGACTAACTCCCTAAGGAGAAGGTGGTCCTGGTGGTTGTGGGATGTATTTAATTTAGATGTGTAATTTAGAGAGAGAAGATCTGTCAGAAGATCGGAAAGAGATTAGCAACTTGAGTGAGTGATTGCAAGTGTGCATAGTTCTAATATAGATGACTCATTTTCCCCCAATGACATGAATCAGGAGAGAGGAAACACACTGTACCATGCACCACGCACAAACTGTCAGAGCACATAAATAACAACGATATCACATCAGAGCAGTAGGGGAGACTCCTCTCTCCTCTCCACTCTCCTTACTACCAGTATCATGAAACTCCTTAGTATCGTGGCAAGGAAACAAAACACAAAGCAGATTTCACCTAATTAGGAAAACAGCCCTAATGTTGGAAACAAACATCATTATGTTCTCATCCAGAGTCACATGTATTTATTTTCCAAGCTACAGCACACGATATTCTACATACTGCAGGTTTTTAAAGGACCAAAGAGGTCTCTTTCATCTTTTCATTATTGCCCTGGAAAACGTATTGCTATACTGGTACCATCCCTACACATTACATATGCTCTGTGCGCCTGCCTGCCTGCCTGCCTGCCTGCCTGCCTGCCTGCCTGCTACGTGCCTCTACATAAAACTCATGCATATCAGTTTGTAGGAAGCACTAAGCTGCCAAGCTTCACCCCCCCCCCCCCCCCACCACAACAACACAACACAGATTGCATAACAAATCCAACCTATATATAATGCTACAGAATGAAATCAGAGGGTCATAAAGTAAAAGCTGTAGGTTCTATCAGAACAAACATGATGAAACAGAAATAAGAGCAAAGTAAGTTACTCACTCTGTGTCAGCTGTGAGCAGTGTTGCTCCTGGATAAATGTATCAGAGACCAGTTAAAAAGCAGATGGCTAGGACTCTCTCTCTCTCTGCCTCTGCCTGTCACACACCTGCTCTCTCACGCATTCCCTTTCTCTTTATTTCTCTCTCTCAATGATCTTAGCTCTCTTCTCCTTTCTCCCTCCCTCTCTGACACGGTGCCCCTCCCCGCTCATACTGGGACTGGGAGAAAGAAATAAAAGAGAGAGAGAAGGGAGAGAGTGAAGCCTGCCGCTCTGCTCTGAGATTTCTAGAGGTGTGTTCTCTTCTCCTCTGGATACACCTCACCTTAATTAAACAACGTGCCTCACTAGCTAGGACCGGTTGCTCCGGCAACCAAATCAGATGATTCTCCCCCGACAACGGGACAGACGCATGCAAAAGCACACACACAGGCATGCGCGCATCCACGCACTCACGCACGCACCCACGCACCTAACCAACAACACACCTACACCCACCCACCCACCCACACACTGAATAGTGTACTTCATACATTGAGTGTGTTTCTATAGTTATTCTTCCAGTAAGAGAGAATACTAGAGGAGACATACTCTGCCTTGCAGTACCACAGTTTGGAGTGAGAGGCCACACGCAGAAGAGCTTTTAATTACTAAAATGATCAGTGATTGCACTCCTGCAATAAAAAGGAAAGCTTAGATTTTGTCTATTACTGGAACATGTTGAATGTCAGTTTCTTTTGAAGTCCTCCAACCATATTCCGCTCCCACCAGTCCTAATGTCCCTGGCGATGTTCTCTTCTCCTAAAGCATGTTTGTTTGTCCCCTCAGGTACGTAGGAACACTAATGCACTGTCTGACCTGTCTGCCAGTGAGTGCACTGACCTTTCTGTTCTTCCCATAGTCTGAGTCAAGGACCAAGTGGACCTGCTTTCACTAAAACTTGTGCCTTGAAGCACAGTCATGCAGGAGTAGCATTCATCGTATTAGTAGTGTTTGGTATGCTAGGAGAGATAAAGGATTAGAGTCTTTAAAATTGTGTATTGTAGTAATAATTACAAAAAGTAATCCTCACAGATTTACTTCCCAATGCCAGAATAAAAGTGAACAAAAGATTTACTGACGGCCTGTACAGGTCCGAACCGATGCACTCGTCTTTTTGTTTGTTTTTGTAGCCTATTTGAGCTATTCATGGAACACACCGCCTTACCTGGACTTTAAGCTATAGGGCTGCTAGCTGTGGCTAGCCTGCTTTGTTCTTTAGCTTTATGGCTACCGACAGCAATCCAATGGATATCAATGGCCAACCATTGAGTGTCGAATGCTACCGCTGTGAGATGTTCACTAACCAGAAGGACAGACAGCATACGGGACAGGGGTGTCTGGAAAATGTGCCTTTGTTGTGACCGGATGATGGATGATATCGGGCGGCTGCAGAGGGGCATTCCCCAGCTAACCTGAACAATAAGGAGACTCTCATTGGTGAGTTCACCAATGTAGCTATAGCCCAGGCTAAACATATCCCGTTGCTGAACATCTCTCTCACCCAAGGTGATGGAGAGTTGGTCGAAGTCAATCTGTCCCAGTTCTCAGAACAGGTGGCTCAATCGACTCCACTTCACCACAAATACTGGGCAGAGGTGGTTAGGTGAAAGGGCCCGAGGGAGCCTTTCCTTTTTTTTCTTCTTTTATATATATTTTTTATTATTTAACTAGGCTAAGGGACTAAGTCAGTTATAAACAAATTCTTATTTTCAATGACGGCCTAGGAACAGTGGGATACCTGCCTTGTTCAGGGGCAGAACGACATTTGTACCTTGTCAGCTCGGGGATTTGAACTTGCAACTTTTCGGTTATTAGCCCAACGCTCTAACCACTAGGCCCTGCCTGCCGCCCCTTTCCTGCCTTGGAGGAGTCGCTCCGCCTGGTAAAAAGATTTGCACCGCTGGAACGGGACTGTCAGGCCCCAGGACTCTGCTCTGGTCCTGGAGACCCCGATGCCAGGCAGGTAATCGCCAACATCAAACAACCGGGCGACAACATCCCTCTTAGGGCTGACCCTGTTTATTTGACTGGTCGATTGTTTGGTCAATAAAACTGAGATTGTTTTAGTCAAACAGTTGCAAAAAAAAGGGGACTATTCATTGAGGATTCCGTGGTCCAAGAAGAAGAGGAGTGTGGCTAAGATGCACAAAGGCACGTCTCTTTCCTGCCATTTCGTTCGCATTCATGTTTCATTCACACACTTCATTGTGTGAATTGTTTGCCCTTTGATTGTTAGTGTCTATCAATTCCACATAACATATATCACCAGTAATAGTCAACATTTACTGTTAATTCCCATAATTTCTTATCTACAATGCTTGTTTGGTTACAGAAATGTCTGTTAATGCATTCAATATATTATTATTACAGTGGTTTACCATTCTCATTGTCAGAGTGGACACATGGTTTGCAGAGCTCAAACCTATGCTACACTTGTGAGAAACACATTTTGGTTTATTTCATTCCATTTACGAGTTTTGTCAATTTATTCATTGTCTTTTGTTTGGAGCACACCTGTCAATGTTGGGTAAGGACACGCGCCTGATTACGCATAAGAAGCAGGCCTAGGCTACCTGGCCTGCATGCTAATGTAGGCCTATAAATATGCCCATTTGGGATTGGGGACACTGCCCTGTGTAGTGTGCCGTCTTTCGGATGGGACGTTAAACGGGTGTCCTGACTCTCTGAGGTCATTAAAAATCCCATGGCACTTATCGTAAGAGTAGGGGTGTTAACCCCGGTGTCCTGGCTAAATTCCCAATCTGGCCCTCAAACCATCATGGTCACCTAATAATCCCCAGTTTACAATTGGCTCATTCATCCCCCTCCTCTCCCCTGTAACTATTCCCCAGGTCGTTGCTGCAAATGAGAACGTGTTCTCAGTCAACTTACCTGGTAAAATAACGGTAAAATAAAATAAATAAATAAAAATAGTATTTATGATTGTCTGAACAAAGTTATTTTTTCTTCACCTCAAACAGCAAGTAAACAAAGCGTGTTTATAGAATCCATTGAGAATGACAATAGTTCCTCAATGTATTTCTACCACTCGGCATCAAAGGGAAAAATGTCATAAAATACCTGATTTCTTCTTATCCCTTGCACAAATAGCCTACAGCTGTGTCTGTCCCGAGCTCACTGGTGTGGGAAACTGAGGGCCCACAATATTTGATGCAATGTAGATTTGCATCATTTTCATTTAGGTAGAATTTCAATTAACCACATGACAATGATTTTGAGATACAAAGACTATTGTAAAATAAATGAAATTGTTCCACGAAAATGTGCATATGAAAATCATAATTGGCATGCAATTGTAAAATAAATTGGCACTCCAAATGGAAAAGGTTGCTGACCCCCGGTGTAGCCTATTACTGCCAACTTCAGGAGCATATTGGCAGAATCTGCAAAGGTCAGCAGTAGCGAGAGGAGAAGGGTTGGGAACAGAACGAGCAGAACGAGTAGTATGGCTGGTGGCATTGTCACGCTGGAGGGTCATCGGGAATCTGACCATCACTCCTGGTGAGACAAAACCGCGACTCATGAGTGAAGAGCACTTTTTGCCAGTTCTGTCTGGTCCAGCAACGGTGGGTTTGTGCCCATAGGCAACGTTGTTGCCGGTGATGTCTGGTGAGGACCTGCCTTACAACAGGCCTACAAGCCCTCAGTCCAGCCTCTCTCAGCCTATTGCGGACAGTCTGAGCACTGATGGAGGGATTGTGCGTTCCCGGTGTAACTCGGGCAGTTGTTGTTGCCATCCTGTACCTGTCCCGCAGGTGTGATGTTCGGATGTACCGATCCTGTGCAGGTGTTGTTACACGTGGTCTGCTACTGCAAGGACGATCAGCTGTCTGTCCTGTCTTCCTGTAGTGCTGTCTTAGGCGTCTCACAGTATGGACATTGCAATTTATTGCCCTGGCCACATCTGCAGTCCTCATGCCTTCTTGCAGCATGCCTAAGGCATATTCACGCAGATGAGCAGGGACCCTGGGCATCTTTCTTTTGGTGTTTTTCAGAGTCAGTAGAAAGGCTTCTTTAGTGTCCTAAGTTTTCATACTGTGACCTTACTTGCCTACCTGTAAGCTGTTAGTGTTTTAATGACCGTTCCACAGGTGCATGTTCATTAATTGTTTATGGTTCATTGAACAAGCATGGGAAACAGTATTTAAACCCTTTACACGTCGTGAAATTATTATGATTTTTACAAAGTATCTTTGAAAGACAGGGTCCTGAAAAAGGGACGTTTCTTTTTTTGCTGAGCATCAGACACGCTCAGTACATATACAGTACCAGTCAAAAGTTTGGACACACCTACTCATTCAAGGGTTTTTCTCTCTACACTGTAGAATAATAGTGAAGACATCAAAACTATGAAATAACACATATGGAATCATGTCGTAAACAAAAAAGGGTTAAACAAATCCAAAATATATTTTATATTTCAGAACCTTCAAAGTAGTCACCCTTTGAACGAGTTCCCACATATGCTGAGCACAGCTTTTCCTTCACTCTGCGGTCCAACTCATCCCAAACCATCTCAATTGGGTTGAGGTTGGGTGATTGTGGAGGCAAGGTCATCTGATGCAGCACTCCATCACTCTCATTCTTGGTCAAATAGCCCTTACACAGCCTGGAGGTGTGTTGGGTCATTGTCCTCTTGAAAAACAAATGATAGTCCCACTAAGTGCAACCAGATGGGTCTTTTACTTTTACTTCACTACATTAATGTAAAAATAATGTACTTTTTACTGCATACATTTTCCCTGACAGCCAAAAGTACTCGTTACATTTTGAATGCTTAGCAGGACAGGAAAATGATCCAATTCACGCACTTATCAAGAGAACATCCCTGGTCATCCCTACTCCCTCTGATCCAGAGGACTCACTAAACACAAATGCTTTATTTGTCAATTATGTCTGAGTGTTGAAGTGTTCCTCTGGCTGCCAATAAAAATAAAAATACATTAAAAAAAGAAAATGGTGCTGTCTGATTTTGCTTAATGTAAATCATTTGAATTTTACTTTTACTTTTGATACTGAAGAATATTTTAGCAATTACATTTACTTTTGATACTTAAGTATACTTGGGTGACTTTCACTTTTACTTGAGTCAATTTCTATTAAGGTATATTTACTTTTACTAAAGTATGTCAATTGGGTACTTTTTTCCACCACTTTGATTGTGAAAATGGATCTTATTGTAATTCTGGCTTCTCAAACCAACACGTAAATGTTTATTATTACTGAGACTTGGTTAAAAAGTCTGTGCCAGACTTGTCTTCCTTCATTTATTCCTTCCAGCAGCAGCAGCCAGCCATTCTGGGCTTTAGGCAAAGTAGCACTGCACTGGCAGGCTCCCCACAGCCAGATTGAGTCATCCTCTGGAATATGTACACAGTTGGCTGAGCACCAACAACAAGATATGTGATACTGAACCCCACTTCATTGTATGGGGAAGTATAGATGAATATTGACAGACTGTATGTAAAAATGTGCCACACTGCAGGTTTGTCAATTTATGAGCTGTGGGAAAACGATGAAGGAACCACTATGCTACCTTCTGGCTTTCCGTGTCTCATTTGCTGGTGTGTCAGAGAGAGGCAGGAGAAGTGTATTGCGTGGATGGATGGATCTGTGAGATCTGTCTCTGGGTGGCTAGCTGCGTGTGACCATCCGTTGACCCCAGAGCAGCCTGCCCGGCCTGGCCCGGGTTTACAACCCCATCACAGACATATCACACACGGGATCTGAGGCATGGAAAACATGCCAACAAATCAGACCTCAGTATTACAGAACTGATGGGCTGCTCAACGCTCAATCTCTCTCAGCTGCTCTTTTCTCATAGAGAGCTTACATGTGATGAGATACTGTATTTCTCACAGGAAAAACTGGATACATTTGACCACTTCAAGCTTTGATAAAACTGAAGGAATGAGCAGGTCAGCTGCTCTCTACATCTTCCAGTATGATCAATGTGCTCTATCACAGTTGATAGATTAGCTATTACAGTGTTCATATTGCTCTGCCTAGGATAACAGATGGTCTATTCATGTTGATTAGGGGTTTGAGTGGTGTGATAGCCTGTCCTCCCTCCCTCCCTCCGTCACTACATCCCCCCCATCCCTCCCTCAGCCCAGATGACCCTGCTGTGAAGGGGCCAGGGAGGTGAGGAGAGAACAGATGGGACATCATGTACAGTATGTATGAATGTTGTGTATTAAAGGTCAATGAGAGAAGGAGGGATTGAACATCCCAGCCCAGGCAAGGTAACACGCTCCAGCATCACCTCGGGAGGAATTGGACCAACGAATGGCCGGCCCACACTACACTATTTGGTCCAGTATCACTGTAGATGATCTCTAATTCCTTATTCCCTCCCGGGGTCAACAAGCATTTCAATCAAACACCAACCCCCCCCCCCCCCCCCCCCCCCCCCCCCAAAAAAAAACACTGATATTTAAATATAAGGAGGAAGTTTTAAATGTATGTAGGAGATGTTCTGCATGTCCTCCATGGTCCCCATGTTCCCCCCATTCCTCTAATACATTAGCATCATGACAATGAGTAGCTCAGATGTTTTCAGTCAGCCTCTGGCTTAATCTGTTCTAAATAGGTCACATGACAACATCACCTGCTGCCCTGCTCTGCTTTGGTCCGGTCTGCTCTGGTCTGGTCTGGCTGCCACCAGTCACTCCTGTACTACCCTGTCCTTCCTTTTCCCTCTAACAGCCACAGACAGGAGCAGTCCATATGTGTTGTGGACTGAGATCCACCTGCTCCCTTCAGGGGCCCTTGAAATCTTCACCCCACCCCAGCCCCCAGGCAGTGTGATAGAGCTGGCCGGAATGGGTACAATTTCAGAGGGATGGGAGCTGAGATGATGCATCACTGTCTCCTCTGTCTGTCTGTGTGTGTGTGTGTGTGTGTGTGTGTGTGTGTGTTTCAAAAGATGATGCGCACGCACATTTATGAGTTTCTTTTATTGCAAACATTACAATTCAAGTACTCATCATGGGTGCAATAGTATTCGTCACTCCGTGTGCTTTTTCTGCACGGAGCCAGGCATCATGTGTCACAGGCATCACACGCGCTAGCATACTATGTCCTATCCCATCCGCTCAGAGCAATGTGACACACAGGTCACCTCTAGGCAGATATGATGAATTGCATATCCTACTAAAAGTGCATCATTCTCAACATTCTCCTCTGGCAGCATAATGCGTTTTAAGACCATAATCTCCCCTTCCAAATGAAGACGACTTCTAGCCTTAAGAGACAGCAGATCTTGCTAATATTGGACCGCAGTCAAAAGGCAGATTAGTCTGACAGAGAGTCATTCTTAATTGGTTCCTCAACAAAAGCCATTTGGGAAGGTCCATTTGGCCTGTCATTTAACGATAAGGAAACAGTTCTCTTAGTTGTTCCTTAATCCTTATCAAGAGTTAAAGTGTTTGGCTGCCATGGCAAACATAGCACAGTCTGGGAAAGCTTGAAGCATGACTCTTGTGCTTTCCAATATATACAAATGGGGCCACTGTAAGTCATGCAACAATGACAATCTGTTGGAAGACAAAATACAAACTTTTGCTCTTTCAAAATGTTAGCTCTTTCGATATGTTGAATGACTAAGTAAAGTATTCCATTTGTGAGCAAAGTGTTGTGTGAGACCAGCATCCTAACATGCACCTTATTTACCTTTGCCTCCCGCTGACAGTTGCCTGTATCATTAGTATGCATTAAAAATAGCAGGTGATTCTCAATAAACCATGTCCTCTCTCTTGCAGCTTTAGATTCCCAATCCCCAATGCTTTCACTGCAGCTGCCTCCCTCCCTCCCTGCCTGCCCAGATATTCCTGGAAAATAACACCCTAGGGAGATCACCATGATGTCTTTTAAACAATAGTGGGAAACAAAAACAGTCACTTGTATCTCTCTGTTGTGATGTATTATTCTGCTAGAAAACTTGGATCCGCCCTCGTTATCACTGAGTGCTGTCTGTCAGTCAGTCAATCAGATAACAATAACAAAATAGGAAGAGAAAATCTCTGCAGCATAGTGCAGGAAAATGGATTACACCCCCATGTAGATACTTAAAGAGATTCTCCAGTACTTTGGAATACTTTTTAGCCAGTAGTTCTGAAAGTAGCACTCACGAGAAAGTGATCTCAGAAAATTGTGTACTACTTCACATATGTGCAGATGTAACCGATGTGAAATGGCTAGCTAGTTTGCGGGGTGTGCGCTAATATCGTTTCAATCGGTGACGTCACTCGCTCTGAGACCTTGAAGTAGTTGTTCCCCTTGCTCTGCAAGGGCTGTGGCTTTTGAGGCGTGATGGGTAACGATGCTTCGAGGGTGGCTGTTGTCGATGTGTGCAGAGGGTCCCTGATTCGAGCCCAGGTTGGGGCGAGGAGAGGGACGGAAGCTAAACTGTTACACAGATATGTGCATCAAGTCATTGTTCTCTGTCTTGCGCTCTCTGCTGTGTCCACTGAGCTGTTGGGCCCGCCCTGCAATGTATGGCAGTAATTCTGCTTATAGATTATGCATGTATGAACTACACACTCCCAAAGTGGGAGGTTTAAAAAATACTTTCTTAGTTGCCAAAGTACTGGAGCATGTCTTTAAAGCTCCTCTAAACAGGAACTAGAGTGTAAAATGTACTGGAATCATCTAACCTCAGCTCAGTGTCTGGCCTCTGTTGGCTTAAAATACAAATTCTCCTGTATCTAGCCTTCCCACAAAGGACATCCTATTGTATGCTGTTTAACAATCCACACATCACAGATGTCCTTAAAGGACCTTAATGTGGAAGGCCAACTTATCTAACTTCGTTGTTCAAGTATAAAAAAAACATGAGATACCAGACCTGCTCACAGGGTTGGTTAACTCTTGAAGTTCCTTGGGTCTCCACCGAATTAGGTAAATCCGCCTTCAGTTTTAAATCTCCTCATTGTTGGAACCAACTGCAAAATACACTGCAATTGGATGCTCTGATGCCGCTTGGGCAATTACAAATATTGATTGGAGAACTATTTGCTGAGGAATGTGTTTCTCTTGATTGCTTGTTGTACTGTATTTTAGCGTAATAATCGAATTTACATTTGATTTGTCTACGAATTGTATGTGCAGGGCTCCCTTGTGAAAGAGACCCAGGTCTCAATGGTTTAAATAAAAATATCATATAGGAAGTGTGTACATGTTCAAAGATGTTAACACACAGGACAATAATATTAAAGGGGCAATCTGCAGTTGTTACATACATTTTTGACATATAAATTAATGATATGCACCCATTGATTCTTGAAGAATATAACATAGAAATGCTTCATGAGCTTAGTTCAACTGTCGTACCCCATCATAACCCCAAATATACATTTGTTTTACTCCAAATAAAGAACATTTAAACAAACACTATATAGCCTCACAATTCAATACATGGTTAAAACTATAATTTCTCCAGCCCCATCCCGTAGCTTTTTACTGAAACAGAGGCAGGAATACCTTTGTTATTGTTTCAACTGTTGATTGTCGCTTTAAGGGGAAATTAAGACTAAACTGCCCAAAAGGCTACCAAATTACTTCTTCTAATGTGACAAATTCAAACTCGATGTCAAATGAGAAAAGAACAAAGTTTTCTGTCAAGATTACCACACCTGGTGTCTTACTTGAAATCTGAATGTTCGTTTAAGAAAATCCAACTGACATTTATTTACTCGAGGTGTTTAACTGTTGCACCCTCTATAACCACTGGGATTATTATTTGACCCTGCTGGTCATCTATGAACTTTTTAACATATTGAAGAACAATCTGGCCTTAATGACCATGTACTCTTATAATCTCCACCGGCACAACCAGAAGAGGACTGGTCACCCCTCATAGCCTGGTTCCTCTCTAGGTTTCTTACTAGGTCCTTTCCTTTCTAGGGAGTTTTTCTTAGCCACCGTGCTTCTACATCTGCATTGCTTGCTCTTTGGGGTTTTAGGCTGGGTTTCTGTATAGCACTTTGTGACATCTGCTGATGTAAAAATGGCTTTATAAATCAATTTGATTGACTGTATTTGGACTGGTGTGTCTGTGAGAAGTTAGAACCAGGGGGTTAGCTTGTTTCTCTCTTGCTATATTTAGTCAGACAGGACAGACAGCGGGCTGAAGGAGACAGATAGAAGGTCTTGGCTGATTGGGTATGACAGTGTTCTCCCCCCTGTCCCCCTCTTTCTGCCAGCCAGAGAACTCAGCTAGCTACATGCACAGAGGAGTGTGCACATGCAAGGTAACATCTTAATTTGAACCAGTTAGCCACAACAGGAGAAAGTGAATTATTATGTGGATTATAATTCATGGAAATATTTGTAGTGGTTAATACATTTTTTCGTAAGGGAAAAGGCCAAAATTGAAAAAGTGGAAGCCTTTTTAAACCTCAAATACAACACGTTTTAAAAGTCTTGCACTGTAGGAAAGTTCTCCTGCAAGAGGGTGATCAAATTAAGTTCCTACATCTGTAAGCCTGGGTTACATACTCAGTGACTGCTGGACCTCTTCATTGGTCCTGGAGAGTACACAAATAGAGGAGCGTGCACAATGACATCTCTAACCTCAGTTTACCCTAAACAGAGGGAGGGTTCAGCAATGGGTGTTCACAGAACAGAATGACTAAATCAATTTCCTGAATATAAAATCTTTTATACTTTCAAGCTAGAGGCTGAATCCATTGGACAGGGTACCCTTGGCCACTAGAGGGCATACAACCACAGGCAAAGTCACAGCATACACCACCCATACAACACCCTTTTCTAAACCACCGTGCCTGAAGTGTAATATTGTGAAATATGCCTCAACAAATTAGCAGTTTAGCAGTTTCTGCTCATTTAGACATACATTGAAACAGATAATTTGACAACGGGCATGACATTTTTTGTTCCCCTGTAAAACCGATTCCAAGAATCAGTATCCTTCCTTGAGAGAGAGGTTGTGGTTGTGTAAACCTTGGGCCCTGCGGCCTGTATTGATAGTGAGTGTATCTGCAGGAGTAGCCTGCCTGTGTGAGGTCTCTCTGGGGGGAGCTGAGGCATGGATGGCCCTGGTTGAGGCTCAGGGTCCAGCACATGAGGAGTTAGTCTAATGGATGGAGTCACCGTGGAGATGAAGTTACACAATGTCAGGCTGGCTGGCACATTAATCCCCTTGCTCCATGGACGGAGGAGAGGAGTGTAGTATAGGAGGGAGGGTGAGGGAGGTAGGGGGAGAAGCTTCTTACACAACACCTCAGGCACTCCACTCTCCACTCCATCTTCCTCCCTTCATCCCTTCATATTCATCCTTATCTTCCTCCCTTCATCCTCCATCTTCCATCTTCCTCCCTTCATCCTCCCTCCATCTTACTCCCTCCTCCCCTATCTTCCTCCCTTCATCCCCTATTTTCCTCCCTTCATCCTCCGTCTTCCTCCCTTCATCCTCCTCCATCTTCTTCCCTTCATCCTCCATCTTCCTCCCTCCCTTCATTCTCTATCTTCCTCCCTCCCTTCATTCTCTAGCTTCCTCCCTCCCTTCATTCTCTAGCTTCCTCCCTCCATTCATTCTCTAGCTTCCTCCCTCCCTTCATTCTCTATCTTCCTCCCTCCCTTCATTCTCTATCTTCCTCCCTCCCTTCATTCTCTATCTTCCTCCCTCCCTTCATTCTCTATCTTTCTTCCTCCCTTCATTATCCATCTTCCTCCCTTCATTATCCATCTTCCTCCCTTCATTAACCATCTTCCTCCCTTCATTATCCATCTTCCTCCCTTCATTATCCATCTTCCTCCCTTCATCCTCCTCTATCTTTCTCCCTTCATCCTCTATCTTCTATCTTTCTCCCCTGTCAGCTTACCAACCAACATGGGATTCCAACCAATTACTGCTATCCCTTTCAGGGGCTTTTGGAGAGACGGCCACAGGTTAAAGGGGGTCCAGCTGTTTCTGTGACACAAGTCCTCATTCTAAGACCTTGTCTGACAACAATTAAAAATGTGGATGACCATGATAATATCTTGTGAGTTATTCACATGTTTCCCAGAGGATTATTCAAATCCATCAGTAGCAGCAGGAATGATAAAGGGAGATGAAAGCATGTACAGTAGATCGTTCACAGACTGGCTCTGTCCTTTATCTAACTTCACTTTCCCTTCAGGGTGTTTGCAATCACTCTACTCTACATACTCTTTCACATTGCAGAGGGATATAGGAAGAACATAGACACAGCTAAGTGAAACCAACCTCACTTTGTCCATCACAGATCTAAACATTTTGGTTGCACTTCATAGTGATATAGATTGACCTGAGCCCTTGTAAGCCTTGAGCCGTCCTATGTAGTACATGACATTGAGCAAACACAGAGAAACGGAATCCTGGCTCCACAGTCAATGCTAATGAGCCCATACAGCATGAGGGGAGCTAATCACTCTCAAACTGTCTTTACTGCACAGCTCAGTATTAATGCTAATGTCTCAGGTAGGTACAGGCACTAACCTAAATAACTCAAAGAGAAGACCGACAGGGAGAAACAGACTGGTCACAGAGGATATTGCAAATCAACAAAAGTGCCATTTATCCCAAATATCTGTTGGAGGAAGTAAGCCGTCTACCTGAGAAATAAAAACTGGCACCATTATGAAGAAGTAGAGAAAATCACACTAGTATTTTAGCAGCATCTGCTTCTAATCAAATTCCAATTTGCTGACATGGTTTGCCAATGGGCCAATCAAAGGTCTGAACACAAGGTTATCTGCACTTGGTAAATTCTAAATCTGGCACCTTCAGGCTTATCCCAAGTGAAGTGGGTCAACAAATACCCTTATCAATATGGGATTATGCACAGCAAATGCCCTTGCTATTTCTACATGCAAAAACAATGGAAGAATTTCTTTCTATCGCACAAACGAAAGGTAAACTCACCAGAATTTTTTGGGCCTTCCAATTCGGAAAGGTGAGCAAGGCATGTTGGTGTCTTGTGCTTTTATTGTCCTTGTTAGAGGGTAATAGAGAAGCACTAGGCTTCTCTATAATACCTTGTACTGTGTGATGTTTCAGCAGGCTGGTTTCCTGCAACAAGACCTCTATGTGGGCCTACAAAACAAACAGAACTTTCTGGAAGCCCTCTGTCCAAGCCTGAAATGTAAATGCAGCCAGACGATCCCCTTGGCTTTGTTAGCAATTCATTTTTTTCCCACATTGGAGAGACGTTGAGAAAGGACTTTGAGGATAGCTGATACCAGGTACAGCCTGTGTCATTCAACTTTCAACTATGCTCCGCCCAGTTGGCCATGCTTTTTGTTCCAAGGGTTGATCTGGTCTACCAAGGATTTTTTCAGCCCAAAGAAAGAGGTTGTGCAGACCAACGCAAGGCTACTATTGACCACCAAATTACATTCAGCTATATGTATTACAACAGAAACTAAAAATAACACTGTATTCCCGAATTGTCTGACTCCATCCTTGCATTACGTGCTCTGCAGTGTCAGGAAGTACCGGTCCCACTCCCCTTTCCTCCTGTGTTCCAGGTAGTGTTGAGTAATGCAGGCCTGGCTCAACAAGGCAGAGAATGGAGGGTCCTGAGGGCGTACTCTCACAGGGACAAGGCAGAGAGGCACTATCCTGGTGCGGTCACCTAGAGAGAGAGGGTTGGAGGTCGGGCTGACATCCAGGACATCCAGTGCTGCCTTTCAACCTTCAGGACAGCCAGGGAGAGGTGTGCTCCATCTGCTCCTGTCTGTGTGTCTGCAGTGCCGGTGCCAGGTCCACTCCGCATCAGAACAGAGCCTCAGCCTCACCTTGCCTGCGCATCAGCACCACCCTATCCTGCCAACACTGCAGAACAGTTAGGCAGTGCCTGCCTGCAGTTACTGTGGCAACGGGACCTGGGAGGGGGACTGCAGGCAGGGAGAGCGATTGGGCGGGACAGTGTCCCATGTTCGTCGTCTCTCTCAGTGGCTCATTTATCTCGCTTACTCTGTTGCCTCTTAAGTGATACTGTTCAAATTCGTGTCATATTACTAGTGTCTCACTAGTGTCTCACAAACTGAATGCCCTATAGAGAGCCAAACGCCTTACTTTTCATTCACTTGTATGTACACTACTTGACCAAAAGTATGTGGACACCTGCTCGTCGAACATCTCATTGCAAAATCATGGGCATTAATTAGGAGTTGGTCCCCCCTTTGCTGCTATAACAGCCTCCTGTCTACTGGGAAGGCTTTCCACTAGATGTTAGAATATTGCTGCAGGGACTTGCTTCCATTTAGCACAAGAGCATGAGTGAGATTGGGCGGTTAGGCCTGGCTCGCAGTCGGCATTCCAATTCATCCCAAAGATGTTCGATGGGGTTGAGGTCAGGGCTCTGTGCAGGCCAGTTAAGTTCTTCCACACCGATCTCGAGAAACCATTTCTTTATGGACCACGCTTTATGCAAGGGAGCATTGTCAGGGCCTTCCCTAAACTGTTGCCACAAAGTTGGAAGCACAGAATCGTCTAGAATGTCATATGATGTAGCGTTAATATTTCCCTTCATTGGAACTAAGGGGCCTAGCTCGAACCACGAAAAACAGCCCCAGACCATTATTCCTCCTCCACCAAACTTTACAGTTGGCACTATATAATTGGGGCAGGTAGTGTTCTCCTGGCATCCGCCAAACCCAGATAAATCCATCGGACTCCCAGATGATGATGCGTGATTCATCACTCCAGAGAACGCGTCTCCACTGCACGAGAGTCCAATGGCGGCGAGCTTTACACCACTCCAGCCGACGCTTGGCATTGCGCATGGTGATCTTAAGCTTGTGTGCGGCTGCTTGGCTATGGAAACCCATTTCATGAAGCTTCCGACGAACTGTGCTGATGTTGCTTCCAGAGGCATTTCGGAACTCGGTCATGAGTGTTGCAACTGAGGACAGGCAATTTTACTGCTAATGTTTGTCTATGATGATTACATGCCTGTGTGCTCCATTTTATATACCTGTCAGCAGTGGGTGTGGCTAAAATAGCCTAATCCACTCATTTGAAGGGGTGTCCATATACTTTTGTATATATAATGTATCACTATAAATATACTGCAACTTATGGACAATGTGGTCCTCTGTAGCTCAGTTGGTAGAGCATAGCACTTGCAATGCCAGGATAGTGGGTTTGATTCCTGGAACCACCCATACGTACAAATGTATACATGCATGCCTGTAAGTCGCATGCATGTATACATGCGTCTGCTAAATGGCATACAGTGTACTCGGAAAGTATTCCAGACCCCTTGATTTTTTCCACATTTTGTTATATTACAGCCTTATTCTAAAATTGATTAAATTGTCCCCCCCCATCATCAATCTACACACAATACACTATAACGACAAAACAAAAAACAGGTTTTTAGAAATGTTGGCAAATGTAAAAAAAATAATAATAAAAATGAAATTGACATTTACATAAGTATTCAGACCCTTGACTCATTACTTTGTTGAAGCACCTTTGGCAGCGATTATAACCTTCAGTCTTCTTGGGTAAGACGCTAAAAGCTTGGCACTTTCTCCCATTCTTCAAATCAAATCAAATGTTATTAGTCACATGTGCCGAATACAACAGTGCAGACCTTACAGTGAAATGCTTACTTACAAGCCCCCAACCAATAATGCAATTTTAAAAAATACGGATAAGATTAAGAAATAATAGTAACAAGTAATTAAAGAGCAGCAATAAAATGACAATAGCGAGACTATATACAGGGGGGTACCGGTACAGAGTCAATGTGTGGGGGCACCGTTTAGTTGAGGTAATATGTAAACTCAGCAAAAAAAGAAACGTCCTCTCACTGTCAACTGCGTTTATTTGTAAATATTTGTGTGAACATAACAAGATTCAACAACAGACATAAACTGAACAAGTTCCACAGAACACTGACATTCCTGTCTTGCAGGAAATCACGCACAGAACGAGCAGTATGGCTGGTGGCATTGTCATCCTGGAGGGTCATGTCAGGATGAGGCTGCAGGAAGGGTACCACATGAGGGAGGAGGATGTCTTCCCTGTAATGCACAGCGTTGAGATTGCCTGCAATGACAACAAGCTCAGTCCGATGATGCTGTGACACACCGCCCCAGACCATGACGGACCCTCCACCTCCAAATCAATCCCGCTCCAGTGTACAGGCCTCAGTGTAATGGTGTAACGCTCATTCCTTCAACGATAAACACAAATCCGACCATCACTCCTGGTGAAACAAAACCGCGACTTGTCAGTGAAGAGCACTTTTTGCCAGTCCTGTCTGGTCCAGCAACAGTGGGTTTGTGCCCATAGGCGGCGATGTTGCCGGTGATGTCTGGTGAGGACCTGCCTTACAACAGGCCTACAAGCCCTCAGTCCAGCCTCTCTCCGCCTACTGAGGACAGTCTGAGCACTGATGAAGGGATTGTGCGTTCCTGGTTTAACTCGGACAGTTGTTGTTGCCATCCTGTACCTGTCCCGCAGGTGTGATGTTCGGACGTACCAATCCTGTGCAGGTCAGCTGTCCGTCCTGTCTCCCTCCAAACCTTCTTCCATAGGTTTGGAGAGTCTCCCACATGCCTTTTGGCGAACACCAAAAGCAATGGCTTTTCTGGCTACTCCTCCATAAAGCCCAGCTCTGTGGAG
This sequence comes from Salvelinus fontinalis, assembly GCF_029448725.1. Taxonomy (NCBI): domain Eukaryota; kingdom Metazoa; phylum Chordata; class Actinopteri; order Salmoniformes; family Salmonidae; genus Salvelinus; species Salvelinus fontinalis. Next base: position 22,742,547 of record NC_074695.1, read on the forward strand.
AGTACGGCTTAAAGTGGTCCTATGGACAGATACTCCAATCTCCGCTGTGGAGCTTTGCAGCTCCTTCAGGGGTATCTTTGGTCTCTTTATTGCCTCTCTGATTAATGCCTTCCTTGCCTGGTCCGTGAGTTTTGGTGGGCGGCCCTCTCTTGGCAGGTTTGTTGTAGTGCCATATTCTTTCCCTTTTTAAAATAATGGATATAATGGTGCTCCGTGGGATGTTCAAAGATTCTGATATTTATTTATAACCCAACCCTGATCTGTACTTCTCCACAACTTTGTCCCTGACCTGTTTGGAAAGCTCCTTGGTCTTCATGGTGCTGCTTGCTTGGTGGTGCACCTTGCTTAGTGGTGTTGCAGATTCTGGGGCCTTTCAGAACAGCTGCATATATACTGAGATAATGTGACAGATCATGTGAAACTTAGATTGCACACAGCTGGACTTTGTTTAACTAATTATGTGATTTCTGAAGGTAATTGGTTGCACCAGCTCTTATTTAGGGGCTTCATAACAAAGGGGGTGAATACATATGCATGCACCACTTTGTTTAAAAAAATTATAATAATCATTTAAACAAGTAATTTTTTTCATTTCACTTCACCAATTTCGACTATTTTGCATATGTCCATTACATGAAATCCAAATAAAAATCAATTTAAATTACAGGTTGTAATGCAACCAAATAGGAAAAACGCAGAGGGGGATGAATACTTTTGCAAGGCACTGTAGACAGGTGTGAGCCTTTCCAAATCATGTCCAATCAATTTAATTTACTACAGGTGGACTCCAATCAAGTTGTAGAAACATCTCCAGGATGATCAATGGAAACAGGATGGATCTGAGCCTCATAGCTCATGAATTTCGAGTCTCATAGCAAAGGATGTGAATGGTTATATAAATACGGTATTACTGTATTTTTTTTAAACGTATTTTAATTTTGTCATTATGGGGTATTGTGTGTAGATTGATGAGGAATACAATTAATTGAATCCATTTTAGAATAAGGCTGTAACGTAACAAAATGTGGAATAAGGGAAGGGGTCTGAATAGTTTCTGAATGCACTGTACATTCGATTAGAACGTATTGTAGCTGATTCTACATGACACAGAATCAGAAGATGAGCAACTCACCATATGCTTCTGGCCCTGGAGAAGGTCTTGTCCACTCTGAAAAGAACGAAACAGAGGTGAGAGTTAGTCTGGCTGCTGTCCCTTATTATCCATTTACTGTTGTTCTGTGGAATTGCTGGATTTGGCCAAATTACACTACAAAAACAATAGATTTGTGTTTAAGGTATTGTGCTCGTTAAAAAGCCAGCTTCATACAGCTATTCTAGAAATGATCTGGCTCGAAGGACCAGTGCTAGAACAGCTGTCTAAAGGAGCTGGCCTTTTTAACAATACTTCTCACAATCCAGCCGTCTCAATCTACTATAATCAACCATTGTAATACAGGCGGTAACCCAAGAGACGGGAGCACTGTCAACAACATGAATATTTCATGTTTGTTTGCTTTCTAACAAAGAGAGACAGTGCAGTACACATAGAAATAGAATGAATAGAATGGACTTGGAAGCTCTAACCCTGGTAATGTGAAATGTAAACTAATGGGTACTCTCACAATGGCTGCCTGGTATTGTGATGCAATCATTTCAATGGTAATGTAGAATGTTCATTCAAATGATGCCAACTGACGAGGCTCATGCAATGGAATATATTTTTTGTAATGTCAGTTGAGCTGGCTCAATACATCACAGCACAGATAAGGGTACACTTCCTGATTTAACTTCCTATATAGGTTAAGACAATGTCATCACAAATCTGGGACCAGCACCGTTGCTAGCTACCAGTGCCGTTGCTAGCTACCACAGCTGGTCCCATTGTTGCAAAGAGTTATGGGATATTTAGAATCCCGTTGTCTTAACCTTTGTCATCTTCAACCTAGGCATGGGTGCACTCAAAATGGCTAACATGTCCACCCATTATGCCATCATTGACTTGAATGGAGAGGCCCTTTCTATTCATTCTATTTCTAGGGCAGTACGTAAACACTATAGTACAGAAAATGGGTTGGGGAGTAGCAGTTTCTCTAAATATCTCAGGCCACCTGCTAAAGTGGCACTTGTATGGGTCGGTGCCAGTCCTGCATTTCCTGACCACAAACTCAACTTGATCCATATTGATTGCGCGGCGCACCTGTCTTTCGGACAAGGTATGTATGCATGTATGCATGTATGTATGTATGTATGTAAGAAAGGATTTTATTGTATTTAACTAGGCAAGTCAGTTAAGAACAACATCTTATTTACAATGACGGCCTACCAAAAGGCCTCCTGTGGGGACTGGTGCTGGGATTTAAAAAATAATAATATATATATATATAGGGCAAAACACACCACAACACTACATAAAGACCTAAGACAACAACATTGCATGGCAGCAACACATGACAACACATTATGGAAGCAGCACAACACGGTAGCAGCACAAACATGGTACAAACATTATTGGGCACAGACAACAGCACAAAGGGCAAGAAGATAGAGACAACAATACAGCATGCGAAGCAGCCATAACTGTCAGTAAGAGTGTCCATGATTGAGTCTTTCAATGAAGAGATGGAGATAAAAATATCAGGACTTCCTAAAGACTTCTTATGCTTCAGGTGACTTTCTGAGACCAGATGGGTTCAAATGGCTCTATTCTTATGATCAAATGATCCACCGTGGATGTGAATGAAAGAAACTCCCAGCCTGCTATTCTCAGTTTATGCCAGTAGATGGTACTATGTGTCTTGGTACACAAACCAATTTCTGACATGAAATATTTGGGGGAATTTGGCCTTAGTCTTGCTTTTGAACTCCTACAGTATGCTCTAAGACCAGTGAAGAGGCCCAGCGGTCAATATAACTAAGGGGTTGATGACCTTTAATGATTGTTGGGAACTAGGTTAGTGGGATGTCTAAAAAACCTTCTGCAGATGTCTCCTCTCCTGTGCATCTGATCGCACATTAAAGTTTACCCCCTGCTAGGCTGACAGTACATGATCAGATGTCCAAGGCTCTAGTCAAACGTAGTGCACTATGTAGGGAATAGGGTGCTATTTTGGGACACACTCTAGCTCAACACCCAGTTCACCAGAGGCCCTGAAACCCCCTGACCACAGATAGGCCTCTGACAGGGTCCACCCCAGTCTCCTAGTGGAGCTGCAGGAATCCAGGCCTCTTACTCATCTTTCCAGGGACCTCTGTCTATTTCTCACCAGGATTGGTCTACATTTTCAATGGCATCACAACCCAACTTACATCCCAGGAACCCCAGTGCTGTTACTGGAAATAGAGCTGGTTTGAAAACAACTGATGGGTGACCTCTCTCTGCATCACAAGATAGGCATATTTGTAATTTGAGTTAGAATAGCTTGTTATACAAACAGCAAGTAAGCAAAAACAAACAAGTCAATCACTATCATTCTCAGCCACTTTCAACTTAAACCTTCAACCTTGTCTATGTATAGGATGAATCTTTCAGCGAAACCCGCCTAAGTACTTTAGTAGACATGGTTGATAGAAATAACGTCATGGAATAGTTTACAGCAGTACTTTTTCACTGATATTGTGTTAATTTTGAAGGAAAGCCCCATGTGGTTCCTTTACAGAACCAAGAAAACTCTTAAAGCAACTTCCTCCTTCTCAGAAAATAGATCCTCACTGAGGGGAAACAATGATTCAGAGGGGTAATGAATGTTAATTGTACTTTCACAAATCACTGTCCTCCTCATTCTTAAAGGACTATTGTCAGGCTGTTACAATAGTCCTGAGGGTGCTGTATGCCTGACACACATACTGTAGATAAAAACATTGTACAGTATAGAAAATACATACAACTCCTTCGTCAGAAACAATAATATTATTACATTTCTTGGGAGGAGTCTGCATTAACTTAATCTGGATCTTATTGTAAGAAGGGTAGTGCAGGCTTTCTTAGCATCACAAGCATAATATTTTCTAATCTTCACATTTGGGTGAGACCCACTTCTCAGGTTGCCTGGAATTCCCATAAAATGAAATCGGCTAAATTCTTGGCCAGTGGCTCCAACCTAAAATACCTGCTGGGAATATGTTCTATCCTGTTCTGTTCTCGACTATGGAAGGGGTTGGTCAACATAATAATGTGATTTGACACCCACATTGAGACCGAACACGGGTTGCATGCTAGTGCAAAAAGAAGCTTTGTATCACTTCAAAACAAGATTGTGGCATCACTGAACACTAAGCTACAGTACACACTAAGCTACAGTTCACAGTAAGCTACAGATCACAGTAAGCTACAGTACACACTAAGCTACACTAAGCTGCAGTACACACTAAGCTACAGTACACACTAAGCTACAGTACACACTAAGCTACAGTACACACTAAGCTACAGTACACACAAAGCTACAGTACACACAAAGCTACAGTACACACAAAGCTACAGTACACACAAAGCTACAGTACACACTAAGCTACAGTACACACTAAGCTACAGTACACACTAAGCTACAGTACACACTAAGCTACAGTACACACTAAGCTACATTACATACTAAGCTACATTACATACTAAGCTACATTACACACTAAGCTACAGTACACACTAAGCTACACTAAGCTACAGTACACACTAAGCTACAGTACACACTAAGCTACAGTACACACTAAGCTACATTACACACTAAGCTACATTACACACTAAGCTACATTACACACTAAGCTACATTACACACTAAGCTACATTACACACTAAGCTACAGTACACACTAAGCTACATTACACACTAAGCTACACTAAGCTACAGTACACAGTAAGCTACAGTACACACTACGTGTACATTTACATATTTGTTTGGCAATGTGGACATACTTGTCAACTATCATTGTACATACTGAAGAAGACATGTTGTCAGATAAAATATTAAACTGGATCAGGACAAGAACATGATAGGGGCAGGACATACAGAGTTTAAAAATCTGCCATTGAATTGTGGGGTGTGTGAAGGGGGTGTGAGTGTTTGTGTACATAGTGTATGTACAGTCCAGTATGGGTGTTTGTTTTTCATGCTGTAGGAGGTGTAGCCTTCTGTACTTGACATGATAATTGCCCTAGTTTGATTGACTGGGTGAGGGGTAAGTCAATACAAAAGGAATAACAAGCAATAATGGAGGAGAAACTAAGCATTTGTGAAGGCAAAAAGTCCTATAATAGTCTAATGTCAGACATTGTATAAGACTAGTCATTATGTTGCTAATGATAATATCCAAAAGTAAATGTTTCCACAACAATGAAACCTGACCTTTATCTGACTCAGTATCAGTGCAATCAGCACAAAGTGGAATCCCAGTACCAGGCCAGGGCCAAACTGTAACCTTTTAAGCTAACCCTTCCCCTAATCAGAACCCTAACTCCTTAACCTAACTCCTAAACTTAACCCTAACCCCTAGCGAGCTAGATAATGTTAGCCACCTAGCTAGAATTCGTAACGTATTGCATCGTTTGCAAATTCGTAACATATTGTACGTTTTTACTTGTACCCCTTTTTCTCCCCAATTGGTAGTTACAGTCTTGTCCTATCGCTGCAACTCCCTTATGGGCTCGGGAGAGGCGAAGGTCAAGAGACTTGTGTCCTCAGAAACATGACCCTGCCAAGCTACACTGCTTCTTGACACACTGCTCACTTAACCCGGAAGCCAGCCGCACCAATATGTCGGAGGAAACACCGTCCACACGGCCCGCCACAAGTATTCGCTCGAGCACGATGGGACAAGGCTGGTCAAACCCTCCCTTAACTCGGACGATGCTGGGCCAATTGTGCGCTGCCTCATTTATATTTCACCCTCTTAGCTGTTTCACAACACCTGCAGATCTGCAGTCCACATTTATTTATCTGAGGGGACTAGCTCTACTCATCCATAACTTTTTACTTATCAACCTAGAACTAACTAAAGCCACTGCTTCTATTGTTTGGGGACAATGTGGTTAAGGCAAAAACGAAAGTAGGGTGGTTGGTTTGCGTGGATGGGTGGATGGGTGGGCGTATAATGTGAACGTCTAGCAACCCGAAGGTTGCGAGTTTGAATCTCATCATGGACAACTTTAGCATTTTAGCAAATTATACAACTTTTCAATTACTTACTACTTTTTAGCTACTGTGCAACTACTTACCATGTTAGCTAACCCTTCCCCTAACCCAGACCTTAAGTAACCATTTGCCTTATGTAACCGTACAAAGCGTAACATACTAAACGGAGCGTCTCGGATTTACATACAGAATAATATGAAATGCTATGAGCCCAGGTTGATCATAGCTTCCACCGTGACATGGGATCTCACTTCAGGCAACTGGGTAAGGCCGTGTCTACACTTGACATTTACATGCGACTTCTGCTATCAGAATACAAAGATCGCATTGAAAAGACAGGTGCACAAAATTCACATTGCAGTCTGATTGTGTTCAGATCTGGCTGCCCACCTTCTGACACATTGGGTGCGGATTTCTCCTGTCTGGACGCAATCAGGCTACCGAAAGAGCATACAATGGGCGAATTCATCAGCACTATGCCCACAAGTCTGTGTTATGGGAGCGAGAGGCACCTTCTCATTATAAAGTTGGGGGAAATACGTTCCTAGTGTGTGAGGAACGTGTTTGCTGGGCTCATAAATGCTGTTGAGAAGAAAAAAAAAATTTGTGGGGGGGGGCTACAGTTATGCTAACCTGTTTGCAATCCCTTGCTAGCTTGTTGGCTAGCTACAGAACTGCCATCAAATCAATCAAATACACATATTTAGCAGATGTTATTGCGGGTGTAGCGAAATGCTTGTGTTCATAGCTCCAACAGTGCAGTAGTATCTATCAATTCACAACAATATACATCTCTAAAAGTTAAAGAATGGATTTATGAAAAAGACAAATATTAGGACGAGCAATGTCGGAGTGGCATTGACTAAAATACAGTAGAATAGAATACAGTATATACATATGAGATGAGTAAAGCAGTATGTAAACATTATTAAAGTGACTAGTGTTCCATTATTAAAGTGGCCAGAGATTCCATGTCTATGTAGATAGGGCAGCAGCCTCTAAGGTGCAGGGTTGAGTAACCAGGTGGTAACCGGCTAGTGATGGCTATTTAACAGTCTGATGGCCTTGAGATGTAAGCTGTTTTTCAGTCTCTCGGTCCCAGCTTTGATGCACCTGTACTGACCTCGCCTTCTGGATGATAGCGGGATGAACAGGCCATGGCTCGGGGGGTTGATGTCCTTGATGATCTATTTGGCCTTCTTGTGACATCGGGTGCTGTAGGTGTCCTGGAAGTCCGGCAGTGAGCCCGTGGTGATGCGTAGGGCAGACCGTACCACCCTCTGGAGAGCCCTGCGATTGTGGGTGGTGCAGTTGCCGTACCAGGCGGTGATACAGCCAGACAGGATGCTCTCAATTGTGCATCTGTAAACATGTCTGAGTGTCTTAGGGGCCAAGCTGAATTTCTTCAGCCTCCTTCTTCACCACACTGTCTGTGTGGGTGGACCATTTCAGATTGTCACTGATGTGTACGCCGAGGAACTTGAAGCTTTCCACCTTCTCCACTGCAGTCCCATCGGTGTGGATATGGACCTGTTCCCTCTGCTGTTTCCTGAAGTCCACGATCAGCTCCTTCATTTTGTTGACATTGAGGGAGAGGTTATTTTCCTGGACCCACTCTGCCAGGGCCCTCACCTCCTCACTCCCTGTAGGCTGTCTCGTCAATGTTGGTAATCAGGCCTACTACTGTTGTGTCGTCTGCAAACTTGATGATTGAGTTGAAGGGGTGCTTATTGAGTCAGAGGCGTGCTGATTGAGTCGGAGGCGTGCTGATTGCGTCGGAGGCGTGCTGATTGCGTCGGAGGCGTGCTGATTGAGTCGGAGGCGTGCTGATTGAGTCGGAGGCGTGCTGATTGAGTCGGAGGCGTGCTGATTGAGTCGGAGGCGTGCTGATTGAGTCGGAGGCGTGCTGATTGAGTCGGAGGCGTGCTGATTGAGTCGGAGGCGTGCTGATTGAGTCGGAGGCGTGCTGATTGAGTCGGAGGCGTGCTGATTGAGTCGGAGGCGTGCTGATTGAGTCGGAGGCGTGCTGATTGAGTCGGAGGCGTGCTGATTGAGTCGGAGGAGTGCTGATTGAGTCGGAGGCGTGCTGATTGAGTCGGAGGCGTGCTGATTGCGTCGGAGGCGTGCTGATTGCGTCGGAGGCGTGCTGATTGCGTCGGAGGCGTGCTGATTGCGTCGGAGGCGTGCTGATTGCGTCGGAGGCGTGCTGATTGCGTCGGAGGCGTGCTGATTGCGTCGGAGGCGTGCTGATTGCGTCGGAGGCGTGCTGATTGCGTCGGAGGCGTGCTGATTGCGTCGGAGGCGTGCTGATTGCGTCGGAGGCGTGCTGATTGCGTCGGAGGCGTGCTGATTGCGTCGGAGGCGTGCTGATTGCGTCGGAGGCGTGCTGATTGAGTCGGAGGCGTGCGTGGCCACACAGTCATGGGTGAACATGGGTTGTTGTGCTATTATCATATTTGGCCTATTCCACCGTTTGCAGAATACATACTGGCATTTAAAATGATATAGCGCGTAAAAAGGGAATTAGGACACTATGTGGGCATGGTGGACACATTTAAATGTAAGTGTAGACGCATGATGTGTTCGGAATTCCATGATCAGAACATCATGACCAGAATATAAAAACTGCATTAACTGTCAAGTGTAGACACAGCCTAATACACACAATTCCACTCTGCATTTTAAATGCAGAATAAAATTTGAATAATGACTCTTATATTCCCCATGCAAACTATTTAAAGCTGACAGTTAGCTGTACGACATTGTGTTTTTGTGCATACATCATTCGCATCATGGACATGTGCTTTCTAAAGGTTTTGTAACCATGAATTCAAAGGCTCTATGTTCTGTATAAAATAGCGTTCACTGAAATGAAAGGTGGCTGAATATCTTGAGGTGGTTGAATGTCTATTCTGCATTTAAATAAAGCTGATTCTATCCTTCACCCTTCCTCTATTCAGCTGACTAGAAGAACTGTGATGAAAGTAGAAACTAACTGGGAATCATTCAAAATACAGTACCAGTCAAATATTTTGACACACCTACTTATTCAAGGGCTTTTCTTTATTTTTACTATTTTCTACACTGTAGAATAATAGTGAAGACATCAAAACTGAAAAACAAATATGGAATCATGTAGTAACCAAAAAGTGTTAAACAAATCAAAACATATTTTAGATTCTTCAAAGTAGCCACCCTTTGTCTTGATTCTTGATTACAGCGTTGCACACTCTTGGCATTCTCTCAACCAGCTTCACCTGGAATGCTTTTCCAACAGTCTTGAAGGAGTTCCCACATATGCTGAGCACTTGTTGGCTGCTTTTCCTTCACTCTGCGGTCCAACTCATCCCAAACCATCTCAATTGGGTTGAGGTCGGGTGATTGTGGAGGCCAGATGCAGCACTCCATCACTCTCCTTCTTGTTCAAATAGCCATTACACAGCCTGAAGGTGTGTTGGGTCATTGTCCTGATGAAAAACAAATTATAGTCCCACTAAGCGCAAACCACATGGGATGGCGTATATTACTGCAGAATGCTGTGGTAGCCATGCTGGTTAAGTGTTTCTTGAATTCTAAATAAATTACAGTGACAGTGTAACCAGCTAAGCACTCCCAAACCATCACACCTCCTCCTTCATGCCTCGCAGTGGGAACCACACATGTGGAGATCATCCGTTCACCTTTCCTGTGGCGGTCTTTGTGAGAGCCAGTTTCATCATATCGTTTGAAGGTTTTTGCAAATGCACTTGAAGAAACTAAAGTTCTTGAAATTTTCCGGATTGACTGACCTTCATGTCTTAAAGTAATGATGGACTGTCGTTTCTCTTTGCTTATTTGAGCTGTTCTTGCCATAATATGGACTTGGTCTTTTACCAAATAGGGATATCTGTATACCACCCCTACCTTGTCACAACACAACTGATTGACTCAAATGCATTAAGAAGGACAAAAATTGCACAAATTAACTTTTAACAAGGCACACCTGTTAATTCAAATGCATTCCAGGTGACTACCTCATGAAGCTGGTTGAGAGAATGCCAACACTGCAAAGCTGTCTTCAAGACAAAGGGTGGCTACTTTGAAGAATTTAGATTTATTAAAACTTTTTTGGTTACTACATGATTCCATTTGTGTTATTTCATTGTTTTGATGTCTTCATTATTATTCCACAATGTAGAAAATAGTAAAAATAAAGTAAAACCCTGGAATGAGTAGGTGTATCCAAACTTTTGACTGGTACTGTAGATCGGAAAGAAATAATTACAAAAAGCCTCTGAACAACGGCTTCCGTACCATCCTCCAATTCAATGTCTGAATTTCACTATTGTTGTTAGCCAATAGTTGTATGAGCCCAGGTCTAGAGCCAGCAGGCTCTGTACTATATAACATGGGCAGCTGAATGAGCCCATTGATGGAGTAAATGAGAGTGAAGTGGCTGAATGTGCACATTGATGCTCTGGTACAGTGGAGTACAGTGAGGCTGTGTGGCTGGGACTGTGAACACACACTGGTACAAGAGCAGAGCAGAGTAGAGCAAGGCCATGCTAACAGGGCGAGGCTATGCCATTGCTGGCCTGGCTATAACAGATGACACCAGTCACCTCTGAGACACACACACACACATACACACACACAACCTCAGGAGCCTGAAGGTCAGCACACTTGTTTGGTAACACATGTCTTAAACCATGCATCATTAAGCCTTGATCAGAAACATGACAGCTGTCATAGCTTCTATGATAATTCTTGACAAATGGCCGTGGTCCAAAGTTCTATCTTTGCTGGCTAACCAACTAGCTACAGTAGCTGAGATCTATACATTCTGTTATTACAGGAGCACTGTGTACAGGCATCAATTACAGTATACACACAACTGCAGTGTACACACAACTGAAACAACACTTCCCACCTGTTCTGTGCAAGTCATTATTATGGATCCAAGTTCATCTCATGCTTTTCCCTGTTCCTCTAAAGCAGGGTACAGTAGCAGTCCATTGTGAATATCAATGTGAATGTCAGTGTGAATATAAATACTGTTAACAGTGATTGACTGGCACCCTCTCCAGCCCTCTTGTATGGCATAGATATCCTGCTTGTTTTGCCCTACGCCTTGCCATGTATTCATTGACTGATCTTTTGTCATGCAAACTTGACCATGACAAAGAAATTATGCCCACTCCATGTTGTTTTTGTATAGGGATGGGCATGGTTATTTAAATATTTGAATATCCGAATAGACTTTTGTATTTCTTTTCTTTTTCTATTCTTTTTTTTTTATCTACCTTTTTCTCCCCAATTTCATGGTATCCAATTGTTAGTAGTTAATGTCTTGTCTCAACGCTACAACTCCCGTACAGGCTCAGGAGAGACGAAGGTCAAGAGCCATGCATCCTCCGAAACACAACCCAACAAAGCCGTACTGCTTCTTAACACAGCGCGCATCCAACCCGGAAGCCAGCCGCACCAATGTGTCGGAGGAAACACCGTACACCTAGCGACCTGGTCAGCACGCACCGTGCCCGGCCCACCACAGGAGTCGCTAGTGTGCGATGAGACAAGGATATCCCTACTGGCCAAATCCTACCTAACCCGGAGGACGCTAGGCCAATTGTGCGTCGCCCCATGGACCTCCCTGCCGCGGCCGAACCCAGAGTCTCTGGTGCACAGCTAGCACTGTGATACAGTGCCTTAGACCACTGCGCCACCCAGGAGGCCCTTGGACTTTTCTATTTGATTACTTGGGAGAGTATTACATTTTGAGAAGAAAAAAATACAGGCCTATTAACAATGACAAGGCTTCAAATGATCTATGTGGCGTTGCTAAATAGCCTACAAGGATAGACCATTACATTTGAAATGTAAATAAAACAACAGTTTTATGACAGTTTTTATGAGTGCTCCCCATAAGAAAAATGCACAGGTAACCTATAGCCTCGTTTGACAAGATAATCGATCCATCTGACAGGTCATATCAAGAAGCTGATTAAACAGCATGATCATTACACAGGTGCACCTTGTTGCAGGCATAAATGATCTAACTAGCACAAGTCGGTTTGTCTACTTCCTTTCTCTCCCTCTCTGCCACACATATAGACTGTCACACACACCGGCCCCTGCTCGTCTCTTGCCCCTCCCCCAACCTCCATCTGAAACAAGCAGAGCACAGCTCACCGGCTTTCTTGAGTCGCCCGAGCAAGTCTTAATTGAAGTAGAAAAAATAATAATTACAAAATTAAAACTCATGTATTTCGACTATCCAGATATTCGAAAATATAATGATAATGAAATAATTTCAAATGCCCATCCCTATTTGTGTGTTCTGTAGAGATTCGAGAATTCCATTATTTTTTTAAACTCAAACACACACAAGGTTGGATACAACGCTCTTGTGAGAAAGTGGCATCGTGCGCTTGTAGGTGAATATTGGTTCTAAACAACAATAAAGTATCCCTCAGTAAAAGTAAGGCATCTTTCATTCAATTGACCAGGACTATCATTGAAGGAAGTTCCTCTACTCAAATCAGCTGACTGCTTTGCTATAAATCTACCATTTGTTGCTGGTCTGCTCCACTTTCACAACAATGAGCCTTCCACTCTGCTGTTCTTGAACAGAGTCTACACAAACGGATCCATGTCTTTTATCCCCTCAGTCCTTTGCAAATGCACTGTAGCAAAAATAACAGGAGGGGAGAGATCCATAGTGAGCGCATGCAGCCTCTCTGTCTGTGTGTCTGGTCTTGAGCCATGGGGGGAGATGAGTGTGTGTTCAGGCGGAGGTGTTGCTAACATTTACGATAGCAAATTTCAACTTACAAAAAAAAATAACGTTTTCATCTTTTGAGCTTCTAGTCATGAAATCTATGCAGCCTACTCAATCACTTTTTATAGCTACTGTTTACAGGCCTCCTGGGCCCTACACAGCGTTCCTCACTGAGTTCCCTGAATTCCTATCAGACCTTGTAGTCATAGCAGATAATATTCCAATTTTTGATGATTTTAATATTCACATGGAAAAGTCCACAGACCCACTCCAAATGGCTTTCGGAGCCATCATCGACTCAGTAGGTTTTGTCCAACATGTCTCTGGACCTACTCACTGTCACAGTCATACTCTGGACCTAGTTTTGTCCCATGGAATAAATGTTGTGGATCTTAATGTTTTTCCTCATAATCCTGGACTATCGGACCACCATTTTATTACGTTTGCAATCGCAACAAATAATCTGCTTAACCAAGGAGCATCAAAAGTCGTGCTATAAATTCTCAGACAACACAAAGATTCCTTGATGCCCTTCCAGACTCCCTCTGCCTACCCAAGGACGTCAGAGGACAAAAATCAGTTAACCACCTAACTGAGGAACTCAATTTAACCTTGCGCAATACCCTAGATGCAGTTGCACCCATAAAAGCTAAAAACATTTGTCATAAGAAACTAGCTCCCTGGTATACAGAAAATACCCGAGCTCTGAAGCAAGCTTCCAGAAAACTGGAACGGAAATGGCGCCACACCAAACTGGAAGTCTTCCGACTAAATTGGAAAGACAGTACCGTGCAGTATCGAAGAGCCCTCACTGCTGCTCGATCATCCTACTTTTCAACTTAAAACCTGTTAAGGCTAGGGGGTGCTGTTGTCACTATTTATGGAAATCGTGTAATTTTTGAAACGGCTTCCTACAAAATTCTTGATCGTACAATATGCATATTATTATTATTATTGGATAGAAAACAGTCTATAGTTTCTATAGCCGTTGAAATTTTGTCTCTGAGTGGAACAGAACTCATTCTACAGCAATTTCCCTGACATGGAGTCAGATTTCACACATTTTGGCCCCTGTTCTGGAGTCAGTTTTAAGGCCACTGTTATTGCTATGAGTATACGGACACTGCTTACGTCTTCCCCTGGATGCCTTTACGTGATGACGCTTTGAATGGTATCGATTGCCCAATCACAGCCCCTATAAAACAAAAACACGTGTAGGTAGGAACTCTTTTCTAGGTGCGTCAGGCGCGCGGAGGACACCGACCTACTGTTTTTCCAAGCATTAGTGTAGCCAGTTATATTTCTCTGGTCATGTTTCTACTCGTTATAGGAGTTAAAAACATCATAAGGTAGTTAATTTAAAGCGTTTTATAGCAATTTATATCCGTTTAGTGCGATTTTGGGACATTTATTTCTGAGACACTGTGAATCTCTGGGCACCGTTCCAGTTCATGCCGAACGCAATGTGCATTTCTACATGGCAAGAGGACAGCTTTCGACCAAAAGACGATTAGACCCAAGAAAGGATTCTTTGACCAAGATTCTGATGGAAGAACAGCTCAAAGTAGGAACAATTTATTATGATAAATCGTGTTTCTGTCGAAAAATGTTAATGGCTTAGGACGCCATCTTTTTTGACGTAGCTTCGCTTGGCGCAAACTGTATTGAAAAGTAAGGATAATTAAAAAAATGTAAATCCGCGATTGTATTAAGAATTAAATTGTCTATCAATCGCTGTCCACCCTATATTTTTTAGTCACGTTTATGAGTATTTATGTATACGACTACATCACTGTCTAATGTGGCGCAGGACATTTTCTGACCAGCTGGGCTACTTTTCTCATTGTCTAATCATGATTTTGGTGGCTAAATATGCACATTTTCAAACAAACTGTATATGTATGTTGTAATGTGATGTTACAGGAGTGTCATCTGAAGAATTCTGAGAAGGTTAGTGAAAAAATTAATATATTTTGGCGATGTTTACGTTATCGCTCTCTTTGGCTAGAATCAATGCTGGTGTAATGTTTGCACATGTGCTATGCTAATATAACGATTTATTGTGTTTTCGCTGTAAGACACTTAGAAAATCTGAAATATTGTCTGTATTCACAGGATCTGTGTCTTTCGATTAGTGTATGCTGTGTATTTTTACGAAATGTTTGATGATTAGTAGTTAGGTAAACACGTTGCTCATTGTATTTATTCTAGTCCATTTGTGACGGTGGGTGCAATTGTAAACTATGACATCTACCTGAAATATGCACATTTTTCTAACAAAACCTATACTATACCATAAATATGTTATCAGACTGTCATCTGATGAGCTTTTTTCTTGGTTAGTGGCTATCAATATCTTAGTTTAGCCGAATTGGTGATAGCTACTGGTGTTGGTGGACAAAGAAAAGATGGTGGATTATGCTAATGTGTTTAGCTAATAGATTTACATCTTTACATATTGTGTCTTCCCTGTAAAACATTTAAAAAATCGGACATGTTGGCTGGATTCACAAGATCTGTGTCTTTCATTAGCTGTATTGGACTTTAATGTGTGAAAGTTAAATATTAAAAAAAAAATAATAATTGAATTTCGCGGCTCTGCCTTTTCAGTGGGGGGGGGGGGGGGGGTGCCGCTATTTTTTGATACTGTCGCAAAGCTAACTAAAAAGCAGTATTCCCCAAGTGAGGATGGCTTTCACCTCAGCAGTAATAAATTCATGAACTTTTTTGAGGAAAAGATCATGATCATTAGAAAGCAAATTATGGACTCCTCTTTAAATCTGCGTATTCCTCCAAAGCTCAGTTGTCCTGAGTCTGCACAACTCTGCCAAGACCTAGGATCAAGAGAGACACTCAAGAGTTTTAGTACTATATCTCTTGACACAATTATGAAAATAATCATGGCCTCTAAACCGTCAAGCTGCATACTGGACCCTATTCCAACTAAACTACTGAAAGAGCCGCTTCCTGTGCTTGGCCCTCCTATGTTGAACATAATAAATGTCTCTCTATCCACCGGATGCGTACCAAACTCACTAAAAGTGGCAGTAATAAAGCCTCTCTTGAAAAAGCCAAACCTTGATCCAGAAAATATAAAAAACTATCGGCCTATATCGAATCTTCCATTCCTCTCAAAACATTTTGAAAAAGCTGTTGCGCAGCAACTCACTGCCTTCCTGAAGACAAACAATGTATACGAAATGCTTCAGTCTGGTTTTAGATCCCATCATAGCACTGAGACTGCACTTGTGAAGGTTGTAAATGACCTTTTAATGGCATCAGACCGAGGCTCTGCATCTGTCCTCGTGCTCCTAGATCTTAGTGCTGCCTTTGATACCATAGATCCCCACATTCTTTTGGAGAGACTAGAAACCCAAATTGTTCTACACGGACAAGTTCTGGCCTGGTTTAGATCTTATCTGTCGGAAAGATATCAGTTTGTCCTCTGACAAATCAACTGTAAATTTCGGTGTTCCTCAAAGTTCCGTTTTAGGACCACTATTGTTTTCACTATATATTTTACCTCTTGGGGATGTCATTCGAAAACATAATGTTAACTTTCACTGCTATGCGGATGACACACAGCTGTACATTTCAATGAAACATGGTGAAGCCCCAAATTGCCCTCGCTAGAAGCCTGTGTTTCAGACATAAGGAAGTGGATGGCTGAAAACGTTTTACTTTTAAACTCGGACAAAACAGAGATGCTTGTTCTAGTTCCCAAGAAACAAAGAGATCTTCTGTTGCATCTGACAATTAATCTTGATGGTTGAAAAGTCGTCTCAAATAAAACTGTGAAGGACCTCGGCGTTACTCTGGACCCTGATCTCTCTTTTGACGAACATATCAAGACTGTTTCAAGGACAGCTTTTTTCCATCTACGTAACATTGCAAAAATCAGAAACTTTCTGTCCAAAAATGATGCAGAAAAATTAATCCATGCTTTTGTTACTTCTAGGTTAGACTACTGCAATGCTCTACTTTCCGGCTACCCGGATAAAGCACTAAATAAACTTCAGTTAGTGCTAAATACGGCTGCTAGAATCCTGACTAGAACCAAAAAATGTGATATATTACTCCAGTGCTAGCCTCCCTACACTGGCTTCCTGTTAAGGCAAGGGCTGATTTCAAGGTTTTACTGCAAACCTACAAAGCGTTACATGGGCTTGCTCCTACCTATCTTTCTGAGTTGGTCCTGCCGTACATACTTACACGTACGCTACGGTCACAAGACGCGGGCCTCCTAATTGTCCCTAGAATTTCTAAGCAAACAGCTGGAGGCAGGGCTTTCTCCTATAGAGCTCCATTTTTATGGAATGGTCTGCCTACCTATGTGAGAGATGCAGACTCGGTCTCAACCTTTAAGTCTTTACTGAAGACTCATCTCTTCAGTAGGTCATATGATTGAGTGTAGTCTGGCCCAGGAGTGTGAAGGTGAACGGAAAGGCTCTGGAGCAACGAACCGCCCTTGCTGTCTCTGCCTGGCCGGTTCCCCTCTCTCCACTGGGATTCTCTGCCTCTAACCCTATTACAGGGGCTGAGTCACTGGCTTACTGGTGCTCTTTCATGCCGTCCCTAGGAGGGGTGCGTCACTTGAGTGGGTTGAGTCACTGACGTGATCTTCCTGTCCGGGTTGGCGCCCCCCCCTTGGGTTGTGCCGTGGCGGAGATCTTTGTGGGCTATACTCGGCCTTGTCTCAGGATGGTAAGTTGGTGGTTGAAGATATCCCTCTAGTGTTGTGGGGGTTGTGCTTTGGCAAAGTGGGTGGGGTTATATCCTTCCTGTTTGGCCCTGTCCGGGGGTATCATCGGATGGGGCCACAGTGTCTCCTGACCCCTCCTGTCTCAGCCTCCAGTATTTATGCTGCAGTAGTTTATGTGTCGGGGGGCTAGGGTCAGTTTGTTATATCTGGAGTCCTTCTCCTGTCGTGTCCTGTGTGAATTTAAGTATGCTCTCTCTAATTCTCTCTTTCTCTCTTTCTCGGAGGACCTGAGCCCTAGGACCATGCCTCAGGACTACCTGGCATGATGACTCCTTGCTGTCCCTAGTCCACCTGGCCGTGCTGATGCTCCAGTTTCAACTGTTCTGCCTGCGGCTATGGAACCCTGACCTGTTCACCGGACATGCTACCTGTCCCAGACCTGCTGTTTCCAACTCTCTAGAGACAGCAGGAGCGGTAGAGATACTCTTAATGATCAGCTATGAAAGCGAACTGACATTTACTCCAGAGGTGCTGACTTGCTGCACTCTCGACAACTACTGTGATTATTATTATTTGACCATGCTGGTCATTTATGAACATTTGAACATCTTGGCCATGTTCTGTTATAATCTCCACCCGGCACAGCCAGAAGAGGACTGGCCACCACTCATAGCCTGGTTCCTCTCTAGGTTTCTTCCTAGGTTTTGGCCTTTCTAGGGAGTTTTTCCTAGCCACTGTGCTTCTGCACCTGCATTGCTTGCTGTTTGGGGTTTTAGGCTGGGTTTCTGTACAGCTCTTTGAGATATCAACTGATGTAAGAAGGGCTATATAAATACATTTGATTTGTTTTGATTCAGATCTGGGACAAAGACATACCTCACTGTTTATTTCATGAGTCCCATGAAGAGTGTATGAGGAAGGGGATGTGAGCTGTGTGCTAAGGGAGAGACCATGTAGGAGACTACAACATGGAGGAGACTACAAAGAGATGACAAATTAAACTGTCTCATTTAGTATATGACAGAGACAGAGCCCGTGGCTCACCATGTATTGGGCTGGTCTGCTCGGGGGAAACCAACCCACAACCCATGTTTCGTGTACACAAAATCCCCTGCATGGAGACAGCAGTCAGAAAGAGACCTCTAAAAAAAGGAACTGAGTAGGACTGACTACCACAGCACCACATAATAAACTGTACAGTATACTATGTCAATAAATCCATTGGATTGTGAACAGACTCGATTCTGAGAGGATGGCATACCCATATCAGTATTCATGAAATGTACCTCAATAAATATCTTACATGAGGTGGAAACTAAAAACATTCAAAGGATTATGTGACAAATGGTGTTGGAAGCCCTGATTTGGAGATGAGGAGCTGCTCCTCTGACATTTAAATGAGACAAAGTAGAGTGACGGAAATACCAATCTATAGACAGAATAGTTTAATTCCTCACAGTGAATGCCAAAGGGATGAAGGGGAGGATACAGTGGATGTCACCTGGTGACGTGGGAAATCAGACTGACCTATCAAAATGCCAAAAGTGCAAACAAAGTGGAAAGTGCCAACAGATATACAATTAAAATACTCCTAATTCTTCAAATCTGTTTTCCACAAACAACTGGAACAATCTCTATTCCTCAGGTTTGCACACTCTGAATGATAGGGACACGCACGTACACACATGTCCTTGAGAGAAGCTATTTGGACATACTATAGAGCACCTGTTACAGTTTGCCACATTTTTCAGATGTAAGTGGTATATTTTCAAAACGTCAAAAGTACAAAAATCTAAACTGATAATACTTTTAATACCCCCTATCTTATGTTCAGAACCCTTGCAATATTTGATTAAATAAAGTATAATTTTCCATACAGTATTTGACTATTTTTTTAATAATTTGTATCCAATGGCAGGTTGTGAGCATGTTGAGAAATACTGTATGTCAGTCTTACAGTTTCATTATCCTCAGATAGCATATTTGTAGGACAAATCATCCCAAATAGGGGTATTGAAAAGCAGTTGGCTACTGTAAAAACATAGCACGGTGGTGTATGCCATTTCTGCTCCATGCAACATTGTACAAGATCACCTTTCGATGATACTTGTCGACTGATACAGTATTGCCTGTCTCTGTGCTTAAAATTCATCAGCTTACAGTGAGTGTATCAATGAAATTCAGATAATGAGTGGAATATATTGTTATATACAACCCAGGTATTATACCAGTGCATTGTACACTACACCATAGTTCCAAATGGTAGCACATAGTGACTCTTTCCACTTGTTCCTATTAAAGCATACTGGCTGATGGAGAATGGTGATAGTGTATCAGTTGTCGGAGAAAGTCACATAGAAAAGGTGATCTTGTACAATGTGCAGAAATGGCACACAACACCATGCTACATTTTTACAGTAGCCAACTGCTTTACAATACCCCTTATTTCTGATGATTTGTCCTATGTATGTACTGTATGAGGATAACGAAACTGTAAGACTGACATTTCATAACATGCTCACAACTTGCCATTGGATGCAAATTATTTAAAAAAAATTGCATGTCAAGTTACAGTCAAAAATTGTATGGAAAATTATATTTACCATCCACTATTCTTTATATTCAGTTCATTAAAAATAATTGTTTTGAAATGTGTATCGCCTTTTTGCTATTGGATTAAATGGTAGTTTAAAGCTCCAGTGCTTTTCCTGTGTTTTATATAGATTTCCACACTATGAGGTTGGAATAATTCAGTGAAATTCAGCCTGTTGTGGTGGGATGGAGTTTTGATAGACCAATAAGAGAGTGTTTCCCTCCTGACAGACCACTGTCAGACAGAACTTGCTAAATTCTTGCTTGAGAAATTGTTCTTTGCTAAGAAGCATTTTTTTTAAAACATTTTTGACCGTTTTTATTGAAAACAATCACAGTAAGGTATTTAATTGTTACCCAGAAATGATTTGATATTGAGATACAAACGGCTGCATTGGACCTTTAAATTACTAAATGGTAAGTCTATCTGATACATTGGTGACTAAACAAAATGTTCTCATATTTCATGGAAAACTTTGATTTTGGATGAATGACTCAGGTGTAAAACCGCACTGAATGCACAAATTAAGGTTCTAAACATAAGATGGGGGCATAAGTGTTATCAGTTTTGAGTTTTGTACTTAGAGATTTGAAAATATACCACTTAGATCAAATTTTTTGGGGACAAAGTGATTGAAAAATGTTTTATGTACAGAAACTTTGATTGTACATTCATTGGGGTTTCACATATCTTTCACCCCTGAGTCAACCCACCTCTACCATCCGATCCATTGGCCAGCATGTATTCACTGGAAAATAAACTGGATGATCTCTGTTTGAGATATCTTATGTTTCACCGAGTCATGGCTGAATGAAGACATGGAGCTGGCTTGGTTTTCCATGCATTGGCAGGACAGAACAGCTACATCTGGTAAGACGAGGGGTGGGGGTGTGTATCTATTTGTCAATAACAACTGGTGCGCAATGTCTAATATTAAAGAAGTCTCGAGGTATTGCTCGCCTGAGATAGTGTGATCTACAGCTTATCATAGGGTACTCTATCTACCAAGATAATTTTCATCTACTGTATATTATTTGTAGCCGTCTATTTATCACCACAAACCGATGCTGACACTAAGACCACACTCAACGAGCTGTATAAAGCCATAAGCAAACAAGAAAATACTCATCCAGAAGTGGTGCTCCTAGTGGCCGGGGGACTTTAATGCAGGCAAACTTAAATCCGTTTTACTTCATTTCTACCAGCATATCACAGGTGCAAGCAGAGGGGAAAAAAACTCTAGACCACCTTTACTCAACACACAGAGGTGCATACAAAGCTCTCCCTTGCCCTCCATTTGGAAAATCTGACCATAATTCTATCCTCCTGATTCCTGCTTACAAGCAAAAACTAAAGCAGGAA
This sequence comes from Salvelinus fontinalis, assembly GCF_029448725.1. Taxonomy (NCBI): domain Eukaryota; kingdom Metazoa; phylum Chordata; class Actinopteri; order Salmoniformes; family Salmonidae; genus Salvelinus; species Salvelinus fontinalis. The sequence continues at coordinate 22,764,082 of NC_074695.1, forward strand.
GTACCAGTGACTCACTCAATATGGAAATGGTCAGATGACGCGGATGTAATGCTACAGGACGGTTTTGCTAGCACAGACTAGAATATGTTCTGGAATTCATCCAATGGCATTGAGGAGTATACCACCTCAGTCTCCGGCTTCATCAATAAGTGCGTCGAAGATGTCGTCCCCACGGTGACCGTACGTATATATCCCAACCAGAAGCCATGGATTACAGGCAACATCCGCACCGAGCTAAAGGCTAGAGCTGCCGCTTTCAAGGCTTATAAAAAATCCTGCTATGCCCTCAGACGAACCATCAAACAGGCAAAATGTCAATACAGGACTAAGATTGAATCCTATCACACCGGCTCAGACGCTCTTCGAATGTGGCAGGGCTTGCAAACTATTACGTACTACAAAGGGAAACCCAGCCGCAAGCTGCCCAGTGCCGTGAGCCTACCAGATGAGCTAAATGCCTTTTATGTTAGCTTCGAGGCAAGCAACACTGAAGCATGCATGAGAGCAACAGCTGTTCCAGAAAACTGTGTGATCGTGCTCTCCATAGCCAATGTGAATAAATAGGTCAACATTCACAATGCCAGATGCCCAGACGGAATACCAAGGCGTGTACTCAGTAAATGCGCGGACCAACTGGCAAGTGTTTTCACTGACATTTTCAACCTCTCCCTGACCGAGTCTGTAATACCTACATGTTTCAAACAGACCACCATTGTCCCTGTGCCCAAGGACGCGAAGGTAACATGGCTAAATGACTACTGCTCGTAGCACTCACGTCGGTAGCCATGACGTGCTTTGAAAGGCTGGTCATGACTCACATTAACACCGTCATCCCGGAAACACTAGACCCACTCCAATTCGCATACCGCCTCAACAGATCCACAGATGACAAAATCTCAAGAGCAGTCCACACTGCCCTTTCCCACCTGGACAAAAGGAACACCTATGTGAGAATGCTATTCATTGACTACAGCTCAGCGTTCAACACTATAGTGCCCTCAAACTCATCACGAAGCTAAGGACCCTGGGACTAAATACCTCCCTCTGCAACTGGATCCTGGACTTCCTGACAGGCCGCCCCCAGGTGGTAAGGGTAGGCAACAACACAACTGACACCCTGATCCTTAACACAGGGGCCCCTCAGGGGTGCGTACTTAATGCCCTCCTGTACTCCTTGTTCACCCACGACTGCGTGGCCAAGCACAACTCCAACACCATCATTAAGTTTGCTGGCGACACAACAGTGGTAGGCCTGATCACCAACAACGATGAGACAGCCTATAGGGAGGAGGTCATAGACCTGGCAGTGTGGTGCCAGAACTACAATGTCTCCCTCAATGTGAGCAAGACAAAGGAGCTGATCGTGGACTATAGGAAAAGGAGGGCCGAACAGGCCCCCATTATTAACATCCACAGAGCTGTAGTGGAGCGGGCTAAGAGTTTCAAATTCCTTGATGTCCACACCACCAACAAACTATCATGGTCCAAACACACCAAGACAGCCGTGAAGAGGACACAACAACACCTTTTCCCCCTCAGGAGACTGAAAAGATGTGGCATGGATCCTCAAAGTTCTACAGCTGCACCATCAAGAGCATACTGACTGATTGCATCACCACCTGGTATGGTAACTGCTCGGCATCCGACCGTAAGGCGCTACTGAGGGTAGTGCGTACGGCCCAGTACATCACTGTGGCCAAGCTTCCTGCCATTCAGGACCTATATAACTAGGCAGTCAGAGGAAGGTCCTAAAAATTGTCAAAGACTCCAGTCACCCAAGTCATAGACTGTTCTCTCTGCTAGTGCATGGAAAACGATACCGGAGCACCAAATCTAGGTCTAAAGGACTCCTTAACAGCTTCTACCCCCAAGCCATAAGACTGTTGAACAATTAATCAAATGGCCACCCGGACTATTTACATTGACCCCCCGCCCTTTTTACACTGCTGTTACTTGCTGTTTATTATCTATGCATAGTCACTTTACCCCTACCTACATGTACAAATTACCTCGACTAACCTGTACCCCAGCACATTGAGTCGGTACCGGTACACCCTGTATAAAGCCTTGTTATTGTCATTTTACTGTGTTACTTTTTCTTCGATTTTTCACTTGAGTTTATTAAGTAAATATTTTCTTAACTCTATTTCTTGAACTGCATTGTAGGTTAAGGGCTTGTAAGTAAGCATTTCACTGTAAGGTCTACACCTGTTGTATTCATCAAATGTAACAAATAACATTTGATTTGATTTGAAAGACCTTGTATATTTTTATGTTCCAGGAATGGTGTACAGATCCTTGCGACATGGGGCCATGCATTATCATGCTGAAATATGAGGTTAAGGGCGGAGGTTGAGTGGCATTACAATGGGCCTCAGGATCCCTTCACGGTATCTCTGTGCATTTAAATTGCCATCAATAAAATGCAATTGTGTTCGTTGTCCTAAGCTTATGCCTGCCCATACCATAACCCCACCACCACCATGGGGCACTTTGTTCACAACGTTGACATCAGCAAACCTCTCGCTCACATGACACCATCTGCACGGTACATTTGAAACTGGGATTCCCACTTGAAGAGAAAACTTCTCCAGTGGCCAAGGTGAGAATTGCCCACTGAAGTTGGTTATGACGCCAAACTGCAGTCAGGTCAAGACCCTGGTGAGGACGACTAGCATGTAAATGAGCTTCCCTGAGACGGTTTCCGACCGTTTGAGCAGAAGACTGTCCGGGTGTTTTGTCTCAGACGATCCCGCAGGTGAAGATGCCGGGTGTGGAAGTCCTGGGCTGGCATGGTTACACGTGGTCTGCAGTGGTGAGGCCGGTTGGACTTACTGCCAAATTCTCTAAAATGAGTTGGAGGTGGCTTATAGTAGATACATGAACATTACATTTTCTGGCAACAGCTCTGGTGGACATTCCTGCAGTCAGCAAGCCAATTGCACGCTCCCTCAAATCATTATTTTGATTCAGTAGTTATCCGTTTTGATCAGTTTGAGTAAGTGTTAGTTGATTTATATTGTTAACAAATGAAAAGAAAATCATATCAAAAGTGAAGTGAATATTGTATTTTGAAAATCAGATAGATTGAATATATATCCAAATTGAAAGATTGATTTGGTGCAGTCAACAGGTGAATTTGTTTGTTGTATTTAGCCAATTGAAAATGTGCTTAGTGTTTTGAAACATGAGCCACAAACTTGTGAAATTGCACCAAAGTGATTGAAAAAAAACTGTATTAGGTAAAAATATAGAAATGCACACTGTTCAGCAGTTATCAAACTATATAAACTCAGCAAAAAAGAAACGTCCTCTCACTGTCAACTGCGTTTATTTTCAGCAAACTTAACGTGTAAATATTTGTATGAACATAACAAGATTGAACAACAGACATAAACTGAACAAGGTCCACAGACATGTGACTAACAGAAATTGAATAATGTGACCGTGAACAAAGGAGGGGTCAAAATCAAAAGTAACAGTCAGTATCTGGTGTGGCCACCAGCTGCATTAAGCACTGCATGAACAGGGGCCCTGGGCATCTTTCTTTTGGTGTTTTTCAGAGTCAGTAGAAAGGCCTCTTTAGTGTCCTAAGTTTTCATAACTGTGACCTTAATTGCCTACCGTCTCTAAGCTGTTAGTGTCTTAATGACCGTTCCACAGGTGCATGTTCATTAATTGTTTATTGAACAAGCATGGGAAACCCTTTACAATGAAGATCTGTGAAGTTATTTGGATTTTTACGAATTATCCTTGAAAGACAAGGTCCTGAAAAAGGTTTACGTTAGCTAGGCACTACATCATTTGGTTCAGTAGTTTTAATTTTAATTGAGTGATAGTTAATTGTATTGATAACAAATGACAAGAAATCGTATCAAAAGTAAAGTGAATATTGTATTTTGAAAGCAGATACTTACAATGAATATGTATTCAAATTGAAACAGTGATTTGTTGCAGTGAACAACTGACTTTGTGAATTTGTTTGTTGTACTCAATGAGTCAATGAGTTGTTATCAATAAATCATCACAATAAGGTGCAGAGTGTTCGATTTGCCTGTTGGGCAAGGAGACCAGCATCTCTGCTTAAACCATTAATAACTGTGTGACGTTTTCAATGGATTGTTAAATAAATGTTAACTATTTGGTTGTAATATCACCACCTCTTGAAGAGCACAGTTTCAGATTACTCCATGCAAAACAATTGTGCACATTTAGCTCTATCATCATCAGACTTATAGGCCACAGCCAGTAACTGCATTCTTTTCATGATCAGTAAACATCACTTGATCATGGAATTTCAGATAAATGAGGGTAGCCTCACGATATCTATCAATATTGGCCACCATTAATTGGATATTTGAGTGATAGAAAATAAAAGTGAACTATACCTGACAAGTATGAGTGGTTTAGGTTGATTTCCCATCCTTTGTGGGCTCGGCCTGTCAAGCATCAGAAGGGCACATTTGCCGATGCACTGTTAACTGATAATGTTCACTTTGCAAGCTACCGGTAGAAACTTTGTACAGTTGGCTAAACAACATAGGCTTACCTAGCGAAGTTAACTAACATTATCCCCTTTTCACATTGTTTTTAAGAGTGTTTCAATCACGATTGTTGCTGACTGACACGATTGATGGACCACGTCAAATTGGCTAGCTAGCTAATAACAGATAATATCAATATAGCTAGTTAGCATGGTCATTTTCAGGGGATAAACTAGATAGCTATATCCAAATGTTGTTTGATTTGCTTGCCATCTATGGTGGTGATGACAGTAGCCCGACTGACAACTTTACTAGGACGAGGACTTGCCCGATCAAGCTCTTTCCAAAAGCCTTATCGCTGATGAAGCAAGTTAAATGACACGTGTTGTTTCCTTAGCTAGCTAGCTACATGCCAAATGGATCTGTCAACCCTCACGTATCTGAAAATACAGTGGCAAGAAAAAGTATGTGAACCCTTTGGAATTACCTGGATTTCTGCATAAATTGGTCATCAAATTTGATCTGATCTTCATCTAAGTCACAACAATAGACAAATATAGTGTGCTTAAACTAATAACACACAACTTCTTGTATTTTTCTTGTCTATATTGAATACATAATTTAAACATTCACGGTGTAGGTTGGAAAAAGTATGTGATCCCCTAGGATAATGATTTCTCCAAAATCTAATTGTTCAGGAGTCAGCCAACCTGGAGTCCAATCAATGAGACAAGATTGGAGATGTTGGTTAAAGCTGCCTTGCCCTATAAAACACACTCACAAAATTTGAGTTTGCTACTCACAAGAAGAATTTCCTAATGTGAACCATGCCTCGAACAAAAGAGATCTCAGAAGATCTAAGATTAAGAATTGCTGACTTGCAAAAAGCTGGAAAGGGTTACACAAGTATCTCTAAAAGCCTTAATTTCTCTCACCAATCCATGGTAAGAGAAATTATCTATAAATGGAGAAAGTTCAGCACTGATGCTACTCTCCCTAGGAGTGGCCGTCCTGCAAAGATGACTGCAAGAGCACAGCACAGAATGCTCAATGAGGTTAAGAAGAATCCTAGTGTCAGCTAAAGACTTAAAGAAATCTCTGGAACACAATAACATCTCTGTTGATGAGTCTACAATACGTAAAACACTAAACAAGAATGGTGTTCATGGGAGGACACCACGGAAGAAGCCACTGCTGTCCAAAAAAAACATTGCTGCACATCTGAAGTTCACAAAAGTGCACCTGGATGTTCCACAGCGCTACTGGCAAACTATTCTGTGGACAGATGAAACTACAGCTGAGTTGTTTAGAAGGAACACAACACTATGTGTGGAGAGAAAAACGCACAGCACACCAACATCAAAATCTCCTCCCAATTGTAAAGTATGGTGGAGGGAGCATCATGGTTTGGGGCTGCTTTGCTGCCTCAGTGCCTGGACAGCTTGCTGTCATCGACGGAAAAATGAATTTCCAAGTTTATCAAGACATTTTGCAGGAGAATGTTAGGCTATGTTAGCCAATTGAAGCTCAACAGAAGTTGGGTGATGCAAAAAACAACAACCCAAACAGGACAACAACCCAAAAACACAGAAGTAAATCAACAACAGAATGGCTTCAACAGAAGAAAATACACCTTCTGGAGTGGCCCAGTCAGAGTCCTGACCTCAACCCGATTGAGATGCTGTGGCATGACCTCAAGAGAGCAGTTCACACCAGACATCCCAATAATATTGCTGAACTGAAACAGTTTGGTAAAGAGGAATAGTCCAAAATTCCTCCTGACTGTTATGCAGGTCTGATCCGCAACTACAGAAAACATTTGGTTGAGGTTATTGCTGCCAAAGTAGGGTCAACCAATTATTAAAACCAAGTGTTCCCATACTTTTCCCACCCTGCATTGTGAATGTTTACACAGTATGTTCAATACATACATGAAATGTATTATTGCTTGTGTGTTATTAGTTTAAGCAGACTGTGTTTATCTGTTGTTGTGACCTAGATGAAGATCAGATCACATTTTATGACCAATGTATGCAGAAATCTAGGTATTTCCAAAGGGTCCACATCCTTTTTCTTGCCACTGTACATAATCAATTGATGTTGACTAATCATGAAAGTATGCAGTTACTTGCTGTATAACTCCGATGACAGAGCTAAATGGGGAATAATTGGAAATGTGTAGTTCTGACTATGCTCTTCCAAGAGGTGATGATATTAAAACCAAATAGTTTAAACATTTATTTAACAATCTCTTGAAAACGCCATGTAGTTGCCAATGGTTTTAGTATAGCTAGGGGTCTCCTTGCCCCCCAGCAGCCAAATTAAACGCTCCGCACCGTATTGTGACGTTTTATTGATAATGGCCTATTGAAAATGTGCTTAGAGTTTTGAAACACAAGCCATTTTGATTATCTGTTTTACATGTTTGTGCCTAGAGTTGTGAAAATGTACAACATACTTGTGAAAATTGCACCAAAGTGATTGAAAACACCTAATTGTGGTGTTAATTCCTACATGGTGTCTATAGGGGAGTATCCAGCAGGTCAGAGGAGGGAGAAGCCACCTGAGATCTCCATTTACACTGTTACTGGAAAACCTAGGATACCGTACAGTACAACCCAAAAACATACAAAGTGTTCACATGATCAGACAGATAGAAGACTTTAGAAACACACTCATACTGTGTAGAGACTCTGCTTATCCAATCTGTAAGTGAGGAACCTGTTGCATAAAGAGAGTCAATCAAATCAAGATCGCTTGATAGATTGATTAAATAGACTGATGTTTGTTTACAGTTAACAACCTGTCTCTGTGTGTGTGTGTGTGTGTGTGTGTGTGTGTGTGTGTGTGTGTGTGTGTGTGTGTGTGTGTGTGTGTGTGTGTGTGTGTGTGTGTGTGTGTGTGTGTGTGTGTGTGTGTGTGTGTGTTTAACTGCAGAGTGAGCCACAGTGTCTACTCTAATTCAATAATCTCTCCCTCTTTACAGTCTTCTATCAGAGTTCCTGTCTGTGCAGCTTCCACTGAAACTCTCTTCTCTCCCTCTTCACCACCCTCCACCCTGCCAACCCTCCCGTGACTGTCAGTCAGTCAGGGAATCAGCGTTTAGCTGGGGTTGAGTCTGTAATAGCTGATGTTAAATAATGCAGCACAACCAGGGTCAACTGCATTGTCATGTTCAGGGAAGCAGGGAATGGTTTATAGCAAGCACAGCGACTTCAAACAGAAATCACACCCCTTGGTGACAAGCAGGCAGGCACACACAATCACATTCACAAGCCTGTGTACACGTGCAAGCACACACAAGCACACACACGCACAGTAAAAGGTGCAGAGTAAGGTTGAACAGCTCTGTAAATGAGAATGCTATTCCCTCTTACCCTCCATACGCTCCAAAGGTGAAACTCCTCTTTCTCTGCGCCATGCCGGCTAATGTAGTGGGAAGTGGACCAACAGTGTGTGAGTCAACTCAGCACTGAATGGAGCCTCTACTTCTGTCACTGACTCCCTCACGTCGACTCTGTATGTGTGTATGAGAGAGAGTGTGTGGCTGCTCTGCTCCACTCCCCCTTCCTCCCTCCATCCCTCCCTTCCTTCCTCCCTCCCTCGTACGCTCGCTCCATAGTAGGGGGCTGCTGACGATATCAGTCTCCCAGAGAACCAGTAGGAGCCCTCTTCATCCCCTTACCCTCGTCATTGAGACCAGAGGGGACAGGAGGACAGGCACCAAATGTCTATCTCCTTATCTCTAATAGATTCATCATCCGATAAGGATTAATTCAATAGTTTGCTGATGGGTGCAATTAATGAGAGTACTATTTATACAATTCAGATGAGGACAGAAAAGGAGTGCCATTGGAGGTAATGTCATAGATGACAGAAGACAACAAGTTCAACGTGGTGAGAAATGTGATGCAGCTCTTTATCTTCATAATCTGTTGGGAACTTTTCATTCCTCTCTCTCTGTTTCTCTGTTTCTCTCTATATCTCTCCGTCTATCTCTGTCTATCTCTGTCTCTCTCTCTGCGGCAGCTGGTCAAACAGCACAGTGCCAGAGGCTTTACTGATCAGGCCAAACAGATCATTACTCTTCTCAAACATTGAAATCACAAAGAGACACCACAAGCTCTAAGATTTCAACTGTTCCATCATAGTGAATACGAGAGCTCCCAGTTACAAGAAATGAGTCAAAAACAGGAAGGAAGTACCACTCTCTCACCACTTACTATCTCTTACTACCACATACAGCAATTCCCCTTAGCAAGTAGTGTAACCCTAGTGCTACAGGAGAGATGTTTAGATCTGATACTAGGGTGTGTTCAATCCTGTAGCGCTGTACATCACTATAGAGATTGACTTCATTGATTAACTGGTGTACATTCTTGGACAGAATAGTCAACTCCTCTGGCAGACAGCTCCACATGAGTCACTGGTAAAGCAGGATCACTGCTACCATAGGAATAGAGTCAAAAAACACTGGGATTATTTTTTTATGCAAGTCAGTTAAGAACAAATTCTTGTTTACAATGACAGCCTACCCCGGCCAAACCTAGACGACGCTGGGCCAATTGTGCACCACCCTATGGGACTGGCAATCACGGGTGGATGTGATACAGCCTGGATTCAAACCAGGGATGGCAGTGACACCTCTTGCACTGAGATGTAGTGCCTTAGACCGCTGCACCACTTGGGAGCCTTAATCTACAAGCAACGTTCAAGTTTTATATATATATATATATAACACTATATAACACTATATATAACACTCCATTCTTAACTATGCTAAAGACAATTACTCATACTGTGAATTACCTACAGAATGCAAAAAGGCATCATTGTAAGTGAACGTAGGATTGGACAGGCAGAGACATTTTCTGTTTGAAATAAGACATGTTTTCCATTCTATCTGACTGGAACTAATTCCATCAGGAACGAGGAACAAAACTCTCCAATCTAGTTGCTCACTTTCCCTTTAGGACCAGTGAGGTCCAACACCATAACTGCAGAGCACTCATTGTAATTAGAAGGATAGGCACTTAATTAATCAATGTAACTGATTAATAAACATAAACAGATAGACAGTTACATCATCTGTTTGCTCAAATAACGTACTGTATGCTAGATTAATTGATCCTATGATCTGTGTACATGATACAGACAACAATCTTCAAAAGTACCAGAGAGCCCACTGTGAAAATGTGATATACTTGTAGAGTATATTGTTCAAAACAATATGTCTTAAAATGTACAAAATCAAAAAGGGTACTTTTGAGATATGAATATTTTATTGTTCAATAAATGAATGTGATATGTTTTATTCCAGAATCTAGACATACTCCATATTTGAGAGCACACTATAATGAGACCAAGATGTCTGTATCACGTACAGTTCATGGATCATAGGGCCTTTATATAGGTCTAAAAAGGTCTAAATGATACAAATGTAAAAAGCATGTCAAATCCTTCCTCCCAATGAAGTTTATATGTGAGAATTGCCTGAACAATCTAACATACCCAAAATATTTCCGGGCTGTCCTAGCGTGGAATCTCCCAACACTGATATCACCCTCTAGCAAAACAACATGAAAAAAAAGAAACAGTGCATTTTACAAAATATAGAGTTGAACTTAAAGAGTAATTAGTCATTGATCCACTATACATCACCCTCCAGCCAAAAAACAACAACATGAAAGAAAAATAAATAGATTTACAAAATATAGTGTTGAACTAAGTGGGGAGATAGTCAATGTTAGGAAAACCCAATTATAACGTATTCTCAACAACAAGCATTGATCAATGGCACAGGAGGTTGGTGGCACCTCAATGGTGATGACGGGCTCGTGGTAATGGATGGAGCGGAAGAGGTGGCATGTTATCAAACACATCAAGCACATGGTTTCCTTGTGTTTGATGCCATTCAAATCGCTCCGTTCCAGCCATTATTATGACCCGTCCTCCCCTCAGCAGCCTCCACTGATTGATGGATACCTTATTAAAAAAGTACAATGAGTGAACAAAATATTAGGAACTTACCATTACATAGAATGACCAGGTGAATCCAGGTGAAAGCTATGATCCCTTATTGATGTCACTTGTTAAATCCACTTCAATCAGTGTAGATGAAGGGGAGGAGACAAGATAAAGAAGGATTTTTAAGCCTTGAGACAATAAGACATGGATTGTGTATGTGTGCCATTCACAGGGTGAATGGGCAAGACAAAAGATTTAAGTGCCTTTGAATGGAGTATGGTAGTAGGTGCCAGGCCCACCGGTTTGAGTGTGTCAAGAACTGCAACGCTGCTGGGTTTTTCGACACTCAACATTTTCCCGTGGGTATCAAGAATGGGCCACCACCAAAAGGACATCCAGCCAACTTGACACACCCCCGGAAGGCATTGGAGTCAACATAGGCCAGCATCCCTGTGGAACGCTTTCGACACCTTGTAGAGTCCATGACCCGACGAATTGAGGCTGTTCTGAGGGCAAAAGTGGGTGCAACTAAATATCAGGAAGGTGTTCCTAATGTTTTGTACACTCAGTATATATTATGAACACACAACAGAGACGGTCTTACTACATCCTCTGTTGTAAATGGAGCAGGTTGTCTCCTCTAGACCGGCAATCTGTTAATGTGTAAATAAGGCTGCGTGCATTCAATAATGTATCTCCAATCTGGGCTATGTGGAGAGAATAGATGGAGAGCAGGAGATATGGCCAGGGAGGGCTGATGCAGATTGGGCTCTGGTTTTAGCAGCCAGGCAGGAAATTTGCTATTAAAAAATAAATCAGCGTGTGTCTGGGCTGGAGGAGCGGTGGCTGATGAAACGAGCAGCTTTCTGTGTACAGCTCCTTTCTTTCAGGTCTGGGACCCCCATTCATCCTTTCTATCCCTTTTTAAAATAAATCACATTTTCCCTGTGGAGAGGTGTAATGTGTTAAAGGCAAGCCAAACAATATCTATCATGTGGGTTTGCAAACAAACTAGGCTGAAATAGGTCTGGGTCCACAGCACAACCTCTTTATACTCTCCAAGTTTAAAGTAGAGTAAAATAGTTGATACATAGATTTATCCTTGCCGATAACCAACAGATTTCATTCATCCAACCCAACAGAGGCGTCTCTTTAAAGATGAAATACGCAGTAGGGGCAACAGGGCCACTATCCGCCCACCGGCATTGTTATTGTTTTTGTTGACGCAGTGAAGGTGAGGAGCGTCGTGCAATGTGGTAAAACAAACTGCAGTTCATATTCTGCTGTTCAATCTCGTGTGCAATGGTGTACGAGAAAAAAAATGGTGTTCGTTGTTTGCAGTAACTTCTTATATCCCCGATCTGACCTGTTTCAATACGCAGAGACAATATCCCTGATCTGACCTGTTTCAATACGCAGAGACAATATCCCTGATCTTACCTGTTTCAATACGCAGAGGCAATATCCCTGATCTTACCTGTTTCAATACGCAGAGACAATATCCCTGATCTGACCTGTTTCAATATGCAGAGACAATATCCCTGATCTGACCTGTTTCAATACGCAGAGACAATATCCCTCATCTGACCTGTTTCAATATGCAGAGGCAATATCCCTGATCTGACCTGTTTCAATACACAGAGGCAATATCCCTCATCTGACCTGTTTCAATACGCAGAGGCAATATCCCTGATCTGACCTGTTTCAATATGCAGAGGTAATATCCCTGATCTTACCTGTTTCAATACGCAGAGGCAATATCCCTCATCTGACCTGTTTCAATACGCAGAGGCAATATCCCTGATCTGACCTGTTTCAATACGCAGAGGCAATATCCCTGATCTGACCTGTTTCAATACGCAGAGGCAATATCCCTGATCTGACCTGTTTCAATACGCAGAGGCAATATCCCTGATCTGACCTGTTTCAATACGCAGAGGCAATATCCCTGATCTTACCTGTGCACATAGCAATCTCTTGCTTTTAGGTAGGTTATACATAATATCTCTCTCACATACAAATTCATCCTCAATGTAACAAAAGGTTCTATGTTGTTGTTGACTGTTTGACATGGGTGGTGTTAAGGCCACTGGGCTGTGCGTGGTTGTACAGTGTCCCACAGGGCCCTGGGAGCTACACACACATCCGCATGCACACGCACACCATTGGGATGTGCTCCACACACTGTGGCCTTTCATAGGGTCTCATTAGAGGGGCAGGATATTATGGCTGACACAGCACATGAAAAGGAGTGTTGTTGTTCAGGCTACCCTATTGGAACTCTCTCTCAGCTATTACCTCACTCACTCTTTCTCTTTCTGTGTCTCAGTCAACACAACAGCTAGGCCTACATGTTTAATGTATACTGCAGATGAGAGGGAGAAGGAGACTCACAGGTGACCAATGGAAAGGGGATGGAAGTGCAGAACATTTTAACCTCCTGAAAATATCTATAATTGAGTTTATAAACTGAAGACGTGACATGAAAGCTATTAGGCATCATATAGTGTATTATGAATGACTTGCAAGGCAGTTCTGTGGTGAGGTGAAGGCGATAGGGACACATTGCTCTTAGGCATCGATTGATCTCTGTTCCCAGAGAGAGAGAAAGATCTATTCCAGTTGTAATGGATCCTCTGTGGCCCAGGCAGCCCCTCTCCCACGCAATCCATAGACCCAGCCCGGTGAAGACAGACCGAACAGCACAGAACATAACACAACTCCACTTGATTTCCCACAGCAGAGAAAAAACAATGGATAAATGGCAGTTTTTAGTCTTTTAACGACTGTAGGATAGTGTAAAAGTGAAAAGCTGACATGCCTTGCGTTGGAATAACCCAGAACAATATTACCTGTTTGGATAAATGAATAGGCATGCACAGTGAAACGATCGTAATCAGATTAGAAAGTATTAATAATAATGAATCAAACATTTAATGTTTTATCAACAGTGTGACTAAATCAGTGTGTACTGTACTGTACCTAATAGCCTAGTGAGGATGTCCATGGGGGACAGGGCAGGGAGGGCAGAGTAAGAGTGTCCTCTGCTGGAAAACTGAGGAATTGATACATTTCATCAGCCATCAAGGAGCTGCCGAAGGGGTGACAGTGATAGCTCTCGTTATATGTCCTGAGCCACAGGCCTACTGGAATACTCCTCAGTATGCCCAGGGGTCCTCCACAGTCACTTTGTACATGAGGGGAGTTTCTAGATGTGTCAGCCAGAGAGATGCTCACAAAATAGTGGGGCGTGAGGGTAGGGGGATAAGGCAGGGAGTTTGGGGCCCCGTCATGTACATGGCACACTTGGGACAGTCACACTGACAGGGGCCTGGCTGGCTTTAACTCCCTGAGACTGTCTGCAAAGATCAGCCTCCTTATGGAAAGAGAGCGAGAGCGAGAGCGAGAGCGAGACAGAGACAGAGACAGAGACAGAGACAGAGACAGAGACAGAGACAGAGACAGAGACAGAGAGAGAAAGAGAGAGAGAGAGAGAGAGAGAGAGAGAGAGAGAGAGAGAGAGAGAGAGAGAGAGAGAGCACAGACCATTCCGTAGGGGAGAGCAGGAGAGTGGAAAGAGCAGAGCAGCTACAGGAGCTACTAAGGCTACTACTTATGAACGTATTATTTAACTCAAAGGGTGAACTAGCAGCCATTGTGAGTTTTCCCATAGCAAAGCAGGAAGTTAAAGCAGGAAGTAAAAGCAGGAAGTGTACCCTTCAATATGTGCTGTGAGTTGTTGATTCAACTCAACTGATATTACAAAAAGTACATTCCACTGTATGAGCCACATCAGTTAACATCATTTGAATGACCATTCAACATTACCATATAAATTATTACATCACAATACCTGGCAGCCATTGTGCGTGCATCCATGAGTTTATCAGTCAAATTGCCAGGGTTAGAGATTTCAAGCCCGTTCTACTCATTATATTTCTAGGATGACTCATTCACGGCCAATTATCATGGTACATGTACTGTATCTAAGTAACCCACAGAAACCTACAGTAAGACAGCAGAGAATACCAATTCCCAGCGAGCTAGTGGTTAGCTACATCAGCAAACATATGGCTGAGGTTGAGGTTATAGAATACCATACTGCATGTATTTGGATAGACATTGTAAGACCAACTGTCAATCTACTATGGTCAGGGTCCCAACATGCCTATGATAGCGATATGAACTGACCAGTGTACACAAAAAGGCAAAAGCAAATGAGTTTCACATGCTTTCATGACAAGGGGAGTCATCAGTCAAGTCATGCCTGAAGGCCACTGATGCAGGAGTCATACATGCCTCCTTGTTGGTTTCCACAGGTGAAAAATGTCATAGTATATTTTATTAATTCATTACTATTGACTGGACTCACCATGTTATTTGCAACTCAGTGGGACAGAATGCACACAGAGAGGAAACACGCAGAAATTATTACATGGGTAGAAACTGGGAACCCACAGCAGGCAGTCAGTCAGCTAGTATATATTTAAGATATCAGGCACGAGGAGGTGCGTTATATGTCTAATATACCACGGCTAAGGGCTGTTCTTAGGCACGACCCCATAATGACAAAGCAAAAAAAGGTAATTTATATTAAAATAATATTTTTGTAATTTCACATTTACATAAGTATTAATACCCTTTACTCAGTACTTTGTTTAGGCACATTGTGTAATCTAAAACAATAATCTGTTTCCATTATGTGGAACTGTGTCCAAAATTGTTGTAGATTCAAGTACCGAATATTGAGCTGATAAGCCAGCACCAACTTTTTGAAGGACCTGCAGTAGCAGATGTGTTAACCTCTTGATGCTAGGGGTCAGATTTTTTTATTTTTTTTAAATAACGTTCCCAATAGAAAACACTCCAAAGTTTCCAAAACTGTCAAAATATTGTCTGTGAGTATAACAAAAGTGATTCTGCAGGCGAAAACCTGAGAAAATCTAACCCGGAAGTGATTTTTTTGTTTCCTGGCCCGTCTTTCTTCCATTTAAAGGGGTATCAACCAGATTCCTTTTCCAATGGCTTCCTCAGGCTGTGACCAGGCTTTAGACATAGTTTCAGGCTTTTATTTTGAAAAATTTGCGAGATTTTTCAAAAGGTGTCCTCTGAATAGTTCCTGCGCGCGAGAGAGGTAGCTCTCCATTTTCGTTTTCTCTCTTATTGAATAGGTTTACGGTCCGGTTGAAATATTATCGATGATGTTTGTTAAAAACAACCTGAGGATTGATTATAAAAAACATTTGACATGTTTCTACGACCATTACGGATACTTTTTGGAATTTTCGTCGAACGGAACGAGGCTTTGGTTTTCTGAACATAACGCGCAACCCAAATGGCGTTTTTTTGTTATAAAAGTAATATTTATCGAACAAAAAGAACATTTGTTGTGTAACTGGGAGTCTCGTGAGTGCAAACATCTGAAGATTATCAAAGGTAAGCGATTAATTTTATTGATTTTCTGACTTTTGTGACCATGCTAATTTGGGTCAGCTGTTCTAGCATTGATTGATACACTCACAAAAGCTTGGATTTCTTTCACAGTAAAGCATATTTTCAAAATCTGACATGATAGGTGGATTAACAACAAGCTAAGCTGTGTTTTGGTATATTTCACTTGTGATTGCATGATTATAAATATTTTTAGTAATATTTTTGAATCTGATACGTTTGGGAATTTTCTTCTGCCTTTCAGGACCGGAACGAGGCTGTAGTTTTCTGAACATAACGCGCAACCCAAATGGCGTTTTTTTTGTTATAAAAGTAATATTTATCGAACAAAAATAACATTTATTGTGTAACTGGGAGTCTCGTGAGTGCAAACATCCGAAGATTATCAAAGGTAAGCGATTAATTTGATTGCTTTTCTGACTTTCGTGACCATGCTAATTTGGGTCAGCTGTTCTAGCATTGATTGATACACTCACAAAAGCTTGGATTTCTTTCGCTGTAAAGCATATTTTCAAAATCTGACACGATAGGTGGATTAACAACAAGCTAAGCTGTGTTTTGGTATATTTCACTTGTGATTGCATGATTATAAATATTTTTAGTAATATGTTGCGCCCTGCAACTCAGTGGTTGTTTAGGAAAATGATCCCGTAAAAGGGATCCGTAGCGCAGAGAAGTTAAACAACAGGTTTCATATTTTGACTAGTTGATGGGAGAGTCAGTACAGGACATACAGTACCAGTCAACAGTTTGGACACACCTACTCATTCAAGGGTTTTTCTTTATTTTGACTATTTTCTACATTGTAGACTAGTGAATACATCAAAGCTATGAAATAACACATATGGAATCATGTACAGTAGTAACCAAAAAAGTGTTAAACAAATCAAAATATATTTTAGATTTTAGATTCTTCAAAGTAGCCACCCTTTGCCTTGATGACAGCTTTGCTCACTCAACTTTGAAAATTTCTTCAAGTGCAGTCGCAAAAACCATCAATCGCTATGATGAAACTGGCTCTCATGAGAACCGCCACAGGAAAGGAAGACCCAGAGATACTTCTGCTGTAGAGGATAACTTCCCTAGAGTTAACTGCACCTCAGATTGCAGCCCAAATAAATGCTTCACAGAGTTCAAGTAACATCAACTGTTCAAAGGAGACTGTGTGAATCAGGCCTTCATGGTCGAATTGCTACAAAGAAACGACTACTAAAGGACACCAATAAGAAGAAGAGACTTTCTTGGGCCAAGAAACATGAGAAATGGACATTAAACTGGTGGAAATCTGTCCTTTGGTCTGTTGAGTCCAAATCTGAGATTGTTGGTTCCAACCGCTGTGTCTTTGTGAGACGCAGAGTAGGTGAACGGATGATCTCCGCATGTGTGGTTCTGTTATGAATTTGATGAATAATGACTAAATGAAGTATACATTTAACGTGGAACTATAACTAACATAATTCTACCCTGTCTCTGTATAATGATAAATAATGTTTGTCCATAAGAAAGAGGGACTGTTAGCAGGCAAGGAACTGTGGCAGACAACTTGTGACCACTGTGGAACTGATAACAGGGAAGGAAGTCTCCCCACCCAGGGAGGGGAGAAACCTTGGGCTTGTAATAGATTGTATAACTTCTTGCAACTATAGGGGGTGCTGTTTCGCATTAGCATAATTTGCTCTACAGATTAAACTGCCTAGTACTCAATTCTTGCTCGTACAATATGCATATTATTGTTATTATTGGATAGAAAACACTCTCTAGTTTCTATAGCAGTTTGAATTATGTCTCTGAGTGGAACAGAACTCATTCTACAGCACTTTTCCTCCCAGTGAGTGAGTTTTCAGAACTCTTGGCCTCTGGTTCCAGATCAGTTTTAAAGCCACTGTAAATCCTATGAGGATACAAACACTGCCCACGCCTTCCTCTAGATGTCAGTAAGTGGTGACAATTTGAATGGAGTCGATTGCGCAATCATGGCCTCTATAAATGACAAAATACCGGAAGTAGCGTTCTTTTGGACTCTGCGCTCAACGCAAGAAGGATATCTGACTGGCCTTTTTCCAAGCCTTGGTTTAGCCAGTAATATAGCGTCGGTCATGTTTTTACTCGTTATAGGTGTTAGAAACATCATAAGGTAGTTAATTTAAACCGTTTTATAGCAATTTATATCCGTTTAGTGCGATTTTGAGGCATTTCTATGTGATGCTCTTTGAAGAGCCGGGCACGTTTCGGGGTCCCGGTCGAACGTTAGTGGGCATTTCGACGGACAGAGGGCATCTTTCGACCAAAAGAAGATTAGACCCAAGAAAGGATACATTGCCCAAGAATCTGATGGAAGATCACCTCAAAGTAAGAAATATTTAAGATGATAAATCGTTGTTCTGTCGAAAAATTTTAAACGCATATTCCGCCATTTTGTTTGGCATAGCTTCGCTTGGCGAACCCTGTATTGCACAGTAAGGATAATTTTAGAAATGTAATTCAGCGATTGCATTAAGAACTAATTTGTCTTTCGATAGCTGTCCAACTTATATTTTTTTAGTCAAGTTTATGAATAGATATCCATGAGACAAGATCACTGTGAAAGATGGCGACCGACATTTTCAGGCTAGTTTTGCTAGTATTGTCATTGTATAACCACGTTTTTTTATGGCTAAATATGCACATTTTCGAACAAACTCTATATGTATGTTGTAATATGATGTTACAGGAGTGTCATCTGAAGAATTCTGAGAAGGTTACTGAAAAAATTAATATATTTTGGCGATGATAACGATATCGCTCTCTTTGGCTTGAATCAATGGTCGGGTAACGTTTGCATATGTGGTATGCTAATATAACGATTTATTGTGTTTTCGCCGTAAAACACTTAGAAAATCTGAAATGTTGTCTGAATTCACAAGATCTGTGTCTTTCCATTGCTATGTGCTGTGTATTTTTAAGAAATGTTTTATGATGAGTAAATTGGTAATACAAGTTGCTCTCTGTAGTAATTCTAGGAGCTTTGGTGAGATTTGTGATGGTGGCTGCAATGGCAAACTATGATTTATACCTGAAATATGCACATTTTTCTAACAAAACCTATCCTATACCATAAATATGTTATCAGACTGTCATCTGATGAGGTTTTTTCGTGGTTAGTGGCTATCAATATCTTAGTTTAGCCGAATTGGTGATAGCTACTGGTGGAGAGAGAAAATGGTGGACAAAGAAAAATGGTGTCTTTTGCTAACGTGGTTAGCTAATAGATTTACATATTTTGTCTTCCCTGTAAAACATTTTAAAAATCTGAAATGGTGGCTTTATTCACAGGATCTGTATTTTTCATTAGGTGTCTTGGACTTGTGATTTAATGATATTTAGATGCTACTATTTAATTGTGACGCTATGCTAGCGATGCTAATCAGTGTGCGGGGGGGTGCTCCCGGACCCGGGGTAGAGGCTCGTGAAAGGATAACAGGTGGCAGTCAATGTATGAGAAGGAGAAGACTTGTGAACTATATTGTCATTCTCTTAGAGGAGGAGGGACAGTTATGATGAAATGAGAGGTATATAAACCAATGTACATGTAAGGATGGGGGGAGCTCTCGTAAATAAACTTTTTTGACTATTGTAGACTGGCCTCTGTCTGTTTCATTTCAATAAGAACCTTACAAATTCTTAGTAACAGACAGAGTAGTTTAATTGAAGTTCAGTTTATGAACATTGAGAACATAATTCTCTTAACAGGTTCCTACTGTGAAGCATGGAGGAGGAGGTGTGATGGTGTTGGGGTGCTTTGCTGGTGACAGTCTGTGATTTATTTAGAATTCAAGGCACACTTAACCAGCATGGCTACCACAGCATTTTGCAGTGATATGCCATCCCATCTGGTTTGCGCTTAATGGGACTATCATTTGTTTTTCAACAAGACAATGACCTAACACACCTCCAGGCGGTATAAGGGCTATTTGACCAAGAAGGAGATGGAGTGCTGCATCAGATGACGTGGCCTCCACAATCACCCAACCTCAACCCAATTGAGATAGTTTGGGATGAGTTGGACCGCAGAGTGAAGGATAAGCAGCCAACAAGTGCTCAGCATATGTGGGAACTCCTTCAAGACTGTTGGAAAAGCATTCCAGGTGAATCTGGTTGAGAGAATTCCAAGAGTGTGCAAAACTGTCATCAAGGCCAAGGGGGGCTACTTTGAAGAAACTTTTTTAGTTACTACATGATTCCATGTGTTATTTCACAGTTTTAAGTCTTCACCAATATTCTACAATGTAGAAAACAGTAAAAATAAAGAAAAACCCTGGAATTAGGTGTGTCCAAACGTTTGACTGGTACTGTATGTGTGAAATTTGTTTTGATGTAGAATGGACCATTATCATGCACCTGTCTCTAACCAGGAAAAGAAAAGACATGGTCTCTCTCTCGCTCACACACATATGTAATTGTTATCCCAGCACCCATCACCAATCTCAGTGACTCGCCCTAAATATAAATTATAGGAGTGTCATATGTACAGGCCCTCTGGTAATCATGTAATGAAACCAGGCAAGCAAGTATGCATCACCATGAGTACACCTTGATAAATAACCACTCACAGAGCCAAGCCAGTGATGCAAGCAAACATGAGGTAAATATAGCACAATTACAGAGGCAGAGGAGAGGATGGTGGTGGTAGTGGTGGGGTGACTCATTCCAAAGCCATCAAAGAGAAAGTACTGTCTCCAGCTTTAATAATCTGCTAGCTGTCAGTTCTTGTACAGTTGACATCACATCTGCATCCCAAACACTATTTCCTACATACTGCACTACTTTTGACCAGAGCCCTATGCACTACTGTCTATAGGGAATTGAGTGCCCACATCGTCAGAGTGGGTGTTGAAACAGCAGCACACAGATGTGGTCTCCAGATAAATCATTGATTGCAGAGGAATCAGATGCATTCATACCACCATGCCTTGTAAAAAAAGACTATTAGTACCAACATCCACCTCTAGATAGTGTTTGTGCTACAGTAGCTAGCTGCCTGGCCTGCAACAGCTATGAAGACCACTGAACAGATGTATAATTACCACTTCATTGTTAACATAGCTATCAGTAGGCACATGTACAGTACATTTCAAACAGGAATAGAAATAGAAAAAATATGACGTTACTTCAGTGTGTTAGTCCTGCAAGTTAAACTCGACCACCGTCTGAGCCTCCTTTAACAACATTGACCCTAGTAATTACAAGCCTGTAATTGAGACAACACTGACCGTGCTATAATTAAGATGGTGTTCATTACCATATTATAGCACAGTACATCATACTGTAGAATGTAATTGGGGAGAGAGAAAATGAAAGAGAGAGAAAGAGAGAATGAGGAAGTGAGAGAATGAAAATGAGAGAGAGAATGAGGAAGGAGAGAAAAATAATCTGATGCACACCGACAGACCCCAATGTCACATAGTTTGACTTCTACAGTGCAGTCAGAATACAAGCAGCATGATAATGAAATAAGCAGAGAGAGCATAATCTCCTGAGCAGCCAGCCAGCCCAGCGGCCTCATAGACTTCTAGCTACCGCATAAATAATCCATGATATGAGATCTGGCGGAGCTTTAATGGAAATTGACTGGGAGAAGTTCAGAGGCTTTTCTCTCTCCTCAGCTAGTTCTGATGCACTGGAGGTACTGGAGGGAGAGTAATGAGCAGCACTGAGGGGCTGACTGACTGGCTACACTGTTAGACAGACTGAATGTAGGTCTGATGAATGCTAACTGATGCTTAGGTTGGAGATAATGTGGAAGGGTAATGTTTTAGGATACACTCTTTTCATGGCACTTCGATACAAAGTGATTTTCGTAGCAGTTTAGGAGAGCATTTTCACTAAACCGTTTCCTAACCTTAACCTCAGTCTCCTAACCTACTACGTTAATTCTCCTAACATGCTGCGTAAGTTCGCCTAACCTGCTATGAAAAAGTAACTTCGGTACCGAAGTGCTGTGAAAAAGTGTTTCCTTATTATTTTTAGGTGATTAGATGAAAATGGTAGGCTATATATTTAGGGTATCCATTTTGTAGAGTACAGTTATTATTTCCTACTTGGTAGACAACTGAGTGGCGCAGCGGTCAAGGCACTGCATCTCAGTGCTAGAGGCGTCACTACAGACCCTGGTTCGATTCCAGGCAGTTTCACAACCGGCCGTGATTGGGAGTGCCATAGGGTGGCGTACAATTGGCCCAGTGTCGTCCGTGTTAGGCTGGGGTAGGCTGTCATTGTAAATAAGAATTTGTTCTTAACTGACTTGTCTAGTTAAATAAAGGTTCAATGAAACATGTAAAAAAAAACACTACAAAGCTACAATTGTCTTATTCTGAGCTTCAAAATCCTTGGCTTTACGCCAACAAAGGTTAATGAGGTCAGGGAAGGACAAAGAAACAAGGTAGGAGATTCAGTGCCATCCATCATAGTGAAACATGAGCCAAGCTTTAAACGAGGAGCAACCATAAATGAACCATTGGAAGTAGATTGATCAAGATGTCTTGTATTTGGACTGATTTACTGTACATGTAAATAAATCAGGAGACCAATACAACTCTAAAAACCATCATGCACTCTATGGCCTTGTAAAGTTTATATAGCCTATATTCATTAACCCTACCAGTAATGACCTACACATACTATATAGGTAAGGAATACATAATTCACACACAACTCCTGCCTACACAATAATACATCATAATAAATGCCTACCTACTGTAAGTATGCAGCAGTGCCAGCGGGATATGTTCCATAAAGTCACCCCACAACAGTCCCAGGTCCCTAGAGACACACAGACAGAAAGACAGAAAGGAGCCAATTATCAGCTGGCCTCAGGCTACTGTCCCCAGAGTCCCCCGTGAAGCCACAGGATCCAGGGTGAGAATGGGATTTCCAAGGTCACTGTTCTACAGCTGAGCCCACAGATTGTTTTAACCCTCTAACTGGCACACCAATAAATAAATATCAGAAATAAATAAAAAATCAGAAATTATGTGTATTTAGCTTTAAAGGTGATGATGATTCCATACATTGAAACTACTGTAGTTAGGTGGAGTTTGCCTTCTCCCTGTAGTCTATAACTGGAAAGCTGCAAAAACGCACTACTAGCTCTGCTGTTGTGAGTCATAGAGAGATTGGGAAATCAGCGAATTGTGGACAAATTCTTAGTTTCATTGAAAGCATATGGCCGAGTTAGCTATTTTTATCAAAGGTACCATCGGTTTTGAGTCAGGAAATATGAACTTTTCCACCTAAAACGATTGCAAAAATCCTTATTTTTATGTAGCCGACTGCATCAACAACAGAGATCTGTAACAACTGCATGTGCGCTCTGGTGGGACATACTCTGTGACATATGTGCCCTTATTTGGAGCTTGATGTCACAGATGCGAGTTTTATGGGGGAAGAAGGAGCTGGCACAAAGTTTTAAAGACTTATCACAGGTAGCCTAAAGTTTGTTCTGAAAAGTGGAAATCCGAAGAGATGGCAGCAAGAGCAAGCTTGTGTTCTGTCCCTGGCTGCAAGACATCTAGAGAACAAGGAACAAAATGTCACTGTTTTCTGTTGAAAGATGCAGAAGATGGCAAGTAGCAATAAAAATCAGTAAATACAATGTAAACACTGCTACAGCCAATCTTGCAAATCTACTGTACATGTGTGTAGTAGCCTAAGCAATTCATCAACGATGACTATCAAAGAGATATACAATCAGAAATGGGGAAAAAACACTGAAGAAAACTCAGACACAGCTGTTCCTTCTGTATTCCCATGGACTGGATATGCTGCCGTGCCAAAATACAGAGAGGCAAGTGTCAAAGCAAACATGCAGAGGTACAGTATGTAGTCTAATCAGCAGTTCGAGTGGATCTAATTCTGTTGTAACCATTGCACCATATTATGTAAACATTACCTAGGCGCTCTACCGGTTAGCGTATGTGCCCTGTGTTTATGACAAGGGGGTTAAGGAGATCATAGACAGTAATTGTGTCACCTTGCATTACAGAATAGACTGAATAAAAATGAAAGGTGTTGTTGTATTTTAATTACTTAGGATCGGTCTACTCTCTTTTTTTCATAATCACAATCTCTAATGTCTGTGTGTATTCGTAACCCCCACCTCATGACTATCCTAAAAATATAATACATTTTAGCCCCATTGCCATAAAAAAATATATTACAGAATGTAAACTTGGTATCACTTTATACTTGTGTTAGGATGGATGTTTTTCTTTGTCAATACACATAACAATAATAATATGGCATATAACCCAATCTATATCAACTGTTAATACCTTTCACATTTAGAAATGTATGTATCATGAACTCACATTGTGTCACAAATAACAGTGAGGTCAATTTCCCCATCTCACTCGCAGGTTAAGTCCTCAATAGATTGGTCTTCAAAGGACCAAGCAACAGCAAGCTCCTCTGTCACCCGTGTGAAATGATGTTGTCTACTAGATATTTTCACACCTTTTCCCAATGTCTGATGTGTTGGCTAGCTATGGCATATTTGCATGACAACATTTCAGGCAACTGTATAGCCTTGTGTGGAATACCTGAACCCAGGAACCAGTCTTTTAGCACAATGGCCATAGTAAAAAAAGTTTTACAGGTTAGTAAACATGGTATCACTTGACTTGTGTGTTAGGGTGGAAGTTTTTCTTTGTCAATACAAATTTAAATTTAAATTGAATTTAACTAGGCAAGTCAGTTAAGAACAAATTCTTATTTACAATGACGGCCTACCCCGGCCAAACCCGGACACATAACAATAATAGTTTGGCTTATAACAATGACAATTTGGGCAGGACACAAGCTACAACTGCCACTGGTACTTGAAGAACTTCAATTAATGGATAAAACCGATTGACTTTATATACATATTTTTATTATAAAATGTATCAAGCATGTAAACTGCATCTACAAAACATTTTAAGAACACTTGCTCTTTCCAAAACATAGACTAACAAGGTGAATCCAGGTGAAAGCTATGATCTGATATTGATGTCACTTGTTAAATCCACTTCAATCAGTGTAGATGAAGGGGAGGTGACAGGTTAAACAAGGATTTTTAAGCATTGCGACAATTGAGACATGGATTGTGTATGTGTTCCATTTAGAGGGTGAATGGTCAAGACAAAAGATTTAAGTGCCATTGAACGAGGTATGGTAGTAGGTGCCAGGCACACCGGTTTGAGTGTCAAGAACTGAAATGCTTCTGGGTTTTTCATATTCAACAGTTACCCGTGTGTATCAAGAATGGGCCACCACCCAAAGGACATCCAGTCAACTTGACACAACTGTGGGAAGCATTGGAGTCAACATGGGCCAGCATCCCTGTGCAACATTTGACACCTTGTAGAGTCCATGGCCCAACAAATTGAGTCTGTTCTGAGGGCATAAGGGGTTGCAACTGAATAGTATGAAGGTGTTCCTAATGTTTTGTACATTCAGTGTACATCGCATTCTGAATACATTATGTTTAACATAATATAAAGTACCATCTTTCCTGTTACAACATAAGCTACTTGTATTTTGTGAAACACCAACATTTAGGCTGTGTTCCTGAAACAGTGCAAGCAGTGGGTTGCCAAAACAATCTATTAACCATAACAATTCCAATTAATGGAGAAACTGGTTGACCAGGTGTTGGAGCGGCGACAAGATCTGACGGTGGTTTACAGGGATCCTTCATCCCACCTGCCCAAGCCTAATCTTCCAGCCAACATTGCCACAATGGATAGACCTGATAATGAGGACCTGGTCAGAAGAAATTGTTCCAGGATTAATGTTGCCATAAACAGACTTTTGGGATGCAAATACAATAGTTGCTTACATTGTGCTGAATGCTAGGTTGTTTTGTTTTCTATATGCAACCAAATGTCTTCCCTAAACAATGTGTTCATTTTGTGCTCCATTTTTTGTGAATACAAATATATTATAAAAACAACAAAATACTTGCTTTATTGATCTATTTGCATGGATATTCTTTATTTTTACAGTCACAGTACCAAACCTGACACACAACATACACATTAGAGGCTGGGAGCAGCACATACTGTACCTGTAACTTTGACTATTCACAAGTCCTGTGAGTCTTCCACTTCCTGAGAACCAGTGTGAAACCCCCATATGGCGATGTTTCGCTCAGATGGCATTTACCACGCAGGATGGGAGAGGAATCATGACTGCTGGATGCAGTGTCTCACCACCGACGACCCACTCCGAAACGATGCGGTATGAGACCAGTCGGAACTGTTTGGAATGACAATTATAGATCGAAGGGTAAAGTGGATTTGATCATCTGGAGCAGCAGTCATGTTTCTTGACAATATGAAAACAGGTTCTTATTTTCTGTTCTTCGATTTTGTGTTACATCTGCTCCTGCAACGCCCTCTACTGCTCATCTTGTGTCTCCTTGATCTGCCACCTCCCCCAGTGCTCTTTCCCTCTGTGTGTGTGTGTGTGTGTGTGTGTGTGTGTGTGTGTGTGTGTGTGTGTGTGTGTGTGTGTGTGTGTGTGTGTGTGTGTGTGTGTGTGTGTGTGTGTGTGTGTGTGTGTGTGTGTGTGTGTGTGTGTGTGTGTGTGTGGAGACAGGTGTGCTGGAGTCAGAGCAGATCCCCACCAGCTGCACCCTGTTCCATAATCAAGACCTCTACTAATACTCAGCCCTGCCACATCCACGCTGCCAGATTGTAATTTCTGCTCATTCTGCCCGCTCTGACTCTGGTCCCTGTCTCCAGTCCCACGTCTCGTCATCCTGCTACTCTGTCCTGGATTCCCCACTCTACTACTCCCTTGGATTCCCTTTCAGAACTGCTTACCCTTTCTCAACCCCTCTCGCCTCAGCCTCCGCACTTGGTTTCAAGCTTCCCCTGACCTGCACTCCATCTCCCCCGTGTTTCAATAAATACCTTGGTATACTTTATCCCATTCTCCTCGTCTGAGTCTGCTCTTGGGTTCCCCTGTTCCACTCCGCATAACATTTTGCTGTTATTTCAAGTTCAAACTGTAGGGCTATATTTCATACAGTGCCTTCAGAATGTATTCATACCCCTTGACTTATTCCACAATTTGTGTTACAGCCTGCATTCAAAATGTATTTAAATAGATTTTTTCGCACCATGTACACACAATACCCCATAATGACAATGTGAAAACACGTTTTAGAAATGTTTACACGGCTTCCCGAGTGGCGCTGCGGTCAAGGCACTGCATCGCAGTGTTGCAGCGTCACTACAGCCTCGATCCCAGGCTGTATCACAACCGGCCATGACCGGGAGTCCCATAGGGCGGCGCACAATTGGCCCAGCCTCATCCGGGTTAGGGGAGGGTTTGGGAGGGCTTTACTTGGCTCATCGCACTCTAGCGACTATTTATGGCGGGCCGGGTGTCGCAGTCAGCTTGAACGGTGTTTCCTCCGATACCCTTCACCTCTCCCGAGTCCGTTGGGGAGTTGCAGGGTTGAGACAAGATCGTAATTGGATAAAGAAATTGGGGAGAAAAAGGGGTAAAATTACAACAACAAATTAGGAAATGTTTGCAAATGTATTAAATGAAATACAGATATCAAATTTACATAAGTATTCACACCCAAGTTAATACTTTGTAGAAGCATGTTTGGCAGCGATTATAGCTGTGAGTCTTCCTGGGTAAGTATCTAAGAGCTTTCCACAGCTGGATTGTGCAACATTTGTCCATTATTCTTTTGAAAATTCTTCAAGCTCTGTCAAATTGGTTGTTGATCACTGCTAGACAACTATTTTCAGGTCTTGCCATAGATTTAAGTAGATTTAAGTCAAAACTTTAACTCGTTCACTCAGGAATATTCAGTCTTCTTGGTAAGCAACTCCAGTGTAAATTTGCCCTTGTGTTGTAGGTTATTGCCCTGCTGAAAGGTGAATTAATCTCCCAGTGTCTGCATTAGAAAACCTCCCTGGTCTTTGTGGTGAAATTTGTGTTTGAAATTCACTGCTCTACTGAGGGACCTTAGAGATAATTGTATGTGTGGGGTACAGAGATGTGGTGGTCATTCAAAAATCATGTTAAACACTATTATTGCACACAGAGTGAGTCCATGCAACATATTATGTGACTTGTTAAGCACATTTTTACTCCTGAACTTATTTAGACTTGTCATAACAAAGGCGTTGAATACTTATTGACATTTTAGCTTTACATTACTTTTCAATAGATATTTCTTCGTTCAGGACACCAGAGTTGATGTGGTCAGCAAAATCCCTGTGGTCGTGAAAGCAAACTGGATCATGTAATCAAATTCTCTGTGTAACGGCTTTCTTCTGTGGACGAAGGACAGGACCAATGCGCAGCGTGGTAATTGTCCATAATGTTTAATTAAAGACAATAAACGTGAACACTACAAAATACAAAACAACAAATGTGAAAAACCGAAACAGTTCTGTCTGGTGCAGACACACGAAGACTGAAGACAACCACCCACAAAACCCAACACAAAACAGGCTACCTAAATATGGTTCCCAATCAGAGACAATGACTAACACCTGCCTCTGATTGAGAACCATATCAGGCCAAACACAGAAACGGGAAAACTAGACACACAACATAGAATGCCCACTCAGCTCACGTCCTGACCAACACTAAAACAAAGAAAACACAAAAGAACTATGGTCAGAACGTGACACTCTGCAGCATAAGCATTCTTCATGAGTCACACTTACCACAACTGCTCCACCAATCTGTGTTCATCCTGGGGATGTGGTCCTGCTGCGGCCTTGGTGGCTAGAGCCGCCATATGAAGCTCAATTTGCCTCAATTCTTCATCAGAATACTCTGGCTCAAATAAATACGGTTAGAAAACAGCATCAGCGCACCTCAAGTACTTAACCTATCACTCGCAAGGTTTTTTGTCATCAGACATGATTGGTTGTTGTTTCATTTGTATAAGTAATATGTAACGCTAAGCTACTGTCTTCAACTCTACCCCGAAAGGAACTTGAATAAAAGGTCTTACAGGCAGTTTTTACATAAAGGTATTCCCCCAGGAGAGCGCACATTTGCAGTTGTTACCTATCTCCGCTGTTGTTGCAGTTGGCTACATAAAATAATGTAAAATAATTGCAATCTTTTTAGGTGGGAAGGTACACATTTCCTGACTCAAAACCGATAGTACTTTTGATAAAAATATAAATTCTGTTACGGCCGTTAAAAGAGGAGGACCAAGGTGCAGCGTGGTAAGCGTACATTTTCTTTATTAAATAAAAACGACGCAGAACAAAACAATAAACACTACAAAAACAAACGGTGAAGCTAAAGGCTATGTGCCCTAAACAAAGTCAACTTCCCACAAAGACAGGTGGAAAAAAGAGCTACCTAAGTATGGTTCTCAATCAGAGACAACGATAGACAACTGCCTCTGATTGAGAACCACACCCGGCCAAACATAAAGAAATAGAAAACATAGAAATAAAGAAACAAGAATGCCCACCCTAGTCACACCCTGGCCTAACCAAAATGGAGAATAAAAGCCTCTCTATGGCCAGGGCGTGACAAATTTGGGCGTACGCTTTCAATAAAACAACGAATTTGTCAACAATTCGCAGATTTCTTAATCACTCTTTGACTGACAACAGAGCAGAGCACAAAGAAACCTCACGAGACACATGGCCCGTTTTTGCAGCTTTCAAGTCCTTGATTGCAGGGAGAGAGAGGGACAAACTCCACCTAACTTGTTTCAATGTATGGAATCACTTGGGAAATCTTTGCTTTTAGGTAAACTTCCCCTTTAATATTGGCCATCAATTCATATTTTTTTATTTGCATGACTTAAAATTTGATAGATAATGCATCACAAACATCTCAACCAGCCGCTTGAGTTGTCCAATTAGGGGTGTACTGGAGTTTTCTGACTTTTTAAATAATACAAAAAATGATACATTCATTAACATTATGTATGCTTCAGTTACTTATACTGGAAGACAGGTGTAGTTAAATGAGGACTGATATCAAATATGAATAAAATATTATAGATGTACGTCAAAATAGGAATATTTAAATATATGTAAATTATTGCATAAGACATGCCACCAGAGGTCTCTTCACAATGCCCAAGTCCAGAAAAGACTATGGGAGGCACACAGTACTACATAGAGGCATGACTACATAGAACTCTATTGCACATCAGGTAACTGATGCAAGAAGTAGAATCAGATAAAAAATAACAGATGATGAAAATACACCTTAAGGAACAGTGGGGACTATGAAGAGATACAGACACACACATACAGTAGACATGCTAACACACTCTACACAGACGTACACATATTTTGTATTGTAGATATGTGATAGTAGAGTAGTGGCCTTTTTGTGAAAAGTGTTATGAAATGTCATGTAATATTTGTAATTGTATACAACTGCCTTAATGTTGCTGGACCCCAGGAAGAGTAGGCAGCAGCTAATGGGGATCCTTAATAAATACAAATGTTTATATGCTCATAATTCCTGTAAAATGACATGTACTGAATAATATTGTGAAACATATTGAAGATTACAGGCAGACAGTAAATATTGATGTTTTCATATTTATATGTTTTTATTTGCACATTTCAAAACATCCCATAACAAATATTTATCCATTGTCCATAACAGCTAGCTTTGACTAAATTGCATTCCTTTAAAACCTCTGATGTAAAGTCCCGTTTAAATATGTATTTTCCATTATAAGTAAGGTGAAATCTTATAGTTAGTAATTTTCTAAATTGATTATACTATATTTAGAAAGTATAAGTCATTTCAAGTCATACAGTTTTGTTGAATAGGAAATACAAATATGAAATATTTGATATGATGTATCATATTTGTTCTGTGTACTTGAGCTTGTGTCCTCAATAGTGACTAAACCTCAGCAATTTATAACTATTTTACCAGAAAGGTGAGATTGAACCTTTCTTTCAGTATGCAGCATTACTAGTTATTGTTTATGGCCCTCATGATAAATCATACATTTTTGGGATTACGTAGATTACATTTTCCATTACACACACATCTAACCACCTGGTAGAGCATATTTCCTAAAACAACATTTTAATAATTTCATCCTTCCAAAATGATATTTGAAAATGATACTGTCTTGTAATTTCCCGTTTTATACACAATTAGTACTGAAAATGTGTGATAAAAAAACGTTTATTTTACCTTTTCTAAACTATCTGGGATTTATTTTCGAGAACAGATTCTGAAGATCTGAACTGGTTAAGAAAATCATATTGCCTCTTTGAGACCATTTAAATCATTGCAATTTCTCAGAGGATGAATTATAGATACTCAAACTCTTTCATTCGGATTTCAATTAAAAAAATCCTTGCCAAGAGTGAGAATCAAAAATGCAACTGTCAACAATACTTGTGAATCTGTTTTTAGTCTGTGCCACCCGCTAACTACCAACCGACACAGTGGGCCAAGTGGAACACAATACTGGCATCCCATTACCTATGATGGAGGGTAAACCTGGGAACTCACAATCAATGCTCAGCTCTGAAGCTGCCTGAAGGGGAAACAGTTATAATGCTTCTCAAATGCCACCCTTTTCTCAATATGGTGCACTGCATTTGACCAGTGGCAAAAACACCACATCACTTTCATTCCTTCCTATGCATATTTGAGAACAATCAATACTCATTATCCATGGTAGTGTATCGAATACCTTTAGTCATTTAATCAAGGAGACGTGTCCTATATAGACAGCCGTTTTTCCCGGATTCTTTCTGCTGAGATATAAAGGAGGTGAATGAGATGAATGGCCTATAGGACCGTTTTGTTCAATGATGTATAGCCCCTGTCAGCTCTATGGACCAGGTAAATTAACTTAGTACAGCTGAGACTAAGGAGAATATCAATCAATATACATGGCAGAGGAGATGACCTATGCATAACATGCTGCCACAGTTAAAAACTATTTAACAGTCCAAAACGATTTAACCGACATGGGACACAATGAAAAGGCTAATGTGAACAACACATTCTGACAGAGAAAGCTGCTGGGAAACTACAGAAAGAGTCTAGGCCTAATGAATTAAATAAAGGGAAAAAATCTGCTATTGAGAGTTCTGTTTTGTCTCAGAGTGACAGCTCCTTATAAAAATCAATTCTAAAATCATAAAACCAACGCCCTTAGTATTAGACAAAGCCCAACAGTGGGCCCTTCTCAAACTAAACTTGCGTTCTGTAGAAATGTTTAACAAGTGAAAACAATTTAACAAAAAAATGTGCACTAAACAATCTGTTTCGATGGTCAAACATGTTCACTTTCAAATTCACGCCCCATGCCCGTATTAACTACAAAAACAATTTCAAAAGGAGCATGTAGCCTAATAACCCTGATTCAATACGCAACAAAGCTTGAAATACGTATGAAACATGCATGTTTTTTTGCTTACCTCTTTCTTTGACAGGAGTTTGGGTGCTCCGTCTGTCTCGTGCGGCTGCGGCAGCTGAGGTGCACTGGTACTCTGCTCAGGATGATGATGATGATGAGGTGCTTGTTGCCTAGCGACGCGCAACCATCAGCCAATGAAATCATTTTCAAGAAGAATGTGCAAAATAGTCGATGCCTTCAGCTTATCATACATAACCTACTAGGAGCTTCAATAACAGTTGAGAGCCAGCTCTTGGTAGTGGAACAGTTGGTTTTTCTCAGTCAGCCATAATGACATTTTAAAATGCAAAATCTGGGAAAAACTGATGTGCCTTCATGAGAGTAAAGTAGCCTATACTTACAGTGTATCGGCTACAGAACAGCTTCAATGCACCCTGGCATAGATTCTACAATATCTGGAACTCTATTGGAGAGATGCGACTCCATTCTTCCACAAGGAAATTCCATTATTTGGTGTTTTGATCATGGTGGTGGAAAATTCTGTCTCGGGCGTCGCTCCAGAATCTCCCATAAGTGTTCAATTGGTTTGAGATCTGGTCACTGAGACACACACACACTTTAAACCCCCTATGGCCCTTTGAGACCCCTCTTTTAAAGTCACTGGGATCTCTTCTAGCCATGGTAGCCAAAATAATGGGCAACTGGGCATTTTTATAAATGACCATAAGCATGATGGGATGTTAATTGCTTAATTAACTCAGGAACCACACCTGTGTTAAATATACTCTGTATCTCTCATTTACTCAAGTGTTTCCTTTATTTTAGTAGTTAACTGTATGTGATAGCTGGCGAAGTGGTAGACTTGTGGAGCAGGAGCAGCTCAAATCAATTTGAATGGATGCCTACCTCAAAAGTTCATACACATTTCTTGATTATCTAACTTCTTGTTCTTCCAATGCACAATTACATTTTATGGACATTAAAGCTTGAATTGGACCAGTCAACAATCAATAGGCTACACATGCAACATCATGACAAATGAAAAAAGTTACAACAGTGACAAAATTGTTTAAATTTAGTCATTTTCTATAGAATGTATACAAGCACAAAAACAGTTTTTTAAAAGCAGGTAT
Organism: Salvelinus fontinalis; assembly: GCF_029448725.1. Taxonomy (NCBI): domain Eukaryota; kingdom Metazoa; phylum Chordata; class Actinopteri; order Salmoniformes; family Salmonidae; genus Salvelinus; species Salvelinus fontinalis. Next base: position 22,797,489 of record NC_074695.1, read on the forward strand.
AGTATTTTGAACATACATTGTTAACATACAGTACGTGCTATGTCTTCATCACGAAATAGACATGTGTCCATGATGGGCACTTGCTGCATCGGTCTTTGCTTGCTGGCCATCAAATGCAACCAGATATTTTGTTTGCCAGTCTCACAGGGATGGGTGTATGACCCATTAGTTAATAACTAACATGTACAATGAAGGGTGTTTAAGTTAAAGGTTTCTGAAGTGCATGTCTATTATTGGTTCACTTAGATCTGCCAGAGAGTAACTCCTATATAGGCCATGATACTACTCACAGTATTCAATTACAGAAATAGCAATAACCTAAGCTTATTCTCTGAATAATACTGATCTACAGTGCCCTCTAGTGGGCTGTTTTGTGAATGTCCATGTTGAGAACCCAGCAAGGAGAACCCAGCAATGACAACCCATTGTTGGCTCAGCGGATATGGGCCATCTCCTCTAGGAAAGGGGTCTTCATGCAGCCACTGCAAATCTGGTCCATCCACAGGGGCACCTCATGCTGTAGAGGGATGTATAGGGGGTAGAAGGTATAGGAGAAGTCGTAATTTAGCACACAGCTGATGGAGGCCATGTTGAACAGGTTCTTTGTTCTTAGTCTGAAAAAAGGGGACATGGTCCTAGAAGAGGGAGAATATCATGTAAAGGACAGTATGTACCAAGGTTTAATTAGTGAGTGAAAGAATATAATAAAATATAATACTATTTTGTTCACCAGAGTTAGGGCCTCTTTACACTACACTACTTTGACGACACAAACTAGGTCCAGGAGAGGTACTGTGTAAAGAGACAGATCTAGATTCAGATCCTTCCAGAGGTAGTGTGGGAGACATCTACACCACATACCCCCCCCCCCCCCCCCCCCTCTGAGTGGTACAGTGTAAAGACAGGCTCTCCCACACCACATGTCCCTGCAAGAATTACCTTAATACCAGTAGACAGCATTTTTATTCTGTTAGCCACATTGAAAGTTAAAGGCTTTTAAAATAGCCACACATTTGTGAATCATTGCATTAATCAAGTGTGCAACACTATGTGCAATATGGTTTAGATGAGAAGCTCCTGTATAGTTTGAATTGCTGTCCTTATTTTGTTTGTCTATATACTATGGTATTTACAGTATTCTAATACTGAAGCAGGAATGTAGCTTTGGCCTCACCACATCCAAATCTGATGAAGAGAAATAGATCTCACAAAACATATTTTAATAATGTGCAGACACCCTTAGCTTCTGTCTTGGGTTTCACCTTTCAGCAGGCAGCATAAACATACATTTCATAACTGTGTTCATATGACTTCAACATGTGTATAGTACATTGGTTCCTACTGTAGCTTACCATTATAATCATCAATCAAATCAAAGTTTATTGGTCGCATAAACAGATTTGCAGATGTTATCGCAGGTGCAGCGAAATGCTTATATTTCTAGCTCCTACAGTGCAGTAATATCTAGCAAAAACAATACACACATAATCCAAAAAGTTTAAAAAGTTTAATATCAGAACAAGCCATATCAGAACAAGCAATATAAGCATGAGCAATGTCAGAGTCCAGAATATAAAGTATGGCAGTACGGTCAGTACATTAATAGAAAATGTGCATACAGTATTAATTATATAGGATAAACCATGACTAGAATACGGTATTCGGAAAGTATTCAGACCCCTTGACTTTTCCACATTTTGTTACATTACAGCCTTATTCTAAAATTAATTAAATACATAAATAGTTTCCCCCATCAATCTACACACAATACCCCATAATGTCAAAGTGAAAATAGCTTTTTAGACTTTTTTGCAAATGTATTAAAAATAAAAAACAGAAAGACAGGTGCATCCTGTTTCCATTGATCATCCTTGGGATGTTTCAACAACTTTATTGGAGTCCACCTGTGGTAAATTAAATTGATTGGACATGATTTGGAAAGGCACAGACCTGTCTATATAAGGTCCTACAGTTGACAGTGCATGTAAGAGTAAAAACCAAGCCATGAGGTCGAATGAATTGTTCGTAGAGACAGGATTGGGTCGAGGCACAGATCTGAGGAGGGGTACAAAAAATGTCTGCAGCATTGAAGGTCCTCAAGAACACAGTGGCCTCCATAATTCTGAAATGGAAGTTTGGAACCACCAAGACTCTTCCAAGAGGTGGCTGCCCAGCCAAACCGAGCAATTGGGAGAGAAGGGCCTTGGTCAGGGAGGTGACCAAAAGCCCGATGGTCACTCTGACAGAGCTCCAGAGTTCCTCTGTGGAGATGAAAGAACCTTCCAGAGGGACAACCATCTTTACAGCACTCCACCAATCAGGCATTTATAGTAGGGTGGCAAGACTGAAGCCACTACTCAGTAAAAGGCACATGACAGCCCGCTTGGAGTTTGCCAAAAGGCACCTAAAGGACTCTGACCACGAGAAACAAGATTCTCTGGTCTGATGAAACCAAGATTGAACACTTTGACCTGAATGCCAAGCCTCAAGTCTGGAGGAAACCTGGCAACATCCCTACGGTGAAGCATGGTGCTGGCAGCATCATGCTGTGGGGATATTTTTCAGCGGCAGGGACTGGGAGACTAGTCAGGATCGAGGGAAAGATGAATGGAGCAAAGTACAGAGAGATCGTTGATGAAAACCTGCTCCAGAGCGCTCAGGACTTCAGACTGGGGCGAAGGTTCACCTTCCAACAGGACAACGACCCTAAGCACACAGTCAAGACAACGCAGGAGTGGCTTTGGGACAAGTCTCTGAATGTCCTTGAGTGGCCCAGCCAGAGCCCAGACTTGAACCCGATCGAACATCTCTGGAGAGACCTGAAAATAGCTGTGCAGCAAGACTCCCCATCCAACCTGACAGAGGTTGAGAGAATCTGCAGAGAAGAATGGGAGAAACTCCCCAAATACAGGTGTGCCAAGCTTGTAGCATCACACCCAAGAATACTCTAGGCTGTTATCGATGCCAAAGGGTCTGAATAGTTATGTCGATGTGATATTTCAGTTTTATTTTTATTTATTTTTTGCAAACAACTCTAAGAATCTGTTTTTGCTTTGTCATTATGGGTTATTGTGTGTAGATTGATCAGGGGGGGGAAACGATTTAATCCATATTCTAATAGGGCTGTAAAAAAATTGGAAAGTCAAGGGGTCTGAATACTTTCCGAATGCACTGTACATATACAGTAACAGTATGTAAACATTGTTAAAGTGACCAGTGTTCCATGTCTCTATATACATGGTGAGATAAAAGATTCACTCACAGCCAAGTCACTATAGAGACGGTCCCCAAAGTAGAGCACACTGGACCCTCTCCAGCCTCTCAGCCTCAGAAAGTCATACAGAACACAACCAAATGTCTCTGTATGATGTTCATGGGGGGGATTAGGTCACAAGCATTGTAGTTTAATAGTGAAGGTGTTCAGACTTGTTTGTAGATGTGTCCTTTGTCCAGACTGTTTATTTTGTCCCGCTAGAGGTCCCCATTTCCATCTAAGCGTCTAAATGGTCTGTGAGAGGGCCAACATTGGACAGCAATTTGAATATGTTTCCAATAAACACATGACAACATAAAAACCCTTCATACTCACTTCACAGTCATTGAAGAAGTGTGATATGCCTGCCTGAACAATGACCCCGTCAATGAAGTCCCTCCAGTCTTTCCCCACCATGTACCTCATGCCTTTATCCCTACAATCAGAGTAATCATAGTGATTGGTCCAATCTTACGGAGAAAGCAACAGAGTGGTGTCTCGTTCCATTCATCAAAATACACGGTGCTCACTGTGAATGACATATGCTTGTGCTTACTCTTCCCATTCAGCAATACTGTTCTGACTGAATGATACTTCGGTGTTTGTGCTTCCGCTATCAATCATGTTCGGTATTTATGAAAAATAAGTGGTTGACATTAGGAGAATTACTCATCCTCTTTAATGATCCATCCTAATTATGGTCAATTTACCATCAAATCAATATGTCATCCAAACCAACATATGACCCTGGGTCTTCATCCTCAGAAGGACACTCACACAAAGCTGAAGGGGCTGTTGGTGATGAGGAACAGTTTCTTCCCATGGCTGACCAGGCATTGCAGAAAAGCATAATGCTCGTCCCCTCGCAGAATGTACTTCTCTATGGAGGGTGGAAGACGAGGGAAATGTACACAACAACATCAACAACGACAACAATTCAAACTTTTACATTTTGCAGGCGTAAAAAAGAAAAGGTGTTTGACTGGACACCACAAACAGAATCCAACATTGCTCACCCAGATCTTGCATGATCCATTTGTACATGTAACCTTTGATGTGAACCATTCCAATGGCTTCCTGAGGATAAAAACATCAATGTTTCCGTATGCCTTTAAGGAGCACAAACAGTAAGTAAATATACATAAATATACTTAAATTCAGCTACAGTATGTACCCATAGAAAATGATCAATTCAACATGCTTATACTCAGGTTTTGAATATCACGCTCTCTACTCCGACCCAGTCTAATTGATGAGGGAGGATATAGAGAGCTAGATCTCGTCTTTCTCTGGCAGACAAAGTGAATCTGAGCGGGACAAACTGTATCCTAAACCCTTTCACCCCAGTGTGGAATGAGAACAGCTATTGTTCCAGAGTCCACACGTCTGAATCCCTGGCAACCTCTCTCTAGGTGGACAGACAGCTGAACCTGCTGGTGAACATCCCCACTGTGCCCAAAGGGTCAAATGAACCGGGCAGAGGGTTTAGAAAACCAGCAAGAGGGAGTGAAAGAACATTACACAGGGTGAGAAAGGGCATGAGAAACAGGCATTGTGCTGAGACACTCACTGAGACATCTTTGATGAGGTGCTCAGGATCGTACTCAATGTCGTTGAAGATGAAGAAATCATTGGCCACAGCCAGGAGGGTCATCTCTGGGATGGAGAAGATGTTCATGAACTGCTTCACTGAGATCCTATGGACAATTACAAGTCAACTACTTACTGTATGCTTATAAACCCTCAGTTTTGTATGGTTATAAACACACTCGTCAACATATTACTATGGCTCTAAAATTGGGTGTGATTAGCAAGAAATGCAGTTACAAAATGGGTATTAAAGACTTATTTCTAAACATGATATTACCACCCGGTGCTTCTAGCTCTAATGAGGCACCATGTTTGGAACCACTCTTTCCAAGGAGGAAAAAATGAAACCAGTGCCCAAAGTGAGCGAGGCCTGTACACAGAGCTAATCCCTAATTTATGAAGACAGAGAGCCCAGTACCAGATCCAGAGGATTGTGGGTAGTGTGGGCATACAGTATGTTTGAGATGGAAGATTAGGAGGCAGGGGAAGCATGTTGTGATTCCTCCACAGGGAGGCATTCAATAGACATAGAAGAATGTGAACCTGAGTGAAAACATCAAAGCCCCAGGTCTTACAGACTGAACCTGATGAACAAAAACTCCCTGCTGGAACAAAGTGCTCCACTCACTCAATTTGCAAGTTACAGGAAAATCCATGGTCCAAATGTCGCCTAACCTTCCAAAATTCAAAAGACGCCAACACCTGCGAAATTGTGATTTGTCCAAAGTACTGGAACTAACGTTGCGCGTTACCTCACGCATCCCGATGTATCATGAATGATCTACGGTACCATTTATGTTTCTGTAGTCTGTCCGTAGAGTTCGCTGATCTGGTGTAGGGGGACATGGTGGGTAGCCCCACAGAGCCTCAGGACCTCATCTGGAACTGGGTTCAGCCCCCTATAGGGTCACAGTTTTAGTACCAAACAAATATACAGTACCAATCAAAGGTTTGGACACCCACTCATTACAGGGTTCTTTATTTTTACTATATTCTGCATTGTAGAATAATAGTGAAGACATCATGTAGTATCCAAAAAAAGTGTTAAACAAATCAAAATATATTTTATATTTGAGATTCTTCAAAGTAGCCACCCTGTGCCTTGATGACAGGTTTGCACAATCTTGGCATTATCTCAACCAGCTTCACCTGGAATGCTTTTCCAACAGTCTTGGAGTTCCCACATATGCTGAGACCTTGATGCCTGCTTTTCCTTCACTCTGCGGTCAAACTCATCCCAAACTATCTCAATTGGGTTGAGGTTGGGTGATTGTGGAGGCCAGGTAATCTGATGCAGCACTCCATCACTCTCCTTCTTGATCAAATAGCCCTAACACAGCCTGGAGGTGTGTTGGGTCATTGTCCTTTTGAAAAACCAATGATAGCAGGACTAATCGCAAACCAGATGGGATGGCGTATCGCTGCAGAATGCTGTGGTAGCCATGCTGGTTGTGTGCCTTGAATTCTAAATAAATCACTGACAGTGTCATCAGCAAAGTACCCTCACAACTCCTCCTCCATGCTTCACGGTGGGAACTACACATGCAGAGATAATCCGTTCACCTACTCTGCGTCTCACAAAGACACAGCGTTTGGAACCAAAAATCACAAATGTGAACTAATCAGACCAAAGGACAGATTTCCACCGGTCTAATGTCCATTGCTCATGTTTCTTGGCCCAAGCAAGTTTCTTATTGGTGTCCTTTAGTTGTGGTTTCTTGGCAGCAATTCGACCATGAAGGCCTGATTCACGCAATCTCCTTGAACAGTTGATGTTGAGATGTGTCTGTTACTTGAACTCTGAAGCATTTATTTGGGCTTCAATTTCTGAGGCTGATAACTCTAATAAACGTATCCTCTGCCGCAGAGGTAACTGGGTCTTCCTTTCCTGTGGCGGTCCTCGTGAGAGCCAGTTGCATCATAGCGCTTGATGGTTTTTGTGACTGCACTTGAAGAACTTTTTTAAGTTCTTGAGATTTTCCGGATTGACTGACCTTCATGTCTTAAAGTGATGGACTGTTGTTTCTCTTTGATTATTTTAGTTGTTATTGCCATGATATGGACTTTGTCTTTTACCAAATAGAGATATCTTCTGTATTCCACCCCTACCTTGTCACAACACAACTGATTGGCTCAAACACATTAAGGAAAGAAAGTCCATAAATTAACTTTTAACAAGGCACACTTGTTCATTGAAATGTATTCCAGGTAACTACCTCATGAAGCTGGTTGAGAGAATGCCAAGAGTGTGCAAAGTTGTCATCAAGGCCAAGAGTGTCTACTTTGAAGATATATTTTTATTTGTTTTTTTTGGTTACTACATGACTACATATGTGTTCTTTCTGTTAGGGTTGCGTCAATCAAATCTGGTATCAGGATAGAATGCGACACGGAGTCACTAAATATGTTCTATGACTTTTTATTATAGTGAAGCGATAAATGGTAAATGCAATTTTCGTATATACGAGTTCACTGTATCACCATGCAGGGCAAAGCAGAGAACTAACTTATTCTTACAAAGTTCTTCTTATATATTCTGACAGAAATAGTTCCCGCTTCTGAGCTGGCCTGTCAGAGTAGAGGCTGAGTGTGGTTTAGACTTACTCAGCCTGTCGTTGGTGCACAGGCTGGTCCCAGCCCCCAGGCGCTCCAGCTGTCCGGCGTTGCAGATTACCTCATTGTTTTCTATGCATGTGTCAATAGCTCAACATACTGTTCCTGCTCAAGGTTAACCACAGCCTTCCCGCTAGTCACACCATATGTTGCAAAATGTTACTTCCAGCACACACAGACACCCCCATTATAGGCCAAGCATATTTTCAACCCTCACATAGTTTTGATGTCTTCACTAATATTCTACAATGTAGAAAATAGTAAAAAATAAAGAAAAACCCTGGAATGAGTAGGTGTTTCCAAACTTTTGACAGGTAAAATATATATATACAGTGGGGCAAAAAAGTAGTCAGCCACCAATTGTTCAAGTTCCCCCACTTAAAAAGATGAGAGGCCTGTAATTTTCATCATAGGTACACTTCAACTATGACAGACAAAATGAGAAAAAAAAATCCAGAAAATCACATTGTAGGATTTTTAATGAATTTATTTGCAAATTATGGTGGAAAATAAGTATTTGGTCACCTACAAACAAGCAAGATTTCTGGCTCACACAGACCTGTAACTTCTTCTTTAAGAGGCTCCTCTGTCCTCCACTCGTTACCTGTATTAATGGCACCTGTTTGAACTTGTTATCAGTATAAAAGACACCTGTCCACAACCTCAAACAGTCACACTCCAAACTCCACTATGGCCAAGACCAAAGAGCTGTCAAAGGACACCAGAAACAAAAATGTAGACCTGCACCAGGCTGGGAAGACTGAATCTGCAATAGGTAAGCAGCTTGGTTTGAAGAAATCAACTGTGGGAGCAATTATTAGGAAATGGAAGACATACAAGACCACCGATAATCTCCCTCGATCTGGGGCTCCACGCAAGATCTCACCCCGTGGGGTCAAAATGATCACAAGAACGGTGAGCAAAAATCCCAGAACCACACAGGGGGACCTAGTGAATGACCTGCAGAGAGCTGGGACCAAAGTAACAAAGCCTACCATCAGTAACACACTACGCCGCCAGGGACTCAAATCCTGCAGTCCCAGACGTGTCCCCCTGCTTAAGCCAGTACATGTCCAGGCCCGTCTGAAGTTTGCTAAAGAGCATTTGGATGATCCAGAAGAAGATTGGGAGAATGTCATATGGTCAGATAAAATCAAAATATAACTTTTTGGTAAAAACTCAACTCGTCGTGTTTAGAGGACAAAGAATGCTGAGTTGCATCCAAAGAACACCATACCTACTGTGAAGCATGGGGGTGGAAACATCATGCTTTGGGGCTGTTTTTCTGCAAAGGGACCAGGACGACTGATCCGTGTAAAGGAAAGAATGAATGGGGCCATGTATCGTGAGATTTTGTGAAAACCTCCTTCCATCAGCAAGGGCATTGAAGATGAAACGTGGCTGGGTCTTTCAGCATGACAATGATCCCAAACACACCGCCCGGGCAACGAAGGAGTGGCTTCGTAAGAAGCATTTCAAGGTCCTGGAGTGGCCTAGCCAGTCTCCAGATCTCAACCCCATAGAAAATCTTTGGAGGGAGTTGAAAGTCCGTATTGCCCAGCAACAGCCCCAAAACATCACTGCTCTAGAGGAGATCTGCATGGAGGAATGGGCCAAAATACCAGCAGCAGTGTGTGAAAACCTTGTGAAGACTTACAGAAAACGTTTGACCTCTGTCATTGCCAACAAAGGGTATATAACAAAGTATTGAGAAACTTTTGTTATTGACCAAATACTTATTTTCCACCATAATTTGCAAATAAATTCATAAAAAATTCTACAATGTGATTTTCTGGAATTTCTCTCATTTTGTCTGTCATAATTGAAGTGTACCTATGATGAAAATTACAGGCCTCTCATCTTTTTAAGTGGGATAACTTGCACAATTGGTGGCTGACTAAATACTTTTTTGCCCCACTGTATATATATTTTACCTTAATTTTATCAGGGAGTCATACTGAGACCAAGGTCTATTTTACAAATGAGCCCTGAACTACATAAATAACAGAAAATACACACATAAAAATATAAATACAAAATGCAAGCAGAAAAAAGTCATAAAAACAGACACATTCATCAGTAAAAAGGTCATTCAGCTTCCTGAATTGGTCGAGAGGCTTAGAATTGAAAGGGTCTCCATTCAAGTCAATGATGGCATAATTGGTGGACTGGCATCCATTTTCAGTGTACCCATGCCTAGGTTTAAGATGACAAACGTTAAGACAACGAAATTCTAATATCCCAATACTCTTTGCAACAATGGGACGAGCTATGCTTGTTAGCAACAGCGCTGGCAGTTAGCAATGCCGCTGGTGCCAAACCTGTAGATTTTCGACCTAGACCCATGCCAGGAAGTAGAGCAGGAAGTGTACCCTTCAATCTGTGCTGTGATTTGTTGAGTCAACTCAACTGACATTACAAAAAATACATTCCATTACATGAGCCACACCAGTTAGCATCATTTGAATGAACATTCTACTTTATTAACATGGCAACCCAGCATCAGTTTAAGAACATTCCAAAATACCCTGTAAATGATTGCATCATAATACCAGGCAGTCATTCAAATTAAATCAAATTTACTTATATAGCCCTTCGTACATCAGCTAATATCTCGAAGTGCTGTACAGAACGCCAGCCTAAAACCCCAAACAGCAAGCAATGCAGGTGTAGAAGCACGGTGGCTAGGAAAAACTCCCTAGAAAGGCCAAAACCTAGGAAGAAACCTTGAGAGGAACCAGGCTATGAGGGGTGGCTAGTCCTCTTCTGGCTGTGCTGGGTGGAGATTATAACAGAACATGGCCAAGATGTTCAAATGTTCATAAATGACCAGCATGGTCAAATAATAATAATCACAGTAGTTATCGAGGGTGTAGCAAGTCAGCACCTCAGGAGTAAATGTCAGTTGGCTATTCATAGCCGATCATTAAGAGTATCTCTACTGCTCCTGCGGTCTCTAGAGAGTTGAAAACAGCAGATCTGGGACAGGTAGCTCATCCGGTGGACAGGTCAGGGTTCCATAGCCGCAGGCAGAACAGTTTAAACTGGAACAGCAGCAAGGCCAGGTGGACTGGGAACAGCAAGGAGTCATCATGCCCAGTAGTCCTGACGGGCTCAGGTCCTCCGAGAGAGAGAAAGAAAGAGAGAAGGAGAGAATTAGAGAGAGCATACTTAAATTCACACAGGACACCGGATAAGACAGGAGAAGTACTCCAGATATAACTGACCCTAGCCCCCCGACACATAAACTACTGGAGCATAAATACTGGAGGCTGAGACAGGAGTGGTCAGGAGACACTGTGGCCCCATCCGATGATACCCCCGGACAGGGCCAAACAGGAAGGATATAACCCCACCCACTTTGCCAAAGCACAGCCCCCGCACCACTAGAGGTATATCTTCAACCACCAACTTACAATCCTGAGACAAGGCCGAGTATAGCCCACAAAGACCTCCGCCACGGCACAAGCCAAGGGGGGGCGCCAACCCAGACAGGAAGATCACGTCAGTGACTCAACCCACTCAAGTGACGCACCCCTCCTAGGGACGGCATGAAAGATCACCAGTAAGCCTGTGACTCAGCCCCTGTAATAGAGTTAGAGGCAGAGAATCCCAGTGGAGAGAGGGGAACCGGCCAGGCAGAGACAGCAAGGGCGGCTCGTTGCTCCAGAGCCTTTCCGTTCACCTTCACACTCCTGGGCCAGACTACACTCAATCATATGACCTACTGAAGAGATAAGTCTTCAGTAAAGACTTAAAGGTTGAGACCGAGTCTGCGTCTCTCACATGGGTAGGCAGACCATTCCATAAAAATGGAGATCTATAGGAGAAAGCCCTGCCTCCAGCTGTTTGCTTAGAAATTCTAGGGACAATTAGGAGGCCTGCGTCTTGTGACCGTAGTGTACGTGTAGGTATGTACGGCAGGACCAACTCGGAAAGATAGGTAGGAGCAAGCCCATGTAACGCTTTGTAGGTTAATAGTAAAACCTTGAAATCAGCCCTTGCCTTAACAGGAAGCCAGTGTAGGGAAGCTAGCACTGGAGTAAAATTATCAAGTTTTTTGGTTCTAGTCAGGATTCTAGCAGCTGTATTTAGCACTAACTGAAGTTTATTTAGTGCTTTATCCGGGTAGCCGGAAAGTAGAGCATTACAGTAGTCTAACCTAGAAGTAACAAAAGCATGGATTAATTTTTCTGCGTCATTTTTGGACAGAAAGTTTCTGATTTTTGCAATGTTACGTAGATGGAAAAAAGCTGTCCTTGAAACAGTCTTGATATGTTTGTCAAAAGAGAGATCAGGGTCCAGAGTAACGCCGAGGTCCTTCACAGTTTTATTTGAGACGACTTTACAACCATCAAGATTAATTGTCAGATTCAACAGAAGATCTCTTTGTTTCTTGGGACCTAGAACAAGCATCTCTGTTTTGTCTGAGTTTAAAACTTCCTTATGTCTGAAACATAGGCTTCTAGCGAGGGCAATTTGGGGCTTCACCATGTTTCATTGAAATGTACAGCTGTGTGTCATCCACATATCAGTGAAAGTTAACATTATGTTTTCGAATGACATCCCCAAGAGGTAAAATATATAGTGAAAACAATAGTGGTCCTAAAACGGAACCTTCAGGAACACCGAAATGTACAGTTGATTTGTCAGAGGACAAACCATTCACAGAAACTGATATCTTTCCGACAGATAAGATCTAAACCAGGCCAGAACTTGTCCGTGTAGACCAATTTGGGTTTCCAATCTCTCCAAAAGAATGTGGTGATCTATGGTATCAAAGGCAGCACTAAGGTCTAGGAGCACGAGGACAGATGCAGAGCCTCGGTCTGACGCCATTAAAAGGTAATTTACCACCTTCACAAGTGCAGTCTCAGTGCTATGATGGGGTCTAAAACCAGACTGAAGCATTTTGTATACATTGTTTGTCTTCAGGAAGGCAGTGAGTTGCTGCGCAACAGCTTTTTCAACATTTTTGGAGAGGAATGGAAGATTCGATATAGGCCGATAGTTTATCTTTTCTGGGTCAAGTTTTGGCTTTTTCAAGAGAGGCTTTATTACTGCCACTTTTAGTGAGTTTGGTACACATCCGGTGGATAGAGAGCCGTTTATTATGTTCAACATAGGAGGGCCAAGTACATGAAGCAGCTCTTTCAGTAGTTTAGTTGGAATAGGGTCCAGTATGCAGCCATGATTATTTTCATCATTGTGTCAAGAGATATAGTACTAAAACACTTAAGTGTCTCTCTTGATCCTAGGTCCTGGCAGAGTTGTGCAGACTCAGGACAGCTGAGCTTTGGAGGAATACGCAGATTTAAAGAGGAGTCCATAATTTGCTTTCTAATGATCATGATCTTTTCCTCAAAGAAGTTCATGAATTTATTACTGCTGAAGTGAAAGCCATCCTCACTTGAGGAATGCTGCTTTTTAGTTAGCTTTGCGACAGTATCAAAAAGAAATTTTGGATTGTTCTTATTTTCCTCGATTAAGTTGGAAAAGTAGGATGATTGAGCAGCAGTGAGGGCTCTTCGATACTGCATGGTACTGTCTTTCCAAGCTAGTCGGAAGACTTCCAGTTTGGTGTGGCGCTATTTCCGTTCCAATTTTCTGGAAGCTTGCTTCAGAGCTTGGGTATTTTCTGTATACCAGGGAGCTAGTTTCTTATGACAAATGTTTTTAGTTTTTATGGGTGCAACTGCATCTAGGGTATTGCGCAAGGTTAAATTGAGTTCCTCAGTTAGGTGGTTAACTGATTTTTGTCCTCTGACGTCCTTGGGTAGGCAGAAGGAGTCTGGAAGGGCATCAAGGAATCTTTGTGTTGTCTAAGAATTAATAGCACGACTTTTGATGCTCCTTGGTTGGGGTCTGAGCAGATTATTTGTTGCGATTTCAAACGTAATAAAATGGTGGTCCGATAGTCCAGGATTATGAGGAAAAACATTACGATCTACAACATTTATTCCATGGGACAAAACTAGGTCCAGAGTATGACTGTGGCAGTGAGTAGGTCCAGAGACATGTTGGACAAAACCCACTGAGTCGATGATGGCTCCAAAAGCCTTTTGGAGTGGGTCTGTGGACTTTTCCATGTGAATATTAAAATCACCAAAAATTTGAATAGTATCTGCTATGACTACAAGGTCCGATAGGAATTCAGGGAACTCAGTGAGGAACGCTGTATATGGCCCAGTAGCTATAAAAAGTGATTGAGTAGGCTGCATAGATTTCATGACTAGAAGCTCAAAAGACGAAAACGTCATTTTTTTTTGTAAATGGAAATTTGCTATCGTAAATGTTAGCAACACCTCAGCCTTTGCGGGATACACGGGGGATATGGCCACTAGTGTAACCAGGAGGTGAGGCCTCATTTAACACAGTAAATTCATCAGGCTTAAGCCATGTTTCAGTCAGGCCAATCACATCAAGATTATGATCAGTGATTAGTTCATTGACTATAACTGCTTTTGATGTGAGGGATCTAACATTAAGTAGCCCTATTTTGAGATGTGAGGTATCACGATCTCTTTCAATAATGGCAGGAATGGAGGAGGTCTTTATCCTAGTGAGATTGCTAAGGCGAACACCGCCATGTTTAGTTTTGCCCAACCTAGGTCGAGGCACAGACACAGTCTCAATGGGGATAGCTGAGCTGACTACACTGACTATGCTAGTGGCAGACTCCACTAAGCTGGCAGGCTGGCTAACAGCCTGCTGCCTGGCCTGCATCCTATTTCATTGTGGAGCTAGAGGAGTTAGAGCCCTGTCTATGTTGGTAGATAAGATGAGAGCACCCCTCCAGCTAGGATGGAGTCCGTCACTCCTCTGCAGGTCAGGCTTGGTCCTGTTTGTGGGTGAGTCCCAGAAAGAGGGCCAATTATCTACAAATTCTATCTTTTGGGAGGGGCAGAAAACAGTTTTCAACCAGCGATTGAGTTGTGAGACTGTGAGACCCTCCCGGGTGGCGCAGTGGTCTAGGGCAGTGGTCTAGGGCACTGCATCGCAGTGTTAGCTGCGCCACCAGAGTCTCTGGGTTCGCGCCCAGGCTCTGTCGCAGCCGGCTGCAACCGGGAGGTCCGTGGGGCGACGCACAATTGGCATAGCGTCGTCCGGGTTAGGGAGGGTTTGGCCGGTAGGGATATCCTTGTCTCAGTATGTAAAAATGTAATGAAATGTAAAATATGTAATAAAATGTATGCACTCTACTGTAAGTCGCTCTGGATAAGAGCGTCTGCTAAATGACGTAAATGTAAATGTAATGCTGTAGAGCTCATCACTCCCCCTAACTGGGAAGGGGCCAGAGACAATTACTCGATGCCGACACATCTTTCTAGCTGATTTAGACGCTGAAGCTATGTTGCGCTTGGTGACCTCTGTTTCATCCTGACATCGTTGGTGCCGACGTGGATAACAATATCTCTATACTCTCTACACTCGCCAGTTTTAGCTTTAGCCAGCACCATCTTCAGATTAGCCTTAACGTCGGTAGCCCTGCCCCCTGGTAAACAGTATATGATCGCTGGGTGATTCGTTTTAAGTCTAATACTGCGGGGAATGGAGTCGCCAATAACTAGGGTTTTCAATTTGTCAGAGCTAATGGTGGGAAGCTTCGGCGTCTCAGACCCCGTAACGGGAGGAGTAGAGACAAGAGAAGACTCGGCCTCAGACTCCGACTCGCTACTTAATGGGGAAAACCGGTTGAAAGTTTCTGTCGGCTGAATGAGCGACACCAGTTGAGCATTCCTACAGCATTTCCCTCCAGAAGCCATGAGAAAGTTGTCCGGCTGCGGGGACTGTGCGGGGGAGATTTATACTACTATCTGTACTTACTGGTGGCACAGACGCTGTTTCATCCTTTCCTACACTGAAATTACCCTTGCCTAACGATTGCGTCTGAAGCTGGGCTTGCAGCACAGCTATCCTCGCCATAAGGCGATCGTTCTCCTGTATATTATGAGTACAGCGACTGCAATTAGAAGGCATCATGTTAATGTTACTACTTAGCTTCGGCTGTTGAAGGTGCTGACGAACCATGTCCAGATAAAGCGTCCGGAGTGAAAAAGTTGAATGAGGGAAAAACAAAAATATAAACGGTAATTAAAAAGTAAAAACTGTAAAGTTGTCAGCTAGCAAAGTAAGGTTGGCAACAAAATGCACAGCAACACGTCTGCAAGTTCAAGAGGAAGAGACACACAATCAGACAAACAATTACCATTGTGAGTGTACGCATGAGTTCACCAGTGAAATTGCCAGGGTTAGAGTTTCAAGCATGTTATATTCATTATATTTATATGTTTAGTACACTGACTGACCCATACATTGCAGAGTGTTATTCACCTACCCATAAACAGAACTCACTGATACACAGTCCCCAGCTGAATGTAATGGAAAGCATCTATCTTCATCAGGAGACCATGGTGAGGACAAAACAGTACTGTAAACCCATGGTACCTTGAGATTATATGTTTAAATAAGGTCAGAGCGATATAATAGAGGCATAATTGCTGTATGATGTTTACCTTTTGAATATCATAGTGAAGACCCTATGCAGCGAAGTTTGGGATGTAGTAATATAGGCGGATACCTTCACGATACTGTCAAACAAGAGCAGAAAATGATCAGTATGTGTTGTGTATTGGAAGTTAAGTTAGAGCACACAAACCTTGTAGTGCTCGATGAGGAAGTCTGGCAGTGTTATAGATCATATTGTTGAGGGCGTTGGAGTAGAAGGCCATGGTGTAGTCATAGTCAAACCCATAGACGTCCACCTCCGCCAGGCTGACCTCATTGTTTGCATAGATAGTGGAGGTGTTGAGCAGGTTACACACACATCTGGTGGGATCAGGTCTGGGGAGAGACGGCACAGAGACATATTGGAGAGACAACATAGTAGACTGATACTGTGTTTAGGATATCTCAATCAGCATCAGAGATTACATAAACAATGTTCCTTCTGGCCCTCCCGAGTGGCGCCACTACAGCCCCAGGTTCGATCCCAGTCTGTGTCACAGCCGACCGTGACTGGGAGACCCATGAGGCGGCGCACAATTAGCCCAGCATTGTCCGGGTTAGGGGAGGGTTTGGCCGGCCGGGATTTCCTTGTCCCATCGTGCTCTAGTGTCTTCTTGTGGTGGGCCAAGCGCCTGCAAGCTGACTTTGGTCGACAGTTGTATGGTATTTCCTCCGACACATTGGTGCAGCTGGCTTCCGGGTTAAGCGAGCAGTGTGTCAAGAAGCGGTGCGGCTTGGTTAGGTCGTGTTACGGAGGACGCTTGCTCTCAACCTTCCCACTCCTGATTCCATACGGGAGTCGCAGCGATGGGACAAGATATCACGAAAAAGGGGTACAAGTACACAAAAAAAGAAGTTCCTTCTAACCTGTGTGGGTGCTCAGTAGCCCCGAGACTGCCATGCAAATCCTCGTGAATGCCGCACAAAGCGCAGAAGAAATATCAGACACCAGATTGAACTTCACTTAACTATTTGAGTTCCCCCTTAGTTAAGACTTTCAACGTTTCCCTTTACTGGGGCAATTGTTATTGAATCAACACAATATTAGCCACTTTCAATGCAACATACCAAAACGAACTATGCAAGAGATTTTGTTGTAGGCAGAATACATCAGAGTATGATTCTATTGCGCACGACAGCCCTATAGTACGGTGCGGCATAACCAATCAGAGCTGCAGTAGGCATATTTAAGTGATAATGCCCTCGGAGCCGGTGTTTGGAGGACCCTTGGCAAGGGTGTTGTTAGCAGCAAACCGTGCCAATATATTCTCCAAACACCGGCTTCGAGGGCATTATCATTTTTATACAAGAAGCCTTATCACTTTTATACAACGGGTTGGTTACCAACATTTTCAAATAATGATTAACATATTTTCCATTAAAAATATGTTGGTTAATTTATTCATACTATTTCATCCTTGCACAAGATATAGTCGCGGCACAAATCTAAGGTTGCTACCCAAGCAAGCTCGTCGTTCGTTCTATCGGTTCGGTTGACAGAGACTTGACCCAGTCGTTCAGTCTTTTGTTCTGCATCTATGGATGTGTGTTAGTCTTCGTTCTAAATGTTCCATTGCCATAAAGGCTGGCAAGATTCTTCTCCCTTGCTTGCTAGCCAACTACGGCTAATTTACAGTCACGTAAAGCCAGAATAACAGCAAAGTAGCTGCATTTGCATAAACTGTTTTCTATTGACATTTATTTGGATACATGCATAACAATGAGCTAATGAGGCACGATTTCACCTGGCATAGAAAAT
Organism: Salvelinus fontinalis; assembly: GCF_029448725.1. Lineage (NCBI taxonomy): Eukaryota > Metazoa > Chordata > Actinopteri > Salmoniformes > Salmonidae > Salvelinus > Salvelinus fontinalis. Next base: position 22,815,212 of record NC_074695.1, read on the forward strand.
GTTCTCACTCGTCAGGAAACTGTTGTTCAGAGGAGCTAACAAACACCTCAGCTAACACAGTATCTTCAAACTGAAGCAGGAAAGACTGCAAACTAGCTGCACTTTGATTCATTTGACATTTCTTTGTATATATCCATAAAAATGATGCCAGCTGATTCATGATATCTACTGGCTGAGAAACGATGCCTGCCTGTCAGATTACTTGTTAGATATTACTGCATGGTCGGAACTAGAAGCACAAGAATTTCGCTACACTTGCATTAACATCTGCTAACCATGTGTATGTGACAAATAAAATGTGATTTGTCTCGTCCCGACTCCCAACATGTTCATTACTATGGAACAGCTGGAGATCAAATTTGAATATTGAAACAATGTAGCAAATGTCGGAGAGACAGACAGCAAGGTTTATATAAATCTCGGCTATTGAAAACTAAATGTTAGTCTAAAAGAAATCCGAGATAATGTCTAGATGCTTTTTATAGTGGAGATCAAAGTTTATAAAGTGCCTGGCTGGGCTGAAGAGACAGTGGATTGCACAGTCAGATGGAACAGAGTAAATAGACATTTTATTTAGCCGGTGGTAACTTGTGGAATAGACACCAGCTGGAATGCAGTTTTAACCAATCAGCAATCAGGATTAGTCCCACCATTTGTATAAATGTAAATAGACCTTTCAATCAATCAAGTTTATTTTATATAGCCCTTCGTACATCAGCTAATATCTCGAAGTGCTGTACAGAGACCCAGCCTAAAACCCCAAACAGCTAGAATGCAGGTGTAGAAGGTGTAGAAGCACCTTTGCCCTATATGGATCTGTGCCATTTACTTTGAACTGGACTGTGTTTACAGCTGTGGTCATGAGTAGATGGGCTTTTTTTGTTTTTTAGATGAAAGCAAGAGCTGCATGTAGCAAAATGTGCACATTTTGTTCATACCCTTTGCTAGTTAGTGAGTTATTAGCCCAGTTATTGTTTTTGATGGTAGGCCTACATTATGATCAAATATCCACATTAGCCTACCTGGCCACTATCAAAACTGTAACTTAAAGCAGGTAGAGCCTCAGTGTTTACAGTCAACGTGCTCTGGAAGTTGCACAGAATTTTCAAAGACCTGAAATTTGCTCAGTGCCAAATGGAACAACGGACATAACTACAGCTTTATACGATTTAAGGACTTACATTTTCAGTACTAATCAGTTTGAGGTGCTGCCAACCGGAGTGCACAATGACTATGTACCTGAAGCAAAGAACAAAGTTTAGGCAAGCAACAACAGGATTACAGGGAATCATATGGGGTAAGACATTTCAAATACTGTACAGGATTTGAAGAGGCAAATTTACTTTTGCCCACACACAAAAACAAACAGCAAAATGTGTTTATAAGATAGATCACTGGACCAAAAAGATTAGCAAAATTACTGACTTATTTTGTGTGAATTGTAAGGATTTCAACAATGCATATTTTTTTGTGCTCCCTGTTATTCCTGAGCAATCATATCAGTTACACAGCAAACACAGACTCAGATTAAAAAGACCCCCACATTCTGAAATTGCATTTAGACCAGACCATAGTCCTGAGGTTGTTTTGATATTCCCTGGATGAGTGTTGGTTTCAACAATTCCATTTTCTCAGAACAAGACTAATGACTGACAGGACTGCCATCCAGCTGTCATGTTTGACCCACTTTCAAACCTAAAGATGAACTGTTACAGCACTAGTCTAGAAGAGGATGAACTGATACGATCCTTGTGCATATTGTCTTCAACCGACAGATGACAAAACTCACATCAGTAACTGATGGGGAGTACTGAATCCTTCCCCATCAGCACCCAAATGGCTCTAGTTGCACATTGTAAGCAATGTATGTCACCATAAGTGGATGCACATTACAAATGATGGGAATCCCTTAAAGTTTAGCCTACCTGACGGAGAGTGATAGGGGGATTTCTGACAAAGGAAAACTAAGTTCGCTACCACTTATCGTTTCATCTCATTACAACGTGCCCATAGGTATGTCCTATGATCTGCTTTTGGGTCGGTGGAGGAGTACGATCGGCCGGAAATGGCTCCTTGGGACGCTTCTTGCCTCCAACCTAATGTCTGAGCTGCAGTTGTTGAGGAAGCAGCAGGTAAAGGTATCGCTGCCGACCTGTAATTTAATTCACAGCTTTGATCTTTACATTTCTTCTCTCCATTAGTTCAACCATTTTCCTAAATGCACGGCCCAGTGCGGTATCCACTTTTTTGCAGGTTATTCTAAGAAAAAAAACGTCAGAACCAATGCATACAAATATACCGGTATTGTTTACAATTACTATAAAAAGGAACTTCAATGAATTTGCCGGCTGATTACAAATAATACTTTTTTCTGCTGATATAACAGGTTTAACTTCACTCTACGCACCCGGTATAGGGAGAAGGGCCTGGAGTTAATTGAACCAATCACAATAAGTTGGGCAAATCCAACGGAGTAGATACAATGTAACAAATGAAACTTCAAATAAATTGGACACAACTTGCTTCAAAAGATGTATTGCCTCAACTTTTGACTTGCCATATTAGGGGAAGGATCTTGAAGTATTAATCATAAAGGCAAAGAAAACACACAGTAAGATTATTATGTCATCAACCCAACAATTAGACAGTGGTGTTGCTTTATTCTCCATCACACAATAAGTCGTTCACAGGTCAACAAAATTAACTTACTTTACATACACAGAAATTGATGTGGATTATTTGGGCATATTAGGTTCTATCGACAAATAAAATGAATGTACTAATTAATTTTGTCCACACATACAGACGTATGATGATCAGTTACATTTACAAAACACCTACCTGTACAAACACATTTGTGAAAGAGTGAGAAGGGGGGGGGGGGGGGTTTAAGGACAAAGAAAATGTACAAACTACAACAAGTACCAAAGAGCCTATTAGTTTCCCGAAAAGCTAAACAAAACCCCATAATCATATAAAAAATTAACTACACATCTCATCCCTACAACAGTGTTCAACATATTTAAAAAGGTGATTTAGTCTAAACATGAAATGACTGGAGCAAGAGGAAAACCAAGGCACTGTTTTCAACATTGGAACCCCCAATTAGCATGATGTATTGACCTTCACTAAACACAGCACGGAAACCCACCTGGACCAAGTTGATTTGAGCCTGTTTTTTTCTTATATTTAAATGATAAAACAAATTGCCAAATCACTAAGGCTACTAGATATAAAGGTGGATGTGCCCCACCGTGGACCCTGCACTGTAGAAGGCTGGCAGTGTGGTCCAGTAGGGACAATCTATTAGAAGAACCACGACCACTGCAACCCTGCTGCCAGGAGACGAGGGGGGAATTAAATAGTTAGAATCCATAGAAATATAATTACACAGATGTCTGTTCTCGTAATTCTATTTCTATGGAACCGTCAGCCTTTGAGGCACTCCTTACTCAGATCCTGGAAAACAGCAGTCTGCAGGGCCTTCAGTCTCAGAGCTATCTGCATAGTTTGAAAATAATCATGCCCGTCAAATATCTCCCATCTTTTTGTTAGCTAGTTCATTCAACTGTGATATAAACCTGAGGTGCTGAGGGTACAGAAGAATAATTTCCATCAGTGATATTGATCTCCTGACTGAAGGGCATGGCTGGTAGGCCAAAGCCAAACAGTCGGGTAAGTCACAGGACGAAGAGAAGGATTTAACAGTTACTGCCAGTAGAAGATGCAGAGCTAAAGAAATAAATAAACCTCAAAACATGAGACAGTACTCTTCAGTGTGCATTTAGTATTTCAATTATGATTAGTAAGGCTGCTGTGTTTTAAAATGCCCATGAAACCAAAACGGCACACCTATTCCCTACCTATTGCACTAGTTTCCACCAAATCGACATGAGCCCAGGTCAAAAGTAGTGCACAATATACAGTAGGGAATAGGGTGCCATTTCAGATGCAGCCATGGAGGTCAGGCTTTGCAGCAGTTGTCCAGGGGGGATGCTGTCTGACACTAGAAGAACGTTGCCAGACAGACTTCGGCATGTTGCCAGGCTAAACGTCTTCACTAGTGTCAAAAAACTATGCAGCAGCATCAAAATGTAATATATTTGCATAAATATACATCAACAGCAGGAGAACACAGCAGGACAGGGTTTTCAGTTTGAAAGAAAGGGTAAATAATACTGTGAAGGTCAGAAAAACAGTCCTTTACTTCATAACATTATAAATAAAATCAGAGTATGTTTTCTTCTTTAACTCTCCTTTCCTGGTTGCATGCAGGTAGGCATCTTGGGTCCATACAGAGGGTAGGAAGACGGAAAGGGCAGCCAGTCCACTGGGTCTGATGAGTAGAGTAGAAAGGTCTGGGAGCTGACTCAGGAGGTGTGGGATGAAGAGGATGTGTTTGGAGGAATGACGACTTCAGGAGGAAGGGAAGGCGTTTGTTTCAGGAGGTGGACATGGAGAACACGGTTCTTGTGGAGGACTGGGGGGTTGGGGTGATCGTGACGACTGACTGGTTTTACCGCTGCAGACACAGGGGGAGACAGAGACATAAAAAGGAAATTTAGTAATAAACCGAAGGACCAAAACAAACTGAAAAAGGATACTGTCACTGATCCACACAGCACAACAATAAGTTAAGACAACAGGTCAAAAAAAAGAGATTAAGTATTAACAAGAGGTTATGAGACTATGTGGTGCCATCAGGAGACAATCAATGTATTTTGCTTGTCTACTTTCTCTAACTTGGGCAACATTCTTGAGCACTTATGCTGATAAAACTCTAAAGCGTCATTGGTTGTGTGAGCGTGATCCTCTGGGCTGTGAACTACGAGCCCTGGCTGGTTGTGGGTGAGGAGGATCACTGGTGCCCCTATAACTAGGCCTACTCTTTGATTCTGAGCCTGGGGCCCGTCTGGTCCTACTGGACTGACTTGGGAGAGAGAGGGGAGCTGCTGTAAGGCACCTTGGGGTTGGAGAAGAATTGGAAGATCTTGTGGACACCAACTCTGAAGAACTTGATTTGTAAACAACGTTTTGTTGTTTTCTATGAACAGAAACCTCCAAGGTTGGCTTAACAGTGCCTTGTGGGTCTAATACGTTGACAGAAGGGATAAAGAGAGACCTGGTAGAGGCCGGATTCTCTATCGATCTGGAATAGGAAGACTTTACTCTGGAGGCAGAGGACGAGGAGCACAAAGTGTGATTGGTGAAAAAGGTATCTTCATGATTAGGGCCTGAAGCCCATCTGGCACCCCTTACAAGAGCCCTCCCAAAGACTACACTATCCAGGGAGCTGGAAGACCCTCTACAGGAGTCAGACTTGGTGTCATCCTGTTCCTCCCAAAGACGCAACCCTGCTCGGAACACATCAGTGACACTACGACTTCTAATGAACGTGGCATCCCTGGGGAGCTTGGCTGCTCTGCGTAGTCGGGGAGTGGTACGGGTAGAGGAGGAAGGGGTATATATAGGAGGAAGAGGGTCAGGATGGAAGGAAGTAGTGGTGGAGGAAGACCGGGTTCTTACAGGGCTGGTGTGGAGGCTGCGGGTAAGGGCTCGGAAGTGGTGGCTGGCGGTGCTGGACACAGGGTTAGGGACTGGGCTGGAGCGGGGGCTGTTCCTGCTCCGTACGGGGCTGTTACGTCGGGGGCTCCGGCCCGTTTTGGTGCCCAGCTCCTTAGCCCTGGCGCGGCGAGGGCTGTTGCCGAGGCCGTGGGGGGACAGAGGGGCCTCCAGGTCCTCCAGGCGCTGGGTCAGGGCTAGCTTCTGCTGGATGGCCATGCGGAGCAGGGAGTTCAGGGTCTTCTTCTCATCCTCAGCCGCTGCTAGCTGCCTCTGCATCTCATCCAGCTGGGTGACATACTGGTCACACCTGGAGACACATGCATGTTAGAGCAACACAATCACACACATTTAGTAGACATGTTAGACAGATAAAATGTATACTAACTGTACACACATAGAAAACATTATCTGAATAATGTATTGCTCATCATCTCAACAGCTATGACAAACACACAGAGGAAAATGACAGCCATTTATAAGACAAGACAGACAGTAAGATCACATGGGACAAACCCAAGAGAAGAGAGAAACCCAAGAAAATACAAAGAAAGCAACGTTTAATTTCTGAATTAGTTGAATAATAGTTTGAGTTTCTGAGTGTGAGGCACTCTATATTACCACATGATGGCACCATTACAAAACATTTCCCAAATCAAATTTCAGTCAAGGTCTCTGGACGTAGCAACAGACTGTAGGCTTCTGCCGCACCCTGCATTAGAGGGCCTTTCAAACACCAGGCTTAATCAAATGGCAGCTCATTTAATGCCTAGTGAAGAGACAGAGCTTAATGTCTTTCCAGGAAAAAAAGCATATTCAGAGAAAATACTCCTTTCCTTAAAAGCCCTTCTGAGCTTGCAGTACTGAACAATCGCTAAATTAACATCCCTCTAATAGTAACACAGATACATTAAAAACAACGCATCCAAATGTGAAATCACTACAGTAACAGTAGCTACAGTATTCAATGCCGTACAGAACTGTGCAAGCAACGACAACAGACACGATCACAAATAACAAATGCCTTTGTTCGGCCACACACTAGTTTAGGACATACATGCCAACACTGAAAAACACATCTGCCTGCCAATAAACAGAGTATCACACGTGAGGCAGGCTCTGCACATGTTAACTCGGTGTCAGTCCACTCTTGGTTGCTAGCAGCTTTCCCTACAGAGACTGTTGGAGGTGGAGTAGAGGGGGAGAAGGGGCCATTGCGTGGAGTCTCCCTGACCCGACGGACAGGTCGGTCCAGGCTGAGGCTCCAAACAGAGCAGTAGCACGTGAGTGCTAACCTGCATGTGAGGAGAGGGATTGTGGCAGACTGCAGAGGGGTAATCTGATTAGATGACACTGTAGTGGCGGAAGCTCTAGCATGCATCCCAAATAGCACCCTCTTCCCTATTTAGTGCACTATTTTTGACCAGGGTCCTTAGGGCTCTGCTCAAAAGTAGAGCACTATTTAGGGAACGGGTTCCATTTGGGTCGCATCCAAGCTCTAGTCTACCATGTCATGGAATGTCTGACTGTCTCATCTAAACATGAGCCACAGGAGCACAAACATGACGATTAGCTGCTTAAAGATGGAGAACAATTAGTTCCACTGGAGTCCACTGCTAGGTGTAGATCTGCTCACAGCAGCAGAGGGAGGATAGTCTGTGGATGTGCAGCAGTGTAGAAAATAGGCCTGGAACGCTAATCTCAGAGTAGGCCTAACACAGGAATTTGGACATCATGCAATATGTATATTTTTGATTGCAGCACATCAGCAATTGACGCACACAACTGAAATCCTTTTTGTGTGTGTTTTCCTCAGACTTGAAATAGTGTATTCACTTGTGATGAGGATTTCTGTTTTGAAATTGTCAAACAAATAGAGGTTACTGTACTCCTCCAACTCAGGTTTCTAGATTGCTGTTATTCTTGGTGATTGGGAATATAAAAAGGACAGTATATAAATGACTGTACCGGCTGGCGAACATCACCCTCAGTGAGGAGAAGGTGGCAGCGTCCTCCTTCAGGGCCTTAAGCTCGTTCCTCAGCTTCACCATGGTCTCAGACACCATGCTCTTCTCTGTCTCGTACTTGGTCTTCAGGTTGCTCAGAGCCAACTCTGCTGTCTGGAATAGAAACATTAGGATTCATTGTTACAGCTGGGGAAAATACATCAAGTACATAACAGATGGCAAAGTTGACCGCTCATCTGTTAGTGCAACGTACCAAAAAAAAAAAAAAAAAAAAAAAAAGGCAGATGGGACATTTTTAGCAATGAAAATACCAACCCTTTATTTAAACAGAAACAAGAAATACAGCATCGACCCTGTCAAAGAAAATTACCAACAATTAACTGGTAAATATCTTAATTCTAAAGTGAAAGCGTATGCCCTGTTTACTGTAAGTCGCTCTGGAGTGTCTGGTAAATGACTAAAAAGTAAATAAAGGCCATATTTACATAACTGTGCTAGAAGGGAACAAAGGTTAACCACATGTTCTATCATAGTAATTTATTAAAACATCATAGTTGTCTGAATCTTTGTGGCAGTGGAATAGAAGAGCGCCAGACATCTGAATTCAGAGGCTAACCCGTGACAGAGAGGCTCGCCTAATCGAGCAGAGATTAGCCTTAGAGTTTGTGTGTGTGTGTGTGTGAGACAGCGGGAAAGAGGAGAGAAGAGAGAGAGACCGTGAAGGGGTTGACAGAAGAAGGTCAGCCAGGGCTGGAGGCGTACAGAGTAGAGGGGGAGGAAGGAGCAGTGTACTGGAAGATCTCTGAGGAAGACGTCATCATACTCCATCTCTGACTCAGTCTACACTCAAGACCGTCCAATCATGTCTCACCTACCCCTTCACCCCTCTTTTTAGGGAATATCATTTGGTTTTCATAGAAAAATATATATAGATCACAAACAAATATGAGACAATTGAACGAGGAACATCCCCTCCAGGCAGACTGATGGTTCTAGCAGTCAGAAGACAGACCTTACTGGTGTTGCTATGGGTCAGATACCCAAGGCTTTATCGACAAGCCAAGAAAACAGAACAGGATACAAAAAAATAGAAAGACCAGAGGAAAAGTCTGATTGGATGTTCAGTTGTTATCGAGTCAGGACATTATCTAGTGACTTTGGTCTGAGGATTACAGGTCATGGACACGTCAGGCTGAGAGTCAGTCAGCCCCAGACCCTCAATGAAAAAATAAGATTAAACTTCTTTTCAAGACAAAAATAGAACTACACCTCATTGGTGACCATTTGGTAAGACCAATTATGATAGTCATGTCTGTACATTTTGTTGCACAGTAAGTGACCCATCTGAGGCTGATGGTTGTGTGTGTCGTGTCTGTATGTGTGCGTGTTCAACTTGACGTGTCCATTGCATGACCTTGTTTGTTGTAATTCGTTACCTGTTTGTTGGCTTTGAGGACAGTCCTGAGAGTGGCGATCTGTTCTCTCTTGGTGCTGAGGAGAGACTTGAGCTTCAGCACCTCCTCCGTGAGGGCCTCACTTTCCAGCTCCCCTCCACAGCTGATCCCTCCCGAATAGGGCAGCGTGCCCCGGTGGCGACACAGGTCCACCGCCACCTGAGGGAAACAGGCATGACAAGTGCTTATTGCCTTAGTGACGTTATTCAGCATACTTTCAGTTTCACTGACATGATGGACCACTCAGGAAACACCTGTGCCTGAATAGGTCTTTCCACCGAACTAAAGCAATGTAAGAATTATCCAAAATATCTCTCATATGTAGTATTAGTAGTCTACTACACTACAGTTCCCAGATATCTACTTCCCAAATAATACCAAGCGCCAGACATTCTGCTTAACAGCTTTCCGAAAGAAGCCAAATAATACATTTTGTACCGTGGGACCAGAATTCAGCACGGCATACTATGACAACCTCTTAAGGATCCAACCCTTGTTTTCAATTTTCACCTAAAATGACATACCCAAATCTAACTGCCTATAGCTCAGGACCTGAAGCAAGGATATGCATATTCTTGGTACCATTTGAAAGGAAACACTTTGTGGGAATGTGAAATGAATGTAGGAGACTAACACATTAGATCTGGTAAAAGATAAAAGAAAAAAAACGTGTGTTTATTAATGAACCCTCCATTAAATATGTATGTTTAGTGGAAGACAATATGGTGGCGGCACTCGTACCTGGAGGTGTTTGATTTGGCAGCGGATGACAGCCACCAGGTTACGTACGTTGGAGGGGTCCCTGAAGTCCAGCGTGGGGGAGCCAGGGCAGACTGGGGTGGGGGAGGAGCAGCGTGTCGAGGGGGAGTTGTCACGGGAGTCCTGGGGAGTACCAGGCCTACTGTCTCCATCTCCTCCATGCACTGCTTTCGCAAACAACTCGTTGGAGCGGCGCTTGTTACGTCCGTGATGGGGGTGCAGGTGGTTGGACCTCCCTCCACTCCCCCCTGACTGGCCCCTGGCCCCGTCACGGTAGTAGTCCAGGGTGACGCGTTTGGGCGTGAGGTTGTTGCACACACAGATGTGGTGGTAGAGGTTGGCCAGCTCCTCAGAGAAGGCCAGGAGCTCCTCCTGTGCCACGCTGAGATGACCCTCAGAATCAGTAGCCACTTTCCTCGTCGCTCCGATCTCCTTCTCCAGCTCGCTGATGCGCTCCTGGTCCTGCCGGCTGGACTTGATGCACTGGCGGATCTTCTCAGCCAGCTCATGGGCCTCTCCCCTCCATCGCTCCTTCTCCTGCCGGCAGCGCTGCTCCAGGGCCGAGTAACGTTTCCCTGCCTGGGACAGCTCCTCACGCAGCTTCAGCAGCTCCTCGCCGGCCGCCTTCATCCGGGCCTCCAGCACCTCAGTGCTCTTTACGTCCAGCTCATAGTCGTAGTTATCCGCACCGTTCTCCAGGGTCCTGCTGCTGCCGTCCCCCCGGTCACCTGCTGCCTTCCCCTGGGGCAGGATGTGTTTCTGCAGTTGCACGGCCTCCAGCTGCTGGGTCAGGGAGCCCACCTTGTCTTCCTGCTCACTGAAGGCCTGCTGGGACAGCTCCAACTGCCTCTGGAGGTCCTGGACCGTGTTGGCCAGACCAGTCTTATCCCTCTCAGCCTAGAGAAAGAGAAGAACATAAAAAAGGACTGAAAACCATTGCTTAATTTTTGGCTTCATACTGCTAAATATACACTACCGGTCCAAACTTTTAGAACAGCTACTCATTCAAGGGTTTTTCTTTATTTTTCCTATTTTCTACATTGTATAATAATAGTGAAGACATCAAAACTATTAAATAACACATATGGAATCATGTAGTAATCAAAAAAGTGTTCAACAAATCAACATATATTTTACAGCTTTGCACACTTGGCATTCTCTCATTCTTGCCATAATATGGACTTGGTCTTTTACCAAATAGGGCTATCTTCTGTATACCACCCCTACCATGTCACAACACAACTGATTGGCTCAAACACCAAGGAAAGAAATTCCACACATTAACTTAAGAATGCACACCTGTTAATTGAAATGCATTCCAGATGACTACCTCATGAAGCTGGTTGAGAGAATGCCAAGAGTGTGCAAAGCTGTCATCAAGGCAAAGGGAGGCTATTTGAAGAATCACAAATATAAAATATATTTACATTTGTTTAACACTTTTTTGGTTACTACATGATTCCTTCCAGATGTTATTTCATAGTTTTGATGTCTTCACTACTATTCTACAATGTAGAAAACAGTAAAAATAAAGAAAAACCATTGAATGAGTAGGTGTTCTAAAACGTTTGACTGGTAGTGTATAATAGATGGAATTACATATTTTCCAGTTATTTACAAGTGCCACTTTGTTCCAGAACCATTGCTTAAAACAGGTATTTGCTTCATAGATTGCTAAATGTATAGTAAAAGCAAAACATGGCATTTTTAATTTTGAGTTTCCTGACAGATTATTTACTGTACTGTACCAAGAATTCAGGCGACTGCACTGAACAACACATTCAGCACTAGACAAGTGATGTCAGTTATATATTTCAACAGGTTGATATTTCTTCTCAGTGAGACAAGAGATGTTCTCTCAGACGGTTAACATACATTTCGCCCTGGAGTGCCTTTTCATCTAACTAATTTATTATTTATGTAGTGGAGCAGCACTGGCTCAACCCACTCAAGTACTCTTATAACACCTGCTGGGCTTGTGGTGAGCAACAGCAATACCAACCTCCAGCTAAGTGCATTATACATTTACACAGTGCTGGACTTGAGCAGGAACTCATTGGAACTTACAGGCACCTCACATTTTCTAGTGCTCGAGACCCTGCACCTCTTACAGAATATTAGCTCAAATGCATTGCACTCCTTTTGAGTGCCGGTATTGTTTGGTATTGTTTATAAATAAACAATACCGGCACTCAAAATGAGTGCAAGCACCTATTTCAGTACAAGTCAAGCACTGCATTTATTTACATAATGGAAATCGTTGACCAACGGCAACAAGAGTTCGGAGCAGAGCTATAGGAATGTGTAGGAAAGACTGAGCAGAGCTATAGGAATGTGTAGGAAAGACTGAGCAGAGCTATAGGAATGTGTAGGAAAGACTGAGCAGAGCTATAGGAATGTGTAGGAAAGACTGAGCAGAGCTATAGGAATGTGTAGGAAAGTGCCAATTTAATGTGCAATACGGCCTTTGTTGAGCCATTTGAACCTTTACTGTCAGTAGTCACGAGAGAGACTCATTGAGTGATCCAATTCTATTTGTAGCAGGATGTGGTCTATAGCCGGAAACAGCAAACATAGCAGGCCTGCCTCTCAGTCATGCAAAACTAACCTGCCTGAAACCTTCATAATCTCATAGAAAGTACAAGCCCAAAGGACAAGTAGCATAATTAGAGCAGAGCTAAATCTAGGCATTGACACGTGGTCTACAGACCATGTCTGTTTCAATGTGGTTGCATTTAAACAATTCTTCACTGAAAGAAAATGTAAACAGATGATTCCTTGAAGTGAGTTAGTATACATTATACAGAATGTGCCTGCTAAACATAATCATTCTAAATCCCTTCTCCAGGCTGCCAATCATCGGTCTCTGAAGCACCTCTCACTCACAAGGCTCTCTCAAATATCTAAATTCTTATTAGCCAATGCCCGTCACGTGATCGGGTCCTTCTCACAGGTATCACAGCTCCGAAACAGGCTACAAGTGAAGACAGAAATCGGGACGCAACTGCACGCATCCCTCTTATTGAATTCCTAGGTGCATATTGAAGATATTAGAAAAACTGTCCACATATACTGTGTTAGCCAACAAGATGAGTAGGCCTAATGAACAGCAAAAGCACTAGCCTTTGTCAATATACTATCCCCATAGTACAAAAGTTGACCTATTCTATTGGTCAGCTTGTCCTGTGCGAGAAATAAATATTCCAAACATACTCTGGGACAGTTGTGGGACGCGATTGATCCGACATTCATACAACCACTATACATCAAAAAATATTTTCTAAGAAATGAGGCTGAGAAACGTTTTCTAAGAAACGTTTAGCTTAAAAATGTTTGATTAACTATTAGTCTATTTCTTCACATTATAAGCGCTGCGATGTGCACACGGCAGTACACTATTAGCGTGAATGCTCCAAAATGCAATTAGCGGTAAAACACCATTCTCAAAAGTGCACCGCAAATGCGAGCGGTTTCATATGACAGAGAGTAAAATAACCTTCAGAAATGTAGAATGATCTAAAGACAACAAGCATGGGTGGTTAATATGACTAGGATTGTGTCTTGGGTTGCTGGACATGAAAGAACGTTGCGAACATGAGAGAATTACTGGTTTCGATGGCTTATGAGAAAGTGTTCATAAAAAAATCCCATGGTAAAAACATGGTAAGACATACCTCATGAAATTACAAAAAAATAGCAGGTTTAAACAATTACATTTATGGTTCAATCGCTTCAAAATGTTGACTGCCTCCGCTCAGATTGCAAGGTGGGCGATGTTGCAGTGAGCAACAGGCATTGGCCTTTCGGAACGAACATGGCTCAAGTATGTCGACAGAATCAAGCCTTTAGATATTAATAATGATCCTACATTATATTTCTCAAACATGACTGGCATTTAGTGTATATGCAGTTGAAGTCGGAAGTACACATACACCTTAGACAAATACATTTAAACTCAGTTTTCACAATTACTGACATTTAATCTGAGTAAAAAAATCCCTGTCTTAAATCAGTTAGGATCACCACTTTATTTTAAGAATAGAGAGAATAATTTATTTCAGCTTTTATTTCTTTCATCACATTCCCAGTGGGTCAGAAGTTTACATATACTCAATTAGTATTTGATAGCATTGCCTTTAAATTGTTTAACTTGGGTCAAACGTTTCAGGTAGCCTTCCACAAGCTTCCCACAATAAGTTGGGTGAATTTTGTCCCATTCCTCCTGACAGAGATTGTGTAACTGAGTCAGGTTTGTAGGCCTCCTTACTCGTACACGCTTTTTCAGTTCTGCCCACACATTTTCTATAGGATTGAGATCAGGGCTTTGTGATAGCCACTCCAATACCTTGACTTTGTTGTCCTTAAGCCATTTTGCCACAACTTCGGAAGTATGCTTGGGGTCATTGTCCATTTGGAAGACCCATTTGCGACCAAGCTTTAACTTCCTGACGGATGTCTTGAGATATTGCATCACTATATCCACAATTTTCCTGCCTCAATGCCAACTAGTGCACCAGTCCCTCATGCACCAGTCCCTCATGCAGTAAAGCATCCCTACAACATGCTGCTGCCACCCCCGTGCTTCACGGTTGGGATGGTGTTCTTCGGCTTGCAAGCCTCCTCCTTTTCCCTCCAAATATAACGATGTTCATTATAGCCAAACAGTTTTATTTTTGTTCCATCAGACCAGAGGACATTTCTCCAAAAAGTACGATCTTTGTCCCCATGTGCAGTTGCAAACCAGTCAGTTTTTTTTTATGGCGGTTTTGGAGCAGTGGCTTCTTCCTTGCCGAGCGGCCTTTCAGGTAACGTCGATATAGGACTCGTTTTACTGTGGATATAGATACTTTTGTACGCGTTTCCTCCAGCATCTTCACAAGGTCCTTTACTGCTGTTCTGAGATTGATTTGCACTTTTCGCACCAAAGTACGTTCATCTCTAGGAGACAGAATGCGTCTCCTTCCTGAGCAGTATGACGGCTGCGTGGTACCATGTGTTTATACTTGCATACTATTGTTTGTACAGAGGAACGAGGTACCTTCAGGCATTTGGAAATTGCTCCCAAGAATGAACCAGACTTGTGAAGGTCTACAATTTTTTTTCTGAGGTATTGGCTGATTTCTTTTGATTTTCCCATGATGTCAAGCAAAGAGGCACTGAGTTTGAAGGTAGGCCTTGAAATACATCCACAGGTACACCTCCAATTGACTCAAATGATGTCAATTAACCTATCAGAAGCTTCTAAAGCCATGACAATTTTCTGGAATTTTCCAAGCTGTTTAAAGGCACAGTCAACTTAGTGTATGTAAACTTCTGACCCACTGGAATTGTGATACAAGTAAAATAATCTGTCTGTAAACAATTGTTGTTAAAATTTACTTCTGTCATGCACAAAGTAGATGTCCTAACCGACTTGCCAAAACTATAGTTTGTTAACAAGAAATGTGTGGAGTGGTTGAAAAACTAGTTTTAATGACTCCAACCTAAGTGTATGTATGTATGTATGTATGTATGTATGTATGTATGTATGTATGTATGTATGTATGTATGTATGTATGTATGTATGTATGTATGTATGTATGTATGTATACACACACACTTTCAAGCACCTCCATGTCAACATCGCTCTGGACATGACAGGCTGTAGCCAATACGCACTGGCTAACACCTACACGTAGGCTAATTATTTATGTACATTAACATACACTTACAGTATTATTTTCTTAAAGGAATAGCTAGTGTTTGTCAGTTTTCAAATAAATTTAATTGGCTATTTTGGTTAATGGCCTTGGTGCCCTAGTAGATGGCCTCTGTGACCTGAAATATATATGTTTTACCCTTATTTCACCAGGTAAGATGACTGAGAAAACATTCATATTTACAGCAACGACCTGGAGGATAATTACAGGGCAGAGAGGGGTATGATAGAGACAATTGGAAGCTGTGCATAATTAGATGGCCATGATGGTATAAGGGGCCAGATTGGGAATTTAGCCAGGAGACCAGGGTTAACACCCATACTCTTACAATAAGTGCCATGGGATCTTTAGTGACCACAGAGTCAGGACACCTGTTTAACGCCCCACCTGAAAGATTGGGCACCTCTTGAAGGCCAAATGGCCCTTCCCCTAAAATCACGAAATTCTAGGCCTGCATAAAGTAATTTAATGGAATCTCTGTGGATATGAGCCTGTTGTTTACCTGCATGAGCTGCTGTTTGAGCTTCTGGCTGTCTGAGAGGTGCAGCTCACTGAGAAGGTCAGACACCAGGCCAGGGGCAGGCCTCAGGAACACATCACTGTTCCTGGGGGTGGAGAAGCGCTGGACGTGCCCGTTTGCCTTGAGGTTAGGATTAGTAGGAGCGCAACCAGACCCTGGGCCATTGTTGTAACCGCTGTCCTGGTCGTGCTCCTGGTCCTCAGAGCTCCTCTGGCCCCCTCCGCTGTCGCCACTGTCATCCAGCTGCTCCAGGTGCAGCTCCAGGTTGCCCACAGAGTCGAAGGGGTTGAGGGCCAGGGCTGAGAGCTCCCTCCTCAGGCTGTTCTTTTGCTCCCTCTCCTCTTTCAGGGCCTCCAGGGCCTCGTCCAGTTGATGCTCAGCGATCTCCCTCAGCTGCGCCGCCTCTTCCAGCTGGGCCCGGAGAACCTCATCCTGCTCCTCCTTGTGGGTGAGCTCCAACTTCACCGCCTCAAACTCCACCTGCAGATGACAAGAGAGGGGGCATGTGAGGACAGAGACTCAAAAAGAGTAGGCCTGAGTATGTTAACACTGTGGGAGTAGTGTTTTGAATGTTCCGGACAAATTTTCCTTAAGGAACAATAAAAGTGAATCTTATCTTGTCATGTCTGTTGGGTGGTACTGGACTAGGAATATGTAACCGTAAAATGCATAGATTATTATTACTCTTGACCATAGAACACCGACAGGAATGTTCTACATCAGTTACTTATGGCTGGCAGTTGGTAAAATATTTTAAAACCTTTTGAATAATTGATCTGCACTACTTGGCCAACTCATGAGTAAACTGACAAACGAGTTAGCAGAGTTTACGTCACATTTATAGTAGGCCTACGCGTGACCAGGATGAGAATCTTATCTCTTCTGATTATTCACTGAGAAGTCCCACTGGAGCGATGCCATTGTCTCACATCAACTGAGAGGACTCCCCAACAATGAGTGTGGGTCAAGACAGATTGACAGGGGAAAACACAGTCAAGGCACTGTCAGCCAAACTCAGAACATACACCAGACAAGGCTAGCCCTTATTCATGAACCACTGGGAAAGAATCCTCAGATACTAAACCCAGCAGGAGATGGAGACTCAAATGGACAGGAAGAATAGAAACCAACCAACCACAGAATGATCTGGAACCTGCTATTGTCCATTAAGAAATAAACACATTCCTACTGTTTGGTATGACATGGCACATTTTTCAGCGGTTACACAAGGTTCTGAGTAAATCTGGGTATGCATTCCATGACCCTTTTGGGAAGAGTAGGAGTATTCTGGCCCAAGTCCCAAACTGGCTGTTGATGGGAGACCAGGGTTTGTTCAGTAGGGCACACTGCGGTTAAACGTCATTCAATAGAAAACTACAATCATATTGGACAAGTTCAGCTATATTCTCAGTTTCAAAAGATGTTCTTCATACTGAACACAGCTCTGTTGTTACCCGAGTGTTGATTACATAGAAATAGAATGAATAGAATGGGCTTGGAAGCTCTAACCCAGTCAATTTGACTGGTAAACTCATGGGTACGCTCGCAATACTCATGTCATAATAAGGAATTCCCCTCGACCACGCCCACAAACATTCTTTCCCATTGACCTCCCAGGGTAAAAGAACCAACTTTGCTGTTCATTTTTGGTTATACAAAAATGACAAAACATGCCAAAAAGCTGCTGTGTTGTTCCATGTACATGTAACCAGGTCAAAAAACCCACGTAGGGTAATGGAGCCTGCGAGAAGAGAAGATGCTTCAGGCAATTCGGCACTGGAGAGCGGGGACCCAGTGTCCAAGCAGACTACACATAGCTATTGTGTGTGTGTGGAAAATATTTCAAATCACAGGTAAAGACATTTAACTTGTTTAGAATAGTTTGTTTGAAACACCACTCACTACTTGTAGCTGTATAGTCTGTTTGTGATGTTGGTCTTGGCAAACAATGTTCCGGTCTGTAGCTCGCTAGCACTCGCGTAGCTGCTAACACCATCATGAAAAGGGGCAAAAGGGAAGCCCTTCAATATTATGTTTTTCTAAGTAGTGAGAATGCCCAGGAGCAAGCAATGTTGAAAAGTAATTTTTAGACATGTTGCACTTTTCTTAAATGTCGTTTCATAATTGACTAAAACAAGCAGACCAGAAAATTGTGAGCCAATGGGGTAACCTAGGTAACCACAGGTTGTTTTCCCCACAGGCGGGCAGGGCCGCAATGTTCTATCTAATACCGACTGGGATTATGGCTGCCTGGTATTGTGATGGAATCATTTCCAGGGTATTTTGGAATGTTCTATAAATTGATGCTGGGTTGCCATGCTAATAAAGTAGAATGTTGCTTCAAATGATGCTAACTGATGTGACTCATGCAATGGAATGTCTTTTTTGTAATTTCAGTTGAGTTGACTCAACAAAATCACAGCACAGATTGAAGGGTACACTTCCTGCTTTTACTTCCTGGCATTGTTACACTCAAAATGGCTGCCAGTCCACCCGATATGTCATCATTATCCCATTTCCACCATTTTTTTTTTTTTACATTGCTATGGGCACAGCCAAACAATGGAAGTGATGGATTCGACTTCAGCTTTACTTCCATACTGCAGCTCGCTGGTGGTAAACTTGCCAGAGTCAATTATTTTAAAAGAGTCAATTTATAGAGTATAAAAGTCAAGTAAACAAGTGTACAAGTGCAATTTTATATTTATTTCATTCAAGTTCACTAACATTAGCTAGACTTACTAGTAGGCTAGTTCTGTTGTGATAATAATGCTAGTTGTGTTGGGCCATCCACCAATCCAATAACTACAACAATAACTGTAATAATAAACTACAGGCTAAATAACTTCAAAACATTGGTGAGCATCCACACTAGAGTAAAGTTTATCATTCTACAGTCCTACACCAGTCAATCAACTGATCAACGCATCCTATGGCAATCTGCCTATTGTGGTAACAAGACCATTCATGAGGTCTAAAGCACAGATACTGGTTCAGACCATTCAGGGTTTTCATGGTGTTTTCATTGTAATAGTGACAACTGCAAATAATACTTCAATGTATCTGACAGATCTGGCTAATTCATCTATATGGGCCATATGATGATGATGCACACTTCTTCGAAAATATATATAATAATCTATTGAGCTCACAAGCAACTAATTAATATATTATGGTGGGAGATTATAATACGGTTTTAAGTACCTCAATGGATCACAAAAGAAATCACACTACAAACTATCACCCTCAAGCACTTAAGCAGATCACGAAGATCATGGATACAATAGAACTAGTGGATATATGGAGGCTGAAAACCCCTGACCTAGGGAGATATACATGGAGGAGGCTTAATCAAGCTAGCCGTCTTGATTACTTCCTAGTCTCGTTCTTGCTGGCATCAAAAGTTTAAAAAGTATTAATAGGAGACCGAATGTGATCAAACCATCTAATTGGCTTCCATATAATTCTTACAGAATTTCCACGTAGAAGGGGATATTGCATGACAATTTGTTCTTAACTAAGACAAAATAATTCAGAATGGACTTTTTTTTGCACAACATAGGTACAGCAGATCCCCTTATTGTATGGGACACTTAAATGTAGTTTTAGAGGCCATTCAATACAATAGTCATCATTAAAACAAAATCAGTTTAGGTCAAAAGAGATTAGACTAATAAAGGAAATAACAGTGCAGGTAGATGGTAATGGAAACTGTACTAGTGGCTCAAAATAGGTTAGAGGAAAAACAAAGAAATGGAGGTACTTATTCAAGAATGATTAAGTGTAATTTATTACAAAAATAAAGGAAATTGGATGGAAAATTGAAAACTTTTTAAAATCTTCAACTGAAATGCTACCAAAAATAATTTGCAGAAAGTCGTTAAATTGAGTCATTCATGAGTCACCAAATTATATTATGAAAGAGGAAGCAAAATATTTTCTGCATGTTCTCTTTTCAGTCTCCATTTCCACTGAATGATGTTAACTAAGGATTTCTTTCATAATAATAATGTAAATTGAACAAATTTACAGAAAGACCTGTGTGAAGGCCAATTTACAGAAGAGGAACTTTGAAAATATTTGATTGCCTCAGTCTGAAAAAACACCAGGGCTTGATGGTATACCAGTATCAGACCTTTTTTGATGTGCTCAAAGATCCATGAGAGGATCTGCAGAGAGGAATGGGAGAAACTTCCCAAATACAGGTGTGCCAAGCTTTTAGCGACATACCCAAGAAGACTCAAGGCTGTAATCGCTGCCAAAGATAGGTCTGAATACTTATGTAAATGTAATATTTCAGTTGTACATTTTTAATACATTTGCAAAAATGTCTATAAACCTGTTTTTGCTTTGTCATTATGGGATATTGTGTGTAGATTGATGAGATAAAATTGTATTTTTTTTTATCCATTTAAGAATAAGACTGTAACGTAACAAAATGTGGAAAAAGTCAAGGGGTGTGAATACTTTCCGAATGCACTGTACATACAGACCTAATGAAAAATATAGTAACTCGTATTTAAACGTAGCAATTCAACAACAAACTCTGTTTAGCCTGCGCATCTTTTACAGCATGTCATTGCCTCGATGCTCAATTGTCATTGCCTCGATGCTCAATTGTTATTTTTCCAATGGTTGTCAATTCCTTTAGGTCTTCTTTTTCACTGTGCTCATCTCTGTATTTTCTATGCTGTAGGCCTGTTTTACATTAAGCAATTAGCAAGAGCAAGCCTGCTTCTTTCCCCAAATAGACTATTAGGCCAAGCATAAAAAAAGTTGCAAAATAAATATCCTATAGCTTTTGTAGCCTATAGCTTTTCCTGGGATTTAATGACAAGAGCAATGGCCTATTACGGAGAGGCTTGCGTAGCTTATAGCCTGTTGCGCATGGGAACAGCTGGAAGAGAGAGCCTACTGATGTGCAGCCGAAGTAAATATTAGCTAGATATTAGGCCATTCATTAGCTAAATATTTCCATATCAAAGTGTAAGAAAAATAAGTTAACAGTGAATGTTAATCAGATAACAAAATCATAGGTAGCCTTCACTTTGGGCTCCTGAGGCTGCGCTGAGTGCACTCCCTCACAGTTCCCAGGTACGCAGCTCGAAAAGCTACCCTAACGTTACAGTTTTTTTAGGGACAAGAAATATATCCTTCTAGGCTACAAGACAATGTAATGAAGAATGTTATTATTATTTTCAAGTGAGTACAAAACTCTAGTCTACGCTGTCAACTGCAGTGAATAGCGTGTCATTTGAATAACCTCTCAAAAGCCTGATGTTTTGAATGCATATTAATTTTGAAATAACTTGCCTGCCTGCGATTGGACAACCATTTGGATCAGTTGTTTTTTTCCCCCTCTACAGTTTAGGCTACAAGGTCAAGGCACATTAACAGGACATATGGTATTTTTTGTCAATATGGTATTTTTTGTCATGACGTATCAGCTAACAGAAATGCTAATGCAAGGATTTCTAGTGAGGCACATATGAATTATGATAATGCGCAAGCGCGGAGGAAGTTATATCTATAGTTTCCACGTTTGGCTTTAGTCGTTTAAAAGAGTTTTAAAAATTAGGTGGACACAGAGCGTACATATCATTAGGAACACCTTCTCTTCCCATAACATAGACTGACCAGGTGAAAACTATGATCCCTTATTTATGTCACCTTTAAAATCCACTTCAATCAGTGTAGATGAAGGGGAGGAGACAGGTTAAAGAAGGACTTTTAAGCCTCGAGACAATTGAGACATGGATTGTGTATGTGTGCTATTCAGAGGGTGAATGGACAAGACAAAAGATTTAAGTGCCTTTAAACGGGGTATGGTAGTTGTTGCCAGGCGCACCGGTTTGTCAAGAACTGCAACGCTGCTGGGTTTTTCATGCTCAACAGTTTCCCATGTATCAATAAGGTTCCACCACCCAAAGGACATCCAGCCAACTTGACAACTGTGGGAAGCATTGGAGTCAACCTGGGCCAGCATCCCTGTGGAACGCTTTCGACATCTTGTAAACTTGTAGAGTCCATGCCCCAAACAATTGGGGCATGGCTGTTCTGAGGGCAAAAGGGGGTGCAACTCAATATTGGGATGCTGTTCCAAAAATTTTGTACACTTAAGTGTCTATCATTACCCATTATGCCATCTTTCTGATTGCATTCTGTATTTGATGTGTGTATTTTCTGTAGTTCAGGGCTCATCTGTAAAAGAGACCTTGGTCTCAGTGTGACACCCTGATAAAATAAAAGGTTCATTTAAATAAAATTGACTTGAATGGAGACACCCTTTCTATTCATTCTATTTCTATGGTTGATTATCAGTGAGGTGAGTGGTGAGAAGGGAGAGACTCTGACCTGGTTCTGCTTGAGTACAGACACCTGTTTCTGCAGACAGGTGTTCTCCTCCTCCAGCTCACTGTTGTCCTGGAGCTGCCGGAGCTCCCGCACCTTATACTCCTTCATCTCATTCCTCATGTGGCCCTTCTCCGCCTCCCAACACTCACACTCCTGTGAACACAAACACGCTCTCAGTGGAACTAATTACACTTTAACGTTATGGAAGCACTGCACATTGCTCCTTACTAAACATTAACACACAATTAAGGGCGTAAAGTATTTCCTTATTTGACTAATACTAGGAATACCTACATTTGAGTTGAATGGAGAGATGAACAAATGACATTAAATAGAGTTTTATCTTTCCATACGCAAGAAAATATTGGTGTGTAAAGCATTCAGTATCTCAGTGAATGGGTAGGCCGTATATTTATACCTTCTTTAGCTGGGAGGAGAGGCCAGCCAGACGGTCGATCTCTGCGTGAGCGTTGCCCAGAGTGATACGCGCCTGCCGTAACTCGGCCTGAAGCTCAGCCATGCTGGTTGCCATGGCAGCCTCCTTGCTGGCAGTTTCCTGCAGCAGGCACTCCTCCCGGGTCTCCCCATCTGCTGCTGCACGCTTGTGGTGGTTCACAGACTCTGCCAGAGCCTACAGACACAGACAGACAAAAACAAAAAAGGGCACCATTTATTTGTATAGAGAGTTGGTTGGGTGACCACCATATGGTGGTCTGTATGGCACAAGGTCTATCAATGGGGTGAAAACTACAACACAGTGCCAAGTGGCACATGTACTGAAAACGCAGCACTTTTTACTTAGACCCAAAACAACAAAGATGTATATCTGTGCCAGTGGAAATACGACTCCACAGACCGGCTGTCGAAATCTGAGCAGTCTTTAGTACATCCCATGCATAACTTAGGCCTACATTTCCTCAGTTGAGAATGTGGTAATACAAACCAGTTTAATCTATGGGACAAGCCAAAGAGGAATATATTCTTTCAAATGACAGTAGACATCACCAGTCTGTCTAGAAAATAAGTCAATGAAATAAACTGTCACTACTGGATATGGACCACACACAGAACCACTGACCATGACTGTGTGAGGGTTGGATGGATTGGACATGGTAGGAAAAAGATTGTAGAATCCCATGAGAAGCTGTCTCTAATCATGTCTGTTGAGCAGCCATGCACAAGGACAACACCCCATGTCACTAGCCAGGGAAGGATTACTGAGACTGCCTGGTGCTGCTACTGCCCTAGCTCAAACCAGTCTGGTATGATATATAATCAAACTAATTTGAATTTATGTTTTAGCGCGATGTTTCAAATGCTTGTATCTCCTTCGTTCCTTCTGTGCTGAGTAAACTGTGCACCTTCCCACTCGAAAACAGATACCAAGCCCCTCCCCCTGCCACTCAACAACAAAGACAAAAGATCCCTTCTTCCTCTCTGACAACAAGCAGTTTCAACTCGCTATTTGCATTTGATGTTTGGTCCATTAGAAATCAGTCGATTTCCCTTCTAACGAAACCCTTTACATGTCTCAACTTTCAAAATTTAGAACAGAGCAGACCCTACAAAAATGGGAGTATCAAAAAATGATTGTGGAACATTTATTTTGTTTATTTTGTGCGCTAGCAGCATTATAGCCACATACTGTTGGGTGTTAGCGGTCTAGTCCGTGTTTTATAAATGTGCAATGAGCATAACATGCATTTATACAGTGGGGAGAACAAGTATTTGATACACTGCCGATTTTGCAGGTTTTCCTACTTACAAAGCACGTAGAGGTCTGTAATTTTTTATCATAGGTACACTTCAACTGTGAGAAACGGAATCTAAAACAAAAATCCAGAAAATCACATTGTATGATTTTTAAGTAATTAATTTGCATTTTATTGCATGACATAAGTATTTGATACATCAGAAAAGCAGACCTTAATATTTGGTACAGAAACCTTTGTTTGCAATTACAGAGATCATACGTTTCCTGTAGTTCTTGACCAGGTTTGCACACACTGCAGCAGGGATTTTGGCCCACTCCTCTATACAGATCTTCTCCAAATACTTCAGGTTTCGGGGCTGTCGCTGGGCAATACGGACTTTCAGCTCCCTCCAAAGATTTTCTATTGGGTTCAGGTCTGGAGACTGGCTAGGCCACTCCAGGACCTTGAGATGCTTCTTACGGAGCCACTCCTTAGTTGCCCTGGCTGTGTGTTTCGGGTCGTTGTCATGCTGGAAGATCCAGCCACGACCCATCTTCAATGCTCTTACTGAGGGTAGGAGGTTGTTGGCCAAGATCTCGCGATACATGGCCCCATCCATCCTCCCCTCAATACGGTGCAGTCGTCCTGTCCCCTTTGCAGAAAAGCATCCCCAAAGAATGATGTTTCCACCTCCATGCTTCACGGTTGGGATGGTGTTCTTGGGGTTGTACACATCCTTCTTCTTCCTCCAAACACGGCGAGTGGAGTTTAGACCAAAAAGCTATATTTTTGTCTCATCAGACCACACGACCTTCTCCCATTCCTCCTCTGGATCATCCAGATGGTCATTGGCAAACTTCAGACGGGCCTGGACATGTGCTGGCTTGAGTAGGGGGATTTTAATCCATGACGGCGTAGTGTGTTACTAATGGTTTTCTTTGAGACTGTGGTCCCAGCTCTCTTCAGGTCATTGACCAGGTCCTGCCGTGTAGTTCTGGGCTGATCCCTCACCTTCCTCATGATCATTGATGCCCCACGAGGTGAGATCTTGCATGGATCCCCAGACCGAGGGTGATTGACCATCATCTTGAACTTCTTTCATTTTCTAATAATTGCGCCAACAGTTGTTGCCTTCTCACCAAGCTGCTTGCCTATTGTCCTGTAACCCATCCCAGCCTTGTGCAGGTCTACAATTTTATCGCTGATGTCCTTACACAGCTCTTTGGTCTTGGCCATTGTGGAGAGGTTGGAGTCTGTTTGATTGAGTGTGTGGACAGGTGTCTTTTATACAGGTAACGAGTTCAAACAGGTACAGTTAATACAGGTAATGAGTGGAGAACAGGAGGGCTTCTTAAAGAAAAACTAACAGGTCTGTGAGAGCCGGAATTCTTACTGGTTGGTAGGTGATCAAATACTTACGTCATGCAATAAAATGCAAATTAATTACTTAAAAATCATACAATGTGATTTTCTGGATTTTTGTTTTAGATTCCGTCTCTCACAGTTGAAGTGTACCGATGATAAATTACAGACCTCTACATGCTTTGTAAGTAGGAAAACCTGCAAAATCGGCAGTGTATCAAATACTTATTCTCCCCACTGTATAAGGAATTGACTTGACAACTCGTTCTCATTCTGAGAAATGCTAATCTTCTTATCCAGGTAGGCCACTTGATTTCAAAATCTAAAGTGAACAGGCTGTTGTTCAAACAGGTTGCAGACGGACAGGATGGTGTATTCAAAACAATTAAACCACAGATAGAACAATGAGACAGATATTTCACCGGACATATCAATGTGAAGCATCCGTTTGGCGTTTACACTCACTACCACCCAGAAGGCAAGGTCAGTAAAGGTGCATCAAAGCTGGGACCGAGAGACTGAAAAACAGCTTAAATCTCAAGGCCATCAGATTGTTAAATAGCCATCACTAGCCGGCTACCACCCTGGAATCTCTGGCCACTTTAATAAAGGAACACTAGGAACACTACTGCAAAATATGTGTGTGTGACCAATACAATTTGATTTGCAGAAACAAACCATCCCTTAGCATCGGTAATCTCTTAACAAGGACATGCTGAGCACAGACATGTAAACCCTTTCGCCTAACTTCATTCTATTCTCGCTGGCCTCTACCCTACTAATATAATTTGGTCGTTACACTAGGCGAAATATCTGTTGACTCATTCAACGTCAAAACGTATTACGGGGGTGGTAAATAGGCCTATATCTCATGATTAGTTGAGGCTTGACATTAAGGCTTGTCCAGGGCAAGTACATATAAAAAATATTTAAAAAAAATCAGACCAGAAAATTGTTTTCAGTAAAAGAAAATATACCAATATCAAACAATTACTCTGATCAGAATTGGATAAAGAAAACATTTAAGACAGAGCTAGTCTCAACAAGGCAGTGCAAAAGACCCGGTCAGAAATGTTTTGTTATTTTCTCTCTCCAATAAACGTAGGATGATCTGGGCCAATAGCCGAAGTCAATTTTTTATAGCGGACACTCAGATGTCATATTGTTATAGAAACTCAAATTGTCTATTTTCTCTACATTTTATATGAATATGACTTGGCCTAGTAAGCCACTCTTTCAGTTTAACGCATGATAGATTTATCCTACCGCGCTATTTCAAGATCAGTTCTAGGTCCTCAGAAAGTTCAAAGTTGTTTTTGAATAACCCCAAAACATGTGAGGCCTATGGTAATAATAAGATGGGACAAATAGCAAGATATAAAAATCGAATGAGAAATTTGAACAAAGCTTACAGTTGAGCAAAGCAGTTATAAGACAAAAATGCATGTGAAACCAGAAGAAGAAAAAAACTCCTTGCCGTTGCAAATCAAACAACCAAAAGGTTAATCCTATCTGAAATATCATAAAACCATACATTTATGAAGAATATTTTCAAAAATAGTCTAATAGTGTTTAATTCTCTCTTTCTCTCTCTCGGAGGACCTGAGCCCTAGGACCATGCCACAGGACTACCTGGCATGATGACTCCTTGCTGTCCCCAGTCCACCTGGCCGTGCTGCTGCTCCAGTTTCAACTGTTCTGCCTGCGGCTATGGAACCCTGACCTGTTTACTGGACGTGCAACCTGTCCCAGACCTGCTGTTTTCAACTCTAGAGACTGCAGGAGCGGTAGAGAAACTCTTAATGATCGGCTATGAAAAGCTAACTGACATTTACTCCTGAGGTGCTGACTTGCTGCACCCTCGACAACTACTGTGATTATCATTATTTGACCATGCTTGTCATTTATGAACATTTGAACATCTTGGCCATGTTCTGTTATAATCTCCACCCGGCACAGCCAGAAGAGGACTGGCCACCACTCATAGCCTGGTTCCTCTCTAGGTTTCTTCCTAGGTGTTGGCCTTTCTAGGGAGTTTTTCCTAGCCACCGTGCTTCTACACCTGCATTGCTTGCTGTTTGGGGTTTTAGGCTGGGTTTCTGTACAGCACTGAGATATCAGCTGATGTAAGAAGGGCTATATAAATACATTTGATTTGATGTCCTAAAGTTGCAGCTTTTAAATGGGAATAATTATGGAAGTCGGAGTCCGTGCTATTCTCATATGTTATTTTTGAATGACAAATATTTTGTGCCACAAGAAGTGAAATTTAACAAGAAATATCAAGATGACAAGTCAAAATAAAACAGGCTACAGCTGAGAAAAGCTTATGAAATAAATGCCTAGTTAGTCTAAGCCTATTTCCATATTATTTTAGCAATGTGCAACCTACCTAAAATGCATATAGTAGCCTAATAAGAGAAGAGGATGAGACAAACATGTGAATCAGTTTATAATGATCCAGTTGTGAGTACATCAGAGTTGCTCTGCAGCCCATGATGACTTACAACTCATCACAAGACGCACAGCCAGCGAGGCTCGTTGACTGTGTCACTCACTTCATGCCACAGCAGAGTTCAATAGGCTATTCGAAAAGATTTGGCTCCACTAAATACACTGCTCAAAAAAAAATAAAGGGAACACTTAAACAACACAATGTAACTCCAAGTCAATCACACTTCTGTGAAATCAAACTGTCCACTTAGGAAGCAACACTGATTGACAATAAATGTCACATGCTGTTGTGCAAATGGAATAGACAAAAGGTGGAAATTATAGGCAATTAGCAAGCCACCCCCAATAAAGGAGTGGTTCTGCAGGTGGTGACCACAGACCACTTCTCAGTTCCTATGCTTCCTGGCTGATGTTTTGGTCACTTTTGAATGCTGGCGGTGCTTTCACTCTAGTGGTAGCATGAGACGGAGTCTACAACCCACACAAGTGGCTCAGGTAGTGCAGCTCATCCAGGATGGCACATCAATGCGAAAATGTGCATGTGTCTGCTCAAACAGTCAGAAACAGACTCCATGAGGGTGGTATGAGGGCCCGACGTCCACAGGTGGGGGTTGTGCTTACAGCCCAACACCGTGCAGGACGTTTGGCATTTGCCAGAGAACACCAAGATTGGCAAATTCGCTACTGGCGCCCTGTGCTCTTCACAGATGAAAGCAGGTTCACCCGCACATATGACAGAGTCTGGAGACGCCTTCTAATGCCTGCAACATCCTCCAGCATGACCGGTGGGTCAGTCATGGTGTGGGGTGGCATTTCTTTGGGGGGCCGCACAGCCCTCCATGTGCTCGCCAGAGGTAGCCTGACTGCCATTAGGTACCAAGATGAGATCCTCAGGCCCCTTGTGAGGCCATATGCTGGTGCGGTTGGCCCTGGGTTCCTCCTAATGCAAGACAATGCTAGACCTCATGTGGCTGGAGTGTGTCAGCAGTTCCTGCAAAAGGAAGGCATTGATGCTATGGACTGGCCCGCCCGTTCCCCAGACCTGAATCCAATTGAGCACATCTGGGACATCATGTCTCGCTCCATCCACCAACGCCACACCACAGACTGTCCAGGAGTTGGCGGATGCTTTAGTCCAGGTCTGGGAGGAGATCCCTCAGGAGACCATCCGCCACCTCATCAGGAGCATGCCCAGGCGTTGTAGGGAGGTCATACAGGCACGTGGAGGCCACACACACTACTGAGCCTCATTTTGACTTGTTTTAAGGACATTACATCAAAGTTGGATCAGCCTGTAGTGTGGTTTTCCACTTTCATTTTGAGTGTGACTCCAAATCCAGACATCCATGGGTTGATAAATTAGATTTCCATTGATAATTTTTGTGTGATTTTGTTGTCAGCACATTCAACTATGTAAAGAAAAAAGTATTTAATAAGAATATTTCATTCATTCAGATCTAGGATGTGTTATTTTAGTGTTCCCTTTATTTTTTTGAGCAGTGTATATTGGGTGTTTTGTCTATGTCATGATTCCTCTCGTCTATGGGCAAGTGCAGAAAAAATATTCTGATCTCTGCTATGTACTCAACGCTTTTGGCCAATGGTGTTACTGGCCTTTTGGGGAGCTGACAAGTGACTTCAGCTTTCGGACAAGTAATAATACAAATGTAAAAAATTTATAAATGTCCTACTGGTCTGATTATGTAATTCACTAAAGAAATGTGAACAAGCAACCTTTGCTGACCATGCAGTTACATAAAATATGGTATTTACTCACAACATGCAATGCATGATGGGCAGTTCCATTGTAACAGAATTACGCTGAGACTGCACTTTAAAATGTATACCAAACAAAAACCATTGATTTCAAAGTTTAAAGGCCCACGGTCTGGGCGGTAGGTCTGGGCAATAAAGCCTAAAAAATCATATCCCAATGAACTTTATTCTAGTCGTGAAAATATTAAATGTGTCGATGTACTTCCTAATAACAATGCCCCCCATCCTGCTGACTTGAACTGCTGAACCGTTTTTGAATTGAGATGCATTTATGGATGAGAAAGTAAACTTGCCATTTCCAAAAAGTTTAGCGGGGAGGCCCTCCCCCCGCGATCGATTGCCTAGGACAGGGCTCTCCAAACCTGTTTGCGGAGAGCTACCATCCTGAAGGTTCACACTCCAACCCTAATCTAGCGCATCTGATTCAATAATTAGCTGGTTGATAAACTGAATCAGGTTAGTTACAACTGGGGTTGGAGCAAAAACCTACAGGAAGTTAGCTCTCAAGGAACAGGGTTGGAGAGCCTGACCTAGGACATCAACAGCCAGCCAGAGTTTCATTAAATAAGATATAGGCACAATACTTTTTATTGCAGATTTAGGCCTAATTAAACTGATGCATTTGGCAATGTTCAACTTCAATTCACTGACATTATAAGGAATAGCTTAGCCATACTCATTGATAGCCTAATATATACTTTAGGTGAATATACGAGGCATTGCAAGATACAGATTACCAAGATATAGCCTATGCGCTATGAAAAACACATGTAGAATAGCTTAGACTATTTGTTGATAGGCCGTACTTTAATGAACTTGCCCGAGACATTGCAAGTCAAGAAATTGAGAGATACAGCATTGCGATAGCCTATAGATCTTTTGATTACCGATGCATGGTTTTGACTGTCTGCCTGGTGGCCTATCTATCTATCTATCTATCTTTATATTCAAGTTGACTTGGATCTATTTGCAAGCTAACAAGGCATAACAGTTTAAATTGTTATGATTGAACACACCCTACTGTCCATCTCCCAACAGTTTGAACAGCATGCTAGCCTGTCCACTTTGTTCAGATGTTGAAATCAAGGGACCTAACTTTTCTCAGAATGAGAACGGGTTGCCAATTCCTTATAGAATTGTGTTTTACGCGTATTGCACATTTACAAAACAGACTAGACAGCTAGTATAACAGTCTTTGGCTAAAATGCTGCAAGCAGTACATGGTACCGCAATGCCGTGCGTGACAAAGTGAGCATACATTTCCCAGAATCAATGTTCAATGACAATCCCCTTTTAGTAGTGTCGCAATTGGCGGAGTTGAGATATTAAAAGGGTATCGTTAACTTCTCTATTATAGTAAAATAATGTTTCAATGTGTTTCGGTGTCCATATGACCAATTCTGTTGGACCAAACCTCAAATGCAAATAGGGAGTTCAAACCGCTTGTTAGAAGAAGTGATCTCTCATATTTGTTGTTGTGAGTGGCAGGGGGAGGGGCTTGGTGTGTTTGTATAAACAGAGAGGAAGAAGCGAGGGGTTTCACTCTCACCAAAAATCGGTCCAAAATAAAACCCAATACATTTTTATGAACTTATTTTGGATCTAAGCTTATTGCCTGCATTCCCACATGTGGGACAACGACTCCCATTGTTAGGGTAGAGACATGAGCATCTCGTCATTATAAACAGATCTCTGGTGTAAATGGTAAGGTGCACACAGCACAGAAGGAGCGAAGGAAACAAGACCAAAAAGACAGACATAAACGCTCATGAAAGGGAAAAATAAAAACTTGATTCTTGCGATACGGTCATTTGGAATATCACGCAAAAACATACATTTGAATTAATTGAATTCAATAGATATATTGCCCAGCCCTACAATGCAGCCTTAAAAATAAATTATGTCTGGGTAACAATTAAGTACCTTACTGTGTTTTCAATTAAAATGGTCAAAAATAAATAAATAGATTCTTAGCAAATAACAATTCCTTAAGCTAGGACTGTCTGGGAGTGGCCTGAGTGGGGAGGGGAAAACTGAAAACTAGCTGTTATGGCAGAGGTTTGGAAGTGTCTTGTTGGTCTATCAACTAATTTACCACCTGGTGATGTCTCCAGGCAGGCCAAAACTTCCATCCACCAAAACAGGCTGACATTTTAGGCAGTCTTTTCAAACATCTCTTACACTAAAAGGGCATTATCATAATTTTCACAGTATTATTCCAGCCTCAGTGTGGAAATATATATAAAAACACAGGGAAACTACATTTGACTGCACTGGGCCTTTAACAAACCATAGAACTCTATGCACAAGGACTAATTTAACAATTTACACTGAGCATTTTATAAAAACACATTTACAGGACAAACTGAAGATACAAAGTTTGGTAACAATAAAACGGAGGGAGTTTTACTGTAATTTCTGCAGTTTTTCCAGTAAAATGTTAGTATTTTCCCCTGTGTAAATTGTTCAAAGTCGTCACTGTGCACAAGAGTTATGGTTTTTTCAAATATGAAATAATTTGTTTTTGTTTAGCATACATTTGAAAGTGAAAAATAATTTTACTTTAAAATGAGGCATTTAAAACAGACCCTGCACAAATAGGTCTACCATTGTATGTTGGATGCTACTAGATGGAATAATTAATTAACAAAAACAATAGTCAGAATGTGACTGTACATTCCTTTACAATATACATTTTTATGAGATTATTTATTTACATGAATGCCGCTTAACCTTTATACCAGTGATAATGATTTGCATGCTACGAATAATATCTTTCCCTGCCCTGTTCACCCCTCTAATGCCATGCAGTCTACATTCAACAGAGCAGCTTAAAATTAATTCCAGTTTCCACTTCCAACATGGGATATGCTGACTAATGTGCTCTCATCCCTCCATCACAGATCCCTAGCAGAGATAAACAGTATCACATCAACATCATACAACACTACAGGAGCAGAAACCGACCTGTCCTCCTCTATCACACAAACTGAATGATTCATATGAACCCTAGGCTATGCCTCTTGAGTCTTGGGGAAACTGTCATTCAGCCAAGTTAGTAACAGAGTTCAACATGATAGAGTATCTTCATGGAACCTATCAAATGTTCAGTAGGCAATTCATACATTTCTATGTAACACTGGATTAAGAACAACTCCCAAGCAACATTATGATTGTGATTATTTCTTGGTTTAGAACAGTTTAGCTAAAAGCTTCTGTCCTAACAGGAAGTCCATTGTGTGGCTAATCCCAGGTTGGTCAATACAGAGCAGCGTGTGACTGGCACTTGTTCACATTTAAGTAGTTAGTGTGGAGCCTGATTAGACAAAGCAATACAAAATCTATCACCACTGTGCACACGTAGTAGTAGCTGTACAGTTGGAATTAAGGATGGTATAGCTATAGACATTGAACATTTCTGCTGACCTCTTTGAGTTGCTGTTGCTCTTGTTTGAGGGTCTCGTACTCCTCCTCCAGCTGGGTGTGTTTCTTCTTCAGTTCAGCGCTCTCCTCCAGTACCACTAAGCCATAACGGGCTGCCTGTAGTTTCTCCTCGTTGGCCTCCCGGAGCTCCAAATTCAGCCTCACCACCTCCGCCCTCAGGTCCATACCCTCCATCTCCATCTCATCTAGCTCCACCTCAGTCCCTGCTTGGCCTGCCTCCTCAAGCATCCTGTCCTCTTCCACCTCCTTCCCCAATACTCCGCTGAGACACCTGCTTCCTCTTTCAATCCTCCTGACACATTACTGCTCGCTGTGGGGGAGGAGAAAGAAAACAGCCCAGGAACATTGATTGTGTCATCAACCTTTTCAAAGCCACAAATAGTAACCAATGAGTTGAAAGCAACTTCAAACTAACCTGAGATTTAACAATATGATTTGCTATCCTAAGAGTTGCTGGCAACTGACAACTGGCTAAAATGGCGTGAAGTGAATAATAAACTTGGCAGCCCAGTCACAGACGGTCACGAGTCAGATTATGTGGTTAACGTTAGATGAGTTTATATGGCTCCTCTCAGTCTCTTTACTTGTGATCTTTGTTGTTAGGGTAAAGAAAAATGCAACTGTCCGTCTGTAGCTAACGTTACTGTGTGCAGGCATTCAATCAGCTTATAGGCTAACGTTACCTTGCCAAACATGTTGGAAACTAACTAGAAGCATTCCGGTGTACCTGCAAATTATGTGTAGGCGACCAATACAATTATATTTAATTTGTTAGCAGTAGTTAGCGAAATAGCTAGTTAACGCTTTAAATTGATTCTTAAAGCGAACTAACAGTTAAGACACGAAGATTCGCAGATAGCTAGCCAACGTTCCCATTTTCTGAGCTAGCTGCACTAGTTAGTTGTCAGAACTGTCAAAACAAAGACTTCTAGCTATCTGTGGTCAGACGAGCTAGCTAGGCTAATTGTCTACCTAGAATTTCAGCCGCTAACATATCAATCAAGCGCATAGCTAACATTAGCTAGCTGGCTAAATTACTCACCTCCAATATCGATTCACGTTTGTGGCCAAAAGTACAGATTGTTATTTCAAAATCTTGTGTCGAAATTAAGCTAACCGGCAACCCTCTGAGAGAATTTGACACTTCTTCGTCGAGTCTCTGTGTGGACAAGCTAACCGCCCCGGTTTTCCAGCCAATGTGCTTTTTGCTTTCTAGCTTGAGTTAGCACTTTGAAAGTCATTGCGCGCCGAAGCAACGAGAGAGTGAGTAGACACAGACCAGTGAAAGACTGCCCCCTAGCAACGTCTAGTGTCACAACATTTGGAATGACTACAGACCATAGACTTACAGACATCGCATCATTGAATCTCTACTACTACGGCGTCCGTGAGAGCAAGGGCAGTGACATTGAAGCCATTCCCATTTTGAAGTAGGGGTTGGAACCTGTTCAAGGAACAGAATAGAAAAAAAGCAATTTTTGAGGAACAGAATCAGAACTGGGAACGAAAGTGATCTATACTGTTCTGGAACTGAACCATTATTTTAAAAGCATGGGAAACGGTTAATCATGTTATTTTACGTTCCTGGCATGTTTTTTTCAGTCCCACAAAAAAACGCAACAAAGTACCTATATAAAGCCCTGACTCTCACTCAGAAACATATTCCAGTGCCCGCCTGTCAGATGGAAATATTTTATAGTCTGTTTATGCTACCTGCCCTTCCCCCTGCGAAGGATAGGATACTGTATCCTACTGGCGAAGTTACAAGCGTGATTCAGAAATTAGGGAGAGATTTTTAATTAGAGAAGAATTGATTAACTTTTTCAATGCTAGTTAAGGATACTATAGTTATCACGTTTCACATTGGATTTATTAACTACAAAAAGGTAAGACGTATTTTTATTCTGGTGCTGCTCTGCACACACAAGCTTGTTAGCTAGCTATCTAGCTAGCTAACGGTAGCTCTGGTCCAATGTTAAGGCAACTCTCAGAAGTTCAAAGACATTCAAAGTTACTTCATAGAAGCCGCTCATCCGTAGATATAATTCTGTGGGCCTAATTCAGATAATGCATATCATAACAAGATTCTCAGTGTTTCAAGCCAAGC
The DNA here is from genome assembly GCF_029448725.1 of Salvelinus fontinalis. Classification (NCBI taxonomy): domain Eukaryota; kingdom Metazoa; phylum Chordata; class Actinopteri; order Salmoniformes; family Salmonidae; genus Salvelinus; species Salvelinus fontinalis. Next base: position 22,850,364 of record NC_074695.1, read on the forward strand.
CTCCTCCTCCCTTTCTCGCTCCCTCCCCACCCACATAATGTAAGTCTCATCTTGCGCTGTACACTTGTCTGTCTATCACACATATAAACCACTAGGCTATTGCTTGCCAGCTCCATACTATGCTGCTCTATCAGCACTGATTGGTGAAGTTATTTAATGTTGAGTTTCATGTAAAAAAAAAAAATCAGAGGTTAAAAAAGGAATAGAAAGGAACAATATAAACAGGTACTTTTTGGGGGGGCTCTAAACGGTTCTGTTCAGAATGTAAAAATTGACAATAATTTTGGTTCCAACCCCTGTTTTGAAGTAGTCAATAATCTTCTTCTTCTTTTACTACTTCTATGAGTTGGCAAAGAAACTGAAAAGGTAGTTTGAAAAGGTATAAAGCCAAGGTTGGCGATTTAGTGCCACCTGCAGTTATGGAGTGTTTGCTCACGGATATACTTCATTGGCTGATCCCTACTGGTGACCTGGATGGAATTATGTGATCCTTCCTTAACCCATAAGAAGTCCAACCCAGTTGACAACTTCAAAATGGTGAAAGTCGTCATGCTAAAACAAGGTTTTGGGTACTAGAGTTCTCTATCTATCTCTATGCTACAGACAGACACACACACACACACACACACACACACACACACACACACACACACACACACACACACACACACACACACACACACACACACACACACACACACACACATATATACACAATTATGTTTTATCAAATCAATTGTTACAAAAAGTTTTCATTTCAAAGATAATGTCAAATAAACAGTTAAAAACAACGCATACAACTCGTTGCATGCTTCTCATCCATGTTCTCTTTTTCTTATTGGAAGAGCATAAACTTATTTTATTTTTTAAATTCATTATACAAATTGATCAACAACTTACATCCCTACATCAAACATGTCTAACAAAACAAAACACAGGTATAAACAAGAAAATACAATATACATACAAAAAATATATATAAATAAAAAAAATATATTAAAACATTATTTAAAAAATATGACAATTCTAGTGCAATTGTATTCACTCAGAATTTTTACAAATTATAATGATTCAGGACATGCTAACTGGTTGAACGCGACGTGTATAACTACAACGAGGTAGTAAGTCTGACAAGGCAGCAGCTACGTTTCCTGGGGTCCAGCAAAATTAAGGCAGTTTATACCATTTTTAAAACCTGACAATACATTCACAGATTTCACAACACACTGTGTGCCCTCAGTGTCTTACTCCACCACTACCACATATCTACAGTACAAAATCCAAGTGTACGTGTGTGTGTATAGTGCGTATGTTATCTTGTGTGTGTGTGTGTGTGTGTGTGTGTGTGTGTGTGTGTGTGTGTGTGTGTGTGTGTGTGTGTGTGTGTGTGTGTGTGTGTGTGTGTGTGTGTGTGTGTGTGTGTGTGTAAGCATGTGTCTGTGCCTATGTTTGTGTTGATTCACAGTTCCCGCTGTTCCATAAGTTTTTTATTAATCCATTTTTTAAAATCTAATTTTACTGCTTGCATCAGTTACTTGATGTGGAATAAAGTTCCATGTAGTCATAGCTCTATGTAGTACTGTGCGCCTCCCATAATCTGTTCTGGACTTGGGGACTGTGAATAGACCTCTTGTGGCATGTCTTGTGGGGTATGCATGGGTGTCCAAGCTGTGCACCAGTAGTTCAAACAGACATCTCGGTGCATTCAACATGTCAATACCTCTCATAAATACAAGTAGTGATGAAGTCAATCTTTCCTCCACTTTGATCCAGGAGATTGACATGCATATTATTAATATTAGCTCTCTGTGTACATCCAAGGGCCAGCCGGGCTGCCCTGTTCTGAGCCAATTGCAATTTTCCTAAGTCCTTTTTTGTGGCACCTGACCACACGACTAAACAGTAGTCAAGGTGCGACAAAACTAGGGCCTGTAGGACCTCCCTTGTTGATAGTGTTGTTAAGAAGGTAGAGCAGTGCTTTATTATGGACATACTTCTCCCTATCTTAGCTACTGTTGTATCAATATGTTTTGACCATGAGTTTACAATCCAGGGTTACTCCAAGCAGTTTAGTCACCTCAATTTGCTAAATTTCCACATTAATCATTACCAGATTTAGTTGAGGTTTAGGGTTTAGCGAATGATTTGTCCCAAATACAAGGCTTTTAGTTTCAGAAATATTTAGGACTAACTTATTCCTTGCCACTCACTCTGAAACTAACTGCAACTCTTTGTTAAGTGTTGCAGTCATTTCAGTTGCTGTAGTAGCTGACATGTATAGTGTTGAGTCATCCGCATACACAGACACTCTGGCTTTACTCAAAGCCAGTGGCATGTCATTAGTAAAGATTGAAAAATGCAAGGGGCCTTGACAGCTGCCCTGGGGAATTCCTGATTCTGGAGAGGAGACGCTTGGAGAGGCTTCCATTAAAGAACACCCTCTGTGCTCTGTTGGACAGGTAACTTGGGTAACTCTGTTGTCAATTTGTTTATTGTAAAATAGCATTGTATCTGGTCAAACACAATTCTTTCCCAAAAAGTTTACTAAGGGTTGGTAACAGGCTGATTGGTCGACTATTTGAGCCAGTAAAGGGGCTTTACCATTCTTAGGTAGCGGAATGACTTTTGCTTCCCTCCAAGCCTGAGGGCACACACTTTCTAGTAGGCTTAAATTGACGTCATGACTTGTCCTTGTTTTTTTCAGAGTCCCTGTTGTCTTGAAAGCACCATCATTACTACTTAACCAGAGTTGGATGACCATTCAAAACGATTTTTCCCAGTCTGAGCTCATTTCTTTTCAAGTTCCCATTTGTCTTGAAAGCACTGAAGTCGGAAGTCGGAGATTTCCGAGTTTCCAATTCCCAGTAGTTTTGAACGTGGCATTAGATGGGAGTTTCTGACTGGTTTTGGAACTGTGATAACAGGCAGCCTCTCCCCGCTTTGCTCAATGAGATATATAGTGACTATCGTATATGATTAAATCGAACTTAAATAATATAATGAGTAATTCAGGAATGTCACGAGTTAATTGACACAAGAAAAACAAGAAAAAAACACAAGGTAAAATAGCAACTCTATAACAACATCTATTTTGTTTGACTTACGTTCCATCTCTGCGGTACAGTTTATAACCATTGCTATGAACGCTAAGAAGCCAACCTTACTGAAACATAGGCTGAATCACTCATTGGTCTATCCCTCTGTTCTGTCACAGATCTTCACAAGGATCCTCTCAAAATCCCTCACCCTTCATCCACCCTCCTCTACTTTCTTCACTGCCTCAGCATACAACATCTTCTGCTCTACTCTGACCCTGGCCACCTCAACCTGCCTCTCTCGCTCCGAACACCTCTGATCCCAGATACATGGACACCCTTACAGTTGACAAATCGAATTCTATTGGCCACATACACATGGTTAGCAGATGTTATTGTGAGTGTAGCGAAATGCTTGTACTTCTAGTTCCGACAGTGCAGAAATATCGAACATGTAATCTAACAATTCCGCAACAACTACCTAATACACACAAATCTAAGTAAAGAATGTACACATGTAAATATATGGATGAGCAATGACAGAGTGGCATAGGCAATCTGCAAAATATGGTATAAAATACAGTATATACATATGAGATGAGTGATGCAAGATATTTAAACATTATTAGCCCGACCAACCAGTGCCCCCGCACATTGGCTAACCGGCACTGCGCCCAGCCCGCCACAGGAGTCGCTGGAGCGCGATGAGACAAGGAAATCCCTACCGGCCACCGATGAGACAAGGAAATCCCTACCGGCTACCGGCCAAACCCTCCCTAACCCGGACGACGCTGGCCCAATTGTGCGTCGCCCCACGGACCTCCCGGTCGCGACCGGCTGCGACAGAGCCTGGGGGCGAACCCAGAAACTCTGGTGGCGCAGTTAGCACTGCGATGCAGTGCCCTAGACCACTGCGCCATCCGGGAGGCCCTCAACCCCTCTTTTACGCTACTGCTACTCTCTGTTTATCATATACGCATAGTCACTTTAACCATATCTACATGTACATACTACCTCAATCAGCCCGACTAACCGGTGCCTGTATATAGCCTCGTTACTGTATATAGTCTCGCTACTGTTATTTTTCACTGTCTTTTTACTGTTATTTTTATTTCTTTACTTACCTATTGTTCACCTAATACCTTTATTTATTTTAAATTGCACTGTTGGTAAGTAAGCATTTCACTGTAAGGTCTACACCTGTTGTATTCAGCGCACGTGACAAATAAACTTTGATTTGATTATTAAAGTGACCAGTGATCCATTTATAACTTTTCCCACCAAAACTACACATTCTTCGGTCCCATATCCTCCTGCACACTTCCCACGTCTTAGAATCTCCTTCCTACACACTGCTGTGACATTCCCATAAATCTGGCACCTATAACACAGCAGTGTATTCGGTACAAAACCTCTAACAGCATAACTCCCCACCGAATCTGCATCGCAGCAAACGGTGGGCGTCACAAACACCAGGAATCTTCAACTTAAATTGCTCGACCTCCACACTTAACACTACCCCAGAAATCACTCCCTTCAATGGTGCCATGTACTTAAGCGCAAAGCAAGATACAGGTCTTTCCCCAAGTTACGTCACATGGAGCGCCTGCTCCCTCTAATCTGAAGAAACACAAACAAACATCACAACAGGCCTGGTCCCACCCTCTTCAAAACTCTCACTGGACCAAACATATCTTTATCATGACCATGAACATCGATGCAAGGCTCGGGCACCATGTTCCTCACAACACCTTCTACCCCTTCCATTTCATCTCCAGAACTCGAACTGGCGTCCGGCTCACTCTGTTTAATCTTGACACCAATCTTCCTCAACAGACCCTCTCCCTTGTTATTTCTAGCTTCAACAGATTGAAACCCGTCCTCTGCCTGTCACCCTGGCCATAGAGAGGTTTTTATTCTCTATTTTGGTTAGGGCAGGGTGTGATTAGGGTGGGCATTCTATGTTTCTATTTCTTTGTTTTTGGCTGAGTGTGGTTCCCAGTCAGAGGCAGCTGTCTGTCTATCGTTGTCTCTGATTGGGAATCATACTTAGGCAGCCTTTTTCCCACATGTGTTTTGTGGGTAGTTGTTTTCTGTTTTGTGTCTGCACCTGACAGAAATGTTTCATTTTGTTCTACTTTGTTATTTTGTTTCAGTGTTCAGTTTGATTAAATATCATGAACGCTTACCGCGCTGCACCTTGGTGCACCTCCGACGAGCGTTACACTGCCTCCCTCAGTCTTTTCAACCTCCAATCCACCTCCCTTAACCAATTACCCAACTCCTTCTGAAAATATTCAACTTTTCCAAGCCAAAATCAATTTTTAGTCTCCTCGAGAGACATGCTAGACCCTGTACTCCCTCCACTTTTATTTAATATTTTTTTAACTAGGCAAGTCAGTTAAGAACAAATTATTTACAATGACGGCCTACTCTGGCCAAACCCTAACTCGGACTACGCTGGGCCAATTGTGCGCCGCCCTATGGGACTCCCAATCACGGCCGTTGTGATACAGCCTGTAATCGAACCAGGGTCTGTAGTGACACCTCTAGCATTGAGATGCAGTGCCTTAGACCGCTACGCCACTCTGTTTGACGTTCCAAACCATCTAAAGATTGTGATCACTACAATGAATGGCTAAATTACTTCAGGACACGAAGGGTCCACAGAACTCCTCCTGACCGCTCTATCACATATCAATCAATGTTATGAAGTGCTTATACAGCAATGTTACAAAGTGCTTATATAACCACAAAGAGCAAGCAATGCAGATGTACTTTGACCAAAGACAGTACAGTATGAAGATAGGCAAAAACTGCTTCTCCAAGAGAAATCCCAGATCACACTTGTATGCGATGTCATGGCGACATTGGCTAGCTAATCTCATGTGCAGAAACACGTCATCGGGTCTACAGTTACATCTTTTACTTTTAGTTGTGTACACCAGCTTAAAACAGCTGAAAATAAAAGATTTTTGGTTATGGAAAATATATTTCACAGCGGTTTAGACGGTACAATGATTCTCTACACTAGGGGTGTCAAACTCATTCCATGGAGGGCCTAGTGTCAGCTCTTTTTTGTTTTTTCCTTTCAATTAAGACCTAGACAACCAGGTGAGGTGAGTTCCTTACTAATCAGTGACCTTAATTAATCAATCAAGTCCAAGGGAGGAGCCACAACCCACACACACTTGGCCCTCCATGGAATGAGTTTGACCCTTACTTATACTTGCTTATTTTGTCACAAACTGAAATTAGGCCAAACTACTTGAATTTTAGTAACCAGGTAATGGTGGAGTGATTTCTGCATAGTACATCTAAAAGACATTGGCTTGTATCTAGGTTGTGTTTTTAGACTTCAAGTAAATTGAACAACTAAGGAAGAATTGTTCATTTCTCTCGTTGACGTCTCAAACCCCGGCCTGGTCTGCTTGGTTTGTTTTGCAAGCTTTCCCGGAAGTGTAGCGATTTTGTGCCTCTGGGTTTAGAAACTCTGTCGAAAATGTTCTTATTCGATTGGCGTACTTCCGGGTCACTTCCGTGTTATCCAGTCGTCACGTTTTAAGTACAATTTTTGTAAAGCAAATTGTAAGAAAATACGTGAAAAGTTGGTCACGAGTGTCGTAAAGCCATGAAGATTGTCAGTTGGAACATTAATGGCATAAGGACTTTCAAGGGCGGAATTAAAAAGGCGCTTGAGTCGCTGGATGCTGACATCGTATGTGTACAAGAGACAAAAGTAACAAGTAAGAATTTTACGCGGGAGAGTACAGTATATGTTGAGTAACAAGGAGTTGGCAGGCATGCTAGGGCAAACAGATTGTCACTCGGGCTAACTTGATAATGTAACAGGAGTTATATGATAAATGTGATTGTACAGTGCATGTAACATTCTCTGCTACATTTTGAACTCTGACAATGTTACAGCTAGGCTATCTAACGTAAACTCGTACATCGCCTTGGTCCGTACAATTGCCCTTATTTTAGCGCCCCAAAAACGTAATACTTCCAGGTCAACTGTAATGTCAATACCATTGTAAAGCACAATTTCTCCCCTTTCCAACAAAATCAATTACATGACCTAAACACTGCCCGTTTCTGCATAATTCAAGCAGGCAATGAGCCCCTTCAGGTCTTTTTTTAAATGGCGTGTGGGGAGGCGAAACTAATGCTTGATAGTGTGAGAAGGACAGATGTCCTGTGGGAAAATTGCTTTTTTCACTCGATCTGTCCAACTTATCACCTTATCGCCTCTTAAATGTAAATAAAACACTATAAAGAGTTTATATAATGTGTCATTACATACCTATTTGAAGGTATGTGTCGAATTTGAATTGGGTTTTTAGGGCGGTGCTAAAGTGATCTTAGAAGTAAACAGCGGCTTTGAGAATGATGATCGCATGCAATGATGACTGAAGAAATGACTAGGTATCCCCCCTTACCCCATCACTGGCCATTTCTTGTTTTTAAACAATGAGAGAAGTGCTACACCTGGTGGAGAGAGATTGTAAGACAGAAATAGTTGCTTTATGCGTGCTGTACGTTATGACATGACACGTCAAGATGTAACGGAGGTTTTTTTTTTTTTTTTACTTTTCTCCAATACTATAGAGCCATTACCATGTCGATCAACGCTTGAATAGAAACTTAGTTCACACCCCCGATTTTAAAGTCAACAGTCGCTACAGTCCCATTAGTTTTCTTTGTAGCCTCGTTTGAATGTCGCGGTTACGCACATTTGTACGGAATAGGGTGAGTTTACGTTACTGATTCTGTCATCCTGTGTTTGTCTGTGACAGGAGACCTGTTGGATGAGAGGACTGCTATTGTTGAAGGTTATAACTCCTATTTCAGCTTTAGTCGTGGACGCAGTGGCTACTCAGGTTGGGACCATTCATAATTTTCCAAAGTATTGAGCTTCAGGATCACGCAAGCCCAGATTCAGTCATTTTCATCTGAACAAAATAGCCACATAATCCCTTTTATATCAGAGAGCAAGACACAATGACCCTTGGGTCCCCTGTAACAGTGTCCCCGGTCTGTTTGAATTAGTTCCCATGGATTGCATTGTTCCATTATCACAAATTCACGATTTAAAAACAGAATGAACCACAGAAATAGTATTCCGTATTAAAGGATGTTTTGAGTCCTATGTTCTCCTATTGCGCCTTCACATTCCAACATTAATATGTACCTCCCTAATCTGTTTATTAAATAGGAGTTGCTACTTACTGCAAAGACAGTGCCACCCCATTTGCTGCAGAGGAGGGCTTGACCGGTCTACTGACCACCAACCACGAGGGGACCATTGGATGCTATGGTGACCTGAGAGAGTTCTCCAGTGAGGAGCTGCAGCTCCTGGACAACGAGGGAAGGGCTGTTCTCACACAGCACAGAGTCATGTACGGAGGGAAAAAAATAGACCTTTATCACATGATTTGTCCCATGCTATTCTTTAGGTTTTCTGAATGAATGTCATGGAATGTATCAATTGTTAACTTGTTGTGGCACTGAAAAGCCATTGTGTTTCCCCAATGATCTGAGTGTTTCTTTGTGTGCCCACTTGCTTTTTCACAGGTGTGAAGATACACCTGAAACCGTTACGGTTATCAATGTATACTGCCCACGAGCTGACCCAGAAAAGCCTGAACGTAAAAATTTCAAACTGCAGTTCTACAAGCTGCTTCAAAGTCGGGCTGAAGCAATTTTGGAAGCTGGGAGGTGAGTGGGCTATATGCAGGAGGGCTTGGGTTGGGTGGGTATCATAATAGGGGACAAACTGATATGAGATTTGTTCAATGCATTTTATTGGAAGTCTAATTTCTCTTTGTTTTCTCTGACTCGTCCACCCAGCCGTGTAATCATCTTGGGAGATGTGAATACATCCCACCGGCCCATAGATCACTGTGACCCAGATTACATAGTAAGTGAAGTAATCAGAATTCTTTCAGGTGATAGGTTTGATGTCCTCATTCAGACATAATCATATTCACTTTTGAGTTTTGACATCTGTTTATTAAATCAAATCAAATGAATTTATATAGCTCTTACATCAGCTGATATATCAAAGTGCTGTACAAAAACACAGCCTAAAACCCCAAACAGCGAGCAATGCAGGTGTAGAATCACGGTGGCTTGGAAAAACTCCCTAGAAAGGCCGAAACTTAGAGAGGAACCAGGCTATGAGGGGTGGCCAGTCCTCTTCTGGCTGTGCCGGGTGGAGATTATAACAGAACATGGCCAAGATGTTCAAATGTTCATAAATGACCAGCATGGTCAAATAATAGTAATCACAGTGAACAGGTCAGGGTTCCATAGCCACAGGCAGAACAGTTGAAACTGGAGCAGCAGCACGGCCAGGTGGACTAGGGACAACAAGGAGTCATCATGCCAGGTAGTCCTGAGGCATGGTCCTAGGGCTCAGGTCCTCCGAGAGAGAATTAGAGGGAGCATACTTAAATTCACACGGGACACCGGATAAGACAGGAGAAATACTCCAGATATAACAGACTGACCCTAGCCCCCCGACAATTTATTAATAGCTGACATATTGTTACTCCTATCTGTTTACTTTTATTAGGATGATTTTGATGATCACCCCGGCAGGAAATGGCTAAACGGTTTACTGGTTGATGACAGTGAAGGAAAGGAGTATGGAAAAAACGATCAGGAAGAGTCTGAGAATACCTCATCAAAACCCCTCAGCAGCGGTAAGTTTGTGGACACCTTCCGCCATTTTCACCCAACACGCTCCAAGGCCTTCACCTGTTGGAACACTATGACTGGAGCCAGGCAGACCAACTATGGCACACGTATCGACTACATCTTCGCAGACCATCCCTTGGTTAAAATGGGGTTTGTGGCAGCAGACATCATGCCAGAGGTGGAGGGGTCTGATCACTGCCCTGTCTGGGGGAAACTGTGCTGCCCCCTCCTGTCCAGCTCCAAGCTGCCTCCCTTCTGTACTCGCAACCTACCAGAGTTCGCTGGCAGGCAGCAGAAACTCTCACGCTTCCTCGTCAAGATGGACCAACAACAACCTGCCAGAGAGGCCTGCAGGGACCCACTACCAGGATCTCAGGAGACTGGGGAGACCCGAGAGAACCTGAATCCACTGGGATCAGCAGGGACCAGCTCCACTGGAAAGAAACGGAAGTTGGCAGTGGAATCTGGTGTCCCAAAGAGCAAAAAGATTATGACACTGAAGGCTGCTACCCCAAAGCCCCAGGGCAACCTCCTAGCCTTTTTCAAGCCCAGATCCATGCCTGTTGCCCCAACCAGGGAAGACCCTGTGAGTCAGTGTGAGAGGGGAGAAGAGAGAAATGAAGTGACCCCATCACAACCACATACCTTCAAGGGAGGACATTCTGCAGGACAAGATGTCCCTTCAATTCCAGGCACGCGCACAGAAGATCCCCAGGGTGTCTGTATGGGAGACAATGTCCATGAACCGGGCAGCAACATACAGGGTGTCAATAATCAAAACCAGGGGAAGGATGCAGCCCTGGCTTCAGAGGCTACTGTAGACCCCCCATGTCTCAGGAAGGGGGCTTCACTGGGTGGGTTCTGGAAGACGGTCCTACGTGGGCCACCCCCACCGCCCCCCTGTAAGTCTCATGGGGAACCCTGTGTACTCCGCACAGTCAAGAAGGCAGGTCCAAACATGGGCAAGCAGTTCTTTGTGTGTAACCGCCCTCAGGGTCATGCATCCAATCCTGAGGCTCGCTGTAACTTCTTTTCCTGGGTGGATAAAGGAAAATAGTGACTATGCTGTAGAAACGCACTGACATTTCATCCATGTAGTGTTTTTATAAGCATTGTTAATCTGTAAATTTGATATATTAGTAAAATAAAGACAGTTTTGTAAATTAAGTTTTAATTTCTCTAACGTATTTCACGTAATCACATTGAGGACTTTCTCACCATATGACAAGCATCCCAAAGCTACTGTTGGTGTTGTCTATTTACTGCTTATGAAATTACAATGGATGTTAAACTTAGTCACAGAGTGATCTGTTTCTCATCTATAATGCAGCATGAGCATGAATTTACAGTGTTTATTGTCAGAAAAGAGTATTCCTTGTGTGCTGCTGTGTTCTTTATGCGCTCTAGATGGTAGCAGGACTCAAGTATGATCATCATAGGTCCGCATCATTATTTCTACCATTGTCTCAATGTCATTTTTCATTCTATAGAGCTCAAATATGGAGTTAGGTATGCCAAGATTTCATATCCTTCCTATGGTTATGAATATTTTACATTTTTATTTATGGTCTTTCAACTTTGCATGTCAAGAGCTGAGGAGGCTCTTGTGTAACCATTAGTCCCCATATTCTTTCTATTTCCTCTTTGATTTTCAACACAGTGCTGATGGCAGTAGTTTCCTTTAAAATTGGTCACCTTTACTATAGAAGTTTTAGGTAAGACGGCCCAAAAAAATCTACTATATTTTTGTCTGACAGCTTTATTCTCAGACCAATATGTTTAACTTACAGATGTGTTGAAACATCTGTAATATATTAGGATGCAGAGCTTAATTGTCTTTTCATTTAACATGTATCTATTTGTAGTAGGGAATTTGAAAACCTGCTGTAGGTAATAATCTGCATTCTGAATGAATATTCACCCATGTACTCGTCATAGTGATGCTCCTGTCGATTGTGTTGTGGAACAGAACACCGCAGGGCCTTACACCTACTTAGCCACTGCCAATACTTACAGTATCTGCTTCTACTCCCATGCAGTTTCTCTCTCCTCCCCAACCGAGCGCCCCCCCCCCCCCCCCCCACTTCCTCTCGCAAGGTGTGTGTTTCACATTGAAACTTGAAACTCCTCTCATGCAGTTCCAAACGAAACTCCTTGGCTCACAGGTATAAATTGTGACATGAGCAGCACCTGTATCTGCAACTGAAGCATTTGTGCAGTATTTCGGCCATCATTCCCTGGCAGTCCCTGAGAGACTGTCTTCATTTAATAAACTAAAATATGAAATCACAATGTGTTTTTGGGCCACATAATCGAAGATAGGCTTACAACATTACATTCTGAAACGGTAGCTGTCCATGGTGCTGATATCCCATTGGCCACACGTGGGCACGGGCTAGCCCACACTAAGCCCAACACAGGGTTCCAGACCTTTCTATCATGCCAATGTGAGCATGTTTGCTGGGATGTGTCTCACTGTTCAAAGGTTGACATAAAGCTTCCTACGACCTAGCTTTTTGTTCAAACTAATCTGTTTTGTATTCTAGGGACTACTGGGTAGACTGGACCATGTTTTTATGGACACACACACAATGGATTGTTTTTCCTGTACAGTGCTATATTTGTACCCTATAGTGTCCGGGCACCCCACTCTAAGCTCTTTGACCACAGTAAAAGTCCAGCCACACTTGCTTTGTTCAAATGTACCTGTTTTGTATTCTAGCTCCTCTAGTGAGTAGACTGGACAATGGTTTTATGGAGTCACAACTGTTTTTCCTGTACAGTGCTAGTAGCCTATGTGCTGTATACAGAAATATTATTCTTTAAATTTAAAACATGTTTCATGGTCAAATAATGTAAATGTCTTATATGAACAAATGTCAAGCATTGTTAATGTTTAGATACATTTTCTTTCACATAAATACAGGTTGTTGACACTTCTATTATGTGAGGGAGTTTTATTCAATCAAAAATCCGTGATGGGGAAGTGTTTTTTTTTTTTTTTTTGCGGACATGACACCATTTTGAAGACGACGTCATATCAAAGACCATATTTTAAGTGGTCAAAGCAGAGATGACATACATTTCTCTGCCGCCTCTGGCCAATGTAGGTTATCAGTTGATCTACTGTAGCTTATTGTATGCAATTTGTTTCTAGAAGAAAGATCCTAATCTATAGTTATCTGATTTTTGCAATTTATAGACGCACTCAAAGATTTCTCTGGGATGATTGATGTTCGTTGTGTTTTTGTTGCTGAAATGTATCCCTGTTTATACCTTTAGCATACTACTAGTGTTTTTTTCCATGATCATGTGACCGTCACTATATTGTCAGTAAAAGGGAAACAAATTGCACTCCCGTAAGTATTTATTTGGACAGTGAAGCTAAATGTTTTAAAGTAACTGTCCAGTGTTTCCAGATTTCTATGAAATGTGACCAATTAATTACAATAAGTGAAATAGTTTTCCTTTAAAAAAAAAAAAAGGTAATTAAGTATGTTTAATAGCAGCTGTTCTGTGTTGGAATGATGTGTGAATACCCCAACAACAGAATGTTGTGTGCATATAGCGGTCATTAAAGTTACTAACGTGGGTTTACTGCTGATTGGCCATCTTATCCTCTTCACGAGGATGACATCATCAATATGACTTTTAAAAAGTGAGATTTTCACTCGACACTTTACTCGTTACTTTCATTTGTCTACTCCTGCATTTTGGATTTGAGATTAAATGTTTTATTTGACAGTACAGAATGTCACCTTTTATTTCTTGTATCTGTTTTAGCTGTGGGGGAAAAGGGCATTTAACTATACATTTTCGTCTTTAAATTAGACGACTTTTATTAATTATAACACAGAAATTGATTACTTTAGTCATGTTTTAATCACCCAAGTTTGGTTACCAATATGCTGTTAGATGCTTTTACGGTCATGGGAATGGTTGTTCATGTGGTGGTTACAATGTGTTCTCATAGGTCTGCAGCCAAGCAAAGGAGTGTTTACCAGCGGTCCCGGGATAGACATCCTTTTAACCTGCAAATTGGATTGGATACAGCTTTTGATTATTGAAATATCAACCTCAATTGAACTTTATTTTTTCTTTCCGAGTGCTAATCGGGGACATTTCCGGGAGAGGCCACCAAAATCGGAGACGTAACCATACAGTCATCATGGCATCACCTGTGGATGGCGGGAGCTGGGAACCGTGGGGAGACGTACTCACACTTTGCCTCCATCAACGCATGAGTGTAAGACTCCCCAACCGCTCTCCACATCTGATCTTGTCAATACTGACTGAAAGAATGTAAATGAGTTGACCGTCTGATCTTGGTAAGATATAGGATTTCCCACTAAGTCATTCACAACTTCTTTCCATCAGAACTGAAGTGTGCTACCAGCTATTCGGTCTTGACTAAGGTTTCGCGTAAAAGTGACGATAATGGCAACAGTGATTACTCAAATTCATAGTAGGTCGTTGGAGTGGCTGATCCCAGGAAATTTGCACGAGAGAAACTTCAGAAGCAACACAGAGTAGCAGATGAAAATGTGTTTGCTGGTGAGTTAAGTCAATGTCAGCCCACACCCATTTTTTCCCTCCATTATTTGGTAGCATCTCATTTGAACTATACTTCATAACCAGTGTCAAATTGCCATAAGCATGACATAACAATTTCCTTAAGCTATCATGGTGTCTTATGTCACTGAATGTCAAGTACAAGCAAGTGTATTTTGCATGCATAATATGTCTTAACACCTGTCTTAAAACCTGTTCTGGCTGCACGCTGAATATTGAAAAAACTGGAAAATGTGTGCACATTTTCAAACGGCCTCCTAAGAAACTTTTTATTTTCCAATATGCATATATTTACTACTGTTGGATAGATAACAGTCTGTAGTTTCTAAAAAGGTTTGAATTGTTTCTCTAAGTCGAACAGAAATATTTTTACAGCCATTTTCCCAGCCGAATTGAGTTTCCCAAAATGCGATGTGTCTCTTTAAGACCTTCTCTATAAAAGGCCATTTGACTTGGGACCATAGGGACACGTCAGGGGTGTACGTCAGACTGTAATGCGGAAGTGAGAATTGAAAGGGGTCGAATATCTCGTCCCTGGACTGAATAACAGAACTTCTTGTGAGACATGCGCAGTTAAAATAAAAATCCGGGCGCGAAGGATAATTTGATCTCGGCTTCTGGAACAAGGTAGATAACTTTGAATATGATGCCTGACTACGATATTATTTGCTACATGTCACAAAATCATCCTAAAGGTTGTTTTTTCAATATACTTTAATTATATTATTGCAATTTATTCTGGACTTTAGATGTGAAACGACGGAAGAATTTTTTGAAGAAACGCTTTCTGGCGCAGCAATGCTACCGTGCTAGCTAACCAAAGAGGGAAATCATTCGTTCTGGAACCCAACTAAAGACTCTACTGGACATTGGACCCCGTTACAACATTCTGATGGAGTACCAAGAAAGATAAGACCCAATTTGGGATGCTTTTTCATATATATGTCGAACTGTTGAATGCTAACGCTGCTAACTATGCTAGGCTAGCGCTTGACTAGAATCAATGCTGCCTTATGCTAGCTTATGATGTTAGCTAATATAACGATATATTGTGTTTTCGCTGTAAAACACTTCAAAAATCGGAAATGTTGTCTGTATTCACAAGATATCTGTCTTTCATTAGTTATCCACCATATGTTTTTCTGAAATGTTTTATGAGGTGTAATTAGTAGCCGACGTTGGTGTATGTATTTTCTCTGGCTACTCCCGGCTGGATTCAGACTGTAGCTATGTATTAGCATTTTTGGGTAGCATCAATGTAAAACAGATTTATAGCTAAAATATGCACTTTTTATGAACAAAACATAGATTTATTGTGTAACATGTTATATGACTGTCATCTGAGGTCGTTTTTTCTGGGCTCTTTAGGTTGGTTTTAGTTTATTTCGGTTGGTTGTGCATGCTACTTCAATCATAATTCATACTTCATAATCATAATTCATACGTGTCTGTCCACTTTTGTATTTGGTGGTGAGCTAACATAAATATATGTGGTGTTTTCTCTGTAAAACATTTAAAAAATCGGACATGTTGGCTGGATTGACAAGATGTTTATCTTTCAAATGCTGTATTGGACTTGTTAATGTGTAAAAGTTAAATATTTTTAAAAAATAGATTTTGAATTTCGCGCTCTGCAGCTGTTGTCATTTTCGGTCCGAGGTCGGGCTTGCACCCCAAACAGGTTAACAGTTTGCATGCTACTGATTATATTCCTCTCCCAGATTGGCATGGTACAGTAGTGTAACGGATGTGAAATGGCTAGCTAGTTAGCGGGTGCGCGCTAGTAGCATTTCAATCAGTTACGTCACTTGCTCTGAGACTTAAGTAGTGTTGCCCCTTGCTTTGCAAGGGCCGCGGCTTTTGTGGAGCGATGGGTAACAATGCTTCGTGGTCGACTGTTGTCGATGTGTGCAGAGGGTCCCTGGTTCGCGCCCGTGTTGGGGCGAGGGGACGACGTAAAGTTATACTGTTACATTGATGCTGTTGACCCGGATCACTGGTTGCCTCGGCCTTTGTGGAGCGATGGGTAACGACCGTGCTTCGTGGGCAACCGTTGTTGATGTGTGCAGAGGGTCCCTGGTTCACGCCCGTGTCGGGGCGAGGGGACGGTTTAAAGTTATACTGTTACATTGATGCTGTTGACCCGGATCACTGGTTGCTGCGGAAAAGGAGGAGGTTGAAAGGGGGGTGAGTGTAACGGATGTGAAATGGCTAGCTAGTTAGCGGGTGCGCGCTAGTAGCATTTCAATCAGTTACGTCACTTGCTCTGAGACTTAAGTAGTGTTGCCCCTTGCTCTGCAAGGGCCGCGGCTTTTGTGGAGCGATGGGTAACGACGCTTCGTGGGCGACCGTTGTCGATGTGTGCAGAGGGTCCCTGGTTCGCGCCTGTGTCGGGGCGAGGGGACGGTTTAAAGTTATACTGTTACAGTAGCAAGAGAGAAGGTTGTGGATGCTGTGTTCATTTGTACCCCAGACCGTCATCATAAGCTTATAGTAGAAGAGGATACATGTTACTCAATCAATCAAATTTGCTAGCTATGTCACAGAATCTGATCAACCATTTCAACAACTATTTTAGGATGCACAGGGTCTGACAAGGTTACTCCTAAAAGTGTTTTGCCCTTTTGATGCTACAGTGTCAAAAAGGAGAATGACACTCATGTTAACATTTAGAATCTATGATTGCTGTTCTAGGATAGTGTGTTTTCTTGTCTTTTTGTCCAGGACCCTGCCATAGCACTGGCAAAGAAAGGCTACCATATTCTTCTGGAGAAGCCCATGGCTGTGAGTGTTCTCCAACCCCTGTAAAAACGATGTGTGCGTCAGTGTTCCCTCTAAGCTGCAGCGCAGCTCCCATTGGACTGCCTTGCAGAAGAAATTTCCGCCCGCGCAGAGAAGAATTAGATTGAACTTCACTCATCTTATTTTAGTTTCCCCCTTTAGTTAACACTATCAACGTTTTGCTCTACTGTGGGAATTGTGATCAAATCAATGCAATGTTAGGAAATTTCAATGTAACGTAGACACAAAACAAACTATGCAAGACTTAGTAATAGTAATAATTTATTTGATTGACTGACACCCCTAGTAAAAAAAAAAAAATTGTTCTGCATAGGTATTTAAGTTTCATATCTTGGATCTCTGTCACTTCCGCAAAGAGCATGAGGTGTGTAGTCTACTCATATCATCAGAAAGGATGTGGTACAACTACAGTGCCTTCGGAAAGTATTCAGACCACTTGACTTTTCCCACATTTTGTTACGTTAGTCTTATTTTAAAATGGATTAAATAAATACAATTCCTCAGCAATCTACACACAATACCCCATAATGACAAGTTTTCTCACACGTTCACTGCTTTAAAGCAATGATATTTAAGTGAAAGGCTGTTTTAATAATCTGGAGCTGCAATTAAAAATATAATAACCTTTACAATTAAAAAAACAAAGCCAGATGGAGATGGGTAAATTAGAAGCGCATTCTGTCTTTATATTACTGTAACATACATAGGCTATGCTGCAGCAACTGTAGGCATACCTATCACAAGAAAAAAAGTTACCATGCTGAGATGACAGGTCTACATGCATTGTGAACTGCGCTCGGTACTGAGATGGGCTGTCTGTCCCCACCCTGCGAGTTGATCCATCATGCAAAGACCATAGAGAAGCCAGATTTAGACATTGCATATCATTTAACAGTTCCATTTCACGCCATGCTGCTCATGAACTCAGCAAAAAAAAGAAATGTCCTCTCACTGTCAACTGCATTTATTTTCAGCAAACTTAACGTGTAAATATTTGTATGAACACAACAGGATTCAACAACTGAGACATAAACTGAACAAGTTCCACAGACATGTGACTAACAGAAATGGAATAATGTGTCCCTGAACAAAGGGCAGGTCAAAATCAAAAGTAACAGTCAGTATCTGGTGTGGCCACCAGCTGCATTAAGTACTGCAGTGCATCTCCTCATGGACTGCACCAGATTTGCCAGTTCTTGCTGTGAGCTGTTACCCCACTCTTCCACCAAGGCACCTGCAAGTTCCCAGACATTTCTGGGGGGAATGGCCCCAGCCCTCACCGTCCGATCCAACAGGTCCCAGACGTGTTCAATGGGATTGAGATCCGGGCTCTTTGCTGGCCATGGCAGAACACTGACGTTGCTGTCTTGCAGGAAATCACACACAGAACGAGCAGTATGGCTGGTGGCATTGTCATGCTGGAGGGTCATGTCAGGATGAGCCTGCAGGAAGGGTACCACATGAGGGAGGAGGATGTCTTCCCTTTAATGCACAGAGTTGAGATTGCCTGCAATGACAACAAGCTCAGTCCGATGATGATGTGACACACCGCCCCAGACCATGACGGGCCCTTCACCTCCAAATCGATCCCACTCCAGAGTACAGGCCTCAGTGTAACACTCATTCCTTCAACGATAAACGCAAATCTGACCATCACCCCTGGTGAGACAAAACTGCGACTCGTCTGTGAAGAGCACTTTTTGCCAGTCCTGTCTGGTCCAGCAACAGTGGGTTTGTGCCCATAGGCGGCGATGTTGCCGGTGATGTCTGGTGAGGACCTGCCTTACAACAGGCCTACAAGCCCTCAGTCCAGGCTCTCTCAGCCTATTGCGGACAGTCTGAGCACTGATAGAGGGATTGTGCGTTCCTGGTGTAACTCGGGCAGTTGTTGCCATCCTGTGCCTGTCCCGCAAGTGTGATGTTCGGATGTACCGATCCTGTGCAGGTGTTGTTACACGTGGTCTGCCACTGCGAGGATGATCAGCTGTCTGTCCTGTCTCCCTGTAGCGCTGTCTTAGGCGTCTCACAGTATGGACTTTGCAATTTATTGCCCTGGCCACATCTGCAGTCCTCATGCCTCCTTGCAGCATGCCTAAGGCACATTCACGCAGATGGCAGGGACCCTGGGCATCTTTCTTTTGGTGTTTTTCAGAGTCAGTAGAAAGGCCTCTTTAGTGTCCTAAGTTTTCATAATTGTGTCCTTAATTGCCTACCGTCTGCAAGCTGTTTGTCTGAATGACCGTTCCACAGGTGCATGTTCATTAATTGTTTATGGTTCATTGAACAAGCATGGGAAACAGTGTTTAAACCCTTCACAATGAAGATCTGTGAAGTTATTTGGATTGTTACGAATTATCTTTGAAAGACAATCCTGAAAAGGGGACGTTTATAAATAATTTATTATAATTAACTGGTTTTCACAGTTATTTATCCCAGGAAAAGGGAGTGGTTTTGGGCGGTAGATCTCGGTAACCTGGTTCCAGCCATTCAACTTGGCATGCCATGGAACAAGAATACAGGCCCTGAAGTGGTGACAACTGTAATTGCATATATAGGTTCCCCGCATACAGCCCCACAAGCTTAGCTGATATTCAGTACCAGTGAAAAGTTTGGACACACCTACTCATTCAAGGGTTTTTCTTAATTTTGACTATTTTCTGCATTGTAGAATAAGAGAAGACATCAAAACTGAAAGAACACATGAAATCATGTAGGAACGAAAAAAAAGTGTTTAACAAATCTAAATATATTTTTCGTTTTAGATTTGTCAAAGCAGCCACCCTTTGACGTGGTGACAGCTTTGCACACTCTTGGCATTCTCTCAACCAGCTTCACCTGGAATGCTTTTCCAACAGTCTTGAAGGAGTTCCCACATATACTAAGTACTTGTTGGCTGCTTTTCCTTCACTCTTTATCTTCACTCTGCGGTCCAACTCATCCCAAACCATGTCAATTGGGTTGAAGTCAGGTGATTGTGGAGGCCAGATTATCTGATGCAGCACTCCATCACTCTCCCTCTTGGTCAAATAGACCTTACACAGCCTGTAAGTGTGTTGGGTCATTGTCCTGTTGAAAAACAAATGATAGTCCCACTATGTGCAAACCATCGCTGCAGAATGTATCACTGCAGAATGCTGTGGTAGCCATGCTGGTTAAGTGTGTCTTGAATTCTAAATAAATCACTGAAAGTGTCACCAGCAAAGCACCCCCACACCATCACACCTCCTCATCCATGCGTCATGGTGGGCGTCACAGTGGGAACCACACATGTGGAGATCATCTGTTCACCTACTCTGCGTCTCACAAAGACACGGCGGTTGGAACCAATAATCTCAAATTTGGACTCATCAGACCAAAGGACAGATTTACCCCGGTCTAATGTCCATTGCTTGTGTTTCTTGGCCTAAGCAAGTCTCTTCTTATTGGTGTCCTTTAGTGGTGATTTCTTGGCAGCAATTCGACCGTGAAGGCCTGATTCACGCAGTCTCCTCTGAACAGCATTTATTTGGGCTGCAATTTCTGAGGCTGGTAACTCTAATGAACATATCCTCTGCAGCAGAGGGAACTCTGGGTCTTCCTTTCCTGTGGCGGTCCTCATGAGAGACAGTTTCATCATAGCACTTGATGGTTTTTGCGACTGCACTTGAAGAAACTTTCAAAGTTATTGAAACTTTACGCATTGACTGACCTTCATTTCTTAAAGTAATGATGGATTGTTGTTTCTCTTTGCTTATTTGAGCTGTTCTTGCCAAAATATGGACTTGTCATAAATCCAGTTTGTTGCATTTCATGAAAAAAAATATAATAATAGGAGGTTGTTCCTTTAAATGGTGTAAGAGCTAGTACTTTGGTCTATAAAAATATATATTTCAAATGTTGGATAATTTGTATCTTGTTAAAACAAACTGCTCTGCTTGGCTTGGTAAGTAATATCGACAAAATAAGCAATTTTTACCATCTTTGCATCAAATATGTATTTTGCTGAAACAAGTTAATAAAATAAAAAAATCATAGTGACAGTGCTTCGAACAATGGTGCCAAAAAAAGTCCACGTTGGAGGAAAAGCGGAACGATCAATTCGTGTGCTTGCTGAGAATACATTTTTGTTAATTGTTATACTTTTCATGATTAATCTGTTTCCTTACTTACTGTGGTTGTTGTTCAAAATGACAAAAAAAATGTCAGAAAATAAATGATAATAGTCTAGTCATGTAACTGCAGGCTACAGATTTGTTCAAATGTAAAACCCTTTTATTTTATCTCATCTTAAATAGGCAAAATTCCCAAGGTAGGTTACAGTATAATGAAATGTGTGGTTGTAAGAACCAAAAAAGTAATTACATTATGTATGTAGTGCTGTTTTTTGTTTCTATTCATGACATTAGGCCTGCACAATAACAAAATATGCAGGCTGTATATGAGTAGCTTGCAAATTTTGTTTTGTATGAAGTAGCCTTTATGAAAGAAATGGTTGGGAACCACTGCTCTAGCACAACCTGTTCAAATATAACCCATATTAATAGAGCTACATTTTATTCTTTCTGTTTAAGATTTGAGGACGCAATTTATGTTTAATGTATATATCTGCCCAAAAACTGCTAATTTGATAATTAGCTGTGATAACAATAATATTGCAAACGTATTATTAATTTATGTGAACGTAAAATAATCAGGTTGGTGCTTACAATTGTCCTATTTCACACATGTATAAGTGCATGTGTGATTTGGAAATTCTTTTTTTGCATATCCCACTCCCCCTGAGACTCAGAGCCAGGAATCATCCATTATCAACGGCAACCCTGGAGCAATTAGGGTTAAGTGCCTTGCTCAAAGGCACATTTGCCGATTTTTCTACTAGTTTGCTCGTGGATCTGAACCAGCGACCTTTCAGTTACTGGCCCAACGCTACTAACCGCTAGGCTACCTGCCGCCCAATGAACATAATCATTTACCACATTGAAATGCAAAACTCAAGTTTGCATTTTCAAGTTGATAGTTCTTGTTAAATGCCCTTCCAGATAACACTGTCATATTGAGAAAGAAAATTGTTAAAAGATAAATCAAAGTTCACATTTGTAATTGTACTATATTATTGTGATTACATTATTTGTGACAAAAAGACCAGTCAATATCTATGGGTGGGATTTTCAGGGAAGTTGGAGGGATGTTTGAGTCACAGGGTTGGTAGGGTTTCAGACCTGTCAATTAATTATTGGGGGTGGGATTTTCAGGGAATGGAGTAGATTAGTAATCTAGTCATTAAAACACTTTTTCAATATAATTTATTGTGGCAAAACCTAAGAAACATAGTTGTGTTCTGTTCATAAATATGGATTATCCCTGTTAAGAAATACAGTAGAATTGGATGAAAATGGTTTTAAAAATGCAAACATTTTAAGGGGGAGTTCCCCCAGATCCTTCCCGCACCTCGGACCCCCTCCCAGGCTTTCGCACCCCCACTTTCAGACAGTCAGTCGCCCATGGTTACATACACACAGAGCATGTTACTGTATTTTAACATACTATATTACCATCCACATAACATATTCCTGTACCCTCTCAAATACTATATACATTTAATTTAGTTACTAATATACTGGAATCACTGATTTCACAACTATTTGGACTCTGACTAGGGAAAATATAGAGCAGTAAAAAAAACATGACAGCAAAAGCTGAGACAACTTTACACAGAGTCACTGTCAGCGTAACAGTAAACCACATATACTGTTGAAGAACAGACACTCCCCAGTAAGACTGAGAAATGACTGTAACTAACTTCTAGTCATTCTCATTCTGGGAAAACATGACTGACAAAGCATTGCGTCACACTCCCACAGCCCCAGTTTTCCAGCCTTACATCCAACTCTCCCGAGGCAGCTGATGTCCATGCTTTACATTTGATTCCCACTTTTGGATTTAATAGAAAGAAATTGGATTGGACACACACCAACTTCAATAGTTTATTGACGTAACCTGAATTTCTGTGTCATGGTTTTTGAACTTTTTCCGGAATATTTGTCCTTATAAATAATCATCTGTATTTGCAGTACCAGTAAAGCTAAAGCCGGATGTAAAGTGCATTCGGAAAGTATTCAGACCCCTCCACTTTTTACAGTCTTAATAGTTACAGCCTTATTCTAAAATGGATTAAATGTTTTTTTCCCTCATCAATCTACAAACAATATCCCATAATGACAAAGAGAAAACAGGTTTTAGAAATTGTAATAATAAAAACTGAAATACCTTATTTACATAAGTATTCAGACCCTTTGCTATGAAATGTGAAATTGAGCTCAGGTGCATCCTGTTTCCATTGATCATCCTTGAGATATTTCTACAACTTGATTGGAGTCCACCTGTGTTTAAATTCAATTGTTTGGACATGATTTGGAAAGGCACACACATCTCTATGTAAGGTCCCACAGTTGATAGTGCATGTCAGAGCAAAAACCAAGCCATGAGGTGGAAGGAATTGTCTGTAAAGCTCTGAGACAGGTGTGTGTCAAGGCAAAGATCTAGGGAAGGGTACCAAAAACGTTCTGCAGCATTGAGGGTCCCCAAGAACACAGTGGCCTCCATCATTCTTAAACGGAAGAAGTTTGGAACCACCAAGACTCTTCCTAGGGCTGACCGCCCGGCCAGACTGGGTAATCGGGGGAAAAGGGCCATGGTCAGGGAGGTGATCAAGAACCAGATGGTCACTCTGACAGAGCTGCAGAGTGCCTCTGTGGAGATGGCTGTCCTTCTGGAAGGTTCTCCCATCTCAACAGCACTCTACCAATCAGGCCTTTATGATAGAGTGGCCAGATGGAAGCCACTCCTCAGTAAAAGGCACATAAAAGCCACTACGTCATCAGAGCGCAACGTATGTTTATTGTTGTTGAACGTTGTCGAACGCCAAAATCTGAACTAAAGACCTCGGTTTAAAAGCTGACAGTGTTTTTATATACTTATATTTTATTTTGAATCCTGCGGCTCTGTTGGGCTAAATTTCTGTGAGCGTTGCTATCTGTCCCGGGATCCTGATCCTATAGGGACAGAGATGCGAAAACCCAGCTAGCCTAGCTGGCTTGGCAGCCTCAAATGGAGGCCGCTATTGAACATTTCCAACGTTGCAGGGGCTGTGTTTACTTTCTCTCTGTTCCAGGACAATGTGGACCGAGCTGACTTTCAATGTAGAAACTGCTTGCTTGCGGAGGACTACAGGCGCGAAGTAGCTACTCTTAGCAAGCAAGTAGCAAATCTACATAAGCTACTGGGGAACCCACGCCCACCTTCTTCTTATTTTTCTTCCACCCCTGTAGCCGGACTCTGGTCTGGTAGAAGTTTCGCCGCCGTGTCGGCTCTCCACAGCCGACTGGCCGGTACTAGGCAGCGTTCCTTCCCCGAAGGGGTCTCCCCATTCCCTGGAGAACGGAGCTGTTCTCGACCCAACCAACCAGCCATGGAGGTACGTCACTAGCCATAGAAGTCGAAAAAGGCATCTTCTGGCCTTTTTCGAGGTCTCCATGGTCTCCATGGAGATGTTGAGCCCGGAACTGACACAGGCCAGAAACAGCTTTGCCGCCCTGGATCCAGAGGTTCCGGCGCCTTTGTCCTTGGTGGCTTCCCAATCAAGATCGGATCCGGAGGACCTGTGTCTTCGTCCTCGGTTCTGTCTCCCTCTCTGGTGGCTTCTACCTTGTGTTCAGATCCTCAGAACCCAGGAGCACGATTACAGGACATAACAAGGCTGCTTCCGACTGTTCTACCACAGATGCCGGGAGCTGACACTGCCGTAGTTCATCTGGGGTCAAACAAAATCAGGAGGCCTAGCTTGGAACATTTGAAAATTGATTTTAAAGAACTTATTTCAGCATTAAAAGACTTCAAAAAACAGCCAATAATTTCAGGTCCAGTACCATTGTCCAGTACCATTTAGAGTCTTTCGCATCTAGGGTGTGAAAGATTCAGCAAGATTGAACCCGATCGAACATCTCTGGAGAGAGCTGAAAATAGCTGTGCAATGTATTCAGACCCTTTATGTAAGTGTGATATTTCAGTTTTTGTATTTTAATACATTTGCAAAAATTTCTAAAACTGTTTTTCCTTTGTAATTATTGACTTGTTTGTTTACTCCATGTGTAACTCTGTGTTGTTGTCTGTTCACACTGCTATGCTTTATCTTGGCCAGGTCGCAGTTGCAAATGAGAACTTGTTCTCAACTAGCCTACCTGGTTAAATAAAGGTGAAATAAAAAAAAGTATAGGGTATTGTGTATGGATTGAGAAAAAACACAATTTAATCAATTTTAGAATAAGTTTGTAACGTAATAAAATGTGGAAAAACAAAGGGGTTCTGAATACTTTCCGAATTAACTGTATTTGGCTACTTTCTGATGTTAGTTCATAAAGATGACCTCCTGCAATTTCAAAAGTGGTTCTGATCATGTAATGATTTCTTGGTCCCTATAGGAGGAGCTGTTGTATAACAGCCATGAGATTTGAGTGTTTGACATCCTCATGGGGAATGCCACCAAGCACTGCAGAGCCCAGCGCCCCAGTGGCCTTTGGTATGGATGGGAAGTCTTCATCTCTGCTATGGTGGTGAGTGCTGGAAGCCTGTGTGAATGTCAACACTGAGGGCCGAATAAAATCCTAACTTGAGATCTGTACTTGTGACTTAGGCTTTTGTGTAAATCATAGATCGATGTCGTGGCATGAAATTGAATTTGAGTTATCTAGATCTTTGTTACGATTCAATCAAATCCACATTGTGGTATTTACGCTGTTGAAGTACCTGGTTCAATAAAATCACAGAATGGTTTTGGTTACTGTAAAAACACTCAACTCTACTTGAAGGGGGTATACATAAGGCATTCATAAAACCGTTACAAAACCAGTCATGACACATTTTGAGTGTTGCAGTATCATTCATAATAACCTTACATTACACTCATGTGGATGGGGGGGGGGGACAACTGGTCCGTTCGGGACCAGAGGAGACAACTGAGCAACAATCTGGAGTTTGAGGCTGAGTGTCCTTGACTGGAGTACATGGTGCTCTGTGGGACTGACTTGAACTAGAGGGCTACATGAATCGGTGAAGTGAAAGGACATCATTTTAATCATAAACGTATAAATATTTCAACACTAATTATTATGACAGAGCTCACTCAGGCAGCACATGAAAATTATGAAGTAACTGGATATTTAATTTTACTGTATATAATTTGAAGCTAGGTCTAGGGTTTTGACTGTAATACCCTATGAAAGTCCCGCCTACTTCCTTGTTCCCGTACAGTTTAAATGGGCTTCAAGCTTATGTCATCAAATTCATGAAAAAGTGGTCATATGAGATATATATAATTGTATAAAATAACGTGTCACATGCTTCATAAACAATGTGTAGATTAACAGTAGAATGCTTTCTTATGGGTACTTTTCTGAACAATGCAGAGTTAAGCTAAAGATTTTTTTTTAAATAATAATAATAATTGAAATAGTAACAGGAAGAATAGTGACACACAGTGAATAATGAATAACAATAACGAGTATAAGTAACATGGCTATATACATTGCGTACCAGTACTGAGTTAATGTGCAGGGGTACAAGGTAAATGAGGTAACTATGTACATATAGGTAGGGGTAAAGTAACTAGGCAACAGAATAGATAG
The DNA here is from genome assembly GCF_029448725.1 of Salvelinus fontinalis. Lineage (NCBI taxonomy): Eukaryota > Metazoa > Chordata > Actinopteri > Salmoniformes > Salmonidae > Salvelinus > Salvelinus fontinalis. Next base: position 22,877,137 of record NC_074695.1, read on the forward strand.
TAGCAGCAGCATATGTGGTGAATGTGGGTGTATATATGGCATCAGCATGTGGGTGTATGTGTGGCATCAAAGCTCTAGCCTTTAGCTCAGTTCAGATGTTGCCTGTAATCCATGGCTTCTGGTTGGGCTATGTGCGTACGGTCACTGAGGGTATGACGTCGTCGATACACTTACTAATGAAGCCAGTGACTGATGTGGTAAACCCAATGTTATTGGATGAATCCCAGAACATATTCAGGACTGTGCTAGTGAAACAGTCCTGTAGTTTAGCATCCGCTGCGTCTGACCACTTCTGTATTGTGGTCCGATGAAGCGGTACTGGTACTTACTGTTTGAGTTTTTGCTTGGAGTCAGGAGGATAGGGTTATGGTCTGATTTGCCAAAGGGAGGGTGAGGGAGGGCCTTGTGTGTGGAGTAAAGGTTCTCTAGAGTTTTGTCAACTCTAGTTGCACAGTTGACATGCTGGTAAAAAATTTGGTAAAACGGATTTCAGTTTTCCTGCATTAAAATCATTGTCGACAAGAAACACTGCCTCTGTGCATTTTCTTGTTTGCTTATGGCCCTATACATCCCGTTGAGTGCGGTCTTAGTGCCAGCATCAGTTTGTGATGGTAAATACACAGCAATGAAAAATGTAGATTAAAACTCTCTTGTTAAACTGCAGACCATACTATTTATCATGAGGTATTCTAATTTAGGCGACCAAAAACTTGAGACTTCCTTAACATTAGAGATCACGCACCAGATTAACATACCTGAATTTGTCCAATAGAAACTCTTGTTTCCAACTGTTGGACTAACGATTACACCCTATATCAGCTAGATGCAGGCAAGAGTGTGCAAGGCGGTATTGAATGTCACTGTCTGTCCATGTGTAACTGTCTGTCACCTCAAATTTGTCTCTCGACTTGTGGACACCTACAGTACGTTGTAAACTTTCATTCATTGGCTAGGTTGTAGCAACCTCATGATGGGTATCTGGAAAATTTGAGTATCATGTAGTAGCCTAAACCTATCGCTGTTACATTGAACTGGGTGAATGGAATATGAATGAGAGTCATCCAATATGTTGTAATAGAAATAAGGCCATGCTCATGAAAAAAATTTGTCCTCCCTCATCCTAAACGGCACTGACTGCCACTGGTAACTTAGGGCCCATTCCATGAAAATTACATTCTTTAATAAAATGTGATGATTTGCGGATTTGGCCAGTTAATAGCCTAACCACGATGACGCAACATCGACTAAACCTTCAAATCCTGTTGCTTCTGGATTATTTTGTTTTGACAATTCTGGTCAAATCTGTATGTACTGTTTGTCATGTTAACAGCTGTTTTCATGTGAGAAACATTAATGTCTTGTATGGAACTGGAGTCAAGGCCCCCTTGAAAGCATTTTTGAAAAATTTGACATCTACACTATCTATGCAAACTATCTATCTGAAGTTCTACATCTTTATGGACCTTTGCCATTTTTATTTGATTTTGATTAGTGGAGAGGCTAACACACTTATTCAGATAATGAATTTTATTTTACATCTTTAAATACTTACACCACAGAATATTTAATTTGATTAACAAATAATGAAGACTTCAATAAAATGTTGCAACTAATGGTTTGCAGTGTTATAAAAGGAACAGATCAATTAATGGCTTATGAAAGCAGGGCTGTCATCCCCCGTTTGCAGCTACCAGGGATGAGTTCACACTACCAGGGATGAGGTCAGATTACCAGGAATGAGGTCAGATTACAATGGACGAGGTCAAGCTACCAGGGATGAGGTCACACTACCAGGGATGTCAGATTACCAGGAATGACGTCAAACTACCAGGGATGAGGTCAAGCTACCAGGGATGTCAGATTACCAGGAATGACGTCAAGCTACCAGGGATGAGGTCAAACTACCAGGGATGAGGTCAAACTACCAGGGATGAGGTCAAACTACCAGGGATGAGGTCAAACTACCAGGGATGAGGTCAAACTACCAGGGATGAGGTCACACTACCAGGGATGAGGTCAAACTACCAGGGATGAGGTCAGACTACCATGGACGATGTCAAACTAACAGGGACGATGTCAAACTAACAGGGACGATGTCAAACTAACAGGGACGATGTCAAACTAACAGGGACGATGTCAAACTAACAGGGACGATGTCAAACTAACAGGGACGATGTCAAGCTACCAGGGATGAGGTCAAGCTACCAGGGATGAGGTCACACTACCAGGAATGTCAGATTACCAGGGATGAGGTCAAACTACCAGGGATGAGGTCAAACTACCAGGGATGAGGTCAGATTACCAGGGATGAGGTCAAACTACCAGGGATGAAGTCACGCTACCAGGGACGTCAAACTACCAGGAATGAAGTCAAACTACCATGGATGAGGTCAAACTACCATGGATGAGGTCAAACTACCATGGATGAGGTCAAACTACCATGGATGAGGTCAAACTACCATGGATGAGGTCACGCTACCAGGGATGAGGTCACGCTACCAGGGATGAGGTCACGCTACCAGGGATGAGGTCACGCTACCAGGGATGAGGTCACGCTACCAGGGATGAGGTCACGCTACCAGGGATGAGGTCACGCTACCAGGGATGAGGTCACGCTACCAGGGATGAGGTCACGCTACCAGGGATGAGGTCACGCTACCAGGGATGAGGTCACGCTACCAGGGATGAGGTCACGCTACCAGGGATGAGGTCACGCTACCAGGGATGAGGTCACGCTACCAGGGATGAGGTCACGCTACCAGGGATGAGGTCACGCTACCAGGGATGAGGTCACGCTACCAGGGATGAGGTCACGCTACCAGGGATGAGGTCACGCTACCAGGGATGAGGTCACGCTACCAGGGATGAGGTCACGCTACCAGGGATGAGGTCAGATTACCAGGGATGAGGTCAGACTACCAGGGATCTATTGTGGACACTATTTGGCTACTGATTCAGGGTAAAACTAGAGTCAGGTTGGCCATCCATGGCTATATGGCTAAGATGGTCCGTGTTGCGTGAATGGAAAACCTCACCCTCGTCATGACCAGCAGGAGCAGCTTGTCCATGGAGAGGGGCTTCACCACCTCTGTGCCATTGTCATCCCTAAAAGAGTAGTAGTACGTTACCACAATGAAGTTATACCATACATTTTATTTGTATGGTTACCACACTTCCATGTCTTGCTTTCACTTACTATTTACTAGCAAACGTGAGAAACCTAGCAAACTAGGTTCTTCAAATAGTACACTCATTTGTCCTAGATAACAAACTAGTTTGTCCTCTGGCAAGGTTGTAAATTCAGTTGTTAAAAAGTTTCCCTATGCTGCAGCACAGGTTAAAAAAAAACATGAGTTGCAAAGTGGATACAACTGCATTGTCAGGGATACATTTCAGAAACAGAACCCCATGTATTTCATTACATACAGTAGGTTATTGTTACAGGAATACAAACAAACTTGCTGCTGTCCCACTGACTGTTCATAGTCATCCCTTTGTGGCATTAGATGTTACAGATTCTATATTGAAGGCACACATACAGTCGTGGACAAAAGTTTTGAGAATGACACAAATATTAATACCCACAAAGTTTGCTGCTTCAGTGTCTTTACATATTTTTGTCAGATGTTACTATGGAATACTGAAGTATAATTACAAGCATTTCATAAGTGTCAAAGGCTTTTATTGACAATTACATGAAGTTGATGCAAAGAGTCAATATTTGCAGTGTTGACCCTTCTTTTTCAAGACCTCTGCAATCCGCCCTGGCATGCTGTCAATTAACTTCTGGGCCACATCCTGACTGATGGCAGCCCATTCTTGCATAATAAATGCTTGGAGTTTGTCAGAATTTGTGGGTTTATGTTTGTCCACCCGCCTCTTGAGGATTGAACACAAGTTCTCAATGGGATTAAGGTCTGGGGAGTTTCCTGGCCATGGACCCAAACTACCGATGTTTTGTTCCCCGAGCCACTTAGTTATCACTTTTGCTTTATGGCAAGGTGCTCCATCATGCTGGAAAAGGCATTGTTCATCACCAAACTGTTCCTGGATGGTTGGGAGAAGTTGCTCTCGGAGGATGTGTTGGTACCATTCTTTATTCATGGCTGTGTTCTTAGGCAAAATTGTGAGTGAGCCCACTCCCTTGGCTGAGAAGCAACCCCACACATGAATGGTCTCAGGATGTTTTACTGTTGGCATGACACAGGACTGATGGTAGCACTCACCTTGTCTTCTCCAGACAAGCTTTTTTTCCGGATGCCCCAAACAATTGGAAAGGGGATTCATCAGAGAAAATGACTTTAATCCCTGTACCTTTTGCAGAATATCAGTCTGTCCCTGATGTTTTTCCTGGAGAGAAGATGCTTCTTTGCTGCCCTTCTTGACATCGGGCCATCCTCCAAAAGTCTTCGCCTCACTGTGCGTGCAGATGCACTCACACCTGCCTGCTGCCATTCCTGAGCAAGCTCTGTACTGGTGGTGCCCCGATCCCGCAGCTGAATCAACTTTAGGAGACGGTCCTGGCGCTTGCTGGACTTTCTTGGGTGCCCTGAAGCCTTCTTCACAACAATTGAACCGCTCTCCTTGAAGTTCTTGATGATCTGATAAATGGTTGATTTAGGTGCAATCTTACTGGCAGCAATATCCTTGCCTGTGAAGCCCTTTTTGTGCAAAGCAATGATGATGGCATGTGTTTCCTTGTAGGTAACCATGGCTGACAGAGGAAGAACAATGATTCCAAGCACCACCCTCCTTTTGAAGCTTCTAGTTTGTTATTCGAACTCAATCAGCATGACAGAGTGATCTCCAGCCTTGTCTTCGTCAACAATCACACCTGTGTTAACTAGAGAATCACTGACATGATGTCACCTGGTCCTTTTGTGGCAGGGCTGAAATGCAGTGGAAATGTTTTTGGGGGATTCAGTTCATTTGCATGGCAAATAGGGACTTTGCTATTAATTGCAATTCATCTGATCACTCTTCATAACATTCTGGAGTATATGCAAATTGCCATCATACAAACTGAGACAGCAGACTTTGTTGAAATTAATATTTGTGTCATTCTCTAAACTTTTGGCCACGACTGTATATACCCAGAAGTGGGAGGCTCAAACGTTTTGTTTTGCCTAGACAGTGGTGGTCTAAGGAGCTGTCTGGCCAAGTTGGGAGGTGAGTACAAAAACATATCCTGCTGTCTACTATCTGACACCATGCTGCTGTCTACCATGTGGGTCATGAAATTGAATTTAGCAATAGTAGCGATAGTAACAACCTTAAAAGTAATTACAATGACGTAAACTGTAAATTTGTGTTCAGATTATTTCAAGTTATTCTTTATGTGACATTCAATTTGGCACTGGGAAAACCATGCATCATTTAATTTTATTTATTTATTTATTTAACCTTTATTTAACCAGGTAGGCAAATTGAGAACACGTTCTCATTTACAATTGCGACCTGGCCAAGATAAAGCAGAGCAGTTCGACACATACAACAACACATAGTTACACATGGAGTAAAACAAACATATAGTCAATGATACAGTGAAAAAAAATAAGTCTATATACAATGTAACCAAGTGAGGTGAGATAAGGGAGGGGAAGGCAAACAAATATATGTATAAATAAATAAAAATATAAAAAGGCCATGGTGGCGAAGTAAATACAACACAGCAAGTAAAATAAAAAATAAAAACACTGGAATGGTTGGTTTGCAGTGGAAGAAAGCGCAAAGTAGAGACAGAAATAATGGGGTGCAAAGGAGCAAAATAAATAAATAAATACAGTAGGTAAAGAGGTAGTTGTTTGGGCTAAATTATAGATGGGCTATGTACAGGTGCAGTAATCTATGAGCTGCTCTGACAGCTGGTGCTTAAAGCTAGTGAGGGAGATAAGTGTTTCCAGTTTCAGAGATTTTTGTAGTTCGTTCCAGTCATTGGCAGCAGAGAACTGGAAGGAGAGGTGGCCAAAGGAAGAATTGGTTTTGGGGGTGACCAGAGAGATAAACCTGCTGGAGCGCGTGCTACAGTTAGGTGTTGCTATGGTGACCAGCGAGCTGAGATAAGGGGGGACTTTACCTAGCAGGGTCTTGTAGATGACCTGGAACCAGTGGGTTTGGCGACGAGTATGAAGCGAGGGCCAGCCAACGAGAGTGTACAGGTCGCAGTGGTGGGTAGTATATGGGGCTTTGGTGACAAAACGGATGGCACTGTGATAGACTGCATCCAATTTATTGAGTAGGGTTTTGGAGGCTATTTTGTAAATGACATCACCGAAGTCGAGGATTGGTAGGATGGTCAGTTTTACAAGGGTATGTTTGGCAGCATGAGTGAAGGATGCTTTGTTGCGGAATAGGAAGCCAATTCTAGATTTAACTTTGGATTGGAGATGCTTGATGTGAGTCTGGAAGGAGAGTTTACAGTCTAACCAGACACCTAGGTATTTGTAGTTGTCCACATATTCTAAGTCAGAACCGTCCAGAGTAGTGATGCTGGACAGGCGGGCAGGTGCAGGCAGCGATCGGTTGAAGAGCATGCATTTAGTTTTACTTGTATTTAAGAGCAATTGGAGGCCACGGAAGGAGAGTTGTATGGCATTGAAGCTCGCCTGGAGGGTTGTTAACACAGTGTCAAAAGAAGGGCCAGAAGTATACAGAATAGTGTCGTCTGCGTAGAGGTGGATCAGAGAATCACCAGCAGCAAGAGCGACATCATTGATGTATACAGAGAAGAGAGTCGGTCCAAGAATTGAACCCTGTGGCACCCCCATGGAGACTGCCAGAGGCCCGGACAACAGACCCTCCGATTTGACACACTGAACTCGATCAGAGAAGTAGTTGGTGAACCAGGCGAGGCAATCATTAGAGAAACCAAGGCTGTCGAGTCTGCCGATGAGGATGTGGTGATTGACAGAGTCAAAAGCCTTGGCCAGGTCAATGAATACGGCTGCACAGTATTGTTTCCTATCGATGGCGGTTAAGATATCGTTTATGACCTTGAGCGTGGCTGAGGTGCACCCATGACCAGCTCTGAAACCAGATTGCATAGCGGAGAAGGTATGGTGGGATTCGAAATGGTCGGTAATCTGTTTGTTGACTTGGCTTTCGAAGACCTTAGAAAGGCAGGGTAGGATAGATATAGGTCTGTAGCTGTTAGGGTCAAGAGTGTCCCCCCCTTTGAAGAGGGGGATAACCGCAGCTGCTTTCCAATCTTTGGGAATCTCAGACGACACGAAAGAGAGGTTGAAAAGGCTAGTAATAGGGGTGGCAACAATTTCAGCAGATAGTTTTAGAAAGAAAGGGTCCAGATTATCTAGCCCGGCTGATTTGTAAGGGTCCAGATTTTGCAGCTCTTTTAGAACATCAGCTGACTGTATTTGGGAGAAAGAGAAATGGGGAAGGCTTGGGCGAGTAGCAGAGGGGAGGGCAGTGCTGTTGTCCGGGGTAGGGGTAGCCAGGTGGAAAGCATGGCCAGCCGTAGAAAAATGCTTATTGAAATTCTCAATTATAGTGGATTTGTCGGAGGTGACAGTGTTTCCTATCTTCAGAGCAGTTGGAAGCTGGGAGGAGGTGTTCTTATTCTCCATGGACTTTACAGTGTCCCAGAACTTTTTTGAATTTGTGTTGCAGGAAGCAAATTTCTGCTTGAAAAAGCTAGCCTTGGCTTTTCTAACTGCCTGTGTATACTGGTTTCTAGCTTCCCTGAAAAGTTGCATATCACGGGGGCTGTTCGATGCTAATGCAGAACGCCATAGGATGTTTTTCTGTTGGTTAAGGGCAGTCAGGTCAGGAGAGAACCAAGGGCTATATCTGTTCCTGGTTCTAAATTTCTTGAATGGGGCATGCTTATTCAAGATGGTGAGGAAGGCATTTAAAAAAAATGTCCAAGCATCCTCTACTGACGGGATGAGATCAATATCCTTCCAGGATACCTCGGCCAGGTCGATTAGAAAGGCCTGCTCGCTGAAGTGTTTCAGGGAGCGTTTGACAGTGATGAGTGGAGGTCGTTTGACCGCTGACCCATTACGGATGCAGGCAATGAGGCAGTGATCGCTGAGATCTTGGTTGAAAACAGCAGAGGTGTATTTGGAGGGCAAGTTTGTTAGGATGATATCTATGAGGGTACCCGTGTTTACGGAATTGGGGTGGTACCTGGTAGGTTCATTGATAATTTGTGTGAGATTGAGGGCATCAAGCTTAGATTGTAGGGTGGCTGGGGTGTTAAGCATGTTAAAATTTAGGTCGCCTAGCAGCACGAGCTCTGAAGATAGATGGGGGGCAATCAGTTCACATATAGTGTCCAGAGCACAGCTGGGGGCAGAGGGTGGTCTATAGCAGGCGGCAACGGTGAGAGACTTGTTTTTAGAGAGGTGGATTTTTAAAAGTAGAAGTTCAAATTGTTTGGGAACAGACCTGGATAGTAAAACAGAACTCTGCAGGCAATCTTTGCAATAGATTGCAACACCGCCCCCTTTGGCCGTTCTATCTTGTCTGAAAATCTTGTAGTTGGGGATGAAAATGTCAGAATTTTTGGTGGTCTTTCTAAGCCAGGATTCAGACACGGCTAAAACATCCGGGTTGGCAGAGTGTGCTAAAGCAGTGAACAAAACAAACTTTGGGAGGAGGCTTCTAATGTTAACATGCATGAAGCCAAGGCTATTACGGTTACAGAAGTCATCAAAAGAGAGCGCCTGGGGAATAGGAGTGGAGCTAGGTACTGCAGGGCCTGGATTCACCTCTACATCACCAGAGGAACAGAGGAGGAGGAGGATAAGGGTACGGCTAAAAGCTATGAGAATTGGTCGTCTAGAACTTCTAGAGCAGAGAGTAAAAGGAAGTTTCTGGGGGCGATAAAATAGCTTAAAGGAATAATGTACAGACAAAGGTATGGTAGGATGTGAATACAGTGGAGGTAAACCTAGGTATTGAGTGATGATGAGAGAGATATTGTCTCTAGAAACATCATTGAAACCAGGTGATGTCATCGCATATGTGGGTGGTGGAACTGTGAGGTTGGATATGGTATAGTGAGCAGGGCTAGAGGCTCTACAGTGAAATAAGCCAATAAACACTAACCAGAACAGCAATGGACAAGGCATATTTACATTAAGGAGATGCATGCTTAATCGAGTGATCAATAGGTTGGTCGGGGTCACGGCGATCCAGACAGCTGGCCGGGTAGATGGCTATCGGTAGCAAGATAGCATAGTATGGAAGTCTATTTGTAGATACCTCGTGCGTTTCCGTCGGTAGGTTAGTGGGGTTCCGTGTGGTAGAGGGGATCAATCCAAATTGGCAAAATAGATATAGTGACCCAAGAAAAAAATAGAATAAATAAATAAATTTATTTTAAATAAATATCGAATAAATTGTTCGATATTCTTATTCAGATAGCAGCCGATGAGACAGCTAACGGTTAGCGGGCCCCAGATGAGCGTTCAGGTAACGTCGGGACGGAGGTGCCAGTTGGATAACTCCCTCGGGCAGATAACGTCGGCAGTCAGTCGTGAAGGCCCGGTGGGGCTCCGTATCTGCAGCAACAACAAAACAAAAACAAAAAAAACGGGTCCGGATAGGTGACTGTAGCCCAGGAATGGCTGATGGAACTCCTCAGCTGGCTAGCTCCGGAATGATTTGAGTTTGCTCCGGGATCGACGTAAGCCAATAGTCACACGGTTTGCAGCTAGCTAGCTGCAAATGTCCAGAGCCTGCGGCTGAAATCCGGGGAAACTGAGAGAAAAAAAAGTCCCGGAATGCTCCGGTCCGAGTCGCGTTGCACAAAAGTGACGGTAGATTATCGAGCTAAAGGAATAGCTGATGACCACAAAACGTGGGCAGCTGAAACACCAACGCTAGCCAGCAGACCGGCTAATTTCTGGGCAGCTACAGATTAGCTTCTGGCTAGCTATCGGATAGCTTCTGGTTAGCTTTCTGGCTAGCTTCTGAATTAGCCCCTGGCTAGCTTCCACGGTGGATTTTCAGATTTGAGGTAAATAATACTTTTTTTGTAATTGGTGAAGCGGGTTGCAGGAAAGCTTTTGCAGGAAAGCTTTTGTAGTTGAGTTCTTGGATAATAAAATATATAAAAGATATGCGAAGAAAGGTGTAAATATATATCCATACAGGACACGACAATACGAAACAGAAATGATGTCTGAACTGCTAAGCCATCTTGGAGAGAATTTAATAGAATTTTTTGTTGTTGATGTTTTAATAAAAAATAACAGATTCATTCATATTCATTGTGTGTTAACCGAAATGCAGTTTTGATTGAATATCAGCCCTAGTCTAAAGAAATGCTGTGGTGAAGTCAGTCAAATTTCAGAAGGATGATTTACAGTTGTCAAACACTAGAAGAACATACTACAATGGACCTGAACAAAGTTAAATATTTGATGGTTATGGAATGCTTGTGGATACTTTTTCCATTCCTACTCTACTTGTTTAGTCCAATGGTGCTCCATTTGATCCAGAAACCCCTCTGGTCATATTCAGTACTTCTGGTTTCATAGCCTAGTACTGTACCTACATGTGTTTGAAAGTGTCCCTTTCACTCAATGCAAACTGTAATCTTTTTTTTTATTAGTAGTGGTGACCCTCTTACAACACAATAAGGCTTTTTCCAGAGAAACATACTGTATGTCATTGGTAGATAAAGAGAATGTGGGTGTTGGTTGGGTGTGCTGGCAAAACTCATATCTCTGACTGACTTATTTTGAACTTACGTTGCCACCATTGAGTTAAACTACACATACCAGAACATAGACAGACTAGACATGGTCCATGTCCTCTAACAGCTAAATAAATGACCTACAGTACATGTTGCATGTGTTCTAAGGCTGGATGAGAGGTTAGGCATTCTCTCAAGCAGAACCCAAGTATTGTAAGATAATTTCATCTATGTATTCAGTTCAACACTGCTTGTCTCTGTCTACGTAGGCCTAAATGTGTGTCCATCTGTGTTCAGGCACATGATCAAGTGTTAGCGTGTGGAATGTTTACAGTCTTAAAGCAGAAGTACATTCAGGTAACCTTAAAAAAGCGCTTATCTCCTAAGCTAATTAAGGCCCTGTGGCCTTGATCTATTCTAGCAGGATGCAACTCCCTCGCTGTCCCCATCTACCCAGTACCACCCACGCTTTCTTTCAGAACACCTCAAATGGCACCGCTTACTACTCATTTTGAAAGTATTACTAGTATTACTTAGCTCCCCATCATTATACTGTACTGTTTGCTTCCATGTTGTTTCATAGTTATGGACCATAAATCTGGAAATTATAAGGTAAATGTTTTGCTCTTGTCACATCCATAAAGTTAAACATGATCTCTTGAATGTAGACCTGTAGCTACCACTAGATTCTATTTTCAATCAGGCTGTAAGTCAACACTACCTGTGAAAGAACAGACAGGTTTAACATAGGGTTAAAGAGGGGAGGGGTGTTATCAGACTCCCTCTCCCTTGCTACCTCTCAAGCATGTCCTAAGCTCTCTCTGTCTCCCTTCCTCAGCCCTAGGAGCTTTATAGAGGGGAAAAAAGTCCCCAGTGGATGTTAAGAACACAGAAATTGGTGTATTTTAAAGGGATATCCATTTTTAAGGTAAAGGAAACAGAAGTTCCTCTCCACTATCTGAGTAAGTAGCTGTGTGAGGTGTAGTAGTCTGTTGTAGGAGTATTGTGAGCTATTAAAACAAGGGAAGGGTAACTGTCAATAGAGAGGCGGTCTTGCATCAGAAAAAGGACATGTGTTAGGAGTCTGAAGCACAGCACTGCTACTGTGGTGGACTGGACTGGGAGGCTCATGGCACACTGTTGGTTTTTTCTACTAATGTCTTAAATGGCTTAGTAAACTGGAAGTATCAGACACTGTTTTATGAACTTTTCACATAGACCATATGCTGTGATGTTATATTTTGGCGTACTGGCGTAGCTGTTCAGAGGAATAGGTTATAAGCATGTTTGGAGGTGTTTTTTTGTTAACAATCTTTGGGTGGCAGTTAGCCTAGTGGTTAAGAGCGTTGGGCCAGTAACCGAAAGTTTGCTGGTTCGAATTCCCGAGCCAACTAGGTAAAAACTCTGTCGATGTGCCCTTGAGTAAGGCACTTAACCTTCATTTTTCCTGTAAGTCGCTCTGAACAAGGGTATCTGCTAAATGACTGAAATAAAATGTTTCGTATGTGGTTGTTTTATTAACCCTGGGTGATCAACTCCTTCATTAAAGGATGAAATCATGGTCTCTTTCCTGCTCATTACAACTACACTAAAACAGAACTGGTAGCCAACCAGTTCTGTCTAGTTTGTCTCATTTTCAAAAGGATAAAAAGCATATATGACCCATAGTAAACTGTTAATGTTGTTGATTTTTCAAATGACAGCCTTGTATAGTTAGTTCATCATTAACAACAACCATAACAAACTCAAATGACTACTGTGATTCGCCCCAAATTTTGGTAATACAATAAAACATTTACCGAAGCCAAAGAGAAAACTCTTATGTTAGTACATTGCAGACAGACAATTGGTTATAAATGCACCAAACCTGGGCCTTGTTTGTTGTGTTTTGGTTGATCATTGTGGTTCCTAGGAAGTGAAACATTTGGTTAGGAAGCTGTTCTGGTCTGGACCACCATTTAGGCGATGGTTTTCCTTGAAGCTAGTAAGCTAAGCACCTGGGGCTAACACTAACTAACTCTTAATTAGTGGTCTTTTCACAGCAGCCCATTATTGCCTTCCTGATAGATTACTACTGTTGGACTACAGCCAGTAACATGCTCTGTTTTTAGTGAAGAGGGATTTTTCGGTGATTAGGGAAGTTTCAGTCAGGTTCATGCTTTCACATTGTATGACACAATGTCCATAGAGGCAGTCAGTCCCCAAAGGTTAGGGGTCAGAGGCCATCGGAGTTGAGAGAGTTTAGGGTTCTGACCCATGACACAGTGGCAGAGAGAGTAGGGAGTGTGAACTGTGAACACAGGAACTACTCTCCATGCTTGCGTTGTGTTGCCCAGAGCAGATTAGCATAACATTAAGTCCTTTGACAACCTTTGTTATTTAAAGCTTTTCCCGGCACATATGTTTTAAATAGCTTTACATTTCTCCCCATGCTTCAACAGTATTTCCCTTTATCTTGTCAATCGGTTTTACATATTGTGGACACCCTTTGGTTCGTCAAACAAATGTTAGGATAGTCTGGTTCCTCAGTCTAAGAGTGATCCTCAAAACAACCTACACTACAAGTACAGTTATCTTATGTTAAATGTCACACAGAGAGCACAGTGCTGTATGATTGAGGGGGAAAGAAGATCATCGAGATTATGCTAAAAATCAATCATGTTTAGCATTGTGTTCACTGTCCAGCATTTCTTTCCGAACCCAGAGGCCTTTCCTTTCCATGGTCATATGTAAACTACTGACTCCATCCATGGTCAGGTGAGATTGAATAGTTGATTCAAACAGCTGCCACAGTTTAGGCTTAGTCCAATGTCATGACTTTATACATTTCATTAGCTTTATCCAGATGCCAGTTGTTATATTCATCTCATTACACCCGTACCATGTTTTCCACATTAGATCGCTACTTTCCACAACAGACTTTCTGTCTGGACAACCAACAACTTCTCGTTTATTCTAAGAGCCAAATATAGACCGTCAGACAGTTATCCTTCAGGTGTTTGTTTAACGAAGTATCAAGGTTATTATAGTAAACTAAAACAAAAACTAATCATAAACTATTTAGAAAAATAAAATAATTGACAAACCCGTTTGAAAAACAAAAATTATACTGAAAATACTATCTTTGACTACAAAACTAACAAAAATAAAAAACATCATGAATTATGTTCCATTTTAAAGCTTCTGAATCTGTCACATCACACTGAGATTGACTTTAATTTAAAGGTAGACTCAATGACGTTGCCACGAGCAGCACCGCAGATATTGGTCGCGCTCCACTGCTTAGATGTTGCATGCATCAACCAATGATTGTGTATGTCAACGACTATACAGTTGGGCACCAGATTGCTATAACATGTTGGTCGTGTTCCTCTGCTCACTTTAGAACCCCCTTCAATAATTACAAATAACAATCTGAGGCAGAATTTCCATAGGTTGCATTTGAGACTTGGCTCTTTCTTAGTCCATAGGATCTTCATTCCCAGCACAGCCATGGATGTAGGGAGAAGTATGGAGCTCCAAAAGATGAACGGGCAACATAGCAGGAACCTTGGCCCAGATAAGCTCAATTTAGACGAAGGGTAAGTCTCTGGCTACACCAGATACCCTAACATTGAACACAAGTGCATCAACAGGCTATACCTGTCTGCATATAATTACTCACAGCAATGCCATTGTGATTTTGTTATATACGTGTGTAGTGCCACAGTGGTACCACAGCTTTCATGTTTTTAAATGTGTTTCTTTTCGCTCAAGGTTTGATGGGCTGGAGTTTATGGCAGAGCGGGATGAGTTCCTGCCAGGGACGAGGCCAGGAATAAAGGCACCTCAGTTCACTGATGTGAGTGCTCATCCTTAGTTTAAAGGTCATTAGTGTGAGCATCAGAGATCTGTTGTATGAGAGTAATTATATTGTGGTATAAAAACAACTTTATGTAAAATGTTACAACTAAAGTTAGATACTGTATTGTTTTGCAGATTGTGTGTGTGATTCTTTCCTTTCTTTTCCCACCCTAGTTTGAGGGTAAGACTTCATTTGGGATGTCCATCTTCAATCTCAGCAATGCCATTATGGGCAGTGGAATTCTGGGATTAGCGTACGCCATGTCCAATACCGGTATCATCCTCTTCCTGTGAGTAACCATGCCAACACAACACAAGTCACTAGTCCTCCTTTTTTGTCACGATCACTGTGGTTCCCTAAGGCTTGATGTCACAACTCTACTATGACCTCAGATCAGAACGCTGTCGCTGTGTGTGTCTGGGTCCAGGCTATATACCGAATAGGGTTAAAGAATGACACTGGTTGTGTTTATAGTATCACCATGCTATGATGACACTATAATGATGAGACTATCCAGGCCACACTAGACCGAGTGCTTAGCCGGCAGATCCATAAAGGGAAACATTTTGATTGTTTTACAAGAAAAGAGTAGGGCTATTGTGGGTTTGACTTTCTGTCTGTGTACATTATTGAGAAGTCTGTTGAGTGTTTAACCTGGTCAATTACAACTATAAAGGCTCAACTCTACTAGTCACAGCCCAGCTGGCACATTTGGTTTCCCATTGGTTCTGGGAAAGAAGCCATGTGTGTCCTGACTGTTTTTTAAACATTCTGAGAATGGAAGTGGACATTTAGCCTGTTCTGGGAATGTACATTTTTAGGTTGCAGGGAGGTTCTGAGAATGTTTTACTATGGTTCCCTGACAGTTTTCCTGGGAGGTTTAATTTATGGAATGAGAACGGAAATTAAGGTCATTTTGAAGGTAATTAGACTGTTAGCTTTGTTCGGGTTAACTGTTTTGAACTCCAAGCACAGATATGACACATGGAAATTAATTTGCTTAAGCATTAATTATGCAAACACATTTTGTTATTATTGTGGCTGTCACGTTCGTTATAAGGATCGGACCAAGACGCAGCGTGGTATAGGTACATTCTTATTTATTTAAAGAATGAACACTGAACAAACTAACAAAACGAAACGTGAAGCTATACAAACGAGTGCTGACAGGCAACTACACATAGACAAGATCCCACAACAGAAAGTGGGAAACAGGGCTGCCTAAATATGATCCCCAATCAGAGACAACGATAAACAGCTGTCTCTGATTGGAAACCATATCAGGCCAACATAGAAATACAAAACCCCTAGACCTACAACAACCCTAGACATACAACACTAGAGTATCCACCCTAGTCACACCCTGACCTAACCAAAAAATATATAAAACAGAGAAATCTAAGGTCAGGGCGTGACAGTGGCACAGCGTCAGTGAGATTAGAACCTATGATCTTCTGTTCCCTATCTTTGGAATTAGTTCACTGTGCCACAAGGATGAAGCTAGCATGCCATGTTCTTTTAACTCATACAAAGTTGTTCATTTTAATCTACTCAAACAGACCCCATTTCAAAGAAAACAAGACCTCATTAAGGTCAGGTGTGGCCAACATACCCGAACACACTTAAGAGGGGTCGGCAAGTTTAGTGTCTTAATTTGAGCCAGTTTACTACAGCAGGAAAATTACACTGCAGCAAAAGTAAATGTGAATTATTATACGGATTATAATTAATGGGCATTGTTGTAGGGGTTGATAAAACAAATTGTAAGGGAAAATCAAGTCTGAAATTTCAAAGTGGAAATTATAAACTTCAGAACTGGCCACACTGGCCAATCAGAACGTGTTCCATGGCTAAATATGTGGTTGCTTCAAGTTGTCTATTTACGTTATTTTATGTACTGCGTTGTCATCAACTCCAATTCGAATGTTAGTCCGTTATAGCCTAGTTTGTTAAATTGCCTACAGAAAAAAATATATAATGTATGTAGGCCTATCAAATCTTTGATAAATATGTTGAACATGTTTGCAGTCAACATTGTAAGAAACCTAACCGCATGGCTTCAATATGGAAATATATTGTTAACACCCTCGAGAATTGATTTCCGCTGACCCCGCGGAAATTAATTAGCTTAATTTAAAAATAAATAAAAATGTGTCAGTTTAAGCTTGTCACGCCCTGACCTTAGTTATCTATGTTTTCTTTATTATTTTGGTTAGGTCAGGGTGTGACAAGGGTGGGTATGCTTGTTTTGTATTGTCTAGGTTTTTTTGTATGTCTAAGGGTGTTGGTAAGTCTAGGCATATGTATGTCTATGGTGGCCTGAATTGGTTCCAATCAGAGACAGCTGTTTATCGTTGTCTCTGATTGGGGATCATATTTAGGTTGCCATTTGCCCTTTTGGTTTTGTGGGTTCTTATTGTATGTTTAGTTGTCTGTTTGCACTAGCCATATTAGATTCACGGTTCGTTTTGTTATTTTGTTCGTTTTGTTCAGTGTTCATTCTCTCCTCCCAACGATGGCCGTGACAAAGCTAGAGATATTAGTTTGTTTTTCATTGGCTGCGTCTCAATCCACCGCATCCACCAAAGTCGCACTTCCGCATCTGCTGTGAAAGGTGACAGAGTTAGAGCAGTGTCGGTCAGACCATGAAACAAAAAATCACCTTTAGCGTCTGAACGGTTTGGCCCACAAACTATTTGGCCTACAAACTCTATGGAAAGATGAGGCTCTCACGAACACGATGGTGTTCTCCGTTTTGCTCTATGGCCCCCACAATCATCTTGGGACTCGTCTGAAGTCGGTACAGCCGATCTGCCAACTTCTGTCTGAAGTGTCCGAACAGTTTGGGCTACACACTAATATGACCATTCTGTGGAAGGTGAGACTCTCACGAACATGTACATTTCATGATTTGTTATAGGAAGCCCACAGGCTTCACAAGACTCGTCTGAAGGTCCCTTGGTACAGGTTTTTTTTTTAATGGAAGTACAGTATATATGGAGACTGTTTAATGCCAAAAATAAGGGGATAAATACATGTGAAAAAAATGTAAAACTAAGTTTCCTGATCTTTCTTATACCTCTCAGATATAGGACACACACTTCATAACAAACTTCCTTTAGACATTTTTGGGGGACTATCTGTTGTTCTCCCTGTGGGCGGATCATATTAATTAAGGCAATGCAGACAATGGAGGATTTTATGCCAAAGAAACTGGACAAAGATCCAATATAAAGAGAATGTCCGCTCACTGTTTAACTGCTCCCAAATATAATGTTCTATAAACATAATGGAACCATCTTACAGATCGCATTCACACTTCTGCAGAAGTAGCAAACGGCTCCTAAATTGCATTGCATGCGAACTGGATGTTCACCATAAAGGCCTGACAGTGAATCATTCTAATAAGTCAAATCAAATGAAAAGAAGATATCATTATTTTTTTTACAACAACGATAGTTCTAAATAGCTTGGGGTCAGAAGAATGTTATCATAAAATCGACAGGATATAAAAGAAAACAGATTGCTGTTGAATCAGCCTTCGTTATAGCCTATACACCTAGGGTAAGGATAGCCTAAGGAGGGCTTGTTTTTTTATCATGTGAAACAGCAAACAAACAAGCAATCTCATCTCTCATTTCATGATGTGCATATATACATGTAGCCTACATGGAGTGGTTTTTATGCACGTCCAAGACGGGAGCTGGCTAAAATATTGTAGACCTATACAATAAAAAGGGGATGTCCACTCACTCTTTTGATGCTCCCAAACTTGATCTTTTAATAAAGGTTTGGTGATTAAGATTTATTTCAAAGCAGTCTCACGAGCCAAAACCTTTATTGATAGGCTTGGCTACTTGTTGAACACATTGGGCAGGACAAAAAAACAGCGGCTATATGCTTGGTTTTTAATAAAATTAAACCAAATGGAAAAAACATTAGTTTTTTATGTTTATTAATACGATGGTTACCGGCATAAAAAGCACATCTCTCTTGTTCCATGAGCATAAGGGTACTGTGTGTCATGGCTCCCAATATGTGCTGCAGGAAATTGTCATTTTTGCGCTTGTGTTCAAGGCCACACCTCAGAGCAAGCGAGCTGATGTTAGACAGGTAAATTGCTGAAACCTGGTGGAAAATGCCAGAGTGGCAGTTTTTACATGCTGAAATTGCAAACTAATGTGCGTACGCCAGCCGAAAATAGATCCCTACAAGTTTTACATTTCCTGCATTGCAGGAAAGTTCTCCTGCAACAGGGTGATCATATTAAGATCTTACATCTGTACACACAATGGGGGATCGAAGGATATGGTTTGGCCTGATCTGTGTTATGTGTGTTCTCAGTCGCTTCCTGTATCTGAGTATGAGGGATGGCCTATCAGCTCGCTCAGTCTGTGTAGTGCTCATACACACGCTGCTCTCCTAAATCAGATTTGTGGTTATAAATAGCTTGTAGTGATCAGATCAAAGGCAGGTCTGCCTGGATCAGTCATGTGTGCCCATTGGGAATTGGGAGGGGTGGACTAGCAGGCGGGTGAGATGCGTCACAAATGATTCACACTTGTGATGGTCATTCATAGCTAGTAGTACAACAGCGAGAGAAATTGGGTCAACAGCGTTACTGAGTCATTAGCCGTTGCGGCGTGATGTCTGGTACCGCGAAACTACTAAGCCATTGATGAGGTTGTGCCAAATGTAACTGATATGTTGATTTAAGAGAATGTATGTTAATTGCAGAGCTTTATAATGTTAATAAATCAATGTTGTAATTTATGTTTGTTTGTGGTTTCAGTATCCTGTTATTATTCATCGCCATTTTGTCAGCCTATTCCATCCACCTCCTCCTGAGAAGTGCAGGAGTTGTAGGTAAGATGCTGATATTTTACCAAGATACCTATCTTTAAAGTTAAACAAAGAACATTCGTAGAATAGCCTACAATTATTTGAGAAACAGACGCCTCACAAGTCCTCAACTGGCAGCTTCATTAAATAGTACCCGCAAAACACCAGTCTTAACGTCAACAGTGAAGAGTCGACTCCGGGATGCTGGCCTTCTGTCCAGTGTCTGTGTTATTTTTCCTATCTTAATCTTTTCTTTTTATTGGCCAGTCTGAGATATGGCTTTTTCTTTGCAACTCTGCCTTGAAGGCCAGCATCCCAGAGTTGCCTCTTCACTTGACGTTGAGACTGGTGTTTTGCGGATACTATTTAATGAAGCTGCCAGTTGAGGACTTGTGAGGCATCTGTTTCTCAAACTAGACACTCTAATGTACTTGTCCTCTTGCTCAGTTGTGCACCGGGGCCTCCCACTCCTCTTTCTATTCTGGTTAAAGACAGTTTGCGCTGTTCTGTGAAGGGAGTAGTACACAGCGTTGTACGAGATCTTTAGTTTCTGGAAATTTCTCACATGCAATACCCTTCATTTCTCAGATGAAGGATAGACTGATGAGTTTCAGAAGAAAGTTCTTTGTTTCTGGCCATTTTGAACCTGTAATCGAACCCACAAATGCTGACGCTCCTTATACTCAACTAATCTAAAGAAGGCCTGTTTTATTGCTTCTTTAATCAGCACAACCGTTTTCAGCTGTGCTAACAATTGCAAAGGGGTTTTCTAATGATCAATTAGCCTTTTAAAATGATAAACTTGGATTAGCTAACACAACGTGCCATTGGAACACAGGAGTGATGGTTGCTGATAATGGGCCTCTGTACGCCTATGTAGATATTGCAAAAAACATCAGGCGTTTCCAGCTACAATAGTCATTTGCAACATTAACCATGTCTACACTGTATTTCTGATCAATTTGATGTTATTTTATTGGACAAAAATTAGATTTTCTTTAAAAAACAGGGACATTTTTAAGTGACCCCAAACTTTTGAACAGTAGTGTATATTGAGTTTAATTTTGGGATGCAAACTCATTTCAACTTTATATCTGACATGGTACAGGTGTCGTCTTTTTTTTATGCCCAGCAGCATGTGTGAGGTGTATCATTTTGTTTCGAAGTAGATTTGTTTAAGACTACCAAGAAACACTCTGTGTGACCCTGGTTGTAGCCCACTGCACTTCAAAGGTTAACATGCATGTGTATGTTCTCTCAGGCATCCGTGCCTATGAGCAGCTAGGGCACCGTGCCTTTGGACAACCAGGCAAAGTTTTGGCTGGCTCCATCATCACCATGCACAACATTGGAGGTAAAGTACCGTATGTCACCAGCAGGTCATGATTGGCTTATGTTATTGTATGTTAGCCTCATGTCTGTACTTACTTAAGTGCAAGTACAAGTGCCACTGAAATTGCTCCTGTCATAGAAGGTCTAATGACTTAAGTGACATAATATACAAGTGTAAATAAGTTTTGTTTTGTGTTTCCCATAGCGATGTCCAGTTACCTCTTCATTGTGAAGTCTGAGCTTCCGTTGGTCATGCAGGCCTTTCTGGGCCTGACGGAAAATACTGGGTAGGTGTCTCTAGAAGGCGGCAGTTGCTGTTATTTCATAATGCAGGCTATAAAACAGGAGCATTTAAAATGTGATTTGATAGATTGTTCTGAAAGTTGCCTATGTTGTATCATTTGTGTGTTCTTGCTGTCTGTCTGTCAGAGAGTGGTATTTGGAAGGGAGGTACCTGATCATCATTGTAAGCGTCATTATCATCTTTCCACTCTCACTCATGAGACACCTTGGTAAGTTTCCATGTCTTAGACCATCACTCATTTCACTTCATAGTTTATATTCATACTTTATTTTTTGTAGTATGCTAGTAGTGATGATGAAACATGCACAGAATAACACGATATGTCTCTATTTCAACACAACGTGATCTTCTGTTATCACCTCACAGGTTACCTTGGTTACACCAGTGGCTTTTCTCTCTCCTGTATGGTTTTCTTCCTCATCTCGGTGAGTCCTCTTCATCAACCAACTAACCCATCTCCCATCCAACTAAACAATACATAGCCTTGCCCCATATCTGTTTCTGCTTTCTTGCCAACTCCCATGGTTGTAATGGTCAACAACCCTACAAGTTGGCTATACAGCACAAACAGATCTGGGACCAGGCTCATCAAATCAAATTGTATTCGTCACATTTTTCGTAGTGTAGACTAACAGTGAAATGCTTACTTACGGGTCCTTTTCCAACAATGCAGAGTTAAAGATAAAGATTTTTTTTAAACAAGTGCAGGGTTATGAGGTAATTGAGGTAGCAATGTACTGTACATATAGAGTAGGTAGGAAGAAAGTGACTAGCAGCCACGTATGTGGTGAGTGTGTTTGTGTGACGTCATGTACAATGTACAGTGTGTGCATGTTATATGTGTGTGGGTGAATGTAGCGTGTAAGTGTGTGGGTAGAGTCCAGTGTGTGTGCATAGAGTCAGAGGAAGAGAGTTAGTGCAAAAAAGGGTCAATGTAGGTAGTCTGGGTATGCTTTTGATTAGCTATTTAGCAGTCTTGTTTAGAATACTTATGGCTTGGAGGTAGAAACTGTTCAGGGTCATTTTGGTTTCAGACTTGGTGCATTGGTACCGCATGCTGTGCAGTAGCTGGAGTCTTCAGTGTTTGACTAAACAGTCAGTTGGTCCCTCCCACTAGGTGATCTATAAGAAGTTCAACATCCCGTGTCCGCTGGAGGAAATAACCAGTCACAGTAACCACTCAGCGTACGCCTTGAAGGAGAGTCATGGTAACCACTCATTCGTCACCCCGGCCTACGTCAATTCTGATGTGGACTTCTGTGAACCACAGCTATTCACCATCAACACGCAGGTCAGAGAGGAAGAGACATGTAATACAGGCAGACATTGTATTTAACATTAAATAGCGCAATTTCTGATTGTGAGTTTTCTAGATTTGTGTCTCAGACAATCTCGCTGTGTTAAGATTATGGATTATGTCTCTAGACAGTGATTTGTTATGGCAATATACAGTACCAGTCAAAAGTTTGGACACACCTACTCATTCAAGGGTTTTTCTTTATTTTTACTATTTTCTACTTTGTAGAATAATAGTGAAGACATCAAATCTATGAAATAACACATCAGTCTGTGTAGTGCTCATTTCCTCCTTAATGCGTTTGAGCCATGTGTGTTGTCGTAGCGTTTGCTGTCATTAAATGTGAAGACTTATATTATCAAATCAATTCTCTATGTAATTGTAATTGTAATTATTCCGTGATTAAATTAATCACAGAATAGTAATTAACTAGGAAGTAGGGGCACCACGGAATTTTTTTGTTTATAGTTGCAATTTCCCGAATATAACTCTTCAGATATTTTATTATCTTATCGATTACATTCTTCTATTAATGTATTATTACCTCATCAGTCTTATTCCTGAACATCGCAAACCCTTGGATATCTGCACGAATACTACAATCATAAATCATGAATCAGCGATATACAAATTGGCTTCATTATTTATTTACTTATTAACCTTTTCATGTAATCAATCACAGAATTACATAAACACACACACAATAGTTATACATTGTTTACTGACATGATACACTGAAAAGTCCCTAGTGGGCTAAGCCGATATGACGGCTTGCTAGACTAAGGAAAGGGGTGGGGCCAGCTCAAGAGCTGGAAACTCAGAGGGGACCCCCGTACATACACTACACTCATGGAATTGCTTATACTTTGAACATGAACAACCGCTCATTCTAAAAGGAAATTGCAATTTACATATTTACGAGTGTATGCCTTTGTTGTCCCTCTCTGCGATCACCGCTGGATAGATTGCCGACAAAGTCTCTGGTTTGTCCACCAGAGATCAAAGTCTTTCGGAGTTGTAGCTTGTTATAATGGATACGTCAGAGTACCATTCGGTCGTTCAACTGGTTGCATTTACCAGACTAAAGTACTTAAACAGCTGCAGCCTGAATAATTGTTCTTTAGTTTGTAGATTTCTTAGCCATTTCAACATGGGAATTATCTCCACATTCTCTGGTCTTGTCCTTTGGTAGAGTTGCCAACCATTTCAACATGTAGCGACAGCTTCCATGTTTTCTGGTTTAATATGCATTTTGTCGGAAGTGGGTTTTATACTTAGTAGAAAAGGGGGCGTTCCATGACACCGTGAAATGTCTGTGCTCACAGGGGCGTGGCCACTGACTGATCCTAAGTTACTATGAAAAACAATTCTTATTTAGAAGACTAAGATCACATTGTTATCTTTCCAAAAGTATTCCTACACTCAATCATTTATTTTATACAACATTCAGATGCAAACCCCATAATTGATAAGTGTATACAAACAAAGAAACAGTAATGTGTGTCTCCTGTCCTTCATGAGGTCACCAAATTAAACCAACTTGATATGACTGTTGCTTAAGTGTCCATGGACCACTCCAACTGCTTGGAATACAGAAATACTGTTCATTTTTTAAAACATTTTGATGTCCAAGTGTCTCTCTGTGTTTCACAATCTCGATACTACAGAGCCCAGAAGCAGAGTATTTTACGACCACCATAAAGCAGCCCCTGCCACCTCTGTGGGAGAGAGAGGGCGCTGTAGAGCAGACCCACGGTAACCTGATCCTTCATATATTCACAGGAGAGTTATGATAGTCCTCTTCTGGTGGGTTCAAGTTGAATGGATCCTGCAAGTTGCAAACCACCATAAGAATTAACCTCGGATGTCCTTGTTTGTGGATCATCATAGCAGTTCCCCCCCTGGTGGTTTACCCTGGTAGGCTTTCGGACAGCTGTAAACCACCACAAGAATGGCCAGGGAATGTCCTGGTTGTGGATCGCCGTTGCGGTCCCCCTTTGGTGGTTGACCCAGGTAGGCTTTCTGTGAATTTTAAAGCACCACAAGAATGGCCAGGGAATGTCCTGATTGGTGATCGCCGTTGCGGTCCCCCTCTGGTGGTCGACCAGGGTAGAATTTCTGCAGATGGAGCAGGCCGCCACTATCAGGAATCAAGGTAAGACCCAGATGCAGACACATCGAATTGACAATGGTTTAATATTCCAACAGGGGCAGGCAATAGACAGGTCAAGGCAGGCAGGGGTCAGTAAACCAGAGGTGGGGCAACGGTACTGGACGGCAGTCAGGGTCAGGGTAAGCAGAGGTCAACAATCCAGAGGTGGGGCAAAGGTACAGGTTGGCAGGCAGGCTCAGGGACAGGCAGAGTGGTCAGGCAGGCGTGCTCAGAGTCAGGACAGGCAAGAGTCAAAACCAGGGGGGTGAGAAAAAGAGAGACTGGGAAAAGCAGGAGCTGAGAACAAAAACGCAGGTTGACTTGACTATCAAGACGAATTGGCAACGGACAAACAAAGAACACAGGTATAAATACACAGGGGATAATGGGGAAGATCGGCAACACCTGGAGGGGGGTGGAGACAATCACACGGACAGGTGAAACAGATCAGGGTGTGACAGCCACAAGGATGGGCAGTGGATGTCCGGATTGTGATCGCTGTTAGGGACCCGTCGTCCGGGCTGGTGATTCTAGGCAGTAACTTAGGCAGATGTTAACAACGCACAGACACTCATGAAATACATAATTACATTTCTGCCCAAATGAGCGGCGTTTTGTCACTAAGTGATGGTTGTATGGGGAACTTGTTTAGGGCTCTATCACTTCCTAAGTGTCAAAAGAAATGAAATGAAAAGGAATCAAAGCATTAACAAAAAGATATACAAAATATAGTTGTCACACCATAGTCATCTAATTGGACTGTATTCTATATACGTCCAAGGTCTTGGCAAAATGACCATATCATGGCATTGTCTAATGTCATATCTAGGGCAATCCTAATTTGCGGTGTGTTGCTAGGGCACTATCCTAAGTTGATAACTACATGATAAGTCTACAGCTGTAAGACACCAGCTTCGGGTAGTCTACAGGGATGACCTTTTTTTTTTTTTTTTTCACCTTTATTTAACCAGGTAGGCTAGTTGAGAACAAGTTCTCATTTGCAACTGCGACCTGGCCAAGATAAAGCATAGCAGTGTGAACAGACAACAACACAGAGTTACACATGGAGTAAACAATAAACAAGTCAATAACATGGTAGAAAAAAGAGAATCTATATACAATGTGTGCAAAAGGCATGAGGTAGGCAATAAATCGAATAATTACAATTTAGCAGATTAACACTGGAGTGATAAATCATCAGATCATGTGCAAGAAGAGATACTGGTGTGCAAAAGAGCAGAAAAGTAAATAAATAAAAGCAGTATGGGGGTGAGGTAGGTAAATTGGGTGGGTAGTTTACAGATGGACTATGTACAGCTGCAGCGATCGGTTAGCTGCTCGGATAGCAGATTTTTAAAGTTGTTGAGGGAGATAAAAGTCTCCAACTTCAGAGATTTTTGCAATTCGTTCCAGTCGCAGGCAGCAGAGAACTGGAAGGAAAGGCGTCCAAATGAGGTTTTGGCTTTAGGGATGATCAGTGAGATACACCTGCTGGAGCTCGTGCTACGGGTGGGTGTAGCCATCGTGACCAGTGAACTGAGATAAGGCGGCACTTTACCTAGCATAGCCTTGTAGATGACCTGGAGCCAGTGGGTCTGACGACGAACATGTAGCGAGGGCCAGCCGACTAGGGCATACAGGTCGCAGTGGTGGGTCGTATAAGGTGCTTTAGTAACAAAACGGATGGCACTGTGATAAACTGCATCCAGTTTGCTGAGTAGAGTATTGGAAGCTATTTTGTAGATGACATCGCCGAAGTCGAGGATCGGTAGGATAGTCAGTTTTACTAGGGTAAGTTTGGCGGCGTGAGTGAAGGAGGCTTTGTTCCGGAATAGAAAGCCGACTCTAGATTTGATTTTGGATTGGAGATGTTTGATATGAGTCTGGAAGGAGAGAGTGCAGTCTAGCCAGACACCTAGGTACTTATAGATGTCCACATATTCTAGGTCGGAACCGTCCAGGGTGGTGATGCTAGTCGGGCGTGCGGGTGCAGGCAGCGAACGGTTGAAAAGCATGCATTTGGTTATACTAGCGTTTAAGAGCAGTTGGAGGCCACGGAAGGAGTGTTGTATGGCATTGAAGCTCGTTTGGAGGTTAGATAGCACAGTGTCCAGGGAAGGGCCGGAAGTATACAGAATGGTGTCGTCTGCGTAGAGGTGGATCAGGGAATCGCCCGCAGCAAGAGCAACATCATTGATGTATACAGAGAAAAGAGTCGGCCCGAGAATTGAACCCTGTGGTTCCCCCATAGAGACTGCCAGAGGACCGGACAACATGCCCTCCGATTTGACACACTGAACTCTGTCTGCAAAGTAGTTGGTGAACCAGGCAAGGCAGTCATTAGAAAAACCGAGGCTATTGAGTCTGCCGATAAGAATATGGTGATTGACAGAGTCGAAAGCCTTGGCCAGGTCGATGAAGACGGCTGCACAGTAATGTCTTTTAGCGATGGCGGTTATGATATCGTTTAGTACCTTGAGCGTGGCTGAGGTGCACCCGTGACCGGCTCGGAAACCGGATTGCACAGCGGAGAAGGTACGGTGGGATTCGAGATGGTCAGTGATCTGTTTGTTGACTTGGCTTTCGAAGACCTTAGCTAGGCAGGGCAGGATGGATATAGGTCTGTAACAGTTTGGGTCCAGGGTGTCTCCCCCTTTGAAGAGGGGGATGACAGCGGCAGCTTTCCAATCCTTGGGGATCTCAGATGATACGAAGGAGAGGTTGAACAGGCTGGTAATAGGGGGTGCGACAATGGCGGCGGACAGTTTCAGAAATAGGGGGTCCAGATTGTCAAGCCCAGCTGATTTGTATGGGTCCAGGTTTTCCAGCTCTTTCAGAACATCTGCTATCTGGATATGGGTAAAGGAGAAGCTGGGGAGGCTTGGGCGAGTAGCAGCGGGGGGGGCGGGGCTGTTGGCCAAGGTTGGAGTCGCCAGGTGGAAGGCATGGCCAGCCATTGAGAAATGTTTGTTGAAGTTTTCGATTATCATGGACTTAACACGGTCACCACTGATATCTAGCCTCAGTGCAGTGGGCAGCTGGGAGGAGGTGCTCTTGTTTTCCATGGACTTTACAGTATCCCAGAACTTTTTGGAGTTAGAGCTACAGGATGCAAATTTCTGCTTGAAAAAGCTGGCCTTTGCTTTCCTGACTGACTGCGTGTATTGGTTCCTGACTTCCCTGAACAGTTGCATATCGCGGGGGCTCTTCGATGCTATTGCAGTTCGCCACAGGATGTTTTTGTGCTGGTCGAGGGCAGTCAGGTCTGGAGTGAACCAAGGGCTATATCTGTTCTTGGTTCTGCATTTTTTGAACGGAGTATGCTTGTCTAATATGGTGTGGAAGTAACTTTTAAAGAATGACCAGGCATCCTCGACTGACGGGATGAGGTCAATATCCTTCCAGGGTACCCGGGCCAGGTCGATTAGAAAGGCCTGCTCGCAGAAGTGTTTTAGGGAGCGTTTGACAGTGATGAGGGGTGGTCGTTTGACCGTGGACCCGTGGCGGATACAGGCAATGAGGCAGTGATCGCTGAGATCTTGATTGAAGACAGCAGAGGTGTATTTGGAGGGCAAGTTGGTCAGGATAATGTCTATTAGGGTGCCCATGTTTATGGATTTAGGGTTGTACCTGGTGGGTTCCTTGATGATTTGTGTGAGATTGAGGGCATCAAGCTTGACCTATGGACCTATGGACCTCTTGTGGAGAAACTGGTGAGTACTGTAGCTGTAGAGTCGAAGGCCTCAGAGTAAATGTTCAACTTTACTAAGGCTGGTATTCTGTTCGGACCCTTAAGTGATCCAAGCATAAATCCACATTAAATGTTCAGTTGTACATGTGCGTTTGTGCTTACACAAGCGCACATACCAAGTGAAAGAAACCATGTATCCGGGTAGGCTGCAACCTGTTCAGAATGAGTCTGACGTCATCAGATCATTTCCAGGTCAATGCCTTGATGTCAGTAAGAATTGATGTCAACCTCAAGACGTGTTAATGGGACCTGTAGTAGCTTTACTACACATCAATGTGTCTTACACCATTGCAGTGGTGGTAGGTATGAAGGAGTCTATTTCATAGCTATTTCATAGCTAACCTCATGACAGAATTACTCTCTAAGTACTGAACCAGTCGTACGCAGTGTGATCATGGTTCATTACTTCTAATAACTTTCCTCCTGAATGGAGGGTTCTATTTATTAGTGGCATGTGTGTAAACCATCAGAAGAGTGTTCTGGAGATTCCCTTACACGTGTTGCAATCTGAGTGACTACTAACTCCTCTATCACTGTTATCAATAGCAATTTGACTTGTGAGGTCTATAATCCTCTTTCTGATTGTTGCTGGACTGACTGTGCTGGCGTTGGTACTGGTACTCAAGGGGACCAGTTAACCATAGCAATTTATTCTACCGGAACACATGATTAGAGAATTTTACTAGTTGCATTGTAGTTGAAACTACACATGGCAAGGCATGATTATTTTTGACATTTATTTTGGAGGGGGGAACGTCCACTGGACTTCTTTTATGACCAGTGTGGTACACCTCTGTAATATCTGTTCTAAGGTTGTCCCCGTCTAGTGGCCTGTCCGCTCCTCTCTGTTCTCATGGGGAAGTTTACAACTAGATTTGTTTTCTGCTCTGGCGGCCTCGTACAGTGTTGCACGTAGTCTTCAAAATGCTCAGTGGCTGTCGAGACCTGTCGGTCACCACAGTGTCCTCGTGTTGCATCCTCTTCCAGTACCTGTGAACTGAGATGAGAAAATCTGTCTGTGATATCGCAAGGTGTTTCACCAGTGGGAGTCATCGGGTCAGTTGCGGGACTGACGCCATTAGTGTTATTGTAAAGGGTGACAGTCCCCCACAAAGTGGAAGATGTATCATCGGAAGCAGAGTACACTCTGCACGTCAACGTTTTACTTGCTGATACGACCGCAGTGCTTGCGTAAGTGTTTGAAAGTCAAGAGAAGTTCATTTCAACTACAGTATTGCACGACTGCAAGGAGGAGGAAAGTTGCTCATTCACAAATACTGCTGGCTTGAAATCATGAAAAGAATGGTCAATCAGGTTTGCTGATTGAATGTGTCGAGATATCGTAATATCTCCTTGGATCGGATTCTGCACCAAGAGGTTTTCAAAATGTATTTTTCCCAAGGGGTGTTTTCGATAGATACCCCTCATTGGGAGAAGACAGTGTGGTCAGTGGGGAAGGCAATGTCACCTGTGACCATTCATGGTTGGTTTTCCAATCCATCAGTGAGAGTAAACGATCGATCAAGTCTACTCTGAGTAGCAGGGGTTCAGATTCGAGGCTGGTAACATACACAGGGTGAACAAGCGATACGTCCTGGAAGTGTAGTTTCAGCATGATTCTCAATGTGAGAGGTGAGGTAGTCTGAGTGAAACCTCGAAGTGTAGTGTCTCATCGTTCCACTTTTAATCAACGTTTAGTTGGCTTCAAAGACCTTTTCAGATTATTGAACAATGTTTGAGAGATGAGCGATATTGTCACGCCTTACTCAATTAGCGCATGACAAGTTAAGCAGCCTTCCAGGACTGTTTCCAGGTATGGCCGTTTAGAGTTGCGTTTCGTGGACATATTCCCCACAAAGTGGAGTGGTCGTTTGCAACAACGTGATGTGTCATTTCTGTTCAAGGTGGAAGCAGATCGACTTTTCAGATTTTGAGTGGGCTTGGCTTTAGCAAAGCTTTTGACCTTTTTCTTCGCAACCTTTGTATCAGAGTCTATAGACAAAGCCTGTGGGCTTGTTTCTTGATTGAGCGTGCCCTGGATAGGGTCTTGAGTGAGAGCGGGAGAAATTCGATTTTTAATGTCCTTGCTAAGGGTGTTAATTCCTGCAGACCTGGTGTCCAGACCAGACCTGTGTTTGACAGTGTTAGCCAGTGAGCTATTGTGTTTGCACGTCGTAGAACCACTTAATTCTAATTTCAAAGCTGTGGCAAGTTAGCATAGTCGTTTAGCACGTGTTGCTGTTGTAAATTAATGAACCTCGTCACGTGTCTATTCGATGTTCGCTTCAACAGGTAAAGCCTGACAGAACCCGCAGTGTTCAGATAGCCATCCAATGTATCCTCTCTGTCAGCTAGGAACGTTTCAGTGTCGTTTGGCTGAACTGGAACGGAGTGAAAGGTGGGGAAATTTTTGCCGAGTTTGTCAAGGCGTTCCACGCCCAGCGGGTGGGGAGGGTTACTTCATCCTGTGGGGAAATTGTGGCCGAAAGGCCAAGAGGAGAAGCCAAGCTTTGGCTTTGTTGGCGAAGAGGCACCATATTACTCAGTGCCGAATGGCCAAGAGGAGAAGACTGAGGGACACATGAGGGAGGCAAAGTCTGAGACCTTTTATTGTCTTCACTCCTTTGAGTACCGGGATCCGGTTGCTTAGTTGGGTAGTCACGCTGTAGCGTGTGACCATTCTGGAATTCCACCAGATTGTACCTAAGGGTGATATTCTGCTACATTGCAGAGTCCGCTTGAGCGCTTAGAGTACTGATTTTGGACACGTGAGTGTCACACTTGCTCCTTTCAGTCTCATATTTATCTGTCATGGTTTGCCGATAGAGGTCTTGAGTACGGAGCGAGAGATTCAGTGATGAGATTTTCTCCGCTTGCTTATCAATATTTCCATCTTCATCACCTGAGTTCTCTCATCATTCATTAGGTTAGTGACTTCAATGAGTTCTGCTGATTTGTCATCCAACTTAGTCATTGTGTTCATTAACTGATCGTCTTTGGTCTGCAGCATTTGGAGTAGAACATTGTTACTTTGAGTAACGTTCAACAAAACTGCATGCATGTTTGTAGATAACTCGTCAGATTTATCTAGTTTGGCGTGGACATCTTCGTATTTAGTTTTGACTAAATCAAGATGTTCCTGTGAAAAACGATTTTGTTCCTGTTGAAGACGATTTTGTTGAAGAGTTTGTGCTCGTTCCTTGTCATAAGTTTTTGCAATTACATTTAATTGTTCAGTTTTCAAATGCAGTTCCATATTTAGCACCAGTCTCAACGTCAGCATTGAAGAGGTGACTCCGGGATGCCTGCCATCTAGGCAGAGTTGCAAAGAAAAAGCCATATCTCAGACTGGCCAATAAAAAGAAAAGATTAAGATGGGAAAAAGAACACACACTGGACAGAGAAACTCTGCCTAGAAGGACAGCATCCCGGAGTCGCCTCTTCACTGTTGACGTTGAGACTGGTGTTTTGTGGGTACTCTTTTACTATTTTTTTTCATGCAATTTCTCGCATGGAATAGCCTTCATTTCTCAGAACAATAATAGACTTGAATGCACATTTGTGGCCTGCTGGAGGTCATTTTGCAGGGCGCTGGCAGTGCACCTCCTTGCACAAAGGCAGAGGTAGCGGTCCTGCTGCTGGGTTGTTGCCCTCCAACGGCCTCCTCCACGTCTCCTGATGTACTGGCCTGTCTCCTGGTAGCGCCTGCATGCTCTGGACACTACGCTGACAGACACAGCAAACCTTTTTGCCACAGTTCGCATTGATGTGCCATCCTGGATGAACTGCACTACCTGAGCCACTTGTGTGGGTTGTAGACTCCGTCTCATGCTACCACTAGAGTGAGAGCACTGCCAGCATTCAAAAGTGACCAAAACATCAGCCAGGAAGCATAGGAACTGAGAAGTGGTCTGTGGTCACCACCTGCAGAATCACTCCTGTTTTGGGGGGTGTCTTGGTAATTGCCTATAATTTCCACCTTTTGTCTATTCCATTTGTACAACAGCATGTGAAATTTATTGTCAATCAGTGTTGCTTCCTAAGTGGACAGTTTGATTTCACAGAAGTGTGATTGACTTGGAGTTACATTGTGTTGTTTAAGTGTTCCCTTTATTTTTTTGAGCAGTGTATTATCAAATCAATTCTCAATGTGTAATTATTCCATGATTAAACAAATCACGGAATACTAATTAACTTAGGAAGGCACCACGGGAAAATGTTGTTTATAGAGTTGCAATTTCCCAACTATAGCTCTAAAGATATTTTATTATCTTATCATTTACAGTCGTCTATTAATGTATTATTTCCTCACCAGTCTCATTCCTGAACGTCACAAACCCTTGGATATCTGCACAAACCCTACCATCATAAATCATGAATCAGCTAAAAACAACTATATACAGTTGAAGTCGGAGGTTTACATACACTTAGGTTGGAGTCATTAAAACTAGTTTTTCAACCACTCCACAAATTTCTTATTAACAAACTATAGTTTTGGCAAGTCGGTTAGGACATCTACTTTGTGCCTGACACAAGCAATTTTTCCAACAATTGTTTACAGACAGATTACTTCACTTATAATTCACTGTATCACAATTCCAGTGGGTCAGAAGTTTACATACACTAAGTTGACTGTCCCTTTAAACAGCTTGGAAAATTCCAGAAAAGGATGTCTTTGGCTTTAGAAGCTTCTGATAGGCTAATTGACATCATTTGAGTCAATTGGAGGTGTACCTGTGGATGTAGTTCAAGGCTTACCTTCAAACTCAGTGCCTCTTTGCTTGACATCATGGGAAAATCAAAAGAAATCATCCAATACCTCAGAAAAATAATTGTAGACCTCCACAAGTCTGGTTCATCCTTGGGAGCAATTTCCAAATGCCTGAAGGTACCACGTTCCTCTGTACAAACAATAGTATGCAAGTATAAACACCATGGGACCACGCAGCTGTCATACCGTTCAGGGAAGGAGACGGATTCTGTCTCCTAGAGATGAACGTACTTTGGTGCGAAAAGTGCAAATCAATCCCAGAACAACAGCAAAGGACCTTGTGAAGATGCTGCAGGAAACGGGTACAAAAGTATCTATATCCACAGTAAAACGAGTCCTATATCGACATTACCTGAAAGGCCGCTCAGCAAGGAAGAAGCCACTGCTCCAAAACCGCCATAAAAAAGCCAGACTACGGTTTGCAACTGCTCATGGGGACAAAGATCATACTTTTTGGAGAAATGTCCTCTGGTCTGATGAAACAAAAATAGAACTGTTTGGCCATAATGACCATCGTTATGTTTGGAGGAAAAGGGGGGAGGCTTTCAAGCCGAAGAACACCATCCCAACCGTGAAGCACGGGGATGGCAATATCATGTTGTGTGGGTGCTTTGCTGCAGGAGGGACTGGTGCACTTCACAAAATAGATGGCATTGTGAGGAAGGAAAATCTGTAGATATATTGAATCAACATCTCAAGACATCGGTCAGGAAGTTAAAGCTTTGTCGCAAATTAGTCTTCCAAATGGACAATGACCCCAAGCATACTTCCAAAGTTGTGGCGAAATGGCTTAAGGACAACAAAGTCAAGGTATTGGAGTGGCCATCACAAATTCCTGATCTCAATCTTATAGAAAATGTGGGCAGAACTGAAAAAGCGTGTGCGAGCAAGGGGGCCTACAAACCTGACTCAGTTACACCTTCTCTGTCAGGAGGAATGGGACAAAATTCGCCCAACTTATTGTGGGAAGCTTGTGGAAGGATACCTGAAACATTTGACCCAAGTTAAACAATTTAAAGGCAATGCTACCAAATACTAATTGAGTGTATGTAAACTTCTGACCCACTGGGAATGTGATGAAAGAAATAAAAGCTGAAATAAATCATTCTCTCTACTATTATTCTGACATTTCATATTCTTAAAATAGTGATGATCCTAACTGACCTAAGACAGGACATTTTTGGGATAAAATGTCAGGTATTGTTAAGAAGTTTAAATGTTTTTGGCTAAGGTGTATGTAAACTTCCGACTTCAACTGTATATACAGATCTTCACAGGAGAGTTATGACAGTGTACTTTGAATAATTGATTTGTTTAACACTTTTTGGTCACTACATGATTCCATATGTGTTATTTAATAGGTTTGATGTCTTCACTATTATTCTAAAATGTAGAAAATAGTACAAATAAAGAAAAGCCCTTGAATGAGTGGGTGTGTCCTAACTTTTGACTGGTAGTGTATGTTTTTACTACACTCAAATGAGCGTCTAGTTATGTTTATAAATTTGGTCTGATTTCCTTCAGACAGCATATACCATCCCTATCCTGGCTTTTGCTTTTGTCTGCCACCCTGAGGTGCTTCCCATCTACACAGAGCTACAAGAGTAAGTCATGATCTGACACAACTGAGATTAGAGATGCAACACATATCCCTATGATTCACACACATACTACAGTAGACTCTACTGTCATATTCAGGTACTAACTACCTCCAAATTCAGGTACTAATCTATGTCTGTCCACTGTGACCTTAGTGCCACCAAGAAACGCATGCAGACAGTTGCCAACATCTCCATTCTGGCCATGTTCGTTATGTACGGGCTAACCGCTATCTTTGGTTACCTTACCTTCTTTGGTAAGATACTGCTCCTGAAGCAATGAGAATAATGAAGTAATTATTATGTTCAGACTGTTCACTCATGTTGTTACTGTGTTGTTACCATATTGAGAAGTCTGGAATTGGAGAACTGGTGTATGAATTTATGGTTATGACTGTTTTAAGGCATACATGTGTGTGTTGAAGTATAACCACCATTCTCTGTTTCTCTGTGTTTTAGGTGGAGTAGAGTCCGAGCTCCTTCATACATACATTAAAGTGGACCCCTTGGACACACTGATCCTGTGTGTGCGTATGGCTGTGCTGGTGGCTGTTACTCTTACTGTCCCTGTGGTTCTCTTTCCGGTGAGACTCAAATTACAAGCAGGTAGAGGTGGGCAACAGCTACCAGAACAGTGTGTGCTTGCTTGTGTTTATGTATTATTATATTGGCTTGAAGGGTCCAGTAATGTTACAATAATGCATCCTTACTCTGAAGTCACTGCAGTGTGAGTATGAGGATAATGAAGCTCTTGACCTGCAATACCCTTCTGCTATGGTCGCTAATTGGCTGACAGGTTTCAGGAACGTATCTGACATGCTTCTCCTGAGACATGGTTTGTGTCCCAAATGGCACCCTATTCCCTATATAGTGCACTAATTTTGACCAGGGCCCACTGAACTCTGGTTAAAAGTAGTGCACTACGTAGGGGAATAGGGTGTCAATTAGGACGTAGCCAGGGTGTATGACGCAGGTCTGGTGCCATCTCTCTGTCCCTCCACCCCCCTCTTTAGATTCGCAGGGCCCTGCTGCAGCTGCTGTTCCCTGAAAAGCCCTTCCACTGGGCTCGCCACATCACCATTGCTGTGTGTCTCCTTATCATCGTCAACCTACTGGTTATCTTCGTGCCCACCATCCGAGACATTTTCGGTATCATTGGTAAGTGTGCAGAGACAGAGACCTGTAAAATGATTCTGGTTTCAATGCAAACCTAGTTTAGATTCACAGACTATTGTTATCCAAAGTAGAAACTATGACCTCTAATAGTTTTATTCCTATAGAAAATGTTCACATTCAACTTCCCTCCACCTCTTCACCCCTCCCTTCCCCACTCCCTCCCTCCCTTCGTCCATCTATTCCCCCTTCCCAACCCAGGGGCGACCTCTGCACCCAGCCTGATCTTCATCCTCCCGGGAATCTTCTACATCAGGATTGTTCCTGAAGAAACGGAACCTCTAAAATCCAAACCAAAGATTATGGTAAAACCTCAATCCGTTGTCTCATCTTGTTTAGCGATGTAGCAGTAAATAGTCTTTAGTAATTAGTCATGCTTACTATATGAATTAATGTCAGAAAATGCACTGTCATCCATCTCTTTGCCTCCCCCTCTCTCCCTGCAGGCTTCCTGTTTTGCTGTCTTAGGCTTCATCTTCATGGTGATGAGTACGTCATTCATCATTATTGATTGGGTGTCCGGAGAGTCTCGGAGTGGAGGCGGACACTAGCAACAGACAACAATAAACAAGAATACCAAAATGCCAACCAAAGCTCTCCCAAACATCAAATTCTCCCCGACGTGCCCATTATTTGACCATAGCCAAATGACAGGGTCTCGGCTGGACATGGAAAATAATATATACTGAACAGAAATATAAACGCAACATGTAAAGTGTTGGTCCTATATTTCACGAGCTGAAATAAAATATCCCAGAAATGTTCCATATTTTTATTCAGTGTATAATTTAACTTCCCCCACAAGATGGCATTATGCTCCATGTGGTGAAGAAAACAGAAGCAGCAGCACAACAACACAAAGCAACAGTTCTGAGGTGACAAACATTGTGGTTTGCTTTTAGGATGTTGTTTTGAGGCACTAGTATAGTTGTCACTGGGACAACGGGTTTAAGTGAAATGTGTACTATTTTGACACGAGAAACAATGAGAAACCGTAGGAATTGTCTTCTAAGGGTAATGATAGTATTTCTGTTATAAGTGTACCAATAAATGGCTTCATCATTGCCAAAGTCATCATTACCTTCCTCATCTACCTCCCTTGAATCCTCAGTGAGATATTTGTATACGTAAGGAAATCAAATGCATCTAATATTCTGGCATTCTGCAGATTTTCTCTTTCTGGTAAAGTTTGACTTTTCAAACAAGATTACAGAATGTTATGTAATTTGCTCTATTCCTGTCATTCAATGACTGTCTGTTGTTTTTAGTGCAATCAAATCCAGTGTTTTTGCCCTATGCTCATATACATAGTGATAGGTGTATTGATTCCACAGCCTCCAGATGTGATCATTATTGTTAGTTGTTCCATGATACCAAACTCATGTTAGGATAACACAATTGAGAGATGTTCCTATGAGTGCAGTTATCAGCAGTGATAATGCCAGAAACCCTCCCAATTATTCATGACTGATTATTTTAAAAGCTTTCATTTAAACTCTATTTATATTATGTCCAGTAACTTGAATTGGATATTTAAAACGTTTCTATTGTTTATATCTATCATGTTGTATATACAACAAATGTACTCCTAGTCATCATGAATATGAAAGGAAAGGGCTGTTTGTGTGAGCATACATGCTAATGTCCACTCAACACAAACAAATACTGACCTCAGCTTCGCTTGTCAGTCAGACTCAAGAGCAGAAGTAATACAATGTCTCCTGCTATCTTTAGACTTGGCTTTTCTGAGTAAGTCTGTGAGAGCTCAGACAAACTGAGTCCTGTATCAGACGTGGTAAGCTGAACTATGGACCAACATTTTTAAGAGAGAATGGAGTCTGTGTTTTTTTATTTGGTCTTAAAAAAATGTTTATGTTATTTGTCCAATAAAAGTTTAATGTAATTACATTTTTTGAATCTGATTTGTTCTCTTTTCTAATAAATTTCCCATTGAAAATTGGGGTCTGAGTAGCGTAAATTGAGGACCTGAGAAGAGTTTGCCATTTTTAGCAATGAAACAATGACTAAAACTTAAGAGACTCTGTAGTCAGACCATGAAATATAAGTAACACTTCTGAGTGAGAGAAAGGGGGGAAAATTGTGGTTGTCCATTTCCTGTTCTGAATCTTGGTGTGCATGTAACACATTGTAGAAGGCAGAAGAGAAACCATCTGCACCATTTCAACTTGTTATTCTAACAGTCAGTGCCTGTTTGAGGAAGAGGACAGACAGGCACGTCAATGCTCAGCTCAGTTTTGATACTAAGTAGATATTCTGAGAGGGGACTATGAGTCGGGGATCTAAGTCTAAAGGAGTTCAGGAGTACAGTCCCACCTCTCTGCTGAGCCCACAGGAGAATGAGAGGCTGGGAGACCTGCTGGGGAGGAGGTGTGCTGTAAGTCTTTCCTGGGGTTGAGGGAAGGGAGGGGATGGTTGGTATGTAGACTGGTTGGATTGTAGGTACTTGGTAGTCTTATGTAGGAAACTATCTGGTTGATGTTTGGCATGGAGGAGACCTGGTTGGATGGTGTGTGGCTATTTGGTATGTAGGTGTATTTTAGGCATGTTGGTGCGGTAGTAGCACATGTCTAAGTGTTAAATAGCAACCAACTAAATAAAGGTTTTTCTGGCATATTCTGTGTTTTAAATATAACCTTCTATTAACAAGGTCCATGTATTCAGTAAGATATGATTGGGCAAATTTATGGTTGCCACTGCTTCAGTCTCATCATTATTGTTTCACTTTTATATAAATGACTAAATTAACCCCTTCAACTGTGGCTCTGATGTGTTTTATTTAGTGCATGGCAATTTCATGTGATGTAATCTAGATATTTGGCAACTTTAAAAGTAACATCTATTGTTAGAAATTCAAACAATTAAACATTTTGCATGTACACCAAGAGTCTCTACACAATGACTTTTAAACGGGCATGAGTGAATGACAGGAAATTGTGGTGTAAACCACTTCCTCTG
Organism: Salvelinus fontinalis; assembly: GCF_029448725.1. Taxonomy (NCBI): domain Eukaryota; kingdom Metazoa; phylum Chordata; class Actinopteri; order Salmoniformes; family Salmonidae; genus Salvelinus; species Salvelinus fontinalis. The sequence goes on from NC_074695.1 coordinate 22,915,843, forward strand.
GTAACAGAATTAGAGGCAGCAGTTTGTACACTGAGTGTACAAAACATTAAGAACACCCAGTGGTGTAAAGTGTTTAATTTGTACTTTTATTTAACTAGGCAAGTCAGTTAAGAACAAATTCTTAATTACAATGATGGCCTACACCGGCCAAACCCGGACGGCGCTGGGCCAATTGTGCACCACCCTAAGGGACTCCCACACCTCCCATGACCAGGTGTGATACAGCCTGGATTCAAGCCAGGGTGTCTGTAATGACACCTCTATCACTGAGATGCAGTGCCTTAGACCGCTGCGCCACTCGAGAGCCCCAAAGTAAAAATACTTTTAAGTACTACTTAAGTAGCTTTTATGGGTATCTGTATTTTACTTTACTATTTATATTTTTGACTACTTTTACTTTTACTCCACTACATTCCAAAATAAAAGAATGTACTTTTTACTCCTTACGTTTTCCCTGACACCCAAAAGTACTCGTTACATTTCAATCAGTGTAGGTAAAGGGGAGGAAACAGGTTAAAGAATGATTTTTAAGCCTTGAGACAATTGAGACATGGATTGTGTATGTGTGCCGTTCAGAGGGTGAATGGGCAAGACAAAAGATTTAAGTGCCTTTGAACGGGGTATGGTAGTAGGTGCCAGGCGCACCGGTTTGTATAAAGTACTGCAACGCTACCGGGTTTTTCACGCTCAACAGTTCCCTGTGTGTATCAAGAATGGTCCACCAACATAAGGACATCCAGCCAACTTGACACAACTGTGGGAAGCATTGGAGTCAACATGGGTCAGCATCCCTGTGGAACGCTTTCGACACCTTGTAGAGTACATGCCCGACACATTTAGGATGTTCTGAGGGCATTAGAAAGGTGTTCTTAATGTTTTGTATACTCAGTGTATGTGCAGTCTGCTTTCTTTTGACATACCAACTTCCTGGTTTCTGAGGTAGGCCTAAGCCTGCAGTGGTAGCTGACAAGTCTAACAAAATATTATTCCTACCACAGAGAAAGTGATGTCATTATTGGGGGCAGGTCTTTGCTATGAAAACTACCCAATAACTTTCCAAACCACTGAGTACCAGCTGCTTAAAGCACTCATCACAGGTAACTTAGGTCTGACAGATGTCAGACACTTTCCGTTGGACTGGTACAGTCCATTCCGGATAAATGCAAAGACTTCCGATTGTCCTAAATGTTTGAACTTAACCTGAGCACACACACACACACACACACACACACACACACACACACACACACACACTATCTACAGTAAGTAGAACAGGTATGTATTTGAGTTGAGTTGAGTTTGCACTTTTCTGATGTGCACTTATCTAGAGCCAACATACATATAAACTATACTGTACAAAAATATAAAAGCCACCTGTCAAGTGTTGGTCCCATGTTTCATGAACTGAAATAAAAGTTCCCAGAAATGTTCCATATGCACAAAAAGCTTATTTCTTTCAAATGTTCTCTGCATTTTTGTTTACATCCGTTGGTGAGCATTTCTACTTTGCCAAGATAATCTATCCACCTGGCAGGAGTGGCATATCAAGAAGCTGATTAAACAGCATGATTATTACACAGGTGCACCTTGTGCTAGGGACAATAAAAGGCCACTTTAAAATATGTAGTTTTGTCACACAACACAATGCCACAGATGTGAGCGTGCAATTGGCATGCTGACTGTAGGAATGTCCACCAGAGCTGTTGGCGTTGTGGCGTTGTGAGGGCAAGCGGTTTGCTGATGTCAACGTTGTGAACAGAGTGCCCCATGGTGGTATGGGTTACGGTATGGGCAGGCATAAGCTACGGACAACGAACACAATTGCATTTTATCAATGGCAATTTGAATGCACAGAGATACCGTGACGAGATCCTGAGGCCTATTGTCATGCCATTCATCCGCCGCCATCACCTCATGTTTCAGCATGATAATGGACAGCCCCACGTCGCAAGGATCTGTACACAATTCCTGGAAGCTGAAAATGTCCCAGTTCATCCATGGCCTGCATACTCACCAGACATGTCCTCCATTGAGCATGTTTGGGATGCTCTGGAATGCTCTGCAACGTGTATGACAGCATGTTGCAGTTCCGCCAATATCCAGCAACTTCGCACAGCCATTGAAGAGGAGTGGGACAATATTCCACAGGCCACAATCAACAGCCTGATCAACTCTATACGAAGGAGATGTATCGCTCTGCATGAGGCAAATTGTGGTCACTTCAGATACTGACTGGTTTTCTGATCCACGGTATCTATGACCAACAGATGCATACCTGTATTCCCAGTCATGTGAAAGCCACAGATTAGGGCCTAATGAATTTATTTCAATTGACTGATTTCCTTATATGAACTGTAACTCAGTAAAATCTCTGAAATTGTTGCATGTTGCGTTTATATTTATGTTCGGTATAATTAAATGTCCTGCGTGTGCGCATTTGTGTGTGTGTGTGTGTGTAGTCCCTGGCCACTACCGTAGCACAGCTGTACATGGCCCTGCCCCACAGTCCCACCTGCTGGAGCCTGCAGCAAACTGGGGTGGCCTGCTTCGTTAAGGACAACCATCGCCGTTCCTACTTCATACGCCTCTTTGATGTCAAGGTAACAGGAACATACACTGTCAGTCACAATGATGGAAAATATTAATCAATCAATCAAATGTAGTTATACAGCCATTTTTACATCAACAGATGTCACAAAGTGCATATACAGTAACCCAGCCTAGAAAATGACCATTTGTTGATCCACTGTTGAGAAGTTTCCCATGAAGATATGAGTTGAAGAAGTGTTGGCCTTTCAGTTATATTAACAGTTGGCTTTTCCCAGAAAGGACAGCTGATCTGGGAGCAGGAGCTCTATAACCAAATGGTCTACCACTGTGCCCAGCCATTCTTCCATACCTTCGCTGCAGATGTAAGCAAACTTATCTTCCTCTACATTAATATGTCCTGGATACTCATGATGATGGCTTGACTGTAAATCCTAAGATGAGTGATTTTACTTTTGTCTTTCATGAGCCTATCCAAATGTTTCTCTCCAATCCAATGCAGGACTGCCAAGTGGGGCTGAACTTTGCAGATGAACAGGAGGCTGAAACCTTCCTTAGTGCAGTTGATGAGAAGATCAACCAGAGAAACCGTCAAGGTCAGGGTCATTTGTTGTAGAATGGAAGACTTGTGTTGAGTTTTTTGCTATAGGATTGACATGACATCAGATTGTATATTAGGCTACTATGTCCTCCATGTTGGTTACTGGTGAACTGTCCCACTGGGCACAGACGTCAATTCAACGTCTATTCCATGTTGGTTCAATGTAATTTCATTGAAATGATGTGTAAACAACGTTGATTCAACCAGTGTGTGCCCAGTGGGGTGATGTTTGTATTTGAGTCATACAGCGCATTCGGAAAGTATTTAGACCTCTTGACTTTTTCCACATTTTGTTACGTTACAGCCTTACTCTAAAATTGATTAAATATATTTTTTTCCCTCATCGACCTACACCCCATAGTGACAACGCAAAAACAGGTTTTTAGAAAATAATGAAATATACATTTACATAAGTATTCAGACCCTTCACTCAGTACTTTTTTGAAGCACCTTTGGCAGCGATTACAGTCTTGAGTCTTCTTGGATATGACGCGACAAGCTTGGCACACCTGTATTTGGGGAGTTTCTCCCATTCTTCTCTGCAGATCCTCTCAAGCTCTGTCAGGTTGGATGGGGAGTGTCGCTGCACAGCTATTTTCAGGTCTCTCCATTTTCATGCTCTGACTGGGCTACACACGGACATTCAGAGACTTGCCCCGAAGCCACTCCTGCATTGTCTTGGCTGTGTGATTAGGGTCGTTGTCCTGTTGGAAGGTGAACCTTCGCCCCAGTCTGAGGTCCTGAGCACTCTGGAGCAGGTTTTCATCAAGGATCTCTCTGTACTTTGCTCTGTTTATTATTCCCTTGATCCTGACTAGTCTCACAGTCCCTGCTGCTGAAAAACATTCCCACAGCATGATGTTGCCACAACCATGCTTCACCGTAGGGATGGTATTGGCCAAGTGATGAGCAGTGCCTGGTTTCCTCCAGACATGACGCTTGGCATTCAGGCCAAAGAGTTCAATCTTGGTTTCATCAGACTAGAGAATCTTGTTTCTCAGGGTCTAAGAGTACTTCAGGTGCCTTTTGGCAAACTCCAAGCGGGCTGTCACGTGCCTTCCGTCTGGCCACTCTATCATAAAGGCCTGATTGGTGGAGTGCTGCAGAGATGGTTGTCCTTCTGGAAGGTTCTCCCATCGCCACAGAGGAACTCTGGAGCTCTGCCAGAGTGACCATCGGGTTCTTGGTCACCTCCCTGACCAAGGCCCTTCTCCCCCGATTGCTCAGTTTGGCTGGGGGGCCAGCTCTAGGAAAAGTCTTGATGGTTCCAAACTTCTTCCATTTAAGAATGATGGAGGCCACTGTGTTCTTGGGGACCTTCAATGCTGTAGACATTTTTTGGTACCCTTCCCCAAATCTGTGCCTCGACACACTCCTGTCTCAGAGCTCTATAGACAATTCATTCGACCTCATGGCTTGGTTTCTGCTCTGACATACACTGTCAACTGTGGGACCTTATACAGACAGGTGTGTTTCTTTCCAAATTATGTCCAATAAATTGAATTTACCACAGGTGGACTCCAATCAATTTGTAGAAACATCTCAAGGATGATCAATGGAAACAGGATGCACCTGAGCTCAATTTCGAGTCTCGTAGGAAAGGGTCTGAATACTTATGTAAATCATTTCAAAAACCTGTTTTCACTTTGTCATTATGGGGTATTGTGTGCAGATTGATGAGGGGGAAAAAGTATTTCATCAATTTTAGAATAAGGCTGTAACGTAACAAAATGTGGAAAAAGTGAAGGGGTCTGAATACTTTCCTAATGCACTGTATTTGAACTAATATATCTCTGACAATGGAAAACATAACAGATATTGTAATGTGAGGTTCCATGGAGGGTAGCTGTGGCGTTTCAAAGTAAAGGTGGTGAAGATTAGTAGATATGATCTCAACTGGCATCCTCTTGTTCCTCCTTCCTTCCATCTCAGTGTCAGAGAAGAAACAGCGCCCCCTGCCTTCCAGTGGTAAGACTGATTTACACTGAGGCCTTTATCTGAAGTAATCCCAAAATAATCCTTGTATTCTCCCTGATCAAATTCTGTGTGTTTTACTTACAGACAGAGGGGGACTACCTTCACTTCCTGGTAAAGGTGAGTATCCCTCATTCCATTGTATGTGTTATACCTGGGCTCCCAAGTGGCGCAGCAGTCTAACACACTGTATCGCAGGGCTAAAGGTGTCACTACAGACCATGGTTCGTTCCCAGCCTGGCCGTGATTGGGAGTCCCATAGTGCGGCGCACAATTGCCTCAGCATTGTCCTGGTTAGGGTTTGGCTGGTGTAGGCTGTCATTGTTAATAATAATTTGATCTTAACTGACTTAAATAAAGGTTAAATAGAAATATTACTAAGTACTGTATATGCCGTTCACAAGTTTGGGGTCACTTAGAAATATCTATTTTTTTAAAGAAAACCCCATTTTTTGTTCATTAAAATAACATAAAATTGCTCCAGATACTCAACTAGTCTAAAGAAGGCCAATTTTATTGCTTCGTTAATCAGCCCAACAGTTTTCAGCTGTGTTAACATAATTGCAAAAGTGTTTTCTAGTAATCAATTAGCCTTTTAAAATGATAAACTTTGATTAGCTAACACAACGTGCCATTGGAACACAGGAGTGATGGTTGCTGATAATGGGCCTCTGTACCCTTTTGTAGATATTCCAAAAAACATCAGCCATTTCTAGCTACAATAGTCATTTACAACATGAACAATGTCTACACTGTATTTCTGATAAATTTGATGTTATTTTAATGGACAACAATGTGCTTTTCTTTCAAAAACAAGGACATTTCTAAGTGACCCCAAACTTTTGAACAGTAGTGAATATATACCTCAGGCACAATAACTAACTGACCCAATATCTAAACTGTAAACATATACATTACACATCTCTGACAAGATATCTTTACCCACGAGAGACATATACTGTGACTTATACATGTACACTTCCATTGTAATGCAGGATCTGGCAGTCCCACTTCTCCCTCCATGGCCACCATGGACATCCAGAACCCAGACATCCAGGCTTCACGCTACCGCTCCGTCACACCTGTGCCTGCCCCTGCCTTTGTCAGTAAGGCAAAGAAGGACAAGAAAAAGGACAAGAAGAAGATCAGTAAACTCTCCAAAGCAGACATAGGAGCACCCAGTGGGTTCAAGTGAGTGGATACTAAGCACACACATATAAGCAGGCAGTTAAATAAAGCCTTCATAATCTATCACAACATATGTAACCTCATGACACATTGTCATAAAATTGTTTGTCCTCAATTTGTTTAATTTACAAATCCAGGATTGTCTCCAAGCGTGCCACTCATTCAGGTGTATTTTCCTCTTCCTCTCTCTCCTCCCCTTCTCAGACACGTGAGTCATGTGGGTTGGGACCCCAACAACCTGGACCCTGACCTGAAGAAGCTGCTGTCCTGTGCTGGGATCAGTGAGGCTGAGTTGAAGGATGAGGAGACCTCCCAACTCATCCAACAAGTCATTGAGAACTCAGGCGGCATGGAGGCAGTCAAAAAGGCCATGAACACCGGTGAGTGTCGCTCTGAGTGTCTGTCTACTGGTCTAAAGTTCATCATCACTTCAGTGGAAGTATTGAATTGTACTTCACTGTAGGCTATTGTTCTGGTGTACTCTGTTATACAATTTTATTACTAAATGTAAATCAAACTATTTTTGTAATCCAATATTTTGCTGTTTTTTCATCCCATTGCATACAGGTCCTGGGCCTCCTGGTAGGCAGGGTCCTCTCCCCCCAGTACCAGGGAGCTGTTCCTCCCCTCCTGCCCCTCCTCCTCCACGGGGAGGTCGCTCTGGCCCCCTGCCCCCTGTCCCAGGACAGCCAGGGCGTGGCCCGCCCCCCTCCCAGCCCCCTCCTTCACGTGGAGCCCTGCCACCTCCACCCCCGTTAGGCGGCCGAGGTGGACTCCCACCCCCTCCACCCTCTGTGTCCCATAGTTCTCTTCCACCTCCCCCTCCCCCTGGTCACCAGCGCTCCATGCCTGCACCTCCTCCTCCTGCTCCATCCACCCCCAGTCGAGGAGGCCCAGCGCCTCCTCCACCTCCTCCTCCCCCGCCTCCCCCAGCCCAGAGCTCTGGAGACTTTCCTCCTCCTCCTCCCCCCTATAAAGGTCCCCCACCACCTGCTCCTGCATCTTCAGGAGGAGGTGGAGGAGGAGGTGGAGGTGAAAGAGGAGCTCTGCTGGACCAGATCCGCCTGGGAAGGAAGCTCAAAAACGTAAACCCAACTTGTTCAAATACAAAATTGTCTTTGTCAGTGAGATTGAGTCTACATATTTCAGTTTACATAATCATTGACCTTTTGTGTGTCCCAGGTCCCAGACAGTCCTGAGCCTACCCAGGAAGACTCAGAGGGTATTGTAGGAGCTCTGATGATGGTTATGCAGAAGAGGAGTAAAGTCATTCACTCCTCTGGTGAGCACCTTCTCATCCTAATCTTTCAATCATTCATTCTACAAATGTGTAAATTAAAACAAATGCATTGTGGCTTGTCCTCTTGAATCTTAAAATTAATCTCTGCATAACAGATATTCATTCCTCTCTTCTGTTTCAGATGAAGGTGAAGAAGAAGGAGGGTATGATGATGAAGATGATGATGAATGGGACGACTGATAAGTGCATTCTGTACTGTATTATTTTCCACTCTGTAACCATGGACTTCAAAGTTAGGTTGATCCAGTTAGATTTAGGCCTAGATTCAGTCTGCAGCGCTGAAGATCGATGCTCTACCGCAGATTTTCATCTTACCATGAATGCTGGAACAATGCCTTTAAATTTCAATTGCGCAGTAGTGCGGATCTTCAGCGCTATGGATTGAATCTAGCCCTTACACATAGAAAATGTACACCTGAAGAATGCTACAGATAAGGATTGTGTGAAAGGCCCAAAGGTTAAATATATCAACAGAACGTAGGACAGAGAAGGTTAGATGGGATAACATATCTTTATATCTGTCGTTTGAACGTTTCCATTGTAGGACTCATGCTGAGTATGTACATTACATTACAGTATGTTGCTCAATATCATTATAAAAGATGGTGAGGTCTTCTACACACAGTCTTCTTTCTACCTGTTCCCATTCAAATATTTTATATTACTGGAATGTAGTATTACAACTAATATTATGCACACATATGATTTCCCATCTTAATCTTCTACATGTAGATATTGTCTGTTTTGTGCAAATATAAACAAACATATGTCACAAAGGCGTTAGAGAGCGCAAGAGTCACCACAATTACAACATCACATATGGTTTTAGTAGACAAATACATACATCATACCATACAATTACTATCTCTCAACGTTGAACAATAAGATGTACACATTTCCAAACTGAATAAAGAATGCAAAGACAAACGCTTTTTAATTATTATACATGACTAAACCATGGATCTATTATTATCATATGATATATACACATATCAATATATTACATTTCTATACTGAGATACTGGGTTGTGTGAGGGTGTCACCACCACCATACAAAGGGAGATGAAGCTCATGTTTGGTGTCAAACATGGATTTCGAGTCTATCATATGGAGTCTCCTGGCTGGCTAGTGTTGGAGAGGTCCAGTCCTCTATCTGCCGTGTGTCTCCTGGCTCTCTGTGTGTCTCCTGGCTGGCTAGTGTTGGAGAAGTCCAGTCCTCTATCTGCCTTGGGTCTCCTGGCTCTCTGTGTGTCTCCTGGCTGGCTAGTGTTGGAGAAGTCCAGTCCTCTTTCTGCCTTGGGTCTCCTGGCTCTCTGTGTGTCTCCTGGACGTGCGTTTGGGCTTCTGCTGCTTGAGCCCTAGCTGCTCCCAGTAAGACTGACAGTACTGGTGGATCAACTTGATTTCTGGCTGGGATGGGGTGTCTGTGAGAGGGGGGGTTGGGGGGTGCTTCGGTTGCTGGGCGTCATGTTGTCCCCCCCGCCCGTTGGGAGGGCTGTTGGAGGCCATGGGGTCATCGTCAGGGGAGGTGAGGGCCACCACGATGTCTCGGTCCAGGATGCGCAGCGCCACACGGGCCACCGTGTGTTTGAAGTTGTTCTCCGTGGCCAGGCAATGGTACAGACCGGCGTCTGATTGGCTGAGAGACTTCAGAAGGATTCCCTGGGGTGTCTTCAGATACTCTCTGTCCCGGTTGAGCTGAGGGGTAGGGGGAGAGAGAGTGTTATGGTGGTGAGGGGGAGAGAGAGTGTTATAGTAGTGAGGGCGAGAGAGTGTTATGGTAGTGAGGGCGAGAGAGTGTTATGGTAGTGAGGCGGAGAGAGAGTGTTATGGTAGTGAGGGGGAGAGAGAGTGTTATTGTAGTGAGGGGGAGAGAGTGTTATAGTAGTGAGGGGGAGAGAGAGTGTTATGGTAGTGAGGGGGAGAGAGAGTGTTATTGTAGTGAGGGGGAGAGAGAGTGTTATAGTAGTGAGGGGGAGAGAGAGTGTTATAGTAGTGAGGGAGAGAGAGTGTTATAGTAGTGAGGGCGAGAGAGCGTTATAGTAGTGAGGGGGAGAGAGAGTGTTATGGTAGTGAGGGAGAGAGAGTGTTATAGTAGTGAGGGGGAGAGAGAGTATTATGGTAGTGAGGGGGAGAGAGTGTTATGGTAGTGAGGGAGAGAGAGTGTTATAGTAGTGAGGGGGAGAGAGAGTGTTATAGTAGTGAGGGGGAGAGAGAGTGTTATAGTAGTGAGGGCGAGAGAGTGTTATGGTAGTGAGGGAGAGAGAGTGTTATGGTAGTGAGGGGGAGAGATAGTGTTATAGTAGTGAGGGGGAGAGAGTGTTATAGTAGTGAGGGAGAGAGAGAGTGTTATAGTAGTGAGGGGGAGAGAGAGTATTATGGTAGTGAGGGAGAGAGAGAGTGTTATGGTAGTGAGGGAGAGAGAGTGTTATGGTAGTGAGGCGGAGAGAGAGTGTTATGGTAGTGAGGGAGAGAGAGTGTTATAGTAGTGAGGGGGAGAGAGTGTTATAGTAGTGAGGGCGAGAGAGTGTTATGGTAGTGAGGGGGAGAGAGAGTGTTATGGTAGTGAGGGGGAGAGAGAGTGTTATAGTAGTGAGGGGGAGAGAGAGTATTATGGTAGTGAGGGAGAGAGAGTGTTATAGTAGTGAGGGGGAGAGAGAGTGTTATGGTAGTGAGGGGGCGAGAGAGTGTTATGGTAGTGAGGGAGAGAGAGTGTTATAGTAGTGAGGGGGAGAGAGAGTGTTATAGTAGTGAGGGGGAGAGAGAGTGTTAGGGTAATGAGGGGGAGAGAGAGTGTTATAGTAGTGAGGGGGCGAGAGAGTGTTATGATAGTGAGGGAGAGAGAGTGTTATGGTAGTGAGGGGGAGAGAGAGTGTTATAGTAGTGAGGGGGAGAGAGAGTGTTATGGTAGTGAGGGGGAGAGAGAGTGTTATGGTAGTGAGGGAGAGAGAGTGTTATAGTAGTGAGGGGGAGAGAGAGTGTTATAGTAGTGAGGGGGAGAGAGTGTTAGGGTAATGAGGGGGAGAGAGAGTGTTATAGTAGTGAGGGGGCGAGAGAGTGTTATGATAGTGAGGGAGAGAGAGTGTTATGGTAGTGAGGGGGAGAGAGAGTGTTATAGTAGTGAGGGGGAGAGAGAGTGTTATGGTAGTGAGGGGGAGAGAGAGTGTTATTGTAGTGAGGGGGAGAGAGAGTGTTATAGTAGTGAGGGGGAGAGAGAGTGTTATAGTAGTGAGGGGGAGAGAGAGTGTTATGGTAGTGAGGGGGAGAGATAGTGTTATAGTAGTGAGGGGGAGAGAGAGTGTTATAGTAGTGAGGGGGAGAGAGAGTGTGTTATGGTAGTGAGGGGGAGAGAGAGTGTTATGGTAGTGAGGGGGAGAGAGAGTGTTATAGTAGTGAGGGGGAGAGAGAGTGTGTTATGGTAGTGAGGGGGAGAGAGTGTTATGATAGTGAGGGAGAGAGAGTGTTATGGTAGTGAGGGGAGAGAGAGTGTTATGGTAGTGAGGAAGGAAAGATGAGTGTTATGGTAGTGAGGGAGGTAGAGTGTTATGGTAGTGAGGGGGAGAGAGAGTGTTATGGTAGTGAGGAAGGAAAGATGAGTGTTATGGTAGTGAGGGAGGTAGAGTGTTATGGTAGTGAGGGGGAGAGAGAGTGTTATGGTCATGAGGGGGAGAGAGTGTTATGATAGTGAGGGAGAGAGAGTGTTATAGTAGTGAGTGGGGAGAGAGAGTGTTATGGTAGCGAGGGGGAGAGGGAGTGTTATGGTAGTGAGGGGGAGAGAGAGTGTTATGGTAGTGAGGGGGAGAGAGAGTGTTATGGTAGTGAGGGGGAGAGAGAGTGTTATGGTCATGAGGGGGAGAGAGAGTGTTATGGTATTGAGGGGAAGAGAGTGTTATGGTAGTGAGGGGGTGAAAGAGTGTTATGGTCATGAGGGAGAGAGAGAGTGTTATGGTAGTGAGGGCGAGAGTGTTATAGTAGTGAGGGGGAGAGAGAGTGTTATAGTAGTGAGGGGGAGAGAGTGTTATGGTAGTGAGGGGGGAGAGAGAGTGTTATGGTAGTGAGGGGGAGAGAGAGTGTTATGGTAGTGAGGGAGAGAGAGTGTTATGGTAGTGAGGGGGAGAGAGAGTGTTATGGTAGTGAGGGAGAGAGAGTGTTATGGTAGTGAGGGGGAGAGAGAGTGTTATGGTAGTGAGGGAGAGAGAGAGTGTTATGGTAGTGAGGGAGAGAGAGTGTTATGGTAGTGAGGGAGAGAGAGGGTTATGGTAGTGAGGGGGAGAGAGAGTGTTATAGTAGTGAGGGCGAGAGAGTGTTATGGTAGTGAGGGAGAGAGAGTGTTATGGTAGTGAGGGGGAGAGAGAGTGTTATGGTAGTGAGGGAGAGAGAGAGTTATGGTAGTGAGGGGGAGAGAGTGTTATGATAGTGAGGGAGAGAGAGTGTTATGGTAGTGAGGGGGAGAGAGAGTGTTATAGTAGTGAGGGCGAGAGAGTGTTATGGTAGTGAGGGAGAGAGAGTGTTATGGTAGTGAGGGGGAGAGAGAGTGTTATGGTAGTGAGGGAGAGAGAGAGTGTTATGGTAGTGAGGGAGAGAGAGTGTTATAGTAGTGAGGGGGAGAGAGAGTATTATGGTAGTGAGGGAGAGAGAGAGTGTTATGGTAGTGAGGGAGAGAGAGTGTTATAGTAGTGAGGGGGAGAGAGAGTGTTATAGTAGTGAGGGAGAGAGAGAGTGTTATAGTAGTGAGGGCGAGAGAGTGTTATGGTAGTGAGATGGAGAGAGTGTTATAGTAGTGAGGGGGAGAGAGAGTGTTATAGTAGTGAGGGAGAGAGAGTGTTATAGTAGTGAGGGGGAGAGAGAGTGTTATGGTAGTGAGGGAGAGAGAGTGTTATGGTCATGAGGGGGAGAGAGAGTGTTATGATAGTGAGGGAGAGAGAGTGTTATAGTAGTGAGGGGGAGAGAGAGTGTTATGGTAGTGAGGGAGAGAGAGTGTTATGGTCATGAGGGGGAGAGAGAGTGTTATGATAGTGAGGGAGAGAGTGTTATGGTAGTGAGGGGGAGAGAGTGTTATGGTAGTGAGATGGAGAGAGTGTTATAGTAGTGAGGGGGAGAGAGTGTTATGGTAGTGAGGGGGAGAGAGAGTGTTATGGTAGTGAGGAAGGAAAGATGAGTGTTATGGTAGTGAGGGTGTGAACAAGGTCCAAATGTGCCTCATTTGTATTTCAAAAGTGAAAGACTATTGCTTTATAGATATTTTCCATTACTTGTTGATATACACTGAGTGTACAAAACATTAGGAACACATTCCTAATATTGAGTTGCACCTCCCGTTTGCCTTCAGAACAGCCTCAATTAATCGGTGCATGATCTCTACAAGGTGTCGAAAGCGTTCCACAGGGATGCTGGTTCATGTTGACTCCAATGCTTCCCACAGTCAGTTGTGTAAAGTACTTAAGTAAAAATACTTGACAGTACTACTTAAGTAGTTTTTGGGGGTATCTGTACAGTACTTTACTTTACTATTTATATTTTTTACATCTTTTACTCGTTACATTTTGAATGCTTAGCATGACAGGAAAATGGTCCAATTCACACACTTATCAAGAGAACATCCCTGGTCATCCCTACTGTCTCTGATCTGGCAGACACACTAAACACATGCTTCTTTTGTAAAGGATGTCTGAGTGTTGGAGTGTGCCCCTGGCTCTCTGTAAATGAAATAAAAAACTAGAAAATGGTGCAGTCTGGTTTGCTTAATATAGGGAATTTTAAACGATTTATACTTTTACTTTTGATACTTAAGTATATTTTAGCAATTACATTTACTTTTGATACTTAAAACCAAATACTTTTAGACTTTTGCTCAAGTAGTATTTTACTGGGTGACTTTCAATTTTATTTGAGTCATTTTCTATGAAGGTATCTTTACTTTTACTCAAGTATAACAATTGGGTACTTTTTCCACCACTGCCCACAGTTGTGTCCTTTGGGGGGTGGACCATTCTTAATACACACAGTCCATAGGAGCAGACAACGGATATCAAGGATCTAGAAAGATTCTGTATGGAGGAATGGTCAAATATCTAAGATCTCTCTTTGATCCCTCCAGTCTCATAACATTTTGAAAAACATCTCAGTGCAGTTATCCTCGAGAGGTGAGGTATTGAAAGATATTGAAAACAAGGGTGGCAAAAATTTTGACCCCTATCTTTTTGAGAGAAACAAATCTCTCTCTGTGAGCAATTATATTAGTACAAAGTAATATAATCCCCCCCCCCCCCCCCCCGAAAAAAAGTGTACAAAACATTAAGAACACCTGCTCTTTCCATGCCAGACTGTACAGGGGAATGCAGAGAAAAGCTATAATCCCTTATTGATGTCACTTAAATCTGTTAAATCCACAGTGTAGATGAAGGGGAGGAGATAAGTTAAAGAATGATTTTTAAGCATTGAGACAATTGAGACATGGATTGTGTATGTGTGCCATTCAGAGGGTGAATGGGGAGGACAAAATATTTAAGTCCCTTTAAATGGGGTACGGTAGTAGGTGCCAGGCACACCGGTTTCTGTCAAGAACTGCAACGCTGCTGGATTTTTCAGGCTCAACCGTTTCCCGTGTGTATCAGGAATGGTCCACCACCCAAAGGACATCCAGCCAACTTGACACAACTGTGGACATGGGCCAGCATCCCTGTGGAACGTTTTTGACACGTTGTAGAGTCCTGTTGAGCGTGAAAAACCTGGCAGCGTTGCAGTTCTTGACACACTCAAATTATTGCGCCTGGCACCTACTAGCATACCCCGTTTCAAGGCACTTAAATATTTTGTCTTACCTATTCATCCTCTGAATGGCACACTTACACAATCCATGTCACAATTGTCTGCAACTGCAACGCTGCTGGGTTTTTCACACTCTAAAGTTTTCTGTGGGTTTCAAGAATGGACCACCAACCAACCAAAGGACATCAGGCCAACTTAACATAACTGTTGAAATGGGGTGGGGGTGGCGGTGGTGCATCTCAATATTAGGAAGGTGTTCCTAATGTTTGGTATACTCAGTGTAAATGTGATCTGAATTTGGTATTTGAATAATACGGGTTGCTTTTCAAAGAGCAGAAATAGAAACCTATATGTTCTTCCTTACCACTTTCCTTCTTCCTCCCCTTTGATAGAGCCACTTGACTGTGGCCTGAGGAGAGCGAGACTGACACTCCAGAAATGTACTGCTCCCCTCCACACCAAATTGGACTGTCTCTCTCAAACGCTTTTCCACTGAAGGAGGGGAGGATGTTCGGAGGAGGGGGGAGGGAGATTATTTTAAATGCCAGTTCCTTGCACATTTTTTTTATTATTAAATGATTTGAATGTGTGTCACTCTGAATTCTGAAGATTAAAGTGTCTTGACTAACCTTTGGCATTGAAGCCCCTGCACTGTCGCAGTGGATCACCATGTTTCACATCCTGCCTTCGGCTCCTCCTGGGTAACAGAGAGAGAGAGCAAGGTTAATCGAAAACATTTCACAAGTACAGACACAGTAAAGAAGACTTATAATGTATCATGACACCCCTTCCACTGTTAGTTGCTAGATGACATGTTGTGGTGTGTGTTGTGGTCCTGACCTCTTGGTGGCGGGGGTGAAAGCGGAGCAGCTCTCCCCATCCCAGGCGCAGTAAGGGTCCCGTGCCAGACAGCAGTCGGAGCAGGCCCTCCCGTACACCCCACAGCGGTGGAGAGACACCTGGGTTAGCCCCGCCTCTGATGACACATACAGCTGTTGCTATAATGACAATGAAAACAAGAGGTCAGTATCAACAATATCTCTCTAGTATTTCCTGTTGATTAACAAAGAGAGAGTTTGGGGGATTGGAAATGATGCAGACATTTACGTTGATAGAAGCCACAATCTATCTGCAATATTAAAGCTGATCTACCCCCTAAAAATGTTTACAAATAAAAGGAAATCAAGAGTTCAGATTACCCTTTTAGATGATATCTTCATTGTTTTGACAGCAGCATGTGTCTGTAATTAAATGTAATGTCTCGCATCAGCATCTACAGAGCACAACCATTGAATGAATGTCCAAGGACAGTGGTTGGAGACTTTTGCTATAATTTAAACAATATTTGGATAATCATTATAGGCATACCCTGAAAACCTCCACTTCCTCCAGGGTGAGCTCCTCCATGGTGCTCGGGTCCTTAGGTAACACTATGACCTTTTGGACAGTGCCACGATCTGGAACAAGAATTTGGACAAAATACAAAATGTGAAATTCGAACAAGCAATGAAGTCCTTCAGTCAGCCAATTGCCCTGGGACGGAGAGCCTCTCACCTGTGCCCAGGAAGAGCACCTCGTATCGGGCGTCTACGGCGTCCACCTGGTCCACCACCAGGGCAGTGAAGCGGTAGTCTACACCAGTCCTCACCACCAGGGGGCGACGGTGGATAGGGTACACAGGGTGGTACATGAGGGGATGGGCTCGCATAAAGTTCACTGCCTCGTCTGAGAAGTCCTTAGAGGTACGAATACCTGGAGTAAATGTTCCTCCTGGACACTAGGGGGAGTAAGAGAGGGATTGTATGTTTTTGAGTAACAAAAAGAGAAAGAGAGAGAGAGAGAGAGAAGGGGTTGACAGAAGAAGGTCAGCCAGGGCTGGAGGCGTACAGAGTAGAGGGGGAGGAAGGAGCAGTGTACTGGAAGAGAGAGAGAGAGAGAGAGAGAGAGAGAGAGAGAGAGAGAGAGAGAGAGAGAGAGAGAGAGAGAGAGAGAGAGAGAGAGAAAGAGAGAGAGAGAGAGAGGGAGAGAGAGAGAGAGAGAGAGAGAGAGAGAGAGAGAGAGAGAGAGAGAGAGAGAGTAAGCAATACATTGTATGTATCGACAGAGGTGAGGATCACTTGAATTTGTGTGTAATGTATTGATTGTTTGCAGTGAGTAACTGGTCTAAACCTACTGTGCCAGGGCGAGGGTAGGGAATCTTGCCCGTGTAAACTGTCCACTGGTAGTTATGACCATGTTTGTGGGAGAAGGGTCCATTGAAGACGTTGCGGATGTCAGCCATGGAGTACACGCAGACTGCTGAACCCTTGAATACAGAGCTGGGAGGGAAAGAAGGGAAAAGAATGAGGAATCCAGTAAGCATCAACCAGGGAAGTGGAGGAAAGAGGAGAGAGGTAAACCTACAGCTGCTATATGAAAGTACAAAACCATGAAGCAGTGACAGCAGGATGGGTATAGACAGAAGGGGACTGGAGAAAGGGGAGGTATAAAAGGTGATGTAAGAAGGATATAATGATGACCTTACCCAGCAGTAGTGAACAGGGCATAGATCACAGGGTTGCGTTCATCTTGCGTGGGCTGGATGAAAACATCCCCTGGAAGACAGAAAATTACCTTCCTGCAGATGAGAGACTCAGACCCATAGACTAATAATAACTAATGATCTAGTAAATCTTTCATTGAGGTCTGTCTCACTCAGTTCATCGAATGAGGTCTCCACCCCATCCTCTCCGATCACAGAGCAGATGAGTCGGGCTTTCAGGAAGCTGGTCCATCTGTTGACCAGGGATTTCTGACCCCCTTCGTCATCCTGGGATGAGGGAAGAGAAGGAAAGGAAGTAACATAAAGGTAAGGTAAAGAGTTAAGGGAAGTGTATCACGGTATAATACAGATTTTTACCCCGAAGCATTTAGCCATAAATTATCCACTATGACTGCCATTCAGAATATGTTTATGTCTGGAGGAGAGTATGAACATTTGAACTCTCACCAGACACACTCGTCCCACTCTGGCCAGGACACTGGGGCTGGACCCTCCCCCTGCATCCAAACTCTTCTCCCGGAAGAAGAAGTAGAGTTTGTCATCATTCCTCTCTGCACTGTCAGGTATCTGTTGAATCTGAATAAACACAGGCTCTGAGAGAGAGAGAGAGAGAGAGAGAGAGAGAGAGAGAGAGAAAGAGAGAGAGAGAGAGAGAGAGAGAGAGAGAGAGAGACAGAGAGAGACAGAGAGAGAGAGAGGGAGAGAGAGAGAGAGAGAGAGAGAGAGAGAGAGAGAGAGAGGTGTCAGTGATGAAAGAAAGAGAAACTTGCAGTTGTTCTCAGAATTCATTAGCAGCAGTTTGCCAATTATTCTTATATCTGTATCCGGCTAGAAGGACCATGAAATAACACCTCTTTCGGAGTCCATCCTTACAAAGTGGTGCTCTTTTTCAGGTGTAGTAACTCACCATTGAGCCACCTGGAGTCATACTGCTCTGTCCTGACTGCTGTTCTGCCCCCCATGGTCCTGAAGAGGGCTGGGTCTGTCCCCATGAAGTCGACATGAACACCTGCATACAGATTCCCATCTGAAGAGGAGAAGGAGAGAGAGGAGGGGAGAGTGGAGAGGAGAGGTTAGGAAAAAGTGAAAGTGACAGGACCTGTTGTTTTCAGTTTTGGGAAGTCTACTAAGTGTATTCATAAGTGAGGTGAAACGTACTGATAAGAGCAGCAATGTTCTCCTGGAAAGGATCGTAGGAACATTTGCCCTTCCCTGATTCTAGAAATCCAGGAACCAGTCTGAACACATAATCCTGGAAAGAGAGGGACCAGAAAAGCCAGATAAGGATCAAATGTAATGAAATGACAAAGTATATAGAGAAATAGAGCTCAGATCTGTGGCCTAGTTTTAAGTACTAGAGTGTTTAGTAATCCGGGCTGCTGGGCCTAAATATACACAGATATGCTGCAGTTGAATGTCTTTTAGAATGATTTTGGGCATATTGAACCTTTCACCTCTGCCTTCCAGCCTCTGTTGATGAAGGTGCAGATGGGTTGGTAGGCTCCGGTCCCACAGGTGTACAGGTGGGTGCGGTTCCATGGCTCTATCATACGCACAAAATTTGCACACTCACCCTGGTGTGTGTACACAGATATGGGAATGTTATCAATTGTTGTTGAATTTAAAAAAAAACAAGGCTATCTCTTTCAAAACTGTGAAATAGACCCATGAAAGTGGGACATCATTAGTTCATCCTGTAAGGAGAGAGGCCAGGCGTCTTTCACGAAGACAAGTTATTCTCACCTGTCCTCCTTTTCCTGTCATCCGACACTCCCCTTTTCTCTTGTCAGAGGCTGGCCAATGGATCTGTCAGGGAAAGACCACAAAACTAAAAATTCTACCACACACAGTAAAGTAGCATTTTACTTGAGGTCTCTTTACTACCACATTAAATGACCACATTAAATGACCACATTAAACTACCACATTTTACTACCACATTTTCCTACCACATTAAACTTTCACATTAAACTACCAAATTTTACTACCACATTTTACCACCACATTAATATAATATAATATAATTTCATGAAATCACAAGTCCAATACAGCAAATGAAAGATAAACATCTTGTGAATCCAGCCAACATGTCCGATTTTTAAAATGTTTTACAGCGAAAACACAACATATATTTATGTTAGCTCACCACCATATCCCAAAAAACACAGCCATTTTTTCACAGCAAAGATAGCTTTCACAAAACCCACAAATAGAGATCAAATTAATCACTAACCTTTGAACAACTTCATCAGATGAGAATCACATGACATCATGTTATACAATACATTTATGTTTTGTTCGATTATGTGCATATTTATAGCCACAAATCGTGGTTTTACATTGGCGCCATGTTCAGAAATGGCTCCAAAATAGCCAGAATAATTACAGAGAGCAACGTGAAATACAGAAATACTCATCATAAAACTTTTTTTTTAAATTTTATTTATTTTTTTATCCCCTTTTCTCCCCAATTTTCGTGGTATCCAATCGCTAGTAATTACTATCTTGTCTCATCGCTACAACTCCTGTACGGGCTCAGGAGAGACGAAGGTCGAAAGCCATGCGTCCTCCGAAGCACAACCCAACCAAGCCGCACTGCTTCTTAACACAGCGCGCCTCCAACCCGGAAGCCAGCCGCACCAATGTGTCGAAGGAAACACCGTGCACCCGCCCCCCTCGGTTAGCGCGCACTGCGCCCGGCCCGCCACAGGAGTCGCTGGAGCGCGATGAGACAAGGATATCCCTACCGGCCAAACCCTCCCTAACCCGGACGACGCTAAGCCAATTGTGCGTCGCCCCATGGACCTCCCGGTCGCGGCCGGCTGCAACAGAGCCTGGGCGTGAACCCAGAGACTCTGGTGGCGCAGCTAGCACTGCGATGCAGTGCTTTAGACCACTCATAAAACTTCGATGAAAAATACATGTTGTACATATAATTAAAGATAAACATCTTGTGAATCCAGCCAACATGTCCGATTTTTTAAATGTTTTACAGCGAAAACACAACATATATTTATGTTAGCTCACCACAATATCCAAAAACACACCGCCATTTTTTCACAGCAAAGATAGCTTTCACAAAAACCACAAATAGAGATAAAATTAATCACTAACCTTTGAACAACTTCATCAGATGACAGTCATATGACAGAAATGGCTTCAAAATAGCGCCATATTCAGAAATGGCTCCAAAATAGCGAAAGTAATTACAGATAGCCACGTGAAATACAGAAATACTCATCATAAACTTTGATGAAAGATACATGTTTAACATATAATTAAAGATACATTGGTTCTTAATGCAACCGCTGTGTTAGATTTAAAAAATAACTTTAGTAAAAAGCACAGCATGCAATAATCTGAGACAGCGCTCAGCCATTCTCCGCCATGTTGGAGTCAACAGAAATACGAAATGACATCATAAATATTCCCTTAACTTTGATGATCTTTCATCAGAATGCAGTGCCAGGAATCCTAGTTCCACAATAAATCTTTTTTTTTGTTTTATAATGTCCATTACTTCTGTCGAATTAGCAACTTTGGCTAGCATGTGTAGTTCACGTGTCCATAGAACTTTACGCTAATGAACAAAAACTTCAAAAAGTGATATTACAAATCAAATAAACTGGTCAAACTCAGTTGAGAATCAATCTTCAGGATGTTTTTCTCATATATATCCAATAACGTCCCAGACGGAGCATTTCTTCATATCTATATAACCGATAGCAAGGAAGGACATCACATGCGTAGTGTGCGTGGCCAAGAACTGGCAATATGCCTGACCAGTCACTCCAATGGCTCTCATCCGGTCCCACATCAAGCTATACGCTTCATTCCACGTTCTACTGCCTGTTGACATCTAGTGGAAGGTGTATGAAGTGCATACAGATCCATAAATATAGGAGAATTGAATAGGCGATGCCTTTCACAGCGACCCATTTCAGAATTTTCACTTCCTGTTTGGAAGTTTGCCTGCCATATGAGTTCTGTTTTACTCACAGATATAATTCAAACAGTTTTAGAAACTTCAGAGTGTTTTCTATCCAATAGTAATAATAATATGCATATCATATGATCTAGGACAGAGTACGAGGGCGTTTAATTTGGGCACCAATTCATCCAAAAGTGAAAATGTCGCCCCCTATCCCTAATTAAACTACCACACTAAACTACCACATTTTACTACCCCATTAAACTACCACATTAAACTACCACATTAAACTTCACATTAAACTACCACATTTTACTACCACATTTAACTTCCACATGAAACGACCACATTTTACTACCACATTTTACTACCACATTAAACTACACATTAAACGATCACATTTTACTACCCCATTAAACTACCACATTAAACTAATACCTTTTACGACCACATTTAACTTCCACATGAAAATACCACAAACTACCACATTTTACTACCACATTAAACTACCACATTTTACTACCACATTTTACTACCACATTTTACTACCCCATTAAACTACCACATTAAACTACCACATTAAACTACCACATTTTACTACCACATTAAATTACCACATTAAACTACCACATTAAACTACCACATTTTACTACCAATTAAATTACCAAATTAAACTACGACATTTTACTACACATTAAACTACCACATTTAACTTCCACATGAAACTACCACATTTTACTACCACATTTTACTACCACATTAAACTACCACATTTTACTACCCCATTAAACTACCGCATTAAACTACCACATTTTACTACCACGTTAAATTACCACATTAAACTACCACATTTTACTACCACATTAAACTACCACACTAAACTACCACATTTTACTCCCACATTAAACTACCACATTTTACCACCACATTAAACTTTCATAAAGGAGAGTTGTGTTTATGTGTGTTCTTCTTACTATGAGGGGCTCCTTGTTGACGTTGTGCATGTCCAGGGCCACCAGGTACTCCCGGCTGCCCAGGTAGAGACGGCCCTGGTCCTGATCCATCAGCAGGATGCGGTAATCGCTGGTGTTGAAGGAGAAGGAGAAGGGACGCGCTGCTCTGGTGTCCAACAACTCTGGGGACGAGAGAGACCCACCCGCCCACACACACGCATAGACGCACACATGCATAGACACACGCACACAGAGACACAAACTTAGTGTAAATCATATGTAAAATAAGTTCTGTAGCACGAGAATGGTACAATTGTAATATTCAGCAGGGGGAGCCATAACTTCTTTCTGCTTATTTCTTTGAATCTGTCACATGACATTTCCCTGATAATGACTACAAGTGCATCATTTTTCACTCTCAGCAGCACTTACTGAACATAGACTAACACCATCCTCAAAGTAAGAGAAAATGTGTGAATGACTAAATTTAACTTATCTCAGGACGTATTCCAGAAGCTTTTAAGTATTAAATATTTTATGTGTTCCAAGCTTCTGATTGAGTTTGTGGCATTGACTGAATGTACCGTGCCACTTTGTGGTTGTTATTGTAGGTCTCTGAGGACACAGTCAGATGAACTCGAAGTAAATGCTTTAAATCAGGTCTCTTCTTCATTCACCTCTCCCCGTATCAGGTCCTCATAATGACTTATTTTACTGGAGCTGCCCGCTTGGCCAGGTCTCCCTTGTAAAATAAGTATCTTGACCTTAACGGGAGGTATCTGGATAAATGAAGGTGAAATAAAACTGACCTATGTAGAATAGCTTTCAAACTCTTAAGTGCTATGATGTAATTACTAAGTAGTGTACAAAACACAGATATCCCCATGTGGGACAGATGATAAATGTCTCATGGCATTTGGCAAAGGTTTGTGAACAAACATCAGCATGAAGTACACATATACTGTTTTAGCCTGGCCGGAGTAGGGATGTCTGTGTTTACATCAAAGTGCTCTGCCGTCTTCCTTTGAGGTGACTGTTTGTCTGAATACTGCTAACAGGATGCAGTCAATGTGCCGCTAAAATAAGCTGCTGCGCAATCGGATCTGCACAGGATAACAAGCATCTCTGGCAAACCTCCGTCCACTTCATCCACTGGGGAAAGTGGACTGACAGCCTAGGCTAAAACTAGAAACGCCACACCCCTGGGCCCCTACACGGCTGCTCTCATCCTCTCCGTCATAAACAACGTCAGTTGGCACCATCTGATAAACAAACACATAATGTGTCATCATACCGCATTTGATTCAGGTAAACCAGTTCCAGACATGAAAGACATAAGAAAAATGTCCAGATCACACCATTTTAGTGTAATGTACAGTGAGTATACAAAACATTAAGAACACCTGCTCTTTCCATGACATAGACTGACCGAGTGAATCCAGGTGAACGATACGATCCTTTATTGATGCCACCTTTGAAATCCACTTCAATCAGCGTAGATGAAGGGGAGGAGACAGGTTTAAGAAGGATTTTTAAGCCTTGAGACAACTGAGACATGGACTGTGTATGTGTGCCATTCAGAGAGTGAATAGGTAAGACAAAATATTTAAATGCCTTTGAACAGGGTATGGTAGTTGGTGCCAGGCGCACCAGTTTGAGTGTGTCAAGAACTGCAACGCTGCTGGGTTTTTCAGGCTCAACAGTTTCCCGCGTGTATCAAGAATGGTCCACCAACCAAAGGACATCTAGCCAACTTGATACAACTGTGGGAAGCTATGTCGTCAACATGGGCCAGCATCCCTGTTGAAACGCTTTCAACACCTTGTAGAGTCCATGCTATGACAAATTGACGTTGTTCTGAGGGCAAATGGAGGGTTGCAACTCAATATTAGAAAGGTGTTCTTAATGTTTGGTACACTTAGTATACGTAAGGAAAAGTGAGGCTTTAAATCATTGTCTCTATAATGCAGAAGACAACTTAAAATCCATATCCATACTCTAGGTCACTGGAATAACCTTTATTTAGTCCCTTCCTCTGACACAGTTCCCATCAACCTGGAAACATGAAGAGCATAGTCCCATCCACTTGGGAGCCAGGCCCAGCTAATCAGAATGAGTTTTTCCCCATAAAAGAGCTTTATTACAGACAGAAATACTCCTCAGTTTCATCAGCTGTCCAGGTGGCTGGTCTCAGACGATCCCGCAGGTGAATGAGCCCGATGTGGAGGTCCTGGATTGGTGTGGTTGCAAGTGGTCTGAGGTTGTGAGGCTGGTTGGACATACTCCCAAGTTCACTAAAATGACGTTGGAGGTGGCTTATGGTAGAGAAATTAACATTAAATTATTTGGCAACAGCTCTGGTGGACATTCCTGCAGTCAGCATGCTCCCTAAAAACTTGAGACATCTGTGGCATTGTGTTGTGTGACAAAACTGCACATTTTGGAGTGGCCTTTAATTGTCCCCAGCACAAGGTGCACCTGTGTAATGATCATGCTGTATTATCAGCTTCTTGATCTGCCACACCTGTGATTATCTTGGCAAAGGAGAAATGTTCACTAACAGGGATGTAAACAAATTTGTGCAAAGAATTTGAGAGAAATAAACTTTTCATACATATGGAACATTTCTGGGACCTTTTATCTCAGCTCATGAAACATGAGAACAACACTTTACATGTTGCGTTTATATTTTTGTTCAGTATAATTAACCATCTTGATCTGGCATGTCTCCAGTGGTCTTGTCCTTCTGTCCCACTTACCCAGTCCCAGTCCCAGTCACCCAGTCCCAGTCACCAGTCACCAGTCCCAGTCACCAAGTCCCAGTCCCAGTCACCCAGTCCCAGTCACCCAGTCCCAGTCACCCAGTCCCAGTCGCACAGTCCCAGTCTGTCTCAAAATCAGTCAGATGCCCCCCCCCCTTCGACAAAAAAATGCCTTGTGGAACAAAGAGAGTCCCTGTCGCAAACAATGAACAATCAATCTTTGGAATGACAGAAAACACAGAGCAGGGTATCACATCCCACTGTTCTGCCTATTCTTGGAAATGAGGAGATGATGATTGGGTTCTAGTGGTGGATTTTAATGACTACCAATATCAGTGAGCTCTTTACAGTGTTAACAGAGATTGGTTGCAGTCATTGTGGGACAGTCGCAGCAAGCAGATAATAAATCTAATATCATCCACAGCAATCCAAATCAATACAGTATCAAAGCAATTGAATATAATTCCATTTGGTTATATTACCACCAGTTACAGGCGTACCCTTACTTTTAGCAAACATTATGCAAACATTGGTGTGTGGGCTCAACTTTTGTGACATTCCCTACCACATTGCAACCAAGTAAACTAATACATACTTGAACTAAGGGTGCTAATTTCATAGCCTGAAAACAAACACAATGTTTTGCTAATCTGACCCTTAACACTAATCTCATTCAGCAAACAGCTTATACTCTCAGTGCTGTACAGACTTCTTTATACATAAACGCTTCATAAGCACTTTCATAAGCACTTCATAAGCACTATAAGCACTTCATAAGCACTACATACATTTTCACAGATCATCTATAAGCGTATGTCATGCACTAAATGGTGTATAAAGGATGACATAACCATTCCCACTTCAGGGTGAATTGTCAAATGTAACATAACACACTATGTATGTTTATACACCATTTATAGATTATGACATGCACTTATAGATGATTTGTGAAGCAATTATGTAGTGCTTATGAAGCCTTTATGTATGCCATATAAAGCCTTTATAAGTTGTACTTCGTATTAAAGTGGGACCCTTTATGCTTTACAGCAATACGTTCACATGATATTCTCATCCCTATATTAGAGCCACATACGTCAACATTAAATCACTTTATTCTAAAGATACTACTCAAATTCAAATTTTTCTCATGGCATAATAAGCTTCTACACCAAAACGCATGCTGACTAATAGAGATCATGACAGTTCAAGTTCTCAGGCCAGACATATAATTCTGATTGTAAGGGATTCAACTTGCTCCCAACACGTCCGTCATGATGTTGTGGTATACCTGAACAGAAATTCTATACACCTGAATCATGCAGATAATTATTATTTACAGTTCTTTCAGGTGAGTCACCCCTTGTGGTGCAATGAAAGGTGTGTGTGTGTGTGTGTGTGTGTGTGTGTGTGTGTGTGTGTGTGTGTGTGTGTGTGTGTGTGTGTGTGTGTGTGTGTGTGTGTGTGTGTGTGTGTGTGTGTGTGTGTGTGTGCCTGTGTGTGCCTGTGTGTGTGCGTGTGCCTGTGTGTGTGCCTGTGTGTGTGCGTGTGCCTGTGTGTGTGCCTGTGTGTGTGCGTGTGCCTGTGTGTGTGAACCGAGGAGTGACGACAGCATGTGGTAATCACTGTAATCTTTCAGCATTATTTTGATGGAAGCCTTCATCCAGGTTACACTTACAGAAATAACTTTCGAACACAATACCTAAACTTCTATTCACCGAGCAGTGTTCACCCGCTAGTCTAGCAGATCGAATAACCAATTCTTAGATTATGAAGGAAATGTTTCTAATCTTTAATAATCAGTAACCCACAAGATTTTCTGAAATTCACAGGCCAAATAAGAAATAACTGAACCAACATGGCCTGGAAGCCATCCCAGCTGACAGATGAGCAGTGTCTGTGTGTCTGTGAGTGTGTTCTGTTCAGGTAGCTCACCTTTGAAGGACAGCCGTACCCTTGGAGCAGACTGTTGGAGGCCTGAGATGCAAACACATACACTCAACAGGAGGAGTACGGTCCGAGTTGCTGTCTTGGCCATATCTATGGCAGAAAAAGATCTGAAAGAGAACGTCACATCATTAGTGTGTGTGTGTGTGTGTGTGTGTGTGTGTGTGTGTGTGTGTGTGTGTGTGTGTGTGTGTGTGTGTGTGTGTGTGTGTGTGTGTGTGTGAGAGAGAGAAAGAGAGAGAAGAAATGAGAAAGAGAGAGCTCTTTATCAATGTGTGAATGACTGTAAGTGTCTGAGAGAGTGCATGGGAGACAGCTAGACAGCCATACTGTGACATACTGTACATTACCAGTACTGAATTTCACCCCTCATGCATATTTCAAAATGAATAGCTGGCAAAAGAAACAGTTGGATATCTGAAAACCATTTATGACAGTTTAGGGGTGTTGTCAGGTAACTGTTTTACTTTTATGTCAGCATTCATTATGTAGTATCTGTACTTTGCTGAAGAGCATCTTGTGTAAATTATGAATACAAAAAACTGGATCCTTAATGTCCATTACATTCTCTCCCAAAAGGTGTACTTTTCAGATGAGCCCTGAAATGCTGTTATTTTTTCTAACCAAATGTATCAAGTAGGCCACAGAATATTTCTACATCTGCTAGAATAAAAAAATACACAAAAGGGAGTCAATTAAATTGAGTTGTTTGAAGCATTTCATAAAACTTCATTAATAGAACTTTATAGACTATAAATACATTTGATATTTTCCCCTGAGTGCTGAAATTTGTGCCCAGCCATAATTATTAAGCTGTGGTTTATAAAGCACTTATTCTAACATTATAAACCTAACATTATATTTGACATGGTCCATTTTCTCTCTGACCAAAAGTTTGATTTGTGGTTTAAATTGTGTACTGTGAACATAATTTTACAATAATCTTTCTCACTTTTTTTTCTTGTAAATGTTTTAATCTTGTAAATGTTTGAAGGGAAAAAAATATGAACAGTCGGCTGCGCATATTATGCAGGAATGCATTTCATGACCATGACGATCACTGGCTCCTGATAACATCGCAGTTACCTGTGAACTCACATCAAAAGACAGCGAGTAGACGCTCTCTCCATATATGTAGGCTACCCCTCGTTCTTGGTAATTACTTTGGTCCCTCAACACACTGACTAAAAAAACAAACAAATACTTGTGATGTTAAAAAAAGTGTCTAGAGAAAACTTGCCAAAGTAGCCTACCTTCTTTTTTTTCTTTCCCGCTGGTGTAGGAGACCCGTAACTCACATAATAAGATGTTATCGCTACATTCCTTAGATGAAAAGTCCCACACGAAAACAACGAAAATGCGTTTGGAAAAGTATTTAATGCTTAGACGTCCAATAAATTATACCTCTGTATATCATAGAGACACACCGTTTCCAACGTCTCGCTCGATTTATTTCCAAACAGCATGAAAAATATAACATAGATTTCCGATCAAGAATTATAAAATGATCATTCTAACAAATGTTGTCTTACTCCCATAGCCCTCATCCACCCGAAAAGAAGTAAATAGCTTAATGTAGGTCCATATGTCCTCTCCTCGTGAGGGTCCTGTGCTGTGAAGGTCTGTGACTGCAGGTGTTTGGAGGGCTGCCCCCTCTCCTCCTCCCTCCCTCCCTCCTCTCCCTCCTCCTCCTGCTCCCTCCCTCCACTTCTGTCATCATTACAGTACAAGGGTAAAGCTCAAATTGTCCCACTTTTAACCGACTTGATGTTGGTAGGGGAAAACACGTCTGTCCAATGTATTTTAGGCTAAAGTAAACAGGGAATTGAAATTAACTTCAATTCTAAATTATGAAAAATACATTTAATTCTAAAATGTCGTTACATGATGACAGTGATTTAGAAATGAAAAGGCCATGTCAGTCTTATATTTCAAATGGTATATTGCCCCCCCCCCCCCCCCCCCCCCCCCCCCCCATAGACTTCAACTAGGCTATTGTATTCTACACCTTGTTTGTGCATATACAGTAGGTTACATGAATACTGTAGTCATTCCGATGTCACAGTAAATTGAGGCCCCATGCTATGTCGTGAAAGATATCTTCAGTGCTGTTCAGCTCCACATGAGAGCCAGGAGAGTCCTAAAGATTACTCAGATTCCTGACGGACCGACTCCTGGGCTCACGACAACGGTCACAAAGTAACCAGTAGGGGGCAATTTAAATAAGACATTCACTCTTTCAAACCAGCTCAAAGCCTGAAATTACTAAGCACCATTCTCTTCTCTCCACCATTGATTTTGTGGAAAGCTCTGACTGACACATCAGGCACACAGAAGATGAAAAGGCACAGGGATGTATTAAAATAAGTAGCCTAAGGCTAGGATTTAACCGTTTCAGATAGTGGCATCTCTGCACTGCACATTCAGAGGTGCATTTGATTTGCACATCGTTGTGTTTCAGATGGAAAGAGTCGACACTTCATTTAGAAATTGACAGATCCTGTGCCAAATAGTGTGCCAAGTAACTTCTCAGCCAGGTTCCCCGTCAGTACAGTACTGAACAGGGCTGTGTTTTATTCCAGGAATATATTCCCTCCCATCTGCCCTCGTTCCCTCACTAGGTCTGCAGTTGGATGCTGAATTTATTTACACTCTCACTCATACCCATCGTTCTGGTTGGCCTGGCTCATTGGGAAAGCAGGAGATGGAGAACTTTGGGTTATTTTAGTTTAGGCTTCAGCCAAACGTTCTCTACACTGGTGTGTCCAGATTACAGTACATCCAGGTTGCGAGTGAGCAGTGAGGTCTTTGTGCTATTTTTTGTCTTGCTCTGTGGGAGGCATCCTTCACTTTCCAGCTGAGGAAATGAGTCATGAGTCAGCGCTAGGCTCAGGTTTTCGTACTACGTTCTCTGTACTCCGAGCAGCCATGGACAACACCACACTGACCGGCTCCCACTGCTTTACAGGGCACTACTAATGTGACTGATATGGTCCTCTCAATGGGTTATCGGCCCCATGCCCACTGAGTAAGATAGTGTAGATGTAGTGTTCACCGCCCCCACCTTAAGAGTGGGAATTACGTTTTTGCCTTCTGTTAACATCTGTGTATGTGCACAGGAAGAGTATTTTTTTTTATCCGATTTTTATTGCTGTGATTTGAAAGGACAATTTTTCAATATGAGTCAAAGAAACAGTACAGTGGAAAGGCAGATGCTGCGTTCATTTATAAAACCCATACTGCACAACAATTCCACATCTCAAGTGCATTAGACAGTCTCCATTTGTAGACATCTCCTTCAAAAGGAAGAGTACACCTGCAAACATAACACATACAATGGACATGGACGCCTGTAGTCTGTCTGTGTCTCTGGACCTCGCCATCTGACCCTCAGGTAATGTGCCATGTGATTATTGTGGAATTGAAAACCTTGTAAGACAGACAGCCCACAGAGCCTCAGACAGCACCTCTGACCCTGAGAAGAGGCAGAGACACATCAATCAAAACAACATGGACAAAACTAAAGACCTGAGAGAAAATAAAACCTATTATTATACTGATGGATGGTCTGGAAATAGATCTGATTTATTTTCTGAAGGACGATATTTTATTCACATTTTATCATTCAGGACTGTCCTCATACCAACAGGAGCTTTTGCTTAGAAAAAAAGAAAGTCAAGTGATAATAGAAGATAGTGGAAGAGGTGATGTGACATGCATAAGCTTCATGCTTAAATGAAGTTATGAAAACATATTTGACAGGAACAGTGCATACGTGGCGCTCATACATTCCAGTCAGTACTTGTACAGTATTGGAACTGGAAGCCAGGTTATTGCAGGTTTTTACAGTGAAGGAAGGCGGCAGCTTCCCTCTGAAGCTCTGTCTGTCTGCATGTGTATGGCCGGTGGTATGCCACATGTTCACGAAGCCATAGCCAGCTATCCAGTCACCATCTGCACAGAAGACAAGACTGGCACTCTCCCTCTCTATGAAATGCAGCTGGGAAAATAGACCGCTGTTTAAGAATAATTCCTTCAAAAAAAAAGAGAAGAAAGAAACAAGGGGTTGAAAAAATGAAGGATAGTGAAAAATGCTTCTAGGGATGAGTAAAAGTACAGTGCATCTGTCTTGGGAGTTAAATCTGTCACCTTGGTGGGAGCAGAATGGATAAGCATGCTAATGCTCCCAAGGCTCATTAAAGATGGATTCTCCATGGCAGGATTTTGGGGAAATAAGGGTCCAAAGGGAACTGTTATTTTTCAACATGCATTAAGACCTCCACTTCATCTTACTGGTGCCATAATCCCCTCCCATGTTTACCTTTGTCTTATACCTTACGGAGATCCACTTTGAGAAGTCAAGCTGTTGAAGTGAGAATAGCACTCACTGCATGCACTGAGCCACTCTCACTCTCCAATGTTGTTCACACCAGCGACAAGGAATATTGAGCGGTGGGTAAACATAAGAATATTCTATTTCAATCAGCTCTCTTTTCATCAACTTCAATCAAAATGAAAATCAACCAAATTATTCCTGGTAACATCTCTTTCTCTCTCTCCAATCATCCATCCCCAGGTGTGTTTCTTTGTTATGGGGAGACAATAGTGCCTGCATTGTAATTTCTGTCCGCTCACCCTGTGTGTAAACTCATTGTCTTCTAACATAAATCAGTGAGGGCAAACTAATGGAGACAGAGGATGCTTCTCTCTGTATACAACAGCCTGTGGAGGGCACAGCATAATGTACTGTAGGAGTGTGTTAAGCTTGTGTTAAGCCTGTGTGTGCACATGCATGCATGTGTGTGCAAGTGTGTGTGTGTGTGCAAATGTGTCTGTGTATGTGTGTGAGAGAGAGAGAGCGTGTGAGATCATGCATCTCTCTGTGACTGGGCAGAGCAGAGCAGTCATCATGCTTTCTGTGATCTCTCAGATAACAGTCATCCATCTGCTGTGCATATCTGTCAGGGCCTGGGAGGGCAGGCTGAGGCTAATCACTCCAATCATCTATCTCCCACCGCACAGTGTCTCCCACGCTCCTTCTTGCTCTCCAATCTCACTCCCTCGCTCTTCCTGTCCACACTTTCTTTTGCTCAGTTGAACTTCCCATATCTTACCACAAATGAAGCATAGTACATACTATGACGGGTGGTGAAAACACACACGCCACACGCACAAACACATGCATACACATTCTAAAGTATCTGGCATTTTTGGTTCACCATGTTGTACTAAAATGCAAAGATTACTTATGTACCATGGATGAGCATATCCCGTCATACATAATTTTGGGGTCCTCTTCAGACAAGGATCCTATAAGTGCCTAAGGAGTCAGTAAAATTCCTGATGAAACCAGAGAAGTTAGAGATAAAACTTACATAACAGGGAGATGTTCAGTCACATTGACTTGACACCAGTGGGAATCTAACAGAGGGTTGTCTTCGGTCTGCCACCCGTTATAAATCAAAGCCTTAACACGTGCTGCTCCAACCACAAACAAGCTCCAGTCTCTGGATTACCTTGTTTTCTCAGCAATCTATGAGTCTGTTTACCACAATCAATATTGTGGAAACAATCTCAATTAATTCACAGATAAAAGCATTTGTGGTTTTGCACTAAAGCCCACAAGGTGCTACAGTAATCCCCTGGGCTGAATAGAAGTGGGATGAGAGATTAAAGAAGATGAGGCAGAGAGATATTGGGTTTGTCATTGTGTTATCATTTGATGGTGTATGTATGCTGTATTTTCTCCCCATTGCTTTTATTAATAGTAAGTGGCCCTTCTAGTCTGCATGCCTCAGTGTGTTCTGGAGCTAACAGGACAGGTTTTTGCTAGTGGAACATTTATAGCTGTGCATTAAAACTGGAATCAAGGGTTTAAGTGAACCATTGCAACATTGCCACTGTTCCTTTGTCCGGGCCTGTCCAAAAATGCCCCGCCTGAGGCTATTTGCAGAGCCAAGAGCTAACGTGAATCCAAATACTGTGTTTGAGGCAGCCCAATACCAATATTTTTTCCACTAATTGGTATTTTGACCAATCACATCAGATCTTTTCACATCTTATCTTTTTCAGAGCTGAACTGATTGATCAAAATAACAATTAGTGAAAGCAATAACAGAATTGGGCTACTTGTATAAACACAGCCTAAAAAGTGATATCACATTCTGACGTGTGTCATGTCAAAGCTGTGACACTGGTTGACATCCTCCATAAATGATACACTGATATTGTTGGTGTCTTCAAAGCCCTTTGCCTGTTCCTATAAGAATAGGCCAACTTAAACATAATTTACAAACAACAGTATGTCTTTACTGTCATAATGTCAAAGTCAGTTGTCATCTTCAGTATAAAGGTCTTTCATACTGATATTCACAGTATTATACATAGTATCTGGCTCACTCATCAATGGACGCAGGGATTCTGTTACCTTCGATACACATTAGGCCTATACTCCTGACTTAGAATACTATTTGTTATTTTCTATTTTCTTAATTGTACATCACTTGGGTTACAAAAGCAGTTCAGAGTTGTGATACCATGTATCCTTGCAGTTGTATACTGCCATCTTCTGGTTTGGCAATATATTCAGTACAGAAGGTTGTATTTACCTAACTACTAAAACTCAGACAACAAAAACCAGTAAGCAAAAATAAATAACTTGCTATTTAATTAAGTCGGATTTAAAATGCAGACATTATTTTATCTTAAAAAACAAAACACGTTTTCTTCAGAACTATAGCATACTATAAAATAATTCAGCACACAAAATATAACTTTTTGTTAATGTACCCTATTTGTCAAATTCCAGATGGCTACAGGTAATGATTTAAGCTTAGCAGATCCAAACTCTGCACACAAAGTTAAGTTTAAATATGTACATGCCAATGCCATCAGTCTGTGTGGAAAAGAAACAACATAAAACCACTAGCTATCATTGTTACAGTAGTTTAAGAGCTGCCCTGGGCTACAGTTCTGTTACTTTGTCGGATCACACTCGTCAATGCCTTTGAGGCAACAGTCACTGCAAATATTTGCTCTATACAGAATCTTTCAAACTGTTAAATGTCATCATTCTGACTTAAATAACTGTCTATCAAAGTAAGTTATCAAAAAACACAAAAATGTGACGATAACAGTTCCTAAAAGTTACACAAAAGCAAAAAAGCAATTTTTTTTTGAACGCATGGATGCAACAAGCTCAAAATATTACAACTCATGTTACAAAAATGTGGGATTCCACCCAAATAACTCAATGAATATTAAAATATACTTAAAGAACTGAAAAACATAAACATGTGTGAATATGAATTAATATGGGTGCACATCTACACACTACGTTTATGATAGGAAAGGCGTGAAAACACAGGAGACATTACCTATATTTACCTTATTAAAATAACACAAACTACTGTAGAGTAAACTTATTTTACACAGATACACCCAAACAATGGCAGGAGTGTGAGAAAACATTATATAGTAGTATATGGTCTCAAAAATCTAGCAGTTTCCTTCCATGAAAACACTCACGACTAGGTCATCCCTGAGAACAAGATTTGGTTCAGTAGGAAGTGCATCCGAGATGTGTTGGGAATAATATTACAACCTCTATGAAAATCTCCTTTTTACCTCGTCAAATATCAGATTTACAATAGGAACAGTCCAAGATAAATTGAGTTGAAGACGTGATCACTGATACCTGTCAGTAAAATATCTAGTATTGTTTAATTGGACCATTTGCAACAAGAGATTCTACCAAATCTTGGCAGTATTAACAAAATTCAATCAGGGGTCTCAAACCTCGTAGAATATTATTGTACTGGTATTATTTTCGTTTTGTGTTGAGTAGCCCTAACAATAAGAGTAAACTGAATGAATGAGTCAAGATCTAATGCATGATTAAGTTACAATCCTTCGAATTTGAGACCCCAGTAATAAAGAATCTTTACAAAAAAAATGTTTTCATTTTTTTTTTTTTTTTTTTAAATCCAACAAAGATTACAGTAAAATATAGTCAAAACATGGTGTCCTGGATTTTTTTTATTTACCCTGATTTTAAAATGCAGTCAAGCATTTAGAGTGTATTAATAATAATTGATATTTTGTGCATAATAAGAAAAAAAGGAAATTGGAAAGAACAAACAATCTTAGCTCTCGTCCTCTTCTTCGTCCACCTCAACATCCTCCTCTTTATCTTGGTCTCTGACCTCGCGACCTCGTGATTCATCCACGTCTTCCACGTCCACCTCTTCATCCTTCTCTCCGTACGATGAGTCCTCATCCTCTCTGGCATCCTGGTCACTGTCATCAGAGCCTGGGGAATGGAGATGATCAGACCTTTTATAATGGGCTTCCCACTCTGAGCCAATGGGGTGATTAGTATGGGATATAAACAGGGGGGTTTAACACTGGATTATGGTGAAAGCCCAGGAGTAGGAATATAATTCTGTTGTGCAATTGTGTGTGAATGGTGAAAACAGTAAGCGGTGGATTGAAGTATCAGGTAACCAAAATGGATACACAAATAGACAAAGCACCCCTTAATCCAATAATCTTCCAAAATATAACTTCCAATGATTGTACAAAACGGCTCTTGCATTTAAAGTAAAAACAGTCCTGGAATTTTTGCAGAATAGGCTGCTGAGTTGGCATTTCAAAATCACAGTCTTCCTGAACCATTAAAATAAATAGACTTTCATCCAAACAATGACTTCATGTTCTAAACTGAGCTGCAAAGCCGAGCAGCAGATCCAACAACCCTCCATAATAACATTTCTGTTCGTGGACAATGTCTTACCGTCTATTGCAACCTCTCCGTCATCATCCTCCTCTGGGCTTTCATCTGATTCTGAGGACATATTCGCTGTCTATTCAGTTTCACCTGGATTACTCATACAAGGACATCTTACTACACACGTATACACATTTCTCAGGAAGTAGAGGTAAACTAGCAGACACTGTGGCTCTAAAGGACTAGAATCATGGGCTTCTAAAGCTCTTTTACAGTACTGACTAACCTGCATCTTGGCCCCCATGCTCCTCGTCCTCATCCTCATTCTCCTCTTCCCTGCTAAGACCTCGTCCAGACTTAGCCTGCTCTTCTTCATCATCATCATCATCATCATCATCATCATCATCATCCGAGTCAGAGATCACCACACAATCCTCCCTGTTGCTGTTGTCAGCTGGCTTGGGCCCACTGGTGCTGTTAGAACCGTATGTTGTGATAGTTAGAACAATCAAAAGACCTTTCTCCCGGGTGGCGCAGTGGTCTAGGGCACTGCATCGCAGTGCTAACTGCGCCACCAGAGTCTCTGGGTTCGCGCCCAGGCTCTGTCGCAGCCGGCCGCGACCGGGAGGTCCGTGGGGCGACGCACAATTGGCATAGCGTCGTCCGGGGTAGGGAGGGTTTGGCCGGTAGGGATATCCTTGTCTCATCGCGCTCCAGCGACTCCTGTGGCGGGCCGGGCGCAGTGCGCGCCAACCAAGGGGGCCAGGTACACAGTGTTTCCTCCGACACATTGGTGCGGCTGGCTTCCGGGTTGGAGGCGCGCTGTGTTAAGAAGCAGTACGGCTGGTTGGGTTGTGCTTCGGAGGACGCATGGCTTTCGACCTTCGTCTCTCCCGAGCCCGTACGGGAGTTGTAGCGATGAGACAAGGTAGTAATTACTAGCGATTGGATACCACGAAAATTGGGGAGAAAATGGGATAAAAATGTATAAAAAAAAAAAACAAAAAAAAATCTAAAGACCTTTCATTTCTTTTTCTTTTTTACACAAAATGCTTTCCAATAAAGGGTTATAAAAGTGTTTGGCAGTGGTTTAGGCTACATTACAGCACATAATAAAGTGGTTATAAATGGTAACAGTATCATGAAGATGGATAGTCCTTATTGAGCTAAGTTCCACGACAATAGGTTTTGTTGGGCTGCTTACCTGCCATTCTGCCTGGGTTCCCACAGTGGAGTCAAGTAGTATCTGAGAGGGTTTCTGAAAAGGTCATCTTTCAGAATCTATAGATTCACACGGAACAAAGAGAGAAGAAGAGTGTGTTGGAATAGTGCAGTAACCGTAAACGTTATATACAGAGCCTAAAATAAAGTAAGTTGTGTGATCACCAGTGGATCTGTGCAATGCGTCTTTGCTGGATTACTCCATGCATGTTAGACTGTGCACCAGCTCTCAACCTATGCCTGGCAGTGAGCATGCCGTTACCTGTGCTATGTCGTCCCGGCCAGGACTGGCGTGGTCGCTGAACCAGCTGAAGAAAGTCTGGTAGACGCCGCGTCCCGACCTCCTGGGCTCACTGTGAAGCGTCAGGTTCTGCCCGCGGTGCCACAGGATGGGGTTGGAGAAAGACACTGGAGATCCTGTGAGAGAACATATAACAGGGGAAGGATATAATCATTATTGGCCTCATTTACACCCGATACCTGATTACACCTCTACATCTACACCTGTCAAAGATGTAGGGACACCTGGCACATGTAAAATGTGGCATCCTAGCAACATAGATATGACAACTGGATCTGTCACTCACCTGCCATTCCAAGGTGGAGCTCCTTCACGATGATGTTGTTCTGGAAGTAAGGATTCCGTTTGAAGTGGAACCCGATTCTGTAACCAAGCTTGTTGGTCTTGAAGGATTCAATCTAAGGAGGAGACAAGAATACATTTTCATTTCAGGGGAGCAATAGAACATATATTCAGAAGACTTTAAAGAATCATTACATTTTTGATTATTTACTTACTTCAAGGTTGGTCATGTAACTGAGAGCGCCTTCATCTGTTTTGTCGATGTGAGCAGAGAGATGAGGGTGGTTCAATAACTGTTGAGCTTTGAGCCAAGGGAAAAATAAATGTGACATACCAACACACAATCAACAACATATGTGTGTGTGTAGGAGTATTAAAAAGGATACTGCCGTGACCCAGAAGCCGGGGATGGCCTGTATGATGGAGCTACGCTGGTCCACGTGTGGACGGCGCTGGCGGCTCAGTTTCAGCTCTAGTCGCTGGTGGAGCCGCGCACCTTTCTTCTCCAGAGCGTCCAGCCTCATCTGTACCTGCGCCAGAAGGGCCACTGACTGTCGGATCTCCGGGGCCATCTTCACTGACACTATAGCGCACTCCCCGTCATCATCATCATTATCTGAAGGGAAAGAGGAACTCGGTGTGGACGAAGATCCGGGTATTGAGTTGTCTTCCTCGTCCACATCGGGCATGTTCTCGGCATCCTCCCTGCCAACTCCAAGCAGTGAGGTAGAGCTGTCTGCCGCTGCTGCCTGCGTGTGAAGACCCCTTTCAGGTTTTGATCGTTCTTTTGAGGACTCCTGGTCACCACGCTTACCTTTGTGTCCCATTCTCTCATAATGTCCAACTTTTTTGGAGGAAAAGGATGTTTGTTTAATAACCTCTTCACCCGCAGCTGCTCCTGTGAGACTAGCAAGTGCCTCGGCGGCTGCTATAGCGGCCGAATCAGACTGGTCCAGTGAAGTGGAGGGTCGGCAATCTCCAGCACCAGCACTTCCCAGGGTTTTTACTTCCTTGGCATCGCTAGAGACTGGTGCACCCGATAAAAGAGCACTGTTGGCGGCGCGGACATGTGCATCAGCGCTGGATTGATTAATGGCAGTGACAGCTGCACAAATCCCCCCCCCGGGTCCCTTTTTTAGATCTAGTCCACTCTCCTCATTTCCACCATTCTTCTCTTCTATGGCTGGTACTTTATCGCCATCTTCCCCATTTTTGTTTCCATGAGAATTCGATGGTAATTCACTGGACACCTCTCCGTCCACTTTGGCTAACTTATTTGGAAGAGGGGACTGGCCAGCCTGCTCGTCGGACTGACATCGTTTCTTCGGTGCGGAGTCTGCAGACTTTTTGCTGTACCTCGTTTTTTCGCTCATTTTTGCCAATTAGTCTGCTGCGCTAGCCAACGCAATAGCTTACAAATTAGTTAACTAGCCTAGAGGGTAACGTTAGTGGAAATGTTTAAATAGCTAGATACAACTAGCTACCTTGTTCGCTGCACAAATTACTAGCTAGCTACTAGCTCGTATTTTCTATAAACAGCAAGTTCCTTTTCCGCGTAAATTTAGCTAGAGGCCTACAGTACTGTAGCGCGAGCTAGCTAGCTTGCGTGTGTTATTCGTGTTACAACTAGGTCCCGTTCTCTTAAAAGCAAGATATTAATTTAGCACTAATTGTGCATTATTTTTTTTAAAGTATTATATTGAATAAAGTCCTGGTTTATAATTCCACAGAGTCCTGAAATTGTTTACATTTCTCCTTTCCCTCACTATTTCTCCGGCCGCGATGTTTATTACGTTACGAGATAGGAAAACAATCCGCTGATTGGTTACAGTACGCCGCGCTGAAACATATCCACCAATCATACAAAGGAGGTATGTTTGAGTGAGTCAGCTTTACCAACAGAAGCTGCGCTGCATATTTTCAGTACTAGGGGGCGCGCACGTACACGTACACTGACATTGTATGCAGTACCCAGACACTCGATCTATTTTGATAGGATTATTTTTTTCTGGCCTACAATGTAGCCTTACTTTGATATGTGAATTGAAAAATACGTTGGGTTAGGAATAATTTTGCACTTCATTGTAGGCCTACCAGCAATTGAAACTAGCTGATTATTACCGATTATTAAAATATAGTATATGGAGAAACAATGTCCAGTTGATTGTGCTGCCTGCTCGAAAGATGAGAGACTGATTTTTGAGGACAGAGAAAGGAAAGCAATATCAATTTCAACATCAATTTAGAACACCGGCTTCCCTTATCATGCAAAATGCTTGCACATGACACCTGACAAAGGAATATAGTTACATTAATGTCATGACAACAATGTTATCACTGTAGTAATTTGAGTGTTATAACACAGGTATATAGCAATTTGGCCCTGTTTTTGTTCCAGTCCAAGTTATGGTCTCTGATAATATTGAATATGACCAAGTTGATAGAGTCTTGTACCAATCATGTTCTCTTTAATTACATTATTGCATAGCCAACCTACTAGCTTTCCATTCATGTAGTCAGCACTTCATGTAGTCAGCACAAAATTTGAAATAGGCCTATTATTTTTGCCTGACGACTCAACCTGAATTGCATTCAGTTGCTCAGGTGGCAGAGCAATGTGGATGGATAGCCAGGCAACTATTATTGGATCACAACAGAGACACAAAAGTGAATAGCAGCATTACTTATGCCACCTAGTGGATCAGATGGGGTAATGATCCAAAACAAGGAGTCTATGGAGTATGAGAATGAGAACCACACCATTCATTTACCATCAATAACAGAGCACAAGACAGTATATACTTTTTTTACTAGGAAGGTCTACAATATGCGCGATTATCCATATAGGCCTAGCTATGATTATTTAGATTAAACATGTCATACAACCTACACTCACCGGCGCTTTTATCAGGTACACCATCCCATTCACGAAAATGGTTTGCTCCTACAGTGAGACATGTGGCCATGGCTCTATAAAGTAGGCAGACAGGCATTGAGGCATTCAGTTACAACAAAAAACATCCTGTGGTTCGATTGAATGTTAGAAGGGGCAAATCGTCAGTGTCAGGCGCTGGATCCAGTATCTCAGAAATGGCAGCCCTCCTTGCCTTTCACACATGACAGTGTCGACGGTTTACTGAGAATGGTTTGACAAACAAAACACATCCAGTCAGCAGCAGTCCTGTGGGCGAAAACAGCTGGTTGATGAGAGAGGTCGAAGGAGAATGGCAAGAATCGTGCAAGCTTACAG
Organism: Salvelinus fontinalis; assembly: GCF_029448725.1. NCBI lineage: Eukaryota > Metazoa > Chordata > Actinopteri > Salmoniformes > Salmonidae > Salvelinus > Salvelinus fontinalis. The sequence continues at coordinate 22,956,135 of NC_074695.1, forward strand.
GTGGGCCAACACCAGACAAATAACGACGCAGTACAACAGTGGTGTGCAGAACGGCATCTTGGAACGCACAACTCATCGATCCTTGTCCTGAATGGGCTATTGCAGCAGACGACTAGAAGAAGCGGCTACAGTGGGAACGCAATCAACAACACTGGACAATTGAGAAGTGGAAAAACATTGCCTAGTCTGTCGAATCTCGGTTCCTGTTGTGTCATGCTGATGGCAGAGTCAGGATTTGGCGTAAGCAGCATGAGTCCATGGACCCCTCCTGCCTTGTACAGGCTGGTGGCGGAGGTGTACTGGTGAAGGGAATCTTAATTGGTCCTATATTGTCACAGCAAAATAATCCTGCTGCAAAAGGATTTGAACGTTTAATCCATAATGTTACTTGATCGGTGGTTAGGCTATTAGCTGGCCAAAAGTAGGCTACATGAAAAGTGCAATACTGTTATAACCATGTGTTAGCATGGGTTTTCAGTGAATTTATGTCAATCGCAAAGCTCATCTGCATTTCAAGAAAATTCTCAGCAACAAAAGAATGATCAAATTAAAATTCCTGTAGAATTATCAAATTAAAATTCACTAAATATTATATTGTAACCTATAGCCTACAGTAGGTTATGTGCTTATTGTCGTATGTTTAAATACAAAGATGTAATGGCAAATATGACGATTTGATGAAGCATCACATTCTGATAGGCATTCCAAGAGCCCTTTAAATACACTGTAGCCCATTGTGACACAATGTGACGTTACATAATAAAAAAGAACATGATGTGACATCATGGGAATATTCCATTCACAGAGAGTAAAGGACTGAAATATCACAATACAACAACAAAAAACATCCTGTGGTTCGATCAGAAGGGAAACCCTTCAGGTAATGTAAAGGAACTTAAAAACAAATCTAACATTGATGTACAATACTGTTGTAATTTGTTATGGCATATTACATAGCCCAATAATAAGAGCAATACAGAAGAAAACATAGGATTGACCATAATATCATTTTGCACTGTTTAGGCGTGGTTTATTTCCGTCTAATATTATTTATGAATATAAAAGCATGTTTCCAAACAGAGTGTAGTAGCCTAAAGTGTAATGTTGGAGGTGGGCGTGTACGGTCTCGGCAAACGGAAATAGAGGGTGGAGTCGCCAGTCCAGGGTTGTACCAAATTCAATAGCAAATTTGGAGAAGGCAATACACAGCTAAAATTAGACGGTTATTCCTCTGGGAATAAGACCTAACTAAAGTTCCAGCTAAGGTCTTCTAAACAAGGAGGACTACCCTGTACGAGCCACAAAAGTTGGTATTATAGAGACTAGCACATGCTCCTCAGTACTCCATTGCCGTCATGCTGTACAACACGTTCTGAAACTCAGGATAAGTGGCAGTTCTGTTCGTAACGCTGGGATAAAGCTGTACAAACCCATACCACTGGATTCTATTGGATTCTATCCTCTGACCAGTGCTGTTGACAGGCGACTCGAAGGGTGAATAGCCGAGAAAATGTCTTTTTTAACCATACCATCCCAGGAGGGTCTTTTCACCAAGGTGAAGAAAGAGGGGTCATCCGGAGAAGGACGGCGTTATGACGAAGGACAGTGTAATTCGGATGAAGAATACGAAGACAGCGAGGAGACAAACGTGCGTCTCATCCCCAGGTGCTCTCCTATCCCAAGGAAACGCGGACGGTCCATCTATGATGAGACCGCAGAGTATCTGAAAATCAAGGATGCAATTCCCAGCAGGAGAGTGTCGTTTGCCGATACAACAGGTAGAGACCTAACCGACGTTAGGGAATTCATCCAATTTGATTCGGATGATGAGGATGATGCCAGGTGGGAAGAAGAGGAGGCAAAATACCGACCAAAAATCCGTGAACCGACCTACCGCATAAACCCGGAGTGGACCATTCCCACTGCGGCTGCCCTGACGAAAGCAGTGCACATTAATAAAGTAGAGGTGGAGAGTGTGTCACCTATTGAAGACGAGCCCTTGGCATTTATCGTGTTTATTCGAGTGCTTAATATTTCATTTAACAAAACTGTGTGCATTCGATCAACTATGGACAGCTGGTGCACCTACTTTGATTGTCCAGCAGATTATGTCCAGGGCGACGGCGAGACTGATAAATTTTCCTTCAAGCTCTCCTTCTGCCCACCGTATCTTCACCATGGGGCTCGCATTGAGTTTGTTGTCCGTTACGAAACTCCAGATGGCGATTACTGGGCGAACAACTCGCACATGAATTACGCGGTAACTCTTCTCGTGTCCTACGAAGACGATGCAGCACAAGCTAGCCCTTTTGATATGCTAGACCTTACAAGTATCCTGAAAACTGAAAGCAGTTACAGGTAAATTCCCTTGATCATCATCCAAGCATCCTATCAATCTGTTGACGTCAAACAAAATAGTCCTAGGCCTACTTACTGTAGTCTATGTACAGTAGGCCTATAGCCTAAACCTAAGGAATGCAAACATGGAAAGGAATGGAAGATAATAGCAAGCCTATAATAAGATGATAATACAATCTGCTATTACACTTTCACATTAATCACATTTGATAATAGTTTTGAGGGACTACTGTGATGCTACTACAGTGATGAAAGTTGTCTAAAGGGTTGTGAGGAAGTCAGGGTGAAAGGTCTCAGGACCACTTCTTCCAGGAACACTTGTTCTAGTGCACTGTAAAAATAGAAAGACTCAAAACACCATGATTGTGTGATGAAACCATGAAAAGTAGTGCATCTGTCCTGAGAGCTGTTGTTTGGAGGGTCTTTGAATGTAAACCCACCAGCGTGTACGTAAAGAGATTCTCCAGTACTTTTGTATTCTTTTTAGCCAGTAGGTCTGAAAGTACTGCTCACGAGCCAAAAGTGGCCCCGAGAATTGCGTACTACGTCACATATGAACAGATATGTGCACCACGTCATTGCTCTCTCGCTCACTCTGCTGTGTATGCATCTTGCTAGGTGTCACTGAAATGGCGAGCGGCTGAAGCTCATTGGCTAGAACTTGAATTGCTAGGGGTCTGGCGCATGTGAGGAAAAATGGTGCAGAACAGCTTCCAGAAAAAACATAGCTTTCAAACTAATTGAGGTAAACAGTGATTCTGCTCAGATATTGTGCATGTATGAACTACACATTGACACATCCAGCCCAAAGCGGTAGGTTAAAATAATATTTATTTATCGCCAATGTTCCGGAGCATGTCTTTAATAATAATTCATTCAACTCATTTTAATGATTTCTTAATTTCATTTTACCAATTAAAATAAGTAAATCATCCAACTTAATATCTTTCTCAAAATGTAAGTAGATTTATTTATGAGGATAAACGAAGATAGAGAACATTTAGTGATTGAACTAATTAGACGTCTGGTTTTAATCTCCTTGCACTTCCTATCTTGCCAAATCTTGGATTGTGGGTAATATTTTTTTTGTTGAACTTTATGATTCTTTTACACAATGTTGTATGCACGTTTAAAGAAAGAAAAGTATACTTATATATTAGTATTAAGCAGCTTTTTGTGTCATGAGGTGTAATGGATCATGATTAACTGATAACAAAACCATCAGACAAAATGACGATCAATAATGACACATCCCATTCCCACATTTCCAACTTTTAATGGTCGAAGCAAATCCAGTATCCTGCAATCCTTGCTTTAAAACCTCCAGCTACTGCTGGTGGATTGAGCACTGTGCTCAGCAGTGCCTGCCAAAATGGGATAAACTGGCAAATGATCAGATAACATTCATCAGTTAAAATGCTCCTGAAGAAGGTATCTAATTCTGCACTAGACAGGATGTGAAACATCATAATATTGTTTTGAAGCTTTAGAGAGAGGAAATGGCACCAAAAGAGAAGGGCTCTAATTCTGCACTAAGCAGAACTTGAAATACCAACATAGTGTTTTCCACCTTTTCTGGTAGTGCTCCCTGTCCTGGCAAGGTGTTGCACAACACTTGATTAAGTGGAGTTACAACACAGCCCATGTCATGTTTCAAAACATCTCAGGATGATGTGTCTCAATACACCTGGAAAGGTAAAGGGATACTTCGGGATTTTGTCAATAAAACCCTTCATCTACAATACTACAGAGGTAGTTTTGTGAGCCAATGCTAACTAGCATTAGACATATTGACTGGAAGTCTATGTATGTACTAGTATGCTAGCAGTTACCATAGACTTCCAGTCATTGCGCTAATGCTAGTTTACAATTGCACTAACACTGCACGCAGAGACAAAAATGGTATCCACAAGCTCATCTGACTGTGGGGAAGTAGATAAAGGACTTCATTGCCAGAATCCTGAAGTATCCCTTTAAGGTTTGTTCTCCTTTGAGTGAGTGGCTGCTCAGTTGCCACTAGTTTTGGGGTTACAAAGCACTTAATTTTAACAGAGTGGTTGGTTGCAGACAGTGACTCACGTTGCCATATAATTGGCCTACCCAGGGGCCTCCCGGGTGGCGCAGTGGTCTAGGGCACTGCATCGCAGTGCTAACTGCGCCACCAGAGTCTCTGGGTTCGTGCCCAGGCTCTGTCGCAGCCGGCCGCGACCGGGAGGTCCGTGGGGCGACGCACAATTGGCATAGCGTCGTCCGGGGTAGGGAGGGTTTGGCCGGTAGGGATATCCTTGTCTCATCGCGCTCCAGCGACTCCTGTGGCGGGCCGGGCGCAGTGCGCGCCAACCAAGGCCGCCAGGTACACGGTGTTTCCTCCGACACATTGGTGTGGCTGGCTTCGGGTTGGAGGCGCGCTGTGTTAAGAAGCAGTACGGCTGGTTGGGTTGTGCTTCGGAGGACGCATGGCTTTCGACCTTCGTCTCTCCCGAGCCCGTACGGGAGTTGTAGCGATGAGACAAGGTAGTAATTACTAGCGATTGGATACCACGAAAATTGGGGAGAAAATGGGATAAAAAAATAAATAAAATAAAAATAATAATAATAATTGGCCTACCCAACCAGTGCAGTTACGCAAAATCAGATTTGGTTTGCATCAGTGGTTTATGTGGGACAATCTCATAATATTTCAACCAGGTTATATTTTGTGATCCAGTCTCCAGTACATTGAAGGGGTGCGGAGATGGCAGACACATGCACACACACCCTCTCAGAATGCCAGCAATCCAGGGGTGTATGAGCTGTGAGGGGGATCGAAATAGCTTGTACAAGGCAGGTGTCACTTTCAGCCCCGCCGTTCTCTGACACTTACCCCTGACCTTTCAATGGAAAACCACAGTTGACATCAGCCCAATCCGGTTTCAATGGAATAGGTCATCTCTGAGGCTCCACCTGACTCCTCCCCTTATTGCTCCTTTTGGCCTTATTCCTCCAAAGCAATCTGATCGTCTGCAGGGCTCTCCTTTTCATTGACAGGATCATTTCATTTTCAGTGTAGGCTGATAGATAGGCTAGATGGATAGATAGGAAGTGTCCTTCTCTCATAAATGACCAATTGTCTAATTCACACCTCTATTCTTAAAATTATGGTTGTCGCACTTGTATTTGGCAGTCAATTGTGCATCACAGTGTATGCATCAACTGCCACCATGTGATCAATGGAAAACATCACCCCATCATTAAACCCCAAGGCATAATATAAAAACAGTGTATCTAGATTTCTGTAGTTTTCCACTGCCTCTCAACACTTGGCATCTGTCTGCAATGGCGGTTCGCCATTGAGAAGGATGGGAACATAGGCTACTGAGTTATTGTTTGGCATCTCACACTCACAAGCATGGAACACATGATGAAACTTGTGATCCTGCGTGTGAGTAGTCAGGAGGTTTGGGAGTCACCTCCCCCTGAAAACCCTTAAAAAGACTGTGGATTCCTGAGATATAGGATATAGATGGATCCAGTCACGTGGGTCTTCATTACTACTGTATGCAGCCTTGAGAGGAGAAAAGGTGGGACAAAGAAGTGGGGCAGTGAAAAAGGGTGGTTGGTGGGGGGCATGGAAAAGCCCACCTATTAATAAATGGGTTCTGTAGTTAACTAAACTGAAACCTTTTGAGTGAAATCTGCCATCCTATTTGGTTAGGGAAGTAAGTAAGTAGCCTTGTCTGAGCAACGGCTATAGGGCAGGATTCTATCTCCTATTTCTGTAGCTTTAGGCAGCTTGATATACAAGTACACCCCCTGGACAGGACGCTAGTCATAAAGAGAATCTCCAAAATAGCTTTCTTTATCAAGGTCATTAGGCCACAACATCAGTTACCAATACACTTGTAGCTGTTATTTTCCACTGCCTCTGCCAGTTGTTTTGTCACAATTTGTTATATGCAAAATCTTATTTCACTACCCCCTGACCCTGGAGACCCTTGCTAATATAAGGTTTTCTGCCAATGTCTCTAAATTGATTTTGACTAAATGGGATGAAGCTAATTTCAGAAGTGACTTTTCGGGGGCCTCCCGAGTAGCGCAGTGGTCTAAGGCACTCCATCGCAGTGCTAGCTGTGCCACTAGAGATTCTGGGTAAGAGTCCAGGCTCTGTCGCAGCCGGCCGCGACCAGGAAACCCATGGGATGGCGCACAATTGGCCCAATGTCGTCCGGTTTAAGGGTAGGGTTTGTCCGGCAGGGATGTCCTTGTCCCATCGCGCACTAGCGACTCCTGTGGCAGGCCGGGCGCAGTGCACGCTAACACGGTCGCAAGGTGCACAGTGTTTCCTCCGACACATTGGTGCGGCTGGCTTCCAGGTTAAGTGGGCATTGTGTCAAGAAGCTGTGTGGCTTGGTTGGGTTGTGTTTAGGAGGATGCACGGCTCTCGACCTTCGCCTCTCCCGAGTCCGTACGGCAGTTGCAGCGATGAGACGAGATTGTAACTACCAATTGGATACCACGAAATTGGGGAGAAAAAGGGGTAAAAAAAAGTGACGTTTCGTAGCAGGTTAGCAGAACTTACGCAGCAGGTTTGGATAATTAGGTTAAGATTAAGAAAATAGTTAGTTAGGGTTAACTAAAATGTGAAAATTCTCCCAGATGCGACTCGAACAAGCAACTTTTGACGTCACTTTGACATTAACTGCATCCCTTCTAGCCGCGATCCTCTAACTCATGTCAAACTCATTCCACGGAGGGCCAAGTGTCTGTGCGTTTTCACTTCATCTTTGTACTTGATTGAACAATTAAAGTCCCTAATTAGTAAGGAACTCCCCTCACCTGGTTGTCTAGGTCTTAATTAACACCCCTGCTCAAACTCTTCAGAGTTTGACAAGTGAATGGTAGGTAAAGGGAAAACGCGAAGATCAGGAGGAAGGCGTATCCACTCGCATTTCCAAGAGTGATCATGAGGTATATGTCTTGTGCTATAGTATAAGATTATCTTGGCTTCCATCTTGTACGCTATTACTCAACAAGTAGTGACCAACACTCCACTCCACTAATGTGTGAGATGTGAGAGTAAGGCTCTGTGAGAGTCATGCTTTCTGTAGGCCTACAGTGCATTCGGAAAATATTAAGACATTCTTCCACATTTTGTTACGTTTCAGCCTTATTCTTAAATTGATTAAATCGTTTTTTCCCTCATCAATCTACATACAATACCCCATGATGACAAAGCAAAAACATTTTTTTATAAATTTTTACAAATTTTAGCAAATTTCACATTTACGTAAGTATTCAGACCCTTTACTCAGTACTTTGTTGAAGCACCATTGGCAGTGATTACAGCCTCGAATCTTCTTGGGTATGACGCTACAAGCTTGGCACACCTGTATTGTGGGAGTTTCTCCCATTCTTCTCTGCAGATCCTCTCAAGCTCTGTCAGGTTGGATGGGGAGCGTTGCTGTACAGCTATTTTCAGGTCTCTCCAGAGATGTTCGATCGGGTTCAAGTTCAGGCTCTGGCTGGGCCACTCAAGGACATTCATATGACATTCACATTCACTCAAGGACATTCTGGCTGTCATATGCCTTTTACTTAGGAGTGACTTCCGTCTGGCCACGCTACTGTAAAGTTCTGATTGTTGGGAGTGATGCAGAGATGGTTGTCCTTCTGGAATGTTCTCCCATCTCCACAGAGGAACTCTGTCAGAATGACCAACGGGTTCTTGGTCACCTCCCTGACCAAGGCCCTTCTTCTAAACTTCTTCCATTTAAGAATTATGAAGGCCACTGTGTTCTTGGGGACCTTCAATGCTGCAGACATTTTTTGGTAGCCTCCCCAGATCTGTGACTTGATACAATCCTGTCTCGGAGCTCTACGGACAATTCCGACCTCATGGCTTGGTTTTTGCTCTGACGTGCACTGTCAACTGTGGGACCTTATATAGACAGGTGTGTGCCTTACCAAATAATGTCCAATCAATTGAATCTACTACAGGTGGACTCCAATCAGGTTATAGAAACATCTCAAGGATGATCAATGGAAACAGGGTGCACCTGAGGGTCTGAATACTTATCTAAATAAGGTATTCTGATTTTTATTGATGACACATTTGCAAAAAGTTCTAAAATACAGTTTTAACTTTGTCATTATGGGGCATTGTGTGTAGATTGATGAGGAAAAATATGTCTGTAACTTATCAAAATGTTGATTAAGGGAAGGGGTCTGAACACTTTCCGAATGCACTGTATGTTCTGTGTTCTTAAAAAGAGTAACATAAGATCATGCTGATCAAATGTATATTTACATTTATCTTTACAATAGGATCATGAGTATCTTCATTGCAGTGCCATTGGTTAACAGTCATGCTATGTCTTTGTTTTCAGTATGGAGGATTCTGACTACTTTGCACAGTTCCCAGAGAAGGGTGAAGGTAAAGCAGGACTGCTGCATATGAGTATCACACAGAGTTATTACAAAGTTGTAAAAGGATGAAACAAAAGAGAGAGAGTAAGGAGACATTTTTCTATCCTTATTTTGACTCTCGCTATATTCACTGTTTCAATCATACTGTTACCTCTCAGGCCAGTCCAATACATACAATGTACGTACAGAGTTTTACATGAAAGTGTACATTTAGAATAATGGGTAGTGTGATTAACTGTTGACCTTTGTTTTTGAAGATGAACCGGTGACTAAGCCAGTGCCAGACATGTTGATGCCCAGTCCTCAGTGTCCAGTCATTCTTCAACCAGAGCTTGACTTAGAGGTAACGGTGGAATAACTCATCAGTATTTCTTACCAGTTATCTTTGAACTTGTATTCATATATTTATACTACTTTCTCTATGTTGTACATTTCATCTTGGTACATTTAGGGATGACCCACTCTTGGGTTGTAAAAGTATAGAGAAGCACTTTGTGTACAGTTAAAGAAATTCAGTTTTCTTGAACTGTTCAGTCAATTCAGCACCTGGAAAAGTTCCATTGGATATGCACATCTTAGGCCTCATACGTGTTTGGAACAGTTGGTCATCGTCAGGATGAGGATTTAGTGGGGCACACACCATCAGAGGCATTGTTGTGATAACATGTTAGTACAATGTTGATACTAGTATAATGTCAGGGTTACCGTACAGTTACAGCAACTTAATATGAAGTATAAACCGGTAGATACAGTATAACAGAACTGCAGAAATTATTTGTAAGAATGGTCATAAATATGTGCATGCCTATTTCATCAGCTAATTGAATAGAATGGCAATATGGATATGAATGAATGTGGCACATAGCTAGCACAGCCATAGATGTATGAATCTGTAGTTAATGCCTTCCCCTCAGGAGATCGGCTGAAATCATAAACTTCACTGTAATTTCTATGCATTCTATCTCATTATTGAATCCCAGAGTGTGTTGGTTCGTGTTACAGTTGAAAGTTTCAGCTTAAATAACTAGACCTATGTTATTTTATTCAATTATGACTGAATCCTAACTTGAGAGCTGTACTTCCAGCTAAAACTTTCACATAAATCTCCCATTGACATCAATGCATGATTTTCAGCGAAACTGCAAATTTTTCGTTCATTAGGGCATAAAATAATTATATTAGAATTGTTCTTAATTTTGCATGCAACAACAAGTAGTGGCAAATATGTTCTGTTCCTAAATATGGGTGAATTGACTAATAAAGTGCAATAAATTTCAAACTAATATTTTTTTCTCCAATGACAATTCATTTCACAGCTCATTGAAGCTTCAGCCACAATTTAGGTAACGTGCACGCTGATGGCCACAAACTGCATGAGCTGTTTTTACTACTTGTATCATTTGTCTTTCAGTTCTTATTAGGGTTGAATAGTGGTAACCTGGTTACCAAGATTTACCGGAATTTACCACTCAAAACCACTCCCTTTTCCCAGGATAAATAACTGTGAGAAACCGATAAATTATAATCAAATCAAATTGTATTTGTCACATGCGCCGAATACAACAGGTGTAGATCTTACACTGAAATGCTTACTTACAAGCCCTTAACCAACAATGCAGTCTGGGTAGCCATTAGATTAGCTGTTCAGGAGTCTTATGGCTTGGGGGTAGAAGCTATTTAGGAGCCTCTTGGACCTAGACGTGGCGCTCCGGTAGTGCTTGCCGTGCTGTAGCAGAGAGACCAGTTTATAACTAGGGTGGCTGGAGTCTCTGACAATTTTTAGGGCCTTCCTCTGACACAGCCTGGTATAGAGGTCCTGGATGGCAGGAAGCTTGGCCCCGGTGATGTACTGGGCCGTACGCACTACCCTCTGTAGTGCCTTGCGGTCGGAGGCCGAGCAGTTGCCATACCAGGCAGTGATGCAACCCATCCGGATGCTCTCGATGGTGCAGCTGTAAAACCTTTTGAGGATCTGAGGACCCATGCCAAATCTTTTCAGTCTCCTGTGTGAGAATAGGTTTTGTCATGCCCTCTTCACGACTGTCTTGGTGTGCTTGGACCATGTTAGTTTGTTGGTGATGTAGACGCCAAGGAACTTGAAGCTCTCAACCTGTTCCACTACAGCCCCATCGATGTGAATGGGGGCGTGCTCAGTCCTCCTTTTCCAGTAGTCCACAATCATCTCTTTTGTCTTGATCACGTTGAGGGAGAGGTTGTTGTCCTTGCAACACACGGTCAGGTCTCTCACCTCCTCCCTATTGTTGTCAGTGATCAGGCCTACCATTGTTGTGTCATCAGCAAACTTAATGATGGTGTTGGAGTCGTGCCTGGCCGTGCAGTCATGAGTGAATAGAGAGTACAAGAGGGGACTGAGCACGCACCCCTGAGGGGGCCCCGTGTTGAGGATCAGCGTGGCAGATGTGTTGTTACCTACCCTTACCGCCCCCCTTACCACCTGGGGGCGGGCCCGTCAGGAAGTCCAGGATCCAGTTGCAGAGGGAGGTGTTTAGTCCTTAGCTTATTGATGAGCTTTGAGGGCACTATGGTGTTGAATGCTGAACTGTAGTCAATGAATAGCATTCTCACATAGGTGTTCCTTTTGTCCAGGTGGGAAAGGGCACTGTGGAGTGCAATAGAGGTTGCATCATCTGTGGATCTGTTGGTGCGGTATGCAAATTGGAGTGGGTCTAGGGTTTCTGGGACAATGGTGTTGATGTGAGCCATGACCAGCCTTTCAAAGCGTTTCATGGCTACAGATGTGCTACTGGTCGGTAGTCATTTAGGCAGGTTACCTTAGTGTTCTTGGGCACAGGGACTATGGTTGTCTGCTTGAAACATGTTGGTATTACAGAAAAATTATAAGAATGAATTTATAGCAACAGCATGGCGTGAAACTGTTAAACTGTTAAATTATATGCAATGCCTAAATCTGGCTACGGCCTCTGCATGATGAATCAACGCTTAGGGTCAGCTCATCATGGTAACTTTATTTATTGTGATAGGTAGGCCTACATTTCCTGCAGTATAGCCTATTTTACAGTAATATAAAGACAGAATGCGTGTCTAATTTACCCATCTCCATCTGGCATTGTTTTTTAATTGTAAAGATGATTATGTTTTTAATTGCAGCTCCAGAATTTAAAAGAGCCTTTCACTTGAATATTGTTGCTTTAAATCAGTGCACGAGGGAGCAGTCTCTCGCAGTCTTTCTCGCTCTCCATCAACTCCATTCATATTGCATCCAAATAGATAATTATGTTCTACATTGATATATACCCTATATATAGATGTCCTAGCCTACCTCTTTTAGGTAATACATTCAATGCAGTATTTGCATTATACACTGCTCAAAAAAATAAAGGGAACACTTAAACAACACAATGTAACTCCAAGTCAATCACACTTCTGTGAAATCAAACTGTCCACTTAGGAAGCAACACTGATTGACAATAAATTTCACATGCTGTTATGCAAATAACAATATTATAGACAAAAGGTGGAAATTATAGGCAATTAGCAAGACACCCCCAAAAAAGGAGTGATTCTGCAGGTGGTGACCACAGACCACTTCTCAGTTCCTATGCTTCCTGGCTGATGTTTTGGTCACTTTTGAATGCTGGCGGTGCTCTCACTCTAGTGGTAGCATGAGACGGAGTCTACAACCCACACAAGTGGCTCAGGTAGTGCAGTTCATCCAGGATGGCACATCAATGCGAGCTGTGGCAAAAAGGTTTGCTGTGTCTGTCAGCGTAGTGTCCAGAGCATGGAGGCGCTACCAGGAGACAGGCCAGTACATCAGGAGACGTGGAGGAGGCCGTAGGAGGGCAACAACCCAGCAGCAGGACCGCTACCTCCGCCTTTGTGCAAGGAGGTGCACTGCCAGAGCCCTGCAAAATGACCTCCAGCAGGCCACAAATGTACATGTGTCAGCATATGGTCTCACAAGGGGTCTGAGGATCTCATCTCGGTACCTAATGGCAGTCAGGCTACCTCTGGCGAGCACATGGAGGGCTGTGCGGCCCCACAAAGAAATGCCACCCCACACCATGACTGACCCATCGCCAAACCGGTCATGCTGGAGGATGTTGCAGGCAGCAGAACGTTCTCCACGGCGTCTCCAGACTCTGTCACGTCTGTCACATGTGTTCATGTGCTCAGTGTGAACCTGCTTTCATCTGTGAACAGCACAGGGCGCCAGTGGTGAATTTGCCAATCTTGGTGTTCTCTGGCAAATGCCAAACGTCCTGCACGGTGTTGGGCTGTAAGCACAACCCCCACCTGTGGACGTCGGGCCCTCATACCACCCTCATGGAGTCTGTTTCTGACCGTTTGAGCAGACACATGCACATTTGTGGCCTGCTGGAGGTCATTTTGCAGGGCGCTGGCAGTGCACCTCCTTGCACAAAGGCGGAGGTAGCGGTCCTGCTGCTGGGTTGTTGCCCTCCTACGGCCTCCTCCACGTCTCCTGATGTACTGGCCTGTCTCCTGGTAGCGCCTCCATTCTCTGGACACTACGCTGACAGACACAGCAAACCTTTTTGCCACAGCTCGCATTGATGTGCCATCCTGGATGAACTGCACTACCTGAGCCACTTGTGTGGGTTGTAGACTCCGTCTCATGCTACCACTAGAGTGAGAGCACCGCCAGCATTCAAAAGTGACCAAAACATCAGCCAGGAAGCATAGGAACTGAGAAGTGGTCTGTGGTCCCCACCTGCAGAATCACTCTTTTTTTGGGGGTGTCTTGCTAATTGCCTATAATTTCCACCTTTTGTCTATTCCATTTGCACAACAGCATGTGAAATGTATTGTCAATCAGTGTTGCTTCCTAAGTGGACAGTTTGATTTCACAGAAGTGTGATTGACTTGGAGTTACATTGTGTTGTTTAAGTGTTCCCTTTATTTTTTTGAGCAGTGTATTTAGCTAAATAATGATGGGTCATTCATGAGAAGCGTCTAACTTATAGCCTCTGTCTCTTGCGCAATATGCAAGCACCTGTGCCTCGCTGGCGTTTCCTTAAAAAAACGCTCCTTAGCTCTTGGAGTCCAATGCAGGAAAAGCTAGACTAGAATAGCTTGTTGGACATACAGTGGCACGAAACAGTATGTGAACCCTTTGGAATTATCTGAATTTCTGCATAAATTGGTCATAACATTAGATCGGATCTTCATCTAAGTCACAACAACAGACAAACACAGTCTGCTTAAACTAATAAGACACAAATTATTGTATTTTTCTTGTCTATATTGAATACATAGTTTAAACATTCACAGTGAAGTTGGAAAAAGTATGTAAACCCCTAGGCTAATGACTTCTCCATAAGCTAATTGGAGTCAGGAGTCAGCTAACCTGGAGTACAATCATTGAGACTAGATTGGAGATGTTGGTTAGAGGTGCCCTGCCCTATAAAAAACACTCACAAAATGTGAGTTTGCTATTCACAAGAAGCATTGCCTGATGTGAACCATGCCTCAACAAAAGAGATCTCAGAAGATCCCAGATTAAAAATTGTTGACTTGCATAAAGCTGTAAAGGGTTACCAAAGTATCTCTAAAAGTCTTGATGTTCATCAGTCCGCTGTAAGACAAATTGTCTATAAATGGAGAAAGTTCAGCACTGTTGCTACTCTCCCTAGGAGTGGCCGTCCTGCAAAGATGACTGCAAGAGCACAGCGCAGAATGCTCAATGAGGTTAAGAAGAATCCTAGTGTCAGCTAAAGACTTTAAGAAATCTCTGGAACATCCTAACATCTCTGTTGACGAGTCTACGATTCGTAAAACACTAAACAAGAATGGTGTTCATGGGAGGACACCACGGAAGAAGCCACTGCTGTCCAAAAAAAACGTTGCTGCACATCTGAAGTTCGCAAAAGAGCATCTGGATGTTCCACAGCGCTACTGGCAAAATATTCTGTGGACAGATGAAACTACAGCTGAGTTGTTTAGAAGGAACACACAACACTATGTGTGGAGAAAAAACGCACAGCACACCAACATCAAAATCTCATCCCAATTGTAAAGTATGGTGGAGGGAGCATCATGGTTTGGAGCTGCTTTGCTGCCGCAGGGCCTGGACAGCTTGCTATAATCGACGGAAAAATGAATTCCCAAGTTTATCAAGACATTTTGCAGGAGAATGCAAGGATTTCTGTCTGCTAATTGAAGCTCAACAGAAGTTGGGTGATGCAACAGGACAACAACCCAAAACACAGAAGTAAATCAACAACAGAATGACTTCAACAGAAGAAAATACGCCTTCTGGAGTGGCCCAGTCAGAGTCCTGAACTCAACCCGATTGAGATGCTGTGGCATGACCTCAAGAGAGCGGTTGACACCAGACATCCCAAGAATATTGCTGAACTGAAATAGTTTTGTAACTAGGAATGTTCCAAAATTCCTCCTGGCTGTTGTGCAGGTCTGATCTGCAACTACAGAAAACGTTTGGTTGAGGTTATTGTAGGGTCAACCAGTTATTAAAACCA
This sequence comes from Salvelinus fontinalis, assembly GCF_029448725.1. Taxonomy (NCBI): domain Eukaryota; kingdom Metazoa; phylum Chordata; class Actinopteri; order Salmoniformes; family Salmonidae; genus Salvelinus; species Salvelinus fontinalis. The sequence continues at coordinate 22,971,380 of NC_074695.1, forward strand.
AGGGTTCACATACTTTTCCCACCCTGCACTGTGAATGTTTTCACGGTGTGTTCAATAAAGACATGGAAACGTATAATTGTTTGTGTGTTATTAGTTTAAGCAGACTGTGTTTGTCTATTGTTGTGATTTAGATGAAGATGAAATTTATTGACCAATTTATGCAGAAGTCCAGGTAATTCCTCCTCTCATCCGAAGAGGAGGAGCATGGATTGAACCAAGGCGCAGCGTTTTGAAATGACATAATTTTAATTAAACAAGACGGGAAAACACGAAACGAAACCACTTGAAATAATTAACAAAACTAATGTAGACAAACCTGAACATACGAACTTACATAAAACACGAAGAACGCACAACAGGAAAAATGACTACATAAAACGAAGAACGCACGAAACAGTCCCGTATGGTGCAACAAACACTAACACAGGAGACAACCACCCACAACGAACACTGTGAAACAACCTACCTAAATATGACTCTCAATTAGAGGAAACGCCAAACACCTGCCTCTAATTGAGAGCCATACCAGGCAACCCTAAACCAACATAGAAACAGAAAACATAGAATGCCCACCCAAACTCACGTCCTGACCAACTAACACATACAACAAACTAACAGAAATAGGTCAGGAACGTGACACTGTTTCTTGCCACTACATTTTTTTTTGCATTTCTTATACCAATAGACTATTCCAAGAGGGACGCAAGCTCTTTTTTGCCGAACGTTAAATACAGCAGCCAATAGAACGGGTAGTTTGAAAGAAGAGCGAACGTGTGATGGCGGAAGGCTGTAGCAATTATTTATTCAGACCCATAACCATTCAATCTTCGTGAAGAGAAGTGAAAGCCTTCTGCATCTAATTCTAGTCCTATATTATTCAAGGATGTCATTAGAATGATGAAAATAAGGACAACGAAATGTATTAAATGTAACTGTTGAAAGTGAGGAAGGAATGAAGCAACAATAGAGAGAGAAAAAGGAGGTAGGCTAATAACATTAGGGGGAATGCTATGAAAGGTATATATAACTAATTATACAAATAAGCCCTATTATATTTTAAAATTAAAATTTAATTCTCTAGTCTATACTTCTAACTTTGTAGGCCAAATGTGCTCCCCCAGAATCACATGTTGTCTTCTGCTTTATCATGGTTTGAACGATGTTCGTAATTCCAGTCCATATAATACAGTATAATAGAGTACAGTAATGCAGTTCACACTCAAAAAGGACTAGCCTACTGGAGCTAGTTTAATTTATTTACCCAAGAGCGCATATAGCTAGCTACATCTATGGGCTTTTATGTTTTTCTGTCGCGCGTAATGTGCAGTAGCCAATATCATATATGTATTGGGTAATGGCACAATCATTTGGGATATTTTGGTCTCGGGCTCATTAAATGTCGTTAATGTCAGGCTCATTAAATGTATTTAATATATGGCTCATCAGGGTCAGGTAGCATTAGGTTTGAATTTTCAAAGCTGATGAAAGCTCTAATCAAATCCAGACATATTTACAGTTGAAGTCGGAAGTTGACATACACCTTAGCCAAATACATTTAAACTCAGTTTTTCACAATTCCTGACATTTAATCCTAGTAAAAATGCCCTATCTTAGGTCAGTTAGGATCACCACTTTATTTTAAGAATGTGAAATGTCAGAATAATAGTAGAGAAAGTTATTTATTTCAGCTTTTATTTCTTTCATCACATTCCCAGTGGGTCAGACGTTTACATACACTCAATTAGTATTTGGTAGCATTTCCTTTAAATTGTTTAACTTGGGTCAAACATTTTGGGTAGCCTTCCACAAGCTTCCCAAAAAAAGTTGGGTGAATTTTGGCCCATTCCTTCTGAACGAGCTGCTGTAACTGAGTCAGGTTTGTAGCCCTCCTTGCTCGCACATGCTTTTTCAGTTCTGCCCACAAATGTTCTATAGGTTTGAGGTCAGGGCTTTGTGATGGCCACTCCAATACCTTGACTTTGTTGTCCTTAAGCCATTTTGCCACAACTTTGGAAGTATGATTGGGGTCATTGTCCATTTGGAAGACCCATTTGCGACCAAGCTTTAACTTCCTGACTGATGTCTTGAGATGTTGCTTCAATATATCCACATCATTTTCCATCCCCATGAAGCCATATATTTGCACTTTTCGCACCAAAGTATGTTCATCTCTAGGTGACAGAACGCGTCTCCTTCCTGAGCGGTATGACGGCTGCATGGTCCCATGGTGTTTATACTTGTGTACTATTGTTTGTACAGATGAACGTTTTTATGAGGTCTTAGCTGATTTCTTTTGATTTTCCCATGATGTCAAACAAAGAGGCACTGAGTTTGAAGGTAGGCCTTGAAATACATCCACAGGTACACCTCCAATTGACTCAAATGATGTCAATTAGCCTATCAGAAGCTTCAAAAGCCATGACATAATTTTCTGGAATTTTCCAAGCTGTTTAAAGGCACAGTCAACTTAGTGTATGTAAACTTCTGAACATCTGGAATTGTGAAACATTGAATTATAAGTGAAATAATCTGTCTGTAAACAATTGTTGGAAAAATGACTTGTGTCATGCACAAAGTAGATGTCCTAACCGACTTGCCAAAACTATAGTTTGTTAACAAGAAATGTGTGGAGTGGTTGAAAAACGAGTCTTAATGACTCCAACGTAAGTGTATTTAAACTTCCGACTGCAACTATATATGCTTTATAATGCTTTTAATGACACTTCTGGATTTGGTGGGAAATATCAGGTTACCTGGAAGAAAAGTGATTTATTCTCGGGATGGAACATTTGTAAAATACCGGGAAATTTTTCAACCCTAGTTCTTATTCACCATGTGTGCATGATTTTGCATCAGAGTTTGAGTGTTTCATCATTAGCCACCTATTTCTCAATAACACAAATGGCTCAGTCATGACAGACGATCTTTCTGTAGCAGTAGCCATTCTATTGTAGTATAACAATAGCCTATCAGTGGAGGCTGCTGAGTGGATGACAGCTGATAATAATGGCTGGAATGGTATTGATGGAATGGTATCAAACACATTGTTTTAATGTGTTTGATATCATTCCATTCACTCCATTCCAGCCAAAAGACTCTGTTCCAATGTCTGTCCTCCCCTCAGCAGCTTCCAGCGTAGCCTACATACAATACATTTACTGATATTCTTCTAAAGAATATAAATCTAAGGGTATCATGCCTTAGTAATTTGTATTAACAAATGATCCATCGTCTTGGTATGGATGTTTCAACAAGTGTCATGTAAGTGTTTACTCAATCTAAAACATATGACGTCCATATGGTTTTATCTATACAGTCTGTATATGTGTGCGCGTGTTTCTTTAGAAGCCATATATGTAATGTTTCATCCTTATCATCCACTGTCCTCATAATGAACAATTGCCATATTTTAATGTCTTTAAGATCATTAGTAGTTTTGGGGGGGAGAGAGTTGCACAGTCTTCCATTGAGGGTAAGTGTAACTGTTAATTTGGTGCCATTTATTTTGGATGAACAGATAAACACAGATAATTATTTTGGTTGTTGATTGCTGTCAGTGTATTTTGTCTCCTACATAAATGCATGGGTCATGTAAACATACATTTGACCTTTTAAGATATGTCCTCCACAATGTTTTATAACATCAGCATGGATTCCAAACTTTCAGTATGCATTGAGTTGCTTTTCCTCTGTGGTGATATTAGTGTGCAACACAATTTGTAACTAGTCCCTGTGCCTCAAAGCTAGCCTGGTACCAGATCTACAGTATTTGTGCTGTATAGCTAACTCATAGATTCTTTGTCATGTCAAACAACAACCTTAGTAGTTGGCTGTACAGAACAAACAGATCTGGAACCATTCTACCCAAAAGCTCCCATGGTGGTCACTGTTATTTCTTTATTTTTGTGTTATTCCTACAGACTGCCGATGACATACCCAGTTCTCCTCTCCCAGCCAACCTAGACCTTCCATTAGCAGATGGAACACTGTCCAGTGCCACTGTATCCCTGGGTAAACAATCACCTCATGTGTTTTCCACATCCACAACACAAGCTAATGAAGTACTATCCAAACCTGTAGCATCTGAAGCCAACCAACTGACAACTGAATCAGAGCCTTCACAGGAACTGGACTGTGAATTACTAAAACTGGATTGTGAAATAGCCAAACTGGACTCTGAATTAGAAGAACATGTTCCACCACCACTCCACATCAGCATTGCTGAAGCATCAAATGGCAAGAAGGAGGAAAAGGGAGGAACCTTCCAGGTGGAGCCCAAAGATAGTAGTCACCCCACACCTATGCATGTTCCTTCACCTCTCCCCAGCAATATGGATGAAGTCTTAGATGGTGAGAAAGAGAAGGAGGAGGATAGTAGTCCCTCTACACACCTGCACATTCTAACACCACCTAATGTCAGCATTGCTGAAGCATCAGTTGACAAGAATGATGAAAAGGGAGGAGGAACATCCCAGGAAAAGCCCAAAGATAGTAGTTCTTCCACACCTCTGAGCTCATCTCCAACAACTCTCCACAGCAGCATGGCTGAAGCCTCAGATGTTGATGAGGAGGAAAGGGAGGAGGATGAGGGAGGAGCCTTCACTCTGAAACACACAGAACCACACTCCGAACTTGACCCACCTCACACGGAGATCCAAGCCAACATGCCTTCTTCACTGGAAGATGTTTTATATCAGAGTGTGCTTTCTGCAACACCAAATGTAGTGGTGGGGAAGTTGGTGGAGGAGGAGGATGTTGAGGAGGTGGAGAACGAGGTGCCGGAGCAGGGGTCAAAGGTGGAGGAGGATCCAAGGCAGGAAGCAGAGAAAGATGCAGAGGAGGAAAACGAGAAGTCCTTCAGAATTCAGGAGCCAAGCACCAGCTCCTCAAGTCGCCTAGAACATCCCTCAGATTCCACCCACTGTAAGCTCAGCAGAGCTGAGGAGGGTAGCAAATCCCAGATAAAGGTCTCCTCTGAGGCCTCCCCATCTCTCCCTGAAGAGTCTGATGATAAGCAGCTGACATCAATGGATGACCGCATGGCCAGAGAAGATGGAGTCCTGATGCTAGAGGCTGTTGGGCCCAAGCTAGAGAGCTTCCAGGCAGGTGGCGAAGTAGGTGTAGTTGTAGATGTAGTAGCCACCTGTCCGTGGCACCCTCCCATGGTGACCGTGACACACCTTGGGCCCACAGGAGAGGACAGAATGACCCTGAGTCTGGCCAGCCACACTGCTGAGCCGCCCAATGACGCCTCACAGACGTCCCCCCCTGTGTCTCACCAGCGCTTCAAGCGAGGGGTGGCAGCCGGCCTGAGCGAGCTGGCAGCTGTGCTCTCTGAGGACTCAGGCAGCTCTAAGCAGCAGGATGACATCACTGCTAGGGAACACACCTCTCCTGGGTTGGAGAGCCAGACACCTCTGGGAGTTCAGCGCAAAACCGTATATTTTGCAGTCACAGAGAACATCTCAGAGTCATCCATGACCATGACCCAAGATGGTACTAGCAGTTCAAATGAGGAAGATGCTACTACGGCTGACGAAGAGGAGGAGACTTTCCAGGTTTCCTCAGAAACAGGTCTACCAAGCAGATCATCAGAGGCTCATATCACCAAGCCCCTAAGCCCCCAGGCTGAACCGACCCTGGACAGGACACTGATCCCATCCATCGTGTTCCTGAGTGTGGCCATTGGTCTCGTCGTCGGGCTTCATGAACCCAGCACCTTCCTCTTCATGGGACTATTCCTTGTCTCCCTCTGTTTCTGAGGTGTTTTAAGGGGTTCCTCCTTTTAAAACGTGTGAAGTGACTTAACCCCATTTTAAGTGCCTTTTCATGTTACCAAACAATCTTGTATTATGAGCACAATTGGTTCTCGGTGTTTTATTTTAAATGTGTGCCTGTGGAAGTGTGTATATTTTTGTTTGTTTTCATAAGAGAAGGGATCTTGTTCGTTAAAAGTAGCGAGAAGTTAATTGGATTTCCAGTGTTCCATGCCAAGAGTTAAATAGTCAAAAAACTGTTTGAGTTTGTTAAAACATAACCATGCAATACTAAGGCCTAATTATGTTCTTAAAGGGTTTGCGTATGATTTTGTGTATAAAACATGGAAATCCAAAGAATTGTTGAGAAGTGTGACTGTCGGCTGTTTGGAATCAGAATGTATGTATGTTCTAGATTGGGCTGGGAGACTGAAACTGGTGAAGATTGTAGATAGTAAGGTAAACACAGGTTCCTTGGGTAAGGACAGTAGCTACAAGATAAAGTATGTTCATATGACTGCCTAATGCAAAATGTTGTCATTTGTGCTCTGAGAATTGCCAGTCCTCACATTTTAGAATAGTGGTGTGCTGTGGTAATCCTTTTACAGTGGTCTACTGTTGCTGCTATCAGATGGTAGTTCATGCAAGTTAAAGCCTACACAGTTTCACAATTTATCTAGCTACAAATCTAGATAGACAGAAATTAGACTGACTGAGTTTTAACAACTGTTCACTGTGATGATACCTGAAAGGATGTTTGAAGTGATTTATGTGTTTGCAGTGTGTATGTCTGTGTATGGTGTGTTATGGTTCCCATAAAATCAGATGAATAAACTATGTGCTGGTCTTTATTTCTATCTTTCTTTCTTTCTTTCTTTCTTTCGCTCTTTTCTAATTAATATGATTCTAAATACTGACACACAAAATCACACCTGTACTCATTTTGAGGTAAGCCATTTTCATCCACAGTCACAAGACAAATTACTAACTGATAAAAATCTACCACGCATAAAGTTATGTGACAAATGTTAAAGACACTTTTTGATATAGTATAAGACTATAGTTTAACAAACTTATGTTTTATCAGCCTCTAGCTCAGGGATCATGATCTAGATTCAGCCGTGGGCTGATTTTTCTTGAACGGATGGTCAAGTGGCCGAAACATAATTACAAATCATTTGTAGACTGCAAATTGACCGCAATTGAAGCCCAAATAGATATAAAATTGGACTAATTCATAATCATTTCAAACCTTGCTTACATTTGTATATGATCACATGCATGGGAATACTTGGGAATAGATTTCCTAAATTAAAATCACTTGGATTTCCTGGTGTTTTTACAGTGTTTTGTGTCCAACAGTGAAAATTCACAAGAAAAAATATTAATATAATGTTTTGCTCAGAATAATTGGGGAACAAGATAAAATCACCAGCGGGCAAAATTCAGTTGGGGTACCCTGCTCTAGCTGATTGGCCAGCTAAAACAGAGGGTGATCACAAAGTGTCTCAGGCCTGGATCAAATGGAAATATCCCTAGGCAACATGAGCTGCTGATATTACTGAAAAGGTCATGCATTGCAGTGAAGTCACGGTGTCATGCTACAGAGGCCAGAGACGCCATTATAAACTGAGATCAGTCTTTAAAGGTCGATAATTTGCCAGGGTAGCCCCCCAGCAAATGTTGTTGTTGTCTACACAGACAAAAGTGATGGCAGTCTTGTCCATTTTTGGCTTGTTAACATACAGTATTTTTGTATAGCTATAAAATATCTAACCTTTAAGATATTTTAATTGTAATAAAGAAACTCTTATAGAGGTGTTTTATAATCACTGTTGGGCCTTGTAACAGTTTCTATGACACATAGGTTGTTTAGTATTGATTATGGTCACAATGTATTTCCACTCCAAAGTCCTGATGTTTGATCTTTCACACATACAGTGCCTTCGAAAAGTATTCAGACCCCTTGACTATTTCCACATTTATGTTACATTAAAGCCTTATTCTAAAATGTATTAAATATTTTTCCCCCCTCATCAATCTACACACAATACCCCATAATGACAAAGAAAAAACTGTTTTTTAGACATGTTTGCACATTTATAAAATATAAAAAACTGAAATATTATATTTACATAAGTATTCAGACCCTTTACTCAGTACTTTGTTATAGCACCTTTGGCAGCGAATACAGCCAGGGAGTCTTCTTAGGTATGATGCCACAAGCTTGGCACACCTGTATTTGGGGAGTTTCTCCCATTCTTCTCTGCAGATCCTCTCAAGCTCTGTTAGGTTGGATGGGGAGTGTTGCTGCACAGCTATTTTCAGATCTCTCCAGAGATGTTCGATCGGGTTCAAGTCTGGGCTCTGGCTGGGCTACTCAAAGACATTCAGAGACTTATACTGAAGCCCCTCCTACACTGTCTTGGCTGTGTGCTTAGGGTTGTTGTCCTGTTGGAAGATGAACCTTCGGCCCAGTCTGAGGTCCTGAGCGCTCTGGAGTAGGTTTTCATCAAGAATCTCTCTGTACTTTGCTCCATTCATCTTTTTCTCGATCCTGACCAGTCTCCCAGTCCCTGCTGCTGAAAAACATCCCCACAGCATGATGCTGCCACCCATGCTTCACCGTAGGGATGGTGCCAGGTTTCCTCCAGACGTGACGCTTGGCATTCAGGCCAAAGAGTTCAATCTTGGTTTCATCAGACCAGATAATCTTGTTTCTCATAGTCTGAGAGTCTTTAGATGCCTTTTGGCAAACTCCAAAAAGTGTCTTCCATCTGGCCACTCTACCATAAACGCCTAATTGGTGGTGCTGCAGAGATGGTTGTCCTTCTGGAAGGTTCTCCCATCTCCACAGAGGAACTCTAGAGCTCTGTCAGAGTGACCATCGGGTTCTTGGTCCCCTCCCTGACCAAGGCCTTTCTCCCCCGATTTCTCAGTTTGACGGGCTGCAGAAATGTTTTGGTAGCCTTCCCCAGATCTGTGCCTCAACACAATCCTGTCTCTGAGCTCTACAGACAATTCCTTTGACCTCATGACTTGGTTTTTGCTCTAACATGCACTGTCACTGTGGGACCTTATATAGACAGGTGTAAGCCTTTCCAAATCATGTACAATCAATTGAATTTACCACAGGTGGACTCCAATCAAGTTGTAGAAACATCTCAAGGATGATCAATGGAAACAAGATGCACATGAGCTCAATTTCGAGCCTCATAGCAAAAGGTCTGAATTCTTATGAAAATAAGGTATTTCTGTTTTTTGTTTGTAATACATTTGCAAAAATTTCCAAAAAACAGTTTTCGCAATGTCATTAATTGTGAGTTGTGTGTAGATTACGAAGGATATTGTTTTATTTAATCAATTTTAGAATAAGGCTGTAACATAACAAAATGTGGAAAAAGTCAATGGGTCTGCATACTTTCCGAAGGCACCGTAAAAGGGAAAATCATGATTTGATAGGGATTAGCCCCCCATCCAAGAAATACCAAACATGCATTAATCATATTTTTCAGGTGTTTATATGATGTTGAATTTATCGTTTTTGTATTTCATATATTTAGTTATGACTCTGACGCTCTCTGTCTCTCTCTCTCTCTGACTCTATCGCTCTCTCTCTCTCTCCCCTACGAATAGAACCGACGAACTCCGCGAGTAGGCGAGCAGCATCCACACAAGCAGCCATTTAATTAATTGGGATTACTTTAAATACATTCATTTAAATACTCTACATTTTTTAGTTTGACCGTAATGCGATAGGAATTCCAATAATGATCATTTTCTATATGCCAAATCAAATGCGGTCCGCTATAATTAGGCAAATGCAATGTGGACCTTCACCTGACAACAAAAACAGACTGGCTACAAATGACGGGGTTAATAAATGCACAGCGTTCACTTCTAAATAATGAAAATAGAGATTGATCGAGGTTATTTTGAAGACGGATGGATGGAAATGCATAAACAAGGAGCGTCAAGACGTTCGTCAAGGGAAACTCGATATTTCACCGCTATGAAAATCTTAGATCTGACGATATAGAGGAAGATAGATTGTATTGCAGGCTACATAGAAGCTAGCCGCCTACGTGCTGTAACCTCTCCTAAATTGTCTTTAGACTCTATATTTACCTCCGACGTGACAATACATCCGAGGATCGTGCAAAGTACATGAAATGATGGACACGAAAATTGGACACACCTTTGTCTGTGTGAAACTTATGTTTAAGCGGCTCAGTGAATATTAGGCTACCTGTGGCCGAATTGTATCATCGCTCAGAGGACAGACATAGCCTATCTTGAGTGTGGTGGTTTCACTATTGACTGAAGAATGTGTTAATATCAGTGTCGCCTCTCTGACTGAGGTTTCCCGCATCTTTACAAATCCCAGAAATCGAAGGTAAGTTATTTCTGTATATGAATCAAATTACCAAATGGAACATGATGATCCACCTGTATATATCTCTTTCCCATGCTGGATGCTCACAGGGCATAAAACATATAAAAAGTAAACGCATTGATGAAGTGATTTGAGTTCATGCAGAAGTATGTTTTTTTATCAAAGCTAGTCATTAGTAGCAAGGCCTATGATTAAGATTGCATAAATCCACATTCTTATTTGGGATGAAAGCAGTATTGCAATAATTTTCCTTTTATTTAGGCCTCCCTGCAGACCCAGCTCCAACAACAGGTGCGTCCTTATCGTTATATGAGTTGCCTAGGCGCGGCGCTGTTCAGTGGCAGTGGTGCTGATAAATCTGCGATCAGTCCTTTGTTTTAGTTCGCGCTGGTGTGGCGCTGTCCATGGTGCTAAATGTTTGAGTGCTAGGCTCAACAATGAATTCCCGAAGGTCAGTTAGTTAGATTTCTTTATTGTACCTGCGGCTTCTACAATTAAGTTACAACATGTTTGGGTTACGGTATTCTAATGTGCAGAAAATAATCTCGTTTCCTCTTCAATGCCCTGCATGCAATGTAAACATTTTCTTGCTATATTGTTATTACGTTTAGGAATACATTGTTCATGGCCTATGTATTCAAATATTAGGGAATCGTTTATATTCTATGAAGTCAACAGGTTAATCAATCACTCTCAGATCTACTCATAGACCCACATCTGCTTCCCAACTCCTTTGTTCAGCTGTAGGCCCAAATGGTAACGTTATTTCCATTTTACAGTGTCTTATAAATCACAGACTACCAATTTTGAGTACCCTTTTTTGGCACAAACACTATTTTCACATTTAGAATGTGAATTAGTTGCTCTATTGCTGTCTGTCTTATTGTACCTGATTGATTGTTCTCTGCTCCATCCCCTATACACCCCCATGCATGCACTCAAACACCTACACTCCTGAACAAAGTATGTGAGCTGTTGTATCTTAGCAACGGGCAAGGTAATTACTGAGAGAGCCAAGGAGCTGGCATGCTGGAGAACTGTTGATTTGATCCCAGCAATAGAAAGACAGGAAGGTGGAGATATCCTCACTGTTGCCCAACACACGTTTCTGGAAGCCATGTTTTAGTTATCTTTGTTGTTTTTATGGATCCGAATCGGTCTGACAAAGGTATGAGCCAAGGCTGCCTGTTTTACAGATGATTGCTCTCTGGTAAATGTATAAATATGTTAGCTATGTCCTCCTGGAGTTAGTGTCAATGCACTGTCTTCTGTTTCTTTGTTCACAGGTGCTAAATGTAATGGAGACAAATGAGCCTGTTATGTAGAATGGATCCTCACATATCCCTGTAAGAGGCGGGACAAAGGGAGGAAACCCCAGGACGGACGATAGGAGTGCTGCTGTGCCAAAGGCGGAAGAGTGGCGTCGGTCCGAGAGAGAGAGAGAGAGAGAGAGAGAGAGGGGGGGGGGTAGAATCACCCTAGTACCCCTACCCCTAGAATCATAGAGTTGAAGGCATGTCTAACCAGACCCAGATCTTTGGCATTGATGGCCCAGGGAGCCTGCTGGCAGTGTTGGCCTCACAGAGGGCCAGTAGCATTAGCAGCACCAGCAGCAGTGAAGGAATCTCAGCTGCGGCCGTGTCCACCTATGTCAAGTTGGTGTTCCTGGGCCTGATCCTCTGTGTCAGCCTAGCAGGCAACCTGCTGGTGTCTCTGCTGGTCCTCCGAGAACGGGCCCTTCACAAGGCCCCCTATTTCTTCCTGCTGGACCTTTGCCTAGCTGATGTTATCCGTTCTGCTGCCTGCTTCCCCTTCGTCCTGGTGTCTGTCCACAACAGCTCGGCATGGACCTACAGCTCCTTCAGCTGCAAGCTGGTGGCCTTCCTAGCTGTGCTCTTCTGTTTTCACGCTGCCTTCATGCTGTTCTGTGTGGCTGTGACCCGCTACCTGGCCATCGCCCACCACCGCTTCTACACCAAACGCATGACTGTCTGGACTTGCGCTGCCATCATCTGTATGGTCTGGACTTTGGCCATTGCCATGGCGTCTCCGCCTGTCTTTGACGTTGGGACGTACAAGTTCATTCAAGACGAGGACCAGTGCATTTTCGAGCATCGCTACCTTAAGACCAATGACACTCTGGGCTTCATGCTCATGCTGGCCGTCGTGGTCCTGGCCACTCACGGTTTCTACACCAAACTCCTGCTGTTTGAATACAAGCACCGCAAGATGAAGCCTGTCCAGCTAATGCCGGCCATCAGCCAGAACTGGACCTTCCACGGCCCGGGTGCCACGGGTCAGGCAGCAGCCAACTGGATCGCAGGCTTTGGCCGAGGCCCAATGCCCCCCACCCTACTGGGCATCAGGCAGACTTTGCACAACCAGCAGCACCGGCGCCTGCTTGGCATGGAGGAGGTCAGATCGGAGAGGAGGCTAGGCAGGATGTTCTACATCATCACCCTGCTCTTCCTGGTACTCTGGGCTCCTTACATAGTGGCCTGTTTCTGGAGGGTGTTTGTCAAGTCCTGCTCCATCCCTCACAGGTACCTCTCCATCACAGTGTGGATGAGCTTCGCCCAAGCAGGAGTCAACCCTATCTTCTGCCTCCTGCTCAATGAGGACTTGAGGAAAGTGCTGAGGGCCCACCTGCCCACCTACAGCAGGACTAGACAACACCAACAGCTGCACCGCCATGAGCTGTTTGTGTTCACCATCACATGATGCACTACTATATCATGTGATGGGGTGGGATTGGGGTGTTTTGTTTATATCATACAGAAATGCCATCTGCCCTTTTTTTGTAAAGAGAATGTTTATCAGACGCTACTATTTTTGCAAATGTATTATGACTTTGTTTCATATGTAATGTGCAGATGATGTGTGTGTGGACACGTGCAGTATGAGAAGCAGGTTTGTAGTAATACTTAGTAATGAACATTCTCAGATTCTCATTAACATGTTAAAACTGATTTTCTTTAGTTCAATAGAGGGGATTGCAACGGCACCATAAATAGCAGGATATACTGTGTACAAAACATTAGGAACTCTTTCCTAAAATTGAGTTGCACTCCCCCATATTACCCTCAGAACAGCTTCAATTTGTCAGGGCATGGACTGCAAGGTGTCGAAAGTGTTCCACCGGTATGCTGGCCAATGCTTTCCACAGTTGTGTCAAGCTGGCTAGATGTCCTTTGGGTGGTGGACCATTCTTGATACACACGGGAATCTGTTGACCATTAAAAAAAAACAGCAGCGTTGCAGTTCCTGACACACAAGAACTGAACACACAAGAAGTATGGTAGTAAGTGCGCCTGGCACTTACTACCATACCCCGTTCAAAGGCACTTCATCCCCCCCCCCCCCCCCCCCCCCCCCCCCCCCCTCTGAATGGCACACATACACAATTGAGGTCTCAATTGTCTCAAGGCTCGAAAATCCTTCTTTAACTTGTCTCCTCCACTTCATCTACATTGATTGAAGAGGATTTAACAAGTGATATGAATAAGGGATCATAGCTTTCACCTGGATTCACCTAGTCAGTCTAGGAAAACCTGCTCTTTCCATTATATAATGTTTTGTACACTCAGTGTAGGTTATGATCAACTGCAGTCTAAACTGGAAAGAATCTAAATGTGCATTGTAACAAGATCCATATGATTTTGTAGTTTATTTTACCATCTGGGAATGTTTGAAATTCAGTGTTAATTATTTCTTTAAACCTTTACAGGATCGGCGGGTCCCCCGTGGGACGGTTGAGCTAATGTAGGCTAATGCAATTAGCATAAGGTTGTAAGTAACAAGATTATTTCCCAGGACATAGACATATCTGATATTGGCAGAAAGTTTAAATTCTTGTTAATCTAACTGCACTGTCCAATTTACAGTAGCTATTACAGTGAAAGAATACCATGCTATTGTTTGAGGAGAGTACACAGTTATGAACTTGAAAATGTATTAATAAACCAATTAGGCACATTTGGGCAGTCTCGATACAAAATTTCTAAAATAAATGCAATGGTTCATTGGATCAGTCTAAAACTTTGCACATACACTGCTGCCGTCTAGTGGCTAAAATCTAAATTGCAGATGGGCTGGAATAATACATTAAGGCCTGTCTCTCGCATTTAAAAACAATGGTACAAACAAAATACAAAAAAAGCATGTTTTTTTCTTTGTATTATCTTTTACCCGATCTAATGTGTTATATTCTCCTACATTAATTTCACATTTCCACAAACTTCAAAGTGTTTCCTTTCAAAAAGTATCGAGAATATGCATATCCTTGCTTCAGGTCCTGAGCTACAGGCAGTTAGATTTGGGTATGTCATTTTAGGTGAAAATTGGTGGGAGGGAAAGGGGCGGATCCTTATTAAATGTCTGAACATTCCCTTGTTCAAGGAGACAGCATTTCTAAATGCAGAGAACAAAATAACATTCCAACATCAAGTGTCATTTTTCATGGTTCCCAGATTGAAGTTAAAAAATCATGTTCGGACATGAAAAAACAAACTGAGAAGTGAACTGGGGTTGAAATTTGAGGGCCTGGCATTCTTTTGTAATATATTCTCTTGTACAGCATTTGAAGTGGCAGTTGTTTTTCCACTCACCAATAAAGTCTACTTTTGATGCATTTTGATCTGGCTTCTGAGTGCTGACTTCAAGTTTCAATAGGACCCATATCCTTAGCAATCAAAGAAAGAAAAACAACTTGAGATCAACATTCAGTGGGTATAATAAAATATTAATTTAGCTAGTTTTACTCTTAAAAATAAAAAGGAATTTTATTTACAGAAAGATCTGGACCAAGATGAGTAGCATGCTCAATATACAGTGTAGCTTTGGCAACTGAATGCAACTGAATGACATCGTTCATGGAATGTCTGGTCAAATTACATGACTGGAACTCACACTGGGAAGAGTTCTGACAATTCCATCAGTCTATGGCTGTATTCTGATTCTCTACACTTATCCAGAATTGTGCACTCATTCACTCCCCCTCTTGCATTTAAAAACATTGGATTGATCTAAGCATGGCTGGAGGGAGTTTTCTCCATATTACTGACACCATGAGGGGGAGCGTACTAGTGTACACTTCCGGAGAAGGGTAGAGAATTGGAATAAGGCCGTTGTAACATATTGCAACCTCAATGAGGGGCAGTAGCTCCATCCACCAATGACTGAGGCCTCATACAGTGAGTGACGGGCCTACAGCGTGTAATTGATGCCTTGCCCCCCTATTGCAACCCAGGCACAACAAAGCACTTTCCAAACTCTATCAATGGCTCCTGTTCCTAAGAAGCCGTAGAACACACCTTTTTAACTTTCACATATGCCAGTGTTGTACAACACATGATTACATGAAAAGGAAGAGTAGTTATTCAGCATGTATGCATTGCTATATACACACTACCGTTCAAAAGTTTGGAGTCACTTAGAAACGTCCTTGTTTTTGAAAGAATTGCACATTTTGTCCAATAAAACTAGTCTAAAGAAGGCCAGTTATGGCTTCTTTATTCAGCCCAACCGTTTTCAGCTGTGCTAACATAATTGCAAAAGGGTTTTCTAATGATCAATTAGCCTTTTAAAATGATAAACTTGGATTAGCGAACACAACGTGTCATTGGAACACAGGAGTGATGGTTGCTGATAATGGGCCTCTGTAGATTTTCATTATTATTATAATTTTTTATCTGCCGTTTCCAGCTACAATAGTCATTTACAGCATCTACACTGTATTTCTGATCAATTTGATGTTATTTAATGGACAAAAAAGTGATTTTATTTAAAAAACAAGAACATTTCTAAGTGACCTCAAACTTTTGAACGGTAGTGTACATTCAATGAGATCGGATAGCAAAAAAATTGGATTTGAGTGTCGTATACTAAAACCAAATAACTAACAAAAAAAAACAAAAAAACATGTAAGAAACAAATAAAAAAACATGATGCCCCAAACACTAATGAATAGTTTATGATCATATAGGGCAAAATATTCACAGACACCATAGTATACATTTAAAATGACAGAAATAAAGTTGAATTGTCATGATGACAATCCTGGAAAAGTAAAATGTATGAATTTGTCCTTGCTGCAACCCTAAAACAAGTACCCCTAAAACAAGTACCCCCTGCAATTGTCTGTCCCACACTTGCACTCCATGCGCACTCGCTTTTTGGGTGATCCAATCATGAGAGGATCCTTTTTGGGTGATCCAATCATGAGAGGATCCTTTTTGGGTGATCCAATCATGAGAGGATCCTTTTTGGGTGACCCAATCATGAGAGGATCCTTTTTGGGTGACCCAATCATGAGAGGATCCTTTTTGGGTGACCCAATCATGAGAGGATCCTTTTTGGGTGATCCAGTCATGTGAACCTTCTTGGGTGATCCAGTCACGAGAGAAGCCTTTTTTGGTGATCTAGTCATGCTGAAATTGGAGTCCATCTTTGTACTCTCCACATCTATTGGATCAACTAGAAAGGGAACGGAAAACAGACCAAACGATAGATTGTGTTATCTTGAAACAGGTTGCTCTATGATCTAAATGGGTGGTCCTTAGTCTTACCCTGTCCTTTCCATCTGCTCTATATCAGGCATATGAATTCCTACTCCATTTTGTAACCTCTCGAAAATGCAGTTCTTTACTGTATTTCCATATCATTAATTTCAGTGATCTTAGGATCTGTGGAGATATATCAGATGAAACCTACTCTGCATATTGTAGTCGAAGGTGAGCTCCTCCCCAGCGCTGATACCACGGTTTGAGAAGAAAGCCAGGCGTGGCAGTCGCTCATCCAGGTTGTCTATGAATACGTTATACACCTGCAGGTTAGGGTTGCACTGTAGGATAGAGGTAGGAAAGGTGAAGCCCATTTTTATTTTAGGACACTCAAACATTGCCTTATCACAGAGAAATTCCAATGTAGCCTATGTACTTGTGCCTACAAACTGCAATAAATGAACTTGAACTACTCACACTGTGGTTGACAAAGTGGGATACATTTCCATAGTGAGCAGCATCAATGGTGTACTCATCCTCCACATAGTCCAGGTCAAACAGGTACGTTGCTCCCTGTCTGTCATAGACCTGACCCCGCCTCTCTGCCTCCTCTGTAGTGATGATCTGGATGGAACACAGCACAGCCAATCACAAGAGAGAACCACCATCTACTATAACACAGCCAGGAAACACCAAGTCCTGCATGAGAGGAAATCCACGAGTTAGTATGTTGATGTTCGCTTGTCAAATGTTACAGCTGCTGGTGATAATAGAAACCGAGCACCAAATATGTGGTCTCTATAATCAAAGTTATTTTTTACCTCTCCAACATACTCCATGACGAATGAATGCCTTCTGACACGCTCAGAGGTCCGTACTCCCCACCCCCGCCCGTTGTCTGTTTTGAAGATGCAGAGGGTATGCTGGATTCCTCTCTGTACCACTCTGTTGGGGCAGTCTGGTCCACAGCGACACATATTGTTGCACTCATAGATGGGCTCCCCAGGCTTAACCTTCACCTGCCCACACTCGTTGTAGGCAAAGCCATGTCCCAATACTCCTGGGCAGCAACCACCCACAGGGTTCTCCAAACAGTTGGTGCACTCGCACCCCACTGCCATTGTCGTCATCGAAATGCCCTCACCCACCTAGGAGAAAAGCTTTGATTTCTATATACACTATCGGGCAAAAGTTTAACACCTACTCATTCAAGGGTTTTTATTTAAAACTATTTTCTATATTATAGAATAATAGTGAAGACATTTAAACTATGAAATAACACATATGGAATCATGTAGTAACCAAAAAGTGTAAAAATCTAAATATATTTTAGATTCTTCGCCTTGATGACAGCTTTGCACACTCTTGGCATTCTCTCAAAAAGCTTCACCTGGAATGCATTTCCAACAGTCTTGAAGGAGTTCCCACATATGCTGAGCACTTGTTGGCTGATTTTGGTTCACTCCGCGGTCCAACTAATCTCAAACCATCTCAATTAAGTTCAGGATGGGGGATTGTGGAGGTCGGGTCATCTGATACAGCACGCCATCCCTTTCCTTCTTGGCCAAATAGCCCTTACACAGCCTGGAGGTGTGTTGGGTCATTGTCCTGTTGAAAAACAAATGATAGTGGGACTAAGTGCAAACCAGATGGGATTGCATATCGCTGCAGAATGCTGTGGTAGCCATGCTGGTTAAGAGTGCCTTGAATTCTAAATAAATCACAGACAGTGTCACCAGCAAAGCACCCCCACACAATCACACCTCCATGCTTCACGGTGGGAACTACACATGCGGAGATCATCCGTTCACCCACACCGCGTCTCACAAAGACATGTCAGTTGGAATCAAAAATCTCAAATTTGGACTCCAGACCAAAGAACAACATTTCCACCAGTCTAATGTCCATTGCTCATGTTTGTTGGCCCAAGCATGTCTCCTCTTCTTATTGGTGTCCTTTAGTAGTGGTTTCTTTGCAGCAATTTGACCATGAAGGCCTGATTCACACTGTCTCCTCTGAACAGTTGATGTTGGATGTGTCTGTTACTTGAAATCTGTGAAGCATTTATTTGGGCTGCAATTTCTGAGGCTGGTAACTAATGAACTTATCCTCTGCAGCAGAAGTAACTCTGGGTCTTCTTTTCCTGTGGCGATCCTCATGAGAGCCAGTTTCATCACAGTGCTTGATGTTTTCTGCGACTGCACATGAAGAAACTTTCAAAGTTCTTGACATTTTCCCGGATTGACTGACCTTCATGTCTTAAAGTAATGATGGACTGTCATTTCTCTTTGCTTATTTGAGCTGTTCTTGCCATAAGAGCTGTTCTTGTTCTTGCCATCTTTTACCAAATAAGGCTATCTTCTGTATACCTTGTCACAACACAACTGATTGGCTCAAAAGCATTAAGAAGGAAAGAAAATCCACAAATTAACTTTTAAGAAAGCACACCTGTTAATTGAAATCCATTCCACGTGACTACCTCATGAAGCTGGTTGAGAGAATGCCAAGAGTGTGCAAAGCTGTCATCAAGGCAAATGGGGGCTATTTAAAGAATCTCAAATATAAACCCTTTTTTGGTTACTACATGATTCCATATGTGTTATTGCATAGTTTTTCTATGTTATTCTACATAGTATTCTACAATGTAGAAAATAGTAAAAATAAATTAAAACCCTTGAATGAGTAGGTGTTTTAAAACTTTTGACCGGTAGCGTACATTTTTATATTTGTACTGTATTGCTGATGCATAATACCGCAGGGATAAAGAGGGCGACATCACTACAGTTGAAACATGTCATTGATACAAAGTACTGGTGATATACAAGCCTTTGCACACCTTGTAGTTGTTGATGTAGGTGAAGTTATTAGGAGGGCCCTCCAGGTCCACACGGTTGCGGACCAGGATGCGTTTGGTGAGGCATCCGACACTGTTGTTTTTTTTTTTTTTTTTTTTGGGGGGGGGTGGGGGGGGGGGGGGGGGGGGGTGGGGGTGGATCAGCTTAATATTGCGGAAAGAATGTTGCTTCCAATGTAATTGTCGGCATCATTTCCAATCCCCCATACTTTTTGGGGTAAATATATATATCCATTCACGTATGCATACATATACACATATATACATACACATACCTACATAAACATACATACTTTTTTTAAAGAGTATACCTTTATTATTATTCCCCGCAAACCCTACCACCGATCCCCCAATTGGAGTAAACTGATAAACATTTCTGTTTTTACCTTCAATTTATACATCTTATACACATTTTACAGACACAGTCTACTTTATAATAGTTCTCTCTTGTTTGTTCTTAGTCCTTCCTCTATTTATGTTGTCCATCCAGTTTGATTTCCACTTGTAACTG
Source organism: Salvelinus fontinalis (assembly GCF_029448725.1). NCBI lineage: Eukaryota > Metazoa > Chordata > Actinopteri > Salmoniformes > Salmonidae > Salvelinus > Salvelinus fontinalis. The sequence goes on from NC_074695.1 coordinate 22,991,397, forward strand.
TGCTATTTCACAATACCTCCGCACCTATACACATTTCACAGATCCCGTATGCCCTACATTGTTTATCTTGTTATTAGTCCCACCCTTCAGCTCCACTCAACCTTTCCCATCTATCTTCCAACATCATCCATTTCGGATTTTTATTTGCCATATATTTTTCAACTGTGCTATGATGCTTCACAAAAGATTTGAATCTTCCTATTCTCATAGCTTCCACGGATTGTAAATTAAAACTACAATTTTTTTCTAAAATAATTATTATATTATTGATTGATTGACTATGGCTTTTCAAATCCCCCAGTATTGCTATCTGTAGCGTTAGTTCTACGCAAATGTTGCAATTCTTCAACCATTCCTGGACCTGTGACCAAAAACGAGCTACATGCGGACAATACCAAAATAAATGGTCTAATGACTCTGCCTCCTCACAGCAGAATCTACAGAGCTGAGAAGATTGTATCCCCCATATATATAACATTCTATTAGTTGCAAAAATTTTGTACAATAATTTAAATTGAAAAATTAGAAGTTTTGAATCCGGCGTTGTTTTGCGTATCAATTCATAAACCATGTGCCATGGAATGGGTACATCGAAAATCTCTTCCCAACTATTTTGCAATTTATATGGCACAGCTGTAAGTTTTTTGGTCCTTAAATGAAATTGGTATATGTTTTTATTTATCACACTTTTTTTAACCATTTATGTTCTTTAATATAAGGCCGACATACAAGTTCCTTACTTTTATCCCCTTCCACCTGCCTCTTCCATTTTTGTGGTAATGCTGCAATTAATTGGTTGTAATTTTGGGTAGAGCAGACATTTCCATATGTCTGTGTTAGCTGCATGTGTGACATTACTCCACCAGTCCTATTTATGATATCATTCACAAAAATTATACCTTTTTTAAACATTTCTTCGATAAATACAGTTTTTTTTATCAATTACTATATTTGAATTTAACCACAGATTTGTTGTACTATTTGTTCCGTCCTTTCAGGTGGATTAAACTGAAATTGCAACCAACTTTCTAAGGCTTGTTTAAAAAATAAAGATATTTTGGAGATTATTTCCTTTTCAAGCAACCGAAAGTGAGCAGGTGTAATCTGAATAAAGGGAAAAAGGCCCTTCTTGAACATAGGATGAGACATTCGTACCAATCTACTAGAGAACCAGTTTGGATTTAAGTATAACTTTTGTTTGACTGATGCCTTTAGTGAGAGGTCTAATGCTTTAATATTTAATAATTTCTGCCCTCCGAATTCATATTCGTTATATAAATAGGCCCTTTTAATTTTATCTGGCTTGCCGTTCCAAATAAAATTGAATATTTTTTGTTCATATAATTTAAAAAGCAGGTCACTAGGTGTAGGCAAAACATAAGCAAATAAGTAAACTGTGATATGATTAAAGAGTTAATCAGGGTGATTTTCACACAAATAGACAGGTATTTTCCTTTCCGTGGTAGCAAGATCTTATCTATTTTTGCTAACTTTCTATAAAAATTTATTGGAGTGAGATCATTTCTTTCTTTTGGGATTTGTATACCGAGTATGTCCACATCACCGTCAGACCATTTAATTGGTAAACTACATGGCAATGTAAAATGTGTATTTTTTAGTGATCCAATACGTAATTTGGTACATTTATCATAATTTGGTTTTAATCCAGAGAGGATAGCAAATGTATCTAGATCCTCTAAGAGGCCGTGGAGAGATTCTAGTTGTGGTTTTAAAAGAAAACATGAATCATCAGCGTACAATGACACCTTAGTTTTTAGGCCCTGGATTTCTAATCCCTTAATATTAATGTTTGATCTAATTTTAACAGCTAACATTTCGATGGCAATAATAAATAGATATGCCGATAGTGGACAACCTTGTTTTACTCTAGATAGTTTAAAACTTTCTGAGATGTAGCCATTATTTACTATTTTACACCTAGGGTTACTATACATAATTTTTACCCATTTTATAAGAGATTCCCCAAAATTGAAATATTCTAGGCATTTATATATAAACTCCAGTCGTACTTTATCAAAAGCCTTTTCAAAATCAGCTATGAAAACCAGGCCTGGTGTCCCCGATATTTCATAGTGTTCTATTGTTTCCAGTACTTGCCTTATATTATCTCCAATGTATCGTCCATGTAAAAAACCTGTCTGATTAGGATGAATAATATCTGACAAAACTTTTTTTATTCTATGCGCCAAGCATTTTGCTAGGATTTTTGCATCACAACACTGAAGTGTAAGAGGTCTCCAATTTTTTAAATGGACTGAATCTTTATATATACCACTTGGGTCCTGTTTCAGTAATAATGATATCACACCTTCTTGTTGCGTGTCTGATAATCTATCATTTATATAGGAGTGGTTAAAACAAGCTAATAATGGTCCTTTGAGTATATAATTTTTTTTTTTTGTATACTTCCACTGGTATGCCATCCAGTCCTGGAGTTTTCCCATCCTTAAAGTCCCCAATTGCATCAAGTAGTTCCTCCTCTGTAATTAAGCCTTCACATGAGTCTTTCTGTACAGATGTTAATTTTACATTATTATTAGGGAAAAAATCCATACAATTAGTTTCAGTTAGTGGAGATGGAGGAACTGAAACGAAAATATATTCTTAAAGTACTTTACTTCCTCTTTCAAAATATCATTTGGTGAATCATGCGTGACTCCATCATTTGTAACAAGTTAATACATTTTTTTTGGTAGCATTTCTATATTGAAGATTGAAAAATAATTTGGTGCATTTTTCCCCATATTCCATCCAGTTCGCTTTATTTTTGTAATATATTACACTGGATCTTTCTTGAATAAGGTCCTCCATTTCTTTTTGTTTTTCCTCTAACTTATTCTGTGCCTCTATGGTACCGTTTTTATTGTTATCTAACTGTACTGTTAGTCCTTCAATTTCCTTTGTTAATATGGACTCTTTTGATCGAAATTGCTTTTGTTTTATAGATGAGTACTGAATTGCATGGCCTCTAAAGGCACACTTAAAAGTGTCCCATACAATATGGGGATCTGCTGTACCTTTGTTATGTCAAAAAAAGTCAGTTATAAATTCTTCTGTCCTAGTTCTAAACAATTTATCATCTAGTAGGCTTTGATTAAATTTCCAATATCCTCGCCCACGTGGAAATTCTGTAAGAGTAATATATATGCCAATTATGTGATGGTCCGACCGCATTCTGTCCCCTATCAAACACTTTTTAACTTTTGGTGCCAGAGAGAATGATATAAGAAAGTAGTCAAGGCGACTAGCTTGATTAAGCCTCCGCCATGTATATCTCACTAGGTCAGGGTATTTAAGTCTCCATATATCCACTAATTCCAATATATCCATGACATTCCTGATTTCCTTAAGTGCCTGAGGGTGATAGTTTGTAGTGTGATTTCCTTTCCGGTCCATAGAGGTATTTAAGACCGTATTAAAATCTCCCACTATAATAATAGAGTCTAGTGTTGCTTGTAGAGTTGATACATTCTTATATATATTGTCAAAGAAGCTTGGATCATCATTATTCAGACCATATAGGTTAATAAGCCATATATGTTTATTGTCCAATAACATATTTAAAATAATCCATCTACCTTGAGGATCTGTTTGGACAAGTTGCACATTTGGATCAAAGTTATTATTAATTAAAACCATCACCCCTTTTGAATTTCTTTGCCCATGGGAGAAATATATTTCGCCCCCCCAGTTCTTTTTCCACAAAACCTCATCTAAAACTGTTGAATGGGTTTCCTGTAAACAGTAGATATTATAATCCTTCTCTTTTAGCCAGGTAAATACTGATCGTCTTTTCTTATTATCTGCTAAGCCATTACAATTGTAACTGGCTATACTTATTTCACCACTTACCATAATGAGACACACCTTTCAATTATTTTTATCAAAATATATGTTTGTAAACGTCCTATTAAAAAGTAACATAATGATTGAGTGTCTATATAGTTGTACCATGACATTTGCATCTCCACTAAACAAACCTCCAATTGGTCCCCACTATTCCACCCACCAAAAGCCCCCATCTCGAGTTTGGTTGTCATCCCAATGCCCGGCAGACCACCCCCGACCCCCCGCATCGCACAGCCCCGGACCGACTGGGATCCATCCTTCGAAAAGTGCACACAGCACCATCCACCGAACCGAAGCAGATCCATTGCCAAATGCATTTCCATCGCCCTCACCTCGATTTTTATTACATATTGCTGTGAATCATCCTCTATAGTCCCTAACATCTTTTACTTCTTCCTTCGCAACAGTTGTGGGATACACACATACACCCACACACATTCAGCCCTTACCCCCACACAACCATAAGCTCACCCTCTCAACAATTGCACCATCCCAGAGCCCAACTCAAGATGGGTCATGATTTACAAATGTACTTGCAGCTGCATGAGAAGGCCTGCAAGACCGCGCAAAAAATGAGCATAAATGTAGAGATTTATTTACCATTGTCACATCCTAGATGATAGAGGTCAAATGTACACCTTCTTCCTGAAACACCCACAATACGGTCATCCATTTTGACCATGTTCCCAAGCATCTCCATGCAGTCCGATTGGTTTCGTGCCACCAGGGCCACAATAATATACCCCCTCTCTGAATGTCCGAGTGTGACCCCCTCCCCATGGATTACTGCAGCTAGTGTTGCCAGCACTGCCACTGCCTGGGTGGGGGCACCCCACCGGAATCCCCACCGGCTAGGTACAAGGTCCTCATTAGCAGCTTTGAGAATTTCCTTGTTTATTATGCTCTCCCTTTAGGGGGCTTTGGCTTTGCAGGACCAACCCTGCCAAGCAGGCTCAGAATCTTGAGGGGGCAGTGCTGCTCTTGGTCCCTGACCTCATTTTGGCTGCATACAGACCGCATACAGCATGCACATAAAACAGTTAGGGACTTCTCCTTAGTATCTGGGCCATTCATGTGGGTGTCTAGGGTATAGGGCCATGGACCGTACCATTAAAATAGGATAATAAATAATTAGATATAATTTATTTGAAAAATGTAGTTCCCCATGATAGGACAATAAATAAATAAGACGTGTAATTCATTATAAAAGTATATCCATCATCTGAACAACATTGAAAGCCCTCTCATACCCGGCCCACAGCAATACACTGGCTCTGGGATATGCAACTATTTCATTACTCACTCAATCAACTTTCCAAACATAACAAATAAAAATAAACACACACCACACCATCCACACATACTGTGCCTTCTGTTTACTTAGTTTTTATCTTCACTATATAGAAATAGTGCTTGTGTTCAATTAGTTATATGTGAAGATTTATAGAAAAGCTATATTTTGTATTGTATTGTTACAATCAGTAACCGGGCTTGAATTGTGTTTATTTTCCTCATCTATGAGAACTTTGTAATTTTTAAAATAACCATGGAGTAATCTTTGTGTCTCTGAACAACTGGTTATCAATATATAGTTTATCAACGACGAGAGCTACTCGTTTCGCTTTTAATCTATTTTCTTTGAAAATTGGATACAGAACTTTGCGCCGTTCTGCAATTTCTTTCGGAAACTGATCATTCATGCCAATTTTGGTCCCAGCAAGTCTTTTACCTAGGCTTTTAACCATTATTTTATCTTTAAATGAAGCAAATTTGGCAATGATTGGGCGTTCGTACCTCTGCCCTCTCTGTCCGAGGCGGTGTACACGTTCAAGTTGGATCTTATCGATAACTTCGCGCGGTATCTGAAGCGCTGCAAAAAGGAACTCTAACTACAGATTCAGGAACCTCTCCTTCTTTCTCTTGGATACCTGTAAGTACCAAATTCTCTCTCATGGTTTTAGTTTGTATGTCCAGTAAGCATTCCTTCAGAACGTTGTTCTCCTTTTTAAATTCATTCATTTCGGTTTCAATCTTATTGACCGTCCCTTTTAGCGCGTGTGTTTCCTTCTCCAAAGCCGCAGCTTTTTCATCACTCATCTCTAGGCTTGCCTTCAACTCTTTTATATCTTTACTAACTAATTCAAGTATACCCAGTTTGTCATTTATTGATTTTAACAGATCGGTTTCGACCTTTACCATTGCCGGTGGTGAGAATATTAGATCATCCGTGTCGGTTGAGGAGTCACGTTTTCGTTTTTGATTCGGTTCCCCTGTCTTATTCTCCGTCATGTTTGGGTGTTGCTTGTTTTCGTAATATTTGTCGATAAATGTCTCTAGTCTTAGGATTTGTTTTGTGTTATTATCCAGATTGAAGGTTATCACCCACCAGATTATTTAGTGCTAATATTTTAGTCTAATTTAGCAGATATTTTGAATATTATGTTTTATCTTGAGGTGCTCTACATAACTTCGTTCAGTCCGCCATTACCTTTACGTTACCTTTACGTCCGCCGTCTACCTCATGAAGCTGGTTGAGAGAATGCCAAGAGTGTGCAAAGCTGTCATCAAGGCAAATGGGGGCTATTTAAAGAATCTCAAATATAAACACTTTTTTGGTTACTACATGATTCCATATGTGTTATTGCATAGTTTTTCTATGTTATTCTACATAGTATTCTACAATGTAGAAAATAGTAAAAATAAATTAAAACCCTTGAATGAGTAAGTGTTTTAAAACTTTTGACCGGTAGCGTACATTTTTATATTTGTACTGTATTGCTGATGCATAATACCGCAGGGATAAAGAGGGCGACATCACTACAGTTGAAACATGTCATTGATACAAAGTACTGGTGATATACAAGCCTTTGCACACCTTGTAGTTGTTGATGTAGGTGAAGTTATTCGGAGGGCCCTCCAAGTCCACACGGTTGCGGACCAGGATGCGTTTGGTGAGGCCTCCGACACTGTTGATCTGGGCCTCCCACCTCTGCAGGCTCTGCCTATGCCTGGCCCTCTGCTCCAGGTAAGAGGACAGCTCTGTTTCAAACCGGTTGGGGACTACAGTCTTTTTCTGTCTCTGCAGCTCCAGGAAGACATCGTCCCAGAACTGACGTAGGAGCTCCACACACCGCAGGTTTTTCCTCGGCTCCCAGGTGTTCATGTGATCTGGGTAACCCTTCCATTTAACCAAGTAGAACTCTCGCTCCTAGGAAGAAAAACAGCAGTTGAAAGGAGTCATACTGAACTCTGGCACCCCTGTGACAAGGTAGATCTCACCAAAGATCACTTTAGACATCCAATTGTACACAAGGCCAACAGAAATGTGACTTCCGGCTTTATCCCAACCCCTCCGAAAGACACACATACACATACAGGTTGGAGGTTGGAGCAGGGGAGCAGTTCTCTCTCTCTCAAGTACAGATGGATGCTTTCAGTGACAGCACCACATCAGTTAAGAACTGAAAAGAACAAGTTCATGTTGCCTGTGATGTCCGTCAGAGTATAGCACTGCAAGCTGGATCAATTGAATATCTAGCTCCCAAAATCAATCCAAAGTTTAGCTAGAACTTGTTCTAACCTTTGGTACTCCTGTGGCATTGGCTGTCTTCCTACCAGGAACAAGTGTCCTCTTGTAGTCAAACAGGTACTCCACTTCGAAGTTGTGCATTTGTTTCCTGTTGACCCCCAGATCCAAGCACACAATCCCTTCATGACGACAGAGTGTCTGCAACTGGTACGTTGTCACTTTACATACAACTTGGCACCCTGCAGTGAGTGACAAGCCAGTTAACGTTAGCTAATGTTACACAAAGAACACAACTGTGGTCGCTTCGATCAACAACTATCATAACTCCATTTAGTTATCAACATGTTCAACATTCTGTATGTGCATAACGTTAAGTAGCTAGGTTGCTAACTATTTAAAATGTGATAGTATAGTCACTATTGTTTATCAATGAAAATCAAACAATCAGCATGGCATAGCTACGACCATTGATTGCGAAATAGCTACAGTAGCTGGTTAAATTCGACAAATATCTCATAAACTGTGGTGCATCATCACTTCGCTAATCAACTCCGCGATATATGGTATTTTTAAAAAACGTGATTGTCATAGAACCGCTATAGTTACCGAAGGAAAGTATGCAAAATCCAACGTTTTCTCGAGAATGTGACCTTACCTTTTAAATCTTCCGCCATGTTTACTCCACCGCCAAAATCCCAGGAAGTCTAGCTAGCCAATGGTTGGATCCGATTGTAGAATGACAGGCAGCCCAAATGACCAATAGACTTCTAGCGCACGTGTGGAAAAACAAAACATTTACACTTTGCGACAGAGCAATAGTAATGGCGTCTTTTTTGTAGGCACTAACTCTGCCATGGTTCTTTGGACAAAGCCTATAGGAAAATTTAGTTTTTGTAGGGTTTTAGGATAAACGCAGAAAATAAGGTCTGTGGTAAAAACAGGCTTATTTGTTTGTGAATTTTGAAGCATTTATGTAATCAGAAAAAGCACAAAGGCTTCATAATGGTCACGTTAACTGATATCTATTAGAACAAAACGTGTAAGAGCTCCTCAACCTGTGTTAACCAAACACCTTATTTTCGCCATTCATCCCAAAACCCTATTGTTTCCCCCATTGTAATGGTTGAATAATCCAGAGGTAACTCATTTCCTTTATTATATATATATTTTTTTAACTACATGCTGGATAGCTCTATTGTAACACTAACACTAAACTCTGTGAAATGTACAGTGGCTACTTTATTCAGTATGTGCATATTATAAATATATTATAGTTCTTTGCAACCATGACTTTAAAATGACACCACAGGCAGGCACATAAACACACAAATTCTCACAAACGCACAACAATGTGTTCTTTGAGTTCCCATCAAGTATTTTTTTTTTTTATATATACACACACAGTAGTTATTCGAATATGTCGGTACTGATTTCTATGATGGGTTCTTGATACATTGCCATGCACATCACAGTAGAACAATAAACATGGGAATGATTGAAGGAAAATGGGCAACTTTAGAGGAACAAGGCTGTCATTTAATACTACTGTATATTCCATTTTGCTATTTTAATGCTTTACAATAAGTAGTTAGCGCTATTACAGGTCCTAGTCTTTACACATGCAAACCTCTCAGGACCCTCAGTGAGGAGCAGTGCTCCCTTTTACGTTGAAAACCTAGGCAGGGATTCAATTGGATCGCACTTTGTTGGCTATATTTAAAAATGCTATATTTCTGCATTCGCGGGGACCGCACTCACAGTAACCACTAAATCCCAGCCTTAAAAACACAGATACCCCTTCCCTGCCCCTTGTATTTAGCATTCTAGTGATTGGATGGTTCAAAGTGAGTGGTAGTTGCTTTTTTTTTTGTAGTGCATGGAAAGAAGCTTTTGGTGGTTGGTCACTTCTGCTCCCGCCTCCAGATGATGACCATGCCAGTGGAGTCTGCAGAAGCCAGTAAGCTCTCGTCACAGTTGAAGCTGACATCCAGCACTGGGCCACCGTGACCCTGCAGCTTGTTGACTATGGCTTTAGTGTTGCGTTCCACATCGAAAAAGTAGACACAGGCATCCTCACTGCCAGTCACTGGGATAGAGTGGAGAAAAGGAAGAGAAAAATAGGGAAGAAGGACAAGAGAGAGAATACTTGTGAAAACCAATCTGTTATAACCAAAGTTCCCCCTAAACTGCACATAGGGTAGGCAAACTTGCCATTTTGAACCATGTCATGTGTCTGAAGGTACAAACTCTGCCTTCCAGGCGGGCCCAGAGAGCAAATCAAGTGCACTATAGGCCTACCGCTGGCCAATCGGATGTTTCAGATTATCATGTCTGCAGTAATGTAGCAGGCATAAATTAAAGCTACAGCAAAGTTGATACTGTGAGATTTCAAAAAGTTAAAAAGCCATGATTAGTGAGATACGGTCAACAAATACAGCAAAGAGCTGCTGTTTTTGTGTGTGAGTTCATGTTGAAGTTTGTATTCAACACTTTTATAAGCCCTAAAATTATACGTTCTTCCTATTTCCACTCAGCGCTACAAAAAGCAGTCCAGCAGTAACACTGGGCCAATTGTGCGTCTCCCTATCGGACTCCCAATCACTGAAATTTACTCATGCCAAAAAACATTAGAGGGAACATTGGTTATAACTGATTGTTATGACCTGCTATAACTGAATGAAGATGGGTACATACAGTAACTACACTATACTTCAGTGAGTTGATGTACTGGCAACCAGTACACAATCAATGTTCTTAAGTGTGGTGCACTTTTATTTATCCCATTTATAGCAGATAGAGTGAAAGTCAGAGTAAGGCTGTAGGGCTCATACCAACACAGGCACCCTGTCTGAAGGACATGAGAGGGCAGAAGATGCTGTGAAGGGGCTGGGAGCCATGCTTGATGGGGAAGCTCCTCTTAAGCTGCAGAGTGCCTTCATTATCCACCACTCTATAAAGACGAGAGGAACAGAGAACCAGTCAAACTCAACTCAGCATGCAATGTGCAGAGTGGATCATGCTTTCCTTGCTCAATCAACAGCACACAGTACATGAATGATATAACATACACACATTCCAGGGCACGACACAGTAGTTAATCAAGCTATACTGAACAAAAATATAAACGCAACATGTAAATTGTTGGTCACATGTTTTATGAACTGAAATCAAATATCCCAGACATGTTCCATACGCACAGAAAGCTTATTACTCTCAAATTTTGTGCAGAAATGTGTTTACATCCCTGTTAGTGAGCATTTCTGTCAAGATAATCCATCCACCTGACAGGTGTGGCATATCAAGAAGCTGATTAAACAGCATGATCATTACACAAGTGCACCTTGTGCTGGGGGACAATAAAAGGCCACTCTAAAATGTGCAGTTTTGTCACAACACAAAGCCACAGGTGTCTCAAGTTGAGGGAGCATGCAATTGGTATGCTGACCGCAGTAATGTCCAACAGAGCTGTTGCCAGAGAATTTAATGTTAATTTCAATACCATAACTCCAACTTCGTTTTAGAGAATTTTGCAGTACATCCAATCAGCCTCACAACATGTGTAACCACGCCTGCCCAGGACCTCCACATCCGTCTTTTTCACCTGCGGGATCGTCTGATCAGCTACCCGGACTGCTGATGAAACTGAGGATTATTTATGTCTGTAATAAAGCCCTTTTGTGGAGAAAACCCATTGTGATTGTCTGGGCCTTGCTCCCCAGTGGGTGGGCCTGGCTCCCAAGTGGGTGGGCCTATGCCCTCTCAGGCCCATCCATGGCTGTGCCCCTGCCCATTCATGTGAAATTCATAGATTGGGACCTAATGAAATAATTTCAATTGACTGATTTCCTTATATGAACTGTTACTCAGTAAAATCGTTGAAATTGTTGCATGTGGCATTTACATATTTTTGTTCAGTATATGTATAAGCATTTTGAGCATTATGGAGCTAATGGAGCAGGAGTAGCTCTCTGGCTCTCTCTGACAGACCTGTAGAGTAGCAGTTTGTTGACACAGGCGTTGATCAGCAGGGAGGGGTCTCGAGCCTCTCTGCTGATCCAGGAGCGGGCAGATATGCTGCAGATTGGGCTGCCCTCACTCACCACAAGCCGCTTGGCTTTGGTCAGCTTCCCTGTGAGTTGAAATTCAGAGTTGTCACACACACAACACTTGTCTGTCCCATACTTCTGGCCTAGCACTTTGGGTTTCTTTAATACAATTCATTATTATGAAATATTCATAAGAAGTAGGCATGTTTTTCCTCAGTATACCTGTGGCCATGTCAAACAGGAAGGAGAAGACGCTGCCCCTGTCATCCCCGGCCCACAGGATCCTCCCAGGGGCATCAAAGGACATAGACAGTACCCGTCCCGTCAGCTTACTGGAACCCCCCTTCACCTTCTTCCCAGTGGAGATGTTCACCACCTGCAGGAGGTGCTTACTGTTCCCTACCTGCAGGGCAGGACAGAACAGAAGTCAGGGTGAGCATTGTTAAAGGTCAGGAAAGCCGTAAGGAAGAGAGTTTGGTCACTGTAGGGACAGCTAGCATACCACTTAGAATAAAGCAATGTATTGGCCTTGGCCATGTATTCTAAGTGATATGCTAGTGTGGATATTGTGTGGGTATGAATTAGTAACTTGTCTGAGCTTCTACTATGACTCACCACTGTGAGGTTGTTATTCATAGGCTGGAAGGTGCAGCAAAGCAGTTCGCTAGCTTCTGGGTCTCTGACCTCACGGATACACCTCCCATCCTCCGTGTTCCAAATACGCAGTGTTCCATCCTTTGATGTCGACACGATGACATCATTGCTAAGGGACCAAGCAAAGTCGGTGACGGGACCTGCATGACCCTTCAGAACGACCTTCACACTGGGCGGGGACGGGGACAGGATCATGATGGACAGGGTGCCGTCCAATGAGCAGCAGGCTAGGAGGTGCTTGTCATCGTTAGCAAACTGCAACCGTGGAACTAGAAAGGAGGGAACCCAACAAAACATGATAATAGGACACAGAAATACTCACTCCTTGCACTGATCTTGCCATCACATACTGTACTTTCCACTCACCTGCAGAGTCCACATGTTGGTCGAATATGTGGTGCATGCCGGCAAAAGCATAGTTCTCGCTCAGAGTGGTGTCCCCAGCCATGGCACGGCTAGCTTCTGCCACAGAGGTTGGAACCAAGGCACCTGGGGTCCTCCACACCCACATTTCCAATCAGGGAGAATAATTTATTACAAATCGAAGCATCACTCAAGGAAATTCTGTGCTAATAAAGATAAAAAACAATGCAGTGTTTCAAAAGCAGAGACAAAGATATGAATGGGGTCAGTAGGGTTGAGTGAGGGGTTGCTGGGGTTACCTCTCATCATAGACTGCCCTGTTCATCTGGGCCTGTAGCTGGTAGGAGCCTCTGCTCACAGATCGACGGTGACCACGAGCCCCCTGAGCACGGGGATCCTCCTCAAAATCCTGTCAAGAAAGAGGGAAGGAGAGGAGAAATAGGGAGATAGAAAACCATAAGTAGTGAGTGTAAGTGAGGGACTTGCAGTCCATATAAAAAACAAATAATCTTAGCCAGAGACAAAAGTAGGCCTATATGAACTCACCACCTCTCTTTGAAATCCATCTATTCCTCCCAACTAAAGTGGTCAGTTTAGTGTGCCTACTACGCATCCTTATTAGTGTCAGTTACACCATCTGTCTGCCTCCAACCATCTCAACTGACCTAATGTGTATTGACAGTAGCCTATTGTCTTTGTCTGTCTGTCTGTCTCTCTCTTTCCCTCTGCTCCTTGCTCTCAGTCTGAGTCTAACCTCCATGCGGTCCAGTGTGGTGCGGGAGCTGCGCACACTGCTGGCCCTGAAGCTGCTCTGCTCAGACAGGGGCCCGTAGCGCAGGGCCAGCAGCTGGCTGCGCAGCCTCAGGTAATGCCTGCGCAGCCCCGGCTCAAAGCCACACTTGGCGTTTTCCCTGAGTAGCTGGCTGCGCCGCCGGATGTATTGCGTGCGGAACTGTGGGAACGTAGGCGTGCGGTATGCATTGTACCTGTGGAAGGGATCGGGGAAGTGAGAGAGACAAACAGTTCCTTAGATTTTTTTGCCTGCACGGCAGACTGCTGTATAGGCTCAATATAACATGGAGTCATTCATTATCCAAGTATCACTTTTCACTAATACAAACAGCAGTTAAAATACAATCAAGGTACTTGGCTAGCCTGGTTTAACCAGACTGACTTCTGCACTCACCATTGTTTCAGCAGCGGTCAGTCTGGTTTATCCAGGCTAGCCCTAGACAGCAATCAATGCAAGATGTGTATCAGTAAACGTATTTGTATCAATACTGTGAGGCCATCAGGCAATGCCATGCCACCAGTTTATTGAATGAGACTTACCTTGCGTCCACTGCCAACACCTGCTGCCAAACTGCAGCCATTCCACAAACAGTCAAGGTAGAGGGGAAGCCACGGCCAGGGCAGATGTCAGCTATCTATAAACACATAAACAACATAACTATTAATGGTAGGCGAGTAGGCTACGCGATGGCTAATAATTTTAGCCTCCAGAGTCCAGACAGTCGAGTTATTGGCTGATACAGAACACTGCCAGCTAGATCGACATTAATCAAGAGATTAATGTCTCAAAGATAGTAGCAAAGAAAGCCTGCATTGGGCAGTGTAATGTGTTCAGAGGGTAGCTAGTGACTAAGTCATAGTCAGCTAGCTAGCAACAGACGCCATCATCAGAGATGGAGCCTGCTAGCTTTGACAGTGAGAAAGCAAACGGCGTTAGCTCACTACCTTGCTAGCCATGTCTGATAATTGGACGCCCAGCCCTCAAATATTACTTAAACTGATTTTGTTTAATTATCTAAATGCAATTCAAACCACGTCATTTTCCATTACGTGTGTAAATAAAGACGTCGAAGAAAACGTCAGCAACAGCTCACCTTCCTTCCTTCCTTCCTTCCTTAGCTTTTTGCCATCGATGTCAATGGTCGAACTGTCAAATCATGTGACACTATTGATCCCGCCCACGTGCGCAGCTACGCTGACTTGTCCAACATATGTTTGATGCAGCTTTATGTGCAAACCTAATCAATATGATTTACAAATCAAATAATATGTACGTACACCAAAGATGTACGCAGCGTTTCTACAGTCTTTGATGAGCCAGGAAACTATGGCAACTATGGCGTATTCCTAAAGAAATACACTGTCCCTGATAATGATAAACAACGACAATGAAATGTTGCAATGTAATGACGCTCTGTTGGTCCAGTTGGAAACAGCCTAGCCAATGTTCACTCATATTAATAATTTAACGAAACATGGTTGAGGACATCAACTGCCTGGTTTGAATGTAGTTGCAACATTTAGAAACTTTTAGAAATCACATTTGGAAATAAAACAATATATCAAGGCAATCATCAGCTTTGAAAACGTCTTCCAAGATAGGCAAGAGAGATTATGCAAACTCATACCTTACACAATTCACGCACGCGCACATGCACGCCCGTATACACACACACACATATATAGTCTATGATGAAAACTCTTTCTTGTTGTTGAATTTGAGAACAATGAGATCTACAACACATTGTCCATACAATGATGGGATTATGAGTTTGGGTCGCACGTTCAGACGTTTCGCCTGTGCTCAGCAAAGGCCAGAAGGACTGTGTCCCTCTCGCGCAGCTGACGGGGCTCTTTGCTTGTTCGCCGCGCTTTTTCCCGAAAGGGCCCTGGTGACGGGACCATTCAGGAGCCGGAGCCATAAATGAGCGAGTTGGACGCCACATAAGTACTGAGTTTTGTAAAAGACACAGACTTTGGAGCGCAGCCAAAATGCCAGGAACAAAAGGTATTATTTGTAAAGTAACATTTTATGATTTGGTTAGCCTATATTTATTTTATTATTGCCTATTTTTTATATATAAAAAATATTCTCATATATAAATTATTTTCTCAAGGTAGTGTGTAATGTAGTGAATTTATGCCTATGCTATACAGTGTTTTAAAAATTCTATTTAGCTAAAAGCTGAATTTGGGACTATCCATCTAGTTGGGCTCCCCAGTGGCACAGTGGTCTAAGACACTGTATCTTAGTGCTGGTTCAAATCCAGGCTGCATCACATCTGGCTGTGATTGGGAAGCCCATAGGGTTGTGCACCCTAAGAATTTGTTCTTAACTGACTTGCCTAGTTAAATAAAGGTAAAATAGTTTGTTATTTGTGCCCAGTCTCCTCTAGTTGACTATATATTTACTATATGAACATTAGTGGAGGCTGAGGGGAAACTGTTTGTTGTATTTAATGCCATTACCACGAGCCCATCCAATTAAGGTGGAAAATAAAATGCACCATCCCTTTTCCTGGATCATGGGGAGTTATTTTTAAAGACTAATAAAACATTCCATTGTTTGTAGGCAACAAATCTGACAAGAAATCAGCTACCAAGGTAAGAACAAGAACTTCTCATTCATTGTAGATTAAAACATTCAAGTTTGTCTAAGTTATTTCCCCCCAATGAATCTCCTCAGCAACCTCAGAGTCCTAAGGAGCTACCGAAGAAAGCTGATCAGAAAGGAGATGATAACAAAAAGCAAGGAGGTAAGCATTAGAGTAATCTAGGATTGAGGGTAGGAGGATGATGGTCTTAAACAGCCTCATGTATATGAGTTGTCATTTTCTAAGTTTAAGTCAACTCAATCCAGTCCTTGCTCTCCAAATGATTGAGAGCTGGATTAAGTCAATTATAGTTGGCTATTTCTTCCCACCCAATGCTACAGTATGTGAGAAGCAAGGTCTCTTGTCTACTTTGCATGTTGTGTGTCTGCATTGAAGGTATCTTTCTGTGTTCCGTCCCCTCTTAGGACAGCCGAAGGGAGAGAAGCAATAATTTCCAGGTATTAAAGATGGCTCTGGAGACTCTGCTGGGATCCTGTCATCACAAGCATGGGGGTCCTCGGGGTAGACAAGGCTGAAGAACCGCCCTTGGACCTGCAGACAGGCCATCGCTACACAACTACGCTCACCTCTTCTCACAAGGGCAGAAAGTGACCCACATTTCCATGATGATCCACTGTGTAAGCCCTTTCTTCCCACCCTGTTTCCCCTCCCTCAGTCTGCTCTGGATTGTAGGAAGCTTGGAAAAGGATGGTCACAAGGTCAAACCCAGCCAATGCTCTGAGCTTCCCCAGAAACTGAAACCATCTACCCAATCGTTCCCTCTCTTCCCACCCAAAGTTCCTTATTTTGATCAACTGTAACAGTCCAAACCATTCTTGTAAATAAGCAAATAAACTATTATTTCCTAAAACAGTCCAGCAGTTTATTGTTGTTACATGTTCACACAAGATATGTTTTTGAATGCTACGTAAGAACATGTCTGCTTGGCAGAAATTCTTTACTCAAGGTAACTTCCTTTAACAGTGAATAGTACTTCACATAAACTTGAACTAAAGATAAATAGCGATTCAGGTTTGATACAAAATGTATTAAAAAGTATCACATATCTCCCTCAGTAGCTTCACACATATACTGTAGGTAAAAGTTTGACAAAACAAACCCTTGGGATTAATATTTCACTAGGACAGTGGTGAAAGGTGGTGTGCTAAGGCTGTGCACTTGTGCCACAGATAGAACAATGAGACAGATATTTCACCAGATGTATAAAGGTAAAGCATCCGTTTGGCATTTCCACTCACTACCAAATATGGTAGTGAGAGGAAGCCCAGTGGCCAGCAGTGGGAGGAGATGGCCATTCTGCAAATTAAACATTTGATCTCAATACAGTTCTGCTCCCAAAACTATAAATCAGTTATGAACAAAGTGGACTAAGTTTTGTAGACTTTACCGTTTATCAAAGTAAAATGTAAAAAAATTGCTTTGTTTAGGTGTGCAAAGGCGAATTGAGTTATTGCACACGCACACTTCAGAGTACGCATTCCCTAACCGAAAATGTGCAGATGCATGCTAGAACAGGCCAATAGGATTTCGCTAGCTCGCGCTTGGCTCTGCCTACCTCCTTGCTTGTTCTGCCCACTATGACTCATTTGTTCACATTGGAAACAGGCTGTGGTCTATCTTGGTTTAGCTATACAAATATTTTCTTGTGCATTGCATGGCAAATGAGTTGAACCTTGTATTCTAAGGGAAAGCCTACTAAATGATGGTATATGTAATTTCTCGTGGACAGATCTACGTAAACATAACAGGTACTGTAGAATCTGTCGGTAAGGAATGGGATGTGTAGGATAACCAGCAGCAGTACGATTCAGTTTATGTGCAATATGTTCAGGAGCAGTATGCATTCCATTAGAAATAATTAATTTCCTTAAAAACATGTTTTTTTTTAAAAGAGCAGGATATAGAAAATGACCAAAGCCTTTAGTTACTGATGCAACTTTAAACGTCATCTTAACTTCCTGTTTTCGATGCATGTATTATGTATTTTCATAATCCGCTTTACAGCAACACGAAGAACTCTGACCAAGTAAAGACTTTCGTATTCTTTCTTGACAACTACAATAATTTGTAAAATATATCACAGTTACATAGTTATTAACAGGACAATGGAAAAACTGGCTAAAATTTGGCACCAATTGACATGATTATTTCCATAAATAAAAAAAATATGAAAAACTTCTATTATTTCTACTAAAATCCACAAAGGAAAGTTGCTGCCTTATAATTCTGTTTTGTGCTGTCATACAAACAGAAAGACACTTTCCTAATCTCAAACCTGGGTTTTACATACTCTACAGATGTAATAACTAATTAGGTTGTAATAGAAAAATATATAGCAGTCTAATAGAGGAACAGGAAAACAACACTTAAATGGCATATTTTGGAATCACTTCTGAAAACTAGTGAACGGGTTCTTAGCAGTCCATAAAAGAGTGAATGAATGACCACTGCCATGCTGACAGGATGGGTATTGATTGAGAATCACAGTGAGATGTCAGACAGCAGATACTGATCAGTCTTTCCACAAGGGACAAATGCAGCAGCTCAAACAAAATGTGATTAAAAACAAAATTATGCGATTAAGGAAGAATGGGGCATTATTTGAAGAGTATCAAAAATAGTTTGTCACCAGCAGGTTACTGTAAGTAGATAGCCCAATCTCTTAGGCGGTGTCCTGAGCATTGCATGTTGGTCTTGAGTAAAATAGTTAATATACTGTACATAGGGGTGATTCATTTCTCTCACCGTCTCTATCCCCAGCTCGCTCTCTCACTCTCACACAGACACACATTTAGAGGATGATGCGGTAGAGCACCCAGCAGCCAAATGTCACCCAGTGGCTGGCCCAGCTCAGCTCCGACCACTTCTGAATGGTGTGGTTGGCCACGTCACTCTGTAAAGGGAGAGAACGTAGACATGGGTTTGAAATGCCTAACTCAACCACAATGCCTCGTTCTAAAAGATCTGACGATGACTCAGAGTCATGTATGCATTTCAACATCTTAGAGACTGACACCATTCAGTAAATAGTTACCTCCTCATCATCATCCATGTAGTCAACACTGGAGTTGAACAGAGAGCCCAGGTATGCCAGGTGGAAGACAGCCAGGGTGCTGAAGGCTACGTTAATGATGTACACCCACAGGACCTGTGTGGATGGGAGGAGCAGAAGAGATTGCAAACATTGTTATTGGTGATTTTTTGGCATCGATTAAAGGAAAGGTTCACCCATTTTGAATGTTATGTTTTTGTGCATCTTTGAGTTCCCTGGGTCATTTTTATTGGCGTTCAAGCAGGCAGAAATCCAGCTGCACCATGATAGAGTCGCTCTCACTATACTGGAAGTTAACTTCTTATGGCTGGGGGCAGTATTGAATAGCTTGGATGAATAAGGAGCCCAGAGTAAACTGCCTGCTCCTAAGGCCCAGAAGCTAAGATATGCAAATTATTAGTAGATTTGGATAGAAAACACTCTGAAGTTTCTAAAACTGCTTGAATGATGTCTGTGAGTATAACAGAACTAATATGGCAGGCAAAAACATGAGAAAACATCCAACCAGGAAGTGGGAAATCTGAGGTTTGTAGGTTTTCAAGTCTTTGCCTATCCAATAGTGTCTATGTGGTCATATTGCACTTCCTAAGGTTTCCACTAGATGTCAACAGTCTTTAGAACCTTGTTTCAGGCTTCTACTGTGGAGGAGAGAATAAGAGCTGATTGAGGAAGAGGTCTGGCAGAATGCCATGAGCTCAGTCAGGCGCACGCCCTTGGTAGCTGCGTTCCTTTCTAAAGACAAAGGAATTCTCCGGTTTAAACATTATTGAAGATTTATGATAAAAACATCCTAAAGACTGATTCTATACATCGTTTGACATGTTTCTACGAACTGTAATGGAATTTTTTAACTTATTGTCTGGCCTGCGCCTCGTGAATTTGAATTTGTGAACTAAACGCGCAAACAAAAAGGAGGTATTTGGACATAAATTATGGACTTTTTCGAACAAAACAAACATTTATTGTGGAACTGGGATTCCTGGGAGTGCATTCTGATGAAGATCATCAAAAGTCATTGAATATTTATAATGCTATTTCTGACTTCTGTTGACTCCACAACATGTCGGGTATCTGTATGGCTTGTTTTGGTCTCTGAGCGCTGTACTCAGATTATTGCATGGTGTGCTTTTTCCGTAAAGCTTTTTTGAAATCTGACACAGCAGTTGCATTAAGGAGAAGTTTATCTAAAGTTCCATGCATAACACTTGTATCTTTTATCAATGTTTATTATGAGTATTTCTGTAAATTGATGTGGCTCTCTGCAAAATCACTGGATGTTTTGGAAGCAAAACATTACTGAACATAACGCGCCAATGTAAACTGCGATTTTTGGATATAAATATGAACTTTATAGAACAAAACATACATGTATTGTGTAACATGAAATCCTATGAGGCCGCTGCCACTCTAACCTGGTGGTCCCAGCGCGCACGACCCACGTGGAGTTCCAGGTCTCCGGCAGCCTCTGGAACTGCCGATCTGCGGCCAACAAGGCAGAGTTCATCTCAGCCTATGCTTCCCTCCAGTCCCTCGACTTCTTGGCACTGACGGAAACATGGATTACCACAGATAACACTGCTACTCCTACTGCTCTCTCCTCGTCTGCCCACGTGTTCTCGCACACCCCGGGAGCTTCTGGTCAGCGGGGTGGTGGCACTGGGATCCTCATCTCTCCCAAGTGGACATTCTCTCTTTCTCCCCTGACCCATCTGTCTATCGCCTCCTTTGAATTCCATGCTGTCACAGTTACCAGCCCTTTCAAGCTTAACATCCTTATCATTTATCGCCCTCCAGGTTCCCTTGGAGAGTTCATCAATGAGCTTGACGCCTTGATAAGTTCCTTTCCTGAGGATGGCTCACCTCTCACAGTTCTGGGTGACTTTAACCTCCCCACGTCTACCTTTGACTCATTCCTCTCTGCCTCCTTCCTTCCTCTCCTCTTTTGACCTCACCCTCTCACCTCCCCCCCTACTCACAAGGCAGGCAATACGCTTGACCTCATCTTTACTAGATGCTGTTCTTCCACTAATCTCATTGCAACTCCCCTCCAAGTCTCCGACCACTACCTTGTATCCTTTTCCCTCTCGCTCTCATCCAACACTTCCCACACTGCCCCTACTCGGATGGTATCGCGCCGTCCCAACCTTCGCCCTCTCTCCCCCGCTACCCTCTCCTCTTCCATCCTATCATCTCTTCCCTCTGCTCAAACCTTCTCCAACCTATCTCCTGATTCTGCCTCCTCTCCTCCCTTTCTGCATCCTTTGACTCTCTATGTCCCCTATCCTCCAGGCCGGCTCGGTCCTCCCCTCCAGGCCGGCTCGGTCCTCCCCTCCTGCTCCGTGGCTCGACGACTTATTGCGAGCTCACAGAACAGGTCTCCGGGCAGCCGATCGGAAATGGAGGAAAACTCGTCTCCCTGCGGACCTGGCATCCTTTCACTCCCTCCTCTCTACATTTTCCTCTTCTGTCTCTGCTGCTCAAGCCACTTTCTACCACTCTAAATTCCAAGCATCTGCCTCTAACCCTAGGAAGCTCTTTGCCACCTTCTCCTCCCTCCTGAATCCCCCCCCCCCTCCTCCCTCTCTGCGGATGACTTCGTCAACCATTTTGAAAAGAAGGTCGACGACATCCGATCCTCGTTTGCTAAGTCAAACGACACCGCCCTACCCTGTGCTTTGACCTCTTTCTCCCCTCTCTCTCCAGATGAAATCTCGCGTCTTGTGACGGCCGGCCGCCCAACAACCTGCCCGCTTGACCCTATCCCCTCCTCTCTTCTCCAGACCATTTCCGGAGACCTTCTCCCTTACCTCACCTCACTCATCAACTCATCCTTGACCGCTGGCTACATCCCTTCCGTTTTCAAGAGAGCGAGAGTTGCACCCCTTCTGAAAAAACCTACACTCGATCCCTCCAATGTCAACAACTACAGACCAGTATCCCTTCTTTATTTTCTCTCCAAAACTCTTGAACGTGCCGTCCTTGGCCAGCTCTCCTGCTATCTCTCAGAATGACCTTCTTGATCCAAATCAGTCAGGTTTCAAGACTAGTCATTCAACTGAGACTGCTCTTCTCTGTGTCACAGAGGCGCTCCGCACTGCTAAAGCTAACTCTCTCTCCTCTGCTCTCATCCTTCTAGACCTATCGGCTGCCTTTGATACTGTGAACCATCAGATCCTCCTCTCCACCCTCTCCGAGTTGGGCATCTCCGGCGCGGCCCGCGCTTGGATTCCGTCCTACCTGACAGGTCGCTCCTACCAGGTGGCGTGGCGAGAATCTGTCTCTGCACCACGTGCTCTCACCACTGGTGTCCCCCAGGGCTCTGTTCTAGGCCCTCTCCTATTCTCGCTATACACCAAGTCACTTGGCTCTGTCATATCCTCACATGGTCTCTCCTATCATTGCTATGCAGACGACACACAATTAATCTTCTCCTTTCCCCCTTCTGATAACCAGGTGGCGAATCGCATCTCTGCATGTCTGGCAGACATATCAGTGTGGATGACGGATCACCACCTCAAGCTGAACCTCGGCAAGACAGAGCTGCCCTTCCTCCCGGGGAAGGACTGCCCGTTCCATGATCTCGCCATCACGGTTGACAACTCCATTGTGTCCTCCTCCCAGAGTGCTAAGAACCTTGGCGTGATCCTGGACAACACCCTGTCGTTCTCAACTAACATCAAGGCGGTGACCCGTTCCTGTAGGTTCATGCTCTACAACATTCGCAGAGTACGACCCTGCCTCACACAGGAAGCCTCACACAGGCGCAGGTCCTAATCCAGGCACTTGTCATCTCCCGTCTGGATTACTGCAACTCGCTGTTGGCTGGGCTCCCTGCCTGTGCCATTAAACCCCTACAACTCATCCAGAACTCCGCAGCCCGTCTGGTGTTCAACCTTCCCAAGTTCTCTCACGTCACCCCGCTCTCTCCACTGGCTTCCAGTTGAAGCTTGCATCCGCTACAAGAACATGGTGCTTGCCTACGGAGCTGTGAGGGGAACGGCACCTCCGTACCTTCAGGCTCTGATCAGGCCCTACACCCAAACAAGGGCACTGCGTTCATCCACCTCTGGCCTGCTCGCCTCCCTACCTCTGAGGAAGTACAGTTCCCGCTCAGCCCAGTCAAAACTGTTCGCTGCTCTGGCACCCCAATGGTGGAACAAACTCCCTCACGACGCCAGGTCAGCGGAGTCAATCACCACCTTCCGGAGACACCTGAAACCCCACCTCTTTAAGGAATACCTAGGATAGGATAAAGTAATCCTTCTACCCCCCCCCCCCCTCTTAAAAGATTTAGATGCACTATTGTAAAGTGGTTGTTCCACTGGATATCATAAGGTGAATGCACCAATTTGTAAGTCGCTCTGGATAAGAGCGTCTGCTAAATGAATTAAATGTATGAGTGTCAGCTGATGAAGAACAAAGGTTAGTGATTAATTTTCTTTATTTCTGCTTTTTGTGACTCCTCTCTTTGGCTGGAAAAATGGCTGTGTTTTTCTGTGACTAGGTGCTGACCTAACATAATCGCATGGTATGCTTTCGTCGTAAAGCCTTTTTGAAAATCGGACACTGTGGTGGGATTAACAACAAGTTCATCTTTAAAATGGTGTATAATACTTGTGTGTTTGAGGAATTGTAATTATGAGATTTCTGTTGTTTGAATTTGGGGCCCTGCACTTCCACTGGTTGTTGTCATATCGATCCCGTTAACGGGATTTCAGCCGTAAGAAGTTAATAGGAATACAACTTTTAGATTGCGAAAACATCTATCATATATGTCATATTTCAATACTGGCCGATGTCAGGAGGATGTCTTCTTTTGAATGAGCCATTGATCATATTTTTGCGATATTCCTACCTCGAGAAATATGTAATTTAATGGAGGGTCTAGCACATTTTTCCTAGTTCAGGGTGTATTACATGGTGCCATTGCCAGAGATATTATAGAAAGGAGATAGGAATCCGATGAATGAAGGAATGTATAACACCCCACCCAGCGCGATTGGTTGACAGTCTGTTCACGTTTTCATGCTGCATTAGGCGGTTGCTAAGCTAATCGTCATGCAATCCCTTCTCAAAGTCAGTGTATATGTTGAGAAAGGTGCGGATTTTCCTCGAAAGTACGTAATGTCACGATCCCAAAGTCACGCGATATCACGGATAGCAAGTGAATCATCTCACATCTTGGGAAATATTTGTAATGTGTTACTTCTTGTTGACGGAATTCGTGCTAATGTTGGGTTTTGAACTGGTGCCCAATACTCCTATTTACTCCTTGCAGGAGAGAACTCCTTGTCCCAGAATGCACCGCACGGCCCATTGACGTAGCATGGGCAACGTCTCCTCAAAAGTATATCTGCCGTTGCGAATGTTAGACTCCACTCTGAGGCACATCGATGTGCAGGTTGAATATGGTGACATTGTAGATGCCTAAATTGATAGTGCAGTTTGTTTAGCCAATTTAACAGCTAACTAGCTACGTTACATGCTAATATTGTCTTTGGTATTATTGTGTGTTGCTACGTTTGCTAGCCAGCCAGCCATTAGAGCATTGCATTGTGGATTTTGTAGTCGACTTGAGCTACAACAGATTTCCACAACGATTTTCCATGTTTCTACCAACCTTAAAGTCAAAATGAAACATTTGTTCACAAAAAAATATTGTTCTCACAGTGTTATTTAACACTGTAAATTATAGTACTGAATGGATTTGGGTAGATTTTTCCTTTAAGTATAAGAGATATTGTGAAACGTTGTATGGACCATTTGCATGGGGACAATATTGACAAATCTTTTAGACTTTACATATGAAAATTCCATTATGCATAAATATCACACAAATAAAATATTTAAACCATACCTTATTGTTCGTGTGAGAACAGTTTGGCTGGCATTTCTTTGACAGAACACACGCATTAAAAATGGCTGCCAATCTCTTCCGCAAAACTGGAACAGAGGAAAATCCAATAAAATTAGTCTCAGGCAGATCAAATATAATTCACAATGATTCATACCTACTCAGCATTTGCCGTGCTTTGTGCCATAAAGCCAAGTTAATTGATTGTTCATTAGTAATAAACAAACTCTATATGTCACCTAAAGTTATTCTCCAGATGTAAATAGTGTTATCACTGAAAGGTAACGTGGAGCTTAAATAAAATTAACAAAGGGTTACTTTTGAATAGCAGGAACATTTATTTTATGGACTTACCATGCTCAATATACGTGATGAACCCGAGAGACAGTAGCACTGCACCCAGGTGGAAGCTGAGACCCTAAAGGCCAAAGGAGACAATGGTAAGAAAATGTCTTACACACCTGCACTCACACCCACTTGTGCATACTCACATGTAGAAGTGCACTGGCTGTGTATGTCACTAGGATGGCTGAAAAGGTTCCAAGGTTGCGAGCACTGGTAAAAACATCTGGGTGATCAGACAGAAACAGTTTAATGGGAATCAAGTTTGTATTCTGGTTCAAATGGAGTAATTGAGTTGGGACTTTCACTGCTTTACATTTAAATTGTAGAGGCAACTGAAAAGTAAAAAAAATAATAATAACAGTTGTATTAATTTTGTGTATTTGGTTCAAAGTAAGGTCTTTATAGGCAGAGTAACAATGATGTAAATTTGTCCCATTTCACAGAAAGCTTACAGGTGTTGAGCCATCTGGACATGGGCAGATTCCATGAGGTGGCCACCTCCACCATAGACCTGGGAAACTCCACATGCAGGGGCCTAGCAACCGTCATATCCCTGGAGAATAAAACATGCATTTCAGTTGGGCTGTTTGAAGGGGGAAAGAGAACTAGGAGGGGGCCAAATAAGATATTTACAGTGCATTCGGGAAAAACAGATCCTAATTTACACAAGTATTCAGTCCTTTTGCTCTGAGACTCAAAACTGAGCTCAGGTGCATCTTGTTTCAATTGATCATCCTTCAGATGTTTCTACAACTTGAAATTGATTGTATATGATTTGGAAAGGCACACACACCTGTCTATATAAGGTCCCATAGTTGACAGTGCATGTCAGAGCAAAAACCAAGCCACGAGGTTGATGGAATTGTCCGTAGAGCTCTAAGATAGGATTGTGTCGAGGCACAGATGTGGGGAAGGGTACCAAAACATTTCTGCAGCATTGAAGGTCCCCAAGAACACAGTGGCCTCCATCATTCTTAAATGGAAGAAGTTTGGAACCACCAAGATTCTTCCTAGAGCTGGCCACCAAGCCAAACTGAGCAATCGGGGGAGAAGGGCCATGGTCAGGAAGGTGACCAAGAACCCGATGGTCACTTTGACAGAGCTCCAGAGTTGCTCTGGGGAGATGGGAGAACCTTCCAGAAGGACAACCATCTTTGCAGCACTCCACCAATCAGGCCTTTATGGTAGAGGGGCCAGACAGAAGCTACTCCTCAGTAAAAAGGTACATGACAGCCCGCTTGGAGTTTGCCAATAGGCACCTAAAGGACTCTCAGACAGTGAGAAACAAGACTCACGTCTGATGAAACCAAGATTGAAGACTTTGGCCTGAAAGCCATGCGTCACATCTAGAGGAAACCTGGCACCATCACTACGGTGAAGCATGGGTGGCAGCATCATGCTGTGGGGATGTTTTCAGCCCGCAGGAACCGGGAGACTAGTCAGGATTGAGCGAAAGATGAACGGAGTAACGTACAGAGAGATCTTTGATGAAAACCTGCTCCTGAGCGCTCAGGACCTCACACTGGGGCGAGGTTCACCTTCATACAGGACAACGACCCTAAGCACACAGCCAAGACAATGGAGTGGCTACGGGACAAGTCTCTGAATGTCCTTGAGTAGCCCAGCCAGAGCCCGGATTTGAACCTGATCGAACATCTCTGGAGAGACCTGAAAATATCTGTGCAGCGACGCTCCCCATCCAACCTGAGAGCTTGAGAGGATCTGCAGAGAAGAATGGGAGAAACTCCCCAAATACAGGTGTGCCAAGCTTGTAGCGTCGTACCCAAGATTTAAGGCTGTAATTGCAGCCAACAGTGCTTCAAAAAAGTACTGAGTAAAGGGTCTGAATACTTTTTTTTCTCTTTGATATATACATTTGCAAAAAAAATCTAAACCTGTTTTTGCTTAGTCACGTTGGGTTCTGAGAATATGAAATATACTTATTCATGTCACTGAGGGAGAGGGTAATGTATAACGTTTACATTATATCAGGTATCCTATTGAAATATTGAGTGCCGGGAAGCGATCACGTGGCAGGCATTGATAAGGGGAGAGAGCCATGGATTAGTGATTGGGGGGGAGATCAGGCCACGTTAAGGGAGAAATAAAAGTTTATGGCCCATATCACTTAGTGTCCTGGCTAGCAGAAAAGATACAATGTTTGTATAGATGTGTAGGAGGAGACTCAGCCTAGGCGGAAGTGTTAAATATCAGTGCTTGTATGAAAATGTGTTTGTCTAATGTAGCTGTATTAATCCTCTGGGAAGAATAAACTTGGTTAACCTTTCATAGTGTCCGTTGAGTTTTTTCTCTGAGAATTAGAACCTAACAGTCATTATGGGGCATTGTGTGTAGATTAATGAGGGGAAAAAACAATTTGATCCTTTTGAGAATAAGACTAACGTAACAAATGTGGAAAAAGTCAAGGTGTCTGAATACTTTCCGAATGCACTGTAACTTATGGCAAGTCTATGCCAAGCTTAGTCACCATGACGCTTTAATGCCCTGACCATTTGAGGTTGTCTTTCTCCTCAGTAAAGCCTGCTCCAGCCAGAGTGGTGGTGGTCTCACTCAGGTAACCCACAAAGTAGTTGCTGAAGTGGAATGAGAGTGCATTCTCATAGGCCAGGAGCCACCTAGATGTCAATGGAAGAAGGTTAGATTAGAAGACACCTGTCAAAATAAAAGCCTCAAATCACACGTATGTTATTTTCCTGTGCTGTATATACACTGCTCAAAAAAATAAAGGGAACACTTAAAGAACACAATGTAACTCCAAGTCAATCACACTTCTGTGAAATCAAACTGTCCACTTAGGAAGCAACACTGATTGACAATACATTTCACATGCTGTTGTGCAAATGGAATAGACAAAAGGTGGAAATTATAGGCAATTAGCAAGACACCCCAAAAAAGGAGTGATTCTGCAGGTGGTGACCACAGACCACTTCTCAGTTCCTATGCTTCCTGGTTGATGTTTTGGTCACTTTTGAATGCTGGCGGTGCTCTCACTCTAGTGGTAGCATGAGACGGAGTCTACAACCCACACAAGTGGCTCAGGTAGTGCAGTTCATCCAGGATGGCACATCAATGCGAGCTGTGGCAAAAAGGTTTGCTGTGTCTGTCAGCGTAGTGTCCAGAGCATGGAGGCGCTACCAGGAGACAGGCCAGTACATCAGGAGACGTGGAGGAGGCCGTAGGAGGGCAACAACCCAGCAGCAGGACCGCTACCTCCGCCTTTGTGCAAGGAGGTGCACTGCCAGAGCCCTGCAAAATGACCTCCAGCAGGCCACAAATGTGCATGTGTCTGCTCAAACGGTGGTATGGTATGAGGGTATGAGTATGGTATGTGTGGTATGAGGGCCCGACGTCCACAGGTGGGGGTTGTGCTTACAGCCCAACACCGTGCAGGACGTTTGGCATTTGCCCGAGAACACCAAGATTGGCAAATTCGCCACTGGCGCCCTGTGCTCTTCACAGATGAAAGCAGGTTCACACTGAGCACATGTGACAGACGTGACAGAGTCTGGAGACGCCGTGGAAAGCGTTCTGCTGCCTGCAACATCCTCCAGCATGACCGGTTTGGCGGTGGGTCAGTCCCTCAGGAGACCATCCGCCACCTCATCAGGAGCATGCCCAGGTGTTGTAGGGAGGTCATACAGGCACGTGGAGGCCACACACACTACTGAGCCTAATTTTGACTTGTTTTAAGGACATTACATCAAAGTTGGATCAGCCTGTAGTGTGGTTTTCCACTTTAATTTTGAGTGTGACTCTAAATCCAGACCTCCATGGGTTGATACATTTGATTTCCATTGATCATTTTTGTGTGATTTTATTGTCAGCACATTCAACTATGTAAAGAAAAAAATATTTAATAAGAATATTTCATTCATTCAGATCTAGGATGTGTTATTTTAGTGTTCCCTTTATTTTTTTGAGCAGTGTATATTTCCACACTATGAGGTTGGAATAATACTGTGAAATTGTTTTAAATATTTAAATCATGCCCTATTAGTGTAAGAGCTGTTTGAAAAGACTGCCTGAAATTTCTGCCTGTTTTGGTGGGATGTAGTCTTGGCCTGCCTGGTGATGTGGTAAATAGACTAATAAGAAAGAGTGTTCCCAACCTTTCTGCCAATAACAGCTAGTTTTCAGTTTTCCCATCCCCACTCAAATGTTTACTTGTTCTCCCACCAGATTCCCCAACCAAATGCAATTGATGTGAGCAGAGGTGCATACGAGCACTTCTTTCCCACTGTCGCACCGTCACACTGCACTTTTCCAACTTAAGTTTATTTTATTTTTTCTTGCTTGAGAAAATGCTCTTTGCTAAGTTTGTTTTCAATTAAATGTTCAAAAAGAATCATAGTAAGGTACTTAATTGTTAAGCAGAAATTATTTAATATTGAGATTAAAACTACTGCATTGGACCTAACAATACAATTTTCCATTGTAATATAAATGGCATTAAACATACCTTGCCACAGAACCTCTGCGCAGCAAACAATTGAAGGAAAATGTTAATCACCGTTTATTTAATTTAATACATTTAACTGATACACACTCACTCTTAAGTCTCATGGCATGAGTGGACAGGACAGAGAGACGCGGTTGTAGGAATGATGGGGATACAGACGTGCAGGTGTCAGGAAGGTGGAATAGCTGGTGAGTTAGAAATGGACATGCAACATAAAATAAATTACAGAGACAGATGGAGGATATTGTATTGTCATAAAATCTGATAAATAATTACCTGATCTTCCGTTTTGTTTTGCTGGGGACAGAGCCAAGGCAAAGTAAGAACATTTATTTAAAGGGAGAAAAAGAAACAAATAAGAGTGCACATTACACTACAGAAAAACATTACTCAAACATCTTTCCTACAAAAAACATTTATGTTCCACTTGTTTTTGAACGATCAAACATCAATGTCTGTGGATGCTTTCTATGACCTACAGTAAATCATTACAACAGCAATAAGAGGTTAGGTCATCCACTTACTTGCGTAGCAGCTTGTCTCCGTAGATGGGGATGAAGTAAGGGAAGAGGTAGGGAGCAACACAGTTAGAGGTGATCAGACACAGCTGGCTCTTCACCCAGCTGACACACACTTTCCATATCCAGGAGAAACTCTGAGGAAGACAAGGAGAACGTCTAAATACCATCCCTCTCTCTCAATATCCTTCATCTATCTCCTTCCGTATCCCTCTGCTCTAGACAGGACTTAACACTGAACTTACCAGTTTGCGGCCCTCTATAGCCTCTCTGT
Organism: Salvelinus fontinalis; assembly: GCF_029448725.1. Classification (NCBI taxonomy): domain Eukaryota; kingdom Metazoa; phylum Chordata; class Actinopteri; order Salmoniformes; family Salmonidae; genus Salvelinus; species Salvelinus fontinalis. Next base: position 23,021,789 of record NC_074695.1, read on the forward strand.
AGCTGTTAAAGCTGATCCAGGGCCCAAATATGATAGTCCCAACAAAGTAGATATAGCCCATGAACTCCACAGGAGAAGGCACATTAGCCACCACGCCTCGATCCAGGTCAAAGGCTAGAGAGATGGCCTTCATGGCAACCACCATCTGGGAACCTGCAGACACAGAACTCAGTGAGACTTGAAATATTCATCACATTGATAATGTTTGCATGTACAACACATAGTTGTAGCCTGTTAATGAATCTTTCACAGGGTTTTGGGGGATACACAGTACCAGTCAAGTTTAGACACACCTACTAATTCAAGGGTTTCTTTATTTTTACTATTTTATACATTGTAGAACAATAGTGAAGACATAAAAACTATGAATAAACATACAGTTGAAGTCAGAAGTTTACATACACTAGTTTTAAATAGTGTTTCAACCACTCCACAAATTTCTTGTTAACAAACAATAGTTTTGGCAAGTCGGTTAGGACATCTACTTTGTGCATGACAAGTCATTTTTCCAACAATTGTTTACAGACAGATTATTTCACTGTATCACAATTCCAGTGGGTCAGAAGTTTACATACACTAAATTGACTGTGCCTTTAAACAGCTTGGAAAATTCCAGAAAATTATGTCATGGCTTTAGAAGCTTCTGATAAATGATGTCAATTAGCCTGAGTCAATTGGAGATGTACCTGTGGATGTATTTCAAATCCTACCTTCAAACGCAGTGCCTCTGATTGACATCATGAGAATATCAAAAGAAATCAGCCAAGACCTCAGATTTTTTTTTTTAGACTTCTACAAGTCTGGTTGTAGCAATTTCCAAACGCCTGAAGGTACCACGTTCATCTGTACAAACAATAGTACGCAAGTATAAACACCATGGAACCACGCAGCCGTCCTACCGCTCAGGAAGGAGACACGTTCTGTCTCCTAGAGATGAATGTACTTTGGTGCGAAAGTGCAAATCAATCCCAGAACAACAGCAAAGGACCTTGTGAAGATGCTGGAGGAAACAGGTACAAAAGTATCTATATTCACAGTAAAACAAGTCCTATATCGACATAACCTGAAAGGCCGCTCAGCAAGGAAGAAGCCGCTGCTACAAAACCGCCATAAAAAAAGCCAGACCACGATTTGCAACTGCACATGGGGACAAAGATCATACTTTTTGGAGAAATGTCCTGTGGTCTGATATAATAGAATTGTTTGGCCATAATGACCATCGTTATGTTTGGAGGAAAAAGGGGGATGGTTACAAGCCGAAGAACACCATCCCTCCTGTGAAGCACAGGGGTGGCAGCATCATGTTGTGGGGGTGATTTCCTGCAGGAGGGACTGGGGCACTTCACAAAATAGATGGCATCAGCAGGATGGAAAATTATGTGGATATATTGAAGCAACATCTCAAAACATCAGTCAGGAAGTTAAAGCTTGGTCGCAAATGGGTCTTCCAAATGGACAATGACCCCAAGCATACTTCCAAAGTTGTGGCAAAATGGCATAAGGACAACAAAGTCAAGGTATTGGAGTGGCCATCTCAATGCCCTGACCTCAAACCTATAGAAAATTTGTGGGCAGAACTGAAAAAGCATGTGCCAGCAGAGGCCTACAAACCTGACTCAGTTACAACAGCTCTGTCAGGAGGAATGGGCAAAAATGTTTTTTATTGTGGGAAGCTTGTGGAAAGCTTCCCAAAACATTTGACCCAAGTTAAACAATTTAAAAGGCAATGCTACCAAATACTAATTGAGTGTATGTAAACTTCTGACCCACTGGGAATGTGATGAATGAAATAAAAGCTGAAATAAATCATTCTCTACTATTATTCAGACATTTCACATTCTTAAAATAAAGTGGTGATCCTAACTGACCTAAGACAGCAAATTTTTACTAGGATTAAATGTCAGGAATTGTGTAAAACTGAGTTTAAATGTATTTGGCTAAGGTGTATATAAACTTCACACTTCAACTGTATGGAATAATGCAGTAACCAAAAAAGTGTTAACCTCTACCGAGCACCTACCCCGGGTCCGGGAGCACCCCCGCCCCCCCCCCCCCCACACTGATTAGCATCGCTAGCATAGCATCACAATTAAATAGTAGCATCTAAATATCATTAAATCACAAGTCCAAGACACCTAATGAAAGATACAGATCCTGTGAATAAAGCCACCATTTCAGATTTTTATAATGTTTTACAGGGAAGACACAATATGTAAATCTATTAGCTAAACACGTTAGCAAAAGACACAATTTTTTTACTCCAACAGTTTTTTCCTGCGTCAGTAGCTATCACTAATTCGACTAAATAAAAATATATATAGCCACTAACCAAGAAACAACTTCATTAGATGACAGTCTGATAACATATTTATGGTATAGCATAGTTTTTTTTTGAAAAATTTGCATTTTTCAGGTATAAATCACAGTTCTACATTGCAGCTGCAATCTGAAATAGTGCCGACGCAGCCAGAACAATTACAGAGACCAACGTCATATAACTAATTACTTATATTAAAACATTTCAGAAAAAATACACAGCGTACAGATATTGAAAGCCCAACATCTGGTGAATCCAAACAATATTTCAGATTTATTAAATGTTTTATAGCGAAAACAAAATGTAGCGCTAAATTAGCATAGCCACGCCAGCCAGAACCAGCTGGGCGCCCACGACCAGTTCACATGCACGACAGATATATGAAATAACATCGTAAATTGGGTCTTACTATTGCTGATCTTTCATCAGAATGTTGATCAAGGTGTTCTTAGTCCTGATGAGTCGTTCAATCCATTCATAATGGCAACTTTCCCTCTTCATTTAGCATAGGTACTGGTCGACTGGCACGGTTCTGTCTAAAGTAAAAAAACTCACAGAACGGAACACGGCAAAACTCCCGAAAAAATTCAAATAATCTGATTAAACTATATTGAAAAAACATACATTAAGATGATATGGTCACATGTATCAAACAAACTTCGAGACGGAGATAGTTTTCATCCGTAACGGCAGCAAAACAGTAGACAATCGCACCTTCAAATCGCGCGATTCAGAGAACCGGAAGTTGTCGGTCACGCCAAAGAAATAGGTCTTATTTCACGTCAGTACAAGATAAACAAAAAATTTCTCCTCTGACGTCCTCTTGACACCCAGAGGAAGACGAATGAAGTGTGTTTCGGGTCATAGGTGGCGTGACCATATATAGGCAGAGCGTTGAAGCAAGCATACACATCTTGCATTCTTCTTCTTGGTCAGGGAAAGTGCTGTCAAATTACTTCTGTTTCACTCAGAGACAAAATTGAAACGGTTTTAGAAACTATAGATTGTTTTCTATCCAATGGTATTAATTATATGCATATAGTAAGAGCAATAATTGAATACGAGGCAGTTTAATCTGTAGAGGAAATTATGCTAATGCGAAAACAGCACCCCCTGTATTCTCAAGAAGTTAACTAATTTGAAATAAATGTTATATTTGAGATTCTTCAAATTAGCCACCCTCTGCCTTGATGACAGCTTTCCACACTCTTGGCATTCTCTCAACCAGCTTCACCTGAGGTAGTCATGCATTTCAATTAACAGGTGTGCCTTGTTAAAAGTTAATTTGTGGAATTTCTTTCCTTCTTAATGTGTTTGAGCCAATCAGTTGTGTTGTGACAAGGTAGGGGTGGTATACAGAAGATGGTATTTTACCAAACAGGGCTAAGTCCATATTATAGTAAGAACAGCTCAAATAAGCAAAGAGAAACGACAGTCCATCATTACTTAAAGACATGAAGGTCAGTCAATCTGGAAAATTTCAAGAACTTTGAAAGTTTCTTCAAGTGCAGTCGCAAAAACCATCAAGCGCTATGATGAAACTGGCTCTCATGAGGACCACCACAGGAAAAGAAGACCCAACTTACCTCTGCTGCAGAGGATAAGTTCATTAGAGTTACCAGCCTCAGAAATAGCAGCCTAAATAAATGCTTCACAGAGTTCAAGTAAAAGACATCTCAAAATCAACTGTTCAGAGGAGACTGTGTGGATCAGGCTTTCATGGTCAAATTGCTGCCAAGAAACCACTACTAAAGGACACCAATAAGAAGAAGAGACTTTCTTGGGCCAAGAAACACGAGCAATGGACATTAGACCAGTGGAAATCTGTCATTTGGTCCGATGAGTCCAAATTAGAGATTTTTGGTTCCAACCGCCGTGTCTTTGTGAGACGCAGAGTAGGTGAACGGATGATCTCGGCATGTGTGGTTCCCACCGTGACGCATGGAAGAGGAGGTGTGATGGTGTGCGGATGCTTTGCTGGTGACACGGTCTGTGATTCATTTAGAATTCAAGACACACTTAACCAGCATGGCTACCACAGCATTCTGCAGCGATACACCATCCCATCTGCTTTGCGCTTAGTGGGACTATCATTTGTTTTTCGACAGGACAATGACCCAACACACCTCCAGGCTGTGTAAGGGCTATATGACCAAGAAAGAGAGTGATGGAGTGCTGCATCAGATGACCTGGCCTCCACAATCACCAAACCTCAACCTAATTGAGATGGTTTGGAATAAGTTGGACCGCAGAGGGAAGGAAAAGCAGCCAACAAGTGCTCAGCATATGTGAGAACTCCAAGATTTTTGGAAAAGCATTCCTCATGAAGCTGATTGAGAGAATGCCAAGAGTGTACAAAGTTGTCATCAAGGCAAAGGGTGGCTACTTTGAAGAATATAAAATATATTTTGATTTGTTCAACACATTTTTGGTTACTTCATAGTTTGTCTTCACTATTATTATACAATGTAGAAAAAAGTAAAAATAAAGAAAATCCCTTGAATGAGTAGGTGTCCAAACGTTTGACTGGTACCGTATATAAAAACGAATTACAAAGTATGAACCAACCTCTCATTTTGTGCCAGGTGGTGGTGTCCATCATATGCAGCTCTCTGGTTGGATAAGTCAACAGTAAACCAATTAGAGGCTGTTTACTCCACTAGGAGCTAAAAGGACTAAGTCAAGTTGTTTATCATCAATTATCTTTACTTAAAAAGTTGTATGTTGTTGCCTGGTAACAGAGAAGGCCTACCTACCCCATGAGCAGGTAGATGAGGATGGTGATGGAGAGGAAGGTGGCCCGGTTACTGGAGTGTCGACAGAGGAAGAGGATGAGGTAGCACAGTAGACTGAGCAGTACCACCCACACCATGTGGAGCTCAAAGAACAGGTAGAGGGTGTAAAACCCTCCTGCCACAGTGCTCAGGTGTTTCACATAGGATGGGAGGCCTGACCAGGCCAACAAAACAACAACACAGAAGAGAATAAGAGCATGTAGTTATAGACAGTCGTAAAACATGCATGTAGTTCTTCAGTTCTATATAATAATTTTTCAGAAATGTCAAATCAAAATTACTCTCCTAATACTCATGTCTGCGACAATGAAATTCCGAAAGTGACATTTCAAACAAAGGAATGTGAAATCTCACCCAGAATCCAGAGAAGTCGGCATAGAAGGCAGATGACCAGAAGCTGCCAGACCTGCTCCAGGCCCTGCTGAGTGGTGGGCAGAAGGCAGCCCTCCACAAGCTCATGGAAGAACTCCTGTCGGCTGAAGGACCCCATCATGCTATGCACAGAACCTTGGAAAGTGGGGTGGGGGGTATAATCACAAAGAAGGATATTCTAATAGGCAACATAACAATTTAAAATGTATAAAGTTCCAACAGAAATAACATCTGTGATCGTCGTGCATGCTGACAAAGTAAGCAGAGAAGGGTTACTGGCTAAACTATCTTAACATTTTAAATGCAAGTTCTTTAGCAGATGCTGTTTTCCAGAGCGACTTACAATTAATACATTAATCTTAAAATAGCTAGGGACACAACCATTTATCACAGTCGTAGTAAGTACATTTCCCTCAGTAAAATAGTTATCAACAAAGTCTCTGATAGTTGGAAAAGACAAGCAGTTTCTTTTTTTTGGGGGGGGGGGGGGGGGGGGGATCTGTACATCAACAAAATGCATGATATGATATGCAGGCAGCTGTGTGCGTTCATGGACAAATACAGACAGTACCAGGCAAGCTATTCTGATAAATCAATATATCGTATATTTAATCTATAAGTGGCCCAAATAGTCTTCCACAAACTGACAGGTTTATGTTGTTTCCCAAGTTACAACACACAACATTAATTTGCATGCTGGTTTACAAGGCACAACTCACAAATAGCTAGCTAGCAGGCTGGCGCCATACAAATCGGTCCTAAACCGCAGTGCAGTTGTCTTCGCACTAACGTTTGCAAAGGTCGTAGCAGTACAGTCTTCCATTATTGTGCTCACTTGATAAGGATAGCTATCCGCTATTAATGAAATTCGCTGACCATGCTTTCTCATCATTCATGATCAGATAAGAAAATACCTACACACCGTGGTGTCTGGATAGTCAGCCGAGCCCCACACGCTACTCCGCCAGAGGGAGAAAGACGCTTTTTCAAGAGACTCATCATCATTCCAGATTTGCTTATATTTGAGAGGAAAATTATGTGTTTTACCTCCAAACCCTTCAGTCAGTTGTTCCGTCAAATGGGTTTACTTGTCCGTTTCTTCTATCTCTAACCACTTGACACAATGTTGTGAGTTTCATGCACGGCCGGTCCAGATGCAGCGTGACGCTGACACCAAGCTCCAGGTCATAGCATCAACAGCAGTCGCTTTAGCAACAAACAAAAAAAGCAGTTGCTTTAGCAATTCATGCAGCCAGTGCTACTATACGAACGGATTAACCAATCAACTGCGTCTCTTTAGAGAAATCAGCCAATTATTGAAGTTGGTTGCCCCGATGCAGGTAGTTAGCAAATCAACTGCAACTGTTACCAGAGGTGGCTTTGACTGTATGCCCAATCACAAAGAGTACATAACGTACAGGTATTATGCGACCAATAGGACACATACAGCGAAAAATACGCTCCCCCTGCAGATATCCTTTTGGTCATGGATTCGCAAATGCGTACCAGGGAGCATAGCTTTGTCTCAGACAAACCTTACAAACCATATCGATAGATAATAGATCAATTGATTTGCAAAAAATCTAACAAAGTTGATCAAATGTACAAATGAATTGTGAGTAAAGTAATAACTCTACTGTGGCTTTGGGAGACCAGGGAATATCAAATTAGTGACAATATCTATGGTCTATGTGTATATACAGTGCATTCGGGAAGTATTCAGACCTCTTGACTTTTTCCAGAGTTATTCTAAAATTGATTCAATTAAATTGTTCCCTCAATCTACGCACAATACCCCATATTCAAAAGTTTTTTTTTTTAATTTTGCAAATGTATAAAAAAAAAAAAAAACATACCTTATTTACATAAGCATTCAAACCCTTTGCTAAGAGACTCGAAATTGAGCTCAGGTGCATCCTGTTTCCATTGATCATCCTTGAGATGTTTCTACAACTTGATTGGAGTCCACCTGTGGTAAATTCAATTTATTGGACATGGCTCCGAGACAGGATTGTGTCGAGGCACAAATTTGGGGAAGGGTACCAAAAAATGTCTGCAGCATTGAAGGTCCTCGAGAACACAGTGGCCTCCATCATTCATAAATGGAAGAAGTTTGGAACCACTAAGACTCTTCCTAGAGCTGTCCGTCTGGCCAAACTGAGCAATCGGGGGAGAAGGGCCTTGGTCAGGGATGTGACCAAGAACCCAAAGGACACTCTGACAGAGCTCCAGAGTTCCTCTGTGGAGATGGGAGAACCTTCCAGAAGAACAACCATCTCTGCAGCACTCCACCAATCAGGCCTTTATTTATGGTAGAGTGGCCAGACAGAAGCCACTCCTCAGTAAAAGGCACAACATCCCGCTTGGAATTTGCCAAAAGGCACATAAAAGACTCAGACCATGAGAAACAAGACTCCCTGGTCTGATAAAACCAAGATTGAACTCTTTGGCCTGAATGCCATGCGTCACATCTGGAGGAAACCTGGCACCATCCCTACGGTGAAGCATGGTGGTGGCAGTTTCATGCTGTGTGGATGTTTTTCAGGGGCAGGGACTGAGAGACTAGTCAAGATCGAGGGAAAGATGAACGGAGCAAAGTACAGAAAGGTACTTGATGAAAACCTGCTCCAGAGCACTCAGGACCTCAGACTGGGGCGAGGTTCACCTTCCAACAGGACAACAACCCTAAGAACACAGCCAAGACAACGCAGGAGTGGCTTCGGTACAAGTCTCAATGACCAGCCAGAGCCCGGACTTGAACCCGATCAAACATCTCTGGAAACATGAAAATAGCTGTGCAGCTTGAGAGGATCTATAGAGAAGAATGTGACAAGCTTGTACCATCATACCCAAGAAGACTTGAGGCTGTAATCGCTGCCAAAAGATGCTTTAACAAAGTACTGAGTAAAGGGTCTGAATACTTATGTAAATGTTTTATTTTTATTTTTTATATATATATACATTTGCAAAAATATATATATTTTTTGCTTTGTCATTATGGGGTATGGTGTGTAGATTCAGGGGGAAAAATCTATTTAATCAATTTTAGAATAAGGCTGTAACGTAACAAGATGTTGAAAGCCAAGGGGTTTGAATACTTTCTGAATGCACTGTAACTAAGAGACTTGGGCTTTTTTAAATTAATTGGTATTTTGACCAATCAGATCAGCTCTTTAAAAGATCTGATGTGAAAAGATCTGATGTGATTGGTCAAAAGACCAATTAGTGAAAAAAATATCAGAATTTGTCTGCCTTTGTAAACACAGCCTAGTTTACATTTACCACATGAATAGTACTTCAAAGTAAAATCGAAATTCAGTTTAAGCAATATTTATATGAGAGATAGGAGTCATTAGCTGCTGCCAAGGCAGCAACATTAAAGCAGTTATATATAATTTAAAATATTACATGACATTACATTTCATAACACTTTTCACCTCAGCCCACATATCTACGATAAAAAAATCAATGTGTATGTGTGTGTTGTGTGTCTTATCATGTGTATGCGTGTGTCTGTGTCTCTTCATTGTCACTGCTGTTCCATAAGATGTATTTTTATCTTTTTAAAGAAAAAAAGAAAATTATACTGCTTGCATCAGTTACCTGATGTAGAATAGTTCCATGCAGCCATGGACTATGTAGTACTGTGTGCTTCCCAAAGTCTGTTCTGGACTTTGGGATTGTGAAGAGATCTCTGGTGACATGTCTTGTGGGGTATGCATGGGTGTCTGAGCTGTGTGCTAGTAGTATAAACAGACAGCTTGGTGTCAGTAGTGCAGATGCAATAAAACTAGGGCCTGTAGAACCTGCATTGTTGATAGTGCTGTTAAGGCAGAGTAGCGCTTTATTATGGACAGACTTCTCCCCATCTTAGCTACTGTTGCATGAATATGTTTTGACCATGACAGTTTACAATCCAGGGTTACTCCAAGCAGTTTAGTCTCCTCAACTTGCTCAATTTCCACATTATTCATTACAAGATTTATTTAAGGTATAGGGTTTAGTGAATGATTTGTCCCAAATACAATGCTTTTAGTTTTTGAAATATTTAGGACTAACTTACTTCTTGCCAGCCGTTCTGAAACTGACTGCAGCTCTTTGTTAAGTGTTGCGGTGATTTCACTCACTGTAGTAGCTAACTTACATAGTGTTGAGTCATACATAGACACTCAGAGCCAGTGACAGGTCATTAGTAAATATTGAAAAAGGTAAGGGGCCTAGACAGCTGCCATGGGGAATTCCTGATTCTACCTGGATTATGTTGGAGAGGCTTCCATTAAAGAACACCCTCTGTGTTCTGTTAGACAAGTAACTCTTTATCCACAATATTCCTGTGGGTTTAAAGCCATAACACAAAAAAAATTCCATCAGCAAACGTTGATCAATAATGTCAAAAGCCGCACCGAAGTCTAACAAAACAGCTTTTTAATCGACAATTTCTCTCAGACAATCATCAGTCATTTGTGTGTCGTGTCTTTGACTATGCCAGATTAATTGCTATGACATGCTATTCTATAAAATAATTTCTCCGTAATTAATATTACCTGATTGAACTAATCATGTAAATGTTAATTAACTAGAGAGGGACACCACGAAAGAATATTTATAGAGCTGTTATCTTTCGAATAGACTCTTAAAGATTTAGTAAGATTTTACATCCATAACAGTCACATTAATCGTCATTTTATTCAGTCTCATCTGAAAGTTGTAAATCCTTGATTATCTGCAAGAATCCTGGCTAACAAGTTGAATCAGCAATACAAAATTGGGTTTAATTATTTGTTTACTAAATACCTAACTAATCACACAGAATCACACATATACAATTAAATCATAACTTCATCACAAATTACGTCATACAGAAAAACATCCCTAGCGGGCGGAATAGATATGACAGCTTGTTACACAAAGGGAAGGGTCTGAGTCCTAGTGAAAGAGCGGGAGACTGGAACATAGGCGAGCTGTGCTATCGTAAATACAGTATCTTATGCATTCTAAATTACCGCCCATTTGAAGAGGAAAATGCAATACATATTTACTCTGAGCTGCGCTTCAGTAGGTTGGTGGTAGATGGACCGTGTCGCCAACCCGAGTCCTCTGTCCTTTGAAGAATGTCTCTGGTAGTCACGGGATACGTTGTGTGTAGTAGACGGGATACTTGGACTGTCCTTCCTAACCTGCGTTTAGCTGTTGCTAACTCAGCGGCTAGGAGATATCACTTCTGTAGTGAATACGAGTTCAAAGTTCATACCATTCACAATCAAAGTCCATGCTGATGTTGGTTTAGTTCTGTAGTTATTTTCTGAACCATTCTGACACTGAACCGTCTTCCTAGTGTACCCGGAACAGCAAGTTATATTCTTGTTCTTGGCTTTTATAGTGGAGGGAGAGGGGTGTGTCTGAAAAGTTTATAACCCATGCCTCTTCACAGGGGCGGACTACTGTGAGCAGAGGAAAACTTATGAAAGCACAGATCTCTCATTTGGAAGCTAAAATTACATTTCACCTCTTCACAAATAATGTCATATTCAAACATTTGAATTAAACAACAATTCCATGTGAATCCGATACCTCTGACGTTTAGACTTTCCACAGTAGAGTTCATGTCATTCTATCATTGATGAGAATGTGTCAGAGGGCAACCGAACTGACATAATATACCTTAAGTACCCCCGCATATGTTCAGTTGGTCGGACTACCAGAATATAGTTCATTTCCCCCAACTTCTGATGTTACCCAGAATCTCTATATTTTATTTCATGTTAACCCATGGATTTCCTTATGTCACATCAGTTATAGTAGGGAGAGAGAAAAAGGGGGAAAGAGGTATTTATGACTGTCATAAACCTACCCCCACTGCCAACGTCATGACATGTGTAAGTGCCGTGCATGTTGAATGTCTTTCCCTATAAACGTGCTGAAAGTCTGTTATCAATTTGTTTACTGTAAAATAGCATTGTATCTGGTCAAACACAATGTTTTCCAAAAGTTTACTTCGGGTTGGTAACAGGCCGATTGGTCAGCTATTTGAGCCAGTAAAGGGGGCCTAACTATTCTTGGGTAGCGGAAAGACTTTCTTCCCTCCAGGTCAGAGGGCACACACTTTCTTGTAGGCTTAGATTGAAGATATGGCAAATGGGAATGGCAATATTGTCTGCTATGATCCTCAGTAATTTTCCATCCAAGTTGTCAGACCCAGGTGGCTTGTCATTGTTGATAGACAACAATAATTGTTTCATTTCTTCCACACTCACTTTTTGGAAATCAAAATGACAATGCTTGTGTTTCATAATTTGGTTAGTAATACTTGGATGTGTAGTGTCGGCATTTGTTGCTGGCATGTCATGCCTAAATTTGCTAATCTTGCCAATGAAAGTCATTAACGTAGTTGGCAGTATCAATGTGTTTTGTGATGAATGAGCCATCTGATTTAATGAATGATGGAGCTGAGTTTGCCTTTAAGATGCTCCAAAGCTTTTTACTATCATTCTTTATATAATTTATCTTTGTTTCATAGTATAGTTTCTTCTTTTTATTCAGTATAGTCACATGATTGTTCCATTTGCAGTACGTTTGCCAATCGGTCGTGCAGCCAGACTTATTTGCATTCCTTTGACCTCATCCCTCTCAACCATATATATTTTTTTATTCTTCATCAATCCACAGGAATTTGACAGTTTTCACAGTCATTTTCTTAATTGGTGCATGCTTATTAGTAACTAGAAAAAGCTATTTCACAAATGTGTCAAGTACAGCGTCTGGTTGCTCCTCATCACACAGCACAGAACAGCAAATATTATTTACATCATCAACATAGGAATCACTACAAAACGTATTGTATGACCTCTTATACACTATATTAGGCCCAGCCTTTGGAACTTTGGTTTTCCTAGATATGGCTATTATATTGTGATCACTACAGCCGATGGATTTGGATACAGCTTTAAAGCAGATTTCTGCAGCATTAGTAAAGTTGTGATCAATACATGTTGATGATTTCATTCCTGTGCTGTTTGGTTGACTGACCACCTGAACCAGGTTGCTGGCACTGGTTACAGTTTGAAGCTTTTCATTGTGGGCAGCTTGATGAATGCCAGTCAATATTAAGGTCACATAGAAATTTTACATCTGTTGATATCACATACATTATCAAGCATTTCACACATATTAACCATATACGGACTGTTAGTACTTGGTCTATAGCAGCTTCCCAAAATAATGGGCTTTAGGTGAGGCCAGTAGCAATATTACTTCAATAGTATTTCATGAGATCCTCTCTAACCTTTACAGAAATTTGGCTCTTTATATAGGCCGCAACACCTCCCCCATTGGCATTTCTGTATTTTCTGTTGATGTTATAGCCATGTACTGCTACCACTGTATCACAGGTATTATCTAAGTGAGTTTCAGAGATAGTCAGAATAAGAATGTCATCTGTTACTAGCAAGTTAATTTTATGAACCTCGTTTCTTAGGCTGTATATGTTAATGTAGGCTATTTTTCGCACTTTTCTGGGATGCTTGATTGTATTTATTGCTTTACTGGGAAGCTTATCATAAGTAGACATGACAATGTTATTTATGTTTTAGCTGATAGTGCAGGGTGAGCTGCACACAGTGGACTTCCTACTAGGGCACACCATAAGAACATAATTACTGTATATAATAGCTGTAGGATCGACAGAGGCATTCAGGGGAGTTAAGAGGGACGTAAATTAGGTTACTTACATTGTGACTGCTACCGCCCCTGGGATAATGTATATTTGCTGCAGCATTACTATAACTCAGCGACACAATGGTATCGGAGCTGGGCTTGGGTCATTGATGTCATTGTCTCAACGCAGCCTTGAAATGCGTAGACAGAGTCCAGGAGCCAAGATGATTTGGATGTACTCTGTCATTCCCGTAGAGCATCTTCTGTTTACAGGTGTCAAAGTTATCTATAAAAGTTATTCCAACAGAGCTATAGTAAACGTTACTCCGTCCATATCTCTGGACGATATCCAAACAGGGATCTAACTAGAGCTAGTCAAGCTCAGGACCCAGAACGAGATCCATAACAGTTGGTGATGGTAATAACCCACTTCTAGCACTACTGATGAATATCAAATGTTATGTTTCACATAAGCACAATTTAGTGTTTACATGTTGTTGCAAGACAAGCATGATTTATAGAGCAGAGATGGGTGCCTCTTTAACCTTTTTTAATACTGAAGATAAGTGATAGACATGTCTGCTGTAATACAGAGGCTGATACAAAGTACTTTACAGTATTCGTCACACCAGTATTTTATGTTAGCTGAGCCAATATTTCTATGCATGCCTACATTCACTTTAAGAGGAGTCTCTTGTGACATGATGAAAAATAAATACACTACATGACCAAAAGTATGTGGACACCTGCTCGTCGAACATCTCATTCCAAAATCATGGGCATTAATATGGAGTTGATCCCCCTTTGCTGCTATAACAGCCTCCACTCTTCTGGGAAGCCTTTCCACTAGAGGTTGGAACATTGCTGCAGGGACTTGCTTACATTCAGCCACAAGACATTAGTGAGGTCGGGCACTAATGTTGGGCGATTAGGCCTGGCTCGCAATCGGAGTTCCAATTAATCCCAAAGGTGTTCGATGGGGATGAGGTCAGGGCTCTGTGCAGGCCAGTCAAGTTCTTCCACACCAATCTCGACAAACCATTTCTGTGTGGACCTCTCTTTGTACACGGGGGCATTGACATGCTGAAACAGGAAAGGGCTTTCCCCAAGCTATTGCCACAAAGTTGGAAGCATAGAATCATCTAGAATGTAATTGTGTGCTGTAGCGTTAAGATTTCCCTTCACTAGAACTAAAGTGCTTAGCCTGAACCATGAACAGTCCCAGACCATTATTCCTCCTCCACCAAACTTTACAGTTGGCACTATGCATTGGGACAGGTAGCGTTCTCCTGGTATCCGCCAAACCCAGATTTGTCCGTCGGACTGCCAGATGGTGAAGCGTGATTCATCACTCCAGAGAACGCGTTTCCACTGCTCCAGAGTCCAATGGCGGCAAGCTTAACACCACTCTAGCCGACGCTTTGAGTTGTGCATGGTGATCTTATGCTTATGTGCAGTTGCTCAGCCATGGAAACCAATTTCATGAAGCTCCCGATTAACAGTTCTCATGCTGACGTTGCTTCCAGAAGCAGTTTGGAAATTGGTAGTAAGTGTTGTAACAGAGGACCGACGATTTTACGCTCTTCAGCATGCGGTGGTCCCGTTTTGGGAGTTGTGTGGCCTACCACTTTGCTGCTGAGCAGTTGTCGCTCCTAGACATTTTCATTTCACAATAACAGCAGTTACAGTTGACTGGGAAGAAATTGGGCAGAAATTTGACAAACTGACTTGTTGGAAAGTTTGCATCCTATGATGGTGCTATGTTGAAAGCTCTTCAGTAAGGCAATTCTACTGCCAATGTTTGTCTATAGAGATTGCATGGCTGTGTACTCAATTTTACACACCTGTCAGCAAAGGGTGTGGCTGAAGTAGCACGATCCACTAATTTGAAGGGGTGTACACATCATTTATATATACACAGTGGGGCAAAAAAGTATTTAGTCAGCCACCAATTGTGCAAGCTCTCCCACTTAAAAAGATGAGAGGTCTGTAATTTTCATCATAGGTACACTTCAACTATGAGACAAAATGAGAAAAAAAAATCCAGAAAATCACATTGTAGGATATTTTATTAATTTATTTTGCAAATTATGGTAAAAATAAGTATTTGGTCAATAACAAAAGTTTATCTCAATACTTTGTTATATACCCTTTGTTGGCAATGACAGAGGTCAAACGTTTTCTGTCAGTCTTCACAAGGTTTTCACACACTGTTGCTGGTATTTTGGCCCATTCCTCCATGCAGATCTCCTCTAGAGCAGTGATGTTTTGGGGCTGTTGCTGGGCAACACGGACTTTCAACTCCCTCCAAAGATTTTCTATGGGGTTGAGATCTGGAGACTGGCTAGGCCACTCCAGGACCTTGAAATGCTTCTTACGAAGCCACTCCTTCGTTGCCCGGGCGGTGTGTTTGGGATCATTGTCATGCTGAAAGACCCAGCCACGTTTCATCTTCAATGCCCTTGCTGATGGAAGGAGGTTTTCACTCAAAATCTCACGATACATGGCCCCATTCATTCTGTCCTTTACACGGATCAGGCGTCCTGGTCCCTTTGCAGAAAAACGGCCCCAAAGCATGATGTTTCCACCCCCATGCTTCACAGTAGGTATGGTGTTCTTTGGATGCAACTCAGCATTCTTTGTCCTCCAAACACGACGAGTTGAGTTTTTACCAAAAAGTTATATTTTGGTTTCATCTGACCATATGACATTCTCCCAATCTTCTTCTGGATCATCCAAATGCTCTCTAGCAAACTTCAGACGGGCCTGGACATGTACTGGCTTAAGCAGGGGGACACGTCTGGCACTGCAGGATTTGAGTCCCTGGCAGCGTAGTGTGTTACTGATGGTAGGCGTTGTTACTTTGGTCCCAGCTCTCTGCAGGTCATTCACTAGCTCCCCCCGTGTGATTCTGGGATTTTTGCTCACCGTTCTTGTGATCATTTTGACCCCACGGGGTGAGATCTTGCGTGGAGCCCCAGATCGAGGTAGATTATCAGTGGTCTTGTATGTCTTCCATTTCCTAATAATTGCTCCCACAGTTGATTTCTTCAAACCAAGCTGCTTACCTATTGCAGATTCAGTCTTCCCAGCCTGGTACAGGTCTACAATTTTGTTTCTGGTGACCTTTGACAGCTCTTTGGTCTTGGCCATAGTGGAGTTTGGAGTGTGACTGAGGTTGTGGACAGGTGTCTTTTATACTGATAACAAGTTCAAACAGGTGCCATTAATACAGGTAACGAGTGGAGGACAGAGGAGCCTCTTAAAGAAGTTACAGGTCTGTGAGAGCCAGAAAGTAGGTGTAGAAATACTATTTGTAGGTGACCAAATACTTATTTGCCACCATAATTTGCAAATAAATTCATAAAAAATCCTACAATGTGATTTTCTGGATTCTTTCTTCTCATTTTGTCTGTCATAGTTGAAGTGTACCTATGATGAAAATTACAGGCCTCATCTTTAAGTGGGAGAACTTGCACAATTGGTGGCTGACTAAATACTTTTTTGCCCCACTGTATACAGTACCTGGAAAGTGTCAAGATAAAGGCAATAAATTAGTAAACCCATTATCAATTTAAAAAAAATACATATTTACAATCTACAGCCTGAGGTAGTTATGCAGAACTCAAATCAGAGACAATATATCATTTCATAGCAGTTTGACATCAACTCTGGAACTTTAATTTTTACTCCAATTCAACAGAATTATTCACTTAACACAGACTATAGATATTCCTATGTCAAGTCCATTTAGTAATTCATAATCAACAAAAAACTATCAGAATTATTTACACGTACATACATTGGTGAGTGCAATTTCTGGACGATTTAATGGTTGAGACCCAGCAAGAAACACTACAGGCCTCATTGTAATCTAAAAAGCAGATGAACATGATTTATGTAAATTAGTTTTGAACGTGTAACATCAGAAGAGTAAGCTAGTTTAACAGCAAGTCATTTAATAATGTATAGACAGTCTAAGTAGCCCTTTCTTCACAATGGATCAAGTATAATTGAATGAATCAATCATAACCCAAAAAATATATATACACTAAAGTAACACCAAAAAAATGGTCACGATCTCAAAGGCAAAACCATAACATTTCAGAGGACTGTTAACCATTTTAAATGCTTGACAGAATATTTTCTAATCATTATCACTGGTGGAGAGAAAGTTCTTATTTTTGCAAACTCAATGAAGGAATAAATACCAAATCATGATGTGATGCAAAACAAGTGTTTTGAGGTATAAGTCCTTTTATGAAACAGTGCTTCAACATGGGTGGAGAAGAAACAGAACAATGTTTATCTTGTTTTTAAAATCATGATCTAACTGATTATCCCATTTGTTTCATCATCATGCAGGATCAAAGAATAACCTCGATGTCATAAGCAACTTTTTGCAATTTTTCTCCTCTAGTTAACAACACAGGCCAAAGTTCCTCTTGAGGCACAGAATGTACCTTCTCTGCTGTGCCTGGATGCTTGACTCTCCTCTTTTTCTTCTTCTTAGAATGATCATGTTTGGTTGAGAGATTATGGCTCTTCTTCTTTTTAAGCTTCTTAAGCTGCTTGGGTGTGAGTGTGACCTGAATGGGAGGTGTGGGTTGCATCACAGGCATGGATTCGAACCCAGGTCGAGGCTCGAGGTCAGGTCGAGGTATGCCATTGGGGTACTCGTGACGCTGGCAGAAGAGTACACCACACTTTCGGCAGCGGTACGCCTCCTCTTTGGCATGGATGGTGTGGTGACGCTTTAGGTTGTGGTGTGTGGTGAACGAGCGCTCACACTGGTCACAGGGAAAGGGGCGCTCCCCAGTGTGAACCCGCTGGTGCTCAGTGTAGTGGCTGCGGCTCAGGAAACGTTTCCCACACACACCACAGGGAAAGGGCCTTTCTTCGTCGTGGAACTGTTTGTGTCTCACCATCTGAGGAAAAGAGAAGAAGTTCTGGCTGCACACCTCACAGGTAAATCCTCCAACTGGGTTGGCATGGTGCGAAGGTGGCAATAGCAGAGTGGGGGGCCGCTTGTATGGTTTTAGGGAAGATTCTGGTACGATGAAAGGAGTCGATGGGACACTCCGTTTTTGTACTTTCAGGTTACCAGTAGACTCTGTTTGAAGAATAGCCATTGCAGCCTCGCGCACTTTGAAAACCGCAGCACCTGCTGCAGCCCTCTTGCCTAACCCAATGGGCTCAATTTCTTGGTCAGCCATGTCTACCTACTCCACCCAACACCCTGGCAAAAAGATGAGCCAGACAAAATAAATTAGAGGTAAAAGGACAGAAAACTCTAAAGTACAGTAAAAAAAAAAATGAAAAGAAGCTTGATGTTAGCAATGAAACATGTGCCCATACGATAGGATATATATATTTAGCAAAGTGTAATACTGCAATGTAGATAGCTAACGGTATTAAGCCATTATTCACCTAGGTAGCTACCCAGTGCATCTTCGTACCTTCAAACAAACTTGCTGTAAACTGAAATGCGTGTGAAGTACAGAAAGACAGTGCGACTGGTTGTAGCTAACTATCAAGAAAGAGCGTGGATTGTAGCTAACGTTAGCTTCCTAGGATAGCTAATAACATTTGTGTTGGCTCGTTCTAGCTAATCGTTAGTTAGCAAGCAGCTCACGCGACGAGGCAGATTTTTCAAGAGGGTTGCTGGATCATCAATATTTGCACGGGTGCAATTCATATACACAAATACTACACAAAGAGGTGGCAAATACTTACAGAAAATAACGTTTTACGCTATAAAGGTGTCAGATGAAATTACACAAACGACAGCAAACTATGCAACTTTCATGGCAGTGTCGAGCGCTTTTTGTATGTTAGGTGCATCACTTACACACTCCCCCAGAAACTTAAGCACCCAATTTTGGTCCCCGTGTATGGCTGTAATGGTTCCGTTCCTACAGTACGTATGGCTGTACTGGTTCCGTTCCTACAGTACATGCAAACGCCGTTAAAAATATCGATGTGGATCTATTTAACAAACTACAATATGATGATATCTATATAACAGGTTTTACGTAGTTTTTTTTTTACACGTTAACACACCTGCAACTAGCCTAAACAGCCGATAGAGGTCCCTATTGATCTGATTCTAGACGGCTCACTATAAAGATAAATAACAACCACTAGCGCCTCTTCAGGCTAACTTGCAACCTGGCCGTGAACGTGTACTTTGTCTTTGCTGTGTTTGAGAGCATCAATTCTGCTTAGGCGCGAAAGTAACATGTTTTGAAATTACATCTGTGTGTAGGCTAATATAATTGAAAATATAATTTAAGAAAAATTGTAACATTTTCAGTCTCGCTCACAAATTGGTGCTTGATGCAGTTCTTCAAATATTTCGCCAGGTGTCACTGTTGTCTGCAGAATACAAAATGGTTGCGAAAAGACTTGATAATGCATTTATACTCCCTATCATTTAGGATTACACAAATTGCTTAATTTGTGACCCAAATAAAGCAGTGACATAAATAGGCCTAGAGGAAGCACACTAATAAAGTGTGTATAAACATAGACATAACCTATCACTGGGTATTTCAGATGGTATAGTCATAACCAGCACTGCACAGCACAGCACAAAACATCAGAAGGCAGTATTTTTCACACATTTGTTTGTTTGTGTGTGTGTGCGTGCCCGAGTGTGTGCTCGAGTAAGTGTGTGCATGTGTGTGTGAATGAAAGAGAATGATAGGGGTAGTTTAACACAACCCCTCTGCACCTATGCCCCTGGGTGAGCTTCACAGTACTGTTCTGGGTGAATGCAACTGGGAATTCTGATAAACTGCACTCCAGACACAAGTGTGAAAATTGATCTATCATGCTGCTTCTGAAAGTTAAATCAATATATGTTTCATTTTTTTCTCATTGTCATGCTGAGAGAAACAGCAGACCCCCACTGATACTAGTCTAGAACAAAACTGTATTTTAAACTACTGTAACATTCTGTGCAATACATTATCTATTGAATGTGTTTGGAGACATAGCTGTGGAGATGCATAGATAATCTGCCTCTTGTAGAAAATTTTGTGTGTGTGTGTGTAAATATTTATTCAATTGTGTTTTCATAACAATCCAAACCAGAATTTGGTTCAGTGGCTCATTCAAAAAAGGACTGTTGCGTCAGCTTGTATCTGAAAAGAAACAACTAGGCAGCATTGACCCCCCCCCTCCCTCTATCTCAAGGTGACACTCTTCCATCTGCCCCTTCCTCTTCTTGCCAATCTAAAAATTCCCTCAATAACCATGACTCTGTTAACCTTATTTTTGTTCTGTGATTCTTTCTCCATCTCTCTATCTATCTCTTCCTTTAAAACCCCCCATCCCCATCTGTCCCTCAATACCTGTTGGGCTCAAGCATCCTGTGTTTTGAGCGTGGATTTTTTTAATTTATTGTCGTGGCAAGCAATCATAGTAGCCTAGGTGGGTGGGTGGGGGTGGTGGATGGGTGTGTGTGTTGGTAGATGGGTGGTGGCTGGGTGTGTGTGTGGGTGAGAGTGGTGGCTGGGTGTGTGTGTGTGTGTGTGTGTGTGTGTGTGTGTGTGTGTGTGTGTGTGTGTGTGTGTGTGTGTGTGTGTGTGTGTGTGTGTGTGTGTGTGTGTGTGTGTGTGTGTGTGTGTGTGTGTGTGTGTGTGTGTACGAGAGAGAGGTAGAGAGAGGTAAAGGTAGACTGTTTACATAAACAGTGGTCTGAAAGGTATTTCAAATAACCAATATTTTATCTTCATTTCCCATCTGGCCAGATGGCACCCAGACTCTGTTGTTTTATTGAGGCGTTATTCATGCCATAGTCAAGGTGATTTGCCATCTTTCTTTTCTCTTCCAAGTGTGATCATTCATACATGGTGTTTCCCTCCATCTCACACACACTCTCCATCTCTCAAAACAGTCTGGTCTCATATACTAAATGTAACATAGTAAATGTAAATTCGGGACACTCAAACTAGTATGATATGTTAGGTTTGGTGTGGTTACATAACAGAAGGTTACTGAAGGTAAAAAAATAATGTAGGGTGGTTGGTCGGGGTGGATGGGTGAGCATATAATGTGAATGTCTAGCAACACAAAGGTTGCATGTTCGAATCTCATCATGGACAACTTTTGCATTTTATCTAATTAGCAACTTTGCAACTACTTACTACTTCTTAGCAACTTGACTACTACAGTGCCTTTGGAAAGTATTCAGACCCCTTGACTTTTCCCACATTTTTGTTACGTCACAGCCTTATTCTAAAATTCATTAAATAGTTTTTTTCCCTCATCAATCTACACTCAAAACCCCATAATGACTAAGCAAAAACTGTGGTTCTAGTCCTCCTGGTTTCGACCCTTGCCGGTCCTGACTCCGAACCCGCCTTCCTGACCACTCTGCATGTTCTGTCTTCAAGCCTGCCTATTCCCTTGTATTGTTTGGACTCGGATCTGGTTACTGAACCCCTGCCTGGCCTGACCTCGAGACTGCCCTTTGTTTGGTACTGTTTTGGATTCTGACCCGGTTAATGAATTCTCGCCTGTCCCCGACCTACCTTTTGCCTACCCCTTGGATTAATAAATATCGGAGCTCAATTACTATTATAGCTGGAAACTGCTGATTTTGAATGGAATATCTACATCAGCGTACAGAGGCCCATTATCAGCAGCCATCACTCCTGTGTTCCAATGGCACGTTGTGTTAGCTAACCCAAGTTTATAATTTTAAAAGGCTAATTGATCATTAGAAAACCCTTTTGCAATTATATTAGCACAGCTGAAACTGTTGTTCTGATTAAAGAAGCAATACAACTGGCCTTTAGACTAGTTGAGTATCTGGAGCATCAGCATTTGTGGGTTCGATTACAGGCTCAAAATGGCCAGAAAGAAAGGTCTTTCTTCTGAAACTCATCAGTCTATTCTTGTGCTGAGAAATGAAGGCTATTCCATGCGAGAAATTGCCAAGAAACTGAATATCTCATACAACGCTGTGTACTACTCCCTTCACAGAACAGCGACTAACTGTCTCTAAGCAGAATAGAAACAGGAGTGGGAGGCTCCGGTGCACAACTGAGCAAGAGGACAAGTACATTAGAGTGTCTAGTTTGAGAAACAGATGCCTCACAAGTCCTAAACTGGCGAATTCATTAAATAGTCCCCGCAAAACACCAGTCTCAACGTCAACAGTGAAGAGGTGACTCCGGGATGCTGGCCTTCTAGGCACGGTCTGGCGACAAATATGTAGCGAGGGCCAGCCGATTAGAGCATACAGGTCGCAGTGGTGGGTGGTGTATGGGGCTTTGGTGACAAAACGGATGGCACTGTGATAGACTGCATCCAGTTTGCTGAGTAGAGTGTTGGAGGCTATTTTGTAAATGACATGGCCAAAGTCGAGGATCGGTAGGATTGTCAGTTTTACTAGGGTATGTTTGTCGGCGTGAGTGAAAGAGGCTTTGTTGCGAAATAGGAAGCCGATTCTAGATTTAATTTTGGATTGAAGATGTTTAATATGAGTCTGGAAGGAGAGTTTACAGTCTAGCCAGACACCTAGGACTTTGTAGTTGTCCACATATTCTAAGTCAGAACCGTCCAGAGTAGTGATGCTAGTCGGGCGGGCGGGTGCGGGCAGTGAACGGTTGAAAAGCATGCATTTAGTTTTACTAGCGTTAAGAGCTGTTGGAGGCCACGGAAGAAGTGTTGTATGGCATTGAAGCTTGTTTGGAGGTTTGTTAACACAGTGTCCAAAGAAGGGCCAGATGTATACAGAATGGTGTTGTCTGCGTAGACGTGGATCAGGGAGTCACCCGCAGCAAGAGCGACATCATTGATATATACAGAGAAAAGAGTCGGCCCGAGAATTGAACCCTGTGGTACCCCCATAGAGACTGCCAGAGGTCCAGACAACAGGCCCTCCGATTTGACACACTGAACTCTGTCTGAGAAGTAGTTGGTGAACCAGGCGAGGCAGTCATTTGAGAAACCAAGGCTGTTGAGTCTGCCAATAAGAATACGGTGATTGACAGAGTCAAAAGCCTTGGCCAGGTCGATGAAGACGGCTGCACAATACAATCTTTTATCGATGGCGGTTATGATATCGTTTAGTACCTTGAGCGTTGCTGAGGTGCACCCGTGACCAGCTCGGAAACCGGATTGCACAGCGGAGAAGGTACGGTGGGATTCGAAATGGTCAGTGATCTGTTTATTAACTTGGCTTTCGAAGACTTTAGAAAGGCAGGGCAGGATGGATATAGGTCTATAACAGTTTGGGTCTAGAGTGTCACCAACTTTGAAGAGGGGGATGACCGCGGCAGCTTTTCAATCTTTAGGAATCTCGAAAGATACGAAAGAGAGGTTGAACAGACTGGTAATAGGGGTTGCAACAATGGCGGTGGATCATTTTAGAAAGAGAGGGTCCAGATTGTCTAGCCCAGCTGATTTGTACGGGTCCAGGTTTTGCAGCTCTTTCAGAACATCTGCTATCTGGATTTGGGTGAAGGAGAAGCTGGGGAGGCTTGGGCAAGTAGCTGCGGGGGGTGCGGAGCTGTTGGCCGGGGTTGGGGTAGCCAGGAGGAAAGCATGGCCAGCCGTAGAGAAATGCTTATTGAAATTCTCGATTATCGGTGGTGACCGTATTACCTAGCCTCAGTGCAGTGGGCAGCTGGGAGGAGGTGCTCTTGTTCTCCATGGACTTTACAGTGTCCCAAAACTTTTTGGAGTTAGAGCTACAGGATGCAAATTTCAGTTAAAAAAAGCTAGCCTTTGCTTTCCTGTCTGAATGCGTGTATTGGTTCCTGACTTTCCTGAACAGTTGCATATCGCGGGAACTATTCGATGCTATTGCAATCCACCACAGGATGTTTTTGTGCTGGTCGAGGGCAGTCAGGTCTGGAGTGAACCAAGGGCTATATCTGTTCTTAGTTCTACATTTTTTGAAAGGAGCATGCTTATTTAAGATGGTGAAGAAATTACTTTTAAAGAATGACCAGGCATCCTCGACTGACGGGATGAGGTCAATATCCTTCCAGGATACCCGGGCCAGGTTGATTAGAAAGGCCTGCTCGCAGAAGTGTTTTAGGGAGCGTTTGACAGTGATGAGGGGTGGTCGTTTGACCGCGGACCCATAGCGGATGCAGGCAATGAGGCAGTGATCGCTGAGATCTTGATTGAAAACAGCAGAGGTGTATTTGGAGGGCAAGTTGGTCAGGATAATATCTATGAGGATGCCCATGATACGGATTTAGGGTTGTACCTGGTGGGTTCCTTGATAATTTCTGTGAGATTGAGGGCATCTAGCTTAGATTGTAGGACTGCCGGGGGGTAAGCATATCCCAGAATGAACTCTGAAGATAGATGGGGGGCAATCAATTCACATATGGTGTCCAGTGCACAGCTGGGAGCTGAGGGGGGTCTATAACAGGCGGCAAAAGTGAGAGACTTATTTCGGGAGAGATTAATTAAAAAAATTAGAAGCTCGAACTGTTTGGGCATAGACCTGGAAAGTATGACAGAACTTTGCAAGCTATCTCTGCAGTAGATTGCAACTCCTCCCCCTTTGGCAGTTCTATCTTGACAGAAAGTGTTGTAGTTGGGGATGGAAATCTCAGAATTTTTGGTGGCCTTCCTAAGCCAGGATTCAGACACGGCAAGGACATCAGGGTTGGCAGAGTGTGCTAAAGCAGTGAGTAAAACAAACTTAGGGAGGAGGCTTCTGATGTTAACATGCATGAAACCAAGGCTTTTTCGGTTACAGAAGTCAACAAAGGAGAGTGCCTGGGGACACGCAGGACCTGGGTTAACCTGGGTTAACCTCCACATCACCCGAGGAACAGAGTAGGAGTAGGATGAAGGTACGGCTAAAGGCCATCAAAACTGGTCGTCTAGTGCGCTGGGGACAGAGAATAAAAGGAGCGGATTTCTGGGCGTGGTAAAATAGATTCAGGGCATAATGTACAGACAGGGGTATGGTGGGGTGCGGTGTGTGTGAAGGGAGTCCATGCACTCATGGCTCTGTATAATACTATACGTTTCTTTGAATTTGTTCTGGACCTGGGAACTGTGAAAAGACCCCTGGTGGCATGTCTGGTGGGGTAAGTGTGTGTCAGTGCTATATGTAAGTTGACTATGCAAACAATTTGGAATTTCCAAGACATTAATGTTTCTTAGAAAAACAAGAATTGATGCAGTCAAGACAGACTCATATGTATAATATTAATATTAGCCCTCTTAAAATGAAGAACAAGGTGTGCTGCTCTGTTGTGGGCCAGCTGCAACTTAGCTAAGTCTTTCTTTGCAGCACTTGACCATATGACTGGACAGTAATCAAGATAAGTTAAAACTTGTATAAGGATACAAGGCGAGACCCAGATGCAGACATGGGAGGCAGATGGTTTGAGTCTTGATATTTATTAAACAATCCAAAAGGGGTAGGCAAGAGAATGTTCATGGACAGGCAAAAGGTCAAAACCAGTTCAGAGTCCAGGAGGTACAGAGTGGCAGACAGGCTCGAGGTCAGGGCAGGCAGAATGGTCAGGCAGGCTCGAGGTCAGGGCAGGCTGAATGGTCATGCAGGCGGGTACGGAGTCCAGAAAACAGGCAAGGGTCAAAAACCGTGAGGACTAGCAAAAGAGAATAGAAGCAGGAGTACGGGAAAACCACTGGTTGACTTGAAAGGCATACAAGACGAACTGCCACAGAGAGACAGGAAACACAGGGATACAGTACATACACCAGGGAAATAAGCGACACCAGGAGGGGGTGAAGACAATCACAAGACAGGTGAAACAGATCAGGGTGTGACAACTAGAGCCTGCAGGACTTGCTTTGTGGAGTGTGTGTGTGTGTGTGTGTGTGTGTGTGTGTGTGTGTGTGTGTGTGTGTGTGTGTGTGTGTGTGTGTGTGTGTGTGTGTGTGTGTGTGTGTGTGTGTGTGTGTGTGTGTGTGTGTGTGTGTGTGTGTGTGTGTGTGTGTGTGTGTGGTAATGTGTAAGGTAAACAGGAGGGAGGACAATCATCCTCTCCATGCTATTGTTCCCTCATTGTTGCCACACGCCCCACTTGCCTGGCTGATTAAGTCATTGTTTCCCTTCTCTCTTGTGCTTTACGGTTCATTTCATCAACCTTACTCTTTCCAGTCAATGACCGAAAGGACCCCAATTTATATTACACCTTTACCTATTAGCCAGCAATCACCTTTGTGCTTATTCTCCCATTACCTGTCTGACATCCAGTCTAGATGTGTTGTTACCTCGTTGTTATGTTAAGGTATGTTGACAGGCTGTTGTGTTTACACAGGCAGTCCCACACAGCCCACAGGCTCAGCCTCAGCCATGTCTGCCCCGCCAGGAGAGACTGAGCTGTCTGCCACACCATCAGTCAGCCGTGTGCTGAAGGGTTGAGCCACTACAATGCAATTACACATTAATTTCACCCAGGCAAGGCAGACAGTCTTCCCTCCCCCTCCATCACTCTCCTCCATGTCCCTCCCTACCTCCTTCTCAGGCACCCCTGTCTTCCTCCACTGCACACAGAAATCCTCTCCATATCCTCTCTCTTTCTGCCTCCTCATCCCCTTCCCCTCTGCTCCCTCATCTCTCATTTTCCCTCTTTATTTCTTGTTACCCTCTCCCCTGTCAACTGTAGGTTCAGAGAAATCCACTTAATGCAGTATAAAGGCCAACAGTGGAAAGGAGTGGTAGAGCATGAAAGAGGAATAGAGAAGATATCAAAGGAGAGGGGGAGCAATAGAAAGAAAGTCACCTGAATAAACATGAACTGCAGGGGAGGAACGACTTGGAGAGGAACGAGTGAGGAAGAGGAGGGGTTTGATATTGCTGAGCTTTCTGGGGTCCCCTGAATGAGGAATGAAGGGTTGTATTCGGCGCATGTGATGATTAACATTTGATTTGATTTGCTTTGAAGCAGAGACTGGCGCTAATGATATATTGATCTGACACAGCCTGGGGTCACATAACTCTGACTGTGGGACTGGCTGAGAGAGAGAGAGAGAGAGTTTATTTATTTTCCCTTTTGTACTTTAACTATTTGCACATAATGGACTTTTGTGAGTGTAATGTTTACTGAATAATTTGTTTATTTTTATTGTTTATTTCACTTTTGTTTATTATCTATTTCACTTGCTTTGGCAATGTAAACATATGTTTCCCATGCTAATAAAGCCTTTAAATTGAATTGAATTGAATTGAGAGAGAGAGACAGAGAAGTAAAGCTACCCTTAAGAAAAACAGAATGTGTAATTTAGCCTATTTGTCACATCCTGACCATAGTTCTTATGTGTGTTGCTTGTTTTAGTGTTGGTCAGGACGTGAGCTGGGTGGGCATTCTATGTCGTGTGTCTAGTTTGTCTGTTTCTGTGTTCAGCCTAATATGGTTCTCAATCAGAGGCAGCTGTCAATCGTTGTTCCTGATTGAGAATCATATATAGGTGGCTTGTTTTGTGTTGGGGATTGTGGGTGGTTGTCTTCTGTGTTCTGTGTTCGTCTGTGTTCTTGTAACAGTCGTCCTCCTCCTCTTCGGATGAAGAGGAGGAGTAGGGATTGGACCAAAGCGCAGCGTGATAGTTTGACATAATGAATTTATTAAATTAAAGACGAAACACGAAAACTCTGTAACACACTACAAAACAAATAAACGATGTAGACAGACCTGGACCTGAGAACTTACAAAATGACGAAGAACGCACGAACAGGAACAGACTACATACACGAACGAACAAACAAACCGAAACAGTCCCGTGTGGTGCACAGACACAGACACGGAAGACAACCACCCACAAACAAACAGTGTGAACAGCCTACCTTTATATGGTTCTCAATCAGAGGAAAAGTCAAACACCTGTCTCTGATTGAGAACCATATAAGGCTAATTACAAATGACCTAAACATAGAAACACAAAACATAGAATGCCCACACCAACTCACGCCCTGACCAACTAAACACATACAAAAATAACAGAAAACAGGTCAGGAACGTGACAGTTCTGCACCAGATAGGACTGTCTCAGTTTTCACATTTGTTATTTTGTATTTTGTATAGTGTTCACGTTATTGTCTCTTCTTTATTAAATCATGTTGAACACTAGCCGCGCTGCATTTTGGTCCTCTCCTTCACCCCAGGAAGAAAGCCGTTACAGAACCACCCACCAAACTCGGACCAAGCAGCGTGGCTACGGGAAGCAGCGGCAGCAGCAGCAGCAGCAGCAGCAGCAGCTAGCAAGGCAGAGTGGCTGGAAGCCCGAGAGGCTCCCCCAAAAATGTCTTGGGGGGGGGGGGGCACGGGGAGTGTGGCTGGGTCAAGTGGGAGACTTGAGCCAGTTCCCCGTGCTTACCATAAGGAGCAGTTGGCTAAATTGAGGTACGAGTCGGAGAATGTGGAGGAGTTATTGGACAGATTGGAGGAAAGTGAAAGGATGGGAGATTATGAGACATTTGATGAGTTGTTGGTGATATTGGAGGAGAACGAAGAGAGAGAGATGTTGGTTTGGCGTAGTATACACGGTACTCGCCCTGAGGTGTGTGATTACCGTGGAGAGCGGGAGTACGGGCAGACACCGTGTTATGCGGAAGAGCGCACGGTGTCTCCTGTATGTGTGCTTAGCCTGGTGCGGGTTATTCCACCTCCCCGCACTGGTAGGGCTAGATTGGGCATTGAGCCTGGGCATTGAGCCAGGTGCCATGAAGCCGGCTCAACGCGTCTGGTCTCCAGTGCGTCTCCTCGGGCCGGCATACATGGCACCAGCCTTACACATGGTGTCCCCGGTTCGCCAACACAGCCCAGTGCAGGTTATTCCACCTCCCCGCACTGGTCGGGCTACGGGGAGCATACAACCAGGTAAGGTTGGACAGGCTCGGTGCTCAAGGGAGCCAGTACGCCTGCACGGTCCGGTATATCCGGCGCCACCTTCCCGCCCCAGCCCAGTACCTCCAGTTCCGGCACCACGCACCAAGCCTCCAGTGCGTGTCCAGAGCCCTGTTCCTCCTTCACGCACTCTCCCTGTGGTGCGTGTCTCTAGCCCAGTACCATCAGTGCCTACACCACGCACCGGGCTTCCAGTGTGTCTCCAGAGCCCTGTTCCTCCTCCACGCACTCTCCCTGTGGTGCGTGTCTCCAGCCCAGTACCTCCAGTTCCGGCACCACGCATCAAGCCTCCTGTGCATCTCCAGAGTCCTGTACGCACTGTTCCTGCTCCCCGCACTAGCCTTGAGGTGCGTGTCTCCAGTCCGGTACCACCAGTTCCGGCACCACGCACCAGGCCTACTGTGCGCCGCAGCAGGGCAGAGCCGTTCGTCAGTCAGGAGCCGCTAGAGCCGTCCGTCAGTCAGGAGCCGCTAGACCCGCCAGCCAGTCAGGAGCCGCCAGCCAGTCAGGAGCCGCCAGAGCCGCCAGCCAGTCAGGAGCTGCCAGAGCCGCCAGCCAGTCAGGAGCTGCCCTCCAGTCATGAGCTGCCCTCCAGTCATGAGCTGCCCTCCAGTCATGAGCTGCCCTTCAGTCATGAGCTGCCCTTCAGTCATGAGCTCCCCTTCAGTCATGAGCTGCCCTTCAGTCATAAGCTGCCTTCCAGTCATGAGCTGCCTTCCAGTCATGAGCTGCCTGCCAGTCATGAGCTGCCTGCCAGTCATGAGCTGCCCTCCAGTCATGAGCTGCCCTCCAGTCATGAGCTGCCCTTCAGTCATGAGCTGCCCTTCAGTCATGAGCTGCCCTTCAGTCCGGAGCTGCCCCTCTTTCCGGAGTTGCCTCTCTGTCCTGAGTTGCCCCTCTGTCCTGAGCTACCTCTCTGTCCTGAGCTACCTCTCTGTCCTGAGCTGTCTCCTCTATCTAGGGGGGACTTTTGTGAAGGTTCCTAGACCAGGGTCGGGGGCGAGGGTCGCCACTCAAAGGACGCTAAGGAGGGGGACAAAGACAATGGTGGAGTGGTGTCCTCGTCCGGACCCGGAGCCGCCACCGCGGACAGATGCCTACCCAGACCCTCCCCTTGAGATTTAGGGGTGCATTCGGAGTCCACACCTCAGGAGGGGGGTACTGTCACGTCCTGACCATAGTTCTTATGTGTGTTGCTTGTTTTAGTGTTGGTCAGGACGTGAGCTGGGTGGGCATTCTATGTTGTGTGTCTAGTTTGTCTGTTTCTGTGTTCAGCCTAATATGGTTCTCAATCAGAGGCAGCTGTCAATCGTTGTCCCTGATTGAGAATCATATATAGGTGGCTTGTTTTGTGTTGGGGATTGTGGGTGGTTGTCTTCTGTCTTTGTGTTCTGCACCAGATAGGACTGTCTCGGTTTTCACATTTGTTATTTTGTATAGTGTTCACGTTATTGTCTCTTCTTTATTAAATCATGTTGAACACTAGCCGCGCTGCATTTTGGTCCTCTCCTTCACCCCAGGAAGAAAGCCGTTACACTATTAAACAAAGGTAAACTATGTTTCAAGTGAAAATTAGGCAGGTCTGATGCCGAAAACTAAATAAAATTCTTGCCTACTTCACCCATATTATATTTTTGTACCGCTACATGGCAACAAAGTAATGAACTACTTGAAACACTACCTAGATTTAAATTGAGTTCAACTCCCACCAAGCTACTGCTAAATGTAGTTCAATTACTAGTTGAAATACATGTTCACTACTACATGTTCACTACAAAGCAAGTGAGGTAGATAATATACAAAAGTTAAATGAACAATAAAATTAACAGTAAATATTACACATACAGAAGTTTCAAAACAATAAAGACATCACACATGTCATATTGTATATATACAGTGTTGTAACAATGTACAAATGGTTAAAGTACACAAGGGAAAATAAATAAGCATAAATATGGGTTGTATTTACAATGGTGTTTGTTCTTCACTGGTTGCCCTTTTCTTGTGGCAACAGGTCACAAATCTTGCTGCTGTGATGGCACACTGTGGAATTTCACCCAGTAGATATGGGAGTTTGTTTTCGAATTTCGAATTTCGAATTCTTTGTGGGTCTGTGTGATCTGAGGGAAATATGTGTCTCTAATATGGTCATACATTTGGCAGGAGGTTAGGAAGTGCAGCTCAGTTTCCACCTCATTTTGTGAGCAGTGTGCACATAGCCTGTCTTCTCTTGAGAGCAATGTCTGCCTACGGCGGCCTTTCTTAATAGCAAGGCTATGCTCACTGAGTCTGTACATAGTCAAAGCTTTCCTTAAGTTTGGGTCAGTCACAGTGGTCAGGTATTCTGCCACTGTGTACTCTCTGTTTAGGGCCAAATAGCATTCTAGTTTGCTCTGTTTTTTTGTTAATTCTTTCCAATGTGTCAAGTAATTATCTTTTTGTTTTCTCATGATTTGGTTGGGTCTAATTGTGCTGTTGTCCTGGGGCTCTGTGGGGTGTGTTTGTGTTTGTGAACAGAGCCCCAGGACCAGCTTGCTTAGGAGACTCTTCTCCAGGTTCATCTCTCTGTAGGTGATGGCTTTGTTATGGAAGGTTTGGGAATCGCTTCCTTTTAGGTGGTTGTAGAATTTAACGGCTCTTTTCTGGATTTTGATAATTAGTGGGTATCGGCCTAATTCTGCTCTGCATGCATTATTTGGTGTTCTACGTTGTACACTGAGGATATTTTTGCAGAATTCTGCATGCAGTCTCAATTTGTCCCATTTTGTGAAATCTTGGTTGGTGAGCGGACCCCAGACCTCACAACCATAAAGGGCAATGGGCTCTATGACTGATTCAAGTATTTTTTGCCAGATCCTAATTGGTATGTTGAAATTTATGTTCCTTTTGATGGCATAGAATGCCCTTCTTGCCTTGTCTCTCAGATCGTTCACAGCTTTGTGGAAGTTACCTGTGGTGCTGATGTTTAGGCCGAGGTATGTATAGTTTTTTTGTGTGCTCTAGGGCAACGGTGTCTAGATGGAATTTGTGGTCCTGGCGACTGGACCTTTTTTGGAACACCATTATTTTGGTCTTACTGAGATTTACTGTCAGGGCCCAGGTCTGACAGAATCTGTGCAGAAGATCTAGGTGCTGCTGTAGGTCCTCCTTGGTTAGTGACAGAAGCACCAGATCATCAGCAAACAGTAGACATTTGACTTCGGATTCTAGTAGGGTGAGACCGGGTGCTACAGACTGTTCTAGTGCCCGCGCCAATTCGTTGATATATATGTTGAAGAGGGTGGGGCTTAAGCTGCATCCCTGTCTCACCCCACGACCCTGTGGGAAGAAATGTGTGTGTTTTTTGCCAATTTTAACCGCACACTTGTTGTTTGTGTACATGGATTTTATAATGTCGTATGTTTTACCCCCAACACCACTTTCCATCAATTTGTATAGCAGACCCTCATGCCAAATTGAGTCGAAGGCTTTTTTGAAATCAACAAAGCATGAGAATACTTTGCCTTTGTTTTGGTTTGTTTGGTTGTCAATTAGGGTGTGTAGGGTGAATACATGGTCTGTTGTACGGTAATTTGGTAAAAAGCCAATTTGACATTTGCTCAGTACATTGTTTTCATTGAGGAAATGTACGAGTCTGCTGTTAATGATAATGCAGAGTATTTTCCCAAGGTTACTGTTGACGCATATTCCACGGTAGTTATTGGGGTCAAATTTGTCTCCACTTTTGTGGATTGGGGTGATCAGTCCTGGGTTCCAAATATTGGGGAAGATGCCAGAGCTAAGGACGATGTTAAAGAGTTTTAGTATAGCCAATTGGAATTTGTTGTCTGTATATTTGATCTCTCTCTCTCTCTCTCTCTCTCTCTCTCTCTCTCTCTCTCTCTCTGTCTCTGTCTCTGTCTCTGTCTCTGTCTCTGTCTCTGTCTCTGTCTCTGTCTCTGTCTCTGTCTCTGTCTCTGTCTCTGTCTCTGTCTCTGTCTCTGTCTCTGTCTCTGTCTCTGTCTCTGTCTCTCTCTCTGTCTCTGTCTCTGTCTCTGTCTCTGTCTCTGTCTCTCTCTCTCTCTCTCTCTCTCTCTCTCTCTCTCTCTCTCTCTCTCTCTCTCTCTCTCTCTCTCTCTCTCTCTCTCTCTCTCTCTCTCCTCTCTCTCTCTCTCTCTCTCTCCTCTCTCTCTCTCTCTCTCTCTCTCTCTCTCTCTCTCTCTCTCTCTCTCTCTCTCTCTCTCTCTCTCTCTCTCTCTCTCTCTCAAGCTTTCGCTCGCCTCCAGCACACAGGCACTGTTGGGGCAAGTAAACTCTGAACTTACAATGGCTAGCCCCAAGTCGTTATATATTTAACTTTTTCTTATGCATTTTGCTATTTGCCTCATGACTCCTGCATGCTTTGTTGACTATGAACTTTTTTACCCAAATGGGACAGACTATGTTTGTTCCCACACTCAGGACTATGACTCTCTTGATTACACTCTATTGGTTTTGGCCTCCCATTCTAACCACCTCTCGCCGGCTTTGTATTCATGTTACCTGATGAAATTGCTGTACAATATGATCTTGTTGCCATCTGATGCACATTCAGATGTCATAAATCAGCACTGCTGAGCTCTCCCTGTCCTATGCCGTGCCTTGATTGTATTACTGTTGATGATATCTGGAAATGTGCATGTACACCCTGGCCCATCTATAGTTGCTAGCCCCAATTCTGATTTGTGCTCTGATATCTGCTTCACTGATTTCTGCTCTTGTAAAAGCCTGGCTTTTCTGCACATTAACACTAGAAGCTTATTACCTAAAATGGATCAATTGAAAGTGTGGGTTCACAGCTCCAATCTAGATGTGTTGGTCATTACTGAGACGTGGTTAAGAAAGAGTGTCTTGAATACTGATGTTAACCTTTCTGGTTATAACCTTTTTCGGCAAGACAGATCTTCCAAAGGTGGTGGAGTGGCAATCTTTACCAAGGATTACCTTCAGTGCTCGGTTGTTTCCAGCAAGTCTGTCCCCAAACAATTTGATTTGCTGGTTTTAAACATTAAACTTTTAAATAAGTCTTTGTTGACTGTTGCTGGGTGTTAAAGGCCACCATCAGCACTGGCCTGTACCCTACCTGCCCTAAGCTCTCTCCTGGCCCCTTTACACAAAGTCTGAATTTGTCCTGCTAGGTGACCTAAACTGGGACATGCTAAAACCACCTGACCAAGTACTAAAGCAATTGGACTCCATAAATATTTCTCTGATTATTACTAATCCCACAAGGTATGACTCCAAACACCCAGAAAAGGCTACTCTTCTCGATGTTATCCTCACAAATAATCCTGATAGGTATCAGTCTGATGTTTTCTGTAATGACCTTAGTGATCACTGTTATACAGTCTATGCTTGTAATGGCTGCTCAGTGAAACGACCAGTCCTGATTTGTCATAAACTCTTGTTAATAAACAACTTTAATGAGCAAGCCTTCCTTCATGAACTGGCCTCTATAAAATGGTATAGAATCAGCTTGATCCCCTCTGTCGAAGACGCCAGGACCTTCTTCTTCTATATCTTCAGTGGTATTGTTAACAAACACGCCCCCATAAAGAAAATGAGAATTAAAAACAGGTTCAGCCCCTGGTTCGACCGTGATCTTACAGAGTTACTCCACCTTAAGAATTTCATCTGACAAATCACTCGGCACACGCATACTCAGGCTGACTGGCTCTCGTTCAGGAAAATTTGAAATAAGTGCACTCAGGCTATCCGGAAGGCCAAAGTTAGTTACTTTAATGAGCAGTTCTCTCTCTGTGGGTCTAACCCCAAGAAGTTCTGGAAAACGGTTAAAGACCTGGTGAATAAATCCTCCTCTTCACAGCTGCCCATGGCCCTTAATGTTGATGATGTGGTTGTTACTGACAAGAAGCACATGGCTGAGCTCTTTAATCACCACATCATTAAGTCAGGATTCCTATTTGACTCAGCCATGCCTCCTTGCCCGTCCAGCATTTCCTCATCTCCCACCCCTTCTAATGCGACTATCCCCGATGCTTCTCCCTCTTTTTCCCCTGCCCCGCTACAAAGTTTCTCCCTGCAGTCAGTCACTGAGTCCGAGGTGCTAAAGGAGCTCCTTAAACTTGACCCCCCCCAAAAAACATCTGGGTCAGATGGTTTAGACCCTTTCTTCTTTAAGGTTGCTGCCCCCATCATCGCCAAGCCTATCTCCAAACTTTTTAACCTGTCTCTCCTTCCTGGGGAGGTTACCATGGCTTGGAAGGCAGCCTCGGTGGATCCTTTATTTAAAAGGGGAGATCAAGCTGATGCTAACTGTTACAGGCCAATTTCTATTTTGCCCCAACTTGTCAATAATCAACTGACTGGCTTTCTTGATGTCTATAGTATTATCTATGGTATGCAATCTGGTTTCTGCTCAGGTTATGGATGTGTCACTACAACCTTAAAGGTCCTAA
The DNA here is from genome assembly GCF_029448725.1 of Salvelinus fontinalis. Classification (NCBI taxonomy): domain Eukaryota; kingdom Metazoa; phylum Chordata; class Actinopteri; order Salmoniformes; family Salmonidae; genus Salvelinus; species Salvelinus fontinalis. The sequence continues at coordinate 23,057,220 of NC_074695.1, forward strand.
ATGATGTTACCATTGCCCTTGATTCTATTTTAATTTGACTTGGCCAAAGCTTTTGATACGGTAGACCATTCCATTCTTGTTGGCCGACTAAAGAGTATTGGTGTATCTGAGGGGTCTTTGGCCTGGTTTCCAAACTACCTCTCTCAAAGAGTGCAGTGTATAAAGTCAGAACATCTGCTCTCTCAGCCACTGCCTGTCACCAAGGGAGAACCCCAAGGCTTGGTCCTAGGTCCCACGCTCTTTTCAATTTACATCAACAACATAGCTCAAGCAGTAGGAAGCTCTCTCATCCATTTATATGCCTACAATACAGTCTTATACTCAGCTGGCCACTCCCCAGATGATGTGTTAAATGCTCTACAACAAAGCTTTCTTAGTGTCCAGCAAGCTTTCTCTACCCTTAACCTTGTTCTGAACACCTCCAAAACAGCGGTCATGTGGTTTGGTAAGAAGAATACCCCTCTCCCCACAGGTGTGATTACTACCTCTGAGGGGTTAGAGATTGAAGTAGTCACCTCATGCAGGGACTTGGGAGTATGGCTAGATGATACATTGGTACACTGTCCTTCTCTCAGCACATATCAAAGCTGCAGGCTAAAGTTAAATCTAGACTTGCTTGCCTCTATCGTAATCGCTCCTTTTTTCACCCCAGCTGCCAAACTAACCCTGATTCAGATGACCATCCTACCCATGCTAGACTACGGAGACGTAATTTATAGATCGGTAGGTAAGGGTGCTCTCGAGCGGCTAGATGTTCTTTACCATTCGGCCATCAGATTTGCCACCAATGCTCCTTATAGGACACATCACTGCACTCTATACTCCTCTGTAAACTGGTCATCTCTGTATACCCGTCGCAAGACCCACTGGTTGATGCTTATGTATAAAACCCTCTTAGGCCTCACTCCCCATTATCTGAGATACCTACTGCAGCCCTCATCCTCCACATACAACACCCGTTCTGACAGCCACACTCTGTTAAAGGTCCCCAAAGCACACACATCCCTGGGTCACTCCTCTTACCATGTTTTGTGCTGCTACCATGTTGTGCTGCTGCCATGTTGTGTTGCTACCATGTTGTTGTCATGTTGTGTTGCTACCATGCTGTGTTTTCATGTGTTGCTGCCATGCTATGTTGTTGTCTTAAGTCTCTCTTCATGTAGTGTTGTGGTGTCTCTCCTGTCATGATGTGTGTGTTGTCCTATATTTTTTATTTTATTTTGTATTGTTAATCCCAGCCCTCGTCCTGGCAGGGGGCTTTTTTCCCTTTTGGTAGGCCGTCATTATGAATAAGAATTTGTTCTTAACTGACTTGCCTATTTAAATAAAGGTTAAATTAAAAATTAAAAAACACAGCCTGCTGTTTGACTGACAGCTGAATTACTCTGGTGTTCTGTTGTCATGCTGTCAAGCGCTCCAACTCTTATGCTACACTAGCAATCTGTACTAATATTATGGACCCTCAGTTTGACAGCTACTCAGTCACCACCCCCACCATGTATTTGGCTCAAGCTAATAGTAGAGTTTTTCAAATAACAATTACATTTTGTCTGAGGCATGGTGTAGGCCTATGTTGCAGTGAATTAAAATTAGTTCATGGTCCAGGTCTGTGTTCAGTATCATTAATATCAGAGCAACTCCCTGCAAGAGATGGAGATCAGGCGTTTAGGAGGAGGAGAGTGTCTGGGGAGCACATTAAGGTGAGATCACTGTAGAGGGAGAGAGGGTGGGGGAGAGGGGATTAATGGTATTTTCTCAAGGTTCCCTCTTCATGTGTCGAGGTGTGTGTGTGTGTGTGTGTGTGTGTGTGTGTGTGTGTGTGTGTGTGTGTGTGTGTGTGTGTGTGTGTGTGTGTGTGTGTGTGTGTGTGTGTGTGTGTGTGTGTGTGCCTGTGTGTGTGTGTGAAAGAGAGAACAGCAAATGTATTCACCAGCAGAGGAGTTGCCATCAGAGTATTGATTCTGGAACCCTTTGCTGAAATATAAATGAAACAAACAGATTGGAAAATACAGCAATCTACAGAGGCGATGAAGAGAGAGACTCTTTAAGAGAAGATGTCATCGGAGTTCCTGAAGTCTTAGACGTGTTTATACACTTAGACGAGTCTGGGATCACAAGGTTTTAGTATTCGTCTAGGTCTCCCTTGGAAATCTAATGAGCTATTCATTTAAATAGTAGCTGTAGTTCATTTCATAAAATGATCCCCTCCTATCCTCCAATTGTGTCCATAGAACCTGACGTGGTCGTACCTGTGGCTGTTTCTTAGGGTCTATGTGGTTCCGGACACTGTGGACAGGGGTCAGAGTAGGGATTAATCCAAGCATAGGAGTTAAAGACTCTTGCATGTTGTGGTCCCTCTAAACACTTCCATTCATTAGTCAATTCTCTCTAAGCCCTCATCCTTTTGCCTGCTACTAGTAATCTCTATCCCCACCGGAAGGAGAACTCTAAAGCTGCCACCTCCTTACTTTCCACTTTTCACTTTTCTCTCTCTGTCTCTTTGTTTTTTCATGCTGTGCAGTCTTTGCCCTCCACAATCATTCTCTCACCCCGCTACTTCAGTCTCTCCCAGCTCCTGTCCACCCACCTCTCTTCCCCTCTCTCATGGTCTCATTCTCCGCCCTCTCAATTCCCCTCTCTCATGTCTTCTCACAGTTCTTCTTCCTCTCTTTCTTTTCCACTTTCCTTCCCTCTCTGTGCTAAGATGCCACCAGCAGTGTTCACAGCTGGGTTCTAATTTAAGGAAATGTGGTCATATGTACTACATATTGGATATTACCCATATAAAAACTCTGAAAACCATCTCTCTCTCTCTCTCTCTCTCTCTCTCTCTCTCTCTCTCTCTCTCTCTCTCTCTGGCAGAATCTTGATACAATCAAAAACGGCCCATCTATCCCTTTTCCCTCATTTCCCCTGTCGACACCCCCCCCCCCCCCCCCCCCCCACCTCCTCCCTCCTGAGTCCTGTAACCACGTTACATCTGTTGTGACACAATTATTAAAATGAGATGGGAATAGGGACAGGGAAGAGTAGTGATAAACAAGGAATGGAGAATAGTGATGGATTGGCAGTAGGTAATAGTCTCCCCCTCTGTTTTGTCTCTCAGACTAATTCAGTTGGCTTGATGGGCATGCAAAGCTATTAAGTGGAGCAAAAACATTTACATGACCCAAACAACAGTCTCTTCATTTTGCATTGATACACATGAATAATCCAATTTCTCTCTGTCTGATGCCACTCTACTGTGCTCTCTCTCACACACTATCTCTATAGTATCATCTACCCTCTCTCCTCCTCTATATCAAGAGTGTGACTCTGAAAAAAGATCACTATCTCTATCTCCAGGAAGTAACTGTTCTTAGACCTTTGCTAGGCCCTCTTAGAAATGAATGACATCGTAAAAACTATAACCATTGAACTGAATCGGATTGAATAACTTAGCATTTTTGCACTGCTCTCATACTGAAACTTGTTTTGAAAATGTGTCCCTTGCATGGCATGAATATATAACATTGTCCTCTTTCCCCACTTCCCATATTTACTGACTGACTGGGGCTTTGCCCTGATCTTCTCTCTTAAACAATAATAGATCCTATTTCCCTAGACAATTAATTACTGTGAATCCTCCCATCTTCTGACCAAAGCTTCCTCTATTCAAGGTGGATTAAACCAACATACTCTGGCCCCATCTAAGAGGTAGATTTCCTCTCCTTGCACTTCATCATTCTTCTTGAGTCTCTCACTTCATCATTCCTATTTTTCTCTCTCTCTGTCTTTCTCTCTATCTAGGCGGCAGGTAGCCTAGTGGTTAGAGTGTTGGGCCAGTAACCGAAAGGTTGCTGGATTGAATCCCTGAGCTGACAAGGTAAAAATATGTCGTTCTGGCCCTGAGCAAGGCAGTTAACCCACTGTTCCCCGGGTGCCGAAGACGTGAATGTTGATTATGGCAGCCCCCTGCACCTCTCTGATTCAGAGGGGTTGGGTTAAATGCGGAAGACACATTTCTGCGGAAGACACATTCAGTTGTCAGTTTAGGTATTGTCCTGATTTGTTTCACCTGTCCTTGTGATTGTCTCCATCCCCTCCAGGTGACGCTTATTCTCCCCAGTGTATTTATCCCTGTGTTTCCTGTCTCTCTGTGCCAGTTGGTCTTGTATGTTAGTCAAGTCAACCAGCGTGTTTTTCCTCGTACCCCTTTTGCTATTCTCTTTTTGATAGCCCTCCCGGTTTTAACCCCTGCCTGACTCTGGACTACTTTCCCGCCTGCCTGATCATCCTGCCTGCCCTGACCTTGATTCTGCCTGCCCTTTGGTACCTTTTGGACTGGTTTTGACCCTTTTGCCTGTACACGACCATTCTCTTGCTTTCCCCTATTGGATTAATAAATATTGTAAGACTCCAACCATCTGCCTCCTGTGTCTGCATCTGGGTCTCGCCTTGTGTCATGATAGTACGAACTGGCCTTGACAGACCCAGCAGACTTGGACCAGCTCCGCCACGCTGTCTCCCTGTCAGACAGGTCCTTCAGCATCTCCTGGAGAACCAATTGTTTGTGAAAGCTGAGAAGTGTGAGTTTCACCGCTCTTCTATCGCCTTTCTGGGATATGTCATTGCTGAGGGCAATGTTCAGATGAATCCTGGAAAGTTGAAAGCAGTGGTGGATTGGCCTCAACCAACGTCCAGGGTGCAGTTGCAACGGTTTCTTGGTTTTGCAAACTTCTACCGCCGTTTCATTCGGGATTACAGCACCCTGGCTGGCCCCCTCTCGGCACTCACCTCCCCCAAGGTATCGTTCAAATGGTCTCCAGCTGTCAACAAAGCCTTTGTGGACCTGAAGCATCAGTTCACTACAGCACCCATCCTCATCCATCCGGACCCCTCAAGTCAATTTGTGGTAGAAGTGGATGGTTCGGATGTTGGAGTGGGGGCCATCCTGTCCCAGCGATCTGCCCAGGCCCAGAAGCTTCATCCCTGTGCCTCCATGTCTCATCGTCTCAATCCTGCTGAAAGGAACTACGAGGTTGGCAACCGAGAACTCCTGGCGGTGAAGATGGCGTTGGAGGAGTTGGCTGGAAGATGCAGAACAGCCATTCCTGGTCTGGACCGACCATAAAAACTTGGAAATATCTCCGTTCAGCCAAGCGCCCGATCTCAAGGCAGGCCCAGTGAGCCCTCCTGTTTACCAGATTCAACTTTACCATTTCCTACTGTCTAGGGTCTAAAAATGTTAAGCCTGATGCTCTCTCCTGCCAATATAGATCCTCTGCCACATCCTCGACTTCCGACACCATTCTCCCTACCTCATGCCTTGCTGCCACTGTGGATCGGGGTATTGAGAACCTGTTTCGCAAGGCGCAACGCTCCCAGCCTGGACCTGAAGGGGGCCCGGAAAACTGTCTGTTTGTCCCTAACCCAATACGGTCCCGGGTCCTGGAATGGGCTCATTCCTCCAGGCTGACCTGTCATCCAGGGTCCCGTCGTACACTAGACTTCCTTCGTCAACGTTTCTGGTGGCCCACAATGGTCCCTGACGTCTCTGCCTTCATCACCGCATGCACTGTGTGTGCTCAAAACAAGACTCTGCGGCAAGCTCCTTCTGGCCTCCTGCAGCCACTACTGATTCCTCATCGTCCCTGGTCTCATATATCTCTGGACTTTGTCACTGGGCTCCCTCCGTCTGATGGCAACACTTTCATTCTGATGGTAGTCGACCGGTTCTCCAAGGCCGCCCCAAACTACCTCTCCCCAAACTACCTTCTGCCAAGGAGATGGCCCAGTTTATGGTGCAGCATGTCTTCCGGTCCATGGACTCCCGGTAGACATGGTCTCCAATCGGGGTCCTCAGTTCTTGTCTCAGTTCTGGAAAGCATTCTGCACCCTTATTGGGTCGTCGACCAGCCTGTCATCTGTATTCCATCCCCAAACCAATGGTCAGTCGGAGCGAGCCAACCAAGACCTGGAAACCACCCTGAGGTGCCTGGTCTCAACTAATCCCACCACCTGGAGCCGACAACTAGTCTAGGTGGAGTATGCACGGAACACCCTTGCCTGTTCGGCCACGGGACTCTCTCCATTTGAGTGTTCTTTGGGGTATCAACCTCCACTCTTCCCGGAACAAGAGGTCAGCGAACCCTCGGCCCAGATGTTTGTCCGCCGCTGTCGACGTACCTGGAGAAGAGCTCAGGCAGCACTGATCTGTCCTGATCTGTTTCACCTGTCCTTGTGATTGTCTCCACCCCCTCCAGGTGTCGCGTATTCTCCCCAGTGTTTTTATCACTGTTTCCGGTCTCTCTGTGCCAGTTCGTCTTGTATGTTAATCAAGTCAACCAGCGTGTTTTTCCCATACTCCTTTTGCTGTTCTCTTTATGATAGTCCTCCCGGTTTTGATCCCTGCCTGACTCTGGACTACTTTCCCGCCTGCCCTGACCTTGATTCTGCCTGCCCTTGTCACGCCCTGACCTTAGAGAGCCTTTTTATGTCTCTATTTGGTTTGGTCAGGGTGTGATTTGGGGTGGGCATTCTATGCTTTGTTTTCTATGTTTCTTTATTTCTATGTTTTTGCCGGGTATGGTTCTCAATCAGGGACAGCTATCTATCGTTGTCTCTGATTGGGAATCATACTTAGGTTGCCCTTTTCCCCTCCTTTCAGTGTGGGTAGTTGACTTGTGTTAGTGGCATATAGCCCTGTAAGCTTCACGGTTGTTTCTTCGTTTGTTGTTTTGTTGGCGACATTTTAAAATAAAGGAAAATGTACGCTCACCACGCTGCACGTTGGTCCACTTCCTTTAACGACGGCCGTGACAGCCCTTTGATACCTTTTGGACTCTGAACTCGTTTTGACCCTTTTGCCTGTCCACGACCATTCTCTTTTCTTCCCCTATTGGACTAATAAATATTGTAAGACTCCAACCATCTGCCTCCTGTGTCTGCATCTGGGTCTCGCCTTGTGTCATGATAGGTATCCCCCTTTCCATTTCTCTCTGTCACAAAGCTCTCTGCCCATCATCTCCTTCTTTTCTCTGGAAAATCTCTGTCATTAAATGACTCCCCCAGAATTTAACTGATTCAGTTTCATGGGGACAGAAGCTCTGGCAGCACTTCCTACTCTCATCCCCCTCAACTAGACACGATGACTGGGATCTTAGATGACAGGTCACTTCTTACACACACCACACACACACACACACACACACACACCGGCATGCGCAAACACAGGTACACGCACACACACGCACATACCCACCCCAGACACACATACTCAGACACAAATTGCACATAGACACAATAACATCTGACCTTTACTGTATATTTTTGTATTCCCTTTAGTCCACATAATTCGTTTTTATTATTGGACTCACACTCACCTCATAGTTCCCAATAAAGTGTATTATTTACTGGCAGCTCTATCCTCCAAGTAGTAAATAAGTAATGAGAACTTTGTTAAAATTCTATCGGGATTCCATCACACTCTACATCCCAACCCTCTCCTTGGCTCCTCTCAAAAAGCAAGAGCAGGCTTTACTAGAAAGGTACAAATCTCTCCTTAACATATTCCTCTCCCTCCCCTTCTCTTATCTATCCTCCTTTACCACATCCACCCATAAATGCTTCTCAGACCTTTTATCTCTCACCCACCCAACAACACAGAAAGTCTCTCTGTTTGAATCTCTCTCGTACTGATCTCTCTCAGCTTTTCATTTACCACTGACACATACATAATGATTTCAATTAGCATTTTCATACGTTACAGAAATGGGCATGAGCTTTCAGTCAGGACAAACCTCATATTGTCAGTGTAATTTTAAAGGGGTAATCTACAGTTGAAACAATAATAAAGCATACTCCCTGACACTGTTTCGGTAAAAATATGAGGGATGGGGCTGGAGAAATGTAGCCACTCTCAAATTCATAGACAGCGCTATGGATGCAAGGACTGACCATGACATCAACATTATAGTTTTAACCATGTTTTGAGGCTATGCAGTGTATGTTTATATTTACTTTGTTTACAAACATTTCAGTTAAACAAGCGTATAATTTGGGTTATGATGGGGTACGTCAGTTGAACTAAACTTTTAGGCATTTATACATTATATTGTTCAAGGTACAATGAGTACATGTAATTCATTTATACATCCAAAAATGGATGTGGCAGCTGCAGACTCTTTTAAAGAGTGTTAGAAGAAGGTTGAGATACAGTTGAGGTCGTAAGTTCACATACACTTAGGTTGGAGTCATTAAAACTCGTTTTTTCAACAACTCCACAAGTTTCTTGTTAACAAACTATAGTTTTGTCAAGTCGGTTAGGACATCTACTTTGTGCATGACAGAAGTTGTTTTTCCAACAATTGTTTACAGACAGATTATTTCACTTATAATTCACTGTATCACAATTCCAGTGGGTCAGACGTTTACATACACTAAATTGACTGTGTCTTTAAACACCTTGGAAAGTTCCAGAAAATTATGTCATGACTTTAGAAGCTTCTGATAGGCAAACTGACATAATTTGAGTCAATTGGAGGTGTACCTGTGGATGTATTTCAAGGCCTACCTTCACACTCAGTGCCTCTTTGCTTGACATGATAGGGAATCAAAAGAAATCAGCCAAGACCTCAGAAAAACAATTGTAGACCTCCACAAGTCTGGTTCATCCTTGGGAGCAATTTCCAAACGCCTGAAGGTACCACGTTCATCTGTACAAACAATAGTACGCAAGTATGAACACAACAGGCCCACATAGCCGTCATACCGCTCAGAAAGGAGACGCGTTTTGTCTCCTAGAGATAAACGTACTTTGGTGCGACAAGTGCAAATCAATCCCAGAACAACAGCAAAGGACCTTGTGAAGATGCTGGAGGAAACGGGTACAAAAGTATCTATATCCACAGTAAAACGAGTCCTATATTGACATAACCTGAAAGGCCGCTCGGCAAGGAAGAAGTCACTGCTCCAAAACCGCCATAAAAAAGCCAGACTACGATTTGCAACTGCACATGGGGACAAAGTTTGTACTTTTTGGAGAAATGTCCTCTGGTCTGATGAAACAAAAATAGAACTGTTTGGCCATAATGACCATCGTTATGTTTGGAGGAAAAAGGGGGAGGCTTGCAAGCCGAAGAACACCATTCCAACCGTGAAGCACGGGTGTGGCAGCATCATGTTGTGGAGGGGCTTTGCTGCAGGAGGGACTGGTGCACTTCACAAAATGGATGGCATCATGAGGTATGAAAATTATGTGGATATATTGAAGCAACATCTCAAGACATCAGTCAGGAAGTTAAAGCTTGGTTGCAAATGAGTCTTCCAAATGCACAATGACCCCAAGCATACTTCCAAAGTTGTGGCAAAATGGCTTAAGGACAACAAAGTCAAGATATTGGAGTGGCCATCTCAAAGCCCTGACCTCAATCCTATAGAAAATTTGTGGGCAGAACTGAAAAAGTGTGTGCGAGCAAGGAGGCATACAAACCTGACTCAGTTACACCAGCTCTGTCAGGACGAATGGACCAAAATTCACCCAACTTATTGAGGGAAGCTTGTAGAAGGCTACCTGAAACGTTTGACCCAAGTTAAACAATTTAAAGGCAATGCTACCAAATACCAATTGAGTGTATGTAAACTTCTGACCCACTGGGAATGTGATGAATGAAATAAAAGCTAAAATAAAGAATTCTCTCTACTATTATTCTGACATTTCACATTATTAAAATAAAGTGGTGATCCTAAGACAGGGCATTTTTACTAGGATTAAATGTCAGGAATTGTGAAAAACTGAGTTTAAAAGTATTTGGCTAAGGTGTATGTAAACTTCCGACTTCAACTGTTTATGCATTTCCCAATATTAGCATTTGTGTTACATTACCTATTCAACGTTGAGATATCTGGTCTGTATATGTACACATGTACTGCATGTGCAAATTCAGAAATGGTTCCATTATAGTTGGTTCCATTATGTGCATATTTGCAGAGTGTAAGGCAAAATGCACAGCAATGTCAATGCACCACACTGAAATTGCACTGCACTGGAGAGCAATAGAAAGCAGACACACATACAGGACTGGTAAAGTGCTGACAGACATATAGAACACAGAGGTAATGGTGACAAAATGCAGACATGGTACCAACAGACAAATTGTAGACATGCAGACTGAACAGAAAGTGTGAGCATCGCAAGAGCAGAGTAAGAACTGAAGTCATGAGATGAACCACAGACAGTAGTCAGAGCTGCAGAACAGACACGGCCCCATTTTCTACACCTGCCCTTTAGATAGATGAAGAGGGGAAGGATAGTCAAATGGCAAACATTCATATTTTGGTGACACAAGAATGCACTGTGATGAAATAGATCCCTCTATTTGTTCTGCCTTGCAGAATAGGCAGTTGATATTTTAGACAGTTTTTCTATGCTGGTATTTTGACATCTTTTGTCAAGATAGAGATCTTCAGCAGCCTCACATTTTGGAGAGGGTGAAGCATGAGGATAACCGAGTCTGACTGAGGTCTGAGTGTAAGTGTGTGTGTGTTCAGTTAAATGTAGGGAGCTCTGCAGCTTACTCAGACACGATGAACGGAACTGTCTGTAAGCCTGTTGGGTCAGTCAGACAGACACAGACAGCGTGAAATCCTGTTTCAAACTGGCTCAGGCAGACAGAGAGGGTCTATGGCTCCATTTACCAAATACATAGCCAGTTAATGAGTACATGTAATATGTGTGTTCTGTATGGGACAAAGGTTTGTGATGGTATTGCAGTGTTATGGACAAATACGTGCTTTGATTTATGCATTTTTATAAGAGTAAGCGCATTGAGGTAGGTGTGTGTGTGTGTGTGTGTGTGTGTGTGTGTGTGTGTGTGTGTGTGTGTGTGTGTGTGTGTGTGTGTGTGTGTGTGTGTGTGTGTGTGTGTGTGTGTGTGTGTGTGTGTGTGTGTGTGTGTGTGTGATTAACTCAGTGTCCTGAATATTGACAGGGTGTTGGTCAAATGACTCCCTCTGGTGAGAGAGGCAAAAAGAGAGAGAGGAAGACAGGGGAGAGGAAGACAGGGGAGAGGGAGAGAGAAATACCGAAATAATGTCAAAAATATCATTTTTTAAATAATTGTTTGTAGGCTATAATTTTATTTTTAATATTTTTTCTTTCTTACAGTGTTCAGATTGCTGAGATTCACTGATTTAATCCACCCCATCCCCTGGTCTGTGTCTCATAGCTCTACTTGGCTCTAAAACAATTGGCAGTGTGACTGTTGCAAATGTGCCGACAGAGCTGTGTTTAAAATTGAAATTAGACAATGAACAGTACTAAAATACAGCTTGATATTCAGAGAGGGAGAGAGGGTCAAGGGAAGTCAATGAAAATATATAAATTGAGGGAATACACAAGTATTGTGCAAACAAAACAGGTGCATATACACAGCATTTTAACCTTTTTGTTATCCACATTATTGCAGCATTTACAGGTTTGTATTGTTTGCATTTTGAATGCCATACTGCTGAAAGCCCTCTCTGTCTCCACCCCCACCCCCTCTTTTTCTCCATCGCCCACTCTCTCCCACACAGTCATGTACTTCACATTCCTTGGCTGTGTTCCATCTTTAAATCCATCCCATCATACACCTGTTATCCAATTGTTCTGTCTCCCTCTCTTTTCCTTCTCATTTTCTTCCTTCTGTGTGTCAGTGCTTCAACTCATTTAAATTCACAGGCGGTTAGAGCCTCCTTTGGCTATTTCTGTTTGTCTAGTACAGTACATTATCCCATATAATTCTTGGTACCTTATCATTAAAGCAATTGATACTTGTAAGGATACATACAGTATGTCACATTATATATGAATATTGACAAATGTTCATTATTTCATGTAGATTGAAGTAGCTTACTCTCTCTCTCTCTCTCACTCTCTCTCTCTCTCTCTCTCTCTCTCTCTCTCTCTCTCTCTCTCTCTCTCTCTCTCTCTCTCTCTCTCTCTCTCTCTCTCTCTCTCTCTCTCTCTCTCTCTCTCTCTCTCTCTCTCTCTCTCCTCTCTCTCTCTCTCTCTCTCTCTCTCTTCTCTCTCTCTCTCTCTCTCTCTCTCTCTCTCTCTCTCTCTCTCTCTCTCCTCTCTCTCTCTCTCTCTCTCTCTCTCTCTCTCTCTCTCTCTCTCTCTCTCTCTCTCTCTCTCTCTCTCTCTCTCACTCTCTCTCTCTCTCTCTCTCTCTCTCTCTCTCTCTCTCTCTCTCTCTCTGCTCTGTTCTACCTGCATAGTGAAAACAGATCATCAGGCTTTCTGGAGCATGCCCTGTGTTTCCCACAGAGAGAGAGACAGAGAAAGAGGGAGAGAGAAGGGAGCAAGAGAGAGCGCAAGAGGGGGAGGAGGGGTAGCAAATGAGGTGTGGGCAAAAATATGGGGGACCAGGAGAGGGGGCCAGAGCCTACCCCTGGAAAGCCAGAGAGAGAGAGAGAACAGTGTTGCATCCAGTAGAATCCTATTCAGCAGTAGCAGACATGCTTGATAGTACTGTGTGCTGATCAGCAGGCTCCTTACCACTGGGCAGGAACGCCTTTGTGTTCCCCGCTGCAGTGGGGGAGCGCATTTACTGTCGTGCCTGAGGGGAGAAGCCAAGACAATCCCCCAATCAGCCGTCAGTGGTTTCTGTCATCTTCTGAGTGTGCTGATTGGGATTTATGTCCAACCTGAGGGAGGCAGTGTGCTTTACACTCTGGCTCTATAAACCACCTGGATGGACGCTTTTGTCCCTCCCAATGCTTTTGTTTCTAATTGCGGATTTTTAAAAGAATGACCAACAGACAAAAGGTGGATTATTACTGCAGATCTGGTACCTCACATTCTTGATTTGATGTTATTTTCTTCCTGCAGTAGAAGATGGATGAACTTTCTTTTTCTGGGCTCTAGTTTAAGCTTTGTTTTTGTTTGTGAAGACATAGAGCGGCAGAAGTCCTTTCTCATCACTACATTTTACATCTCCTCTCCTTCTTTCCTCCGTGGATCTGTAGAATCCTGAATGAGTCCATACCTGTTAGACTCAGATCATTCACATGACAGACTGTGGGTCTCAAAGTAGAGGTTTTACAATAGTGGCCAGGTAAGAATTAGAATGTGCATACATTCACATGCGATGAAAGGCTCTATGTGGAACTGAACATGGAGCGAGCGTAGGAACCGTTGGGACATTTGACACGCCTGTTTGGCTTTCAGCACCTGCTGTGACTGTCTGACACAGTTCTACAGCTAGACTGGCATTGGCTCTGGTGCTTACTGCTTAGCCTAAGAGACTGGGAGTTTTTTTTACAAGTGTGTGTGTATGTCTCTGTGTGTGTGTTGATCTTTTATATTGGAGTTAGTTATATATTGTGTGTATGTGCCAGTGTCAAGGATAACACTGAGTGTCTGGAGATAGTACAGGTGGGTGCAGTCAGTGAGGCTTTGAGGAAGGATTACAGAAGCTAACACCTTGTTTTTGACAGTAGCTTGGCTGGGCAGAGGTGAACTTTTCAAAGCATAAAATGTTGAGTGATGTCCAGACTGCAGGGCCTTCTGGAGGAAGTACTGATAAGACTTAAAAGTTTAACCTAGGTAATGAGACCGAGACAGTCAGGAGAGATACAGACTGTAAATGGTTACAAGGTTACAGTATAATGCAGTACGTTTCCACTTCAGCATGCGTTATCTTAGGGGATAATGAGAGAAGGAGTGCAGGATTTAAGTCAATACACTGAGTTAGTTCACTTAAACAGGTGAAGGACGGATTGAAGGATAGATAGGAATGAGAGAGGAGGAAGAGGTAGACTTTCAATCAACACATTTTAATGAGGAAAACAAAGACCCTTAAACCTTATATTTCCAATGAAAAGCCCATTATTTTACACATGGCTTATGGTGGTCTTAATGTTGACTAGTCCTGATTTCACCAATAGTCCTGCAAACACAACATGTAATTGATCCCTTAGAGGTTTTGATATAGATTTTTGCATATGACTGAGTAGGAAGGTTCCTGTTCTCTAACAGGCCTATAATTGAATTATAATTTTCCATTCAGTGACAGATCAATAGCCTCCAGTGTTTCAGTTGATTGGAAATGCACTGGTTTAGCTTATCAATGAGCCATAACTGTCAAAAGAGCTGTCTAGAAACCTGAAAGAACACCTGAAGCTGAATCTACCAGTCTGTCTCACACACCTTCTGCAGACAACTGTCTTCTTTCCTCAAACACTCCACAGTGATAATTTACATGATATACATTTTGTATGTAGACCAGTGTCAGTGAAACAGTTGTATCCTAAAAGTGGGTCTTAACGTCTGTTATTCTGACAGATACACAACATCAAGCAGAGAGGTGCAGTTGAGACAGCAGTTTCCTCGTCTGTTGTTGCCTCACTGTGATTCGTGTGCAGGTGTGCGTGTTATTGGGTTTCGTGTAGCCAATACATACTGCTAATCTTAGCTCGACAGCCAGGGCTTGAGATTCAGTAGGTAGGATAGATTGTTCAGTGGGCAGATTATCTCTCTCTCCTCTTGGTCTGTTTCAATGGAGGTAAACCAGAAGATGTCAATGACCCCAAGCACAAATGAAAAAGTACTGAGGAGTCCATTGATCCTGAAAAGGTGAAAGTACCAGAGCAAAAGAAAAGTGAAACCTGAGAAAAAGGCCGTCAGAGGGATAACTTATCACACAAGCCAGACTCGAGCAATCCTTCTAAACCTGGAAAGCGAAGAAGGTGGGAAACTCGAGAGGGAGTGTTAGGGGAAAAAGAGGGCAAGAAGTTATTTGATATCGGGGCCTGTTTGCATCTGAAACTTTGAAAGAGTTTCTTTAAAAGAGTGCTGAGGATTAGCTGAGCTGAGCGTGAGACCAGAGAAAGGTGTGGGCGAGTTCACTTTGAGTAACATTGGGAAAAACGTCTCAGCTAGTTGAGAGAGACAGCTCAAATGGTGACTGTTCAACAGAAATCATGCAGAATTAGGCTGAATACACTTTAGGTCTAGGTCACATGATTGATTATTATTGACAGGTGATTGAATCATTATTGAATAGTTATGATGGACTGTCTTAAATACATTACAACACAATAACACCGATAACTGTCAGTCCTTTCAACCCATCCTCAGCTCCCTTGTCAACTTACTCATCTCTCAGTCCCCCCCCCCCCCTCTGACTCACCAGTCCAAAAATCCTGATGGAGTCACGCAAAACCTAACCTGAACATAACCACTCCACGCTTATGAAGACAACAAAGATATGTGTACTCTGCAATGGGGACAGAAACAGATGGGAGGACATCCAAAACCCTTTTTTAAATGTAGGGATTAGGTTTGGACTGTAAAACTTGACATCTGGAACGAGGATAGGAACAGGACACAGGGACACAGCCTGTTTTTGGGGACAGAGAAACTCTGGTATCCATAATCCACAGTGCCCTGACATAAGAGGGGTTGCCACTCAGGACCTGTAGGTCTGTGGGGAGCTCTCTGACTGCCACACCGAAGGGCGAGAGAGGTGTTTTTAGGTACTGTTCTCCTGGTTTGGCCCCGCCTGGCCTGAGTCCAGGACACCATGGGGTGTAACATGTGTATGGTTCAGAAGCCTGAGGAACAGTACAGGGTCATGTTCCAGGTGAGTTTCTCTCTCTCTCTCTCTCTCTCTCTCTCTCTCTCTCTCTCTCTCTCTCTCTCTCTCTCTCTCTCTCTCTCTCGCTCTCGCTCTCGCTCTCTCCTAGCCTAGCCTACTGTAGTACCAAGCCTCTTAACATTCTCCTCTCTCCTCCTCTCTTGCTCTCTTGATACTGTCACAGCGTCTTCACATTGACACCTTTCTGATACAGTGTCTGTCTGTCTGCAATCTAATGACAGTATGTGTTGTTGTATTCAGACCCATAGACTTTTTCCACATTTTGTTACTTTACAGCCACATTCTAAAATGGATTAAAAAAATAATAAATCCTCATAAATCTACACACAATACCCCATAATGACAAAGCGTAAACAGGTGTTTAGAATCTTTAGTAAATGTATTAAAAATAAAACAGAAATACTTTATTTACATACGTATTCAGACCCTTTACTGTGAGACTCGAAAATGAGCTCAGGTCCATCCTATTTCTATTGATCATCCTTGAGATGTTTCTACAACTTAATTGGAGTCCACCTGTGGTAAATTCAATTAATTGGACATGATTTGGAAAGGCACACACCTGTCTATATAAGGTCCCACAGTTGACAGTGCATGTCAGAGCAAAAACCAAGCCATGAGGTCGATGAAATTGTCTGTAGAACTCAGAGACAGGATTGTGTCGAGGCACAGATCTGGGGAAGAGTACCAAAAAATGTCTACAGCATTGAAGGTCCCCAAGAACACAGTGGCCTCAATCATTCTTAAATGGAAGAAGTTTGGAACCGCCAAGATTCTTCCTAGAGCTGGCTGCCCGGCCAAACTGAGCAATCAGGGGAGAAGGGCCTTGGTCAGCGAGGTGACCAAGGACCCGATGGTCACTCTGACAGAGCGCTAGAGTTCTTCTGTGGAGATGGGAGAACCTTCCAAAAGGACAATCATCTCTGCAGCACTCCACCAATCAGACCTTTATGGTAGAGTGACCAGACGGAAGCCACTCCTCAGTAAAAGGCACATGACAGCCCGCTTAGAGTTTGCCAAAAGGCACCTAAAGAGGCACATATGAGAAACAAGCTTCTCTGGTCTGATGAAACCAAGATTGAACTCTTTGGCCTTATTGCCAAGTGTCACGTCTGGAGAAAACCTGGCACCATCGCTACGTTGAAGCATGGTGGTGGCGGCATCATGCTGTAGGGATGTTTTTCAGCGGCAAGGGCAGGGAGACTAGTCAGGATCGAGGGAAAGATGAATGGAGCAAAGTACAGAGAGATCCTTGATGAAAACTTGTTCCAGAGTGCTCAGGACCTCACACTGGGGTGACGGTTCACTTTCCAACATGACAACAACCCTAAGCACACAGCCAAGACAACACAGGAGTGGCTTCGGGACAAGTCTCTGAATGTCCTTGAGTTGCCCAGCCAGAGCCCGGACTTGAACCCGATCGTACATCTCTGGAGAGACCTGAAAATAGCTGTGCAGCAACGCTCCCCATCTAACCTGACAGAGCTTGAGAGGATCTGCAGCGAAGAATGGGAGTAACTCCCCAGATACAGGTGTGCTAAGCTTGTGGCGTCATACCCAAGAAGATTCGACGCTGTAATCGCTGCCAAAGGTGCTTCAACAAAGTACTGAGTAAAGGGTCTGAATACTTACGCAAATGTGAAATCAGTTTTTTTATTAGCAAACATTTCTAAAAACCTGTTTTTGCTTCATCATTATGGGGTATTGTGTGTATATTAATGAGGAAAAAATGAATAAGGCTGTAACCAAACAACATGTGGAAAAGTCAAGGGGTCTGAATACTTTCCGAAGGCAATGTATCTCGAGTCATGCTCAGCCACAACTCAGTCACAATGCTCTGGTGGCACCACCTGTAGCAACAGAGACGGGCGTCAATATGCTGCCGTCATATAGGTCTAATGTCAGTCATTCAGCAAACCAGCTGACAGATCATTTGCACGCTCAATGGTTTCAACACCCCATCCATATGAACAAGCCATGCATGTATTAATTAAAATTATCAAACTATTGATGAACGATTCAAAGTAATAACACCCACAAGCAATTACAGAGGTGCACACAGTAAAATGACCATGAACAATGTAACTACAACCACCATAATGATGAACTATTAGAAAACAAAAACACAAAGAGAAAAATAACAATAACATCAATCTAAAGAATCTGATTATTATTGTAAAAAAACTAATAATGCAGGAATATTCATGATTATATTTTTATCTGACAAAGATGCATAATTCATTAAATGTAGGCATTTTAGCTCAGCGCCAAAATAGTTTTTGTCCAGGGGGTGCACTGAAGGGTTGCCACGGTTACAGCCTCAGCAAACAGCAACAGCAACGGCAACTGCAAGATCTAGGTGTGCTCCATGTACCATGTGAATGTAGTTTTTGCTTTATGAGTTTGTGGTAATGTCTGTGAGACTGAATAAACCCCCCACATAAAAAGGTAATGCCCAGGAATCAGCTTCAATATCCATGTTCTCATGTATCAGACGCGTCACAACAAGCATAGTATACTGTATGGATTGTTATTCTATTGTTATAGTCGTATGTCAAAGAGTCAGGACATGTGAGTCTGTGCCAGTTATCAGAGTTGCATCTGGTGCCTGAGGCAAAGCCAAGAAAGAGAACGACGGGCGACGACATGACTGCAAGTGGTAGACTAATGAGTCAGGCAAAGGAAAGGAAAAGACAGAATGGGAAAAAGAAAAAGGAGAGGGAAGGAAAGAAGGAAGGAAGGAAGGAAGGAAAGAGAGAGCTATTTTTCTGCTGTTTGCCCTCAGATGACAGGAGTAATTGATTTGAGCGCTTCACAGAGCAGGGATGAATAGGTAGGCTTGAGTGACTTCGCTGATCCCCCGGGTGTGTGTGTGTCTGCGTGCATGTGTGTATGCTTGGGTGCCTATGTGTGTGTGTGTGTGTGTCTGTGTGTGTGTGTGTGTACAGTCTGAAGCATGCAAGGGAGACTGGCGGTAAACTCATTGACCCTTTTTCAGAGGTCAGCCTTGATGACAAAGACCACATGCCGGGTCAGTGTGTATTGATATAGTGTAAAATCAAATCACTTCATTGATCAAGCGTTCAAACAATTGTGTAATAAGCAGTACATAAAGGTATGCCCAAGGGAGTGAGCTCTAACGACACAAAAGGTGTTCAGCTTTTATAGACAGCAAAATTCTCTGGCAGACTGTGTGACCCACTGTCTGAGACCCAAACAGGCAGGGGTGGGGAGTAAAACAGTGGTGGTTTATCACTGAGTCCTCTGACTGGGCAGAAGACTTCTGTTCTCTGTCCCGTTTGGGTGATGTAGCATGGAACCTGTTTGTGTGCACGGTGGTCCAATCAGTCTGTACCCAATGCCCCCAAAGAGCACACAAGAGAGCCTCTGCCTGGATAAAGGGTGCATACACTGACAGAACTGAGACACATACACCACTGTTCTATTGGCAGAAATCATGGTTACCACCAGTGCTCTCATGCAAACTGTGAAGGCCAGATGGCAAAGAGTGTGTCAAGATGATCACATAGGCATGTAGCTAGACCATCAGCATTCTAAACAGAATACACTGACAGTTTGATAGTAAAGCATGTTTTCCTTTCATCCAAAGGCTGAAATTTCCATTTAAATAAAATTCTTAAGTTAAAAGAACTCACCACATGACAATATTGTAAGTACAGAATTTCTAACAGAGCAGATGGTTGATTGGTTTAAAAACTCCATGATGCCAAATAAAAGAACAATTTTCACAGTTTTCTAAAACACTGCATGTCTCTTGAGGTTTTGTGCTTTGTTCTGGGACCGGTTTCCCAAAAGCATCTTAAGGATGAACTTAACCTTGAGGATGAACTTAACCTTAAGATGCCTTTTGGAAACCGGGCCCAGGGCTTTTCACAAAAATGCATAAATACACATCCAAATTAGACTCAGTTAAAGTGACGATCTGCTATTCATGTACAATGCAACATTACACTGACACTACAATGCAACATTACACTGACATTATAATGCAACATTACACTGACAGTGTTTACAGCAATGCAAGAGAAGAAACAGACAGTTTTGTCTGTCTGAACCCATGATTTATATATACACTAGATGACTAATAGGAATGCTGTGTTGAAGCCACTGTGCCTCCATCTTGGCACTCCTCCACTAAAATACATTTTGGAAGCTATAGAAATACATTTAATGTCTCCATTTGTTTTTGTCACATTTATTCTGTTAGACACGTTAATGCATCCTTTCTAAAGTATGCTACATTTACATTTTAGTCATTTAGCTCCAGAGAGATTTACAGTTAGTGCATTCATCTTAAGGTGAGACAACCGCATATCACAGTCATAGTAAGCACATTTTCCTCAATAAAGAAGCATATCCTGAAGGTAGGGAAGGGAGGGGCAGTTCCCCTTGCTGATTTGAGCACAGCCTTAAAGTAGGGAAGGGAGGTATCACGTTCTGACCATAGTTCTTGTGTGTTTTGCTTGTTTTAGTGTTGGTCGGGACGTGAGCTGGGTGGGCATTCTATGTTGTGTGTCTAGTTTGTCTGTTTCTATGTTTGGCCTAATATGGTTCTCAATCAGAGGCAGATGTTTTGTGTTGTCTCTGATTGGGAATCATATTTAAGTGGCTTGTTTTGTGTTGGGGTTTGTGGGTGGTTGTTTCCTGTCTTCGTGTTTTCTCTGCACCAGATAGGGCTGTATCGGTTTGCCACATTTGTTATTTTGTATCGTGTTTATCGTTTTATTAAACATGTTGAGCACTGGCTACGCTGCGTCTTGGTCCGATCCCTGTTACACCCTCTCTTCTCGTGAAGAGAGGGAAGGCTGCCGTTACAGGAGGGGCAGTTCCCCTTGCTGATTTGAGCATAGCCTTAAAGTAGGGAAGAGAGGGGCAGTTCCCTGTCCTGATTTGAGCATAGCCTTAAAGTAGGGAAGGGAGGGGCAGTTCCCCTTGGGCTGATTTGAGCATAGCCTTAAAGTAGGGAAGGGAGGGGCAGTTCCCCTTGGGCTGATTTGAGCATAGCGTTAAAGTAGGGAAGGGAGGGGCAGTTCCCCGTCCTGATTTGAGAATAGTCTTAAAGTAGGGAAGGGAGGAGCAGTTCCCCTTGGGCTGATTTGAGCATAGTCTTAAAGTAGGGAAGGGAGGGGCAGTTCCCCTTGGGCTGATTTGAGCATAGCCTTAAAGTAGGGAAGGGAGGGGCAGTTCCCCTTGGGCTGATTTGAGCATAGCCTTAAAGTAGGGAAGGGAGGGGCAGTTCCCCTTGGGCTGATTTGAGCATAGTCTTAAAGTAGGGAAGGGAGGGGCAGTTCCCCTTGGGCTGATTTGAGCATAGCCTTAAAGTAGGGAAGGGAGGGGCAGTTCCCCTTGGGCTGATTTGAGCATAGTCTTAAAGTAGGGAAGGGAGGGGCAGTTCCCCTTGGGCTGATTTGAGCATAGCCTTAAAGTAGGGAAGGGAGGGGCAGTTCCCCTTGGGCTGATTTGAGCATAGTCTTAAAGTAGGGAAGGGAGGGGCAGTTCCCCTTGGGCTGATTTGAGCATAGCCTTAAAGTAGGGAAGGGAGGGGCAGTTCCCCTTGCTGATTTGAGCATAGCCATAAAGTAGGGAAGGGAGGGGCAGTTCCCCGTCCTGATTTGAGAATAGTCTTAAAGTAGGGAAGGGAGGAGCAGTTCCCCTTGGGCTGATTTGAGCATAGTCTTAAAGTAGGGAAGGGAGGGGCAGTTCCCCTTGCTGATTTGAGCATAGCCTTAAAGTAAGGAAGGGAGGGCCAGTTCCCCTTGGGCTGATTTGAGCATAGCCTTAAAGTAGGGAAGGGAGGGCCAGTTCCCCTTGGGCTGATTTGAGCATAGCCTTAAAGTAGGGAAGGGAGGGGCAGTTCCTCTTGCTGATTTGAGCATAGCCATAAAGTAGGGAAGGGAGGGGCAGTTCCCCTTGGGCTGATTTGAGCATAGCCTTAAAGTAGGGAAGAGAGGGGCAGTTCCCCGTCCTGATTTGAGCATAGCCTTAAAGTAGGGAAGGGAGGGGCAGTTCCCCTTGCTGATTTGAGCATAGCCATAAAGTAGGGAAGGGAGGGGCAGTTCCCCTTGCTGATTTGAGCATAGCCATAAAGTAGGGAAGGGAGGGGCAGTTCCCCGTCCTGATTTGAGCATAGCCTTAAAGTAGGGAAGGGAGGGCCAGTTCCCCTTGGGCTGATTTGAGCATAGCCTTAAAGTAGGGAAGCGAGGTGCAGTTCCCCTTGGGCTGATTTGAGCATAGCCTTAAAGTAGGGAAGGGAGGGGCAGTTCCCCTTGGGCTGATTTGAGCATAGCCTTAAAGTAGGGAAGGGAGGGGCAGTTCCCCTTGCTGATTTGAGCATAGCCTTAAAATAAGGGAGGGCCAGTTCCCCTTGGGCTGATTTGAGCATAGCCTTAAAGTAGGGAAGGGAGGGGCAGTTCCCCTTGGGCTGATTTGAGCATAGCCTTAAAGTAGGGAAGGGAGGGGCAGTTCCCCTTGGGCTGATTTGAGCATAGTCTTAAAGTAGGGAAGGGAGGGGCAGTTCCCCCTGCTGTTCCATAGGCAAGCACCATGTTAATGTGGGTCGCGACATATCAGAGGCAACAAATTAAAAACAATTACTGTTGAGAGTTAGAATAGTAAAATACACAAGGTGCATTTAAAAAATGTGGTTGTGTCTCAGCAGTTTTTCTCTTGTTATGTCAGTCACTGACAGTCACTCAATTAGCCATATTAGCCTTAATGCATACTTTGAAATTAAATTATGTGAGCGTAACATAAAAAAGCACATATATATATATATATATATATATGTGTAACGGAATTCGTCATCCTCATCTGACGAGGAGTAAGAAAGGTCGGACCAATGCGCAGCGTGGTAAGTGTCCATTATATTTAATAATACTGAACACGACAACAAAACAAAAATAACAAAGTGAATAAAATAAGAAAACCGAAACAATTCCGTGTGGAACACACAAACACGGAAGACAACCACCCACAAAACACAACAGAAATCAGGCTACCTAAATATGGTTCCCAATCAGAGACAATGACTAACACCTGCCTCTGATTGAGAACCATATCAGGCCAAACGAAAAACCCAACATAGAAACACAAAACATAGATAACCCACCCAACTCACCCCCTGACCATATTAAAACAAAGAAAATACAAAAGAACTAAAGAACTAAGGTGCCATGTACCCCGGCCCGAGGAGACGCACTGGAGACCAGATGCGTAGAGCCGGCTTCATGGCACCTGGCTCGATGCCCACTCTAGCCCGGCCGATACGAGGCGCTGCTATGTACTGCACTATGCACACGTACTGGAGACACAATTCGCATCTCCGCATAACACGGTGCCTGCCCGGACCCTCTCTCTCCATGGTAAGCACGGGGAGCTGGCTCAGGTCTCCTACCTGACTTAACCACACCCCCCGTGTGACCCCCCCAAGACATTTTTGGGGCTGCCTCTCAGGCTTCCAGCCGCGCTTTCGTGCTGCTTCCTCATACCACCGCCTCTCGGCTTTAGCTGCCTCCAGCTCTTCCCGAGGACGGCGATATTCTCCAGCCTGTGCCCAGGGTCCCTTGCCGTCCAGAATCTCCTCCCAGGTCCAGGAGTCCTGCGATTTTGGCCGCTGCTGCTGCCCGTTACCACGCTGCTTGGTCCTTTGGTGGTAGGTGATTCTGTAACGTAGAAACCCACCCAACTCACGCCCTGACCATACTAAAACAAAGAAAATACAAAAGAACTAAGGTCAGAACGTGACAATATATATATAAAATATGTGTGTTTTGTTATGTTTAGCCCACATAATTTTTTTACAGTGTATATACAGTTGAAGTATATATATTCAGTTGAAATCGAAGTTTACATACACTTAGGTTGGAGTTATTAAAACTCGTTTTCAACCACTCCACAAATTTCTTGTTAACAAACTATAGTTTTGGCAAGTCAGTTAGGACATCTACTTTGTGCATGACACAAGTAATTTTTCCAACAATTCTTTACAGACAGATTATTTCACAGAAGTTTACATACACTAAGTTCACTGTGCCTTTAAACAGCTTGGACAATTCCAGAAAATTATGTCATGGCTTCAGAAGCTTCTGATAGGCTTATTGACATCATTTGAGTCAATTGGAGGTGTACCTGTAGATGCATTTCAAGGCCTACCTTCAAACTCAGTGCCTCTTTGCTTGACATCATGGGAAAATCAAAAGAAATCAGCCAAGACCTCAATTTTTTTTTGTAGACCTCCACAAGTCTGGTTCATCATTGGGAGCAATTTCCAAACACCTGAAGGTACCACATTCACCTGTACAAACAATAGTATGCAAGTATAAACACCATGGCACCACGCAGCCGTCATACCACTCAGGAAGGAGACGCGTCCTGTCTCCTAGAGATGAACATACTTTGGTGCGAAAAGTGCAACTCAATCCCAGAACAACAGCAAAGGACATTGTGAAGATGCTGGAGGAAACCAGTACAAAAGTATCTATATCCACAGTAAAACGAGTCGTATATTGACTTAACCTGAAAGGCCGCTCAGCAAGGAAGAAGCCACTGCTCCAAAAAAAGCCAGACTATGGTTTGTAACTGCACATGGGGACAAAGATTGTACTTTTTGGAGAAATGTCCTCTGGTCTGATGAATCAAAAATAGAACAGTTTGGCCACAATAACCATCATTTTGTTTGGAGGAAAAAGGGGGAGGCTTGCAAGCCGAAGAACACCATCCCAACCGTGAAGCACGGCGGTGGCAGCATCATGTTGTGGAGGGGCTTTGCTGCAGGAGGGACTGGTGCACTTCACAAAATAGATGGCATCATGAGGTATGAAAATTATGTGGATATATTGAAGCGACATCTTAAGACACCAGTCAGGAAGTTAAAGCTTGGTCTTCCAAATGGTCTTCCAAATGGACAATGACCCCAAGCATACTTCCAAAGTTGTGGCAAAATGGCTTAAGGACAACAAATTCAAGGTATTGGAGTGGCCATCACAAAGCCCTGACCTCAATCCTATAGAAAATGTGTGGGCAAAACTGAAGAAGTGTGTGCGAGCAAGGAGGCCTACAAACCTGACTCAGCTACACCAGCTCTGTCAGGAGGAATGGGCCAAAATTCACCCAACTTATTGTGGGAAGCTTGTGGAAGGCTATCCGAAACGTTTGACCCAAGTTAAACAAATTAAATACAATGCTACCAAATACTAATTGAGTGTATGTAAACTTCTGACCCACTGGGAATGTGATGAAAGAAATAAAAGCTGAAATAAATCATTGTCTTCTATTATTCTGACATTTCACATTCTTAAAATAAAGTGGTGATCCTAACTGACCTAAGACATGGAATATTTACTAGGATTAAATGTCAGGAATTGTGAAAAACTGAGTTTAAAAGTATTTGGCTAAGGTGTATGTGTAGCGTGGTTCGTTCTGCGTTGTGTAATTCTTAATGAAGACGCTGCCACAACTGATGGTCTGCTCGTTGAAATCTTTTTATTTGCCCTGCACACGAAGAGACAACACACACGTTACCCTTGGTGCAGTCACAGCTCTCCGGCACCTTGCTAGCCGAGGGTCAGGCAAAAGAGCGCCAAAAGGAATTAACAGGTGCTGCGTGCACACTCGCTGCACAACAGCATATACAAGTAAAACTATACAGAACATAATTCTGACAAAATAAAAGACATACCTGCACACGAAGAGACAACACACACGTTACCCTTGGTGCAGTCACAGCTCTCCGGCACCTGCGCGAGCACATGTACACTCACTCAACCACTGTCACAAGTACTTAGAAGTTACAACAGATACCCCAGTCAGTGAGCTCTGTGAAACTTGTTAACATAAATTCCTACACTGTCCACACTATACCAAACGTATGGTTGCAAAACAGTACATTGTATAACCTTATGACGGTTCCATATTAAACAGTTTCGGAGCCAAGGACAACATACCTTGCTAGCCGAGGGTCAGGCAAAAGAGAACGATAAAGTGGTATGGGGATACAGATAACCCGCGATGGGCCAAACCAAAATATACAAAACTTTTACAATCACTTGTATGTACAATATTGGTATGAAAAAGTGTTTGTACACCAAATAAAAACATTAGCTATGCAGCTGTAATTAAATAAAAAAATACACTGAATTATTATTATTATTACCAGATTATTAACATCCCCTCTTGACCTGGCCTATTTGAATTGGTCCTTGTGTGCAATTTGGTGCGTAATCTAGGGGAACAACATCACACTGCTACATTCACCCCCACTGTTTTACACTAGATTATAGACCCAAAACAAAACACATTACCTCAAAGGTAACAAAGCAAAGAAAGAAAAAAAATTCACACCCACAGGGCGACAGAGTAACCCAGTGTAGTCCCTTAATTCTAGACCCACAAATGGTCGATCAGCTGAAAAGCTATCCCGCGAAGGATTAGGAAAAATAAGGGGTAGCTAATCCCTTATTCAACCGTATACGAAAAATGCCATATACATTTTATGCCGATGGACTACACACAAAGTTACATGAATTGTCAAATATATTAGACAAACCCACAAATCATTCTAAGACATGCTTAGATTTCCTACATTCCTACAAAAGAAAAGGTAGGCAATATCCTACCGTCACTGAGAAAACAAGAACTGTTTCATTTCCTGTGTAGACATAGTTTGGATTAACCTATCCACTGGCTTAATAAGTCTACCCAGTCTAGTCCGAACACCCTCACCCACAAACCTAGCAGGAATGTCACAGACAGCACTAACCCTGCTCAGAGGTCTAACCTCAGGATGGGGAGTACTACAGATCCGCATCTCCGGAGCCAGCACACTTTCAGTTACCGACTCAACACTAGTAGTGTCAGACGACTGATCAGAATCCTGGTAGATTGTCACAGACCACACTGACGAAGCATCTTCAACCAAGGTAACATCATCCACACTGAATGGAGTTTCGCAATCAGAACTCTTGTAGGCTTCGGGGATATCTCTCTGGTCCACTTCTGCTGAGCACACCTCACTTAAGGGGACTTCATACGGTTGTTCCACCTCACTTCCATCAGCCGGGACTTCACCATCCTCTTGGAGTATCCTCCCAGAAGACTCAGGAAGGCCTGCTACCCAGTGGACAGTCCTGGCGTCACTCCCATCCATTTGGCTGGACATTGCAGACATCTCAGAGATCACGTCACCACTCGATAGAGATCCGTGACCCTCAGGTTCCTCCCACGAAGGTAAAGGCAGAAAGTTGACTGGCATAATCAGGTTCCTATGCACAGTTTTGATGCGTCCAGTGGTAGGGTGTTGGATACGATATGTGTTCAGTGAGCTGTTCTTTGCAACCACTATGTACACCACACTCTCCCAGCGATCAGCCAGTTTCTTCTTGCCCCTCTCCCCCTTGTTAGCAAGTAGAACTCTATCTCCCTTCTGCACCGAGTGACCCTTAGACCGTCTGTTGTAGACCTCGGCTTGTCTCTTTTGTTGCTTACTGGCATGCTGCTGGGCCAATGTCATGGCCTCTCTCAGATCCTCACCCAGAGACTGGACATACTTATCCACATCTACTGTGTCCCCATCCAACAGCACACTTTCAAACATAACATCTACCGGCAACCTAGGGGTGCGTCCGAACATCAAGAAGAAGGGTGGAAACCCAGTAGTCTCATGAACAGTGCAGTTATAGGAGAATGTCAATGTGTTCAACATCTGAGGCCATTTAGCCTTAGACCTAGCTGGCAGAGCTCTAATCATCCCACCCAGTGTGCGATTCAGACGTTCTGCTTGACCGTTACCCATGGGATGATAAGGTGTGGTGTGGGACTTTTCAACACCAGATAACTGAAGTAATTCTGCAATAAGTAAACTCTCGAAGTTTGCACCCCTGTCAGAATGGATGCAATCAGCGAACCCATAAATGCAGAAGAAATTATTCCAGAGAACACGAGCAACAGTCTTAGCAGACTGGTTTGGACATGGATACGCACAGGCCAGCTTAGTAAAGTGATCAGTCACTACTAACACATCAATAGACTTGTTGTTTGAATCTTCGGCAGTCCAGAAATCAATACACACAAGTTCTAAAGGTGCCGTTGTCACAATGGAGACAAGTGGGGCTCTCGCTTCAGGCTCAGGTGCTTTACTCAACACACATCTCTTACAGTGGGCCACATATTCCTTGACATCCTTCTCCATAGATTCCCAGTAAAACCGCTGTCTCGTGAGCCACAATGTGCGCTGCTGACCCTGATGACCAGCATCATCATGAACTCCCTTCAACACAAGGCCTCTCAAAGACACAGGTACGACATACTGGAATATTTTCTTCTTACTCACTGGGTGTTTTGAGACACGATACAGAATCCCTAACCGCGTGGTGAGTTTCCCCCACTGTCTTAGAGTATAAACTGTTTCTTTAGCTTCAAAGACTCGCTCTCTCCTAGATGGGCGCCGGCCTCTATCTACAAAGAACATTACTCTGCTGATGATAGGATCCAGTGACTGGTTATCATACAGCTCCTTGTGTGTAAGGACAGGTAAAGGGCTCTGACCCATGGACATCAACTTCTCAAGGTGCTGCACATGTGAAACGGACCTCACTGTGGCACCATCATCCCATCGGCGATGGGCTTGAAGGACAGCAGACACCTCTTCACAGGAAACCAACCCACTGACATCGTCTCCAGCTCTACTCAACTCACTCCCAGGAGCCATAGACGTTCCACAGCCAGCCTCGGGCTGCTCACAGGAGAGACGGAACATGTCTTGTACATCATCCAGTCGAAGACCTCTGGCTTCCTCCAGCAGGACATCATATGGAATTCTTGTCAGTCGGTGCAGAACTTTGGGGCGGACAAATGGCTCTCTGCTCAAAGCATCAGCAACGACATTCTTGGGCCCTGGTATGTACTGGATATCAAAATCAAAAGGTGCCAGCTTTGCAACCCATCTCTGCTCACATGCATCAAGTCTCGGCTTTGTAAGAATATATTTGAGTGGATTGTTGTCGGTCCACACCGTAAACTTATGCCCTCGCAGCCAATGGCTGAACTTATCATGAATGGCCCATTTCATGGCTAGAAATTCCAGCCGGTGAGCAGGATACTTGGATTGTGCATGATTAAGAGATTTACTAGCAAAAGCTATTGGCCTGGCTATGGCCTTCCCATCTTGCACTTGGGATAGTACCGCTCCCAAACCACTAGTAGATGCATCAACAGAAAGCAAAAATGGCTGAGAAAAATCTGGATGAGCCAGCAGTGCCTGGTCAACTAGTGCTGCTTTCAAAGCTTCAAAAGCGAGTTGACACTCGGCAGTCCAGTCTGCAGCAGTGAGCCTGCGAGAGGGACCAGGCCTCTTTCTGCCCTTGCCTCTCCTAGGCTTCTTCTGACCTGTAGTCAGCTGAAACAATGGCCTAGCAACCATGGAACAATTCTCAATGTAGTGTTGATAGTATACTACCATACCAAGGAAAGAACGGATTTTGCTAGGAGACGGAGTGACACCATCAGCTTCCATCATCTCACTCTCAGTCACATTCAAAATGGTTTGAATCTTAGCAGGATCAGTGGCTACGCCCTCCTGAGAAATGATGTGGCCCAAAAACTTAACAGACCTCCTCAAAAACTTGCACTTAGACGGAGACAGTTTAAGATTGTGCTCCTGCAACCGCTGGAAAACCATCTCAAGTCTCTGCAGACTCTCTTCCTCCGTCTTAGCAAAAACCATCAGATCATCCAAATAGCAAAGGAGACTTAGAAAGTTTTGGTCCCCAAAGATGGTCAGCATCATTCTCATAAACGTAGCCGGGCTGTTGCAAAGGCCCTGAGGCAAACGATTGTACTCGTGCAGACCTAAAGGAGAGGAAAAGGCAGTGTATTTCTTATCCTCTTCATGCAGTGGCACATTGTAGTACCCTGATGTCAAGTCCATTGTGCTGAAGAAGGCATTACCTCCCAGCGCCGCCAGTACATCAGCCTGATGAGGCAGGGGATGAGCATCCTTCACTGTGCGGGCGTTTAACCACCTAAAGTCAGTACATAGACGCAAGTCCCCATTCTTTTTCCATACCAGCACCAATGGTGAGGCATACTCGCTGCTGGATTTTCTGACGATTTCCTTTTCCTCCATATCATCCAGTGTTTCCCTGAGTTTTTGGTAATCAGCTGGAGAAAGCCTACGATAAGGTAATCGAAATGGGCGGTCATCAGTCAGCCGTATGCGATGGCAGAACTCTTTTGCCTCTCCACAATCCAGGCTATGTCTAGAGAACACCGTGTCATACTTCTCAATTAAACCGACAAGTTTGTCTTTCCAGAACTGTGAGACTGGACACTCCTCAACCGACAGGCCTTGAAGTCCAAGATTGCTCAGTGTACTGTTTCCATTAACTACACTGCCATCAACTGAACTCTTGGCTGTAAGACTGCCATGTGAGCTGTCACATTGTGCTTTTGCCACGTTCTGGTAAGCAGCTTTCTGCTTGACATCATCAAAATCCTCCAATGCAATACAAGGGTACACATCTGCCACTTTAGCATTTCGTCTCAGGGTAACTGGCGAAGTTGTTGGATTCACAATCTTCACAGGGAGCCATCCATCCCCCCACAGAGGCGTAACTACTCTCCCTACTAGTATGTGTCGATTCACACAACGAGACGTGCTGGGTTCGACAACAACAGTACTGCCCACAGAGAGTTTTGTCTTTGGGGGTAAGCGGCCCCACACAAGATGCTCACTCATGGGTTGGAGCGTTACTGCCCTCTTCAACTTAATGGTGCCCACTTTATCTGGGATGGAGTCTCCTCTCCATCTCTCCAGATTTGATAGGAGACGCAGGAACTGGCTGTCCTCACACTGTCCAGAGGGACCTGGCGTACCCACCACCTGCCAGTAGCTGTCATTTGATTTGAACTGTCTAATCAGAGACTTCAACACGTTAGTGCCAACAATGAGTTCATCAACCTGCCCATCTACAATCAGCACTGGGACTACATAACTGAAGCCATAAAGCTGTAGTTTCAAGTCACACATGCCCACTGGGCTAGTTTGCGTCCCACCACAACCCACCAGTATGATGTCTGAAGGAGCTAGAAAGTTCCCCTCTACCACTCCTGCCTCCCTCAACCGAGGTACAATATCTGCGCGCAGAGTAGTAGCCATGGACCCACTATCTAACATCCCCTTCAGCTCAACTTTATCCTGTACTAGCACGGTGGTGTAAAACAAACTGTCATTCTGAGAAATTCTCATTGTGTTCTGAAAAATTACTGTGTTGTTCTTGGGTACTGACTCACAAAAATAAGAATAAACAGATTGGATATCATCATCAGTGGAGGAAAAATTAGACTGCCTCACATTGCCCTCCTCAGAATGGAGACTTTCTAGTTTTCCTGAGACCTGCCAGTCTGCCCACATACAGGGCTCTTTCGCTTCCCAGTCTCACTACAGTCAAAGCTCATGTGGCCAGGAGAGAAGCACTTGAAACACAGCTGGTGCATCTGACAGTGAGCTTTGGTCCAGTGATTAGTGCTTCCACAGACAGCGCACTCACGCTCACGTTTGGGGAACTGTTTACGGGGCCCTCTGTTCACAGACTGAGTATTGCTGACAAGAGCCTTCTCTAGCATACTCAAAACCTTCTCTAATGTCCCACCCTCAGATACAGATTGGGCCTGTTCTGGTTCACGGCCACATCGAGAAAAAGATGACACATTAGGTCTGCTCTCAGGATCCACTTCCTCCTGGGGGGAGTCGAAGACAGCAGCCACCTGCTGTGAAAGTTGTGTTCTACATGCTTTACGCTCCCTTAACAGTTCATCCAAACGATCCTGTACCTCACTGGCTGTCCAGTCACGAAGGGGTTTGCATTTGAACACTTGGGCCAACTCTTTATCAGGACAGTTACGTACAAACATGACTGCCAACTCTGAGCACTGATTGGGCAAGGTTCTACCCTCACTTACAAGGTACTGTTCAGCTGCTTCTGCAGCTTTGTTAAGCCTAATCCAGAAATCTAGTGGACCCTCATTAGCATATGGTCTCATTGAATAGAAGTCAGCTAATGGCATACCTGAGTAGACAGTATCCCCAAAGTGTTGCTTGAGAACACTGAACACTGCCTTAACATCTGTGACAACAGGGTTGTTACGCATCCAGACTTTGGTCACATCCCGTGCCCTCCCCATGAGCCTAGACATCACCTCCCCAACATTCTCAGACCCAGTGTAACCCCTCTTCTCTAGGTAGACTCCCATTAGCTCCTCCCACTCCAGGACAGAGTACTTATCTGAGCCATCACCCCTGAAGAAAGGTGGAGCACTAACCTCTGACTTCACAACCAGATTCAGCTTGGACGCATCAATTAAAGTTGACCCACATTGTTGAGGCAGGGGAAACTGCTGGGATTGGTCAGGGGAATGGGCAGGAGAAAGACTTGAAGCCCCAGGCTGCAGTAAACTCGCTCTGATAGATTCTCCTATCTCTGAACCAATCTGCTTAATAAGGTCACTAAGCTGACTCGGTGTCCCATTATTACTGAGGACTGGGGACAATGGTACATCAAGAGACAGAGGTGGGATACCCTGGTCAGGTGGAGTAAACAGCCTACCCCTCCCAGTGCTTGTAAACTCAGGACTAGCAGCCACTCTACTCCCAGGAGCTGACTGTACCAATGGTGTAAATGCATGGACACCCCTCCCTCTACCCACACTAACCACACCAAAATCCCCAGCATAACTCATCTTATGGACTTGAGAGTCTTCCATGGCTCAATAGAGAACTAAACTACAATGTAATTTACTGCATACAAATACAAAAAAAAATGCAATAAACAAATTCCCTCAAAACATGCAAATAAACGCCAATACAATTATCTAGTGAATATGCTACATTCACCTTCACTATTTACAGTATACATTCACTTATAGCAAACCATCAACAAGTGCGCATGCGCGGGTCGCGCATCTCCTCCACATGCACAGCTCCGGTGGTCAGCTTGAGCTAACCAGTCGGCAGGTCGCGGCACCAGTTTGTAGCGTGGTTCGTTCTGCGTTGTGTAATTCTTAATGAAGACGCTGCCACAACTGATGGTCTGCTCGTTGAAATCTTTTTATTTGCCCTGCACACGAAGAGACAACACACACGTTACCCTTGGTGCAGTCACAGCTCTCCGGCACCTTGCTAGCCGAGGGTCAGGCAAAAGAGCGCCAAAAGGAATTAACAGGTGCTGCGTGCACACTCGCTGCACAACAGCATATACAAGTAAAACTATACAGAACATAATTCTGACAAAATAAAAGACATACCTGCACACGAAGAGACAACACACACGTTACCCTTGGTGCAGTCACAGCTCTCCGGCACCTGCGCGAGCACATGTACACTCACTCAACCACTGTCACAAGTACTTAGAAGTTACAACAGATACCCCAGTCAGTGAGCTCTGTGAAACTTGTTAACATAAATTCCTACACTGTCCACACTATACCAAACGTATGGTTGCAAAACAGTACATTGTATAACCTTATGACGGTTCCATATTAAACAGTTTCGGAGCCAAGGACAACATACCTTGCTAGCCGAGGGTCAGGCAAAAGAGAACGATAAAGTGGTATGGGGATACAGATAACCCGCGATGGGCCAAACCAAAATATACAAAACTTTTACAATCACTTGTATGTACAATATTGGTATGAAAAAGTGTTTGTACACCAAATAAAAACATTAGCTATGCAGCTGTAATTAAATAAAAAAATACACTGAATTATTATTATTATTACCAGATTATTAACATCCCCTCTTGACCTGGCCTATTTGAATTGGTCCTTGTGTGCAATTTGGTGCGTAATCTAGGGGAACAACATCACACTGCTACATATGTAAACTTCTGACTTCAACTGTAATATATATATATATATAAATAAACGTTTTCCTCAAAGTACACTGAACAAAAATATAAACGCAACATGTAAAGTGTGGGTCCCATGTTTCATGAGCTGAGTATTTCTGCCTGTAATAAAGCCCTTTTGGAGGGAAAAACTCAGTCCAGTCGTGTGAGATCCATAGATTAGGGCCTAGCTATTTTATTTACATTGACTGATTTCCTTAAATGAACTGTAACTTAGTCAAATCTTTGAAATTGTTGCATGTTGCGTTTATATTTTCGTTCAATATATAATTTTTAGAGATTACTAATGCTACTGTCCCCACTACAACAAAAAATAGTTCAATACATGTAATTCTGTCCTTTTTAATTGAAATACATTCCTATGGAGGACTCGTCCTACTGGGGAGTGTCGTTATGGCTGACCGGTGGCTTCAAAGCCTCTCAATGGCCAATACATGGCTTAGCAATCCATGGTTTACATACAGCATTGGTCTGAACACACGCTTCTGTTGCTGGAGGAACTTATTAATGTGTTGCTGGCTGGTACCATGTCTTGCACAGTACACACCCATATTTTTATGTCTGCCTATGTGTTTGTAGTAAACATTAGTTTAGCTATTAGTTGTACTATATGTGTAATGCATAGCAAACTAACCAGAACTTGTATATACCTACACAACACGGTATGAGCACTGTATCCATTTTGTGCTGCACCCAACACACACCCAGCCCCCTTCAGTCTACCCCTCCATCTACCCATCCTCCCCTCAGTCTTTCCCCTTCTTCTCTCTGTAGAATGGGTTTCAATGGGAGGCTGTTGCCATGGCAACTGAAGTCATTAAACAAGCCTAAAATGTTATTTTTCACACTGACACAGGCATGTTCTGACGTACACACTGTGCAAACACACATAGATAGCCTACTGACATATTTACTGAGAGCGAGTACGCATGGGCATGTGCATGCACATACACACACACACACACACACACACACACACACACACACACACACACACACACACACACACACACACACACACACACACACACACACACACACACACACACACACATATAAAGATCACATATTCTTTATATTGAAACATATAGAAACCACGTTTGACTCCGTTCCATTGATTCCATTCTAGCCATTACAATGAGCCCATCCTCCTATAGCTCCTCCCACCAGAATCCACTGGAGTACAGTGATATGACAACTTGACAATGAAATTGACTTTGCCCTGTGACAGACTATCTAAGCCAATATCTGTCTCTCACATTCTCTCCCTCTGCTATCTTAGATTGAATCTGATCTTTTTATTCTCTTCCTCTCAGTATCTGTGTATTGATTGACTTCTTCTCTTGCTACAAATATCCAAACGGCTCCGCATAGTCACACACACGCCCATTCCACTTTCTGTCTCTCTCTCTTCCATCACTCTCTCGCTCTGAAATACTAAGCCTCAACACAACAATATTCGTAGGGAATTCTCCCATAGACAGATATAAACCGGAGCAACCTGATTACTCCTCAGTGAGGGTTCGGGGTCTATAGGCATCTAAAGTGAATTATCTGTAAACAGAAATACCTGTTGACTCTCACTAATTGGCTTGTGCCTCTCTCTTTATCATGGTGGCTGCACATTTTCCCTTGGAAAATGCACCACCTCTCTCTGGTAAAGCTTATTTGTATGATTGTGTGTGTGTGTGTGTGTTTGTCAACAGCTTTGCTCTAGATCTATCACCTTCCCGCTCGACAGGCTTGTGATTAGGTTGGAGGTCATAAAGTGAGGAGAGGGGGTTTATGGGTGGTATGGCTGGTCTAGTCAGATATGTCTGTTTCAGCAGAGAGAGAGAGAGAGAGAGAGAGAGAGAGAGAGGAAATACATTTGTTTTCTTCGACAATAACAAATACATACAGCTCCTAAAGAGGTTTGCAGAGACCAACAAAAATGTATCTGCTTACTGGTATGCCTCCAGTATTGCTATTTACCCAAAATACTTGTTAGTTTAATTTGTCCAATTGTTTTAGCAGTACTTTAATCAATAGCAGCTCA
This sequence comes from Salvelinus fontinalis, assembly GCF_029448725.1. NCBI lineage: Eukaryota > Metazoa > Chordata > Actinopteri > Salmoniformes > Salmonidae > Salvelinus > Salvelinus fontinalis. Next base: position 23,092,799 of record NC_074695.1, read on the forward strand.
TCGTTGTCCATGTGTCGGAGCTCCACCACTGCCCACTGTCCAATTGAAATGTTCTCTTGTCATATCAAATATCTGGGTTGGGACCAGAGGGCACTGAACATGTCTCCAGATTAATTGATTTTGTGAAGAGGTGACTTTTACAACCTTCAAAACATGGGAGATGAGAAAAATCACTTGCCCAACAAGTAGAATTCAATATGTGGAGGGCACATGCAGGGCCCAGTCAGCATAAAGTCTGAACACAAATATGGAAGAAATATTGTGAACTTTTTATAATGTATTTTTATGCATAATTTTATAGTATTTTTGTCACGATCGTGTGGGGGATTGACGGACCAAAACGCAGCATTTGGGAAATAAGCCATCTTCCTTTTATTGATGACGAAGGCAAAATGAAACAAAAACACTTACACACTAACAAAACAACCGTGAAGCTAATAAACGTTGTGCACATACACAGGCTACAAACGTTCAGACATAGACACTTACCCACATCAAACGAAAGCCTATGGCTACCCTAAATATGGCTCCCAATCAGAGACAACAGAAATCAGCTGTCTCTAATTGGGAACCCATTCAGGCAACCATAGACTTCCCTAGACAACTACATCCAACATAGACACAGCTAGACACATACACTCAACACAAACCCATACACTACACCCAACACCCCCTTTACCATATAATCACCCAAAACCGACAAAACACAAACATTACCCATGTCACACCCTGACCTAACTAAAAATAATAAAGAAAACAAAGAATACTAAGGCCAGGGCGTGACAATTTTATAAGTATTCATTGGGAAGAATATGCTTCAGCATAGAGTTTATGATGCGATACATTTTATAAATACTCCTTTACTGCTGGGTGGGTGTTCACCACCCATTCCCAGTCTTTGTCTTAATTTTCTTCAGTCATAATTTTCTTCAGTCATTCTTCAGTTTGGCTGGCAGCTAGCCGAAGTCGGCTAGGCAAACCGAACGAGTTTGCTCCCATAAAACATAAGAATACTCAGAATTAATGTAATCTGTGTCTGTCTTTGATTATGACATTTTTGGCAAGGAGATCTTAGTTGTGCAATTTTGCTCCAGTAAAGGTGCCTGCATGCCTCCCAGCCTAAACATTTCGGAAGAGTTTGTGCATATATTATGACGACATTTTGTGACGTTTTTGTCACAATTTTACTTTGATGCAGTATTTCTAAATGTAAAATGTGGATGAAAACAAGTCGTCTCTCATTGAATAACAACAAAGACTTTACTGATGAATCCCTACTTTTTAGAGAAAATAATACAATATAATCAAAACAATATTGACCAATCACTGACGAAGGGGCGTAGACTTTGGCTATCGACTTCGGCTTGCCTCAAGAAAAAAATTGTGTGCCTGAACACCCGAAAAAACTCTTACCGAAGTCCAAAACAAATAAAAACGTCATAATATATGCACTAACTCTTCCAAACTGTTTTTGCTGGGAAGCATGTTGACACCTTTACAGGAGCATTTCTTCCCCTCTCACAGACTCTGATGTACTGTAGATATTATATCAATCTGCAGCTAAAATGGCTGAGATAAAACCTCATTAAGCCTCAACCACTAAGACACCTCCCTGGGGGTTCCTCTGTGTGTTTCAAATATTTACCAACAAGCATGGAGTTGTGAGACATTCACACCCTCATTATCTACTATTCCTCGAAAGCTCCTTCCTTCCCTCTCTCTTTGTCCTTGTATTTCACTCGTCTTTCCTCACCTCCCCTTCCCCCTGTGCTGCTCTCCATCAGCATCGCTCCCTTGCTTTTCACTCACCCCTTTGAACTCCCTGTTTCTCTTTCATCTCTCCCCCCCCCCCTCGTTCCACCGCCTCCCCCATCCTCCCCCCTACTGTGCTACTCCGAATATTGTACCTTATGATGGGAATATATAATGGAATGGAACTCAGTATCTATTTGCCTGTTATTACATACAACTTTAGTGAAGGAATTAACAATAAATATCCTTAGAGAGAGAGAGAGAGAGAGAGAGAGAGAGAGAGAGAGAGAGAGAGAACTCCCCAGACAGCCAAGGTCAGTGCATGACCATGAGCGCACTAACACAATGTCTGTCTGGGTGTCTGTCTGTCTGTCACTTAGACCACCTCAAAACTGTCTATAGCGCTCCATTAAAACACACACAAACACACGTGCATAAGCACATAGTCTATGCACACTCGCACAGCTGTGTGCTCATGACATCAACCAATGTATTCTATGATCGCCCAAAAGTGCATTACCATTTTATAAAAGAGGGGGGCATAGACTGTTGTAAGATGTTTCACCTCTGAACAGATTCAATGTTGTGGGGTCAGTTGCATCAGTTGACCACGATCACTGCTTCTCCTCGGAGCCAGTTTAGTCACCCCCGGAGCAACATCCCTGCTGTTTCAATCAGATTCCTCAAGCAGATCTACACCCACTAATCCCTAATATTAAACCCCCCTCTATCTGCAGCAGACACTCCTTCAAATTAGGAAATACCATGGTTGAACATGCCCAATGGTATAACTACCTGGGACAAAAAGTATGTACCTCTGGTGGATTTGGTTTGGCAGTGAATGTACTAAAAGAAAAAGGCCTGCAAATCATTTTACTTCATAAAAAGAAAATTCTCAAAAATAAACATTAATATCCAGATCTGGGGCAAAATATTCAAGTGTAATTTTACCAATTGCACTGTATGGAAGTGAGGTTATGGGTCCAACCTGTTTTAACGATTATAACAATTGGGAGAAAAAACAAATATAAAACCTACATACAGAATTCTGCAGAATTATCTTAAATAGCCAAAAGAAAGAACCAAATAATGCATGCAGAGTGGAACGCTGAAGATTCCATTTAAATGTAAATATAGCCCCAAAACATCCATACAATTCAAAGCACTGGAAACCCAAGAGCTGAACCCTGAAAAGAGTCCCCTATGTCAGCTGTTAAAAACACTAAACAACTGTATTATTCAACCACACAGGGAAATCAATCAGATTGTTACAGAAATTAACTTTTTCCTCCACTGCGAGAAACACTCCCAAATAAGAGGATATTTTTTCAAGAAAACATCTCTATCAATTTCCAACTTCTGTGCATTTACTAATGACATAAAACTGGGAATTATTCAGGGTGAGGGAGAAACCGCAAATATTACTGCCAGATATGTACGGTATATGATTGCCATAGCCTGAGGAACATCCCATGAACATGAATTATCTGTAGTTTTTCAATTGTATATAACTTAGAATGCATAGTGTAACCATCATCCGTGTTAATTTGGTTGTTTATTTATTTGACATTTTCTGTTTAGAATGACACAATATAACAGCAGTATTGTTGTACCTGTATACCTATTATTATTACTACTGAAATTAACTGTATTTCAATATCCTCATTGCATTGTACTGTATTTACTGAAATTCTGTACCACTATACTGCTTTGGCAATATCTACAAATTGTATTTCATGCCAATAAAGCAGTCACAGAGAGACAGAGAGACACAAAGACACAGAGACACAGAGAGAGAGAGAGAGAGAGATAGAGAGAGAACTGACTTCATAGACATGCAGATATAGGGAACTAGAGAGGGTTTATATATTAGGCTGGGTTGGTACCCATGTTGATTATTGCAGTTTTGAAACTGCAGTAACTGCAGTCGACTGTGGGATTTTGAACTGCAGTTTATAATGCACTCTGACTGCAATCTTTTTTTGTAATGGATGTAACTGCGTTGTGTTGTTTCAAAGAGAGAGGATCATTTACAGCATGGTTAGACACATGCAGAGGGAGTTAGGACTAATACAGGGATTAGCCTGCCAACAGGCAATCTATGATCTCAACCAATATTAACCCATTTCCTTACAACATAACACTTTCATTTTTCCCACTGAACCAACCCTATTAACTTTCATTTTCTCTAATGATTCCATTCCTCTCCCTCTCTCCACAGAAGGGTCAAATAAGTAACATGCTGTGTTCTTTAGATGGAGAAGGCCGATTGAAGGTCTCAGTATAAAGTTTTTCTTCTCCCCCGCTGTATGTGATTTCAAAACCTTTTAAGTTGAGCTAAATGTACCAAAAACTGTGATGTGCCTTTATAACCCTACGTGTGGGTGTATTACTAATATAGAGTACATTTGGAAAGTATTCAGATGCCTTACATTTTTACACATTTTGTTACGTTACAGCCTTATTTCCTAATCAATCTACACATAATGACAAAGCAAAAACAGGTGTTTAGAATTTGTTTCAGATGTATTACAAAAAAAAAAACAGATACCTTATTTACATAAGTATTCAGACCCTTTGCTGTGAGACATGAAATTGAGCTCAGGTGCATCCTGTTTCCATTGATCATCCTTGAGATGTTTATTCAACTTGATTGGAGTCCACCTGTGGTAAATTTAATTGATTGGACATGATTTGGAAAGGCACACACCTGTCTATATAAGGTCCCACAGTTGACAGTGCATGTCAGAGCAAAAACCAAGCCATTAGGTCGATGGAATTGTCTGTAGAGCTCAGAGACAGGATTGTGTCGAGGAAAATATCTGGGGAAGGGAACCAACAAATGTCTTCAGCATTGAAGGGCCCCAAGAACCGTGGCCTCCATCATTCTTAAATGGAAGAAGTTTGGAACCACCAAGACTCTTCCTAGAGCTGGCCGTCCGGCCAAACTGAGCAATTGGAGTAGAAGGGCCTTGGTCAGGGAGGTGACCAAGAACCTGATGGTCACTCTGACAGAGCTCCCGAGCTCCTCTGTGGAGATGGGAGAACATTCCAGAAGGACAAGCATCTCTGCATCACTCCATCAATCAGGCCTTTATGGTAGAGTGGCCAGATGGAAGCCACTCCTCAGTAAAAGGCACATGACAGCCCGCTTTAAGTTTGCCAAAAAGTCACCTAAAGACTCTCAGACCATGAGAAACAAGATTCTCTGGTCTGATGAAACCAAGATTGAACTCCTTGGCCTGAATGCCAAGCCTCACGTCTGGAGGAAACCTGGCACCATCCCTACGGGGAAGCATGGTGGTGGCAGCATCATGCTGTGTGGATGTTTTTCAGCGGCAGGGACTGAGAGACAAGTCAGGATTGAGGGAAAGATGAACAGAGCAAAGTACAGACAGATCTTTGATGAAAACCTGCTCCAGAGCGCTCCGGACCTCAGACTGGGGCGAAGGTTCACTTTCCAACAGGACAACGACCCTAAGTACACAGCCATGACAACGCAGGCGTGGCTTCTGGACAAGTCTCTGAATGTCCTTGAATGGCCCAGCCAGAGCCCGGACTTGAACCCAATCTAACATCTCTGGAGAGACCTGAAAATAGCTGTGCAGCGATGCTCCCCATCCAACATGACAAAGTTTGAGAGGATCTGCAGAGAAGAATGGGAGACACTCCCCAAATACAGGTGTGCCAAGCTTGTAGCATCATACCCAAGAAGACTCGAGGCTGTAATCACTGTGGTGCTTCAACAAAGTACTGAGTAAAGGATCTGAATACTTATGTAAATGCAATGTCAGTTTAATTTTATACATTTGCAAAAATGTCTAAAAACCTGTTTTTGCTTTGTCATTATGGGGTACTGTGTGTAGATTGATGATGGAGAAAAAAAACTATTTAATCCATTTTAGAATAAGGCTGTGATTTAACAAAATGTGCAAAAAGTCAAGGGGTCTGAATACTTTCCAAATGGACCTACACATTTCTCTATTTGTTTAGGTGTATTGTGCTATTGTCTGTTCACTTAATTGGCTGTGTTGACTGACTAACCCCTAGCTTTGTGTTTTAGGTCTGTCTGTATGTGTTGTGTTCATCTATTCTCCTCCTCAGTCTGTGTGTTGTGGTTAATTCTAACACAGTGAACTAACCTGTTCTGTCTAGTGAGAGCTCTGCTAATGTGGCTCAATAAATCTACTATCTATTATGCTGTTTAATCTTTATATACACCTGTATTGTAATCACACACCAGTCCAATCTCTACCACCCACCCATTGCCCTTTCTCGCTCTATAAATGGCTTGTTTTCCTTTCTGGGGGCTAGACGGGACAAATGGCTTGTTTTCCTTTCTGTTGCTCTCTCTCACATCTTCCTCTGTATGTTCCATGTCCTTGTACTCCTTTGTGTTTAATCATTCTCCACCACTCCCCTACTCTTCCTTTCTTCTCCTCCTCTCTAACCTCTGATCTCACTCGTCTCCTTCTTCCCCTACCTCCTGCTGGCTAACCTCTGAAACCTCCCTCCTCTAGGTGAATGGTAAAGAGCTGTCTCGTCTCTCTGGGGACCCCACCCTGGATGTGAAAGACCCGCTGCTGTCTCACGTGTTGAGGAGGGGGACCCGACGGCGGGTGGGACATGCAGGGCGACTAGCGGGGCTAGACGGGACAGTAGCAGTGACAGGGGGGCTGACTGACTGTGTGGACAGCGGCACTCAGACTGACATCAGTTTCCAGCACATCTTGACCCTGGGAAGGACCGCCCACAACCCATGTGGAGCCCCGCCCCCTCCCCCTTCCCCCTCTCCACCGCTGCCACCCATCCTGGAACCCTACCTGCTCAATGAGCTGTGAGTGGAAAGAGAAAGAGAATGTGTGTGAGAGAGAAAGAGAAGGATAGAGAACGATAGCGAGAGAGTGTGTGAGAGAAAGGGACAGACATAGATTTACTGTATATTTCACATTTGTTTATTATCTACTTCACTTGCTTTGGCAATGTTATCATGTTTCCCATGCCAATGAAGCCCTTAAATTGAATTGAGAGCCAGAGAGAGGGGGGGTGGAAGAGTTTGAGATTCAATTTATCCAAGATGTTTGAAAGCGCTGCATTCTGTATGTCTGACAAACAAAATTGGGACACATTACATATTTTCTCATATGTTTTATTCTCAGTCTCCTAGAGCCTGAATATTATGACCCCAACAACTACTTTGACATCACTCAGCAAGAGGGGGATCTCCGACAGGATGAGTTAGAATACGAGGTAAGTCTCAATTGTCTTGTCAAATCAAATTGTCTACCATCTAATCCAAAAGAAATCCCATTCTTCATGCCCTCTCTATCTCCATTACCAGTGTTCAGGTGTTTAACTTGTCACTCAAAACGTGTGTTTTTCCTGCCACACATTTCAATAGGAGGTGGAGCTGTATAAGTCTCGTCAGCAGGACAAGCTGGGGTTAACGGTGTGCTACCGGACAGACGATGAGGAGGATCTGGGGATCTATGTGGGCGAGGTGAGGAGGATGGGAGTGAGGATGAGGGTTATCCTCGCTCTGATCGCCTGTTTGCCAGCTAACTTAATCCTCTCTCACTCCAGGTCAACCCCAATAGTATAGCTGCTATGGATGGCCGTATCCGAGAGGGGGATAGAATATTACAGGTAAGAGAACATTAGGATTGTTAAGATAACATTTCAGACAAAGTTATATATTATAGCAAGTCTATGTAGAAAAAAGGGTCAGAGTACATTTATGATGTGATTCTGAATCAGATAAACGGGGTGGACATCCAGAACAGAGAGGAGGCGGTGGCCATTCTTACCAGGGAGGACAGTACCAACATCTCCCTGCTCCTGGCCCGGCCCGAAATAGAGGTGAGAACCTCTCCCAGAACAAAACACCCAGCATCTGACATACAGATGTAGGATCTTAATTTGATCACCCTGTTACATGATAATATTACCGCAAAGCAGGACATTTAAAAAGGTATAAAAAGATTTCTGAAGTTTGTAATTTTCACTTGGATATTTGACTTGAATTTAAGTTCTTTATTTTCACAAGATCCCCATTTACAATTTTCCGTCAAGTACAATTCAACATAGATCACCAATCAAAGGCAGATCAGATTGGTACCTCTATAACAAGGGGACATTCATGTAAAGGAAATAAGACTGGCGTTCTGCATCTCCCCCTACCCTGTTTACCCAGGAGACAGGAAAGGTGAGAGGAGTGAAGAGGGAGACAGATGAGTACAGATAGAGGGAAATGGAGCGGGGGTGGGAGGGATGGACAGCGAGCGTTGGTGGGAGAACGAGGAGAGCCTGCTTGTTTTCAGTACGTGCCAATGTGGCATTGCTTTGTTTCCCTCAAGGTCACAGCTCAACAGATCTGAGGACACAGTCCCAGGACATCCCATAATATACACACATACACACAGCAAATGGGTAATCACTGAACACACACCTCCAGATGGGGCAGAATAGTTTACCTTTTTTATACTGAGAGTGGTGCATAAGCCATAGACACAAACACACACGTCTGTACATGTGCTCTGTGACACAGTCAGTGTTGAAATCGGAATGCAGTCCACATTCAGCTAGAGGGCAGATTTAAGCGAGGGCCATTAAAATGTAGGTTGCTACCGAGTCAGTCACGCACTGCACGTACCCTCATCTTCCTTTACTCATGTGGCGCCCTCCAATCTGCAGAGAGAAATGAGATGCAGGGGAGGCTAAAACGGAGATAGACAATGCTTTATCAATATGAATCCTCACAGAGGGAGTTGAGGAGAGGGTGAATCATCAGAGAGAAATATATGAGCAGAGATTAAAGGGGCAGTGCAGTCAAAATCATGATTTTTTGGGGGGTGTTTTATATATATTTCCACACAGAGGTTGGAATAATACTGTGAAATTGTGAAAATTATTATCATTTTAGTGTAAGAGCAGTTTGAAGAGGCCGGCTGAAATTTCAGCTCGTTTGCATGGGTGGGTTTTTTGGACCGCCTGGAGACATCATCAGGCGGTATAAGTTAATAGATCAATAACAAAGAGACTTTCCCCTCCTCTCCGCCAATAACAGCTAGTTTTCAGGTTACATATCCCTCACATTAGGCTCCTCCAATTAGGACCCTCACTCAGGCCACTCCCATACACTCCTAGCAAAATTCTTGCTTGAGAAATAGCTTTTTGCCAAGAAGCTATTATTTATTTATTTTTGACCATTTTAATTGAAAACAATCAACAAACAAACACAGTATGGTATTTAATTGTTACCCAGAAATGACTTGACATTCAGATAAAAATGTCTGTATTGGACCTTTAAGGGTTATTTCACCGGTCTTGGGGATAGGGGGAGATACATAAAGGGGTTGTTAGATAAGAATAATCCAAAAGTCTGAAACATATTAAAATTAAAACAATAAAAATGTTTATCAATGAAATGTGGTCAACTCCACTCTGAGGCGTGAATTGTTTGCGGAATTCAACCAGAATATTTACATACACATTATCAATATCTCAGAGGGTCTGAATAAAGGGATGAATTTGTAATTTTCCTACCTGCTCTATTCACTAGTAGTAACAACACACTACAAATTCATAACAGAACAGACTGTCAATGTGTGTGTGCACGTGTATAGCTGGATGAGTGGGTGTGCATATATTTACCTTTAGGCCCAATTGACCTATTCATCCAGACAGGTCAGTGGAAAATAGCCTCAAGTACAAAAATGTCTTTAAAATGGTAATGAACTCACACATTAAGTTGGCTCCTGCGCCATCTAGTGACTGAGATGAACAATAAGACATACGTCTAACATGTTGTATGAGGTTCAAAAGAGTATAATAAAATAAACCTGCTTTATTCTCATATGTTTCTTTTCCCACTTCAATGACACCTTCAACTCAACAACGGCCATCAAAACAACAAACACAATATGTGAAACACCTTCTACAACTCAGAATGACAACCAGCTGGACCCAGATGAGCTGGAGCTGGAGGTTCTGGACAATGCCGTCCATCTGCCTAGCCCCCATCAGCTGAGGAACGGGGCCTCCGTGCTCGATGCAGAACCAGAGGTCATGGGTGGTGGTAGGGTGGGAAGCCGTGGGTGGGGTCACCGTGACTCTCCTAGCCTCCTCCACACGGTGCTGAGTAACAGCCAGGAGTTGGACAGCGGGGTGGGCCGTACGGACGAGAGCACCCGCAACGAGGAGTCCTCAGAACATGACCTGCTGGGAGACGACCAGACCAGCGCCCCCACCACCAACGCCACCAACACCCCCGGCAGCATGCGCAGGTTCCACTCTGGCCAGGGGGACAGGGACACCCCACCCCTGCTCCATGGTCACTCCGCAGAGTTCCACTTCAGCACAGACTCTCTGCTGGGGCTGGACTGTCTGGGTGGTGGAGGAGGAGGGGGGGGGGCTGTTGACCTGGCAGGGGAGAGGGTCTACACAGCTGACCCAGTGAGGATGATGGCTGGACTGACGGAGGAAGAGTGTGATAGGTACAGGGAGCTCCTGGAGATCAAGTGCTACTATGAGAAGAATGGCAACGCTCTTCTGCTGCTGGGGGAGCATGGGGGTCACGGGCAGGGGGGCGATGGGGGGATTCCTCTGGATGTGAACAGGAATGAGAACTTGATGCAGCATGAGGTGGCCCTCCTGGAAGAGGAGCTACGCCACCTGGAGTTCAAGTGTCGTAACATCCTGAGGGCCCAGAAGATGCAGCAGCTCCGGGAGCGCTGTCTGAAGGCATGGCCCCAGGAGGAAGAGGAGGAGAGCGGGGCCGGAGGTGGGGCCGGGGCTGGGCGGGTGGCTCTTCTGGTTAGCGAGGAGTCCTGTCACCATGAGCTGTCAGACATTAATGAGCTCCCTGAGAGGGAGCGCTCTGACAAGGACAGCACCAGCGCCTACAACACAGGAGGGGAGAGCTGCAGGACCACCCCTCTGGTCACCGAACAGTACCCCTCCCTCTCTGCACATGGCCGCAGCAGCCTGGAGGGGGGAGACTCAGCCTCTTTGCAGTGTCGGACTCCCAGCCGGCACAGGGAGAGGGGGGGCAGGAGGGATGAGAGGGGGCAGGCTAACCTGAACCAGCCCTACTCCCCTAACTCACACAGAAGGGGAGCGGAAGCCAAGACCTCCAGCCCGGGAGGGGAAAAGTTCAGATCCCTATCCCGCAACGGGGCGGCCAGGAGGGGGTCGGAAGGAGGTGCGGGACACCCCAAAACCAACGGGACAGTAGAGGGGAGGGGAAGAGGACATAGCGCTGAGAACAGCCCTTATCTGTCCCGCCGTCACTCTGGCCCCAGAATCCCCCAGCGCTACCAGAGCTGCATGCAGCTGAGGTCCCCCTGTACCTCCGAGGGCCTGGAGCGACCTAGGGAGGGCAGCGACAGTCCCATGAGCCTGGGTAGCACATGCAAGGACATCCACCAGGGCCCTGTGTCCATGCCCTCCTTACCCATCCTCCCTCCCCTCCCGCCGCCAGCCTCACCACGTATGGAGTGGAAGGTCAAAGTACGAAGCGACGGCTCCCGCTATGTTGCCAAGCGTCCCATTAGGGACCGCCTCCTGAAGGCCCGGGCCATGAAGATCCGGGAAGAGCGCAGTGGCATGACCACGGACGACGACGCCGTCAGCGAGATGAAGATGGGCCGCTATTGGTCGAAAGAGGAAAGGAAGCAGCAGTTGCTGAGGGCCAGGGAGCAGCGCAGACGCAGGGAGTTTATGATGCAGAGCCGGCTGGACTTCCTGAGGGAGTCGCATGGCAGTGGACAACACAGGGCTCCACAGGGACAGGAGCCCACTACCATCCTGGAGCTGAGCCACAGGAGGAGCCAGAAGAAACGGAGCCGTAGGATCCTGGATAACTGGATCACCATCCAGGAACTACTTGCTCACGGGACCAGGTCACCTGACGGGAAGAAGGTCTACAACCCTCTGCTGTCAGTCACCACTGTTTAATGTAGAGGGGAAAGGTGATGGGTATAGAGGACAGAGAAAGGAAGACCGAGAGAGGACGAGAAGAGTGGAGAAGTAGTGTGTGGAGGGGTTGATTTAGAGGAAAATAAATCCACCTCAATCTTGTATGTCACTGCCATAGAGGAATCATCTTTATATCTGTGCCATTATAAGGTCTGTGACAGCCTGGGCAGCTCCATTGAGGCTATAACCCATAGGAATTACCACCCAGTTGACTCCTTTATGGCGGAAGCCTTCAATGGCAATATCCACACTTAAACAGGTATATCCATTGAGTTTGTTATCTCTATGGTCACTGCACATAGGAGAGGGAGAACGGGTGAGATTGCACCACAGCTTGTGAGTAGAGGAAAATAATGGTGCAATGTAGAAGAATAGAACATAATTAAGCAATAAGGCCCAAGGAGGTGTGGTATATGGCCAATATACCACGGCTAAGGGCTGTTCCTATGCGAGACGTATCCTGGCGTGCCTGGACACAGCCCTTAGTGGTATATTGGGCATATACCACAAGCACTCTAGGTGCCTTATCGCTATTATTAACTGGTTACCAACGTAATTAGAGCAGTAAATAGTATTTTTCTCATACCCATGGTATATAGTCTGATATACCACAGCTTTCAGCCAATCAGCATTCAGGACTCGAACCACCCACTTTATACTTACCGATATTGCAAGCTGTCATTTCTGCCGGAGAGAAAAGCTTTAAGATAAGCAGGGAGGTAAGACAAGTAAAAAGAAAACTCTGGTGAAATAAACCAACCTGTAGTTATTGACCATGCTTATAAGGACAGTGCCCTGTATGCCAACTAATTTTCTTGGGTACGGCTTTTACAAAGCACATTGGCAAAGAACAGAGCCTGGGACTTATTGACTAATGACTGAAATGGACATTGCGGCAAGATCTGACAGGCATGGGTTTTCATATGAATAAATTGAGAAGCAGTGACAAAAAAGGCACGCCAAATCCCACAGCACACAACAACTACATATCTGCTGGTGGAGACGTGAGGAAATGTTCTGGAATCTTCTGATGACTGGTACAATTGTATGGAGTTACTTACTCATACAGTATGACAGAACAATGAGGAGTGGTAAGTGGTTCTTTGACATTTAGTTACTTGCATGTTGACTATAAATGTAAAAAGGAACAACTTAAAATAGACTTCTTAGTGTGAAATTGTGGACGTGATAATGTGACATGTTCTTCACTTGTTCAATTCTTAGACTAGAAAACTGTGGCCCTGTTTGTTCAGTATACTGTGATGTCTAATCTATAAGCGTTTTACAATAAAAGCTTTTCTATATAAATTGTTAAGTGATTTTATCCTTTGAATTGTTTGCGTTGTTTCTGTCACACTGCAATACAGTAACACACTCAAAATGATCTCAAGGGAGACATCAGGAGCCCAGAACCCCCACGACTACCCCTGTGGTTTAACTTCACGTTAATGCTACACAAAGGGTGTACTGATCCATTCAGCAGTAGAAATATTTTTCAATATGCTGTCAAATAATTGAACGGAAAGGACAAGAGTCAAAAGATTCCTAAAACAATTCTAAACCTTTATTTTCTAACAAGAGTGAAAAACAAAAAGGTAACATTGAAATGAAAAGTTCATACACAAACTTGACCACTCCGTGTCTGCAATATCAATAACAATAATAATAATAATAACTTGAACCCAGAGACAAAGTAAATTGTGATAGAGTTAAAGTGAAGTGTTACTTTTGTTTGGGAGGGAAGAAAGTTGAGGAGCAGACTGAAAAACAGGACAGAGAATCAAATAATTAGTCTGAGGGGGGAATCATAGAATGAAAACAAATGAAAGAGTCAGTGGTGACAGAGAGAGATAGATTGTGAGAGAGGTACAGATACCTATTTTGGGAAAGTAGCACCAAAAACATGAATGCCTGTTTTTCACACTTCCCAAAATATCCAAAATGGGCTTTATTGAAAATGCAAAGTCCCCTCCAACAGCCCAGCCTTAAACAAGAACCAATACAAAAAAAATACAAGTGTTACCATGGTGACCATTGTCACCTAGGATACAATGACATTCACAACCTTCCAACGAACTGATCTTCAGCTTTAAGTTAGCTTCATGTCCAAAACACCAAGAAAAATGGATCATGAAATAATTAATTCCTCTTCAGTCGGGTCAACAACTGGACCTCCTTGTCTGTCTGTGTGTGTGTTCGACAGGCTTGTGTCAAACTAGCATTTAATATAGCTGAGAACACATAGCATATTGCCTGACCTCAGAGAACTGGAGCCCTAATTAAGACCAAGATAACTGCTCTCCTATGACATTGCCAGCTCACACACTCCAAAACACTTTCACAGGGAGGAGGGAGGTAGATAGAGAGAAAGAGGGAGGGGGTGTAAAGTACAGGGCAGAAGAGAGGAATGTGCTGGTATGTTCAAGGGGGATGGAGAATGAGACAGAGGAGTGTAGAATCTAGATGTAGGATCTCAGAAAGAGAATCAGTGTTAGTGTATGAATGTGATAGGGCAGGTTAGCTGTATAGAGAGGGGGTAGGCCGGGGAGCGCCCTGCATTTCTTTCCACAGTTTGACAATGTCTTTCGGCCCAGAATCTGTCCATTCTATCTCTCTCCAAACGTTTGACCATTCTTTACTCCAGAGTTGCATCCATAACCATATCACAAGATCTGAGTGAGAGGGAATGAGAGAAAGTGAGAGAAGCATGAGTTAAACTGGTTAACCTTTTTTAAAACAGGTATTGAAACTAATGTCTACATTTCTTTAACAAAATTGAGGTGGGCCTAACAGAATATAAACAAAAAGCGAGGAGGTCAGTTACCTCGGGGTGTGTCTGGATGGGTATGTGAGGGGGTGTGTGGTTGAGGGGACAGGTCTTCTTGCACTCCGAGGCATCCTGGGACCGGGGTGTTCCCTCCACCCCTGTGCCGCCCCTCTGGCTCTTCCTCTTCCTCTTCGAGTCTTTAGCCCGCCCCACACGGCCCACTCCCTTCTGCTCCTGGAGCTCAATCTAAGGACAGGGGTCAGGACAAAAACATGATACACTACATTACCAAAAGTATGTGGATACCTGTTCGTCGAACATCTCATTCCAAAATCATGAGCATTAATATAGAGTTGGTCCCCCATTAGCTGCTCTAACAGCCTCCACTCTTCTGGGAAGGCTTTCCAATAATGTTGGAACTTGCTTCCATTTAGCCACAAGAGCCAATAGTGAGGTCGGGCACTGATGTTGGGCGATTAGGCCTGGCCCACAGTCGGCGTTCCAATTAATCCCAAAGGTGTTTGATGGAGTTGAGGTCAGGGCTCTGTGCAGGCAAGTCAAGTTCTTCCACACCAATTTCAACAAACCATTTCTGTATGGACATCACTTTGTGCATGGGGGCATTGTCATGCTGAAACAGGAAAGGGCCTTCCCCAATCTGTTGCCACAAAGTCGGAAGCACAGAATCGTCTATAATGATACGCTGTATCATTAAGCTTTTCCTTCCCTTCGTCCGAACCATGAAAAAACCGCCCCAGACCATTATTCCTCCTCTAAACTTTACAGTTGGCACTATGTATTGGGGCAGGTAGTATTCTCCTGGCATCCGCCAAACCCAGTCGGACTGCCAGATGGTGAAGCGTGATTCATCACTACAGGGAACACGTTTCCACTGCTCCAGAGTCCAATGGTGGCGAGCTTTACACCACTCAAGCCGACGCTTGGCATTGAGCATGGTGATCTTAGGCTTGTGTGCGGCTGCTCGGCCACGGAAACCCATTTCATGAAGCGAACAGTTCTTGTGGTGACGTTGCTTCCAGAGGCAGTTTGGAACGGTGTTGCAATCGAGGACAGACGATTTGTGTGTGCTACGGGCTTGAGCGATCACGTTCTGTGAGCTTGTGTGACCTACCACTTCGCGGCTGAGCCGTTGTTGCTCCTAGACGTTTCCACTTCACAATTACAGCACTTACAGTTGACGGGCAGACATTTTACGAAATGACTTGTTGGAATGGTGGCATCCCATGACGGTGTCACACTGAAGAGCTCAGTGGCTTTCAACAAGGCCATTCCACTAATGTGAAGGGGTGTCCACACACACGTATCTTCCAACACTTCAGCGTTTTAAAGTAATTGAGCTACTAACTATTACTAAATTGTAAATTTCAACACCACCATAGGAGTTAAGCTAATACAACATACACTGCTAAAGCTAGAGGTTTCCTAGTCTCTCACCAGTATGAGTGTTCTGAGTGTGTGTCTGTGTGGCTCTAAAGCAGCCTGCAGGACTCTGTGGATGGTGCTGGTCTGGTCCAGAGACACCTCCAGCAGATCTCCCTCTAGCTGTAACTCCTCTAGCTGGGTCCTGGTGGTCAGGGACAGCTCTATCACCGGGCCTTTTAGTGATGGGACCAGCGGTAGCAGAGAGCCCACACCTGGGTGGAGGTACAGAGGGATACATGGTAAGTGTCTACAGTAAAGGGGTACATTCAGACAGGGAAAAAGTTACATCATGGACTGGAGTTAAAATGTTGTCTACTAACCTGTAACATTGTGGTGAGAGTTTACTTTCTTGCTTACGCCATTTTCACATCCAGCCTGCATGCCGCCATTCATCTCCTTCTTTAGGGTCTTCTTGGGAGAGTTCTCCTCTGTGAGGTCTATCACTCCATCTCCTTCTCCTCCCTCTGAATCTGATAGCACTATCACCGACTCACAGTTCCCTTTCTTCCCATCCTCTTCCTCCTCTCCCTCCCTGTGAGGCTGGTTCTGTTTAAGCTCCTGCAGCCTCTCTAGTGCCCCCTGTATCTCAGGGGTGTCCAGTGCCTCCTTGGCACGCCCCTGCCAGGTGATGGCCCTCTCTGTGAGACACTGCAGAGCCTCTCCCTCTGGCAGACGGACGGGCAGCCTCTGGAGCGCCACCAGCAGGGCCAGTATGGTCTCCAGACGCGGGCGCCGCGAGCGCTGGCACCGCGGGCACAGGAAGCGTGAGTCCCAGTCCCACCAGCAGAGGGGGTTGGTGGGGAGCCCTGAGGAGGAGGGCAGGAGGGAGGGGAATGGGACACACCCACCGTGGAACCAGTCTTTACACAGGTGGCAGCGCAGCAGAGGGGGGCGTGGCGCCCGGCCACACACACACACTGACTGAGGAGGGGTGCTGCTGCCTGTCGTTGTGTGGTTACTGTCCCCGTTCTCCTTTCCACAGTTCTCAGAGTGGAGGGCTGTGTCTAGCTCCATGGGGTCCTCCCCCCACCTCCCACCTCCATTCTCCTTGTCCTCCCGCTCTGTCTTGATCTCTTTCTCAGCCTTCTTCTCCACACCTGGTTTAGACAGGTTGACCTTCTGGAGCCTCAGCAGAGCCTCTTTCTCCTGGTGCTCTCCCTCTTTAAACGCCATCACCTAGAGGGACAGACACGGATTATGCACTGCCCTGTACTTTTAAGTCATTGTCTCATTTCTTGTCTAGTTGTCGTCTCTGCCTGTTGTTTGTATAAGTCTGAGGCCCCGTGGTAACCGTAACAGAAACGGTTGACAAATCAAGTTGTTTGAATTTGGTTATGACATACTGACACCGGCAATGTTCCCTGAAAATTGTGAAAATGATGTGTAACTTCCACGCATGTTTACAGTAAACATTGAGGTTGTATCCACTTTAAGTTACAGTTTCAGACAGTGGTTGAGTAGGCTACTGTGGCTATTTGATCATAATGTAGGCCTGCCAGTGACCTACCATCAAAAACAAATGTATAGCATAACATTTTAACATGGAAATAGCTGTTCTATCATTCAGCCTACAGTAGCAGCCAATGTCTGGTATTCAATGTAGGCCTACATTCCATGAGACTTGAACAAAAAACATCTAGGGCTTGACATTAACCTGTTTATCCACTTGTCCTTCAGACAAGGGAGGTGACTGAAAATGTGTTGCTTGATGCAAGAAACCATTTTACAAAATAAACTGCATTAATATTCCCATACCATTATTACAGAGAACAAGACAAATTATACTACCCTCTGCCTATTGGCTAAATACAACACTTCCCCCTTTAAAAAAAAAAAGAAGCTCTTTACCGGACTGGCTTTTCAAAGATGTCTAGAAATGTACACGTGCTGTGCTCCTGTAGGAAGCAACCATTCCCCTATTGCTGACTACAAAACTATAACTGGGCTAATAACGCACTAACTAGCAAAGGATATGAACAAATGTGCACACATGCAGCTCTCGCTTTGATCTCAAAACAAGCACATCTACTCACGACCGCTCATCCTGTAAACACAGTCCAGTTGGCTCAGATCCATATATAACAAGGGTCTAGTTGCATATAGTCCTACTGCAGCTCTGATTAGTTATGCCAAACAGGTCTGTGTAGAGGGCTGAATCGTGCCTGTCAATGCAATAAAATCCTACTCTCATGGGTTCTGCCTTACTAAATTTGACATATTAATAAGCCTTGCATAGTTCGTTTTGTTTCGATATGTCGCATTGAAAGTGGCTAATGTTGATTCGATCACAATTCCCACAGTAAAAGGAAACGCTGATAGTGTTAACTAAGGGGAAAAACTCTAGAAAGTTGAAGTTCATCTCGTGCTTCTTTGCGCAGGCTAATATTACTGCTGCGCGGCAGTCCTGGGATGCGGCGCGCCTGTGTGCAGCTTAAAGGGAACATTGGACACTGGTAAATAACACACTAGAACTTGACAGCCATAATGTCTGACTAGGCCATACTCTATACAGACTCACAATGGCACCAGGGTCTCTCAGGTCCTGAGCAGAGAGGCCCAGAGTGTTGGTATCTGGGTCATCTAATGGATCCGTCTCTTCTCCCCTCTCCTTACGTTTCTCCACACACGGACACAACACCTGCAGCAAGAAAAAGATGTGATGATGCTGTTAGTAAGACCCACACGTTCAGCAGACAAATTAAAATAAGGGCTAACACTAACACTAACAATATTCACATGCACCCAATTCACAGTCAGTCTCTCACTCTTTCTGGTGTTCCCTGAAGTGTTAGTGATTTACATGTTCGGCAAATACCAATCTTTTAACCACTGTAGATAAAGAACTAAAAAGGCTCACACACACTCCACCCCTGGCCTCTCTGACCTGTAGCAGGCTGTGCTGGCTGCTCTTCTTCAGGAAGGTCTTGGAGGCCTTGTCTCTCCAGGAGTGGGCGCTGGCTACCTGCAGCTCCAGCTGCAATAGCTCCTCCATCCTGACAGGGAGGTCTCTCCCTATCGCCACCAGGCCCTCCAGATCATCCAGACACGGGTAGTGCTCCCCATTCTACAGTAAACACACGGGAGAGGAAGGGAAGGGGAGGTTAATGGAGAACAAGCCAGGGTTACATTCAGCAGGGCACAACATTGTAGAACATTCACATGTATTATGTTGAACAAACATGCCTCTGACATTTACAATAAATAATTCACATCCACTGTATTTATGCATTTTCTATCTGCGACATTGCACAACGTTTGCCTATTGAACGTGGTTATAAGGTTATAATAGACAGCAGGAGTTGGTTCTACTTGCCTGGATCTCCTCCAGGTCAGTGACCCAGGCCTTGGCTCGGCTCAGACAGCCCTGGAGAGACAGGATGTTGGGCAGCTTGACTGGGATGAGCTGGGCCTCGTTTACTATGGCCTCCAGGGTGGACAGAGGGTGCTTCTGCCTGCAATCACACCGGGAGAGAGAGGGGACATTAGGAAGATCAGACAACCTGAGAACTTGAGTGTGTAAGTGAGAGATGAGAGAGAGAAAGAAAAAGTGACCGATTGAGTGAGACAGTGAGGAGATAGAGAGAAAGAGAGATTCAGTATGAGTCATGTGTTCCTCACCGTTGCTCCAGACAGATCTGGGCCTTCTCCTCCCATCGTTCTGCTATAGTCAGGAGCTCCTGAAGCTCTGCCATGGCTGTTTCCACCGAGACGCTCTGGGGCACATTGCAGCCCACCTCTATCAAGTTCCTGAGGACCGCCAGGGTCATCTCACCACCCTCGGGCCCCAGGGTCTTCCGCACCTCGCTCAGCCAGTGGCCCTGCTCCTGCAGCCCCTTGAGGAGCTCATACTCTGGGGTATCGACCGGCAGGCCAGCCCCCTGCTCCAACAGGGCCTGCAGTTGTTCTGGGGGAGCGGAGTCTCGCCGCCAGTCCCTGTCGCTCACTAGAGCCCGGGACTGAGTCTGGAACTCTTCTATTGTACGCAGGACCACCTGAGAGAGAGGGAATCAAAAAAGGAATGAAAGGAAGTAGGGAAGGAAGAGCGTCGTGGACATTAACAACGTTCCAGCTACAGCATGTTTACTGGTTTCCTCTAGTGGCTCAGATCCAGCTGGTGGATACTGACCTGTACTTCCTCCAGCTGGCTCATCACACATGGCAGGTTCTCCATCTTCTCCACTAGAGCCTTCAGGTCTGCCAGCGTCATCCTCCTGCAAACACATACACAACAGTGTGTGTTACTGTAAGTGTGTCACTGAGCAGTTCAATGCAGTTGTGTGTATGGCAGTGTTAGATATGATTTAGGTCATGTGAGTGTGTTACCTGGTCTGTGTCTTGTTGAGAAGTTCAGTGCTTGTCTGCTGACAGTTCTGTGTGTCAGTGAGGACGGTGTTGAGTCTCTGGAGCAGCTCGTTGTCAGGGAACTTCTTCTCTGCTGCCTCTGCCTTCAGAACCTCCAGGTCTGTGATGCCTGGAGTTAAAACACAGTCAGTGTCATTACACACCTTTTGGAACATTTGTTATTTTCACCCATCTAACTCACACAATTCTAGAACAGTGTGTTCTACCTTCCTATCTTATGGGTTGTGTCTATGGCATTTCCCACCTATCTTGTTGCCTTCTTCCTGCTCCAGAGCTTCTTTCACTCTGTTGGCCCAGGAATCAAACACCTCGGCTCGCACTTTGAGCCGATGTAACATGGCAAACAGCTCATCCAGAGTGTACCTGTACCTGGTAG
This sequence comes from Salvelinus fontinalis, assembly GCF_029448725.1. NCBI lineage: Eukaryota > Metazoa > Chordata > Actinopteri > Salmoniformes > Salmonidae > Salvelinus > Salvelinus fontinalis. The sequence continues at coordinate 23,113,477 of NC_074695.1, forward strand.
GGAGGAGGAAGAGACAGGTGAGGCGCTACTGGTAAACAAACGAAACATGGAGAGAAAGAGAGACTCACACAGAGACAGTGGGTCAGTAGTACCTGAGGTAGAGCTTGTCTGTGGGGCAGCTACAGAGGTCCTGTGTGTGGTAGAGACAGACGAGGCGTTCAGGGCAGTTGGAACAGGCCAGGGCAGACAGGAAGCAGGTTGTCTTGCAATTATCACACTGCCTCTCATCATCAGGCAGCAGCTCGAACGCCTCCCTCTCTGCCTCTGTGATGCCCTGAAAGACCACGGCACACAGGGCTTTAGGAAACCACGACACATGCAAGAGCAACACTGTATACAAGATGACAGTCAGTACTATGCAAAACACCACAACAAACACCAACATTTGAGAAACTCATAAACCAAACAGACAATATTACGCAAGAAACCACAACAATCAAATTGCCCCCACAAACCAGTCATTTGCTGACTGCTGAAGTCAGTGACCAAACCACAGATAGTCCTGTCTTTCACACGCTCAACTTCTAGATTATTAGTCTCACCCTCTCCAGCAGGCCCTTGCGTAGCTTCCTCTCCTCCTGGACGATGATGAACATCTCTCTGTGCGTGGCAGCAGCCAGGTTGAGGTCCAGCTTCTCAGGGCAGGCGGCCATCTTACAGGTCAGCTCCTCGTGAGAGAAAACACAGTACCGCCGCAGACGACGGTAGTGCTCGATACAGGAGCGCCCTGCAGGCAGCTGGGGGAGGGAAGGGAGAGAAACAGACAGAGGGAAACAGAGGGAGAAAGAGAAAACCAGGGAAAGGGAAATTAAGAATTTTGAAAACACTACATAAAAACACCCATTGGAATAGAGGCATACCCAATCTGCAGTGCAGAAGTTCACGGCTTCAGCAAAATTATATCCCTGATTGAAGCCGCTGTGGTAAGCCCTGGGGAACGTGATGACAAACTCGCCAGCACACTGGTTGGTGCGTACAACCTGTCAATCAAATGGAAAGGAGGTTATCAGCATGGACAGTTCTCTCAGTATTATCGATCATCACTAGAATATGAAGATGTGTGTGATGTGTGCATGTGTCATTACTCACCGGGACCCCGTGAGACATGAGGATGTTGGGGTTCATAATAGTAACCAGCTGGTGGAGGAGGTCAGGCTGGGACTCAAACAGCTCTGGGGTAAGCTTCTTCATCACCTCCTCTAACCGTTCTGCTGCTACAGAGGGAACCCCGTACCACGTCTTAGGCTCACCCCTGCAGGAGGAGAGGGGGCAGAGAAGGGAACAGCTTTAGTCACATTAACCATATCTATCAGTCAGTACATCTAGAATGTTGTATAAAGATAGTGGACATAAAAGGACAATCTCAACCATCTACAGATGAACTGCCTATTCATTTCTCATGTATGGTTTGTAACATGTCCTGTAGTGTGTGGTAGTTAGTGTCCTATTTACCAGTGCAGGTAGTTGATGGAGTAGCTCCAGTGGTCTTCGATGTGCCAGCAGAAGGCTGAGAAGACCATGCCCACGTACAGCCAGGGCACCTTCATACCAGAGATATCGGCGTTGATGTGGCACAGCACCGACTGCTCCAGCACCGGCATCACATTCAGGTTCCAGCCGCTGCGGGCATAATCCTGCAGACAGAGGACAAGAAGAGGTTAATGTACAGGTAATGGTTTAGAGGAACTGTATATAGTGTTTCATGAAGTAATAGTAAATAACTTTGTAAATCCCTCAATTAGGGGAAACAGAACCATGTAGGGAAACTGGCATATGAAGACCTACAGGAGTGAGATGAGCAGTTGAATTAAGAGACAGAAAGGAAGATTGTTTAGTAGCTAGTTACCGCTTCCTCTTGTGAGAGGTTCTTCTTGCCATTGTTCATGGGGAATCCACTGCCAAACTCTTTAGAGTGGATGTCGGCTCCATACTCCACTGTCACATCCTCCTCTATGCTACTGACCAAGCGCCAGAACTCTTTCTCCACCAGCTCTGTAGGAACCATCTTCACACACCAAGGTTGTTACTAACAAGATAGAAACTCAACCGATTGATCAAAATGAATAACAGTTTCTGTCCACATCAGAGTAAAGCATTTGTCTTTTAGGTTTGTACAGGGCTACGTACATGGACAGGCATATTGAAGTAGTCTGCTTTGTATGTGTCTGCCATCTCCCCAAAACTCTGCAGGGTGTATTCTCTGGTAGCCTGCTCAAAACCGAAGGCCTCCGCTGGTCTTTTACACTCCTACAGGGAAGTAGAGGAGAGGCAGACATGAGGGCATTGAAGAGATGAGGTAAGGAATACCTAGGATAGGATATAGTAATCCTTCTAACCCCCCCCCCCCCCCTTAAAAGATTTAGATGCACTATTGTAAAGTGGCTGTTCCACTGGATATAAGGTGAATGCACCAATTTGTAAGTCGCTCTGGATAAGAGCGTCTGCTAAATGACTTAAATGTAAAAGAGATGGATTGGACAGAGGCAAAGAAAATAATTACCATAAATACAGATGAATATAATGCTAAGTTTATTCCCAGTGATTTTCCTAACTGGTTTACTTAAGTGATAATGCCCTCGAAGCCAGTGTTTGAAGGATATATTGGCACAAAACACCAGCAAAAAGGGCATTATGACTTTTTTACAACGGGTTACCAACATATTAAAATAATGATAAACATATTTTTAATTAAAAATATTATTTTGAATTCATTTAATGAATACTATTTCATCATTCCACAAGATATAGTCCCGACACAAATCTAGGGTTGCTACCCTATATACCCTATCTTTTTGTTCTGCATCTATGGACGCGACCCAGTCGTCGGTTCTAAATTTTGTATTGTCATACTGGCTGGCAACATTCTACCCCTTGCCTGCTAGCTGGCCAACTACAGCTAACTACGTCACGTCAAACAGCGCAGCCAGAATAACAACAAAGTAGCTGCATTTGCATAAGCTGTTTTCTAGTGACATTTACTTGGATAAATCCCCCCCCCCAAAAAATGGGAGAATGTCTAGATGCTTTTATACTGAAGATTAAGTTTATAAATGTTCTGGCTGATGAGACAGTGGATTGAGCCCACCCGTTATATAAACTTCAAGCCTGTGTTTGATTTTGTGTTACAATTTTATAAATCAGTTTGTTCGTTCGACATAGTGGGATTGTGTCTTAAATTAATTATGTGACGAATTGTGGTGAAAATGATTTCTTGCGCAATTGCCAATAGAATAACCATAGGTACATTTACAGTCAAGAAATGTCATGTCGTGTGGTCCTAAAATCAATAGTCTTCATTTGTGCGCTAGTGACTGGTGCTTAGCAGCCAATTAACAAATAAAAATGATCTTATTCATATCACCTAACCTGCCCAGTCTCCACTTTATCAGCAAACTTGTCTAAACAGCATGCACACAAAAAACAGATTGTGCAAGTGTGCCATTTATCGCAACAGTTTGAGATAAAACTATCGGTAGAGTGGAAAACGCAAGTACATAAAATATACGCACAAAAGTGTTTATGTGCACTACGTCATCACACACAGCCTTTTATTTACAACAAAGTCAGCCTGAAGGAAACACCTCTGGTGGGGATATTTTTGTATGCAGATTTTAAAATATTCACATAAAAATCTGTCGCAAATTGGATGGAAACCTAGCAACTGACTCCCCAGGTTAAAATAGACTGTGGCTGGCTGCACCCACATAGAATTATGTTTGTTTGACACAACAGGATGCTGTGGGTCTCCATGACTCTCTCACCTCAGCCACACATTTGGGGCAGCGCCAGTTGCCCTTCGGGGCTTCAGTGAGGGGGGGCAGCAGACAGAAGGTGTGGTAGTTGTCGTCACAACCGTCACACAGCAGGAGCTTCTCATCCTCGTCGCCACGGCCACACATCCGACACACAAACGAATCCACCTTATCAGAAAACAGAACAGATTAGTGAGATGGAATTTAAGTTCTCCATTTAAATTGACAGTAAAAAGCATGAATTGACGTACACCCAGTTGTTGGAAAGTTGCTAACTAACGGAATAGTAAATTTAAATGTTTTATCCATTAAATTATTGGGCGCATATACAGTGAGTATACCAAACATTAAGAACACCTTCCTAATATTGAGTGGTAAACCCCCCCCCCCGCCACACTCACCCTGTGTAGTGTTCAACGATCTTTGTTTTTCCATTTAAATTTCCATCCTTATGATTAGATTATCTATAACATCTGATTTAGGATCAGATAATAGAGGGCTGGATTCCCAGACACAGAATCTCCAGTGATCACGCTCCTTAGTACAGGATTAGTCTTAATCCGTTTCTGGGCAACCGGCCCATAAGGGTGAATTGAAGCTAGGCCACTTACAAACTGGGGGTTGCTGAGGTTACGTCTCAACCTCATGGTCATCTTGGTGCAGGGCCCATCACCGTTAGGGTCGTCTTGGTCCTTTTCGTCATGTCTGTCTCCACCATCATCATCTTCCTCTTTTTTCACTTTATTCTTGACATCAGAAGGAGGCGGTGGCGTGGGGGTGGCTGTGCTGGAGTCTCCCTCTTTGACCTCTCCTGGTTCCTCCTTGTCCTGGACAGCAGCAACTGCATCACGGACAGTCACAGTCTGAGGCAGCTCTTCTGGAAGGAGACCAGCAGTAACCTTACCCAGCATTCAACACAGACTGACTTGATAAGAGACTGCATCTGAAATTGCACCATATTCTACTTTTTTCAGACACACCCAGTGGTGAGGGAGGGGGGTGAGTTGTTTTACCTTTCTTGGGGATGCTCTTATTCCTGGGAACCAGTCCTAGCCCCATCATCTTAGGCCCTGCCCCATAGATCTGTAGTTTCTTCAGCTCAGGGTTCTTCTCTATGTCCTCTTCCGTGGGGGCAGGCTAGGGGACAGAGGTTAAAGGTCAGTAAGGAGATGTGGAGGTAGCAACTCCAATACACTCAACTATACTGAGACGGAATGGAGAAGCAGAAGGGTCAAGGAATGAGGAGAGAGTGAGGATGATGGAGAATATCAGCAAATGAAGTACTAGTGGAGAGGACTGGCTAAGAGAGTAGAAACACTCCCAGTACATCTGTGACAAATGAGAGTTATTAAACAAAGGTAAAGATCCAGCACTCTGTTATAGCAAAAGCAACAAACACACACTTAGCAACAAAGGAAACTAATTTGGGGAACCAACATACAAGTTTTACTGAGCTAAACAGTGGTTGAGTGAACATTTTAAAATAAAAAACACCAACAAAACGGTTGTGAAGTGTCCTCGGCCTCAGATCCTAAATCTGTAAAATTGTGTTTCTAACTTCTGAAGGGGCAATGCTTGAGGGCATGAATGTAAAAAGCTTCTTTTGCATATTCCAAATATTTGACTTACTACCAAATTAAACTGTCTAACAGGGTTCTTGCCAAACACAGCCTACCGGTTTTTAACTGAGTTGTGCACTCTAATAGAACACATGCAGTCACAATAGCACTGCAGCAGACCGGAGAATGAAAGCGTAAACAGTCAACAGCAACGCAATAATGCACAGAGACCTAGCAGTAAAGCCACCCAAGAAAAGTACAAATGAGAGCGAGAGAGAGCGAGAGCAAGAGATCGAGAGAAAGATCAACACTGATTTCACAAACAAGGACAGGTGAGACCGCTTAATGCTGATGCATTTACACAGGCTGTTGCCAGGAACAAACAGTCTGAGTGGGTGTGTGAGTGGAATAAGGGCTAAACACAGATAAAGCTTGATGCCAGGCTGATGAATGGTGACGTTTGTTAATAGTTATAAAGGGAGAGCAAAGGGCGCCTGGCACAAAATTAAGGTCGAGAGACAGAGGGGTTTGTTTCTAAAGAAACAGAGCCAGCTAGAGAGATGGGGCGAGAAGAGAGCCAGGAAGGAGCGAGAGCGGGCAGGCACATTGCACTCAAGAGAGACAGTACCGATGGAGAGATGTGTTGAGAGCCAGTAGTGAGAGGGTGGGAGGCAGAATCCTCTGGACCCTGCATGGGGAGACAACAGCAACAATGGACTGAGACAAGAGGAGGAAAAAGAGGAGCTGAGGAGAAAAAAAAAGTCATTGAAGGGAACAGGGTAGAGTGGAAAAAAGGCATATGGAGAGAGATGGATACATCAAATATATAGGCCTAGGTGTGGGACAACAATGTGCTAGCCAAATATAGTTGTGCTTGTATTGATAACGTCACAAGCACTTTTTGATCTGTATACAACTGAGCACTCAGAACGCACAGCACACGGAGTTCAATAATTAGAGCAGCAAATGAAAACAAGTACAGGATAAATACAGGTAGCTACAATGTTCAATGGTAGGTGTGACAAAATTAACAACCAGTGGGGGGGGGGGGGGGGGCAACAAACAGAGACAGGAGAAAGAGAGACAGGTATAGAGCAGACCTACCCCACTATTAAATTAGTCAAAACAGGAACATTTTACATCTGGCTAGAAATAAACGAGGAAATTCTCAGAGACAAATGTCCTCGTGTGCTACCCTTATAGAATCCCCATACTTTAACAATGACAGCTTCTCCAACCTAGAGGGGGAGATCAACAATTTCCAGGCTTAAGGACATGTACTAGTCTGTGGCAACCTAAATGCCTAGAACTGGACAAGAACCTGACACCCTCAGCACACAGGGAGACAAACACCCACCTGGAGTTGACAGCATTCCCTCCCCCATATGCCCCCCTAGGCACAACTACAACAACATAACCAACAAAAACGGGTCATAACTACTGCAGCTTTGCAGGACACCATAGTAGTCCCCTAGTCGATTGTCAATGGTAGGCTTCGAGGTGACTAGTATGGTAGGTACACCTATAGCTCATCTCTTGGCAGTAGTACTGTAGACTACTTTATCACTGACCTCAACCCAGACTCGAGCATTTAGTCAGTCCAGAGACACCCCTATCAGATCACAGCAAAATCACACTCTAGTTGAACAGAGCTATGCTGAAATCATGAGGCATCAAAACCAAAGGAACTGAATAATATTCAGAAATGTTATAGAAGGAAGGAAAATAGTGTGGAAATTTACCAAAAAACTATTAGGCAACAAATTCTAGACAATTTCCTGGACAAAAGGTTTCACTGTAATAGTGAAGGAGTGGAAGAGCTGGAACACAGATTAAATTCATTTGTATTAATGACTAATTTGGCCTATTGACATTTAAAATAGATTATGTTATGAATACGACAATAACATACACTACATGACCAAAGGTATGTGGACACCTGCTTGTAATATGGAGTTGGTCCCCCCTTTGCTGCTAGAACAGCATCCACTATTCTGGGAAGGCTTTGCACTAGATGGAACATTGCAGCGAGGGCTTCCATTCAGCCAGAAGAGCATTAGAGAGGTCTGGCACTGATGTTGGGCGATTAGGCCTGGTTCGGAGTCGGTGTCCCAATTCATCCCAAAGTGTTCGATGGGATTGAGGTCAGGGCTCTGTGCAGGCCAGTCAAGTTCTTCCACACCAATCTCAACAAATCGGTTTTGTATGGACCTTACTTTGTGCACGCAAGCATTGTCATGCTGATACAGGAAAAAGAGAATTCCCCAAACTGTTGCCACAAAGTTGGAAGCACAGATTCGTCTAGAATGTCACTGTACGCTGTATCGTTAAGATTTCCCTTCGCCTAGCCCGAACCATGGAAAAACAGCCCCGGACCATTATTTCTCCCCCACCAAACTTTTCGGTTGGCCCTATGTATTGGGGCAGGTAGTGTTCTTCTGGCATCCGCCAAACCCAGATTCGCCCGTCGAACTACCAGATGGTGAAGCGTGATTCATCCCTCCAGAGAACGCGTTTCCGCTGCTCCAGAGTCCAATGGCAGCGAGCTTTACACCACTCAAGCCGACGCTTGGCATTGAGCATGGTGATCTTAGGCTTGTGTGCGGCTGCTCGGCCATGGAAACCCATTTCATGAAGCTCCGGACAAACAGTTATTGTGATGATGTTGCTTCCAGAGGCAGTTTGGAACGCTGTAGTGAGTGGACTGACAATTTTTTACACGCTATGTGCTTCAGCCAGCACTCGATGGTTCTGTTCTGTGAGCTTGTGCGGCTTCCACTTCGAGGTTGAGCTGTTGTTGCTCCTAGACGTTTCCACTTCACAATAACAGCACTTACAGTTGACCGGGGCAGCTCTAGCAGGGCAGATATTTGACAAACTGACTTTTTGGAAAGATGCCACCCTATGACAATGCCACGTTGAAAGTCACTGAGCTTTTGAGTAAGGTCATTCAAATGGCAATGTTTGTTTATGGAGATTGCATGGCTGTGTGCTTGATTTTATACACCAGTCAGCAACGGTTTTGTGGCTGAAATAGTAGAATCCACTAATTTGAAGGTGTGTTTCCACACACACACAAAAAAAAGTATCTGCAAAATGAAAAGTGAGGTGTTTATTGCCAAAAGAAGAGACAGGTATAATTATACTGAACAAAAACACAAATGCAACAATACATTTATCGGGCCTTATTCTATGGATTTCACATGATTGGGAATACAGATATGCATCCGTTGGTCAGATACCTTAAAAAAAAATGGGCAACATGATCTCGCAATAAAACGCAATTGTGTTTGCTGTCCATAGTTGATGCCTGCCCATTCCATAACCCCACCAAGGGGCACTCTGTTCAAAACACGCACCCACACAACACCATACACAGGGTCTGCGGTTGTGAGGCCAGTTGGATGTACTGCAAAATTCTCTAAAAACGAATTTGGAGACGGCTTATGGTAGAGAACCTAACATTCAATTATCTGGAAAAAGCTCTGGTGGACATTCGTGCAGTTAGCATGCCATTGCATAATCCCTCTAAACTTGACACCTGTGGCATTGTGTTGTGACGAAACCGCACATTTTAGAGTGGCCTTTTATTGTCCCCAGCACAAGGTGGACCTGTGTAATGACCATGCTGTTTAATCAGCTCTTGATATGCCACACCTGTCCGGTGGATTATCTTGGCAAAGGAGAAATGCTCACTAACAGATGTAAATAAATGTGCACACAATTTGAGAGAAATAAGCTTTTTGTGCATATGGAAAATGTCTGGGATCTTTTATTTCAGCTCAATAAACATGGGACCAACACTTACATGTTGCGTTTATATTTTTGTTTAGTGTACATGATTATATGGGCGTATGATACAAGTTTATCTCCATGACTACTATTCAAGTACTAACAAATTCCATCACTGATAGTCTACATAGATAATAACATCTACGAATGTAACGTGATTTGTGTTAATGGCAGGTGTTGTTCTCCCCAAGGTATTACACTGACAGCTCTGTAATAACCAGAGTAGAGCACTATTTTTTTTCCACTTCCAGTTCTCAGAAGGCAGCACAACAACCAATGAATAGATGTGGCTATTTATAGATTATGGTTGTTGATTATTCAGTGGTGGAATGTGTGCTTACATGAATGATCAACACGATCATGGCAATGGGTAAAAAATAACCAACTTCTGTTAAGATCTGTGAAAAAAGATTTTAAATAGCACACACAAAGGTTGACAGTGTTAAAAGGGAATATATTAAGTCATTGTGGACTGTGTGCCCGTAACTCACGTCTGGCTGGAGGCGATTGGCTCGGCGTCCGTAGCTGCTCATCTTGGAAGGCTGGACAGACTGGCGTAGGGGGATGGAGTGGGGCTTGTATTCTCTATCCACCTCTTCTCCATCATATAGCTTTGGCTTAGTCTGCTACACAGACAAATCCTGGGGTTAAACCCTGTTCCACATTCATGACTATGGATGGACACCATTTATTAACAGCGCAACTGGCTTAACAAATAATGAATGGAAGTCATGTAGGTCAATGCATGTCAAATTCTATTTGATAGATCATAAGTTGATAGATTGCTTGTGTAAGCGCAAAAGAGCAGGAGCAGAGTGGGTGAGTGTAGCATTACCGGCAGGCTGGCCCCAGCATGAAACACCTCAAAGGGGTAGACAATCCTCTCGTAGTGTGAGCGCAGGAGGGAGCCAATGTTCCTGCCAGTTGGGTAGCCAAGCTTCTGGGCCACACGAGCCCAACGCCGCTCCTTACTGACTATATCAAACCCTCCCTCCTCTATCACAACCTACAGCACAAAATAATAAAGTAAGTGTACAGTCAGCTCAGTTTTACTGGCTTAAGTACAGTTGGAGAGTGTTCGCAATAGTAAGATCACAATTTTGAAAAGAATCTATCCTTTTTGGTTATACTGAAGTAAGACATGCAACAGGGGGTTTATTGAGAAATGACATGAGTCAGTCAGCTCCAGCACCTTGGACAGGCTGAAAAGGTCCAAGATACGCCTCTCGATGTTTGGGATCTTGAGGGAGGATCCCTGGATCTCCCAGAACTTGGCAATCCGGTCCAAGTAGTTCAGCTTGACTCGGGTCTCCGCCTGAGGAGAGGGGGGTCAGGAGTTAATATGATTAGATGGAGTGAAAACAAAAATGTAATCTTTGAGTGAACCAGAACAAGTGACTTCTAGAACAGTTATTCAATATCAAGACTCAACCATTCAGTGATACAACATAGGATGGAGAGAGACAAACCTCTAGCTCATTGAGTCTCTGTATACGGGGTGTGAAGCGGAAGCTATCCACCTCCACAGCAAAGGGTGGCTGCCAGTCCTGTAGGAGAAAGGGAACCCTTTGATCAATGTCTGACAAGTGTTAACATCAAACATTCTGTCTCCTGCAATCTCAAGCGTTTGCTCAGCTTGTAAGAGAGAAAGAAGACATTACTTTTGTTGTGTGGTGGACACAAAATAACAGTGAGACTACATCATATTGGTTACGGTTGGAGGAAAACAACCGCATTCAACTCTACAGGTTTCAATGGGTTAAATGATAGATGCGTATCAGTAAACACTTACAGCAGGAGGACGAATCTTGCAGATTCCAGACTTCTCTGCAATTGGACGGATCTTGGCAATATAGCCCAGGGGATCCTGAAACTCCTCCCATGACGGCTCGAACACTGGGCACTCAGGAGGCGGCACAAAGTCTTCCCCCTCCATCGCCCTGACAACAGGTAAGGCCAAGAATCAGCATGTCAAGTCAACACACAGTGAAGCAACTTACTTAGCAACTGTCTTAAGTGCTAATCAGAGTCCAAAGCGCCTATGCGACCGCACAGCAGTGTTCTAGAAAATTGGATGGTTGGTTTTCCTACTTTTGGAATTATCTGCGCGGTTCAAGGAATTTCTCCATCTGTCACCACATTCAAATGATTAGAGGACGCGTACGCAGAGACACGGTTGTTGGGGATTTTGGGAAGGTGTGCAGTTGGGCTATGCGTTTCCCACAGACGGTGGTCTCATAGCCGTGTAGCTGTGTCACAATGTGCCGCCAGACTCCCTGCGTCTGTGGGCTCTGAATTACGCTTTACCCCATCACCCAAATCTAAGATTGCTTATGTAATATTTGTAAACATTAAAATCTATCAGAAAAATATATTTTTGTAACTTCCAATCCAGTCAATAGGGGACAAGAAACATGTTGAGACAAGTTCAAAATTAGGCTAAGGGTCAAACAATCACATGGTCTTTTACCCTTGGGATTACCCGTTATTAAAAAGTTCATAAGTACAGTTCCATAAACAGAACATCATATAATCTAGTAAAACTGCATTTAGACATGCAGTCCAATTATTTTTCCCACTAATTGGTATTTTGACCAATCACAACAGATATTTTCATGTAACTTTTTCAGAGCTGATCTGATTGGTCAAAAGACCAATTAGTGACAAAAAGACCAGAATTGGGCTGCCTGTCTAAAACTATGACATCAAAAACCCAAACCTGTTGTTAACCCAATATGGGGGAGGAGTTCTATGTAACTGGTCACCCCTCCCCCTACGTTACAGCCACAACAAATAAAGCACTGCTTACATGGTGCCATTCGTGTCATGGATATGTCTCATAAGATGCATCAAGAGGTCAAATTGGTGTTCGGTCATCAATAGAAAATAACACACTTACTAACAAATAACGGTGATATGAAAAAGTTAAAGTCCTACAGTCTGGGATGTGTTTTGTTTACTACAATTGATTTCACAAGAACTGAGGTATGTTATCTGGGAAGGCCTCCTACATTTCCTGTCAATAGAAAATAATGATAGACATTTGAGGAAGCTTACTACGTACTCAAATGTTGGGGTAGATTCTCAAATTGTAAAGTCCCTAACCTCAACATACAGACGTCACAGGAGTTAAGGCTAAATTACTAAAATGGAAGGCCTGATTGCATCCATCCACTTAACTGGGAGCAATCCATCCAAGTTAGGTAACAAATTAATGTTGTCATTGTCAAACAACAAAATATGGGCCATTTGGCACATACATAGGTCCTTGGTGACGAGATAGGAAAATCCCAAGGAGTTTAGGATTTTTAGCAGTTTAACTAGTTAGTAAGATGTATATCTAAAGTTATTAGACTACCTATATAGACTTACATCATATTAGATAGCTGGTACTTGGACAGCAACTCTTCCTGACACGTTCAGCGTGGTCAAAGACGAAATAATGGATTCAGATGTCACCAATAATGGGCCGTTAAGGTGTCTTGAAAGTCTATTGTCCAGCACTGGGTCACGATTAGGGTGGTTGAAGCGAACGGTCGTTATGGCCTCCACTTTTCAGCCCACCCCAGGCAGCACCTCCGGTCTCGGATATCACTGCAAATTGGCGTGGAAGTTTAACTTGACATATTGGTTACTTCTGTTTTGGACGTGTCCCAAGCCAGATGTGAATGACTTAATTTTATATCAAAAGATTGCGGACAATCCCGTAGACACTTCCTTCTCCTGAGACTATCCTCCTTACTTTGTTGTTGTTTAGCTAGCTGTCGTTGGTTAGCTAGCTAACGTTAGCTAGCAAGCTAGGTCCAGTTAGCTCACGTAAAGTTGGCCGTTTTCAGCCTCGCTTCCCCCATAGACCCAGTTCTATTGATGTAGAAGTGTAAAGATTATCCACTTCAAAGACTCGTTTGCTTGTACAACAAGTGACTGTGAGAATTACGTCCCCATCAAATCAATTTGTGACCAATTTCGCTATCCCCCGTTCATCCTATCCTTGTTAGACGCCATCTTAGTTTCATCATTGCCTAAGCACAACCTTAAATCTCTCAACTACTGACTACGACAGATTACTTATTTGAGCGGAAGAGAGGGTAGGAATTAATCCCTCCACATTCGCTCGTTTATAGAAAGTAGTTCATAGACGCATTTTCTCTTATCTTGACCTATTTCACCAATTATGATGCCCATTCACTTAATTGTATCACCAGTATACGTATGGCTACATACAATTAGTATATCGTTTAAAACGTGTGCCAATATTCAATGAATAAGAATGGCAGCAGACGGTACTGCACATTAATTCAGATGTGGAGGATGGCAGAGTTGCATGATGCATGCACGCAGGTACGTTGACGGTGATGATGATCGATTACTTTTTTATATCTGATAGGATACTTTTTTATCATTGGTGATCTGCTTAATGTTGGGAATTGTTTGCCTGATAAAATTAAGCATAAATGAAGGACATTTTTCCTTTCCTGTTTACACGACTGGATGAGTGAGCCATGCCTATTATAATCTAGTTTTAATCAGCACCTACTTAATTGTTTTTTTTTAACTAGGCAAAGTCGGTTAAGAACAGATCCTTATTTGTGACAACCCACTGTTCCCGGTAGGCTAACTGCCTTGTTCATGGACAGAATGACAGATGTTTACCTTGTCAGCTCGGGGATTCGATCCTACAACCTTTCGGTTACTGGCCAAACGCTGTAACCACAATGCTACCTGCCTCCCCATAATAGGATTTAGGCTGGTGTTGGAGACTTTAAAAAAATGAAGTACAAAGAAAAAGCTATGGTGTCCAGTCCTAGGGACCTCATTCAGTATCACACCTACAACCAGTCTCAGGAATAATACCTGTTCCAAGAACATCACGTCTCAGGGACATCATGATCATGGGTGGCAGAAATTGAGTTTAGCCACTAGACGGTGCTGTTGATTACATTGTAAAACAGGGTTTAGAAAGCCCAATGATAGAGCTGTGTTCATCATCCATCACATTTGCAGTCAAGAAGACGTCAATAAAAGACAGAAGGTCGCTTCACTGCAAGGACACTTTTTAATATGTCAGAAGCAATAAATATTCACATCTCAATTCTCTATTCTTTCAGTTTACACTTACTACATACACAAATTAAATTCTTAGGATCATACTTGTTGTATGTTTAAAATAATATCAATTAGTGCTCTGACATACAAACATTTCAGTTCTTCAATTTATTATCTAACCTTCAGTCTAAAATAAAAAATAATTCAATATTCAATCAGACCAAAGTCCCCCTGCTCCTCTTTCTTTCTCACACACGCAGGCATGCACGCTCACACACGCACACGCACGCACACACCTTAACAACAAAATGGAAATATTTATTTCCAAAGTTATTAAGTATTTGTACTATAATATGTACATTCATGTTTATACAGTACAATCCATTTAATAAGTGCAGATATATTCATGCAAGAGGGGTCACAAAGGTACAATACAGAGGAAATTAGACAGGAAATAGCCAACACAAAGCTTCAACATTAACCACCCCTAAAACCTCTTATTTTTCCCTGACCACACATACTCTTATTCTGGATTTTAAAGTTAATCTGTCTCTTAGTTTTAACAAGTATATTCTAACATTTCTAACTACATCTTATCATCCTAAAATGTAATTATTTCCTTTTGTCCCTTCTTCAACCTAGCATTGTTCTAACACAGTGCAATAGAAGTACAGAGAGAGGAGGTTAAAAAGGGGGTCGACAGAGATGATAGAGGAGAAGATGAGCAAACTTGTTTGATCTAATGACAAGCACATTCAGTAAGGTTGCTGGGGTGAAGGCTATTTGGGTGGTGGTGAGTTCTCTGAGGACTGGGAAGGGGGTATGGGAGTAGTGTTTTTAAAATAATGCCATTTCTGACTTTAAGACACCACGTGTTCAAAATCACAAAACTGCATTACAAAGCGTGCTTGTTCAAAGACATAAACTGTCCAAACACATGCCATGTGAGAAACTCTCAACAAGACCTGATGCTTGTAAGCGAGTCTCCTGATAATAGAGAGAACATAAATGTCAGGGTCACCAATTAAATGAGGGTCATTGTACATGACCAGGTCAAAGGTCAAAGCCCTTAAGAGGATATTTCGAAGGGGTCTGGAAAGAGTTGATTCAAAACACATAAGACTACATAAACATAATTTAAAATGGTCCCCTATCTGTTAAGGTGAATTTATACTCCAATGACCCCATTTTTAGACACTGTGCCACTGCAAGTTCAGAAAAAAGGGAGGGAGATAGAGAGGATACACAACTATATTATAACAAAAATAGTCATAAATATGAACTAATACTTTCAACGATCAATAATAATAACTGATAATAGAAGTTATCGATGGCAATCATCATAGAGAACAAAAAGAACACCCTCGTTACATATCAAAAGTATGAGGGAATTAATACATGTATATATATCCTCTGTATAATAATTTATAATCAAACATCTAATCAATCAATCAATTATTTATATATAATTCATCACTGGATCAAAACAGTTATGTTATTAGACAATATTCATCATACTCATAGCAAGTATATATGTAACATTTATTCAACAGCAAAAAAAAGCTTAAAAACATTCAAAAATATGATTTGTAGCATCATTAATCCACACACCCCATAGGGAATGCATGTAAATCTTATGAAATCAGATGACTTCTTTTAACATGTAGAAGACCATAGAGCCTAAGACTGCTATTGAACCGTGCAATAGTCATAAAAGTTTAAGACAAAGCAACATTTCTCTGAGGTCTACATTCAAAAAGGATACCTTTCAGTGATGAAGACCATGGAAATTAACAAAGACATTAAGCTGAATAAATTATTGCAAAGTCAAGTGACATTTTTTGCAACTATCCTCAATGGCTGTTTACAATGCACAACCCTGCTGGAATGTATTTAGTGTTGAAGACTTTTTCAGCTCCAGGTGGGTGGGGTTGGTCTTTCAATTGGTCAGCATTATCCTAATCTCGACGACAGAAAACCAAATCTTGGTTGCTTCCTTCATTACGAGAGACTAGATTTGTCCAATTAATAACGTTGCACAATTACATGTTGGTACCTGTGTTTAAAACAGTTTCAGGCTCATGTCTTGGCAGTGTCCAGAGTTTCCAATAATGCTTCAGACAGTGAAACACTGGGTTACAGGCCCTCTACTGTACATTTACTACTAGCATCTGTTCTATGGCTATAGAAATGGTTAATTGTGTGTGTGTGTGTGTGTGTGAGGCTTTTTCCTGCCTGCTGCCAACTTCAAAAATCTACCTCATTGCTCCTACCTGTGACTCTCCCTTATGAGTTTGTGTGCTGAGAGCTTATAGAATACACCTGAGAAACTGCAACGGAAACTCTATACAACTGCAGTATACACTCAGTGGACCGTTTATTAGGTACACCACCCGTTCACAAAAATGGATTGTTTCTACAGAGAGCGACTCACGTGGCTTTGGTTTGCTCTATAAAGTAGGCAGACAGGCATTTGGTTACTGTTCGATTGAACAGAATGGGCAAAACGAGTGATCTAAGTGACTTTGAGCGTGGTATGATCGGCACGTCGGATCCATTGTCTCAGAAACGAGCGCCATCGTGGGCTTTTCATGCACTACAGTGTCTAGGTTTTACAGAGAATGGTGCGAAAACATCCAGTTAGCGGCAGTCCTCTGGGCGAAAACTTGTTGGGCGAAAGCTTGTTGATGAGAGAGGTCGAAGGAGAATGGCAAGCTAACAGACAGACAAATAACGGCGCTGTACAACAGTAGTGTGTAGAACGGCATCTCGGAATACACAACTCGTCGATCCTTGTCACGGATGGGCTACTGCCGCAGACAACCACACCAGGTTCCACTCCTATCAGCTAAAAACAAGAAGAACCGGCTACAGTGGGCAAGCGATCACCAACACTGGACAATTGAGGAGTGGAAAAACAACACCTGGTCTGACGAATCCCAATTCCTGTTGCGTCATGTTGATGGCAGAGTCAGGATTTAGCATAAGCAGCATGAGCCTATGGATCCATCCTGCCTGGTGTCAACGGTACAGGCTGGTGGCAGTGGTGCACTGTTGTGGAGAATGTTTTCCTGGCACACGTTAGGTCCCTTGATACTAATTGAGCAACGACTGAACGCCACAGTGTATCTGAACATTGTTGCTGACCAAACCCAATGTACCGCCATCCAATCTGCAGCAACTGCGTGATGCCAAATGTTCCCTGTGGAACATTTCCGACACCTTGTAGAATCCATGCCCTGAATAATTGAGGCTGTTCTGGAGGCAAAGTGGGGTCCGACCCGGTACAACATTTACATTACATTTAGGTCATTTAGCAGACGCTCTTATCCAGAGCGACTTACAAATTGGTGCATTCACCTTATATCCAGTGGAACAGCCACTTTACAATAGTGCATCTAAATCTTTTAAGGGGGGGGGGGGGGGGGGGGGGGGGTTAGAAGGATTACTTTATCCTATCCTAGGTATTCCTTAAAGAGGTGGGGTTTCAGGTGTCTCCGGAAGGTGGTGATTGACTCCGCTGACCTGGCGTCGTGAGGGAGTTTGTTCCACCATTGGGGTGCCAGAGCAGCGAACAGTTTTGACTGGGCTGAGCGGGAAAAGCTGGGTGTACCTAATAAACTGACCACTGAGTGTATGTGTTATATGCATGATTGTGCTAGCCTTTGCCTATACTATACACAAACATATTTGTGTGCATACATGTGGGCGTTTCTTTCTTTATGTGTGTTAATTCTGCCTGTGTGTGCTTGTGTGTCCTGTACTGTATGTGTGAAGGTATGTTTGTATGTTCAGGTATATGCATGCTATCCAGCTCCAACTCTCTCTTCTGGTCTCTCTGTCTACATGTGTGGGAAGCGGAGATGAAAGTAGCAGAGGCGAAATAAGTTGCGTTTCTTTTTGTCACTGGCGCTGTTGTTACTGCTGCTGCTGTCCTGCTCACCTCTACTAGCCCTGGCTCTATCCCTGGCCCTAGCTCTGCCCACTTCCTCCATCGTGCCCTCTGACCTCTGCCCTCTGTGCCCCCACGTTCTGTTCCTCACACTACTGTGCTGATCCGGTTGATAGGTTTGGATTTGGAGCTGACCCCTGTGCCAGTCGCCCCAGCCCCCGTCACCTGGGGCCCCTGCTGAGGCTGCCCGGGGTGCTGGGGGGGGTGAGGGCAGAGAGGCGTAAGAGGGGTAAGGGGGATAGAAGGGGGGGGTAAAGGGGAGTGGGGGGGGGGAGGGGGGATGGAAGAGAGAGGAGGGTACTGGGGCTGATACTGGGCGGCGGACGTAGCGTGATGGGCGTTGACGGAGGCGGGCGGCTGCTGGTGCTGATGTTGGTGGGGCAGCGTGCCAAAAATGAAGTGAGACTGATGTGGGTGGGCGGTGGGGTGTGGCGCGGCACTGAGTGGGTGCCCGGGGTGGGTGTGGGAGTGTGCGTGGGGGTGCGGGTGGGAGTGAGACAAAGTCAGAGGAGGTTTGCTTGGCACAGCGCACCCCCTGATAGACTGTGGGGTCTGAGTGTGGTACAGGGCGAACTGGGCGTTCTGGGAATGTTGGGAGTGAGGAGAAAGGGGGGGAGGACAGCCCACTGCTATGTTGCCGTAGCGACCCTGCATGCCATGCTGGGAAAACTGGGAGAGATGGGCCAGCTGCTGGAGCTGGGCGTGAGGGGGGCCAAAAGGAGGGCGACAGGGGAGCGGCCCTCTCTGAAGGATATGAGGGGGCACGCCCCCGCCTGGCAAGAGAGGAGGGCCAGCTTGGACGTGGTAGCGATGGTGATGGTAGTAGGGGGGAGGGGGCTGCACGACGGCCGTGTGGCAGTACTGAGCATGCAGGGCCTGGATCTTGGAAGGGCCCCCCTCTGACTGGCACAGAGATGATGGGGAGTGAGGAGGGGGCCCTCCCGTAGTGGGTGGGGGGACAGGGGCGGGGTAGGGTGGCCCCGGTGGTATAAGGGGACTTGGCGGTTTGGCGCGTTTGCTGCCGAATAGAGAGCCCAGGAAGGAGCCCGTATTGCCCCCCCCAGGGCCGCTCCCCACCCCTGCTCTCTCTACACTGCTGGGAACCCCCCCAACTCCCATCCCAGCAGTGGTCTGTTGTTGCCCCGGCCCACCCCCCACCCCTGTTCCGGGGCTCAGGATGGGGCGATGCGGCCGGTAGTCTTCTGTAGGGTAGCAGCCTGGGATCACGCCCGGAACCGGGTAACACTGGTGGGGTCGGGGGCTGCTAATGATGGAACCCTGAGGAAGTGGAAGGACAGTTGAGGAGGAGCTCTGCAAACATACATACAGTATGACATCATATCACAAATCACTGGAACACTGCAATGAGTATGTCAGTTTACAAACACCACAACACCTGCACATCAACAACAAACCATTGAAACAAACAAACAATGCAAGAATGGAGAAGAACAAGAGTTGAAAACAAAAACATGCACAGGCAGTTGTGAGAGGCCAGAGGCATGGTTATACAAAGCACATTCCAGAACACAAGCATACACACGTCAATCACACACGTCAGTCACACACGTCAGTCACACACGTCACACAGAGAACATGCTAATGATGGGTCAGGGTCAAAGACGAGGGGAATGACTTCACATTTATGGCTCTATTAAAGGAATGTACTGGGATGGCTATGCTTGAGGGGCAGGTATTAAAGGGGCAAGTGCACAATTCAGTTAGTCCATTCAGACTTACTTCCATGGTACTGTCGAGGGAGCCAACACTGTTACTGCGACCACGTTTCCCTGCACCCAGCCAGGAAGAGGCAGGTTGCGGAAGAGAGGAAATACAGTAACAGAATGTTTCCGAGTGAGCTTGCAGAGATGCAGCAGATACTGTGTATTCATGTGCCAGAGGAAATAGAACACGATGCAACTAGGAGGCGAAGCAAGGAAAAATCTAAAGCAGTCTCATGGGTAGGGTACTCTCTCAGTGTCTTGACTATAGTGTCTGAAGAATTTCAGTTAATTCTTATAAAGAACCCAGTCAGTCAGTAAAAATAGCATATCTCTATCAACCGGCAGGATTAGTGAAAGTATTTTATTAGAATAAGACACCATTTTCAAGAGGGAGTGGTTTGTGTGTGTGTGTGTGTGTCTCACCTCCGTCTGATAGGTCTCTGAGAGATGAGCTGAGCGCGGAGCGTTTCAGTCCCTCTCCCGCAGAGTAGTTGTCATCTAGACTGGGCCTTCCCAGGGTGCCGTTCACCACTTCACCCTTCACCCCCACTCCACCTCCGACCAAGCCGGTCAGCAGGCCAGTCCTCATCACCCCTTTCTGCTTCTCCAACTCAGCTACGGATTGAAGGAGAGATATGGAGAGATCGAGAGAAAGAGAGAGAGATTGACAATATAAGTAGTTAAAAGCAATACTCCCACATCACTGCCTGTCTTCCTGTAATTCACTTACAGGTGGATAGGGTAAGATACAGGAAAGCAATAGCCACTCTGTTACTCCATCGAGCCACACACAGCTGTAGTTCCCCATAATGACCAACAGGGGGAGGTGTACTCACACTCTACTCTGTACTTCTCCATCTCCTGCACCTCAGCTATACTCTCTCTCAGGTCACTGACAAAGCGGGTGCGGTCCTGCTGACTGGGAGCCATGAACACGATAAGGACCTTACTGTCCCCACCCAACACTGCTGAGGTCAGACGGATACCGTGGAGGTAGTCTGGGTGACAGACAGAGAGGAACATAAAAACACAACATTTATCGTATGGCTGTTAACTTTATGACCTATGATGACAGGCATAGACATATAGATACACACACACATAGTGAAGGCAGCGAAAGGGAATACTAGTGTACAGAGGAGACAGTTAATGTAGTATCTAGATGGATGGTTGAGTTGTGTAAAGAATATGAGGAGCAGGCAGAGATGGGAACAGGGTCTCACAGGAGTTCTGGAACATGTGGACTTGCATCTCCACTAGAGGGAAGGACTGTCTGAAACTGTACGTCACAGAAGTCTTCTTCTTCTGGAAAATCTTAGTCACCTGAGGAAGCAAATGGAGAAGATATGGTTGTTTAGGTAGGGGAAAAGAGGAAATCACTCTTCCATATTTCTATATTGTTTAGGATAGCCTGGTGGTCTTCAACTCTACATAGCCATAGTAGGACGCTCTCATAGGAGTTCCCATTGTTATGAGGACGTGTTACAGGAAGCCTTACCACCAGCAGGTCATTGAACAAGAAGACCTCCCGTTGGTGAACTCCTGTCCTCTGGGGTCGGTTGGGGTCAGGCACCTCATAGAGCTGACAGCAGCATACCAGCCTGCGGTGTGGCAGAGACATCACCTACACAAAACACAAAAAGAAAACTAGTTTAGTATTAAATCTCCTTAAGGCTGAGCAGTAACACAAAGAATGTACTAGTATTACAGCTTGTCAAAGCTGTAACACATAGCAACAACAGCTCGTACTACACAGCTCCTCGCAGGCTAAACAGGGAAATGACATGGGGCTACATTTACATTTCAAGCCCAGACAACTCACAGGCTTTTTGCCTACTATGACTCTCTCCACTGCCTGCACTTGGGACACGTGGTCATCATTGGTCCTTAGCTCCCACTTCTGGATACGCTGGTAGATCCCAACCAACAGATCCCTGGGAATGTCCTGGCCATTGTCCACTCCTAGAAGACATGCAGAGAAAGAGACAGGCTGTTATGAGTTCATGTATAAATGCACCTACATCAGTCTATTTCCTGCTGTATTATGTTGCTCATTTGATTGAAAGGCCCAAGACTTGCATTATCTGGGAGGTATGAGAGGCATGAGTCATGACCCAGAACTCATACAAGCCAAAAGGATGAGACAAACGCAGTGGCAATAGTCATAATTTATCACAGTACCCTGCTAATTTATAGTCTGGGTGCTAGCCTGAGAATTGTATTTCTCCCAACACCAGGGAGAGCCATATGCTAAGTTTAATGTTACATGATTATTTTGTTTGTGCGCATGTGTATGGATGTGTTTGTTCCAACCGCACCTCTGAGGTTCTTGATGAAGTCCTCTATCTTCATCTTCCTCTCTGCCTTAACGTTGGGGCTGTACATATCTGTGTTGAGGAGGATGATGGCGAAGGCCAGGATGAAGATTGTGTCTGGGTTCTGGAACTGGCGGACCAGCGTTGGGTTACACACACAGTACCGCTGACTGGGAGAAAGAAGAATATGTTGTAAAATCTTAAGAGATATTTCCAAAAACAACACGCATTCTCTATCACTCTAACAACGTAGTAGAACCATGAGATTGGCAAAGCAGGACTATTGTACACGTAAACACAGGAACACATAGAAAACATACCTGAAAGCCTCTATGAGCCTCTCTACTTTCTGGGCTTCTCCTTGAACTCTGATCTGGGCCTGGAACTTCCTCAGAGCATCGTCCAGATCCATCCCAGAGAAATCCATCTCGTCCACCACACAACTACAACACACACAGGAGACACAGTCAACACTGTAACAGTAGCCTCCCCAAGGACTTTTTTAACCCCCCCCCCCCCCCCCCCACGTCTCGGAGGACAACATTTTGACATTTCTGTTTTATATTTTTGTTTTCACAGCTTTTTGCCACACAAACATTTTACATACATTTACATGGTGCTTTTTTTATATACACTGCTCAAAAAAATAAAGGGAACACTTAAACAACACAATGTAACTCCAAGTCAATCACACTTCTGTGAAATCAAACTGTCCACTTAGGAAGCAACACTGATTGACAATACATTTCACATGCTGTTGTGCAAATGGAATAGACAAAAGGTGGAAATTATAGGCAATTAGTAAGACACCCCCAAAAAAGGAATGGTTCTGCAGGTGGTGACCACAGACCACTTCTCAGTTCCTATGCTTCCTGGCTGATGTTTTGGTCACTTTCGAATCCAAGATGGCGTAGCAGTCAGATGTCCTTTGTCCTCGTCTTGTCCCGTGTATATATATTTTATATATTTTTCTTCGCATATCTTTTTATATATATTTTTTTTCTTCTTAAAAACTCAACTTCAAAACACTCTCCTGCAACCCACCTCACCAAATGTGGTGCGGATCTGTTTTTTTTCCTCAAAAGTATTATTCACCTCGTATCCGAAATCTACAACAGAAGCTAGCCAGAAGTTAGCCAGCTCACAAGCTAACGTTAGTAGTTCAGCTAACCACAGCTAGCGCTCATCAGCTATCCTTTAGCTCGGAAAACTATTGCCAGTTTTGTACAACGCGACTCAGACCAGAGCATACCAGACCTATTTTCTCTCCATATCCCCGGATTTTTACCGCAAGCTCTGGACATTTACACCTGGATCTTGCAGCTAACTAGCTGCTATCCGAGTGACTATCGGCTAACATCAATTCCGGAGCAAACACCAATTATCCCGGAGCTAGCCAGCTGAAGAGTTCCATCAGCCACTCCTGGGCTACAATCATCTATCCGGACCCGTTTTACTGCCGATGCGGAGCCCCACCGGGCCTTCACGACTGGGATACCGACGTTATCTGCCCGAGGGAGTATTTCAACTGGCCCCTCCATCGCGACGTAACCTGAACGTCCATATGCTAACTGCGGCCCGCTAATCGTTAGCTGTCTTGAGCATATCGGCTGCTATCTGAACAGGTCTATCGAACAATCTTCTTAGGCCACTATAACTATTTTGACAATTGGATTGGTCCCCTCTACCACACGGAACCCCACTAATCTACCGACGGAATTGCACGGCGTGGCTAAAAACAGACCTCCATCTTCTGCTAGCTTGCTACCCATGACTAGCTGTCTGAATCACGAAGCTAGCACCAGTTAGCAAACACAATTCTACAACTCACAACCTCTCTTTCGCCACCGCCATCCGGCTTGGATTCTCTGTCGACACGACCACGTCTGGTCTGCAGACAAATACCCCATCCGCTGTGCCCTCAACCGGCCTCCGTCTGAGCAGACCCCCTCCGTCTGAGCAGACCACCCCCCCGGGCTACTAACTTTAAACGCCGCGGGCTAGCTTAGTGGAGGCCTCACTGCTCCATCTACGGCTGCCCCCTGGACACTATGATCACTCGGCTACATAGCTGATGCCTGCTTGACTGTCCATTAATTCACGGTACTCCATTCCGTTTATTTGTGTTTTATCTGTCGGCTCTGTGCTTTAACTCAGGATCTGTGTGTAGTTAATTCGACCCTGTCTGCCTGGTCGTCGCCATTTTTACCTGCTGTTGCTGTGTTAGCTGACTAGCTGCTGTTATCTCACCTGTTTTAGCTAGCTCTCCCAATCAAGACCTTCAATCACTTTATGCCTTATTGTATGTCTCTCTCAAATATCAATATGCCTTGCATACTGTTGTTCAGGCTAGTTATCATTGTTTTGGTTTGCAATGGACCCCGTAGTTCCACTCTCCGTACCTCTGATACCTCCTTTGTCCCACCCCCCACACATGCGGTGACCTCACCCATTGAGACCAGCATGTCCAGAGATACAACCTCTCTTATCATCACCCAGTGCCTGGGCTTGCCTCCGCTGTACCCGTGCCCCACCATACCCTGGTCTGCACATTATGCCCAGAATCTATTCTACCACGCCCATAAATCTGCTCCTTTTATTCCTTGTCCCCAACGCTCTAGGCGACCAGTTTTGATAGCCTTTAGCCGCACCCTCATCCTACTACTCCTCTGTTCCTCGGGTGATGTGGAGGTAAACCCAGGCCCTGCATGTACGCAGTCACCCTCATTTGTTGACTTCTGTGATCGAAAAAGCCTTGGCCTTATGCATGTCAACATCAGAAGCCTCCTCCCTAAGTTTGCCTTACTCACCGCTTTAGCACACTCTGCCAACCCCGATGTCCTTGCCGTTTCCGAATCCTGGCTTAGGAAGGCCACCAAAAATTCTGAGATTTCCATACCCAACTATAACACTTTCCGTCAAGATAGAACTGCCAAAGGGGGAGGAGTTGCAATCTACTGCAGAGATAGCCTGCAAAGTTCTGTCATACTTTCCAGGTCTATGCCCAAACAGTTCGAACTTCTAATTTTAAAAATTCATCTCTCCAGAAATAAGTCTCTCACTGTTGCCGCCTGCTACCGACCCCCCTCAGCTCCCAGCTGTGCCCTGGACACCATCTGTGAATTGATCGCTCCCCACCTAGCTTCAGAGTTTGTTCTGTTAGGTGACCTAAACTGGGATATGCTTAACACCCCGGCAGTCCTACAATCTAAGCTTGATGCCCTCAATCTCACTCAAATCATCAAGGAACCCACCAGGTACAACCCTAAATCCGTAAACATGGGCACCCTAATAGACATTATCCTGACCAACTTGCCCTCCAAATACACCTCTGCTGTCTTCAATCAAGATCTCAGCGATCACTGCCTCATTGCCTGTATCCGCCACGGGTCCGCGGCCAAACGACCACCCCTCATCACTGTCAAACGCTCCCTAAAACACTTCTGCGAGCAGGCCTTTCTAATCGACCTGGCCCGGGTACCCTGGAAGGATATTGACCTCATCCCGTCAGTTGAGGATGCCTGGTCATTCTTTAAAAGTTACTTCCTCACCATATTAGACAAGCATGCTCCGTTCAAAAAATGCAGAACCAAGAACAGATATAGCCCTTGGTTCACTCCAGACCTGACTGCCCTCGACCAGCACAAAAACATCCTGTGGCGAACTGCAATAGCATCGAAGAGCCCCCGCGATATGCAACTGTTCAGGGAAGTCAGGAACCAATACACACAGTCAGTCAGGAAAGCAAAGGCCAGCTTTTTCAAGCAGAAATTTGCATCCTGTAGCTCTAACTCCAAAAAGTTCTGGGATACTGTAAAGTCCATGGAAAACAAGAGCACCTCCTCCCAGCTGCCCACTTCACTGAGGCTAGGTAACACGGTCACCACTGATAAGTCCGTGATAATCGAAAACTTCAACAAACATTTCTCAATGGCTGGCCATGCCTTCCTCCTGGCGTCTCCAACCTTGGCCAACAGCCCCGCCCCCCCCCCCGCTGCTACTCGCCCAAGCTTCCCCAGCTTCTCCTTTACCCATATCCAGATAGCAGATGTTCTGAAAGAGCTGGAAAACCTGGACCCATACAAATCAGCTGGGCTTGACAATCTGGACCCCCTATTTCTGAAACTGTCCGCCGCCATTGTCGCACCCCCTATTACCAGCCTGTTCAACCTCTCCTTCGTATCATCTGAGATCCCCAAGGATTGGAAAGCTGCCGCGGTCATCCCCCTCATCAAAGGGGGAGACACCCTGGACCCAAACTGTTACAGACCTATATCCATCCTGCCCTGCCTATCTAAGGTCTTCGAAAGCCAAGTCAACAAACAGATCACTGACCATCTCGAATCCCACCGTACCTTCTCCGCTGTGCAATCCGGTTTCCGAGCCGGTCACGGGTGCACCTCAGCCACGCTCAAGGTACTAAACGATGTCATAACCGCCATCGATAAAAGACATTACTGTGCAGCCGTCTTCATCGACCTGGCCAAGGCTTTCGACTCTGTCAATCACCATATTCTTATCGGCAGACTCAGTAGCCTCGGTTTTTCTAATGACTGCCTTGCCTGGTTCACCAACTTCTTTGCAGACAGAGTTCAGTGTGTCAAATCGGAGGGCATGTTGTCCGGTCCTCTGGCAGTCTCTATGGGGGTACCACAGGGTTCAATTCTCGGGCCGACTCTTTTCTCTGTATACATCAATGATGTTGCTCTTGCTGCGGGCGATTCCCTGATCCACCTCTATGCAGACGACACCATTCTGTATACTTCCGGCCCTTCCTTAGACACTGTGCTATCTAACCTCCAAACGAGCTTCAATGCCATACAACACTCCTTCCGTGGCCTCCAACTGCTCTTAAACGCTAGTAAAACCAAATGCATGCTTTTCAACCGTTCGCTGCCTGCACCCGCACGCCCGACTAGCATCACCACCCTGGACGGTTCCGACCTAGAATATGTGGACATCTGTAAGTACCTAGGTGTCTGGCTAGACTGCAAACTCTCCTTCAAGACTCATATCAAACATCTCCAATCCAAAATCAAATCTTGAGTCGGCTTTCTATTCCGCAACAAAGCCTCCTTCACTCACGCCGCCAAACTTACCCTAGTAAAACTGACTATCCTACCGATCCTCGACTTCGGCGATGTCATCTACAAAATAGCTTCCAATACTCTACTCAGCAAACTGGATGCAGTTTATCACAGTGCCATCCGTTTTGTTACTAAAGCACCTTATACGACCCACCACTGCGACCTGTATGCCCTAGTCGGCTGGCCCTCGCAACATGTTCGTCGTCAGACCCACTGGCTCCAGGTCATCTACAAGGCTATGCTAGGTAAAGTGCCGCCTTATCTCAGTTCACTGGTCACGATGGCTACACCCACCCGTAGCACGCGCTCCAGCAGGTGTATCTCACTGATCATCCCTAAAGCCAAAACCTCATTTGGACGCCTTTCCTTCCAGTTCTCTGCTGCCTGCGACTGGAACGAATTGCAAAAATCTCTGAAGTTGGAGACTTTTATCTCCCTCAACAACTTTAAAAATCTGCTATCCGAGCAGCTAACCGATCGCTGCAGCTGTACATAGTCCATCTGTAAACTACCCACCCAATTTACCTACCTCACCCCCCATACTGCTTTTATTTATTTACTTTTCTGCTCTTTTGCACACCAGTATCTCTTCTTGCACATGATCATCTGATGATTTATCACTCCAGTGTTAATCTGCTAAAATGTAATTACTCGATTTATTGCCTACCTCATGCCTTTTGCACACATTGTATATAGATTCTCTTTTTTTTCTACCATGTTATTGACTTGTTTATTGTTTACTCCATGTGTAACTCTGTGTTGTTGTCTGTTCACACTGCTATGCTTTATCTTGGCCAGGTCGCAGTTGCAAATGAGAACTTGTTCTCAACTAGCCTACCTGGTTAAATAAAGGTGAAATAAAATAAAATAAAAAAATAACTATTCCAGATCCCCTCAGCTTCTCTCAGCCCATCCCACCTATCTCCTTAGGCCACCTCTTTAGATTTCCCTGCGTTCATCTTTTTCAACAGTGTTATGAGGTTTTACATATGTTTGAAGCTTTCTAATCACATAGTATCCACAGATTGTAATTTAAAGATTTATATTTTTGCTAATAGTATTATTATATTGTTGATTGATTGACTATGGCTTTCCAAATCTCCCAGCAGTGCTATTTGTAGATTTGTTCAGCCATTCCTGAACTTGTGACCAGAAACAAGCTACATGGGGGCAATATCAAAATAAATGATCTAAAATCTGCAAAGCTGAGATGGTTTTAAGCCCCATATATACAGTGCATTCGGAAAGTAGTCAGACCCCTCGACTTTTTCCACATTTTATTACGTTACAGCCTTATTCTAAAATGGATCAATTTTCCCCCCCCCCCCTCATAAATCTACACACAATACCCCATAACGACAAAGCAAAAACAGTATTTTTTGTTGACATTTTTACAAATGTATAAAAAAACAAAAACAGAAATAGTCTAGGGAAGGGAACCAAAAAATATCTGCAGCATTGAAGGTCCCCAAGAACCGTGGCCTCCATCATTCTTAAATGGAAGAAGTTTAGAACCACCAAGACTCTTCCTAGAGCTGGCCGCCCGGCCAAACTAAGCAATCGGGGGAGAAGGGCCTTGGTCAGGGAGGTGACCAAGAACCCCATGGTCACTCTGACAGACCTCCAGAGTTCCTCTGTGGAGAAGGGAGAATCTTCCAGAAGGACAACCATCTCTGCAGCACTCCACCAATCAGGCCTTTATAGTAGAATGGTCAGACGGAAGCAACTCCTCAGTAAAAGGCACATGACAGCCCGCTTGGAGTTTGCCAAAAGGCACCTAAAGGACCATGAGAAACAAGATTCTCTGGTCTGATATAACCAAGATTGAACTCTTTGACCTGAATGCAAAATGCCACGTCTGGAGGAAACCTGGCACCATCCCTACGGTGAAGCATGGTGGTGGCAGCATCATGCTGTGGAGATGTTTTTCAGTGGCAGGGACTGGGAGACTAGTCAGGATTGAGGGAGAGATGAATGGAGCAAAATATAGAGAGATCCTTGATGAAAACCTGCTCCAGAGCGCTAAGAAACTCAGACTGGGGCGAATGTTCACCTTCCAACAGGGCAACGTCCCTAAGCACACAACTAAGACAACGCAGGAGTGGCTTCGGGACAAGTCTCTGAATGTCCTTCAGTGGCCCAGCCAGAGCCCGGACTTGAACCTAATTGAATATCTCTGCAGAGACCTGAAAATAGTTGTGCAGCCTGACAGAGCTTGAGAGGCTCTGCATAGAAGAATGGGAGAAACTCCCCAAATACAGCTGTGCCAAGCTTGTAGCGTCATACCCAAGAGAATTTGAGGCTGTAATCGCTGCCAAAGGTGCTTAGACAACGTACTGAGTAAAGGGTCTGAATAGTTATGTAAATGTATTATTTCAGTTTTTTATTTTTAATATGTTTGGCAAAAATGTCTAAAAACCTGTTTTTGCTTTGTCATTATGGGGTATTGTGTGTAGATTGATGAGGAAAAAAATCTATTAGAATAAGGCTGTACCACAACAAAATGTGGAAAAAGTGAAGGGGTCTGAATACTTTCCGAATGCACTGTATCAGTAAGAACCTTAACTACCAGTAATACCCTAAAATGAGAAAATATCACACAATAAAAATTAAATAAAAGGATAGAATAGATTTATAGAAATGCATCCCCTCTAAATTAAGGATTTAGTAATCCCCTGTTATCCCCTGTTACTGTATATTCCCATTCTGAATTATACCCCTCTACCTCTCTCCCTCCCCCATTCCCAGACTTACTCCAGTACGTCCTTGTTGAACTGTTTTTGCCGGTTACCAAGGAATTCTCCAATCATCTGTCTGCTCAGGCCCTTCCTCTCCAGGATGAAGCGAGCGATCCCAACCGGAGTGTCGGACACAAAGCCTCTCTCGATCAGGTACTGGATCCCTTTCTCTGGCTTCCTGAGAACCAGAGAGACCAATCAGAAAGTCACAACAAAGAGAACGACTCCCCTGACGCTATATCCTACTTGTCCTATTTTGAAGGTTTTACTTTCAATGATTGGGATACGTGGCTGTTTGTTGTATGTAGTTTATGTAGTAAAATATGAATGGATTGTAAATGTCTTACTTGTTGAATAGGTTGAGTCCGATGCGGTACTGGCGTCTTTGCACTACGTCGTTGTTGAATGGCGGTGAGTCCCAGCTGTGTCTACTCTCTCTCTGGTAGGTCTGCTTGCCCAGAGGGGGTAGGGGCTCCCTCAGGCTGTCCTGAGACGAGGAGCCAGAGCTGCAGTTCACCGTCTCGTTGGAGTTGGTGGTGGAGTTGAGAGAGTCGTTGTCCCCGTCAGACAGACAGGGCTGCTCTAGGCCACCAGGGGGCAGCGCAGCAGAGGAGGAGGAGGACAGGGGGGTGGTGGGGGGCTGCTGGGGGGAGGACGAGGACGAGGGGGTATCTGGGTACTGGTGGTGGTGAGGGTGGTGGTGATGGTGGTGTGCCACGTGATGGGGGATGTGAGTGGGCAGGGGGGGGCCACGGTCAGGGGCCCGGGTCTGGCCCTGCGCTGCTGCTGTGGAGACAGGGCGGGGTGTGTTAGGGGAGTGTTTCAGGGTTCCCTGAGGAGAGCCTGCTCCTCCTGCTGGCTCCTGCTCATAGATCTGTCTGCTGAGGGAGCCACGGTCTGAACGGTCGCTAGTGTCCACGGAGCTGTCGCTGGGGGGCTCGATGGTGAGCAGCGGCAGGTGGGCGCCCCTTAGACGGTAGTCTCGACACTCCGTGCAGGGGGTGCTGCGACGGCTGTTACTACTACCCCCTCCCTCAGTATCCCTGCTGTCCTCACGGCCCCCCACGCCTCCCCTGGGGCCCCAGTACTCTGTGTCTGTGCTGCTGGGGGCCCGGTCCAGAGACAGGGGCGAGGAGGGCATGCAGTCATCCATATATAGAGTGACATCACTGTAGGAGGTGGCTGTGCTGTCTCCGTGCATGCTGAGGCCTCCTCCACCTCCTCGGGATCTCTCACCCAGGCCTCTGCGGGATGAGGGGTTACTGCTGCTGCTCCACACACACTCCCCAAAGTCATCACTGATGCCTCCACCCTCCCTGCTACCCTCTTGGGAGTCATCCCGCCCTCCACGGCAGGTCAGGGCGTCATCTATGGAGTCAGCCAGGGACTTTACCTGTACATGGTGAGAGGAAGCTCAGTACAGTTATTAGGTACAGATACTCAACCGGCAGTGTGACAAAACAAAGACTCAAACAGGAATAGAATTGAATAGAATCTCCAACTGAGGATTAATTTAACCAGCCACCCGATTCAACATATTACTGCTGTAGTTAAAGAACCAGCTGTCTGACTGACCTGTTTGGAGAAGGAGTCTTCTAGGTGTGTGTAGTCTCCTGTACGCTCTGTGTCAGGTGAATGAGGAGGGCCGATACCCACACTGTGTGTGAAGTTTGTCTGTGTTCCGGCCCCCTGCTGCTGCGTCTGGCGGTCGTCAAATGAGTACTGCAGCCGCATGTTGGACAGAATGATGCGTCGCGTCATGCGGCTCTCGGACGCCGAGTTGCGGAGGCGCTCAAAGTTCTTGTTCATACGGTACTGGCGGAAGGCCGTCTGGATGGTCCGGGCTGCTCTGCGGCTCACGAAGGAGCCACCGTACTTTCTCTCCAACATCTCCACCTGACAGAGGAGACAGAACAGGACACAGAGCAGTTATAGACAGGGCTACCACAACACTCACTACCAGTAAAGTAATGCATGTTGTCACGCTTGTTCTTTCTCTTTCACAGTTCAAACCATAGTGTATATACTCTAACCACACCTCAGGGCAGGCCTACATGTACCTTCTTGTCCTGTAGGTCTGTGGAGAGCTCATAGCTGTCAGAGAGACTGGCCTTGCACCTCTTGTTCTCCTCCTCCTCTTGCTTGCGGAGGGCCAGACTGGCAGGCTGATGACGTGTTCGCAGTGCCCAGGCAAGGCTGGCCGAGCTGGGAGGCGCCACACACGGAAGCCCCCGGGGGCCTGGAGGACCAGGACACCTGCTGTTGTCACTGTAGCGCTCGGTGCCACGCAGGTACGCTGTGGTCTGGCTGTAAGGGCCGTCTATGTGGGGCCCTGGCGGCTCCACACATCGGGTTTCTGCTTCCACACTGTGTACAGAAGCATGAATGAGAGGGGAAAGGGCTTGATGAAAAGGGGACATACTTTACTGCAGTAATCCCCAGCCCCAAACAATCTCCAGTCCCAAACACAGATGTATTGTCACTAACAGGTAAGTCACATACATGCAGAAATTAGACCGGCGTAGCAGGAAACTTCTCCTGCTGGATCTCATGATGGAAGAGGACCAAACTTACACACACACATTCATACACTCAAACTGGAACTTTGTACTTAGCTTCTCACCACAACAAAGATCATAATTTACTCCAGCTTTTCTAAATAGGTCACTTTATGTGCAGCAACCCTTTCAGTCACACCGATGGTAATAAAACAACGTGATCAAAGCTACAGGCTGGATTAGCATGACCCATTCCACCAAAACAATGTTCCTTCCACTGGAGCTGACAGAATCATGTGAAGTTTCCTGCCTTGTGAACCAAAGTCATGCAGGTGACAGGGTCTCTGCCCTTTCTCTCTCTCTCTACTCTCTCTCTTTTTGTCCTCTCTCTCTCTCTCTCTCTCTCTCTGTCACATTCTTTCCTTCTTTCCAGGCCGGACAAACTCCCTGTGCTATTAATGTACTACTGCGTTTCAGTACCCTTGTTCAGACATCTCTCTCTCTCTCTCTCTCTGTCTATATATATATATATATATATATATATATATATTTCTTTGTCTTTTTAGCAGTGAGTCTCTCTCTCTTTCTGTCTCACATTCGCTCTCTGTCATACAGGAAAATAACCAGTATTTTCACATTAGGGCAGTCATTAGCCATAAACACCCTCCACTGCCACATGCTACCAACTCCATACCTGACCGGAAAGACCCGGTCTTAACAATAAGGTCACACGCATGGGCGCACAGGACTGTACTTTTGACAAATACAGTAGATTATGAAACAAACACTTGTACATTAAAACATGAACTTCTCCCACTAGGCCTGTACAGTACTACAACATGCATGAGTCTGATGTAACCTACATAATGACCTACTGCACAAAATAAATCTAGAGATAGGCAACACACAGGCATGTAGAAACAGAAACAGCCTCATATAGAGTAAAGCCCAACAGTCTTCTCAGGCCTGATCTTCCAGGTAATCCAACAGCTACTCCACTGTCCTGCTCTCTATCCCATGTAGCAACAGTCAGCCAGTCCAGTCAGCCAGTCAGTCAGGCAGTCAGTGAGTAACCATTTCACCACAGTCATATGCTCCTGCCTTGACTTCCTTCCCTTGCCACACCCCCTCTGTCCAGGCGCTGCCCTCTGGTTCTTTATCCCTCCCTGAAGAAAACATAATGACAGAGCAGAGGCACAGGGAAACTAAAACTGGCAGTGTGCAAATGTATGTGGTGAAAGCTATATTCAGACTATGAGGCAGGCAAACGTCATTGTAAAATACCTAAGTGGTTACAACACGTTCTGTAGGACTAGGTTACAACAA
The DNA here is from genome assembly GCF_029448725.1 of Salvelinus fontinalis. NCBI lineage: Eukaryota > Metazoa > Chordata > Actinopteri > Salmoniformes > Salmonidae > Salvelinus > Salvelinus fontinalis. Next base: position 23,147,266 of record NC_074695.1, read on the forward strand.
TTTGGAAAGATATGTCCTTTCTCTCTCTTTTTGGTCCTCCCTTTTTCTTGTTTATCTCATTCTCTTCCCCTGAGAAGCAGTGATTTCCTGTGTTGGTGTGGAGCTGACAGAAAATATTTGACAGGAAGGAACACTTTGGAGGACTATGGAAACAGAACACCAATGATCCTTACACAGCCACAGTAGACACATTAGTTGAGGTTGAGAATACTATGTTATTTGTGCAATAGCAACAGAGTGTTGATGTTACAACACCTTAGCAATCAGAACATCAGAGGAGAGGAAGCTGTGTACCCACGTCATAGTAGTTTTTAACAGCATTTCCTGTACCGAGAAATAAACAGTTTTCTCTGATAAAGCGGGTGAAACAAGACCACAATACCATGAAAGACCGTTTGAACACATGGGACAGTAGCATGTTATGTAATAACAACAGGAGTCACTCTGGAGCCAGATGTACAGCGATACATCTCTGACCACTGCTGGAAAGTTAACCTCACTGCAGCTCAGTTCAGATAAAGATTTCAGTTGGGATGTTGATTTTGTTACTTGAGAAATAGTAGTGGCCAATAAGTGTACATCAGTTACATTTGTACTATACTTCACATTGATGTACATTCTGTTTGGACTATTAGAGGTACTGTATTGATGTACCTTGTGTTTAAACTATAAGAGGTACTGTATTGATGTACCTTGTGTTTAAACTATAAGAGGTACTGTATTGATGTACATCAAATCCAATTGTATTTGTCACATGCGCCGAATACAACAGGTGTAGACCTTACAGTGAAATGCTTACTTACAAGCCCTTAACCAACAATGATTTAAGAAGATAAGAAAAATAAGTCCTCTACTGGCAGCTTCATTAAATAGTACCCACAAAACACTAGTCTCAGCATCAACAGTGAAGAGGCAACTCTGGGATGCTGGCCTTCTAGGCAGAGTTGCAAAGAAAAAGCCATATCTCACATTTCTACAGAAAAAGGAATTCTCCAGTTGAAACATTATTGAAGATTTATGATAAAAACATCCTACAGATTGATTCTATACTTTGTTTGACATGTTTCTACGAACTGTAATATGACTTTTTGTCTGAACTTTTGCCTGGATTTGCCCGCGCCTCCTGAGTTTGTATTTGTGTACTAAACGCGCAAACAAAAAGGAGGTATTTGGACATAAATGATGGACTTTATCGAACAAAACAAACATTTATTGTGTAACTGGGGTTCCTGGGAGTGCATTCTGATGAAGATCATCAAAGATAAGTGAATATTTATAATGCTATTTCTGACTTTTGTGACACCTCTCCTTCTTTGGAAAATGGCTGATTGTTTTTCTGTGACTTGGCGCTTACCAAACATAATCGCAAGGTGTGCTTTCGCCGTAAAGCGTTTTTGAAATCTGACACAGCGGTTGCATTAAGGAGAAGTTTATCTATATTGCCATGAATAACACTTGTATCTTTTATCAATGTTTATGATGAGTATTTCTGTAATTTGATGTGGCTCTCTGCACTTTCACCGGATGTTTGTTTGAGACAATGCATTTCTGACCATAACACACCCATTTCAAATGAGGTTTTTGGACATAAAGATTAACTTTATCGAACAAAACACACATTTATTGTGTAACATGAAGTCCTGTGAGTGCCATCTGATGAAGGTCATCAAAGGTTAGTGATTAATTTAATCGCTATTTCTGACTTTTGTGAGGGCTCTCCTTGGCTGGAAAATGTCTTTATGGTTTTCTGTGACTAGGTGCTGACTTAACATAATTGTTTGGTGTGCTTTCGCCATAATGCATATTTGAAATTAGACACTGTGGCTCGATTTACAAGAAGTTTATCTTTAAAATGGTGTAAAATACTTGTATGTTTGAGGAATTTTAATTATGGGATTTCTGTTGTTTTGTATTTGGCACCCTACAATTTCGCTAGCGTCCCACATATCCCAGAGAGGTTTTAAACTATAAGAGGTACTGTATTGATGTACTTTGTGTTTTATCTATATGATGTACTGTATCTAAACTTATGTTGAACTACAAGATGTTCTGTATTAATGTGCCTTTTGTATAAAGACAAACTTCCTTTTACTCTATTTATGTTTAATCAGATTTCTCTAAAAATGTAATTTTATTTAGCAGCTCTGTACAGATCTCAAGCTTTGTTGAAATCCACCCTCTATTCAACATCTCCACTCTACTTCTAAATCAGATTTTTCTGGATGTATCATCATCTCTCACTCCAGCTTTTCTAATCCCTCTTTCTTTCTCTGCCCCCGCATCCTCACAAATGGAGAAACAGAGAAGGAGGAGGGGTTGCGTAGTGACGGTTGCCGTGAGACCTATGTGGGCGGAGAGGCAGTGGATGGGATGAGGAGCATAGTTGCCATGACGATGGATTGACCGTTAACATCGTTTAGGTGGGTGTAGATGCATTGTGGGCTGTGAGTGACGGACAGTCATCATAACCATAATGCTACAAGTGTGTGTTTCAACAAATCTTCTCAGTGTTTATACATACAGCACATAAATGTATAACACTGGGCAGACTACTGTAGTTAGAGACTAAACTCACACACCCAGTCTCTATTGCAGGTCTGTGTTGCCTTTTACTGTATAAATAGTCTGCGACTTACCACAGTGCACCACGAAAACCAGTGCCCCTTTTATGGAGTGGAAAACATGGACAGTTTGGACACAGAAGTTGGTGACAAAGCCACACAGTTATACACCAAGATAGGGACACCACGCTGGCTGCCACATCACACAGGAGGGCACAGATGGCCTTTTCATGTCTGTCTCCCAGCCATATCTAAACATAGGTTACATAATATCACACATGAAAAAACAACCTAAGCTTTCTAGGCTGCTGATGATAACTGTCTGAACATCCTCTTTCATTGTACTCCTCTCCTCATCTCAGCCCATACTCAAACACAGTGCAGTTGCCATACCCTATTTAAAGACCAAAAATGTAAAAGTAGGCTACAAAAAAACTAGACAAATCATTCCAATCCCGATTAAAATGCAAAGGCTGTTTAGCCTATTGCTTGCCTGGGTTTCGGAGAGTAACTGCCAGCCTGCACGCCTTTCTCTCACTTTAAGAAAGCAGAGAGCAGAGACAGTGCCAGACAGTTTGCTGCCTGAACAGTTAGCCGTTTAGGCAGTGCACCGATTGCTTTGAATTTTATGTTAGCCTTCGAACTCGGCCTTGTAAACATGCCAGCTGTTTTATGCATAGGATACTTTCACATTGATGTCGGCAAAGCCAGTGCATCCAATAGGCTAGTGTAAGATAAGCTTCCCCTAAAGTAAATTGAATTAAACTGGTCAAAATTAGCTTTAGAATTACTTGTGCCTATATATAAATAAACAAAATAATTCAAAATACTACTCCAGAAAGCATGATATGGCTTATGTCATTAGGTTATTAAATAAATTAGCTGTGGATTGTTTTAAGCATGCAATTTGGGTAGTGTGCAGGGCAAATAGCCTACCAAATAGCTGATTGTTGAGTTGCAGCGGTCAGTGAACAGCAGTTAAATAGGCCTAGCCCCAGGGGTGCAACTTTCACTTGGGACAGGGGGGGACATGTCCCCCTACATTCTGAAATTGCATTTTTGTCCACCCCCCCATTTTATAATTGGAATGTGATACAAAATGAGACAAAGGTGTGCTTTAGGACCATTCAGACGCCTCCGAGCGGTCGGGTAGGCTTTTTGGTGTTTACCCGACCCCCCCCAAAAAAAGTGATGTCTCCCCACTTCTAAAACCAAAGTTGCAGTATGTCTCCAGTCATATTAAGTGTAGTAGAATTGCATGAAATGTGTTTATAAAACGCCACATTTTTCCCATGCAAAGATAGGAGAAGAAATATCTCTCATTAGGCCTACTCTATGTCACTACACACTCAGGCATGCATTGTTCAGAACTGTTTGCTAACAGTGACGGAGTTAAATTATTAGCCTAAATTATGACTATGCAATCTACTTATCACATTAAGAATAACAGCCTATCTTACATTACTATGCAAATGGTGAAGAAATTGCATCCCCAAACTTGAAACTCACATGCTGCCTGTGGATGATGGCATTTGAAGTCGGCCTTGCTGTGTCTTGATAACTCCATGGGTGCTACAGCATTTGAATGTTTTTCCCATGGTATAACTGTGTATGACTGTGTTTACATAATACACTTAGACACAACGGATGTATGAGTAAAACGTTTGTTGTATAAATCATGAGGGTGGCCATAGCACAGATGCCTCATGTCTGATGGATGAACCTTCTGTAGTCCTGTTACAGTGCTGCTACTGACTGAGGCCCTCTTTGGTGCTACAGGTAGGTTACACTCATAAGGTCCCAACATAACTCTCTTCACCTCAGATTAATTTCGGATTAGAAACCGATGGGAGGCTTTCTGGGGGAACAGATGTGTGACTCCGCAGGTGCTTTTGACAATATGTGATGAGAAGCAGAGAGGAGAGGAGGAGAGACGTGAGTGGGGAAGAGATGTATTGTCTGCAGTGTGAAACACATTGTATATATATATATACAACTTGCACATCCTCGCTAGTTGGCCCCTGCTGCCTGTTCCATCGTGTCCCACCTTATTCATTATTGATGGGCAGCCTGCCTGCGTGTGTTACAGAGGCAGGACAGCAGCATGTCTCATGGGTCCACAACAGGTCAGAATGAATGAGACTTTAAAACCACATGAGCTCCCTGCCATCGATGAGAGACCATGATAGTCTATTGATCTGCACTGTGACTGACCACACGTCACTTTAACAGCCTCCTCTCACATGCCACCTCCTTTGTCTCCTCTGTCTCTGTCTGTCCTTCACCCCTCACTTGTCCCTCACCTCTCCCTTGTTCTGTCTCCACAATAGAGCTCACAGACAGATACCGGGGTTGAGAGTAACCCAAGCCAAGCCTTATGCTTTAGTAATAGTGATAGAATAAAACAATCATTTTCAAGACCCAACACCACTGACCAGCCATCCAGAGAGAACAACAACAGACTTTAGTGTATGTAAGCTACACTGTATATACCAAAGTATGTGGACACCTCTTCAAATTAGTGGATTCGGGCTATTTCAGCTGACAGGTGTATAAAATTGAGCACACAACCATGCAACCTGACAGAGCTTGAGAGGATCTGCAGAGAAGAACAGGAGGAACTCCCCAAATACAGGTGTGCCAAGCTTGTAGCGTCATACCCAAGAAGACTCGGGGCTGTAATGGCTGCCAAAGGTGCTTCAACAAAGTACTGAGTAAAGGGTCTGCACACTTATGTAAAAGTGATATTTCCATTAAAAAATTCAAAAAATCTGTTTTTGCTTTGTCATTATGGGGTTTTGTGTGTAGATTGATGAGGGAAAAAAACAATTTAAGCTATTTTAGAATAAGGCTGTAACGTAACAAAATGTGGAAAAGGTGTGAATACTTTCCGAATGCACTGTATATATCAAAGTATGTGGACACCCCTTCAAATTAGTGGATTTGGCTATTTCAGCCACACCCGTTGCTGACAGGTATATAGAAATGAGCACACCGCCATGCAATCTCCATAAACAAACATTGGCAGTAGAACGGCCTTACTGAAGAGCTCAGTGACTTTCCAACAAGTCAGTTCATCAAATGTCTGCCCTGCTAGAGCTGCCCCGGTCAACTGTAAGTGCTGTTATTGTGAAGCGGAAACGTCCAGGAGCAACAACAACTCTGCCGCGAAGGGGTAGGCCACACAAGCTCACAGAACAGGACAACCGAGTGCTGAAGTGCGTAGCGTGTAAAAATCGTCTGTCCTCAGTTGCAACACTCACCAAACTGCCTTTGGAAGCAACGTCAGCACAATAACTGTTTGTCGGGAGCTTCATGAAATGGATTTCCATGGCCGACCAACCACACACAAGCCTAAGATCACCATGCGCAATGCAAAGCGTTGGCTGGAGTGGTGTAAAGCTCGCTGCCATTGGACTCTGGAGCCGTGGAAACGTGTTCTCTGGAGTGATGAATCACGCTTCACCATCTGGAAGTCTGACGGACGAATCTGAGTTTGGCGGATGCCTGGAGAAGACTACCTGCCCCAGTGCATAGTGCCAACTGTAAAGTTTGGTGGAGGAGGAATAAAGGTCTGGGGCTGTTTTTCGTGGCTCAGGCTCCTTAGTTACAGTGAAGGGAAATCTTAACGCTACAGCATACAATGACATTCTAGACAATTCTGTGCTTCCAACTTTGTGGCAACAGTTTGGGGAAGGCCCTTTCCTGGTTCAGCATGACAATGCCTGTCCACATACTTATGGTAATGTAGTGTATGAACCATCAACGCTATTTGGTGATAATGCCACCTCATCAAACAGCTATATTCTAGTAATGAAGGAAACATAGATAAAATTGCTCTTACTGTACATCATGTCTGAAACAGGAAATGAACACATTTACCCATGAGTTGAATAACTTTCATTGTAGAACTCAGGAGTGAATACTGTGAGAGAACAAACAAATCATTCATCTGTCAGATTCCAGCATTCTCCTGCCTCCTACACTCCATCCACTAATTCCACTCCTCCATCTAACTGACTCTCTGATAATCTCCAACATAAAACATGTTCCCTCACAGACATTACTCACATACTGATATTGTACATACAGTTGAAGTCAGAAGTTTACATACACTTAGGTTGGAGTCATTAAAACTTGTTATTCAACCACTCCACAAATTTCTTGTTTAGAAAATATAGTTTTGGCAAGTCGGTTAGGACATCTACTTTGTGCGTGACACAAGTAATTATTCCAAGAATTGTTTACAGACAGATTATTTCACTTATAATTCACTGTATCACAATTCCAGTGGGTCAGAAGTTTACATACACTAAGTTGACTATGCCTTTAAACAGCTTGGAAAAGTCCAGAAAATGATGTCATGGAAGCTTCTGATAGGCTTATTGACATCATTTGAGTCAATTGGAGGTGTACATGTGGATGTATTTCAAGGCCAACCTTCAAACTCAGTGCCTCTTTGCTTGACATCATGGGAAAATCAAAAGAAATCAGCCAATACCTCAGAAAAAAAAATTGTAGACCTCCACAAGTCTGGTTCATGCTTGGGAGCAATTTCCAAACACCTGAAGGTACCACGTTCATCTGTACAAACAATAGTACGCAAGTATAAACACCATGGGACCACGCAGCCGTCATACCGCTCAGGAAGGAGACGCGTTCTCTCTCCTAGAGATGAACGTACTTTGGTGCAAAAAGTGCAAATCAATCCCAGAACAACAGCAAAGGACCTTACTGCATTTCGCTACACTCACATTAACATCTGCTAACCATGTGTATGTGACAAATAAAATTTGATTTGATTTGATTTTGACCTTGTGAAGATGCTGGAGGAAACATGTACAAAAGTATCTATATCCACAGTAAAACAAGTCCTATATCGACATAACCTGAAAGGACACTCAGCAAGGAAGAAGCCACTGCTCCAAAACTGCCAATAAAAAGCCAGACTACGGTTTGCAACAGCACATGGGGACAAAGATCGTACTTTCTGGAGAAATGTCCTCTGGACTGATGAAACAAAAATAGAACTGTTTGGCCATAATGACCATCGTTATGTTTGGAGGAAAAAGGGGGAGGCTTGCAAGCCAAAGGACACCATCCCAACCGTGAAGCATGGGGGTGGCAGCATCATGTTGTGGGGGTGCATTGCTGCAGGAGGGACTGGTGCACTTCACAAAATAGATGGCATCATGAGGTATGAAAATTATGTGGATATATTGAAGCAACATCTCAAGACATCAGTCAGGAAGTTAAAGCTTGGTTGCAAATGGGTCTTCCAAATGGACAATGACCCCAAGCATACTTCCAAAGTTGTGGCAAAATGGCTTAAGGACAACAAAGTCAAGGTATTGGAGTGGCCATCACAAAGCCCTGACCTCAATCTAATAGAACAATTTTGGACAGAACTGAAAAAGCCTGTGCGAGCAAGGAGGCCTACAAACCTGATTCAGTTACACAAGGTCTGTCAGGAGGAATGGGCCAAAATTCACCCAACTTATTGTGGGAAGCTTGTGAAAGACTTCCCGAAACGTTTGACTCAAGTTAAACAATTTAAAGGCAATGCTACCAAATACTAATTGAGTGTATGTAAACTTTTGAACCACTGGGAATGTGATGAATGAAATAAAAGCTGAAATAAATAATTCTCTCTTCTATTATTCTGACATTTCACATTCTTAAAATAAAGTGGTGATCCTAACTGACCTAAGACGGAATTTTTACTAGGATTAAATGTCAGAAGTTTAAATGCATTTGGCTAAGGTGTATGTAAACTTCCGACTTCAACTGTATTGTCAACACTTGTCACGTTCCTGACCTGTTTTATGTTATTTTTGTATGTGTTTAGTTGGTCAGGGCGTGAGTTGGGGTGGGCATTCTATGTTTTGTGTTTCTATGTTTAGGTCACTTGTAATTAGCCTTATATGGTTCTCAATCAGGGACAGGTGTTTGACGTTTTCCTCTGATTGAGAACCATATATAGGTTGGCTGTTCACACTGTTTGTTGGTGGGTGATTTTCTTCCGTGTCTGTGTAGGTTGCACCACACGGGACTGTTTCGGTTTGTTCGTTCGTTAGTTGTAGTCTGTACCTGTTTGTGCATTCTTCATGTTATATGTAAGTTCTCATGTTTTAGGTCAGTCTACGTCGTTTTGTTGTTTTGTAATTCTCCAAGTGTTTTTCGTGTTCGTCTTTGTCTTTCAATAAATTCATTCCAGTTTCATCTCTGAAACTGGAAACACCTATCTCCCTCACTAGCTTTAAGCACCAGCTGTCAGAGCAGCTCATAGATTACTGCACCTGTACATAACCCATCTACAATTTAGCCCAAACAACTACCTCTTTACCTACTGTATTTATTTATTAATTTATTTTGCTCCTTTGCACCCCATTATTTCTGTCTCTACTTTGCACTTTCTTCCAATGCAAACCAACCATTCCAGTGTTTTTTAGTTTTTATTTTACTTGCTGTGTTGTACTCACTTCGCCTCCATGGCCTTTTTATATTTTATTTATTTATACATATATCTGTTTGCCTTCACCTCCCTTATCTCACCTCACTTGCTCACATTGTATATAGACTTATTTTTTTTCACTGTATTATTGACTATATGTTTGTTTTTACTCCATGTGTAACTATGTGTTGTTGTATGTGTCGAACTGCTTTGCTTTATCTTGGCCAGGTCGCAATTGTAAATGAGAACGTGTTCTCAATTTGCCTACCTGGTTAAATAAAGGTTAAATAATTTTTTTTTTTTTTAATTAATTATGTATTCACAACCCGCTGCATTTTGGTCCTCCGATCCTTCTCTCCTCTCCTCGTCCGAGGAGGAGGAAGAACTAGACACCCGTTACAACACTTTGGGTAACTGGTGAAAGGAGTCAGGCGCAGGAGAGCTGAGATGCGTGGACAAGGTATTTAATACAAGATAACACCAGTATAAACACAATACTATGGTGCTGGAAAAATACCGGAACCACGAAATAAACGGGTGTGATAACCAAACCCGGTAACAAATAACCAGCTGTCAGTAACAGCCTGAACAAAGAACAGTCACGCACAAAAACATGGGGGAAACAGAGGGTTAAATACATGAACAAGTAATTGGGGAATGAAAACCAGGTGTGTAGAAAACAAAGACAAAACCAATTGGAAAATGAAAGGTGGATCAGCGATGGCTAGAAGACCGGTGACGTCGACCGCCGAACTCCGCCCGAACAAGGAGAGGGACCGGCTTCGGCGGAAGTTGTGACTTGTACACTGACATGTCTTTACTGAAGACTCATCTCTTCAGTAGGTCATATGATTGAGTGTAGTCTGGCCCAGGAGTGTGAAGGTGAACGGAAAGGCTCTGGAGTAACGAACCGCCCTTGCTGTCTCTGCCTGGCCGGTTCCACTCTCTCCACTGGAATTCTCTGCCTCTAACCCTATTACAGGGGCTGAGTCACTGGCTTACTGGTGCTCTTCCATGCCGTCCCTAGGAGGGGTGCGTCACTTGAGTGGCTTGAGTCACTGATGTGATCTTCCTGTCTGGGTTGGCGCCCCCCCTTGGGTTGTGCCGTGGTGGAGATCTTTGTGGGCTATACTCGGCCTTGTCTCAGGATGGTAAGTTGGTGGTTGAAGATATCCCTCTAGTGGTGTGTGGGCTGTGCTTTGGCAAAGTGGGTGGGGTTATATCCTGCCTGTTTGGCCCTGTCCGGGAGGGGTATCATCAGATGGGGCCACAGTGTCTCCTGACCCCTCCTGTCTCAGCCCCCAGTATTTATGCTGTGGGGGGCTAGGGTCAGTCTGTTATACCTGGAGTACTTCTCCTGTCTTATCCGGTGTCCTGTGTGAATTTAAGTATGCTCTCTCTAATTCTCTCTTTCTCTCTTTCTTTCTCTTTCTCGGAGGACCTGAGCCCTAGGACCATGCCTCAGGACTACCTGGCATGATGACTCCTTGCTGTCCCCAGTCCACCTGGCCGTGCTGCTGCTCCAGTTTCAACTGTTCTGCCTGCGGCTATGGAACCCTGACCTGTTCACCGGACGTGCTACCTGTCCCAGACCTGCTGTTTTCAACTCTCTAGAGACAGCAGGAGCGGTAGAGATACTCTCAATGATCGGCTGACATTTACTCCTGAGGTGCTGACATGTTGCACCCTCGACAACTACTGTGATTATTATTATTTGACCATGCTGTTGTGTGTGTGTGTGTGTGTGTGTGTGTGTGTGTGTGTGTGTGTGTGTGTGTGTGTGTGTGTGTGTGTGTGTGTGTGTGTGTGTGGTGTGTGTGTGTGTTTGCGATGGTCTCACCAAGTGCTCTCTTTCATTTTAACGACATACACTACGTCACAGGTAACGGCTATTCATTATCACACTCCTGCATTTCACTTAATCTACTTCCACCCTCGGCTCTATCTATAGACAGTGAACACGACAGGTCTGCTTTCATCACTACTGAATGTAACCTCTCACTGTCGCAAACATGAACTTACTGTCATGAACACTACCAAGAACCCTGATGTATCCTCACATCGCTACATATTTGTCGCCAAACCCACTGGCTCCAGGTCATCTATAAGTCTTTGCTAGGTAAAGATCCGCCTTATCTTATCTCAAAGACAACATCTCATTTGGCTGCCTTTCCTTCCAGTTCTCTGCTGCCAATGACTGGAACGAATTGCAAAAATCACTGAAGTTGGAGACTTATATCTCCCTCACTAATTCCAATCATCGGCTGTCAGAGTATCTTACCGATCGCTGCAGCTGTACACAGCCCATCTGTAAATAGCTCATCCAACCAACTACCTACCTCATCCCCATATTTGTTTTTTTTTCTTTTTTTCTGCTCTTTTGCACACCAGTATTTCTACTTGCACATCCTCAGCTGCACATCTATCACTCCAGTGTTAATTGCTAAATTGTAATTACTTCGCCACTATGGCCTATTTATTGCCTTACCTCTTTACTTCATTTGCAGACACTGTATACAGATTTTCTATTTTGTTATTGACTGTACGTTTGTTTATCCCATGTGTAACTCTGTGTTGTTGTTTTTTGTTGCAATGCATTGCTTTATCTTGGCAGGTCGCAGTTGTAAATAAGAACTTGTTCTCAACTGGCCTACCTGGTTAAATAAAGGTTAAATTAAAAATTAAAAAATATATTTAAAAAATAGACACCATTGTGTACAGTTAATTGTTCATACACAGTCATATTATCTATAGAAGCTGTTCAAATAGAAAGAAATACATCAAGAACATAGACTGGAGCTGAGTTAAACAGCCTTCGTAACACAGTAGGTCCAGCATAGTGACTCAGTCATACTGACTCAGTGAGCTCTTTAATAAACACATACAGTGCATACACACACATTTTACATACAATCCAACTGACAATCACACAAAACCTAGTTACAGCATGTCATCTCTGTTGCGCTGTACAGAAAGTTTGGGAGTGAAATCAAGAGTCCTTACCGTGCTGCTGCTGCAGTTAAAGAGAGGTCCCACACAGACTGGTGAAGCGCGATAACAAACACACACACACACACACACTTCACAAACACACACTCAGGTTCTCTCACTCGCCCTTCAGAGCAGCAAGGATATATTCTTTACAGTCTTTTGACAGCTCTGAACTTACTCACCCCGCCCAAACTCTCTCACACTCCCTCCCCGTTTCTTTCCTTCTCGCATTACCCAGCTGACCGACAGGCAGGCACACACACTATTACACAGTGACAAATAGTACAAACACACACACACTATTACACAGTGACAAATAGTACAAACACACACACACTATTACACAGTGACAAATAGTACAAACACACACACACTATTACACAGTGACAAATAGTACAAACACACACACACTATTACACAGTGACAAATAGTACAAACACACACACACTATTACACAGTGACAAATAGTACAAACACACACACACTATTACACAGTGACAAATAGTACAAACACACACACTATTACACAGTGACAAATAGTACAAACACACACACACTATTACACAGTGACAAATAGTACAAACACACACACACTATTACACAGTGACAAATAGTACAAACACACACACTATTACACAGTGACAAATAGTACAAACACACACACTATTGCACAGTGACAAATAGTACAAACACACACACTATTACACAGTGACAAATAGTACAAACACACACACTATTACACAGTGACAAATACTACAAACACACACACTATTACACAGTGACAAATAGTACAAACACACCAGTCACAACAGAACAGCTAGGAGAGAAAGGGTCAGAGGGGGGATACTTTACTTCTCATTCAAATGGCACCAATGAAGGGATGGAGTCAGGTCTATATAGCTTGATACCTGGTGTATTATGTCACGTCACACTCCATTTCTGATATACTGTACACTACTATACCTTCATGAGTGTGTGGGTGTGTTCATGTGTAGGTCTAATGTGTGATTCAAGTAAAGAAAACACGCATACATCATAAATACACACAGATATCATTTTCTATTGGTCACCAACATTTTATTGAAGATGCCCGTGCCCACAGTTACCGGTCGATTACTGTATGTGTCTCAGAGACACAGTTGAGAAGTACAGTAGGACTACTCTACCATTGAGATTATAATCACTGCCCTCTGCTGTCCCGAGGTCTACACTACAACTACATTTACAGTGGGAAATTATGATGGGTGTACATCAGGACCATTTTTTAAATTCTTCTCTGCACCAATTATGATGTGTTTATTTTAGATACGGATCAATGTCCTCTAACATTTCTAAACAAACACAAACAAATACCAGGACATTCAATCCGTTGAAATAGCTTTTTTTTTGTTCAATCTCATTGTGTGATGATAAGAACTAGCTTCTCACAGACTTGGGTGGCAGTGTAGTAGCTGCTGAACACAAATAATGACTAGGCTACTTTAAAACTGAGGAGACAGGTGTGAGATGAGCAGAGAAAAGCTAATGATCTCAGACAGTGAGCAAATAAGAGACAGAGATATACAGTATGCGAGGAAAACATCACAGTTCGTGAACCTAACTACCACTGAGTCATACTTTCTGGTAAATCACTATCACAACAACTATCCGAATGAGACTAAAATTTGCATGCAACTAAAGAAGGATCATTCCATTTAAATCCATCCAGACTGGGGTTCTGTCCAGTGTCATTCAACTGGAGTCCCTCATAGAGACTGAGAGTCCGACTCAGGTGATTGGTTGCTGTCCAGCTTGACTCCATGAGGACCAATCAGCTGTCCAGTTTGATGCCAAGAGACCAATCAAAGTGCAGGGTTATCGAGAGGAGGGGCTACTGCACCCTGAGGAGGGACAACAGAACTGATGGGATGCATCATCCTCACACTTTTCACTGAGGAACCAACGGGAATGGGTAAAGCGAGAGACAGACAGAGAGAGAGAGGGATGGAGACAGGGTGATAGACAGACGGAAAGGGAGGTAGGAAAGGAGATAGAGTGAGGGAAAGAGACATGGAAGTAGGGAGGGAGAGGAAGGAAAAAGACAAAAGATACACAGAGAAAACAGATAGCAAGAAAAAGAGAAAAAGCATGAGATAGAAATACATGACAAAAAGTTGATCAAAGCATACATTGGTGGAAATGATCCTGAGAGAAGAGAGGAGCAGGAGGCTGTCGAAAGGTTCCTGTCATATCCTAAATGTGTAAAAAGGAAACAATTTGAAGTAAAGTTTCTGTGTCTATGTGTCAGCTGAAGCCAGAGGTCAGGATCATCATAGTAAAGCTAAGGGAGTGAACGTTATTTATAATAATGGTTACATGGAGAAAATCGGACCTCTCTGAAATGAAAATGGATGGCACTCCCTTCAGCAAAATATCTTTGACCTAAACCCTCCCTAAATGCTTGAAAAATAAACAAGTGACCCACCCTATACCCAAAATAATAATAAAAATAAAGTGGATAGCAGAGAACATGTCTACCATTTACCCTCAAATCTTGGACAGACCAGAGCCTTAGATTTAGACACTGTTTTTGTCCTGTAAGCATTACATGGCAATGCAGGAATTTTGATAGTGCACAGGTGTCACGTTCCTGACCTGTTTTCCTTGTTTTTGTATGTGTTTAGTTGGTCAGGGCGTGAGTTGGGGTGGGCATTCTATGTTATGTGTTTCTATGTTGGGTTAAACGTGTTGCCTGATATGGTTCTCAATTAGAGGCAGGTGTTTGACGTTTCCTCTGATTGAGAACCATATTAAGGTAGGCTGTTCTCACTGTTTGTTTGTGGGTGATTGTTCCTGTGTCTGTGTCTGTTTGCACCACACGGGACTGTTTCGTTCGTTCGTTCGTTCGTTTAGGTAGTCTGTTCCTGTTTCATGCGTTCTTCGTGTTTATGTAAGTTCTTGTTCAGGTCAGTCTACGTCGTTTGTTATTTTGTAATCAATTCAAGTGTTCTTCGTGTTTCATTTATTAAATTCATTATGTCTACATACAACGCTGCATTTTGGTCCGACCCTTACTCCTCCTCCTCATCCGAGGAGGAGGCATTAGACAGCCGTTACAACAGGGCTGCGGGTCAGAAGGTTGTGGGTTCGCAGACCACCATAGACAAGAGTAGAAGTGGAAAGATTGCATGAGTCGATCATCATATTTGCAGGTCGGAGAAAAATAGCCTTTAATAAAAAATCTCCTGCAATTCTGTCATTTTACATATTAGCAAAATATCTTTGAATACCACACATATTACCGAAATTACAGCCTACTCATTCAAGGGTTTTTCTTTATTTTTACTTTTTTTCTACATTGTAGAATAATAGTGAAGACATCAAAACTATGCATACCACCCTGCATACCACTGCTGGCTTGCTTCTGAAGCTAAGCAGGGTTGGTCCTGGTCAGTCCCTGGATGGGAGACCAGATGCTGCTGGAAGTGGTGTTGGAGGGCCAGTAGGAGGCACTCTTTCCTCTGGTCTAAACAAAGATCCCAATGCCCCAGGGCAGTGATTGGGGACACTGTTCTGTGTAGGGTGCCGTCTTTCGGATGGGACGTTAAACGGGTGTCCTGACTCTCTGAGGTCATTAAAGATCCCATGGCACTTATCGTAAGAGTAGGGGTGTTAACCCCGGTGTCCTGGCTAAATTCCCAATCTGGCCCTCAACCATCACGGTCACCTAATAATCCCCAGTTTACAATTGGCTCATTCATCCCCCTCCTCTCCCCTGTAACTATTCCCCAGGTCGTTGCTGCAAATGAGAACGTGTTCTCAGTCAACTTACCTGGTAAAATAACGGATAAATGAATAAATAAATAAATAAAAAATGTAGTAACCAAAAAAGTGTTAAAAAAATCTAAATATATTTTATATTTTAGATTCTTCAAAGTATCCACCCTTTGCCTACAGCTTTGCACACTCTTGGCATTCTCTCAACCAGCTTCACCTGGAATGTTTTTCCAACAGTCTTGAAGGAGTTCCCACATATGCGGAGCACTTGTTGGCTGCTTTTCCTTCACCCTGCGGTCCAACTTATCCCAAAACATCTCAATTGGGTTGAGGTCGGGTGATTGTGGAGGCCAGGTCATCTGATGCAGCATGCCATCACTCTCCTTCTTGGTTAAATAGCCCTTACACAGCCTGGAGGTGTGTTGGGTCATTGTCCTGTTGAAAAACAAATGATAGTCCCACTAAGTGCAGACCAGATGGGATGACGTATCACTGCAGAATGCTGTGGTAGCCATACTGGTTAAGTGTGTCTTGAACTCTAAGTAAATCACATACAATATCACCAGCAAAGCACCCCCACACCATCACACCTCCTCCTCCAAGCTTCAAGGTGGGAACCACGTATGCGGAGATCATCCGTTCACCTACTCTTCGTCTCACAAATTTGGACTCATCAGACAAAAGGACATATTTCCACCAGTCTAATGTCCATTGCTTGTGTTTCTTGGCCCAAGCAAGTCTCTTCTTATTATTGGTGTCCTTTAGTAGTGATTTCAATTCGACCATGAATCCCTTATTCACGCAGTCTCCTCTGAACAGTTGATGTTGAGATGTGTCTGTTACTTAAATTTCTGAGGCTGGTAACTCTAATGAACTTATCCTCTACAGCAGAGGTAACTCTAAGTCTTCCTTTCCTGTGGCAGTCCTCGTGAGTGCCAGTTTCATCATAGCACTTGATGGTTTTTGTGACTGCACTTGAAGAAACTTTCAAAGTTTTTGAAATGTTCTGCATTGACTGACCTTCATGTCTTAAAGTAATGATGGACTGTTGTTTCTCATTGCTTATTTGAGCTGTTCTTTCCATAATATGGACTTAGTCCTATTTGGTAAAAGACTATCTCCTATATATACCCCCTTGTCACAACACAACTGATTTGCTCAAACGCATTAAGAAGGAAAGAAATTCCACAAATTAACTTTTAACAAGGCACACCTGTTAATTGAAATGCATCCCAGGTGACTACCTCGTGAAGCTGGTTGAGAGAATGTGTGCAAAGTTGTCATCTAGGCAAAGGGTGGCTACTTTGAAGAATCTTAAAATGTACAATATATTTTGATTTGAACACTTTTTTGCTTACTACATGATTCCATATGTGTTATTTCATAGTATTGATGTCTTCACTATTATTCTACAATGTAGAAAATAGTAAAAAATTAAGAAAAAACCTGGAATGAGTTGGTGTGTCCAAATTTTTGACTGGTACTGTATGTGTTCATCTTATCATATTTATCCAATGCAAAATCAGTGTGTCTTGTTTACAACGAAACTGTTCCTGTTTGCAAATAATGAAATATAAGACGTCATTAAGAATCTGAGCATGTGCTTTCAAAAGTTAGACCTACCTATCCACCCCAAACAGAGTAGCCCTACCGATGCAGAAAACTATATGCTTTAACTGCTTGCTACTCTTCCGTGGCTTAACCCAATGAGCTTTCCCTAAAAGCTGTCTGGGTTTAAACATCTTCTATTGTACAGAAAGTGAATAGCTAAATCAGTTGATAGTGACAGAATAAGATTACTTTCCAAGCAAAGTCAATTGTTTGTCTTCTCGGCTATAGAGGGTTGTAGCTCAGCCTCTGAATGTCAAAGAAACTAAACAATGATATTCCCATATGAATCCGGGTATTTTACAGCTTGTTACTAGCATAAAGCATCGAGGAAAAAAGTACTGTTATATATCATTAATATATCCATTTTATTTTCTTCAAAATCGTAAGCTAACAAGGGTTTAGGCCTGTGCTTTTTGCCATTTTCTTTAATAAAATGTAGGCCTATGGCATACCCTCTCATACCCCTCAATTCAAGTCTAGGGTTTAACTTAACAGCCCTTCACTGACATGGAGGTAGGCTATTTAAAGAGTGCATGGTGGGTTGAGGAATTGATTATGCCTACTTACGGCACCTGCAGCTGCTGCTTCAAGTTTCAGCACCACAATGTAAATTACTCGAATCTGACTTATTGTGAGGTCAATAACTCTGTTAAATAGATCATGGGCAAGAAACATTGTTTTTCTTAAAATCAATTATAGTAGTAGCAAGCTATGAAAGTTGACCTCCGGTCCTCCTTCTCATCTTTGTGCTCTCCTTCTCAAACTGTTCAGAACATTGGCACTGTACAGGCTAGTCTCCGCGCAAGATTTTCTGGACTAGGCCTAATCCCAAAAATATTTTCGGAAGAAGCCTCTATCCTGAAATGCCAAAGTAGTCCTACACAGCATAACCATTGGTTAGGCACCACACAAAAAAGTTTTTGATCAGAAAGAGCAGAGCAGGCTGGGACTCAGGTTTCGTATATCCATTGCAGTGTGTAATGCAGCCCAGTTGTATTCCAACCATCCCAGCAGCTATCTTAGAAATATAAATTTGCTCTGTGCTTCTCCGAGCATGCACTTCGTAGCCTATAGCCTATAGGCTATGTATAATTTGATTAAGACCACACTACATAGCCTATAGACGCACTTAATATTGCGCGCCCAGCCGAGAATCAGAGATAAGGTGCAGTATCGGGCACACATTGATATATAGCTTAATAAGCAACGAATTCTAAAACACTGAGAAATGTTTAAATGTCATCAATTACAGACTACATGACCCTCTCCTGGACTAGATTTAAAAAATACTAAACCCTCCCCTTGACTGAAATGTAAAAAGCATGACCCTCCACCATTTTCCTCCAGGTAACCATTCTGTACATTTTGATCCATCCCTAAGGATTGTTGGATAACATTTTAAATATTTAACACGAGGCAACTCTACATGCAAGTGAGCCACCCTAATGTGTTACCATGGCTACATTATAATTTGTGTTGCTTAGCCATCAACTGCTGTATTCTATGTCATATTTCCATAATACCCTGTCCAGGCAAACATGCTAACTAGCGCCCACTGACTGCACACTAGGCCTTTATATCCTCTCCCAATAGATGGCAGTCCTGGAGCATGATGCACTGAAGCTGGTGTCTGTTCAAGTTCAGGCAGAGAGTTAGAGAGTTAGGGAGTTAGAGAGTTAGAGAGTTAGAGAGTTAGAGAGTTAGAGAGTTAGAGAGAGAGAGAGAGAGAGAGAGAGAGAGAGAGAGAGAGAGAGAGAGAGAGAGAGAGAGAGAGAGAGAGAGAGAGTAAGCTACTACAATCTACATGAAATAATGAACATTTGTCAATATTCATATATAATGTGACATACTGTGAGAGATTCAGTGGGTTTAGTGGTGACTCAAACCACCTTCAGACCCTCCACTCATTAAAGATGATTGTTCTTTCTCTTCTCTAAGTGAGGACATCTCTCCATTTCTATAAAGGCCCTTTTTAAGTGAGCTCTCTGGCTCTCTGGTAAGCTGTTTAAGAGATAGCCCTCTCTCTTCCCCTCTCAGACACAGCAGTTAAGATGGAGACAACAGCAGTGAGGACTCCTGATAGAAAGAAAGATGAGGAGGCAGTATGGCACAGGCTAGGATCAGGGGTGAACTGGTGACACATTACCACAGGTGTATGGGAGGCAAGGTGATGAAAGGCAAAGCAGGTAGTGAAAAATGGGGAGAGGATCAGGTGACATAGCAATGGAGGGTTCTTACACCCAGTCAGGGGCTGGGTATGAGGTAAGGGTGTTAGGGTTAACCAGTGGGTTAGAACCAGTGGATTGAAGTAAATTTGTAGGAAGGAGTAAGGGAGGGCAAGCTTTGAAGGTAGGGTTGGTGACCAGGGCAGGGGAGTGGTGGACTGGGAATCTTTTTAGGGTTCTAAGGGTCTTGCAGGAGGTAAGGATTGTTGTGAGGTATTCACAGGTTCTTGGGGATCTTTTGAAGGCCTTTAGGTGGCCCTTACCTTGCCTGCTGCGAGTGTTTGGCAGACGAGGGGCAGCAGTACTGATGGAGGCTGAAGAAGCTGTTAACAGTCAGACTGGTGGGGAGGAGGGTGGCATAGGGGCTGGCTGCAGTGGGGGTTGTGGGAGCAGAGATTGGATAGCTTGAGTAAGATGGTGACTGCCTGACACTTAAGAAAGACCAAAAAAGAGACAGAGACACACAGAGAGAGAGGAAAAGAGACAGAGAGATGAAGCAAAAATGAAGACAGAAAGAGAACATTGAATTGAAGCAAGAAACAAGAAACCACATTGACATTGAGTGAAGCAGCAATGGTAGTAAACATGAGATATATATCCTGTAGACAGAGCGAGATTAACATGACCACCATACTGAAGTTACTAACAACCTCAGGGAGTGAAGGATAACAAAGGTACAGAGCTGCTGCAAACAATGCCTCAGAGGCAGTGAGGCGGCCAACCGCCCTGACCTATCAACATCATCTTCGATTCTATTGACTGTCTGAGCGAAAGTGCAGGGGTGGAATCCAACTTCACAAGCTTTTGGTTTTATTAATTTATTGCCTCCGGGGCCCGCTGGTGTAACTGCTAAACTGATTGCTGCTGACTACACTGTACTGCATGATTGTAGTGGGTTTACTAACGCGTAAGTTCTAGTAACTATGTTGACTTTGACGTGACAACGAAGTAGGCTGTGTGTAGCGGTTAGCGGTCATGATATGAAGGTTTGGCTTTTTTTTCTCGCCTTGTCACAGACATCTGATGTGTTGTGCCCTGAAGTCCACACGTGAAGGGAAAAGGTGAGAGGAGGAGAAAGCGTAGATAGAAGCAAACGGAACAAACAGGGATAAACAAATTCTCGTTTGCAACTGTTGGACTAATGATTACACCCTAGATCAGCTAGATGCAGGCAAGAGTGTGCAGGGCTGTATTGAATGTGTAAACGTCTGTCACCTTGATTACTCAACATTCTCTCGACCGATGCAATTATGTTATAAACTATCATACATAGGCAGTAGCAACTTCATGATGGGTACAGGGAAAATTTGAGTATCATGTAGTAGCCTAAACCTATCGATGTTGCATTGAGCTGGGTGAATGGAATATGAATGACAGTCATCCAATATGCTGTAAAAAAAAGAAGGCCATGTTCATTAAAACATATCATCCTCCCTCATATATGGCTCTGACCGTCACTGATATATATATATATATATATACAGTACCGGTCAAAAATGTGGACACACCTATTCATTCATGGGTTTTTCTTTATTTTTACTATTTTCTACATTGTAAAATAATAATGAAGACATCAAAACGATGAAATAACACAGAGCGAGAAAGAAGAAGAAGAGAGAGAAAGAGAGAGGGGGGATTATATCTGAAAACTCAGACCACTCTTAAAGGATTATATAACACAACACTGCAATGTACCACACCACTCTTCTGGATTATTCTATAACAAAGTCAAACCACTCCCTGCAATACAGTAAAAGTGCACAAAAAATCCATACGCTTTTTGAAGTCACTCAAAAATCTAAATTATCCTTTTCCAAAAAATCAGGAGTAATTCCATCTGCAGCATCTAAGCATGTCTGGATGGAAAGGAGAGAGAGGAGAAAGTGGAGAGCTCTTGGTTGAGTTGGATTAGCATGTAATTAGCAGCCCTCTCACTGAGGCGAGCAGCTGCGGTTAGACAAGGACACACAGTCCCGGTCATTTAGCATGGGGGCCTGCTGCGTGTGGTGCGGAGGCCAGGGAGAGAGACCTCACTCACTTTCGCTGCTCACACACTTCAGCAGGTCACCTGGAGTACACCTGACCAAGAAAGGAGTTTTAAAGTGGTCCCTCATACCCTCATACATGTAGCTAAATGGGTAAGAGGGAGTAAGTGGAGTTAAAAATATCTTAGGGAAAGAAGTTGCGGATAACTATGAGATATTAATGGAAGAGAGTTAGCCAAGAGATGAGAGATACTGCAGATCTGAGAGAGTGCAGGGTGAGTGACAAGAACGTTTGGCTCTATTTGAACTATGTCATGCATACTCAATATTGATACATTTCCTTATTTTTTTTACCCTTTTTCTCCCCAATTTCATGATATCCAATTGGTGGTTACAGTCTTGTCCCATCACTGCAACTCCCGTACGGACTCTGTAGAGGCGAAGGTCGAGAGCCGTGCGTCCTCCAAAACATGACCCCGCCAAGCCGCACTGCTTCTAAACACACTGCTTGCTTAACCCGAAAGCCAGCAGCACCAATATGTCGGAGGAAACACCGTACACCATGTAAGCATGCATTGTGCACGGCCTGCCACAGGAGTCGCTAGAGTGCGATGGGACAATGACAACCTGGCCGGCCAAACCCTCCCCTAACCTGGACGGCGCTGGGCCAATTGTGCTGCACCTCAAGGGTCTCCCGGTCGCAGCCGGCTGCGACACGGCCTGGGATCTAACCAGGATCTGTAGCGACAGAGCTAGCACTGTGATGCAGTGCCTTAGTCCCCTGTGCCACTCGGGAGGCGATACATTTTTTTTTCTAAAATTGGATTTCAATTCAGCTGACTTGAACTGGAATTGAACATAACTTTGCGTGTGACATTCTAACAGTATTTCCGATTGTCTTCTCAACTCACGATCACATACTTTTAATGTGAGGCTATGACAGTCAATTGCAAATTTGTCTGACATAATGTATCTAATGTCGCGTTCAAAACAACTGGGAACTCTGAAATATCCAACTTCCAACTTCAGTGCATTCAAGACAACTGGTAACTTGAAAAACAATGTGCTCAGACTGGGAAAAAAATCAGTTTGAACGGTCATCCACTGCTAGCCAACTAGCTAACATTAGGCTATAACTAGCAATACAAATGGATTTCTGAGATACAAATAATATTACTACACAGATCATACACGTAACGTTAGCTAGCGAGCCATCAAGCTAACATTAGCCAGTTAGCTAGCAGTACACTTTAACTTGCAATGAAAACGACTTTCAGACAAAATTAGAAATGTATAATATCTGAAAATGTAGCTAGACTCTTACTCGTATACATGGATGAACGCTTCTCCCTCTCTGTCATGGATGCCATGGTTATCCTTAGTTTGAAGATGTAAACCCGGAGACAGGTGTTCTCTTTTCGATTCTCCACATTTGGCAATCATCTCTCTGCTTCCACTGGGCATTCCACTGATTTCAAAACTCGGTCAACATCTTCCATGACAACAACCCTGTTGATCGCCGTTTCTTCCACATCACTGTCATCGGAAGATTATACAATGTCTGGTACAAATAAAAATGTTATACCTAAATCAGGGATTTCCTCATCGTCTGATCCATCTTCAGAGTCATAGAGAGTGCGCATGGCACAATCGTCCTCCAGAAAGTAGTCCATCACAACTTCTTCCCAATGATCTTTGTCGCTAGCGCCTGTGTTCTCTTTTCGACTCTCTCCACATTCGGCAATCATCTCTGCTTCCACTGGGCATTTCACTGATTTCAAAACTCAGTCAACTTCTTCCATAACAACAACACTGTTGATTGCCGTTTCTTCCCCGTCACGGTCATCAGAAGATTATACAATATCTGGTTAAATAAAAGTGTTTTTACCTAAATCTGGGATTTCCTCATCATCTGATTCATTTTCAGAGTCAGAGAGAGTCAGCATGGCATGATTGTCCTCCAGAAAGTAGTCCATCACAACGTTTTCCCACTGATCTTTGTCAATAGCGCCTGTAAACTATCTACACATACTGAGCAGCTCATGTTATCGACAGAAGCATGCTACATGGCAGACCAATCTGAACTCATCTCTCGGCATGTCCAGCCCATGATTTATCTCTGCCAATCATGGCTAGCGGGAAGGTTCCTGTATTTTTCCGTGGCTAAACCAACTAGGCTTATGATGTAACAATTTCATTCGTATTTACAGATGGCATACACATTTGTTATAAAGGAACATGAAAGTTCACATATTCCAGAAGGCATTTCTGGCAAAAAACGTATTTTGATAAAAAACAAATGCCTCTCCTGTGAAGTAGTGACGTGCGACATACGCCTAGCTTCTTGAAATGGGTAACATATTTGGTTTTAATGCAGACGAGAGCACTGCTGAATCCAGCTCCGCACAGATATAAGCTGACAAAGGGTACCATGAGTTTTAATATTCTGAGGGAGAAGGTAGGGTATTCACTTTGAGTCAGGAACCAAAACTCCTCCGTAGTGACCCGTGAATGTGTTGTCTGCAGCATTCGGCCGCATGACAGCTCAAAAGGCCGCATTTCAAGCACACCGGTCAAGTGCAGCCTTTTCCCACGATCTAAGCGCACTCTCTGGTTGAATTTGATCTTTTATCTTTTTATTTTTAAGCTTAACCACATTACAATGATTTTGAGATACAAAGACGATATACAGTTGTAGTTGGAAGTTTACATACACCTTAGCCAAATACATTTAAACTCCGTTTTTCAAAATTCCTGACATTTAATCCTAGTAAAAATTCCTTGACTTAGCTTAACCTCCAATTATAATTTTGGCCCATTCCTCCTGACTGAGCTGGTGTAACTGAGTCAGGTTTGTAGGCCTCCTTGCTTGCACACGCTTTTTCAGTTCTGCCCAAAAATGTTCTATGGGATTGAAGTCAGGGCTTTGTGATGACCACTCCAATACCTTGACTTTGTTGTCCTTAAGCCATTTTGACTTTGGAAGTATGCTTGTGGTCATTGTCCATTTGGAAGACCCATTTGCAAACAAGCTTAAACTTCCTGACTGATGTCTTGAGATGTTGCTTCAATATATCCACATAATTTTCATACCTCATGATGCCATCTATTTTGTGAAGTGGACCAGTCCCTCCTGCAGCAAAGCACCCCCACAACATGATGCTGCCACCCCCATGATTCACGGTTGGGATTGTGTTCTTCGGCTTGCAAGCCTCCCCCTTTTTCCTCCAAACATAACGATGGTCATTATGGCCAAACAGTTCTATTTTTGTTTCATCAGATCAGAGGACATTTCTCCAAAAAGTACAATCTTTGTCTCCATGTGCAGTTGCAAACCGTAGTCTGGCTTTTTTTAATGGCGGTTTTGGAGCAGTGGCTCCTTCCTTGCTGAGCGGCCTTACAGGTTATGTCGATATAGGACTCGTTTTATTGTGGATATAGATACTTTTGTACCTGTTTCCTCCAGCACAAGGTCCTTTGCTGTTGTTCTGGGATTGATTTGCACTTTTCGCACCAAAGTACGTTCATCTCTAGGAAACAGAACGCG
This sequence comes from Salvelinus fontinalis, assembly GCF_029448725.1. NCBI lineage: Eukaryota > Metazoa > Chordata > Actinopteri > Salmoniformes > Salmonidae > Salvelinus > Salvelinus fontinalis. Next base: position 23,172,396 of record NC_074695.1, read on the forward strand.
TCTCCTTCCTGAGCGGTATGACGGCTGCGTGGTCCCATGGTGTTTATACTTGCGTACTATTGTTTGTACAGATGAACGTGGTACCTTCAGGTGTTTGGAAATTGCTCCCAAGGATGAACCAGACTTGTGGAGGTCTACAATTTTTTCTGAGGTCTTGGCTGATTTCTTTAGATTTTCCCATGATGTCAAGCAAAGAGGCACTGAATGTGAAGGTAGGCCTTGACATACATCCACAGGTACACCTCCAATTGACTCAAATTATCTCAATTAGCCTATCAGAAGCTTCTAAAGCCATGACATATTTTTGGGGAATTTTCCAAGCTGTTTAAAGGCACAGTCAACTTAGTGTATGTAAACTCCTGACTTCTGTGATACAGTGAATTATTCATCCGAAGAGGAGGAGCAGGGATTCGACCAAAATGCAGCGTTGTCATAGGACATAATGAATTTATTGAACAAGACAAAAACGAACTATACTTGAATAACTAACAAAATAACAAACGACGTAGACAGACCTGGACATGCAAACTTACATACAACGAAGAACTCACGAACAGGAAAATGACTACACAAAAGAACGAACGTACAAACAAACCGAGACAGTCTCGTGTGGCGCGACAAACACAGACACAGGAGACAACCACCCACAACAATCAATGTGAAAACACCTACCTTAATATGGCTCTCAATCAGAGGAAATGAAAACCACCTGCCTCTAATTGAGAACCATATCAGGTCACCCTTTAACAAACATAGAAACACATAACATAGACTACCCACCCAAACTCATGCCCTGACCGTCAAACACATACAAAATAACAGAAAACCGGTCAGGAACGTGACAATTATAAGTGAAATAATCTGTCTGCAAACAATTGTTGGAAAAATGACTTGGGTCATGCACAAAGTAGATGTCCTAACCAACTTTCCAAAACTATAGTTTGCTAACAAAACATTTGTGGAGTGGTTGAAAAACAAGTTTTAATGACTCCAACCTAAGTGTATGTAAACTTCTGACTTCAACTGTATACATATACACTACTGTTCAAAAGTTTAGGGTCACTTAGAAATGTCCTTGTTTTTGAAAGAAAAGCAAATAGATCAGAAATATAGTGTAGACATTGTTACTGTTGTGAATGACTATTGTAGCTGGAAACGATAGGCGTACAGAGGCCCATTATCAGCAACCATCACTCCTGTGTTCCAATGACACATTGTGTTAGCTAATCCAAGTTTATAATTTTAAAAGGTTAATTGATCATTAGAAAACCCTTTTGCAATTATGTTAGCACAACTGAAAACTGTTGCGCTGACTAAAGAAGCAATAAAACTGGCCTTTAGACTAGTTGAGTATCTGGAGCATCAGCATTTGTGGGTTCGATTACAGGCTCAAAATGGTCAGAAACAAAGACCTTTCTTCTGAAACTCATCAGTCTATTCTTGTTTTGAGAAATGAAGGCTATTCCATGCGAGAAATTGCCAAGAAACTGAAGATCTCGTACAACGTTGTGTACTACTCCCTTCACAGAACAGTGCAAACTGTCTCTAACCAGAATAGAAAGAGGAGTGGGAGGCCCCGGTGCACAACTGAGCAAGAGGACAAGTATATTAGAGTGTCTAGTTTGAGAAACAGACACCTCACAGGTCCTCAACTGGCAGCTTCATTAAATAGTTCCCGCAAAACACCAGTCTCAACGTCAACAGTGAAGAGGCGACTCCGGGATGCTGGCCTTCTGTTATAGAGAGAGAATGGAAGAGGTAAAACATGACTAAACATTATAATTATGCAGAGGCAGCAGCGCTGGTTTGCGTAGCGTGGATGATGATAAGAGTTCCAATTAAATCAAAACAACCTGTCAGCAGGGGCTTTGATAGTGCTGAATGTGGTAGCTGAGATCAAAGCACGTCCCTATTTATTCTGATTAAATACAGGTTACAGTACTTACAGTTATTTTTGTACTGATGAGAAAGTTTTCTGCCTAAACATTAAGGCAAGTATCCAATGTTTTCGAGGAAGCCTACAGAGCAGAACACCATGGGAAAGAAAGGCTTCTACCCAAATCTGTGTGAACCCTACTTTACTATGTCATGACATATTAGTCCTGCTACACTGATAATTCTACAGTAAAAAAGTATAATTCTAGAATAGTCCTGATTATTTAGCCTGGGGTCTGACTCTAAGTGAAGAAGTGAGATCTCAGAGCAGATGTTGTTATGCAAGACCTAGCTAGCCTTGCACAGAGAGCTAGTCTTGCACAGAGAGGCCTCCTGACTCCTGTTCGTTAGCAGCATCTCCTTAACTAACATGAACAGCAAAATTAACAGTAACATTAACAGAGGGGGTATGTTATATTGTTACATGTACACACGCACACACACACACACACACACACACACACACACACACACACACACACACACACACACACACACACACACACACACACACACACACACACACACACACACACACACACATACGCACACTAACAGTAGAGGAATTTTGAAGGAGGGAGGGCAGAGTGAAGAAAGGCAAGGATAGCAGCACACAGGGAGGCGTGAATAGGGAGAGAGACATGGAGGTGATGTGTATTTACGGCAGCAAGAATGGAGGGAGGAAGAGTAGAGTGGGAGGAGAGAGAGAAGTACAGGAGAGCCACAGAGGTTATATACGGAGGAGGCCAAGGGGTGAAAATAATCAAGAGAAGAGGAGCGGAGGAGAGGAGAGGAGAGTTCGAAGTGGAGGAGGAAACAGAAATATGCTGTGTGGAGGGGTGTTTACGGTACAAATAAAGGACTTCCTCCAACACACAGCAGGGTAAATAGAGTGTCAGGAGGTGTTGGTGTGTAGGTGAATCTGTCTATCTATAGAGGAGACGGAAGAGGAAGACACTTATAACAACATACGGAATGTATACACTTTACCTATTACATACATTCGTCTCTACCATTGTGTCATTATCTTTACACAACCACCTGTTTCACATCGTATATCTTGAACATTTAAACTCTGATGCACATTACAGTTAATGGCCTTTAAGGATTCACATTCACTATTCTCAGCCAGTACCCAGGCACAAACCTCTTGATAAACCATTTCATTTCACATTTCAACGTTTCTATTCACTGTCCACAGATGAGAGTGCCTGCATGTGGGAGCCTACTGCGTCATACCACCTCCAGCGTGTGACCCTTGAACCCCCTGCTAAGAAGGAGAGATGTTTAGATGGCCACTATCGCTGGGTGAGCTGCCTCTAGCCTAAAGTTAAGTGTTTTGCATACCCCCTCCCCCGATTCTGGGCTCCGAATCTCCCGCTGCTTGGCAACAGCGTGGACTGCCTGTGTGGGCGTTTGGTGCTTAGTGCTAGGCGATAGCAGCGCTTGCTCGCCAGAGAAGAAGATGGGCATGGTTACAGTTACTAGCCAGCCGACTGACTATCTATGTAGCAGCAGCACCTGCTCTTTCTATTGGACCTCTCTAGCAGAGTAAACAACACCACCACTGTGTGTACTACCCTAAGATGAGGGTTTTAATACTATGCTGGCTGTGTGGTTTACCTATCAGATGTGCTTTCTGGTGGTTGTATGGACAGACACAATTAGGTTTCATTAAGAGGAGAAGAGGTGGGAAGTCAGTGACAGATTCACTCAAGAGGCTGACATTATGTTAAGTTGTCACAGTATCAGTTAGTTAGTGTGAAAAGTATAATGATCCCTTATGTCATTTGACCACAGAAACAGGGGTCCAACTTTACCAACTGAGGGGACCTGTAGCTTACCCTCCAATTAAAAATGACTCTCTCACTCACTTTTCAGCGGCTTTCTTCCATCTCTCTCTTTTCTCTCTATATATTGTCTGTCTTTCACTCCTCTCCTGGTCTCACTCCTACCCTCTCCTCTTCTCTCCCTCTCTCTATTCTCTCTCGCCCACAGAGTTCTTTGCAGAGGAGCTCACAGCGTTCCCACGGTAACCACTCTTCTGCTCCACAGCACTGAGTGCAAATGTATGTGTTTCATCTGCTTCCTGTCACCAAACTACCACTTATCTACATCTGAATGTCAAAGGCACTGAATCAATAAATAGTTAAGCAAGCCACAATGGCCAGTGGCTAAAGGACAGCTGATTAAGCCAGGATCAAGACATGTCAACTAAAGCCAACTGGTTTCGTCAAATCACAACTATAGATAGATATAATGTATGGACAGATCAGTATAGTAATAATGCAGATATAATGTCCTCAGTCAGTCAATGATGCTAAACCTTGTTTCAACACTAACATTTCAAAATGAGGTCTGCCCCAAAACAAGACCAAATTTGGCATATTTGTTTATTTAGATCCCCATTAGCTTTTGCAGAAGCAGCAGATGCTCTTCTGATACACTGATAGACAAGAACAGTAACACAAATGTAAGATACAACGATATACAAACAATACAACAAAAACATAATACAAACAATACATCTAAAAAATGATGTGTGTGTTAGAGTTAGTGTGTGTCCCCTCACAGCCCCTGCCGTTCCATGAATTGTTGTTGTTTATCTGTTTTTTGCTGTTTTCTTGAGTAATTGGAAATGGAAGGGAGTTCCATGTGATCATGGCTCTGTAAAAAACTGCGTTCCCATGAATTCGTTTTGGACTTGAGGACTGTGAAGAGACCCGTGGTGGCATGTCTTGTGGGGTATGCACAGAATGGGTGTCTGAGCTGAATGTTATTTGATTATGGAAACAATCTGGAATTTTTGTCACAGTAATATTTATTATAAAACCTAAAAGAGAAGCAGTTGATGTCTCATCAACCCTCAACCAGGAAAGACTGGCATGCATGATGTTCTGTGTGTGCTCTGTTTTGAGCCAGTGGCTTCTTTGCTAGGTCTTTCTTTGCTGCACTTGACCATATTACCAGACAGTAATCAAGATGGAACAAGACCAGAGCCTTTTTGTGTAAAAATGCAGAAAATATTTTTGTAACAGACATACCTCTCCCCATCTTCACAACACTTTTGTCAATATTATGGGCTTGATGGACACTAAGAAAGCTTTGTTGTAGAGCATTTAACACAATTTCTGGGGAGGGGCCAGCTGAGTATAAGACTGTATCACCTGCATATAAATGCATCACTATCTGGAGTTTTCAGTTTTCAGCTGTGCTAACATAATTGCAAAAGGGTTTTCTAATGATCAATCAGCCTTTTAAAACGATAAACTTGGATTAGCTAACACAACGTGCCATTGGAACACAAACGTTATGGTTGCTAGATCGAATCCCCGAGCTAATAAGGTAAAAATCTGTCATTCTGCCCCTGAACAAGGCAGTTAACCCACTGTTCCTAGGCCGTCATTGTAAATAAGATTTTGTTCTTAACTGACATGCCTAGTTAAATAAAAATAATAATAAAAAAATACTGAAGATCTCAGTGATTTTCAACATGGCACAGTCATAGGATGCCAACTTTCCAACAAGTCAGTGCATTAAATTTCTGCACTGTCAACTGTAAGTGCTGTTAGTGGAAAGGTCTAGGAGCAACAACGGCATAGCCACGAAGTGATAAGCCACACAAGCTCACAGAAAGGGACCGCCGATCGTAAAAATCATCTGTCCTCGGTTGCAACACTCAATACTGAGTTCCAAACTGCCTCTGGAAGCAACATCAGCTTCATGAAATGGGTTTCCATGGCCGAGCAGCCGCACACAAGCCTAAATTCACCATGAGCAATGCCAAACGTCGGCTGGAGTAGTGTAAAGCTCACCGCCATTGGACTCTGGAGCAGTGGAAACGTGTTCTCTAGAGTGATGAATCACGCTTCACCATCTGGCAGTCCGACAGACAAATCTGGGTTTGGCGGATGCCAGGAGAACGCTACCTGGCCTAATGCATAGTGCCAACTGTGAAGTTTAGTGGAGGAGGAATAATGGTGGGGCTGTTTTTCATGGTTTGGGCTAGGCCCCTTCCAGTGAAGGGAAATCTTAACGCTACAGCATACAATTACATTCTAGACGATTCTGTGCTTCGCACTTTGTGGCAACAGTTTGGGGAAGGCCCCTTCCTGTTTCAGCATGACAATGCCCCTGTGCACAAAGTGAGGTCCATACAGAAATGGTTTGTCAAGATTGGTGTAGAAGAACTTGACTGGCTGCACAAAGCCATGACCTCAACTCCATCGAACGATGAATTGGAATGCCGACTGCGAGCCAGGCCTAATCACCCAACATCTGTGCCCAACCTCACTAATGCTTTTGTGCCTGATTGGAAGCAATTGCCCGCACCAATGTTGCAGGAAAGACTTCCCAAAGAGTGGAGGCTGTTATAGCAGCAAAGGTGGGACCAGCTCCATATTGGAATGAGATGTTCAATGGGGTGCATATACTTTTGGCACTCATGTAGTGTATCTTAAAGATATGTGGGGTTTTGGTAATGGAATTTCAAGGCACAAGGCAATGTTTCTTAAACTTACACAAGGCAATGTTTCTTAAACTTACACAAGGCAATGTTTCTTAAACTTACACAAGGCAATGTTTCTTAAACTTACACAAGGCAGAAGGCCTTTTAAGACTTTTTCTGGTAGATGTTTTCTCAGACCCCTCTTCCATCTGTTTCACCAGAAATCAAAGCCTTTGCTTATTCCAAATTTTTAGGCTTGAAAATGGTTGAAAAATGTATATATGCCTTCATTCAAATTTATAGACTATTAGCTTTCATGTGACCCCCAATTTGACATGCTCCTATGAACTTCACACGTTGGAGCTCATGGGTCCTTTTACATGGAAATGACCGCCACATTCTAGGGGTCAAGAGAGCATTTTTTACAGTAGTTAACCTACTCATGCGTCAACAAAATAATGTGTCATAGGTCATAATTTGAATGTCCTGCATGTGCTTATTACCACTGTGCATCTCTAATTGACTATGTCACCGCTCCGACACAACTGTTTTTCTGTACACAACCACTAATTTAAAGGAGCAATTGAATAATCAAATGGGTGGGTTGACGCCAGCATCAACCCACCCAATGAATGTGGGAGGTGAGGCAGGCTGGGGGAGGCAGGGGGAGAGTAGGTGGAGGAGGATGGAAGCACAACATTGGAACTGCCTTAGGGAACGCTTTACAGTTTCCACAGCAACCATGTTTTCTACAACATATTATAAACCTAAGTCAAGGACAGTGTACTCCAACTTTAACATGAATTGATATCAATATTCAACAATGTGTTATCACACCTTTTCCAAGTTCCCAATAAGCTCTTATTATGTGAGGCTTACAGCACAACCTTATATGTGACTACTAGAGCTACAACAGAACAATACAGAGAAGAATAACTACAAATATAATTTTATCCCAAAAAAGATCAAAGAAAAGTGGTTTTGTGACTGTAGGGTAAAATGTAGACTACGCCACCACTAAGTGCTTCCATGTAGAGGATGTAGTGGGAGGAGCTTCACTACGTGTTGAAGAGGATGCTGCTGCCTTCAGGGCATCTTTACTAGAGAGGGTCCAGAGAGATCTTATTATCTTATACAGTATACTGCTCTTTATTGGCACAGGTCAAGCAGGTTGAGCTAAAGGATATTCACAAAGTTATTTCAGCAGTAACTTGTGTCTTTGTATAAGAGTCCCTACTTAAAGATAGAAATGTCAGAATGCACTGCAACAGCGGGAATGGGAACAGCATGTGCATTAGTGGTGTGCGGGTCAGCTGTTTGTTCACCCGCATCCGCCCACAATTGCTAATGACCAATCCAGAACCGTCTGACTAGACTTCATGTGATAAAGTGAAAATCTAAGGCCCGACCCTATCCCCCTAATATAGGAAATGCGTTGTAGGTTACAGTCAGAGACGGCGGAACCATTTTTTGACAGGAAGTGCAGATTTTTTTGCCTGATTTAGATATGTTTCTGCTTATAATTGCATTTTGGTAGGCTACTTGTTAGTCAACTTGTCTATAATTAGATACATGTACTTTCTCTGTCATTATATGTTGCCTTAGAAGACTAAATAAACCCTTGCTCAACAGAATAGTTTCATAAATCGATCGATTGAATGCTTCAATCTAGTTGGCATCAGTAAACTTCTCTGTCATCTCTGCTTCTTTCGCAGAGCAAAGACGTTTAGGGACCAGGGAGAAAATGAAATAACAAAAAAGAAACGGGAACGATTTTCTGTGCAACATTTCTAAATGGCATCAGTTTGACCGGCTGTAAGGAAATAGAGAGCTGTGAAAACAACCCAAAGTGTTTCTGATAAGATTTCAGTTCGGCTTGGATGCATATTTAGGTTACTGTCACGTTCCTGACCTGTTTTCTGTTGTTTTGTATGTGTTTAGTTGGTCAGGACGTGAGCTGGGTGGGAATTCTATGTTGTGTGTCTAGTTTGTCTGTTTCTATGTCAGCCTAGTGTGGGTTCTCAATCAGAGGCAGATGGTAATCGCTGTCTCTGATTGAGAATCATATATAGGAGGCTTGTTTTGTGTTGGGATTAGGTGGGTGGTTGTCTTCCGTGTCTGTGTATGTTGCGCCACACGGTACTGTTTCGGTATGTTTGTTCGTTCGGTTTTTGTGTAGTCTGTTTTCCCTGTTCGTGCGTTCTTCGTGTTACATGTAAGTTCTTAAGTTTAGGTCTGTGTAGTTCGTTTTGTTAGTGTGTAATCCTTCCAAGTGTTTGTTTTCGTGTTTCGTCGTTTGTTTTAATAAATCATTATGTATTCACAACCCGCTGCACTTTGGTCAAATCCTTGCTACTCCTCTTCGGATGAGGAGAAGGAGGAAGCCCATGAAAGAAACACCCACCAAACCCGGACCAAGCAGCGTGGCAACGGGCAGCAGCAACAGCAGCAGCAGTACAAGGAGGAATGGACATGGGAGGAGATTCTGGACGGAGAAGGACCCTGGGCAGAGCCAGAGGAGTGTCGCCGTCCCAAAGCGGAGCTGGAGGCATCAAAAGCGGAGAGGCGGCATTATGAGGCGCTTGCAAGGCAGAGTGGCTGGAAACCCGAGAGGCTCACCCAAACATTTCTTGGGGGGGGAAGCTAAAGGGGAGTGTGGCGAAGCCGGGTTGGATACCTGAGCCAACTCCCCGGGCTTACCGTGGAATGAGAGGGCGTCGTACTGGTCAGACACCGTGTTATGCGGTAAAGCGCACGGTGTCCCCAGTACGCGTGCTTAGCCCAGTGCGGGCTATTCCACCTTGCCGCACTGGGAGGGCTAGGTTGGGCATCGAGCTGGATGTCATGAAGCCGGCCCAACGTATCTGGCCTCCAGTACGTCTCCTCGGGCCGGCGTACACGGCACCAGCCTTACAGGTGGTGTCCCCGGTTCGCCTGCATAGCCCAGTGCGGGTTGTTCCACCTCGCCGCACTGGCAGGGCTACGGGGACCATTCAACCTGGTAAGGTTGGAGAGGCTCGGTGCTCAAGAGCGCGTGTCCTCCTTCACGGTCCGGTATATCCGGTGCCACCTTCCCGCCCCAGCCCAGTACCACCAGTGCCTACACCACGCACCAGGCTTCCAGTGCATCTCCAGAGCCCTGTTCCTCCTCCCCGCACTCGCCCTGAGGTGCGTGCCCTCAGCCCGGTACCTCCAGTTCCGGCACCCCGCATCAGGCCTATAGTGCGTCTCAGCCGGCCAGAGTCTGCCGTCTGCCCAGCGGTGCCTGAACTGCCCGTCTGCCCAGCGGCGCCTGAACTGCCCGTCTGCCCAACGCCGTCTGAACTGTCCGTCTGCCCAACGCCGTCTGAACCGTCCGTCTGCCCAGCGCCGTCTGAGCCATCCGTCTGCCCAGCGCCGTCTGAGCCATCCGTCTGCCCAGTGCCGTCTGAGTCATCCGTCTGCCCAGCGTCGTCTGAGCCATCCGTCTGCCCAGCGCCGTCTGCGCCATCCGTCTGCCCAGCGCCGTCTGAGCCATCTGTCTGCCTAGCGCCATCTGAGCCATCTGTCTGCCCAGCGCCATCTGAGTCATCCGTCTGCCACGAGCCATTAGAGCCGCCCGTCTGTCCCGAGCCATTAGAGCCGTCCGTCAGTCAGGAGCTGCTACAGCCGTCCGTCAGTCAGGAGCTGCCAGAGCCGCCAGCCAGTCAGGAGCTGCCAGAGCCGCCAGCCAGTCAGGAGCTGCCAGAGCCGCCAGCCAGTCAGGAGCTGCCAGAGCCGCCAGCCAGTCAGGAGCTGCCAGAGCCGCCAGCCAGTTAGGAGCTGCCAGAGCCGCCAGCCAGTCAGGAGCTGCCAGAGACGCCAGCCAGTCAGGAGCTGCCAGAGCTGCCCTACAGTCATGAGCTGCCCTACAGTAATGAGCTGCCCTCCAGTCATGAGTTGCCCTCCAGTCATGAGTTGCCCTCCAGTCATGAGTTGCCCTCCAGTCATGAGCTGCCCTCCAGTCATGAGCTGCCCTCCAGTCCGGAGCTGCCATTCAGTCCGGAGCTGCCATTCAGTCCGGAGCTGCCATTCAGTCCGGAGCTGCCACTCAGTCTGGAGCTGCCACTCAGTCCGGAGCTGCCATTAGTCCAGAGTTGCCCCTCTGTCCTGAGCTACCTCTCTGTCCTGAGCTACCTCTCTGTCCTGAGCTACCTCTCTGTCCTGAGCTACCTCTCTGTCCTGAGCTACCTCCTAAATCATGTGGGGGCCTTGGGGAGGATTCTTAGGCCAAGGTCGTGGGCGAGGGTCGCCACTCAAAGGACGCTAAGGAGGGGGACAAAGACAGTGGTGGAGTGGTGTCCCCGTCCTGCGCCGGAGCCGCCACCGCGGACAGATGCCCACCCAGACCCTCCCCTTGAGTTTTAGGGGTGCGCCCGGAGTTCGCACCTTGAGGGGGGGGGGGGGTTCTGTCACGTTCCTGACCTGTTTTCTGTTGTTTTGTATGTGTTTAGTTGGTCAGGACGTGAGCTGGGTGGGAATTCTATGTTGTGTGTCTAGTTTGTCTGTTTCTATGTCAGCCTAGTGTGGCTTCTCAATCAGAGGCAGATGGTAATCGTTGTCTCTGATTGAGAATCATATATAGGAGCCTTGTTTTGTGTTGGGATTTTGTGGGTGTTTGTTTCCTGTCTCTGTGATTGTCTGCACCAGATAGGTCTGTGTCGGTTTTTGCACATTTGTTATTTTGTATTGTTGTTTGTAGTGTTTTCACTTGTTCTCAATTAAACATGTTTAACACTAGCCGCGCTGCACTTTGGTCCTCTCCTTCACCCCTGGAAGAAAACCGTTACAGTTACTATCAGCTTTTACGATGCTGATAAAGATAGCACCTTTACAGACGGTATCTAACTGCACATTCGCATTCTCTCAAGATGCTGAAATAAATAAATCATATTTCTATACTCCTGTTCCCGAGTAAAAATGTTTCCTACATTTGGTGTGTCATTTTATTGCAAGAAATGCTTAATTCTGCAGGAGTTAATAGTAAGGCTATATAAGAGGTTATAGACCTACAGTCAGTGTCCAGATTTCAGTTTCCATTTAACCCATCTGAAGAGTGGGCTACAGTTCCCTTGATGTGCCATAAGCCTATTTGAAGTCCCCATCTTGTGACTGTTGAATTTGTATAGCACTTCACAATCATCATACACGACGCTGATATCATCCTCTTTTACCACTTCACCAAATCTTTCCCAAACATTCCAAGATAACATATGGAATTGTTTTAAGACGGTCATACCAAAGATAATTTAACTATTTGATTTTGAATTTCAAGACCACTTAAGTTATCAAAAAAATATATTAAAAAATGATTTGATGAAACATTGATTTTGGCATTACTGCTATTAGCCAAAGACATTAAATAACATATTCACTACATGGAACAACAAAAAATCTAAATGAAGTTTGTTCTGAAGATCAGGAAACTATTTAAAATTTATTTATCCCCTTATTTTAGGTACTAAACTACGTCCATATATACTTACATTTATTTTTTTAACTGGCAACGTACCAGGGACCTATAGATTCGTTTTTTGAGGCTTGTGGGGGTCGTAGAGCAAAACGGAGAGTCTCATCTTCCAAAGGAGTGGTCAGAATAGTTTGTAGGCCAAACCGATTTCCGGGATGTCTCATGGTCTGACAAACACCACTCTGCCACCTTTCACCACAGATGCGGAAGGGCGATATCAGCGGATTGAAATGCAGCCCATGCAAAAAAATAGATTTCTCCAGCTTAACAGACAATTTTTATATTATGTACATTTCATTTCCCTTTTTAAGGTGTTGTTTTTATCCAACCCACACACCATTCATCTACCCAATATTTAATGACCCTAATCCCGGCCGCCCCGCGGATATCTGTGGGGACTGCGGGTAATGAGTCAACTGAGTCAACCCACTTCAATGTTATAAAGACTTGAGTGGCTTCTGTCAGAGAATCAAATCAATTACAGTACCAGTCAAAAGTTTGGACACACTTACTCATTCAAGTGTTTTCCTTTGTTTTTCCTATTTTCTACATGGTAGAATAATAGTGATGACATCAAAACTATGAAATAATGTAGTAACCGCTGTGTCTTTGTGAGATGTAAAGTAGGTGAACGGATGATCTCTGCATGTGTTGTTCCCACCGTAAAGCATGGAGGAGGAGGTGTGATGGTGTGGGGGTGCTTTGCTGGTGACACTGTCTGTGATTTATTTAGAATTCAAGGCACACTTAACCAGCATGGCTACCACATAATTCTGCAGCGATACACCATCCCATCTGGTTTACGCTTAATGGGACTATCATTTGTTTTTCAACAGGACAATGACCCAACACACCTCCAGGCTGTATAAGGGTTATTTGACCAAGAAGGAGAGTGATGGAGCGCTGCATCAGATCACCCAACCTCAACCCAATTGAGATGGTTTGGGATGAGTTGGACTGCAGGTTGAAGGGAAAGCAGCCAACAAGTGCTCAGCATATGTGGGAACTCCTTCAAGACTGTTGGAAAAGCATTCCAGGTGAAGCTTTTAATATGGAATTGGTCTTTCACCAAATAGGGCTGTCTTCTGTATACCACCCCTACCTTGTCACAACACAATTGGCTCAAATGCGACAAATTAACTTTTAACAAGGCAGGTTAATTGAAATGCATTCCAGGTGACTACCTCATGAAGCTGGTTGAGAGAATGCCAAGAGTGTGCAAAGCTGTCATCAAGGCAAAGGGTGGCTACTTTGAAAAATCTCAAATATAAAATGTTTTGATTTGTCTAACACTTTTTTGGTTACTACATGATTCCATGTGTTATTTCATAGTTCTGTGAAATACTTCTTCACAATGTAGAAAATAGTAAAAATAAAGCAAAACCCTTGAATGAGTAGGTGTGTCCAAACTTTTGACTAGTACTGTATGTAATCACAGACGACATTCATCGACATCTATCATTTCTTCAGTCTAAAAAAGGAGAAAGGGTAAACCAGATGGTGATGGAGGAGAAAAGAGGAAGTGAGTGATGAAGGAAGAGGATACAAAAGTAATTTCTGCAGCTCCTCTGAGTCATATCTGCAGCAGAGGGAAACAGAAACAGTGAGGGGGAGAAAGAGAGAGAGAGAGAGAAAGAAAGAAAGAAAGAAAGAAAGAGAGAAAGAGCACATATGTGAGTGATTCAACAGAATTATCTTCCTCTGCAACAAAAGCCATTACCATCCCCTGCATTTCAAAACAGAATTAATGTCAGCCTACAAAGCAGAGGAAATATCCACATGTAGTGCCCTCAAAAGAGGCAGAGAGGGGAGAGGAAGAGAGGGAGAGAGGAAGAGAGGGAGAGAGAGAGAGAGAGAGAGAGAGAGAGAGAGAGAGAGAGAGAGAGAGAGAGAGAGAGAGAGAGAGAGAGAGAGAGAGAGAGAGAGAGAGAGAGAGAGAGAGAGAGAATACTCAGCAACTCTAACCGGTCGTCCTAAACACCTTAAGTTTCCTACGTTCCTTCTCTACAGGGAAATGTTATGAGCAAGCCATTTTGACTAAGATCAACGTTATAGTAGTTGCTACCTGGTGCAATCTTTCACCAGGGGGAGAACTGTCATATCATCCCATTAAAAAGATTCCATGATGCCCACAAGATGCCTGGGGTGTCGACTGTCTAATATTGGACATCTCAGGAGATCCTACACACACATACACTCTCTCTCCCTCTCTCACAAACACACACACACACACACACACACACACACACACACACACACACACACACACACACACACACACACACACACACACACACACACACACACACACACACACACACACACACACACACACACACACACACACACACACACACACACACAGCAGTAATCATCGCCCCTTGGCCAGGAGTAATTGTACTCAGGTCACACTAATTAATCTCTCACACTCACTCTGTGTGAGTCTCCCTCTCTGTTTCACACGTAACCAGACACTTCCAAACATTTGCACAAGCATGCAGAAATGCACACATGACAGAATACACCCAAACAGCACTCTATTCACTAGTGCACCACTTTGACCACAACCAATAGGACCATTAGGCACACAGCCACTGACATGGCTCCAGACTGACTCCTGACTCTGCTGACCCCTGTATCTCTGTCAAATTCAGTAACCTGAGGACCTGTGACTCACATTGTTCATCTTCCCATTAGCGGGGCCAGAGGGAGTGGAATATGGGACAGAATATGGGAGAGCTGTTTGGGCTACTCCGCTGATGATGGGCTAGTTTGTGCTGTTGTTGCTGTGGTTCAGAAGCAGAAGTGACACAGTTTATCATACTCTAAGTCAGGCCATTCTACTGTACATCACAGCCCTATAACTCAGAGCAGGAGGACAGGACAGGACAGTCACATGGGCAATGTTGAGTTTTTTGGAAGAACCTTCACTAAGAGGCCATAAATACCTTATCTCTAAACGTAGTTCCTCTGCCCTGCCTTCTCCCTGCCTCCTCCATTTCTCTAGCTCGCTACCTCTCTCTTGCTTGTTCTCTCTCTTTCCATCTCTCTCCCTCCATTTATCTCCCTCTACCTCCCTGATAACAGATGGTGAACCAGTGTGTGTGTTCCACGGTTTCTCTTTTAGAACGAAGCATGCTGAGTTGGGGTCGCTCTCTCTCTCTCTCTTCTCTATCTCCCTCCCTTTCACTCTATATCCCTCCTCCCTCTGTCTCTATTTCCCTCTTTGATCTGAACCATATCTAGATGGCAGAGGGTGACCTGAATATGGAAGAAGTAAATATTGTGATTATTAGTGTGTTGTTGGTGACAGATGACAGGCCTCACCAGTAGCCTAAGAACGAGCTGACAGGTGAGAGTTGGGTAAGGTTTTGAGGACAAGGTCAGGGCAGAGACCTACATATAGGCAAACCTAAAATAAATCACAACTCCTTATTACTATAAATGTGGCACTTGAATTGAAGAACAGTAGCTATTAGATAAACACCTAAACCAAGTGGCTAATGTGTCACAACCAACACTACCATTAACAGGAGAATCAGAAAACTGTCCTACATTCACATAACACCCACATAAATAACTAATATGTGTTTCTATCTAATGACTAAGTCATCCCACGGGATGGAGGCAGGGGGATACAGAGGAAGGAACGGAAGAATAGACTGAGACTGAGGGAGATGTTCCTGATCAATAGGAAATTTAGTCTAGTCAAGAGTCTGAATCAATTTGATGAGGGACTGAGAACAAATGAAGATCAAGTCATGATACAATGAAGGAATTAAGTCGTAGTCCACCAAAATGAAAAATTAGATGATCATTTTTCTGATGTTATTATAGCTTCATAACATAGCTTTAGAATACAACAGTATTTTCACAGGGATCTGCCTCTAGTCAAACAGCTTAGATAATAGACCTAGTACCAGAACATATTAGACCAAACATTATAATCTGTGTGTGGAAGTAAAATTGAGATGAGTTCCAGACTTTCACTTTAGCTTGACCTGGCCGGTAAAGAGCTGATCTCCTTCACTCAGAAACTAACCTAACCTTCACTCAGAGAAAAATACAGAAAAGTTATGGTGTATTGTGGTTGTGCCGCAGAGCATCATGGGAGTTGTACATTGAGATACGCACGTTCAGGCTAGTTCCCGTCTCATCATTATTGAATTGTTATATAGGCGGGCTTATGAAACCACGAGACATAAAAGATTGGCGACGATTAAGTCTGAACCTATAGTAAATATTCTGTCCGGAAGAAGTAATTTTTTTCATGTTTAAAACTGTTATCTTCCGTGGTAGAGGCTAATTGCCAGCAGAGGCAAGTGCATAGTCGAGCTAGCTAAGAGAGAGCGTTAGCATTGTCATGGAAGGCAGAAAAGGGTTCGAGACGGATGTCGGCGCGGGAAAACAACGTGATTAAAAACGGAGGAATATACAATGAGTAAAGGAAAGGACATTTATTCAACAGTGAAGACAAACTTTGGAATTTTTATTTATTTATTTCACCTTTATTTAACCAGGTAGGCTAGTTGAGAACAAGTTCTCATTTACAACTGCGACCTGGCCAAGATAAAGCAAAGCAGTGCGACACAAACAACAACACAGAGTTACACATAGAATAAACAAACGTACAGTCAATAACACAATGGAGAAAAAATAAAGTCTATATACAGTGTGTGCAAATGGCGTGAGGAGGCAGGCAATAAATAGGCCATAGTAGCGAGGTAATTACAATTTAGCAGATTAACACTGGAGTGATAAATGAAAGAATTTGAGGATGAAATGTCAGTGAGTGAAGTGAATGAAGATCACGTGACTGAGGAAAATATTGCCATGGTTGGGGAAAATACTGAAAAACAAAAAATGCCTGGAATTGTCGAAAATATTGGACAGTTTCATGAAAGTGTTGAGCAGTGGAGCTAATATACAGAACGGTTTGAATATTCTGTTCTTGCAAATTACATTGATGAGGAAAGAATTGTGTTATGGGGCCAAAGACATTTAATTTAATTTACTATGCAGCCTGCTACAGCCAGACAGGCCAGGTAATAAGACATATGGGGATATTGGGAAAATATTGAAAGCACACTTTTCACCAAAACCACTAGTTATTGCTGAAAGGTTTAGATTCCACAGGAGAAATCAGGAAGAGGGAGAATCAGTGGCAATGTTTGCTGCTGCATTAAAGAAACTATCAGAGTATTTTAAGTTTAATGATGTACTGAATGCTACGGAGTGAAGCTACACAAAAGATACAATTGACTGAAAGTAATCTGATCTTGGCAATAGGCTTAGGTGGTATCCAGATTTTCATATCGTCATACTGTCTTTCTCTCATTCCGGGATTCATGGTATTACCGGCATAGCACATAAGGGGGCGCTAAAAACGCACGAATTCTAACAAAATTAGCACAAACTAATAGCGAAATCACATAAACGCTGTTAACTAAATGCTAACGAAGCTGGCAAATCCAGCTCAGTTATACAAGCATAGCTAGTAGTTACCGAATGTCATTTTTGGTGAGTGTGGATATTTACAAGTGAATGGGAACAAGGGAAATTGTGCAAATGAACAAAGTTGTGATGCATTCTTTTCAGAAGGAAGAGCAGAATGTGTACATGGAGCAGATGGGAGAAGAACAGAGGAGAAAAAAATGGCAACTGTACAGTACAGATAACTCATCCAGAGCTCTTTGACTTCTGGCAGAAAGCCATTATAAGATATCTGATGGCAAACATAACTTCATCACCTCATGTGCGCTGCGCAACAGAGACTCCCCCATTGTGCTATTTAAAACAAACACATGACTGGCTCAACTGTTCTGGGGAACTACGGTAAGCTTCATAATGTCAAATAATGTGACAGGTGAAATGAAGAACACAATCTGATTTATCTCCTAACGTATTGCACAAGTTGACTGCATGTATTAACTTAAAAAGTAGCTACAAATATTCACATTTATTGAAAAACTTCAAATAAATGTTGACGGTATTAAAAACAATCGCATGGCTTTTTCCAAATAGCCCGGTAGCCTACTTGGCAAGGGCCATTGAATTCAGTGTGTCCATGGAACTAGCTGCCAATGAGGCTCAGCAGTTTAGTTCATCAGGAAAAGTGAACAGAGTTGCAATTGAAAATCAGAGAAAGGGAAAGGCACATGCTTCCGCTGTGGCAAAGCGGGACATCATGCGTCTGTCTACATGCTGGTGTAAGGACATGGATTGTTGAGCCTGTGGTAAAAAGGGCCACATCGAACAAGCCTGCAGAAACAAAAAGAGCTCAGAGAAAACGTCAAGGAGACATGTTCACACTTTTGAGAAAGATAACAGAGAGGTGAGTGACTCATCAGACGAGGAAGTTACACTGAATATTCTGAATGTTGCTGGGGGGCCGCAGGGCTACTATGTCTCTCTCTAAATGGGTAGCCGGTGAGATTGACACATGAGCAGCTGTATCTCTTGTGTCAGACACAGTCTACAAAAAGACACTGAAACACCTTCCACTTCAGCTAGCACACATCATGTTAAAGACTTACACAGGTGAATCTGTCGCCGTAAGAGACCTCACTGAGGTCACAGTTCAGTTAAACGGACAAACTGACAAGCTGGCACTACGTCGTGTAAGGAGACTATCCGCTGGGATGTTCATGGCAGAAGAATATCCCACTAGACTGGCCATCAGTTTGTACAATGACACATGGAGACACAGGCCTACCCGCCATCTTAAAGAAACATGGAGAAGTCTTTAATGGAAATCTGGGTAGCTTTCCATTAAACCCGTACCTTGTGCTATCAGACCAAAAGTTGAGGCTGACTTGGATGCTTTAGTCAAGAACATAGTACTGGAGCCTGTCAGCGTGAGTGAATGGGCAACACCCATAGTACCAGTCCTTAAGAAGGATGGTGGAATCAGGATATGTGGAGACTTTAAAGTCACAGTTAACCGTTACCACACACTAATGACCTTTTCGCGGGTTTTGCTGAAGGTCAAAATTCAGCAAAATCGACCTCTGCCAACCCTACCTGCAGATGCATGTGGATAAAAAGTCAAAGGAGATGTTGAACATCGTGACACAGAAGGGGCTCTTCGGGTACTGTTGTCTACCGTTTGGAATCAGAAATGCGCCAGCGCTGTTCCAGAGGGCGATGGACCAGATCTTGAGTGGATTGCCTGGAGTACAATGCTACCTGGATGACATCCTCGTTACTGGAAAGAGCGAAAGAGGACAATCTCCAGAATTTGGATGCAACCTTACAGAGATTAATGGACTATGGACTGCGAGTTCGTAAGGACAAATGGGCATTCTTCATCGGTTGAATACCTTGGACACGTCCTCGATGCTACATGCCTTCAAGATCAAGGCTATCTTGGACGCCCCAGTGCCTCAGAACGTCAGCCAACTGCGTTCTTTCCTGGGGTTACTCAATTACTATGGACGCTTTATGCTGAGGTTAGCAACGAAGCTGAAGCCGCTGAATCAGTTGCTTTGTCAGGACAAAACATGGAAATGGACAGAACAACGCAAGGAAGCGTTTCTGAAAACCAAGGAAACACTCCTGAAATCTGAGGCACTGACGCACTTGGACCTGTCATTGCCCACCCAACTAGTTTGTGATGCTAGTTGCTATGGTTTGGGAGCAGTAGTGTCCTATATCATGCTTTTAGGTAAAGAGTAGCCGATCGCTTTCGCATCAAGGATATTGAACAAAACATAAAGTAACTACACACAATATATAACAAGTATTTTTCACTAGTATCTGTATGGGAGGAAGTTCACCCTTCTTACAGCTCATCATTCGCCGACGAGCACATTTGGACCGCATATTGGGATTCCGTCACTTGCAGCAAGCAGAATGCAAAGGTGGGCTTTGTTGTTGTCAGCACACAACTACGACATTAAGTACCACAAGTCAGAACTGCACTGCAATGCAGATGGACTTTCCAGGTTACCACTACCTGTGGGTCAAGCCAGAGTCATGCCAAGTGGACATCTTCTACTTCAGACAAGTGGAAAACGCACCAGTCCCTTCAACACAAGTGCAGAAAAACCACCAGAAACAACCCGATGTTATCTGAAGTGATGGACATCATTATCAAAGGTAGAGCCGCAGGGGAAGCTCCGGAACTGAAACCTTACCTTCCGAGGAGAACTGAGCTGTCAGTACAGTCCGATGTCTGCTATGGGGGAGGAGAATAATCATTCTGCCTTAGCTGAGGACACCAGTGTTGCAACAGCTACACTCAGAGCATTGTAGAATGGTTTGCATTAGGGAAATCACACGAAGCTACTTCTGGTGGCCTGGGTTGGATGGAAGCATTGAGGAGAAAGTGAAAACATGTTCCTCAAATCAGAAGGTTCTCAACGTACCGCAACCTGCACCTCTTCGTCTGTGGGATTGGCCTGGAGCAGGCATGGCAACACATACACGTCGACTTCGCAGGTCCATTTGAAGACAGAATCTTTCTCGTGGTCGTGGATACTCATAGCAAGTGGCCAGAGGTTGCCATCATGAGGTCTACTACTGTCCTCTGGCAGTCTCTATGGGGGTACCACAGGGTTCAATTCTCGGGCCGACTCTTTTCTCTGTATACATCAATGATGTTGCTCTTGCTGCGGGCGATTCCCTGATCCACCTCTACGCAGACAACACCATTCTGTATACTTCCGGCCCTTCCTTGGACACTGTGCTATCTAACCTCCAAACGAGCTTCAATGCCATACAACACTCCTTCCGTGGCCTCCAACTGCTCTTAAACGCTAGTAAAACCAAATGCATGCTTTTCAACCGTTCGCTGCCTGCACCCGCACGCCCGACTAGCATCACCACCCTGGACGGTTCCGACCTAGAATATGTGGACATCTATAAGTACCTAGGTGTCTGGCTAGACTGCAAACTCTCCTTCCAGACTCATATCAAACATCTCCAATCCAAAATCAAATCTAGAGTCGGCTTTCTATTCCGCAACAAAGCCTCCTTCACTCACGCCGCCAAACTTACCCTAGTAAAACTGACTATCCTACCGATCCTCGACTTCGGCGATGTCATCTACAAAATAGCTTCCAATACTCTACTCAGCAAACTGGATGCAGTTTATCACAGTGCCATCCGTTTTGTTACTAAAGCACCTTATACGACCCACCACTGCGACCTGTATGCCCTAGTCGGCTGGCCCTCGCTACATGTTCGTCGTCAGACCCACTGGCTCCAGGTCATCTACAAGGCTATGCTAGGTAAAGTGCCGCCTTATCTCAGTTCACTGGTCACGATGGCTACACCCACCCGTAGCACGCGCTCCAGCAGGTGTATCTCACTGATCATCCCTAAAGCCAAAACCTCATTTGGACGCCTTTCCTTCCAGTTCTCTGCTGCCTGCGACTGGAACGAATTGCAAAAATCTCTGAAGTTGGAGACTTTTATCTCCCCCAACAACTTTAAAAATCTGCTATCCGAGCAGCTAACCGATCGCTGCAGCTGTACATAGTCCATCTGTAAACTACCCACCCAATTTACCTACCTCACCCCACATACTGCTTTTATTTATTTACTTTTCTGCTCTTTTGCACACCAGTATCTCTTCTTGCACATGATCATCTGATGATTTATCACTCCAGTGTTAATCTGCTAAATTGTAATTACTCGATTTATTGCCTACCTCATGCCTTTTGCACACATTGTATATAGATTCTCTTTTTTTTCTACCATGTTATTGACTTGTTTATTGTTTACTCCATGTGTAACTCTGTGTTGTTGTCTGTTCACACTGCTATGCTTTATCTTGGCCAGGTCACAGTTGCAAATGAGAACTTGTTCTCAACTAGCCTACCTGGTTAAATAAAGGTGAAATAAAAAATAAATAAAAAACTACTGCTGAGAAGACAATCGAGAAGCTTGTGAAAGTGTTTAGTCAGTTCAGCTTGCTACTCCATCTTGTAAGCGACAACTGACCAATACTTGCACGAATGCTTGAACAGCTTCCTTATATCCTATAGGAACAAGCCTCATGCAACCACCAAAGCATTGCTTGCATCGCTACTCATGATGAGAGAGCTACGCACAAGCTTTGACCTACTCAAACCTCTGAACGCAAAGGAGACAGTGCGATGTCAACAGGAAGGTTAAATCAAATGTTGTGAACTGAGAGCAAAGGACAGAGCTTTCAATCCTGGAGAAACTGTCTCCAAAGTAGAGAAACCTACCAAAGTAGGTTCCTGCTGCAGTCATTGCTCAGACTGGTCCTGTGTCCTACATTGTCTAGACTGCAGAGGATGTCATCTGGAAAAGGCACATAGATCAGTTACTGGTGCGTAAAGCAACACTGATGGAATCACCAGTCGTGAGTGGCCCAGAACTGTTACTGGGTGACACTCTGACCCAGCAGTCATCACCTAAGGGCTCACAGTCACATTCTCAGGACACTGACTCAGGCACACCCATACAAGTGTGTGATGAGACCGTGACACAGGCTATTCACATGCCTACACCTGTGTCAACGCCACAGTCTAAAGACAGTAACCAGGTTTTCATCCAACCTTTTTATGTGAGTAAAGTACCCGTTGAATAAAAAATGCCATGAAACTTTCCATCAGGCCTTTCCAAATGTCGACAAAACAAAATACGCTAGACAAGGTGGGATCTTTTTGTGTTGGTAAAATTTATTTTGTGAGAAATGTCAGTGGAAACGCTTTTATGCGCAAATATTGATATAATAACCATCATATTGAAATAAACTTGGAGTCACACCTCACGCGATAACATGTTGTGTGATACTCCCACTATGACTAGTTGGCTACAGATTAAATAAATGATGTTGAACTTCAGAGGGTGGTGAAAGTGAAAGGTGATGAGCTCAATTGATGCTCCTTTTCAATAAATTTTGAGGTTCTTATTCTTTATTTGGTACATGGAAATTTAACCACAAAAACAATTTTTATGTGCACTGCATCATCACGTACAGCTTTTTTGAGTCAATTTGATGGAAACATCACTGGTGGGAAATTTAGTTTTTATGTGGATTTTAGAATATTTGCGTAAAAATCTGTCACCAATTGGATGGAAATCTAGCTACTGTTATTGAGAGTCAGGTTGACCGCCATTACCCTACGAGTGATAGGTGGGCACCAAGACGCTTGGACTGTTCATAATTGTTGTTAAATAGGTGGGGACGAGATGTGGTGTATGAAACCTTCGCAGAGCATCATGGGAGTTGTACATTGAGATGTGTTTGTTCAGATAAATGGTTTAACTAATTCCTGTCTCCCTTCTCATCATTATTTAATTGTTATAAAGATGTGGTTATGAAACCCACAAGACATAACAAAAGTCTATTTCTGAGCAGACGTGGGCGTCCAGCTATATTTTTCTGATAGGCAAAAAGCAGAACATAATCATTTCATTGGGTCTCTCCACATACAGTGGTGCAAAAAAGTATTTAGTCAGCCCCCAATTGTGCAAGTTCTCCCACTTAAAAAGATGAGAGAGGCCTGTAATTTTCATCATAGGTACACTTCAACTATGACAGACAAAATGAGAAGAAAAAAATCCAGAAAATCACATTGTAGGATTTAAAAAAAATTGATTTGCAAATTATGGTGGAAAATAAGTATTTGGCCACCTACAAACAAGCAAGATTTCTGGCTCTCACAGACCTGTAACTTCTTCTTTAAGAGGCTCCTCTGTCCTCCACTCGTTACCTGTATTAATGGCACCTATTTGAACTTGTTATCAGTATAAAAGACACCTGTCCACAACCTCAAACAGTCACACTCCAAACTCCACTATGGCCAAGACCAAAGAGCTGTCAAAGGACACCAGAAACAAAATTGTAGACCTGCACCAGGCTGGGAAGACTGAATCTGCAATAGGTAAGCAGCTTGGTTTGAAGAAATCAACTGTGGGAGCAATTATTAGGAAATGGAAGACATACAAGACAACTGATAATCTCCCTCGATCTGGGGCTCCACGCAAGATCTCACCCCGTGGGGTCAAAATGATCACAAGAACGGTGAGCAAAAATCCCAGAACCACACGGGGGGACCTAGTGAATGACCTGCAGAAAGCTGGGACCAAAGTAACAAAGCCTACCATCAGTAACACACTACGCCGCCAGGGACTCAAATCCTGCAGTGCCAGACGTGTCCCCCTGCTTAAGCCAGTACATGTCCAGGCCCGTCTGAAGTTTGCTAGAGAGCATTTGGATGATCCAGAAGAAGATTGGGAGAATGTCATATGGTCAGATGAAACCAAAATAGAACTTTTTGGTAAAAACTCAACTCGTTGTGTTTGGAGGACAAAGAATGCTGAGGTGCATCCAAAGAACACCATACCTACTGTGAAGCATGGGGGTGGAAACATCATGCTTTGGGGCTGTTTTTCTGCAAAGGGACCAGGACGACTGATCCGTGTAAAGGACAGAATGAATGGGGCCATGTATCGTGAGATTTTGAGTGAAAACCTCCTTCCATCAGCAAGGGCATTGAAGATGAAACGTGGCTGGGTCTTTCAGCATGACAATGATCCCAAACACACCGCCCGGGCAACGAAGGAGTGGCTTCGTAAGAAGCATTTCAAGGTCCTGGAGTGGCCTAGCCAGTCTCCAAATCTCAACCCCATAGAAAATCTTTGGAGGGAGTTGAAAGTCCGTGTTGCCCAGCAACAGCCCCAAAACATCACTGCTCTAGAGGAGATCTGCATGGAGGAATGGGCCAAAATACCAGCAAAAGTGTGTGAAAACCTTGTGAAGACTTACAGAAAACGTTTGACCTCTGTCATTGCCAACAAAGGGTATATAACAAAGTATTGAGATAAACTTTTGTTATTGACCAAATACTTATTTTCCACCATAATTTGCAAATAAATTCATTAAAAATCCTACAATGTGATTTTCTGGATTTTTTTTCTCATTTTGTCTGTCATAGTTGAAGTGTACCTATGATGAAAATTACAGGCCTCTCTCATCTTTTTAAGTGGGAGAACTTGCACAATTGGTGGCTGACTAAATACTTTTTTGCCCCACTGTACATACACATGCGAGCACACACACACACACACACACACACACACACACACACACACACACACACACACACACACACACACACACACACACACACACACACACACACACACACACACACACACACACACACACACACACACACACACTGCACACTGTCTTCCTCTGCACACTACTGTACATATCTCACTCCTACACACAATGCATCAAAATCCCTCCTTCACACAGATCTCACGACCCCACTAACAAAATCAGCACACTCATACAATGGAACACCCACAGAAAGAAGAACACATGAACAGCCCACACAGTGCAGTGCCTATACATTTCACTCACCGAACGAAAACTCAGACTGTATTACAGTAACGGTCAGTCTGTGTAAATGAAACCCTATCCACATAAATACACTCAGGATCCTTAAAACAAAGCCCCAAGCAGATTCATCAATATCTAATAATCCCAGTGTGTCACACACTCACCCATTCAGTACAGTAGCTACCTATCTGTGTTGTGGTCTTTACACAGTGAGCACATCACTTCCCCTCAAACTCGTATGATCAGGAGGAAAAATATCCCTCTG
The DNA here is from genome assembly GCF_029448725.1 of Salvelinus fontinalis. NCBI lineage: Eukaryota > Metazoa > Chordata > Actinopteri > Salmoniformes > Salmonidae > Salvelinus > Salvelinus fontinalis. Next base: position 23,197,861 of record NC_074695.1, read on the forward strand.
GTTTTACTCAATGGTGCTGTCACTCACTGAGATACACAGAGGAGTTATATAACTGTGCGTTCACAATTAAATGAACAGCATGTCAACTCGTTGAATTCAAACCAAATTAAGTAAGATCAGCAACAGGGGACATTTTGGGCATAAATCATTTGGGCATGTTGGGAACATCCAGCTAATGCTAAGTGACTACCATCAAGAAACAGTGACAACTAGTGACAATGTTTTACTTCAGTCAGGGAATAGGATCATAACACCATAGCCATCAAGCAAGTGAAGCAACCCATGCTTCCATTGGCCATGGAAAGAAACCGGGGGGAAAACATGGGAATTATACGAGAGAGAACCAGAGATACATTGTAGCATAACTCACTTTCTGCGGATGGTGGAGCTGTTGGTATCGGAGCTGTCTGTGTGTTCCAGTCTCTCCCGCTGCTCCCTCTCGGCTGGGTTCGAGCCACAGGACATGCCCCGGGTCAGCCTGGTGTGGGTATGTCTCTCCCGGCTCGGCCCTGCAGGGGGCACCACAACCGCGGGGGACGGGGCGGCAACAGGGCTGGTGGTGCTGCCATTACCTCCACTACTGCTGCCAGGGTGGATGGGCAGGGAGAGGGGCTTCTCAGCTCTGTGGTTGGTGTTGCTATGGTTCTGTTCGGGGAGCCCCGGGATTCGTGGAGGAGTGGGTCTTTCCAGCCTCAGGTCCTGGTTCTCCTGGCTGACTCGGTCCAGCTGGCCTTCCAGCTCCTCGATGCGCCGTCGCTGTGTCTCCAGGAGCTTGGCCTGGCTCTCAATTATGTTGTTGAGCTCTAGGAGGTACTCCACGGCACGGTTGGGGCTCTCTGGGCTGGTCTCCATGGTGGGAGGCCTTGCTCCAGGGAGGCTCCAGGGTACCACCACCTCCGCCGTTACGACCCTGGAGCTCCAGATCCCACCCCCCCACCAGCCCTGATGAGTGGGGGGGAGAGGGGAGGACGGACAGGGGGGCTGGAGGAAGATGAACTTGGAGATTGTTTTTGTCCCTTTCTACTTTACACAAAAAGCCTTTCAGAGATTCAGAGAGGTCAAGGGACACAACAGAGTGTGTCGACAGTTTCTCTAATTATTACATATCAAATATCACAATGCAAGATGAAGTTGGCTGCAATTGTTCTAGGTCCATAAGGGATGGCTAAACCAAGACAACGGTGCAAAGTTGAAAAACAAGTAAGGGGTACAACTGAGTGGGGATAGCTGAATACTTAGTGTCTTTAAATTCAGCATCTTGATGGATGGTGGAGGATTGAAATCCAGGGCTTTGGGCGTCAGGTGTCATTATTCCAAATGATCAACCAAAATCAAACAATAAAAGAGAGATGGATCAAGGCAGAGAAACAATAGACATAGAGGTATAGTTGAAATCTGAAACAATAAATGCACCTTATTTATCTTGACAATTCAATATTATTCTCTCTTATAGAGAGGCAAACATAGGGGGTTACTGTGTAATAAAAGATCAGTCAAATAAAGAGAATACACACCAGTGGCACTTGTCATAAACCCGTGTTCTCCTTGATAACTTCAGTCGAGATGTGTTATGATCTCAACAGCCAAGTGTTGTGGGTCAAATACATTGATTCTTTCCTAAAGTATTAATGATCACTAAACGTTGTCTGTCGCTCCTGCTAAAAAGGGAAAGGGGAAAGGGGTCAGGCAAAATGGCTTGTAATGGTCTCCCACTAATAAGCATTTTTTGTCAAAGATTATATAATAGAGAATATTCCATGTTCCCTCCCATATAGACTATCCCCGCAGTCTCTACCTCATTCTCTTCACCCCATGACTAGATGTGTCTTTGGAAAAAAAAAAATGAAGACGTTGGACGACTGATTCATTTCATAGTTGAGGTCCAAGTCCTCACCCCTGCCCTGTACAGACCACATCCAACAGCCTGAGATTGGCTTTTAGGCTACAGTTTTGCCCGAGTGTTCCTTGTATATCACCGCACTGCGATCAACGTCACGCACCCATAACGGATAATTGCCTACTCGATCGAGTCCTCTACAAATCTTTCGACAGTCCAGTTTCTTTCAGAAAATTGTTAGCTGAAAAATAATATAAATGTAAAATAGTTCACACGTCTCCAATATACATACTTTATCGGTATAAGGAGTTTCCACTTGCCTGTGTCGCGACGTTTCAGGGAAACCAATAAAATAGTCCTCTGTTAATTTCTAAAATCCCCTATGATAAAAAATAAAGTGCATTTAGCAAACGATTTTCAACTACAGTGGCGGTAACTTCGCACTCGTGGTGGCACAGATAAACGAAGATATGGACTCCTTGCAAATCTGTGAACTGTCCTGAGCGCGCGTGGTGCTCAGGAGCGCTCCCGTGGCGACGCGCAAGGTATGCTGCGCAATCGTTATAGACATGTAGCCTAGACTCTATATTGCATCGACAATTTAAAATGTATATTTTTCCAAAACGTTTTGATTGATTGTCTGTAATGATACATTTAACGAACATTTTATTTTGTCCTTTTAACTGCATTTATCAATAGCTTTACCAACCGTTAAACTGTTTTTCTTATTGGTTTTAATATTATAGCCTATAGCTTAGGCTACTGGTTTGCTGTAAATCAACTTCGCAAGCATTTCCCAAAATCTCCGCGGTGAAGGGACGTTAGTAATTTCCTCAAGTCGATTCATTTCACACTTGACTCTTTGGCTCTGAGGCCAGACTGCATGGTCTATAGTAACTAAACCATTAGACTAGAGTAGACCATTGTATATTACGGGCCTTAGTTTTGGAAGTGCTCAAAAATACGTATAGTATGATTCGTATATTGTATATATGACTCTAGGGCCAGGCTGGACTCAACTGGAGTAAAACTAGCGCGCGCTGCACGTTCTGCGCTATTAGCAAGTTTAATTGCAGAACGCAATGCTGATGAGACGGGTCTAGTCTTTACCAGACTAGGCCTACAGTAATATGTCACTATTGGTAATATTGCCTACTCTCATGGCTCCCTCTGTGCATTTTCTTCAGAATAATGAAACTTGAATACTTCAATGAAGCGTCAGACTATGGCAGAAAATAGCCCTCTGAAGGACCTCTGTTCCATGATATTTTTAGTAATACAGGATTACCTAACTGTCATTTTGTTTTAAGATCCCAGTGCCAGGTTTATAAAGGTCTTTGTGTAAATGTGCATGTCCTAATAACTGTGTGTGTGTGTGTGTGTGTGTGTGTGTGTGTGTGTGTGTGTGTGTGTGTGTGTGTGTGTGTGTGTGTGTGTGTGTGTGTGTGTGTGTGTGTGTGTGTGTGTGTGTGTGTGTGTGTGTGTGTGTGTGTGTGTGTGTGCGTGTGTGTGTGTGTGTGTAAGAGACAGAGAAAGAAGGGACACAGAGAGAAAAAATATATACATATATATATATAAATACATTTTTTTTTAAATATATATACAGAGATAGAGATTGAGAGAGAGATTGATAGAGTGAGTGAGAGATGCCTGTGTGCATGTGTTACAGGTGAGGCAATTTTACACACTGTACACTAACAGTAAAAAGCTTGATATTAGATCAGTGAGTAGAGTACATGGAGAAAAGTGAAATCCCTGCTCTTACACAGAGCCTGGTAAATCATTAATGTGCTACGTAAAGATCAGATGATCCTCATCTGTCACACACACACACACACACAAAGTCCCTTTGTCTATACATTCTCTATCCAGGCACATCTAAACATTTCCCATACAGAGTGCTCCCTCTGCCACGCTTACACTGAAGCTATTCAGGCATCTCTTTCTTTTTTTCACTCCCTCTATACAACCACATCTCTCACCTTCCATTTAAATCTCTCTTTTCATTCCCTCTATACAACCACATCTCTCACCTTCCATTTCAATCTCTCTTCTCACTCCCTCTATACAACCACATCTCTCACCTTCCATTTCAATCTCTCTACTCACTCCTTCTATACAACCACATCTCTCACCTTCCGTTTCAATCTCTCTTCTCACTCCCTCTATACAACCACATCTCTCACCTTCCGTTTCAATCTCTCTTCTCACTCCCTCTATACAACCACATCTCTCACCTTCCCTTTCAATCTCTCTTCTCACTCCTTCTATACAACCACATCTCTCACCTTCCATTTCAATCTCTCTTCTCACTCCCTCTATACAACCACATTTCTCACCTTCCATTTAAATCTCTCTACTCACTCACTCTATACATCTCTCTATGAAATCCTTAATTTCCAGCTCTCTTCTGAAAGTTACTTTATTCTCTCCTTATTAGTTTGTCAGCCTCTATCAGTCCCGGCTCTCACCCAACTCTCTGACTCAATGGTGTTTTTGGAGAGGTTGGTTTGATTGCTGTCAACACCAGTACAGGGTAGAGGAGACGAGTGTCCTTAAGTGCTCTGAAGCAGTGCCCTCCAGTGATACTTAAGATAAGATGGATATAAACAAACACACACACAAACACATACACACACCCTGCCAAAGTTGTTTTTCACGGATGTATTTTCACCCTCAGTACAAAATGTTGCTGCCATCTACTGCTTTAAGTAGAAAACATTTTGTCAACGAACCTTGTTCTCTCAAAGACACACAAGTATTGTCCAAATAACTGAGAAAATTATGTAAATTAATATAAATAGTTTATTAGCAGTTTATTATATGTTTTTTGACAGCTTATTGGCAATTATCTTCTTTAGGGAAATGAAAAAAAGAAGCATTCAAAAACATAACTTACAACAGTAACAATAACAGTCTGAAAAATAAACTGAGCTAGACTGGACTGGTTTGGTCTGGTAGTTATATGCTGATGTGTAATAATGTAGTCATACACTGGTTAATACTAGAGATATGCTGTGCCATCTCTAATTTGCCATCTCTGCTTTGTCCGATTGGGATGAGAATGAGAATAATAATATAAAAACTGTATATAAAATTATACAACATCTAGGTAATACATACTGTAGTTGCTTCCCTCACACCTTTTCTGTAGGTCACCAGGTGCTTCTGTGTATACAACATAATTCCATGCATACAGCACCATTTCCAAATGACTTGACTGGGATGTACATTGAAGCAATATGTCTTCCTGTATTTAGTTTTCAGTCCTTCATATTGATATACACTGAGTGTACAAAACATTAGGAACACCTGCTCTTTCCATAACATAGACTGACCAAGGGAATCCAGCTGAAAGCTATGATCCCTTATTGACGTCACCTGTTAAATCATCTTCAATCAGTGTAGATGAAGGGGAGGAGACAGGTTAAAGAAAGATTTTAAGCCTTGAGACAATTGAGACATGGATTGTGTATGTGTGCCATTCAGAGAGTGAATGTGCAAGAAAAGATTGAAGTGCCTTTGACCGGGGTATGGTAGTAGGTGCCAGACGTACCGGTGTGTCAAGAAATGCAACACTGATGGGGTTTTCACGCTCAACAGTTTCCCACATGTATCAAGAATGGTCCACCACCCAAAAGACATCCAGCCAACTTGACACAACTGAGGGAAGCATTGGAGGCAACATGGGCCAGCCCAGAATCCCTGTGGAACACTTTTGACACCTTGTAGTCCACAAATTGAGGATGTTCTGAGGGCAAAAGGGTGTGCAACTCAATAATTGGAATATTAGGTTTCTAATGTTTTGTTCACTCCGTGTATACAGTATATACTTTTGGACCTCAGAACAGGCTCAATTCGTCGGGGCCTGGACTCTACAAGGTGTCGAAAGTGTCTCAAGGCTTAACAATTAGTATTAACCTGTCTCCTCCCCTTCATCTACACTGATTAACAAGTGACATCAATAAGGGTTCATAGCTTTCACCTGGATACACCTGGTCAATCTATGTCATGGAAAGAGCAGATGTTCTTGATGTTTTCTATACTCAGTGTATATATATACATATATTTATAACTGTTTTACAGAATTTTTTAATATACAACCACCTGCAGTAAAGCCGCTCAAAATGTACACTACATTCCAATCATTTAGCAGATACTCTCATTGATAGCGACACAAAGGAGCAATCAGGGACTTAATATATCTTGGTTATCGAGTATATCTCAATACCTGAACATTTTAAAAATACATATTTTTCAAAAATATCATATTTGAGCCTCTGCCATCATAACTGGCTCACAACTGTCAGCCAATTGTTTGGCAAAACGATAACATATTGATTTAACATCGTGCCCTTTATAAATTCAGATAACTCAACGTCAGGAGAGTTGTTTATTGTTTCTACTGAAGCTCAATAGACAGGAAAAAGATGTCGATATTTGACCATTTCAGACATGACAGGAGGACTATGACACACCCACTATTCATTCATTCATCCAGCTTAATGGTTCAGTATGGTTTGGTTACCAAGGCAACTGTAAGTGGCACTTAACCCTGTGAGACCCACAGTTGCAAATATGCAATGTCTCCTAAATTGCATCCTGTACATGTCCTAAACCAAAAAATCCAGTCAAACACTACATAGTGCATCTCCTTACACCCAGATGTATCTCTTAGTAGTATTGTTGTTTGTCAGTATGATTATTGGGGCTTCAGTAGCCTCTGACACATGAGAAAACTGTCAACTCGTCTGAGACCAAACTGGTCCCCTACACAAGCATATGTTGTAAGCCATCCATACAAGTACATGACTTTAAATATTAAATAAGAAATTGAGAAACAAACATTCTGAGCCAGAGCTAGAGGTAGTTTTGCAAGTGTTGCAAAAAAGCAACATAGGGCTTAAAGTGTCAATCTGCAGTTCAAACAACAACCAAACGGACACCCCGTCACCTTTTTTAGGTAAACAGCTTAGGGATGGGGCTGGAGACGTGGCTATGAATGCAAGGACTGACATGTTAGAGAGATTGTTTCCCTTCCAAATTCTGCAAATATGGACAACCAAACACTTTAAGAGTAACGTTGTTCCCTCTACACTTCAAAATAACAAAAATGTATATATTTTTTTTAATGCCAGATTACTGACATTGACAACCAATAACTTTATTGCAAAGAAGCAAGATAGGAGGTTATCTCTCCAAGTTAAGCCAGAAAGATCAACCAAATATTACTTAAAGTTAGATGTTACATAGAAAACCCACAAAATAGTTGATGCTTTCAAAAATATACATTTTTGATAGCAAAGTACTAACATTTGGATTGGTCAAGTTGTTCAATTTGGTATTTCAGACAAAATATGACTTTATTTCAAAAAAATATACCATTACAAAATATTTTCCATTACGTCAATGCTCTTGATACATTTTTTATGTGATTTTTATGTGATTTTTATAGAATTTAACAGTTTTCTTATCACAAAATGTTCATTCCATTGAAGCCCAATATTGCGTTTTTGCTGCTTTTCCAGAACATTTTTTATAAACTTGAAATTCATGAATCAAGTATTTCTGAAAGGTAATACTTTTTTCCCCTCATGTGGATCAATGCTTGGGTCTCACAGGGTAAGAGGGCACAACACTTACTACAATTGATAGTGTATTTGTTCTTACTTCCATGAAATAAACTTTGACAATGTAAATATACAGTACCAGAGAAAAATTTGGACACCAACATATTTATTTTCACTATTTTCTACATTGTAGAATAATAGTGAAGACAACAAAACTATGAAATAACACATTTGGAATCATGTAGTAACCAAAAAAGTGGGGATAGCCCCCACTTTTTTAAATTTTCACCTAAATGACAAAACTAACTGCCTGTAGCTCAGGCCCTGAAGCAAGGATATGCATATTCTTGGTACCATTTGAAAGGAAACACTTTGAAGTTTGTGGAAATGTGAATTGAATGTAGGAGAATATAACACAATAGATCTGGTAGAAGAAAATACAAAGTAAAAAACAACTGTTTTTTTCTACCACCATCTTTGAAATGCAACAGAAAGGTCCCTGTTCCAGCCATCACTCTGGTTGTAATTCCGATGGTGTCCACAAGATGGCAGAAGTGTACGTGCAAAGTTTCAGACAGATACTTGAAGTATGAGTGAACTACATGACATTTAGTGTGAAGTCACCCAGGTACATTTGGGCAAATCGTGAAGGAGACATTTGCATGCATATTACATTTTTCTGCAAGAATTTCGTCAAATCTGTATACTTGGACTTTGATTTAGCTTTTCCAGTATTAGTAGCCATATTATAAATTCAACATTTGTAAAACAACCAGTTTTCATAACTTCATAACACTGAAAATTCGTATCATTTTTGTCCAAAAGGAAAAGGCATGCTGTCGAACAAGGTTAGTAGCTACATTTTACAACAGATACAAGGTTTCCGGATACTCCCGTAAAGCCCAGCTCATTGGCTATCTAGCTAGCTTTGCTTAACCCCGATTGGTGCTTATTTTACAACGTTAGAGTCATTCAAGTGAAGACCGCACGCGTCATCGGCGTGCCTTGAAGCCATCGCTCTCTGACCAAATATGGTGTCAAATAGGATATACTACACCCCTAATGATATAGTGAAGTCTCTTTATGTTCTAGGATCTTTGAGGAATACGAACAAATGTGATTTGACTGGTTGAAACAACATTTAGGGTTAGATTTTCACAGATTCCTTTCTTTGCAAATTGAATGAGTGGAAATACAAAATCGATTGTGCATGCTATATGGACCTTTTTAGGATATGAAAAATTATTTTATCTAACAAAATGACACTTCATGTTATCTCTGGGACCCTTTGGATGATAAATCAGAGCAAGATTTCAGAATATAAGTACACATTTCACCTTCAGAGGTGAATTTATCAAACCTACCGCGGTGAAAAAGTGTTTTGTTGTTAGGAGCTCTCCTCAAACAATAGCATGGCATTTTTTCGCAGTAATAGCTACTGTAAATTGGACAGTGCAGTTATATTAACAAGAATTTAAGCTTTCAGCCAATATAAGACATTTATATGTACCAACATTTGTTGTTTCTCTAAAATCTGCGATCTTGACACAAGGTGCTGCATGATTTACAACTGTCCCATTGACGGTACGCCTATCCCTATTAAACAAATCAAAATGTATTTTATATTTGAAATTCTTCAAAGTAGCTACCCTTTGCCTTGATGACAGCTTTGCACACTCTTGGCATTCTCTCAACCAGCTTCATGAGGTCATCACCTGGAATGCATTTAAATTTTCAGGTGTGCCTTGTTAAAAGTTAATTTGTTGCATTTGAGGTGTGTTGGGTCATTGTCCTGTTGAAAAACAAATTATAGTCCCATTAAGCGTAAACCAGATGGGATGGTGTATCGCTGCAGAATTATGTGGTAGCCATGCTGGTTAAGTGTGTCTTGAATTCTAAATAAATCACAGACAGTGTCACCAGCAAAGCACCCCCACACCATCACACCTCCTCCTCCATGCTTTACGGTGGGAACTACACATGCAGAGATCATCCGTTCACCTACTTTACATCTCACAAAGACACAGCGGTTATTACATTATTTCATAGTTTTGATGTCATCACTATTATTCTACCATGTAGAAAATAGGAAAAACAAAGGAAAACACTTGAATGAGTAAGTGTGTCCAAACTTTTGACTGGTACTGTAATTGATTTGATTCTCTGACAGAAGACACTCAAGTCTCTATAACATTGAAGTACATGCACATTACTAATGTGCGGGTTGACTCAGTTGACTCATTACCCGCAGTCCCCACAGATATCCGCGGGGCGGCCGGGATTAGAGTCATTAAATATTGGGTAGATGAATGGTGTGTGGGTATAGACAAACAACACCTTAAAAAAAGGGAAATCAAATTAACATCATATAAAAATCTGTCTGTTAAGCTATAGAAATCTATTTTTTTTGCATGGGCTGCAATTCAATCCGCCGATATTGCCCTTCCGCATCTGTGATGAAAGGTGGCAGAGTGGTATACAGAAGATAGCCCTATTTGGTAAAAGACCAAGACCATATTTTGGTAAGAACAGCTCAAATAAGCAAAGAGAAACAACAGTCCATCATTACTTTAAGACATGAAGGTCAGTCAATACAGAACATTTCAAGAATTGTAAAAGTTTCTTCAAGTGCAGTCGCAAAAACCATCAAACGCTATGATGAAAATGGTTCTCATGACGACCGCCACAGGAAAGGAAGACCCAGAGTTACCTCTAATGAACTTCCTCAACAGTAGAGTTAACTGCACTTCAGATTGCAGCCCAAATAAATTCTTCACAGAGTTCAAGTAACAGAAACATCTCAACATCAACTGTTCAGAGGAGACTTTGTGAATCAGGCCTTCATGGTCGATTTGTTAAAGGACACAAATAAGAAGGAGAGTCTTGCTTGGGCAAAGAAACACAAGCAATGGACATTAGACCGGTGGAAATCTGTCCTTTGGTCTGATGAGTCCAAATTTGAGATTTTTGGTTCCAACCGCCGTGTCTTTGTGAGACACAGAGTAGGTGAACGGATGATCTCTGCATGTGAGATTCCCACTGTGAAGCATGGAGGAGGAGGTGTGATGGTGCTTTTCTGGTCACACTGTTGAGGATTTATTTCGAATTCAATGCACACTTAACCAGCATGGCTACCACAGCATTCTGCAGCAATACACCGTCCCGTCTGGTTTGCACTTAGTGGCACTATCATTTGTTTTTCAACAGGACAATGACCCAACACATCTCCAGGCTGCATCAGATGATCTGGTCTTCACAATAACCCGACCTCAACCCAATTGAGATGGTTAGAGATGAGTTGGACTGCAGAGTGAAGGAAAAGCAGCCAACAAGTGCTCAACATATGTGGGAAGTTCTTCAAGACTGTTGGAAAAGCATTCCTCATGAAGCTGGTTGAGAGAATACCAAGAGTGTGCAAAGCTGTCATCAAGGCAAAGGGTGGCTACTTTGAAGAATCAAAAATCAAAAATATATTTAACTTCTGTGGTTACTACATGATTCCATATGTGTTATTTCATAGTTTTGATGTCTTCACTACTATTCTGCAATGTACAAAATTGTTAAAATAAGAAAAACCTTTGAATGAGTTGGAGAAAAACACTTGAATGAGTAGGTGTGCCCAAACTTTTGACTGGTACTGTATGTGCATAATGTATTACTTTGGTATAAGTTTGCACATAATACCCTGAAACGTATCCAATATCACAACACAAATATATCATATTGATTAAAATGTTTTGAGTATATCTGTTACATATATTATTATATTCCACAGTATCAACAATACTAATCAGGGCTCCATTTAATATTGTATATACAATAGAATTTAGTTATTTATTTCATACAAATATCTTTACATTATATAGATTGCACACAGCACAAACTGTCTGTCAAAGTCACGTTGCTCTGAAAGTCATCACGATCAAATCAATACATAGAACAACATCATGGATCTATTTCATTCTCCAATTGAATGGTCAGAAGAATGTTACTATACAATACCACCCCTTCCCTTCTAACCATATCTACACTCTTAGAAAAAAGTGTTCCAAATGGATTCTTTGGCTGTCCACATAAGATAACCCTTTTTGGTTCCAGGTAGAACCCTTTTGGGTTCAATGTAGAACAATTGGTGGAAATGGTTCTACATGAAACCAAAAAGGGTTTTTCAAAGGTTTCTCTATGGGGACAGGCGAATAACCCTTTTAGGTTCTATATAGCACCTATTTTTCTAAGAGTGTATGGTGGACTGGACATATTATAGCCTGGGATTGTCGCATATTATTGCTCAGTATCATGAGGTATCATTTAATGTACTGTATACTGTCTCCATTGTCCCCTGAGACAGTCTTCCAGTGTCCCCAAACACGGGGACAATTCTATGGAAACTCCTGAGGGAGAGCAGAGAAGAGCGCTGCATAAGGAAAACAAGCAGAGAAAAGACAGAGATTGTGTTCCACTGGAACATCTTAAAATATGTACAAATAAACATGATCAACAGTTGATTAACACCAGCCAGAAACCAGCTGTTAAAAGGCACAAAGAATATTACTGTATAATACAACATTACCAAAAGTCACAGTAAAACAAACTGAGTGTGAGTAGCGTTGTGTGTAGTTTGAAAAAGCAAGTGTACGGTATATTCCAAAGGAGATATGGTTTGATACTGTCACTGATCCTGGGCCCTCAGAATTATATGATTATGGTTTCCTCAAACAGTGTGTATATTTTTGCTTTGCTACGACAGGTAACTGCCAAAATAAAGGAAACACTGGAGTAAATGAGAGATACAAAGTATGTTGAAAGCAGGTGCTTCGAAACAGATGTGGTTTCACAGTTAATTAAGCAATTAACATCCCACTAGCTTAGGACCATGTATAAAAAATGGCCAGTTGCCCATTATGTTGTCTACCATAGCTAGAAGAAGAGATCTCAGTGACTTTTAAAGAGGGGTTTCAAAGGAGCATAGTGGTCTGTCTGTCTCAGTCACCAGATCTCAACCCAATTGAACACTAATGAGAGATTCTAGAGCGGCGCCTGAGACAGTTTTCCACCACCATCAATAAAACACCAAATGATGGAATTTCTCGTGGAAGAATGGTGTCACATCCCTCAAATAACGTTCCAGACACTTGTAAAATCTATGCCAAGGCCCAACGCCCTATTAAGACACTTTATGTTGTCGATTCCTTTATTTTGGCAGTTACCACTAGATTACCAATTATTCTATGACTCTTCTTCCCCTTCCTCTCCCTCTTTCTTGCGGTTGTCCTATAAGCCTGTTCTCCTGTTCTCCTGTATGAACCCAGTCCTCTGTTGGCTGGGTGTGAGCCAGGAACCTGGGAGTAGCAGGCACGGTGCCCCCAGAACGGCCCTCTCTGTGAGGGCCAGGGAGAGGCCAGAGACACAGGCAGCAGGAATACTGCCGTCCGAGTGGCTGGCTCCACACTCTGCGTTCTCCAGCTCTAAGGATGTAGTGAGGAAGAAAAAGGGTTCTCGCTGTAGTGGAGAGGTCACGCGAGACTCCAAGGAGAGCAGGTTGTTCAGGGACTGAGAGCTCTCTCTCTCCACCCATTCAATCTGTTCATGATCCTCACCACTCTCCTCATCATTTATACTCTCCCACTTTATCTCCCTCAACCTCTCATCCTCCAACTCCCTCTCTCTTTCCATTTCCCATTCTCTCCTGTTCCTCGCCTTCTCTTTCACATCCTCTTTCTCACAGTCTTGCTTGGGCCTGGGCAGACTTTGGTTAGGAATGGGGAGGTAAGCATCCTCCTCCTCTTCATCTTCCTCCTCCTCTTTCACCTCTTATTCCTCCACATCCTCCTACCCCCTTTCCTTCACCTCCTCTGCTTCTTCATCTTCCTCAGTTTTCTCATTGTTCTCCCTCTTCTTGACCCTCTCCTCACTCCTGCTTTTCCTCTCTTTATCTCCCTCCCTCCCTCCGCCTCTGTGTGTATATCATCATTGTCATAGTTCCTCAGGGCATCTCTGGGTAAACTGTGAGAGCCTCCCTTGTTCCTGCTCTTCCTCCTGCTTTCCTTCCCTCTCAGCTGAGTCCTCTCTCTCAGTCCACCGCCTCCTGTCTCACTGCCCTCCTCCTGTCTCTCAGGATCAGGGTCTGAGAATCAAGGCTGTGTCTTACTGCCCCTGCTCCTTCCTCTCCCTGATCTCCTTCCTTTCTTCTTCCTTTATCTCCCCTTTCGAAGACCTCCCCCGCATCTTCACATTGGAGCTGTAGATGCGGCCCTCCAGGCGGGCCAGGTCTACTGGAGCCACACTCTGCTCCTCGGGGTGCTGCTGTGGGAGGGAGGGGGAGGTGACTCTGCGCTCACGAACTGATGAACACACAGGGACAGGACATAGGAAGCAGGGAACAGAGAGAGCACAATGAATAGGTGGATAAGAGAATGAGGAGAGTTAGAGAAGCAGGTGATGTTACATAATCACTGTAGAGGAACTCCAGAGTTCACAGAGCATTTCTCTGTCAGAAGCTGTAGCTGTATGTGTGTAGGTTGTGTTGTGTAACAACAGCTGCTACTTCCCTGACCCTCAGGTAACCCTTCATTATATTACAATACTTATCCACATTGTGTGCTCTCATGCAGAATGTCAACTGTACTGTTGAAGCATATAGATCACTAGCTCTCTTTTACATTCAGCAACACTACTGGCAGGTTGCGCACTAGAAATAATTCAACCAAGGGATATTGGTTGTCATTGATTTACCTGGCTAAGTAATTTTTAAAACTGAGGTTTAAGCTATAGGGCTCTATTTTAACAAACCTAAGGCAATGGTAAATCTAAGCGCAGGTGGTAGCGCTATAGGATCAGGGGTGTGTCAGAAATATTTTAGCTATTTTCACTATCACAATTATAGTCGTATTTACTCCATTGTCGCGAAACGGCTGGGTTTTAATGAATAAACCAGTTGTGGGTTTGTAGAGGCTTGGCCCCTCATTGGCCAATCAGAACGTGCTCCATGGTGAAATATGTGGCTGCTTCAAGTTGTACGTTTACGGTCTTTTATGTATTTCCTTGGAATCAACTCCAATGCCAATGTCAGTCCGTTATAGTTAGTTTGTTAGATGGCTTATAGAAACTAAACAACAAAATGTAGACTATCTTTGCTAAATACGTTAACTTGATTCCATTTGCAGTCCACATTGTTCTAAGTAATTACATGTCTTCAATAGTATTCACACTGATATAGGGGCTAGGCCTACTGTACATTATAGTATGGCTGAGCATGAACATACCAAATGTCAATTATTGTCAATTATTTAATTGATAAGGCCTAAAAATAATAATTTGAATCAAATTCTAAACAAAACGAAACAACAATTTGTTTTAAATGGGATATGTCACACTTACAGGCACCATCATTTCTCCCCGTGGTCATATCATATTAAAACAACGCAGACTATGGAGGGTTTAACAACATCTAAACGTTTCACAGTAGCTGGACAAAGATCCAATATAAATAGAAAGCGAGAATGTCCACTCATCATTACACTGCTCCGAAATAGGCCTATGTTTTATGAACATAATCGAACCATTTTACAGATCAGATCGCATTCACACACGACACATCTCCAGAAATTGCAATGCAAGAGCGCCATGGATGTTGTCACCATAAAACCATGAAGGTGAATCATTCTAATACTTTTGATTGTAATAAAATGTAACGAAAAACAAGCAATCCGTTTTTTTTATACAATGTAAAATGTAATGATATCATAAAACTGCCAGGATAAAAAAGACACACATTGCTGTTGAACCAGCCTTCACTATAGTAGCCATAAGGGAGGACTTGAGTTTTGAACATATGAAACGGAAAACAATCCATTTTTTAAGGTTACAGATAACTTCTAAATACGACGTTCACCGGTATTCACTGAGGTTCTCATATATCGTTTCATAATGGGCATGGACACGTAGCCCGTAGCCTACATCCTGGAGGGTTTTTTACGCACAACCAAAACAGGACCTGCATGGCTAAAATAATGTGGGCCTGCCTACAATGCATAGATAAAAATTGAATGTCAGCTCACTGTTTTACTCCTTTCAAACTTTATATTTTAATGAAGCTTTGGTGATTACGATTTATTTTCAAGCAGTCTCAGGAGCCAAACCCTTTATTGTCAGTCTTGACTGCTTTGGGATTGCATTGGGCAGACAAAAAAAAGGCTTCATTGAGAGGAGGCGAGGCTATGCTAGGTTTTTAATCAAATAAAATGAAATGGGGAAAAAACATCAGTTTTGTATGTTTCTAAATACGAAGTATACAGGCACCAAAAGCATGTGCATATGGGCAGTGAGCGTCACGGCTGGATAGGATGCGTTTCCGCTGTCAAAATTCATGCCATAACCAACTGGGTTACCGCTAAAACCAGCTTTTGGTTGGTCCTATCAGTGCTGCCTGAAATTAGCACTTTTGATCCTGTTTTTAAGCACACCCCTCAAATATTCCCACCCCGCCCATCGGAGCGCTAGGGCTGGAAAATGCCAGTGCACCAGTTTTGACATGACGAAATTGCAAACTAACGTGCGTTTGACAATAGCGCCGCCTTAACCGCAGCCGAACATAGAGCCCATGTACTAATACCCCGGTCTCAAGACAATACAACATATGATTTCAGCACGTGGGTGATCATGGTCTCTGAGGGTGTCGTACAGTGACACATAATATATTTTCAACAACGACAACAGTAAAGACAACATAGGAAGTGAGGAGAAGAGGAATGTAGAGAGACAAATAAATGGAGGACTAACAGGAACGATCACCAACCGCGTATTCTCTGTCCGGCCGATGACATAGAAGCAAGGCTCGCCTAGCTTGGAGTTGGTCATACATAGAGACAGACTGGACAGCTCCACTGACAGGGAGATAAGAAGAACGGAGGAAGAGAAAATAATTAGAGAAAGATGTGTAGGAGTAATATGAAAAAGGGAAAAAAGACGAGAAATAAAGAGAGAGCAAAGGGAAACATGGTGGTGAAGGTAAGATAGAAGGTGAGAGATGGAGAATCCAAAGAATGAATCACAAAGAAAGGTGAAATAATAGAAGGAAGCAAAGCCACAAAAAGAGAAACAAGAAGTGGTGTTAGTAATTTAGAGGTTATACACCCAAGAGAGATACTATACACCCAAGAGAGATACTATACACCCAAGAGAGATACTATACACCCAAGAGAGAAATTATACACCAAAGAGAAATATTATACACCCAAGAGAGATACTATACACCCAAGAGAGAAATTATACACCAAAGAGAAATATTATACACCCAAGCTAGATATTATACACCAAAGATGAATATTATACACCCAAGAGAGATACTATACACCCAAGAGAGATACTATGCTTGTCATTTATGAACATTTTGAACATCTTGGCCATGTTCTGTTATAATCTCCACCCGGCAAAGCCAGAAGAGGACTGGCCACCCCTCATAGCCTGGTTCCTCTCTAGGTTTCTTCCTAGGTTTTGGCCTTTCTAGGGAGTTTTTCCTAGCCACCGTGCTTCTACACCTGCATTGCTTGCTGTTTGGGGTTTTAGGCTGGGTTTCTGTACAGCACTTCGAGATATTAGCTGATGTACGAAGGGCTATATAAAATAAACTTGATTTGATATACACCCAAGAGAGAAATTATACACCCAAGCTAGATATTATACACCAAAGAGAAATATTATACACCCAAGAGAGATACTATACACCCAAGAGAGATACTATACACCCAAGAGAGATATTATACACCCAAGAGAGATATTATACACCCAAGAGAGATATTATACACCCAAGAGAGATATTATACACCAAAAAGAGATAAACAACATAAGTTGTGACAGTTTGAGGAGGATTCTCTAGTGGCTACTGTAACAGTCCTGACCTATTTATGTTAGTTTTTATGTGTTTTTGGTCAGGGCATGTGTTATGGGTGGGCAGTCTATGTTATCTGTTTCTATGTTGGTTTCGGTTTGCCTGGTATGGCTCTTGATTAGAGGCAGGTGGTTTGCATTTTCCTCTAATCAAGAGTCATATTTAGGTAGGGCATTATCACTGTGTGTTTGTGGGTGATTGTCTCCTGTGATGTTTCGTGTTGTTCGAGATGTATTCACTTTTGGAGCTGTTTAGCTGTTCGTTCGTTTCGATGTCCGTTCCTGTTCGTGAGTTTACGTTTGTCCATGTAAGTTTATGTTCAGGTTGCGTGTACGTCGTTTTGTTATTTTGTAAATTTTGAAAGTGTTTGTTTTGTTTCGTATTGTCATCAGTTTTCGTTATTAATAAAACAAGATGGCATATTTCCCTGACTCCGCATATTGGTCTGAAGATCCTTCTCTCCTCACCTCATCCGAGGATGAGGAAAGCGACAGCTATTACAGAATCACCCACCTAAATACAGAGACCAAGCGGTATGGGAATGCTCGACGGCGCAACAAGAACTTCTGGACTTGGGAGGAGATATTGGACGGTAGAGGACCTTGGGCTCAACCAGGGGAATATCGCCGTCCAAAGGAGGAGAAGAAGGCAGCCACAGCCCAGGAGCGCTGGTATGAGGAGGCAGCGCGACGACGCGGTTGGGAGCCCGTGAGTAAGACCCAAAAATTTCTTGGGGGGGGGCACACGAGGAGTGTGGCAAAGCCGGGTAGGATACCCGAGCAAACTCCCCGTGCTTACCGTGGAGGTAGAAGGCGTCGTACTGGTAAGAGACCGTGTTATGCGGTAGAGCGCACGGTGTCCCCAGTACGCGTGCTTAGCCCAGTGCGGGCTATTCCACCTTGCCGCACTGGGAGGGCTAGGTTGGGCATCGAGCCGGGTGCCATGAAGCCGGCCCAACGTAGCTGGTCTCCAGTACGTCTCCTCGGGCCGGTGTACATGGCACCAGCCTTACAGGTGGTGTCCCCGGTTCGCCTGCATAGCCCAGTGCGGGCTATTCCACCTCGCCGCACTGGCAGGGCTACGGGGTTCATTCAACCTGGTAGGGTTGGGGAGGCTCGGTGCTCAAGAGCAGGTGTCCTCCTTCACGGTCCGGTATATCCGGTGCCACCTCCATGTACCAGTCCTCCGGTGGCAGCCCCCCGTACCAGGCTGTCTCTCCGGGTTCTCTCTCCTGCTGTTTCCTCCTCTCCAGCGCAGCCGGTGCCTAGACCACGCACCAGGCTGTCTCTCCTTCTCCTCCCTACAGAGCTATCTGTCTCCCCAGCGCCATCTGAGCCATCCGTCTCCCCAGCGCCATCTGAGCCATCCGTCTCCCCAGCGCCATCTGAGCCATCCGTCTCCCCAGCGCCATCTGAGCCATCCGTCTCTCCAGCGCCATCTGAGCCATCCGTCTCCCCAGCGCCGTCTGAGCCATCCGTCTGCCATGAGCCTGCAAAGCCGCCCGTCTGCCATGAGCCTGCAAAGCCGCCCGTCTGCCATGAGCCTACAGAGCCATCCGCCAGACAGGAGCCGCTAGAGCCGTCAGCCAGACAGGAGCCGCTAGAGCCGTCAGCCAGACAGGATTTGCCAGAGCCGCCAACCAGACAGGATTTGCCAGAGCCGCCAACCAGACAGGATCTGCCAGAGCCGCCAACCAGACAGGATCTGCCAGAGCCGCCAATCAGACAGGATCTGCCAGAGCCGCCAGCGAGCCATGAGCAGCCAGAGCCGTCAGAGAGCCATGAGCAGCCAGAGCCGTCAGAGAGCCATGAGCAGCCAGAGCCGTCAGAGAGCCATGAGCAGCCAGAGCCGTCAAAGAGCCATGAGCAGCCAGAGCCGTCAGAGAGCCATGAGCAGCCAGAGCCGTCAGAGCGCCATGAGCGTCGAGAGCCGTCAGAGCGCCGTGGGCGTCGAGGGCCGTCAGCCTGCCATGAGCGTCGAGAGCCGTCAGCCTGCCATGAGCGTCGAGAGCCGTCGGCCTGCCATGGGCGTCGAGAGCCGTCAGCCTGCCATGAGCGTAGAGAGCCGTCAGTCTGCCATGAGCGTCGAGAGCCGTCAGCCTGCATGGACCTGCCAGAGCCGTCCAAACAGGACCTGCCAGAGTCCTTCAGCCGGGATCTGCCCCTTGTCCCGGTGTTGCCCCTTGTCCCGGTGTTGCCCCTTGTCCCGGTGTTGCCCCTTGTCCCGGTGCTGCCCCTTGTCCCGGTGCTGCCCCTTGTCCCGGTGCTGCCCCTTGTCCCGGTGCTGCCCCTTGTCCCGGTGCTGCCCCTTGTCCCGGTGCTGCCCCTTGTCCCGGTGCTGCCCCTTGTCCCGGTGCTGCCCCTTGTCCCGGTGCTGCCCCTTATTCCAGTGATGGTCCTTATCCTGGTGCTGCCCCTTGTTCTGGTGCTGCCCCTTGTCCCGGTGCTACCCCTTGTCCCGGTGCTGCCCCTTGTCCTGGTGCTAGCTGTTCATTTAGGGGAAGGTAGTGTTAGGGTGGGCATTAGAAGGGGTAGAAAGAAGAGGGGAGTGACTATGGTGGTGCGGGGACAGCGTCCGGAACCGGAACCACCACCGTGGTCAACTGCCCACCCGGACCCTCCCCTGGACTTTGTGCTGGTGCGCCCGGCGTTCGCACCTTGGGGGGGGGGTACTGTAACAGTCCTGACCTATTTATGTTAGTTTTTATGTGTTTTTGGTCAGGGCATGTGTTATGGGTGGGCAGTCTATGTTATCTGTTTCTATGTTGGTTTCGGTTTGCCTGGTATGGCTCTTGATTAGAGGCAGGTGGTTTGCATTTTCCTCTAATCAAGAGTCATATTTAGGTAGGGCATTATCACTGTGTGTTTGTGGGTGATTGTCTCCTGTGATGTTTCGTGTTGTTCGAGATGTATTCACTTTTGGAGCTGTTTAGCTGTTCGTTCGTTTCGATGTCCGTTCCTGTTCGTGAGTTTACGTTTGTCCATGTAAGTTTATGTTCAGGTTGCGTGTACGTCGTTTTGTTATTTTGTAAATTTTGAAAGTGTTTGTTTTGTTTCGTATTGTCATCAGTTTTCGTTATTAATAAAACAAGATGGCATATTTCCCTGACTCCGCATATTGGTCTGAAGATCCTTCTCTCCTCACCTCATCCGAGGATGAGGAAAGCGACAGCTATTACAGCTACGCTCAGTTGAATGTCATGATTCTCTCTAGTATATTGACACCTTATCCTCAGTCCTCATCCCACCTATTCTTTTCTCACACCTTGTCTCTTAAAATCAAATGAAACTGAGTGACAGTTTGCGTAGTAGGAGGAGCGTCTCTGCGGTTTTACAGTGTTTCCACCCCCCTGTCCTTTTCTGTATCTTACCGTAGTCAGGGACGTATCCATTGCCTTTCTTTAGAACCAGGTATATGCGGTGTCCTCCCCTGCGTATCTGCTCTACTGCCTGGCTGTGGGTCATCCCTGTTGTGCTGTCCCCATTGATCTCCACCAACTGGTCACTCACCTACAGTACACAGTGACAGCATAGTCAGTTGTTGTATGAAATAGTATCTCATAATGTATGTAATATTATGTTTTGTCAACAAAACTTGATTTCCTGAGATGAGATAACTTACAGTTTACTGTGAAATATTAGACACCCCATTCTTTAAAGAGGTACACAATACACTCACCTGTATTTTGTGGCTGCGTGAGGCAGGTCCCCCCTCCATCAGTCCCAATACATACAGGCCCATGTTGTATTCACTGCCCCCTCGCAGGCTGAACCCAAACCCTGTCTGCCCGCGGTCTAGATCCACACTGTAATACCTAGAGTCATGCTATAAGAAACATTGAGGGAGAGACGGACAGAATGAGATCGAGATCTAAACTTAAGTGGAAAATATATTTCAGTGTTGTGCAGATGTATTTGGGCTTACTCTTAAAAAGGTGTGGATCATTGACACAAACATAATGGATGGCTGCTGTCCTCACCTTGGGTCGTGACCTGTGACCTTTCCTGCTTGTGTAATTGGGGTCATAATCTGTGGTCTCTGATAGGCTGGAGGAGTCTGGGAAAGAAATAAGGGAGAGTGGTTAGCATAGATAGGTACAAGAAGTTAACGCTTCACTACAGAGGGGAGAGGCATAGTGTCTTAGTTATCCTCTGAGCATTAATGGGGAGTATGCAAGCAAGTGGATTGTGTGCATTTCGGTTTTTATTGTGTTTTTGGAAATGTGTGTGTGTATAACATTGTGTGTATTTCTCTATGCTCACAGGTGCTAGGACGGGGGATGATGGTGAGGCGTAGGGTGTTTCCAGCTCTGCGGAGGATGTGGGCGAGCTCCCGGTGTGGAAGGGTCACCACAGAATGCCCCTGAACCGCCTCCAACCGGTCACCGGGCCGTATCTGACCACTCCTCGCCGCAGGACTGCCCCGACGCACCGTCACGAACCGGTGAGGGAGGAGGGAGGCAGCTGAAAAGAGAGAGAGAGAGAGAGAGAGAGAGAGAGAGAGAGGCAGGTATTGAAGTTCCACAGTAAAACCTTCTCTTCAACCCCTAATTAGTCCTGGATCGGTACAGCGGCACAGAAGAACATGTATCTCAAACCTCAGACACCAAACCACTGGTTGAAGCACATTGCTGCAGTATATACTTGAACGTTTAACAATAAATATTTTTTAAGGTTAGGCACATCTCAAGAGACTGAAACTTCCCTGTTTCTCCCCAATAATTGTATTTTCATTAGAGTTTGTTGCTAATTAGAAAACCTCTTTAAAAGTCACAGTGAAGAACTAATGAGTAAGGTCATCTAAGAGAAAGAACAGAGAGAGAAGTTATAAAGCATCTTGGTTTGTGGCAGAATCCCTCAAAACAAGCTGTAACTAAACCTGTTGGCTGTTTTTGACTGCGCTTAGTCAGTATCTACTCTCTCTTTGGTCTGCATTTCTCTTTCTCTTTCCATCTCCAAAACTAATGTGTCCTCCTTCATTCCCCCATCAATCAGTCCATCGCTCTATCCCCGACACAACAAGGACCATTTCCTGTCCTTATTGATATGACATTTTCAGATATGACATGTCTTCTAACAGTGTTTTTCAACCTTTTGTAGTACCAGTGACAAGCAAAGAATGGTTGACTCGGATATCTATAAACACATTAATGTAATAATTCCCTCTGTCCATCTCTCTATTCCAATACTACAGTCCTTAAAATCATTTTCTAAACTGTAAGCAAAAAATGTGCTTACATTCTGCATAATTAGCCTTCCAATAGCAAAGGACACTAACAGTTCCCTGGTCTATACTGACCTATTTAAACACACTCTCTCTTTCACGCACACTTTATTCAGTCTTTGATGTTTGTGCTTGACATTTTCCCCGACTGTGAGAAGAACACTGTCCAAACTTACCCAGCCCTCCCCCTCAACTTAGCTTACAAAACGTCACTCACACTGACTCAACCTCTCTGTCATGCACAACATCAGCGACACAGAGGGCAGCTAAGGTGAAAAATGGTGTGTGTGAGTATGTTTTGTATGTGTGTGCTTCTCTGACAAACTGTTAGATCCAAAAAATATGTCAAACATAATTTGTCATCTTAAAAACATTACCCGGGTCATACCATCACTCTCCCAGCCAGATGCAGAGAAACTCCTCTTCTCTCGGATCGACTACGGCAATGTTCTGTTTGGGGACCTCCCAGCCAAATCAGTACAGAGGCTCCAACTAATCTAGAACAGTGCTGCCAGGGTTCTGACCAGGACCAAGAATTTGGACCATATCACACCGATCCTGGCCCAACTCCACTGGCTACCAGTCAACTACAGGATCGACATTGTCATGTTTGTATTTAAAGCCTTGAATGGACTGAGCCACACCTACATCAGCGACCTCATCTCAATCAGCGAGCCACCTTGCACTCTCCACCTGCCACTCACCACTGCTTCAAGTACCCAAGACACGTCTCCGAACTATGGGGGACCGAGCCTTCTGCTGCCTTGCCCCTCCCCTAGGGAATACTCTCCCTGACCATCTGAGAGCTGCTCCACCCCTCTGAACTTTTACCTGCCTTGATTCTAAATGTGTTATTTTTATTGTATGTATATATTTTTTTATTCTTCGGTAGAGCTTTCAAATAACTCTGTAATGAAAAGCGCTATACAAATTACATTTATTATTATTATTACTACTGGTCCTCTTACCACTACTATTACCACTTGTAGGATTAGATCCACAACTACAGTACAACTGTTAACTGCTTACAGTACACCTCAGGCCATGAATGACTCAAACTCCAATGGTGCTCAAGGAAACAGGATGAGAAACATATTGCAGATGTTGAACTAATTGACAGCTTTGATGCAAATCTGTCATGTTAATTTCAATTAAACTAAATTCTCATACACACACACATGCACGCAAATACACACGTACGCTCAAACACAGACATACTCATACAGTGGCATAACTCACACAAAGCATCAAACTTACACAGACAGCATTCAACCAGAAACCAGAAAGTCACAACATAATTACGTTTGGAGTCCTTGACAGTTTTCAAAGCAGACTGCAGTCTTTCCAACATGGCTCTTTGAATTACATATGTAGCACAAAAAATCCTGAATTCCAAAAGAACAGCTTGGAGATGCTTACATCTAAATGAATGGGGGTCAGACCAATAAAAACACAATGAACTAAAACATGTCCCTGCTGTTGCTCTGGTTCAGTGTAACATCTCACTAAAGCAATTCAGAGAGAGAGAGAGATTGAGAGCGAGAGAGGCGTGAGAGAGAAGGGGGAGGGAGTTTTAATCTTTAGAGAAACCAGACTGAATCCTTTCACTGCAGAGAAAAGGGAGGGAGAGTGTGGTATATTGAAATGGATAGATTATGGAATAGAGAAAGAGAGAGCGAGGCAGGGAGACGGAGACTATAGTTATTGAGATAAGACAGAGGTGAAATGCGGGTGAGAGAGGATAATGGAGAGAGAGACATTCTTTGTGCTGTTGAGACAACACAGCATTAATGTATGTTAGCTTTGCCCATAAAGCAAATTGAACTGCATTAGAATTGGTCAGAGAGGCAAATACAAAGAGAGGGGAAACTGCTGGGCAAACACTGGTTGAATCAAAGTTGTTTCCACAACATGTAAATTAAATTCCTTTGAACCAATGTGGAATATACATTGAATGGACATCTGTGCCCAGTGGGATGGAGTGGTTGGTATACTGTAGCTAACCTGGTATTTAATTAATGCCCTCTAGCTAATAGTTTATCAGGTGGGATGTTTTCCCCTTCACAGTCATAATGAGAACACAAACTAGCTTCATTGTGCTGTTACGGGCGTAGGATCTTAATTTGATCACTAATGTTGCTGCAGATGAGTTCAATGATTTACATAAATTCACTGAAAACCCACACTAACACACAATTGTATTAACAGTATTGCACTTTTCACTACTACTTTTGGCCAGCTAAGAGCCTAAGCACCGATCAAGCAACCTGATGAACTAAACATTCAAATCCTGTTGCTGCAAGATTATTTTTCTGTGACAATATAGGTCAAATTAAGATCCTACATCTGTAACGTGACAGAGTTGCAGAGGTGCAGTATACTGTAGTGTTACAGCAGGATTAGGATTGTATTGGTGTAAAGCAGCATGTTATCATCAAAAGGTTATTCTGTTGGAGGCAAATGGAGCTGACAGGCTGATGTAGATAAGAGCACTGACACATATAAAACCTGTGTGGCTTAGCTCCTAATAGCCCTGTGGCATGGGGCTTCATGCTGGATAATCTCACTATTGATTCCATTGATTGTCACGAGGACTAGCGTATGTAGTACACACGCAAATCCCACACACATACATATTCATCAAATGCACTTGAACACATGGGCACCACCACACAAAATATTACACCCTATAACAGCAATATAACACTTAAACACACACACACACACACACACACACTAGGAAGGAAGCAGCGTAACAAGATCCCAGCTTTAGCATAATGGGGAAGGGAAAGGAAATGGGGTAAATGCAGTGCAATAAATGCTGTCATTGGACTGTTTTTGTGTTTTATGACTCCCATATTATCTGGAGCGCTGGCTGAAACACTAAAAAGATAATGAGCAGTGCGCAGGCTGACATCCTCTTGGGGCTAGTGGGGGGGGGGGGGGGGGGGGGGGCTGTCTTTAAGTGACAGAGATGTCACGTTCCTGACCTATTTCTGTTAGTTTGTTGTATGTGTTAGTTGGTCAGGACGTGAGTTTGGGTGGGCATTCGATGTTGTCTGTTTCTATGTTGGTTTAGGGTTGCCTGGTATGGCTCTTAATTAGAGGCAAGTGTTTGGCGTTCCTCTAATTGAGAGTCATATTTAGGTAGGTTGTTTCACAGTGTTCGTTGTGGGTGGTTGTCTCCTGTGTCAGTGTTTGTTGCACCATATGGGACTGTTCGGTTTGTTTTTGTACATCGTCATTTTGTGTAGTCTATTTTCCCTGTTCGTGCGTTCTTCGTGTTTAATGTAAGTTCGTCGTCCAGGTCTGTCTACTCCGTTTGTTGTTTTGTTAGTTATAGTGAAGTTCGTGTTTTTTCGTCTTTTCTTTAAATAAATTGTGTTCACAACCCGCTGCGCCTTGGTTCCATCACTACTCCTTCTTTTCGGTTGAAGAGGAGGAGGACCACCGTTACAGAAATAGGTCAGGAACGTGACATATCTGTAACGGTGGTCCTCCTCCTCTTCAACCGAAAAGAAGGAGTAGTGATGGAACCAAGGCGCAGCGGGTTGTGAACACAATTTATTTAAAGAAAAGACGAAAAAACACGAACTTCACTATAACTAACAAAACAACAAACGGAGTAGACAGACCTGGACGACGAACTTACATTAAACACGAAGAACGCACGAACAGGGAAAATAGACTACACAAAATGACGATGTACAAAAACAAACCGAACAGTCCCGTATGGTGCAACAAACACTGACACAGGAGACAACCACCCACAACGAACACTGTGAAACAACCTACCTAAATATGACTCTCAATTAGAGGAACGCCAAACACCTGCCTCTAATTAAGAGCCACACCAGGCAACCCTAAACCAACATAGAAACAGACAACATAGAATGCCCACCCAAACTCACGTCCTGACCAACTAACACATACAACAAACTAACAGAAATAGGTCAGGAACGTGACAAGAGACCTATGACTCATCATCATAACTCAGTGACTGTTATGCAGCCATAATTATTTATTCATCAAACTACAGAACAGTATGTCCAGTTAGGAAGCCTTTCTATTCATTCGAAAGACCAACTTTTCACTGGGTGATGACTGCCGTTGACATTTGTTGGGGACAAGATAAGGGTTTGGTCTAAAAAGTTATGGTTCCTATTTTCTGCAGAAACTGCAATACAATACAATAAATAAGAAGATGCATATTTGCCAATGTAAAATGACATGTGTTCTGCTACAAATTAATTAGTTCTCACCTTTCCCCTTCTCTACATCCTGTGAAGCGATGACAAATCCGAACCCCTCTCCTGGCTTCCTCCTCAGCTCCACATCGAATCCCTGGGGTACACGATTCCGTCCCCCTCCCTCTTGCCCTGGTCCTGGGACCACCACCCCCCTGTCCCCCTCATCCTCTATGCCCGCGTTCAGCCAGTCTTTGGGCTCCATGGTGAGGGTGACTGGGACTGACTCCAGGAAACTGGTGCTCTGGACCAGAGTTGAGCGCACCATGGCTGGGGAAGGGGGAGGAGGGGTGGAGGTGGGACGGGGTGGGAAGAGGACAACTGCAGGGGGCGATGGGTTCTTTTCTGAGGCCACAGGTGAAGGAGGGGAGCGAAGGAGTGGTGAGGGGACTTTCCGCATAGAGTTGGGGGAGATGAAAGAATGATGGGAACCTGAAGAAGGGGAATAACATCACTAAAGACAAAGGAATTGTTGAGAGATTGTTTTTAGGTTTTATTCATTACTGAGAAACAATGTAATGAATGCAGTAAATAAAATCTCCTAAAAACAAGTTTGCAGTAAAGTAGCTAATGTTCTTACCTCCTCTGTGAACCAATAGGATAACTTCTCTTTGTTTGGTGTATTCCTGGAGAACTCGTTGTATCTGGAGGGAAAGGTATCAATTTAGTATATTTCTGGGGAAAGGTATCAATTTAGTATATTTCTGATTTAACTTGACCTAATCTTTTGTATTCTCCATCTCTTTCATATCTTCTTTCTCTCCATGTTTCCCTCCTCAGTACCTGTGCAAAGCTGAGACTCTGGACGTCTACTCCATTGATCTTCATGATGGCATCCCCTGGCTGTAGGGAGGAGCACTGCCTCCTATCCCAGACCCTCTTGACCAGGGCCAGCCTGCCCCCCTGTCCCCCGGCCGTCACACTGAAGCCCATATCTCCTCTTCCCTCACATTGAGCCAGGGCTACAGGCACCAGCTCCCCTCCACCTCCAACCCCACGTTCTCCGACCCCACCTCCTCCGACCCCACCTCCGCTGCACAGGCTCATCAACCCCGGAGACGAGATGCTGCTGTGACTGCCACTGCCACTGGTGTTGCCATGCAAGCCGATTTGTGGGCTGCCGGGGGTGGAAGGGGGTCTCAGCAGGGAAGCCTGGGGCCTGATGAGGCGGGAGTATACCCCTCCGCCTGGGGAGGATGAAAGGCGGGGTCTCCCTGACTGGGGCATGGGCAGTCTGGACACAGGGAGTGTGGAGGAGGTGGACAGGTCGCTCTCTGACAGGTCACTCTTAGAGGTTCTGTAGCGCAGAGGCTGAGGGGGGGTAGAGAGGGAGTTATTGTTGTGGTTACGGATCATGGATGCCCTGCAGAGAAAGAAAAGAGACAGAAAGATAGTCAGTGTTCTCCATGAAAGTAAAATACAGTTGAAGTTAGAAGTTTACATACACTTAGGTTCGAGTCATTAAAAC
Organism: Salvelinus fontinalis; assembly: GCF_029448725.1. Lineage (NCBI taxonomy): Eukaryota > Metazoa > Chordata > Actinopteri > Salmoniformes > Salmonidae > Salvelinus > Salvelinus fontinalis. The sequence continues at coordinate 23,226,092 of NC_074695.1, forward strand.
TTGTTTTTCAACCACTCCACAAATGTCTTGTAAACAAACTATAGTTTTGGCAAGTCGATTAGGACATCTACTTTGTGCATGACACAAGTAATTTTTCCAACAACTGTTTACAGACAGATTATTTCACTTATAATTCACTGTATCACAATTCCAGTGGGTCAGAAGTTTACATACAAAAAGATGTCATGGCTTTAGAAGCTTCTGATAGGCTAATTGACACTAATTGAGTCAATTGGAGGTGTACCTGTGGATTTATTTCAAGGCCTACCTTCAAACTCAATGCCTCTTTGCTTGACATCATGGGAAAATCAAAAGAAATCAGCCAAGACCTCAGAAGAAAATTGTAGACCTCCACAAGTCTGGTTCATCCTTGGGAGCAATTTCCAAACACCTGAAGGTACCACGTTCATCTGTACAAACAATAGTATGCAAGTATAAACAACATGGGACCATGCAGCCGTCATACCTCTGAGGAAGGAGACACGTTCTGTCTCCTAGAGATGAACGTACTTTGGTGCGAAAAGTGCAAATCAATCCCAGAACAATACCAAAGGACCTTGTGAAGATGCTGGAGGAAACAGGTACAAAGGTATCTATATCCACAGTAAAACGAGTCCTATATTGACATAACCTGAAAGGCTGCTCATCAAGGAAGAAGCCACTGCTCCAAAACCGTCATAAAAAAAGCCAGACTACGGTTTGCAACTGCACATGGGGACAAAGATCGTACTTTTTGGAGAAATGTCCTCTGGTCGGATGAAACAAAAATAGAACTGTTTGGCCATAATGACCATTGTTATGTTTGGAGGAAAAAGGGGGAGGCTTGCAAGCCGAAGAACACCATCCCAGCTGTGAAGCACGGGGGTAGCAGCATCATGTTGTGGGGGTGCATTGCTGCAGGAGGGACTGGTGTATTTCACAAAATAGATGGCATCATGAGGTATGAAAATTATGTGGATATATCGAAGCAACATCTCAAGGCATCAGTCAGGAAGTTAAAGCTTGGTCGCAAATGGGTCTTCCAAATGGACAATGACCCCATGCATACTTCCACAGTTGTGGCAAAATGGCTTAAGGACAACAAAGTCAGGGTATTGGAGTGGCCATCACAAAGCCTTGACCTCAATCCCATAGAACATTTATGGGTAGAACTGAAAAAACGTTTGCGAACAAGGAGGCCTACAAACCTGACTCAGTTACACCAGCTCTGTCAGGAGGAATGGACCAAAATTCACCCAACTTATTGTAGGAAGCTTGTGGAAGGCTACCCGAAATGTTTGACCCAAGTTAAACAATTTAAAGGCAATGCTACCAAATACTAATTGAGTGTATGTAAACTTCTGACCCACTGGGGAATGTGATGAAATAAATAAAAGCTGAAATAAATAATTCTCTCTACTATTATTCTGACATTTCATATTCTTAAAATAAAGGACGCCATTGAGATTGACCTAAAACAGGGAATTTTTACTAGGATTAAATGTCAGGAATTGTGAAGAACTTGGCTAAGGTGTATGTAAACTTCCGACTTCAACTGTATCTGTAAATTACATTGTGTGTGGGTATGCGTGTGTGTGTGTCACCTGTGTGAGCCGATGGCTGAGACCACCTCACTGTCACTCTGGGAGTTATCCGGGGCCTGCAGGTGGGCGAGACCCCTCAGGGATCGGGGTGGGCGGACCGGGGGGGTGGTGACAGTGATGCTGCCACTGGAACGTCTATAAGATGGTGGTGTAGGGGAGGTGGAGTCAGATAGGTGACGCCTGGATCGTCTGTAGGAGGGTGGCTCGGCGGAGTGAGCGGGGTGCACACTAGACCGTCTGTATGAGGGTGGCTCGGCGGAGTGAGCGGGGTGCACACTAGACCGTCTGTATGAGGGTGGCTCGGCGGAGTGAGCGGGGTGCACACTAGACCGTCTGTATGAGGGTGGCTCGGCGGAGTGAGCGGGGTGCACACTAGACCGTCTGTATGAGGGTGACTCGGCGGAGTGAGCGGGGTGCACACTAGACCGTCTGTATGAGGTTGAATCAAAGGCAGTGGAGTCAGAGAGATGTCCACTGGATATTCTATAAAAGGGTGGTGAAGGGGCCGTGGAGTGAGCAAGGTTTCCACTGGAGTGTCTGTACGAGGGTGGCAGTCGGGTAGCTGTGGAGGTGGCATTCCCATTGGCATCCAGTCCTGGCCCCACTCCTGGACCCATATAACCCACGTCATGGTGGTGAGAAAGGACACCATTGAGATTATGATACTGGGTCTGGGTTGGGGCTGTGGATGGGCGGGGGAGGAGCTGGTGTAATGGCTGGGGCTGGGTGGTGGTAGGTGGGAGGAGGGGGTCACAGACATCAGTTGACCCAGGATGGGGCTGCTTGAGGCAGCCATCTGGGTTGTAGAGCATGGGGTAGCCCCTCCGGAGGACCACGTCCACACTGTGGCCCACAGGCACTGCCTTCAGCATCTCCACCACCTCTTTATGAGACGTTCCCAGGACACAGACGTCGTTGATGTACACCAGGATATCCGCTGTGGGGACCGAGAGGATGAGTTGAAAGGGTTCTGGTTCAGTTATCCCACAGCATTAGTATACCTTTAAAACCTACATATAGAACATCACATCATCTATTTGCAAATTGTTTGAGGGACATTTTAGTTCTAGTTCATAAATGCTATGCTATTTTTGTGTGGGTATGTGTGAAATGTAATCTTACCAACTAATCCCTCTGTATCCCAACCTTCTAAAATCCTCAACTCTGGGTGCTTGTGACAGGTGTCACAGTCTGTATTAGTGGGTGTTTAGTGTGTGTTAGTGTGCACATACAGTATGCACATGTGTTGCTAGATGTGATGATAGCTAGATTATAGCATGCATACCATTAGGATTAGGGATTGATTGAGATCTACTCTCTGTGAGAGATCACTGAAAAATCCCACCACTATAATCCAGCTCCAGTGTGTGAGAGAGAGAGAGAGAGAGAGAGAGAGAGAGAGAGAGAGAGAGAGAGAGAGAGAGAGAGAGAGAGAGAGAGACTTATCTGGTAGTTGTGAGCACGTGCTACAGTATAATACCAACTATAGTCACATGCTTTTTACAGTATAACAATACTAAATATAGGGTTTGCATTCTAGTGAGTATCGTAACAACAACAATAATGTGATTCTGTGGGCTGACATCTCTGAGCAAAGTTACAGAGATGGAATATTCTCAAACTGCCTAAACAAGCCACATTTGAACCAGGTTAAAAAACCCAGACCAAGGTCAAGTACAGTGAGGAGAGAGAGTTTACAGGAGTCCATTTTCACAGTCTGCAACTATTCAACAGTGTGTAGCTAATAGCTTTTAAAAATGTTTGCCTATTAAACATCCGGCTTTAACGCTCAATAATCCACAGTTCAATCTGTTGCAAACATAAAGCCAAGACTAATTTCTGTTTAATTGACAATTACATTTACGAGGAATCCGGCTTTAATGCTCAATATTGTAATGTCAACATTGGCAAAATGTAACATATTCCTAGGAAGGAATATCAAACTTACATTTACAAGTGTAAAACTTTTCAAAAATGATACAAATCTCTCTGTATATTGTCCCCTCCCTCCCTCCTACCTGTGTTGAGAGCTCCAGGTCCCCCTGGCGTGACGCTGTAGACCTGGAGGAACTCCCTGGCTCTGCTGCCCCCCACGATGTTGAAACCAAAACCCCCGGGACCTTTAGAGAGGCATATGTGGATAGAGAAACCCCTCAGCTCCCCTGGCTGGTCTGTGAACCCTGGTACTGAGAAAATGAGATGGAGGGATGGAAAGAGAGTGGGAAAAGATACAGGAAAGACTGAAAAGTGCAAAGAAGCACAGAGAGAGATGCTTACAACAGAGAGGGAGAGCGACAAAGAGGTTTTGTGCAATTGGAAGGTAACGAGGAAATAAAGATCACCATGAAGAGGTTGAGAGAAAGACAGAGAGACCGAGAGAGAGGTTGCACCCTGAATGTGTGTGAATGAGTGAACTGTTTAGAATGTGCCGTTCAGTGCTGAGTTAAGAGACGCACAACACTGACAACTGAAAACTCATGGCCAGATGGCACTTAGTGCAAAACGTTTAGAAATAAATAGACATGCAGGCAAAGGTTTTTTTCCTCAATGTCATAATGGCCACAGAGAAGATTCAAACCCCTTGAAAAGGAAATAAACTCTCTGCCTGATCTGTATCACCTCCTGCTGGTTAAAACAGTGAACTGCAACCCACTAAGATTTTGACCAGCTTTACCCATGATATTCTGGCAGATGAGGCTCTAATTGCTATAATCAGCTATATTGGTCAAACATTGTTGTATTAGTTTTTTAAATCTGTGAATCACATGACACAATTATGATAGAAGGTTGTCAGTGTCATGCCCAACACATGACCTCTGTCATCCACCACAGAACTGACCTGTGCCAGTGGTTCCTCCTAGCTTGTCGTTATGGGGTTAGGGATTAATCACTACACAGTATCTCAATTCTACTAAAAGCTCATTTATTTTAATTTGAATCTATTAACAGGCTCACTGTGGCTACGGTCCTATAGTTCCCGTCTTATTAACGTACAGTGCATCATTAGGCAGCCCAATGGTTAAACGCTCCAGCACTGTTTCCATAATTATAGAGTGGGAGAGAGCTCACATTCATTCTTGTCGAGCGTCGTTTCTCTGCTGCTCTGAGCACGAGGATGCTGCCAGCTGGTAGTCTTGGAGTAATGGCTAAAAGAGAGTGACAGACAGGCCACCTCAAAGTCACCAATCAACCACCACCATGGTGATGCTATATAACCATATTTACAAGTCAACACCTTTAAGATATAGAGGAACCTAATCCTGGACCAGAAACAACCTAAAACATACAAGAGAGCAGTCTATCCACATAGAACAGAATAGAATAGTCACTTTCTTTTTTATTTATTTCTGTAAAGTGTGGTGTGACCTTGTTAAATGCACTTTGAATAAATTGTGATTTGATTCACTCACTCTATGTAGAAAGGCTCTCCTGAGTTGCTGAAGGCCTGCTTCCAGTTTTTAGACATCACTGCTGGCACCCTGACACTGGTGCTGCCATGACCATTCTCCATGGCGCTGCCATACCCTCTTGACCGGCAGGGGGACAGGGAGACGGGATGGGATTTGCTGATACCCGCTGATCCACCTGAAACGTCAATGAAGACGACAGGCAAAACACTGAAAACGAGTGTTATGACACGTTATTAAAGTTGTTCTCAGCTTACACTCAGTGAAAATAGAACCCTTGAATATTCTCTGGAATCATGGATATTGTCTACACTGAACTTAGTTTACAGCTAGCTTTAAATCCACATTTCCAAATCCAGACCCATTGAGTCTAGTGTAAAAAAAAGAAGCAAAAAAGCAAGGCATGCATTCCATACATTACAGTACAGCACAGGGTCTATGTAAACAGCTTTTGCTCAACTCTGCTGTCCTTTAGAATGTACTAAGCGTGGGAGGATGTGGCCTGCTGCATACCCAGAGCTGCAGTCAGAGCCAGCCCAGCCAACACTCCGTTCAGCACCACATAGCCAGGCGATAGATGATTCAGCAGCACAGGTTAGGACCATAGACTGTTCCCTGCCTGCCACACAGCCTGCCTTTGGTCAGCTTGACCCTCCTCTGGAGCAAGTCCAGCGATCGATGTGGCCACAGCCCCGCATAGAGCCAGGAGCATACTAATCATGCTAATTGATTAATTTGGCCATCAAAGACTCTGAAGTACAGAAGGACAATGCAGTCTTTACAGTCTTTACAGTAGCTGTAGGCCACCATACCTGGCACACATTTTGAAAACTTAAAATCACAAAAATGTTTCAAATTAAAATAATTTACTACAACTACTGTTACTACTACTACGTACACTATGCTTACTATGACTGCTACTACTAATACGTATTAACACTATATATGACTGTAGTAAATTGGTCACCCATATAGTCTTACGGGGGAGCAGCCTGACTTTGGTAAACCTGCCTGACAGGCCAGAGACCTCCTCGCTGTTCTCCTCTTCCTCTGCTGCTTTCTCCAGGTTGCTAAGCGACTTGCTGCGTGTCCGGAAGTTCCGAAGCAGGTCGCGGTGTTCCTGGTAGGTGATGGGAGGGCTCTTTGGACTGATGTGTACTGGCCGTGGGGTGCCGTAGTAGTTCCCTGAGAGAGAGCAGGAGGAGGAGGTGTAAGAGAAAGTGAGTGAATAAGCCACAACGTTATTGTTAGAATCATATTTGTACTGTTGGTCCTTGGTGCGAAGAAAGAATGGGAAAAAGAGAAAGAAAAAATATGATTGCGAAAAGGGTAAGAGGTAAAGTAATTCAGCGTAGAGATGGAGATCCCAAACACACATCTGAAAAGGCTTTCATTATACGAAATATAGAAAATACAGTCAATCCTAAATATTATGATGGAAGTGTTCCAGTGCAGTGCATACATCACATAGATTACCATCCACCCTTAGGATCAGTAAAGTCTACTCTATTTTCTCCTTCAATTCTATCCTTCTGTTGTGGTAGCTATAATACAAATCAAATCAAATTACTTAAATGTATTCCTCCAGCTCATGCAGTCAGAGCAGGGTAAGGAGATAAGGAGAAACATTAGATTGCTGTTGTACTCGGGGGGTGTCTTTATAATCAGAGAAAGCAGTCCAACTCTAACCCTCCTAGGGTGAAGAGACTGAGACCCGTTCAAGACCTGGTGTCATTTAACTACATGGAAATAATAAGGCTACCTCTGAGAAAATGTTTCTATCTACCATGCATGAGAGCACCAGCAGTTCCGGACGACTGTGTGATATCTCTCTCCTGAGTAAGACCTTTACCTTTAAACAGGTTAACATTCACAAGGCCGCGTGGCCAGACGGATTACCAGGACACGTACTAAGAGCATGCACTGACCAGCTCGCGGGTGTCTTCACTGACATTTTCAATCTCTCCCTGACCCAGTCTGTAATATGTGCATGTTTCAAGCAGAACACCATAGTCCCTGTGCCCAAGAATTCCAAGGTAACCTGTCTAAATTACTATTGCCCCGCAGCACTCACATCGGTGCCATGAAATGTTTTGAAACACCGTCATCCCAGTCACCCTGGACCCACTCCAATTCACAAACCGCTCTAACAGATCTACGGATGACGCAATCTCGATTGGACTCCACACTACCCTCTCCCACCTGGACAAGATGAACATCTACAGTATGTGATAATGCTGTTCATTGACAACAAGCTCATCACTAAGCTCAGGACCCTGGGACTGAACACCTCCCTCTGCAACTGGATCCTGGACTTCCTGACAGGCTTCCTCCAGGTAGTGAGGGTAAGCAACAACATACCAACACGGGGGCCCCTCGGGGATGCGTGCTTAGTCTCCTCCTGCACTCCCTGTTCACCCACGACCGCGTGGCCGCACACGACTCCAACACCATCATTAAGTTTGCTGACGACAAGGCAGTGGTAGGCCTGATCACCGATGACGAGGAGACTGCCTATAGAGAGGATGTCAGTGACCTGACAGTGTGGTGGTAGGACAACAACCTCTCCCTCAACGTGGGCAAAACAAAGGAACTGATCGTGGACTACAGGAAATGGAGGGCCAAGCACGCCCCCATCCACATCGACGAGTTTGAGTTTGAGTGTATTTTTATTTTTACAGGGACAGTGCACATAAATCAACGTTTCAGTAAAAGTGCCGGTTTTAGCCAGCCGGCTAATTTTCAACCGCAGTCCCTGGGCAGGTTATTAAAAACAATTACAATAACAATACAGACAATCAATGAGCAGTGAGGCTGTAATGGAGCCGGTCTAGAGCTTCAAGATCCTTGGTGTCCACATCACTAAAGAATTAACATGATCCACACACACCATCACAGTCATGAGGCTGAAAAGGAGGCTGGAAAGATTTGGCATGGGCCCACAGATCCTCAAACAGTTGTACAGCTGCAGCATTGAGAGCATGTTGATTGGCTGCATCACCGCTTGGTATGGCAACTCTTGGCATCCGACCGCAAGGCGCTACAGAGGGTAGGGCGTACGACTCAGTACATCACCGGGCCCTAGCTCCCTGCCATCCAGGACCTCTATATCAGATGGGGTCAGAGGAAGGCCCTAAACATTGTCAAAGACTCCATCCCCCAAGTCATAGACTTTTCTCTCTGCTACCGCACGGCAAGCGGTACCGATGCACCAAGACTGGAACCAACAGGACCCTAAACAGCTTCCACCTCCAAGCTATAAGACTACTAAATAGTTAACCAAATAGCTACCCGGACTATCTAGATTGACCCTTTTTGCACTAACTCGTTTGACTCATCAAATACACCGCTGCTACTGTTTATCATCTATCCTGTTGCCTAGTCACTTTACCCCTACCTATATGTACATAAACTCAGCAAAAAAAGAAACATCCTCTCACTGTCAACTGCGTTTATTTTCAGCAAACTTAACATGTGTAAATATTTGTATGAACATAACAAGATTCAACAACTGAGACATAAACTGAACAAGTTCCACAGACATGTGACGAACAGAAATTGAATAATGTGTCCCTGAACAAAGGGGGGATAAAAATCAAAAGTAACAGTCAGTATCTGGTGTGGCCACCAGCTGCATTAAGTACTGCAGTGCATCTCCTCCTCATGGACTGTACCAGATTTTCCAGTTCTTGCTGTGAGATGTTACCCCACTCTTCCACCAAGGCACCTGCAAGTTCCCGAACATTTCTGGGGGGAATGGCCCTAGCCCTCCGATCCAACAGGTCCCAGACGTGCTCAATGAGATTGAGATCCGGGCTCTTTGCTGGCCATGGCAGAACACTGACATTCGTGTCTTGCAGGAAATCACGCACAGAATGAGCAGTATGGCTGGTGGCATTGGTCATGCTGGAGGGTCATGTCAGGATGAGCCTGCAGGAAGGCTACCACATGAGAGAGGAGGATGTCTTCCCTGTAACGAACAGCGTTGAGATTGCCTGCAATGACAACAAGCTCAGTCCGATGATGCTGTGACACACAGACCCAGACCATGACGGACCCTCCACCTCCAAATTGATCCCGTTCCAGAGTACAGGCCTCAGGGTGTAACGCTTTAGCCTTCGACGATAAACGCGAATCCGACCATCACCCCTGGTGAGACAAAACCGCGACCTGTCAGTGAAGAGCCCTTTTTGCCAGTCCTGTCTGGTCCAGCGACGATGGGTTTGTGCCCATAGGCGACATTGTTGCCGGTGATGTCTTGTGAGGACCTGCCTTACAACAGGCCTACAAGCCCTCAGTCCAGCATCTCTCAGCCTATTGCGGACAGTCTGAGCACTGATGGAGGGATTGTGTTTTACCTATCTCGCAGGTGTGATGTTCGGATGTACCGATCCTGTGCAGGTGTTGTTACACATGGTCTGCCACTGTGAGGACGATCAGCTGTCCGTCCTGTCTCCCTGTAGCGCTGTCTTAGGCATCTCACAGTACGGGCATTGCAATTTATTACCCTGGCCACATCTGCAGTCCTCATGCCTCCTTGCAGCATGCCTAAGGCACATTCACGCAGATGAGCAGGGACCCTGGGCATATTTCTTTTGGTGTTTTTCAGAGTCAGTAGAAAGGCCTCTTTAGTGTTCTAAGTTTTTATAACTGTGACCTTAATTGCCTACCGTATGTAAGCTGTTACTGTCTTGACGACCGTTCCACAGGTGCATTTTCATTCATTGTTTATGGTTCATTGAACAAGCATGGGAAACAGTGTTTAAACCCTTTACAATGAAGATCTGTAAAGTTATTTTGATTTTTACGAAATATCTTTGAAAGACAGGGTCCTGAAAAAGGGACATTTCTTTTTTTGCTGAGTTTATCTACCTCAATTACCTCGTACCCCTGAACATCGACTTGGTACTGGTACCCTGTGTATATAGCCATGTTATCGTTACTCATTGTATACTTATTCCTTGTGTTATTCTTTTTTTATTTTTCTCTCTACATTGTTGTGAAGGGCCCGTAAGTACAATTTCACTGTTAGTCTACACTTGTTGTTTACGAAGCATGTGATGAATAACATTTCATTTGATTTGTATGAGTGACATTCACCAGCCATGAGACTGCCTGGTAAGTGAGGCTGTGTGTATTGGTTTGTGGGTTGTGGGTTAGTACTCTAACCCTATACTGTATATAAAATATCATCATTATCTATCTGCAATATACAGTATACAACTTATAGTGCATTGATCATGAAATAATGTATGTGAAATGACAATGCATTTGAGGCCAGAGAGAGATGACTGAGTGAATGAATACCAACCTGGGCCTCTTCTCTGCTCACCTTTGAATTTGCCGCTCTCCAGCAGCGCTGCTGACTCCTCCAGAGAGAAGAACTCTTCTATGGAGATAAAGTTGTAGTCCACCCCAGATATCTCCCCATCACGGGGCAGTCTGGTCGTGCCTGGAGAGGGGAGGATGGCAACAGACAAACAGAGTGTTACACATCCCAGTCTGTCTCCACAGTTCACTGTTACAACCTAATACATTAATATACTCCTAATGAAATTAAACAAGGTATTGAAACTGATACTGTATATAGCATTTGCAACTAGGATATGGAGACTCCAGCATTTCATATTCATTTATAAAGATGAAAGGGAGGTAAGTTCATTATTAAATGAATGCTTATTTGTGAGTTGCATGTTACTTGTCAGCATGAGTGCAATTTGCTTGTAAACCTTTCTAATCTGTCCGAAATGATTCCTCTCCAAACACAGTGGCGTGTATTCATGGATGCCAAGCGAAACCAGGCTTCCCCAAAAGATTGACCAATACATTAAAAAAATATATATACTGTATAATTTATGTGTCATCTCACTATGTTGTAGAATTTTCCTTCATTTCACAAGAGGCTGAATGTACAGTATCTCACTGGATAAAGCATCCGAGCGAGCAAAACAATGCCCCTCTGTCTCTGTATGTGTAACCCATCTATCTGATGCTGTCTAGTCAAAAATAGTATAATATTGTTGCTGCCCATAGCATTGAATGCAAGGGAAGCTAGCGAGCATTTGGCCTCCCTTGATAAAAAAAAGTATCGAATAATAACCAATCAGCATTGAGCTAAGCTGAGTGAGCTCAACTGTGAATGGTCCTGGAGCTCAAAAAAAGGAAAGCTAGTTTGGATTTACACCAATCACATCACAACAAAAGCCAAACGTAATTTACAGAAAAAACGAATTGTTGCATCTCATTATGTTGTCCTCCGGTGGCTAGCTAGCAAAATTGCCCCTTTCCTAAATTAGCCATGAACTGAGATTGGGATTGGATTTGAGGTTTTACTTAATAATCTGTACTGGCCAATGATTATAACAGAGATTCTGATCCAACTATAAATTCATACTGTGCCTCTGGCCTGAGAGGATAGAAGTTCAATATGTAGCTAGATGTAGTAGGCTGATGTTAACTAGCAGGCTTATCGTTGCCCATGAAAGGAAGTTAGACTAGCAAGCAAGCATTTTAGTCAGGACAACAAAAAAAAGCTAAAGGCATGTAGCCTACTGTATGGCAGAGTCACTGACCGTTTCGGCGACATTAACGAGAAGAGGAGGGTGAGTCAACATGTTTTTTCTACTTGCACGCAAACACACACACACACACACACACACACACACACACACACACACACACACACACACACACACACACACACACACACACACACACACACACACACACACACACACACACACACACACACACACACACACACACACACACACACACACACACACACACACAGTAGTCTACCATGGAGAGACAGATCATATTTAGCTTAAGTTGATGGACTAAATTGTTTTCGGTGTATTTTAATTGTCACTGTATTAGACTAAGCATATGTGATTTGATGATGTTGAAATGTTGAAGTTGAAATGGTGCTGGAGTAGTGGCGGCAGCTCCTGTTTTCTTTGCGACTTGCGGTAACTCTCTGTGGTTCTAAATGAATGTTGTTTAGTAGTCCGAAAATGTCGTAAACATTAACTTGATTGTCCATGCTGTATGTCATGTAACTGTATGTTACATGCAATATGCTTTGTGGACAGATGTGGCTCTCTGGTTTTGTGATGAAACAAAGGTGTGGTTGAATTTATTCTGCCACTGTGTCTTCTTATTGTCTTGGCCTTTAGGCCTATATATCACGGTGTCAAGGCATTTGAACTGACAGATTATAGAGCCAGCAGCCAGCAGCATACCACCCTGCATACCACTGCTGGCTTGCTTCTGAAGCTAAGCAGGGTTGGTCCTGGTCAGTCCCTGGATGGGAGACCAGATGCTGCTGGAAGTGGTGTTGGAGGGCCAGTAGGAGGCACTCCTTCCTCTGGTCTAAAAAAATATCCCAATGCCCCAGGGCAGTGATTGGGGACACTGCCCTGTGTAGGGTGCTGTCTTTCGGATGGGACGTTAAACGGGTATCCTGACTCTCTGAGGTCATTAAAGATCCCATGGCACTTATCGTAAGAGTAGGGGTGTTAACCCCGGTGTCCTGGCTAAATTCCCAATCTGGCCCTCAAACCATCATGGTCACCTAATAATCCCCAGTTTACAATTGGCTCATTCATCCCCCTCCTCTCCCCTGTAACTACTCCCCAGGTCGTTGCTGCAAATGAGAACGTGTTCTCAGTCAACTTACCTGGTAAAATAAAAAAATAAAAATAGAACAAACAATGCAATTAACACATTGTTTTTAATATCGCTTTTTTTCCCTGGTTTGGCTTCCCCAGTACTGTACCCACACGTCGGTACTGTCCAAACAGCAAGCGAAGGTCAAATCCTTGTCCTTCTCCTGGCAGTGTGGGGCCAGTAGGAGGACAAACCCAGTTACTCCATAAAACATATGATTAATGCACTGCCATCTCACCATCAGAGAGGGAACAGTACTCCACACTACAATGACACACACAGGCAGGAGAGAGCACACAGACGCACACACTCACACACACACACACCTATCCTCTTTATACCCTGAGAGCCTGTTAATAGGTCCCAATCAGCAACAGAAGATGAGGCTCTGTCTGTAATGAAAAATTCTGATAGCAAATCTGATAGCAAAAGTGTGCGTGCGTGCGTGCGTGCGTGTGTGTGTGTGTGTGAAAGATGGGGCTGGGACTCATTACCCATGCCCTTCTCTGAGATATATATGATAAGTCAGCAGGAGATAGCTGGGGATTATTGACATATTCCTCCATGCGTCTCCCTTCAGGCCCCCCCACTGATCCCACTGGGCCAGGCAGACAGACAGAGAGAGGGAGAGAGATAGCAGGAGTGTTAGTAGAGGGGTAATTAAACACCAAGACACAACTGGCAGTCAAAGACAGGCCATGATCAACCCCAGAACTGGCCATCACGTAACCAAATGGAAAATAACGTAAATAATCCAGTACAAGTGCTTTTTTCCCCATCTCTGAGTCATTTAGAATTCATGGTGGTCTTCCCTGACTTTTAATCATCCTATGTAAAGTCAAGGGCAGATACCATATACCAATGCACTGATGATGCCTCTAGGGGTGGGGTGGGAGGACAAAGACATATGTACAAACAGTTCCTAGAAGAGCGCATCATATAGTATCTAGTTCCCAAATGAATAATGATAACGTTGTGTCTGTGTCATAACAAACCATAGAGACATTAGGTAGCCAGCTGTTTGCTGCCCCTCCCCCCGGCACAACCACACGCCTGCTTTTCATTTAATTCTGCCGCTAAATTATTGATAAATGACCTGCGATTACTTAATTCTGTTCAGCATTGTCCTGCTCTTATGAGAGTCACTGTGTAAACATGTTCCTTGCCAGTAGCAACAGAATGCAGAGTACAGTAGAGTACAGTAGAGTACAGTAGAGTACAGTAGAGTACTGTAGAGTACACAGTGTGTTTTAAATGGTGAGAAGTGCAAATCAAAACAAAATGAAAATCAATCATTTTTCAGGTCCCCTATGAACAAAATGAAATACAGTGATGCTATGCACACTCACTTCACTGTTCAAATAGAAATTAACACATTTGCTTAGCATATCTTTAAAAAAGTACTACAAACATGAGCCACTTATTTGAAAAGGCAATACATCAAATTTGAATATAATATGATGCGACTTCACACTATAAGGCCACTGTTGACTACATTTACACACCATTCACTCCATTCTGTGATCTACAGTTGGTAATTAGCTTCATTTAACTCCACGGTTCTACGTTAGTATAAATAATGTCATTTTAGGAGCAACACAGCTCCTGAAGGGGGTGACACTGAGCGACTGTTGCTCTCTACTCCTTCGGCTGAAGTTTTAGCCAAAAGCACTGTGTATTCTTCCACCATGAAAAACAATACCACTATGTTTCAAACCAAGCTCGGGAGGTATAAGGTCCAATAAAATAGTGTCAGTTGAGTTGACTGCTTACTTGTGTTTTTGCAAGTGGGCAAATTTGGACGGGTTTAAACGTTGTTCCAATGTTTGTCTGTGTCAGTAGCCTATAGGAGGGAGAGCAGCAGCATCTTACTGTGTCACCCATCTCCTGCAGATCAGAGGATTACACAGCCACAGGCTGAGCTTGCTGCCTCGCTGTCACTCCAACTTAGAGCCAGGCAGGAAGTTGTGTCACAAGTCTATCTCCACACGACTCCACCACCATAAATGCTGAGTATATTTATAGTATAGATGCTAAAAATATATAGACTAAGATCAAACTGATCCATCATCCTCCAACCCCATCTAGCTAATTAGAAAGTGGATAAATGGAATTGTTATGTAAAATGATTTGGAGAATATGTGTGCCTGTTTAATGTGTATTTTTTTATGTCACAGTGTTCAAAGCTGAAAGACACAGAATGTCTTGTTGTTTTCTTACGTATTCTTGGGAGTGACCTGCGTCTTACTCTTTCAACGAATCAGAGAGACACGTAGTCGAAGGGGTGACTGGTCTGGCAGACTGTTCCACATGACCTACTTCCTGGCTAAACGAGAGATTAGCATCAAACTCTCCATCGCTGCTGGGCTGGCCAGGCTACGGCCGGCCAGGGTGGTCTATGCCCAGCCAGCCAGACAGACTAATGACTGTGTAAGAGAGACAACATGACACAAGCCAAACCTATCAGACAGATATTACACCAGTCACTTCACAGAAATCCACACCATAGTCCTTTCCAGTCCACTCTCACTGTGACATCATTCAGGCCCTTCGAGAAAGGATTATTAAGACAGCAACAGATGCTCTATACTATATACCCAAGAGACTTTGTCAAATGTTTTAGATAACTTTGTCATGTTCCTGACCTATTTATGTTAGTTTTTGTGTGTTAGTTGGTCAGGACGTGAGGTTGGGTGGGCATTCTATGTTATCTGTTTCTATGTTGGTTTCGGTTTGCCTGGTATGGCTCTTGATTAGAGGCAGGTGGTTTGCGTTTGCCTCTAATTAAGAGTCATATTTAGGTAGGGCATTCTCACTGTTTGTTTGTGGGTGATTGTCTCCTGTGTCAGTATGTTTGTTCGTACCACACTGGACTGTAGCGTTTGTTTGTTTCGTTTTCGTTTCGATGTCGTCTGTTACCTGTACGTAAGTTTATGTTTAGTTATGTAAGTTTATGTTCAGGTCTCGTCAACGTCGTTTTGTTATTTTGTAGTTTTGCAAGTGTTTGTTTCGTTTCGTGTTGCCATCTTTATCGTTGTGTTAATAAAGATGGCTTATTTCCCAAAGCCTGCGTTTTGGTCTGAGGATCCTTCTCTCCTCACCTCTTCCGAGGATGAGGAGAGCGTCACCCGTTACAGAATCACCCACCAACAAGCTAAGACCAAGCGGCAAGGGAAAACGAAACGGAGTAAGGGACAGGAGAGAAAGGAGCAATGGACATGGGACGAGGTTTTGGATGGAAAGGGTTGCTACACTTGGGAGGAGATCCTAGCTGGTAGAGATCGCCTCCCATGGGAACAGGTGGAGGCATTGAGGAGAGCAGAGGCTACCTGGGAGAGGAACCGGAGCTATGAGGGAACGCGTCTGGCACGGAAGCCGAAAAAGCCCGTAAGTAATTCCCAAAAATTTCTTGGGGGGGGGCTAGGAGGTAGTGGGCCAAGGGCAGGTAGGAGACCTGCGCCCACTTCCCAGGCTTACCGTGGAGAGCGGGAGTACGGGCAGGCGCCGTGTTACGCAGTAGAGCGCACGGTGTCTCCTGTACGAGTGCATAGCCCAGTGCGGGTTATTCCACCTCCCCGCACTGGTAGGGCTAGATTGGGTATTGAGCCAGGTGTCATGAGGCCGGCTCAACGCGTCTGGTCTCCAGTGCGTCTCCTCGGGCCGGCATACATGGCACCTGCCTTACGCATGGTTTCCCCGGTTCGCCTACATAGGCCGGTGCGGGTTATTCCACCTCCCCGCACTGGTCGGGCAACCGGGAGCATTCAACCAGGTAAGGTTGGGCAGGCTCAATGCTCAAGAGTGCCAGTACGCCTCCACGGTCCGGTATTTCCGGCACCACCTCCCCGCCCCAGCCTAGTACCTACAGTGTATACACTACGCACTAGGCTACCAGTGCGTATCCTGAGCCCTGTTCCTCCTCCACGCACTCTCCCTGTAGTGCGTGTATCTAGCCCGGTGCCTCCAGTTCCGGCCCCACGCACTAAGCTACCAGTGCGTCTCCAGAGCCCTGTACACACTGTATATTCTCCCCCTACTAATCCTGATGTGCTTGTCCTCAGCCCGGCGTCACCAGTGCCGGTACCACGCATCAGGGATAGAGTAGGCTCTGAGAATACAGTGTGCCCTGTCCCTGCTCCCCGCACTAGTAGGAAGGTGCTTATCATTAGCACGGTGCCTCCAGTTCCGGCACCACGTACCAGGTCTACAGTGCGCCATATCCGGCCAGAGCCATCCGTCTCCCCAGCGCCATCTGAGCCATCCGTCTCCCCAGCGCCATCTGAGCCATCCGTCTCCCCAGCGCCATCTGAGCCATCCGTCTCCCCAGCGCCATCTGAGCCATCCGTCTCCCCAGCGCCGTCTGAGCCATCCGTCTGCCAGGAGCCTGCAAAGCCGCCCGTCTGCCATGAGCCTGCAAAGCCGCCCGTCTGCCATGAGCCTACAGAGCCGTCAGCCAGACAGGAGCCGCTAGAGCCATCAGCCAGACAGGAGCCGCTAGAGCCGTCAGCCAGACAGGATCTGCCAGAGCCGCCAACCAGACAGGATCTGCCAGAGCCGCCAACCAGACAGGATCTGCCAGAGCCGCCAACCAGACAGGATCTGCCAGAGCCGCCAACCAGACAGGATCTGCCAGAGCCGCCAACCAGACAGGATCTGCCAGAGCCGCCAGCGAGCCATGAGCAGCCAGAGCCGTCAGAGCGCCATGAGCAGCCAGAGCCGTCAGAGCGCCATGAGCAGCCAGAGCCGTCAGAGCGCCATGAGCAGCCAGAGCCGTCAGAGCGCCATGAGCGTCGAGAGCCGTCAGCCTGCCATGAGCGTCGAGAGCCGTCAGCCGGCCATGAGCGTCGAGAGCCGTCAGCCTGCCATGAGCGTCGAGAGCCGTCAGCCTGCCATGAGCGTCGAGAGCCGTCAGCCAGCCATGAGCATCGAGATTCGTCAGTCAGCCATGAGCTGTCCTTCAGCCTGAAAAGGCTGGATACCCAGAACTGCCCATCAGTCCAGAGCTGTCTCTCTGTCCGGAGCTGCCTTTCAGTCCGGAGTTGCCCCTCTATCCTGATCTCCCTCTCTATCTTTATCTACCTCTATAGTCTTATCTATCCCTCTGTCTTGGTTTATCTCTCTGTCCCGGTATTGTCATTATTAGATATGTTATTAGGAGGATTTTGTGGGGGAAGTAAGAGGGTGGACATTCTTGAAGGGAGGGGGCTAGGATGGATTATGGTGGGGTGGGAACCGCGCCCGGAGCCTGAGCCACCACCGTGGTTAGATGCCCACCCAGACCCTCCCCTAGACTTTGTGCTGGTGCGTCCGGAGTTCGCACCTTGTGGGGGGGGGTACTGTCATGTTCCTGACCTATTTATGTTAGTTTTTGTGTGTTAGTTGGTCAGGACGTGAGGTTGGGTGGGCATTCTATGTTATCTGTTTCTATGTTGGTTTCGGTTTGCCTGGTATGGCTCTTGATTAGAGGCAGGTGGTTTGCGTTTGCCTCTAATTAAGAGTCATATTTAGGTAGGGCATTCTCACTGTTTGTTTGTGGGTGATTGTCTCCTGTGTCAGTATGTTTGTTCGTACCACACTGGACTGTAGCGTTTGTTTGTTTCGTTTTCGTTTCGATGTCGTCTGTTACCTGTACGTAAGTTTATGTTTAGTTATGTAAGTTTATGTTCAGGTCTCGTCAACGTCGTTTTGTTATTTTGTAGTTTTGCAAGTGTTTGTTTCGTTTCGTGTTGCCATCTTTATCGTTGTGTTAATAAAGATGGCTTATTTCCCAAAGCCTGCGTTTTGGTCTGAGGATCCTTCTCTCCTCACCTCTTCCGAGGATGAGGAGAGCGTCACCCGTTACAAACTTTAAGATTAAAACACATCCGAAGTAAAGAGAAAAGGAAATATGTTACCAAACAAGAAGGAGAGGCCAGACATATGTCTCTGTGAAATAGCATAAAGACAGAAAAAGCCACCGATACGGGCCAGAGAGTATTCTAAGCGAAGGAGAGAAACTGACACTCCGGATAAAGTGTAACAATACAGACAGTAGCCATGGAAAAGTTCTAGGGAATATTCCTCTTATCACATAAACTTGTAATGTTTGGCTGATGAAGCCAGGGTAACAACTACATTTTAAAATCTACTCAACACATCTCCCATTTGCATACATTGTCACAGAGATGGCAAAAACAGCTTCCCTGGGCTCTGATTGTGATTGCACACCAATTAACACGGTTCACATGGTGACAGCCATGTAGGTCTCTAAATCGAAATGAATGTGTTAGATAAGGAACTTGTTGAAGTGATGAAATGTTGAGATGTGATGTCCAGCATAAGTAATGAGCATCGAGATACTAATTCCTATTTCCATTATTAAATGGAAACCTATAATGGAATTACATGTTACAGCTACAAAGGGCTTACAAGGTACAGATACAGGGGCACAGCTATTAGAGTCCCAGCAGATTTAGAAGGCATAGCTGCAAGGGACTTAAAGGGGACTTTCAGGTTGCAGCAACAGGGGACCGTAATGGGGCACAGCTAGATGGAGAGGGAGAGGGCACAGCTAGAGAGAGAGGTAGAGGGCACCGCTAGATGGAGAGGTAGAGGGCACAGCTAGAGAGAGAGGTAGAGAGCACAACTAGAGAGAGAGAGAGAGAGAGAGAGCACAGCTAGAGAGAGATAGAGAGAGAGAGAGCACAGCTAGAGAGAGAGAGCGAGAGAACACAGATAGAGAGAGAGAGAGAGAGAGAGAGAGAGAGAGAGAGAGAGAGAGAGAGAGCGAGGTAGAGAGCACAGCAACATGGGACTTACATGGCACTGCTCGGAGGTAGAGGTTCTCCCGGATGACCTGCTGAAGCTGACTGTCCATGGATCCTGGAGTAAAACACTTACTCAGATACAACCTGAGGTCCTTACACAATACAGAGCCTGAGAGGGAGAGAGGGGAGAGAAAGGAGAGAGAAAAAGAAATAGAGGGGAGAGAGAATCGGAAGGAGACGAAGACATACAGAAAGAAATATCAGC
This sequence comes from Salvelinus fontinalis, assembly GCF_029448725.1. NCBI lineage: Eukaryota > Metazoa > Chordata > Actinopteri > Salmoniformes > Salmonidae > Salvelinus > Salvelinus fontinalis. The sequence continues at coordinate 23,245,764 of NC_074695.1, forward strand.
TCAACAGTCAAAAACTGACGAAATGTCAAAATATTTGTATACCCCGTCAAAAAGAGAGTGTCAGCCCAAGCTAACATTCCCAAATAGAAATGAGACTGTATCGCTACAGTAGGTTTGATCTCCCCCTATATCATTCCTACCCCTATCTAAAACACAATACACTCCTACAAAAACATTTGCTACTGTATCTAGAACATAAAGGGAACCTAACATGTAGGACCCTTTCCCTAGAGGGTTCTACGTGAAACCAAACAGGGTTATTTTATGGGGACAGCCGAAGTACCCTTTTGAACCCCTTTTTTTCTAAGAGTGTACATTTCCTTCTAAACACTTGATCAGCCATTCAGAGTACATAACATGGCATTTCCCAGCCTCTCATGCATAAAGTAATAACACAGAGGCAGTGCTATAAAACACAACAGTATGGTGCTGTCACACAGCAGGCTGGGCTGATGGTCAGGCACTTATTCCACTCTCTGATCTATTCATTTCATCTCAAGTGCTTTATGGCCTCTGATGACAGGTCAGTTGGTGTTACGGATGGCCTGAATACGTCTTCCTGCTTGTCACACTGACGGACGACCCCCCTGCTCCTGCTGCTGCTGCTCCCCATCCCCTTTAATCTAGCCTGGCCCAGATATGAGTATGATATGATATTAAAACGTCACTGTAATAAAACGTTATTAGCACAGGCAGTCTCCTACACACACGCATGACCGGCCACATATGGTCAGTATGACGTGCAGCTTTCTGGGAGTAATAATGAGAGGCTTTTGCTGGCATTGTGTAACAGCTGTCCAGCATTGTGCTTTATTATGAATATAAAAAAATACATCAGACTAATGATGTGGCATAGACTGTAAGTAAAATGTTGCTTTCAAATTGCCATGTTGTTTTCACAGAAACAACAGAATGCCCTAGACAAAAACACATATGATGAACATCCATGACCAATGCATCACCACAACACAATATGCCACATATCAATTAAGAAAAGTGTTTCCCTACACTGTGCTTCTGCTCTCAAGGTTGTCCTGTCTGGGTTGGCGCCTCCCCTTGGGTTGTGCCGTGGCGGAGATATTTGTCGGCTATACTCGGCCTTGTCTCAGGATGGTAAGTTGGTGGTTGAAGTTATCCCTCTAGTGGTGTGAGGGCTGTGCTTTGGCAAAGTGGGTGGGGTTATATCCTTCCTGTTTGGCCCTGTCCGGGGGTATCATCGGATGGGGCCACAGTGTCTCCTGACCCTTCCTGTCTCAGCCTCCAGTTTTTATGCTGCAGTAGTTTATGTGTCGGGGGGCTAGGGTCAGTTTGTTATATCTGGAGTACTTCTCCTGTCTTATCCGGTGTCCTGTGTGAATTTAAGTATGCTCTCTCTAATTCTCTCTTTCTTTCTCTCTCTCGGAGGACCTGAGCCCTAGGACCATGTCTCAGGACTACCTGGCATGATGACTCCTTGCTGTCCCCAGTCCACCTGGCCGTGCTGCTGCTCCAGTTTCAACTGTTCTGCCTGCGGCTATGGAACGCTGACCTGTTCACCGGACGTGCTACCTGTCCCAGACCTGCTGTTTTCAACTCTTTAGAGACAGCAGGAGCGGTAGAGATACTCTTAATGATAGGCTATGAAAAGCCAACTGACATTTATTCCTGAGGTGCTGACTTGCTGCACCCTCGACAACTACTGTGATTATTATTATTTGACCATGCTGGTAATTTATGAACATTTGAACATCTTGGCCATGTTCTGTTATAATCTCCACCCAGCACAGCCAGAAGAGGACTGGCCACCCCTCATAGCCTGGTTCCTCTCTAGGTTTCTTCCTAGGTTTTGGCCTTTCTAGGGAGTTTTTCCTAGCCACCGTTCTTCTACACCTGCATTGCTTGCTGTTTGGGGTTTTAGGCTGGGTTTCTGTACAGCACTTTGAAATATCAGCTGATGTAAGAAGGGCTATATGAATACATTTGATTTGATTGGATTGGATTGGATAATTATAGTGTCTGTCTGTCAAAAACATTAACAGTGTTGGTACCTTTAATCCTCTTGTGTCACAATGGAGGGATCATTTACCACACTTATTTACTCTCACATCATATCATTAGTGTTATAAAGCCTGACAACACAATGGAGTCCCTGATGGCGTGAACTGTGGAGGAGAATGTGGAGGAGGAATAGAGGGAAGGGATGGGGAGGAGGAGTAGGAGGAGGGAGAGGAGGAGGGGAAGGGGGAGGAGGATGAGGGAGGGGAAGGGGGAGGAGGAGTAGGCCTACATACAGTACAGGCAGTACAGCAGCACCATACAGCTCAGCCCATCCATCTCTGTCCACAGTACATGCAGTCGGAATACCCAGGGAGAGAGGTTTACCTGGCCGCCTGGCTCACAGAATGATTATGGATGTACCAGTGGCAGAGGGACCAGGAGTACTGCTGGCGATTCAGACGTCAATCTACCCCAGCAAGGCCATGGGGAGCCTCGGTCAGGTGATATAGCGGTGACATATTGCTCTATTCAGACCTAACAAAGACATCCCTCCCTATAAATATCAAGGCTCTTCCTGGGTGACAAACAACTGCATCGTCACATGCACACAGCCCTCTCTGGACTCTATCATGTGTAATCGGGAATTATAACACTTCCCTCCCCGGTTCCCAACCTCAGACCCAATGTTTTGGGATCTCCGGGCAAATTGAAAAGAACTTCAACACCAGAATGTTAAGTGTGCCAAGTTAGTTTTTTCAGTAACAGTGATTATTCAGCAATGTTTGAACAACCACTTGGGTAGAGTGTTATTCTATGAGTTGCCTGAGGAACGCAGTGTGACCAATCCCATAGTGTTGTCATGTGAAGGAGGAGTTGAGGTTGACAATGCTGTTATGCATGTACTGTATAAGATGTTTGAATATGCAACAGACATGAAAAAACAATTCCCCCTCAGACAAAGTCTATAACTCAATTTGGTTAAATCGGGTTAAGAGGTAGAGGAAGCAGCAGCATTCACAATGTGTCCCCAGACCAAGGAGTAAGTTACCACACTGAGCCTTACAGCACCTGGTGAGACGGTCTTGATGCGGATGGGATGGAGGCAGGAGTGGAGGACCCCCCGGACATCTCCTAGTGTCATCCCTAACACAGGGGTTCCCCCAATCTCAAGGATTACGTCGCCCACTGTGAGCCCGCCCCCAGGGGCTGCTGTGACGAATGGGAACTCTCCATAGTCGGCTCCACCGCCCACTGCCACGCCCAGATCCCCCGAGGAACCAACCAGGGGGATGAAGCTATCCTGGACCTTGGAGTGCCAGTGCAGCTTCCCCACGGCTGCCTTAGACATGGCAAATGAGCTGTGGAGGGGAGACGGGGAAGGGGTGGGGGGCAGGATGAGAGAGAGATCTAAAAATTTCAAGCAGACAACTTAAGAAAATTAACAACAGTGAAAAATGGTTTGATGAAGAATGCAAAAACCTAAGAAAGAAATTGAGAAACCTATCCACTGAGCCTACGCCTTCACTATTGTGAATCAGTAAAACAATACAGAAATACACTACGGAAAAAGAAGGAACAGCATGTCAGAAATCAGCTAAATGTAGTTGAAGAATCCATAGAATCTAACCACTTCTGAGAAAATTGGAAAACTCTAAACAAACAACAACACGAAGAGTTATCTATCCAAAACAGAGATGAATGGATAAACCACTTCTCCAGTCTTTTTGGCTCTATAACAAAGAACATTTACATGATCAAATACAAATCTTAGAATCAACTATTAAAGACTACCAGAACCCACTGGATTCTCCAATTACATTGAATGTACTACAGGACAAAATACAAACCCTCCAACCCAAAAACCACTGTGGGGTTGATGGTATCCTAAATTAAATTATAAAATATACAGACCACAAATTCCAATTGGCTATACTTAAACTCTTTAACATCATCCTCAGCACTGGCGTCTTCCCCAATATTTGGAACCAAGGACTGATCACCGCAATCCACGAAAGTGGAGACTAATTTCACCCCAATAACTACCGTTGGATATAGGTCAACAGCAACATTGGATAAATCCTCTGCATTATCATTAACAGCAGACTCGTACATTTCCTCAGCGAAAACAATGTACTGAGCAAATGTCAAATTAGCTTTTTAGCAAATTACCGTACGGCAGACCAGGTTTTCATCCTGCACATCCTAATTGACAAACTAACCAAAACAAAGGCAAAGTCTTCTCATGCTTTGTTGATTTCAAAAAATCTTTCGACCATATTTGGAATGAGAGTCTGCTATACAAATTGATGGAAAGTGGTGTTGGGGGAAAAACATACGACATTATAAAATCCATGTACACAAACAACATGTGTGCGGTTAAAATTGGCAAAAACATACATTTCTTTCCACAGGGCCGGGGGCTGAGACAGAGATGCAGCTTAAGCCCCACCCTCTTCAACAAATCAAATCAAAATGTATTTGTCACATACACATGGTTAGCAGATGTTAATGCGAGTGTAGCGAAATGCTTGTGCTTCTAGTTCCGACCATGCAGTAATATCTAACAAGTAATCTAACCTAACAAATTCACAACAACTACCTTATACACACAAGTGTAAAGGAATGAATAAGAATATGTACATAAAAATATATGAATAAGCGATGGCCGAACGGCATGGGCAAGATGCAGTAGATGGTCTAGAGTACAGTATATACATATGAGATGAGTAATGTAGGATATGTAAACATTATATTAAGTGGCATTGTTTAAAGTGGCTAGTGATACATTTATTACATACATTTTTTATTATTAAAGTGGCTAGAGATTTGAGTCAGTATGTTGGCAGCAGCCACTCAATGTTAGTAATGGCTGTATAACAGTCTGATGGCCTTGAGATAGAAGCTGAACAGGCAGTGGCTCGGGTGGTTGTTGTCCTTGATGATCTTTTTGGCCTTCCTTTGACATCGGGTGGTGTAGGTGTCCTGGAGAGCAGGTAGTTTGCCCCCAGTGATGCGTTGTGCAGACTTCACTACCCTCTGGAGAGCCTTACGGTTGTGGGCGGAGCAGTTGCTGTACCAGGCGGTGATACAGCCCGGCAGGATGCTCTCGATTGTGCATCTGAAGAAGTTTGTGAGTGTTTTTGGTGACAAGCCGAATTTCTTCAGCCTCCTGAGGTTGAAGAGGCGCTGCTGCGCCTTCTTCACCATGCTGTCTGTGGGTGGACCATTTCAGTTTGTCCATGATGTGTACGCCGAGGAACATAAAACTTTCCACCTTCTACACTACTGTCCCGTCGATGTGGATAGGGGGGTGCTCCCTCTGCTGTTTCCTGAAGTCCACAATCATCTCCTTTGTTTTGTTGACATTGAGTGTGAGGTTATTTTCCTGACACCACACTACGAGGGTCCTCACCTCCTGCCTGTAGGCCATCTCGTCGTTGTTGGTAATCAAGCCTACCACTGTAGTGTCGTCCGCAAACTTGATGATTGAGTTGGAGGCGTGCATGGCCATGAAGTCGTGGGTGAACAGGGAGTACAGGAGGGGGCTGAGAACACACCCATGTGGGGCCCCAGTGTTGAGGATCAGCGGGGTGGAGATGTTGTTACCTACCCTCACCACCTGGGGGCGGCCCGTCAGGAAGTCCAGGACCCAGTTGCACAGGGCGGGGTCGAGACCCAGGGTCACGAATACAAATTCCATCTAGACACCGTTGCCCTAGAGCACACAAAAAACTATACATACCTCGGCCTAAACATCAGCTCCACAGGTAACTTACACAAAGCTGTGAACGATCTGAGAGACAAGGCAAGAAGGGCCTTCTATGCCATCAAAAGGAACATAAAATTCGACATACCAGGATCTGGCAAAAAATACTTGAATCAGTTATAGAACCAATTGACCTTTATGGTTGTGAGGTCTGGGGTCCACTCACCAACCAAGAATTTACAAAATGGGACAAACACCAAATTGAGACTGCATGCAGAATTCTGCAAAAATATCCTCTGTGTACAATGTAAAACAACAAATAATGCATGCAGAGCAGAATTGGGCCGATACCTGCTAATTATCAAAATCCAGAAGAGAGACGTTCAATTCTACAACCACCTAAAAGGAAGCAATTCCCAAACCTTACATAACAAAGCCATAACCTACAGAGAGATGAAGCTGGAGAAGAGTCTCCTAAGCAAGCTGGTCCTGGGGCTCTGTTCACAAACACAAACAGACCCCACAGAGCCCCAGGACAGCAACACAATTAGACCCAACCAAAAAGATAATTACTTGACACATTAGAAAGAATTTACAAAAAACAGAGCAAACTAGAATGCTATTTGGACCTAAACAGAGAGTACACAGTGGCAGAATACCTGACCACTGTGACTGACCCAAAATGAAGGAAATCTTTGACTATGTACAGATAGCTCATAGCCTTGCTATTGAGAAAGGCCGCCGAAGGCAGAACTGGCTCTCAAGAGAAAACAGGCCATGTGCACGCTGCCCACAAAATGACGTGGAAACTGAGATACACTACCTAACCTCCTGCCAAATATATGACCATATTAGAGACACATATCTGCCTCAGATTACACAGACCCACAAAGAGTTTGAAAACAAATCCAATTTTGATAAACTCCCATATCTACTGGGTGAAATGACACAGTGTGCCATCAAAGCATTTGTGACCTGTTGCCACAAGAAAATAGCAATTGGTGAAGAACAAACACCATTGTAAATACAACCTATATTTCTGTTTGTACTTTAACTATTTGCACGTCATTACAACACTGTATATAGATATAATATGACATTTGAAATGTCTCTATTCTTTTGGAATAGTGTTTACTGTTAATTTTTTATTGCTAATTTCACTTTTGTTTATTATCTATTTCACTTGATTTGGCAATGTAAACATATGTTTCCCATGCCAATAAAGCCCTTAAATTTAAATTGAATTGAGAGAGAAAGAGAGAGAGAGAGAGAGAGAGAGAGAGAGAGAGAGAGAGAGAGAGAGAGAGAGAGAGAGAGAGAGAGAGAGAGAGAGAGAGAGAGAGAGAGAGAGAAAGAGAAAGAAAGAGAGAGAATGAGACAGACACAGAGGGAAGGCAGTGTCACTCACACAAAGGTGTGATTTCATGTCTTTAAGCTCAGGATTTCATTGCCCTGAAATAGTTTTTAACACAGAAGTTATCTAAGGCACTGTTGAAAAAAGGTAAAGAACTCATACTCATACTTAATACTCATAATTGATAAGGGGTAATTTGATACAAATCAAATATTTCATATAAATTGACAGCTAAGTGTGGTTTTTTTAATGATTCCAGTAAGGAATCATCGTGATTGGGCCTCCTTCATTTCCACTATGAATTGCACTTACAGTAATATGCATCTATAAATCGTCTTGTCAGACATGAATAATGAAGACTATTCCATGTTCACTGAAGCTCCTGTTGAGGTAATGTCTGCTTTAGATTCACATATCGCAGCCTATGGAAATGAGTATGCACTGCAGGCAAAACATTGCTGTTCATAGGACATGTTGTACTGTAGGCTATGTGATTTACATCATTCACCACTGTCTAGAATTCCATAAGAACAAAATTGTAAGTTAAGTGTGATGCCTCTTCCAACAGTTGACTTTTAAAGGTCTTTGTTGAGAGCCAGTGAAGTGACAGATGGGCGGCTCAGAGAGAGGGCAGGTGCTCCTACACCGTGACAGAGAGAGTGCCTTGGTCTGACAGGACTGGAGCAGCCATGTCACACGGTTACACAGGACACACACTGATCTTAGACACAGAGAGAGGGTCGCATTAAACACACCAGAGGGACGGGTGGGTGCATGGATGAGAGACTTTGTGAGACAGTCAAACATAAAGATGGACTCTAAATGAGATACACAACACAGAGAGACTGACATATAATGAAAGACAGGAAAGATAGAAATATAGGAAGGACAACTCCACAGATCCCCAATGTGATGTTTATCAGGGAGGGGAAGAGAGCGGGGAGTGAGAGCTGGAAATAGAGCGAGCGGGGTGTGGGGGGGTGGAGAGAGAGGGGGGAGAGTGGGGGAGAGGGAAAAAAGAGAGAATGGGGGAGAGAGAGAGGCACTACACAGCCTGGGGTTGGCAGTGGAGTCGCCGGTTTGACCTTGCAGGGCGACAGGAGCCAGAGCTTGATTACAGTCTGGTCTGCTCCATGGGGGAAATAACAGCTATTTTGTTCTATGTTTCTGTTGGTCCAGAGACAAGTGAGTCTGTGAATTTAATTGATAAAAAGCAAAGTCATGAGTAGGTGCTGTTTCTGAATTTGTTTTGAGATATTATGCTTATTTCTTAATTTATCCCTAATTGTCCTCTCTGTGCCCTCACTCTCTCTCTCTCTCTTTCTGACGTGCTGAGAGACCTTCTGCAGCTGAAATTGTACCTCCCAACCACCCATCCTTCCACCCATACACAGAGTACACACGAACACAACCAATAAAACACATGCACCAAATACAGAATGAACACAAAAAGAGGCATTGTCAGGCCATCTGATACAGAACGAAAATAATAACGCACAACAAATTGTATTAGTATCGACATATGTGATCTGTACATATTTCTGTGAGCAGTACCCTGACTCCATCATGTTTTAATACAAGTTCAATAAGCTTTGAGATCCCAAGTGCTCTATCTATCTTCTTAGCTATACATGCTCACGCTAAAAATACCAACTATCCTATGATGTTTGGGTTTTGCATGGCTCTGGCTGTCGTCTAGATTCACCAGGGTTGCCCGCTGTGGTGTGGTGTTCTGGTGTGGTGGCTGCTATCTTGGTCTCTTACCTTCAGTCGCAACTGTGTCAGCTCTGGTGAGGCTCCGAGTCTTACTGTGCCAGTCAACACAGCTTAGTACAAATCAAATCAAATTTTATTGGTCACATACACATATTTAGCAGATGTTATTGCGGGTGTAGTGAAATGCTTGTGTTCCTAGCTCCAATAGTGCAGTAGTATCTAACAATTAACAACAATATACAAATCTAAAAGTTAAAGAATATATAAATATTAGCACGAGCAATGTCGGAGTGGAATTGACTAAATACAGTAGAATAGAATACAGTATATACATATGAGATAAGTAAAGCAGTATGTAAACATTATTAAAGTGACTAGTGCTTCTACCCCCAAGCCATAAGACTCCTGAACATCTAGTCAAATGTCTACCCAGACTGTTCACATTGCCCCCCCCCCCCCCCCCCCTCCACACCACTGCCACTCTCTGTTGTCATCTATGCATAGTCACTTTAATTAATTCTACCTAAATGTACATACTACCTCAACTAACCGGTGCCTCCGCACATTGACTCTGTCCCGGCACCCCCCTGTATATATTGTTATTTTTTACTGCTCCTCTTTAATTACTTGTTACTTTTATCTCTTATTCTTATCCGTATTTTTTGAAACTGCACTGTCGGTTAGGGGCTCGTAAGTAAGCATTTCACTGATAGGTCTACACCTGTTGTATTTGGCGCACGTGACTAATACAATTTGATCTGATTTGATTTGATTAGTGTTCCATTATTAAAGTGGCCAGTGATTCCATGTCTATGTATACAGGGTAGAAGCCTCTAAGGTGCAGGGTTGAGTAGCTGGGTGATAGCCGGCTAGTGATGGCTATTTAACAGTCTGATGGCCTTGAAATAGAAGCTGTTTTTCAGTCTCTCGGCCCCAGCTTTGATGCACCTGTACTGACCTCGCCTTCTGGATGATAGCGGGATGAACAGGCCGTGGCTCGGGGGGTTGTTGTCCTTGGTTATCTTTTAGCCTTCCTGTGACATCAGGTGCTGTAGGTCGTGGTGATATGTTGGGCAGACTGTACCACCCTCTGGAGAGCCCTGCGGTTGCGGGCGGTGCAGTTGCCGTACCAGGCGTTGATACAGCCCGACAGGATGCTCTCAATTGTGCATCTGTAAAAGTTTCTGAGGGTCTTAGGGGCCAAGCTGAATTTCTTCAACCTTCTGAGGTTGAAGAGGCGCTGTTGCGCCTATTTCACCACACTGTCTATGTGGGTGGACCATTTCAGTTTGTCAGTGATGTGTACGCCAAGGAAGTTTAAGCTTTCCACCTTCTCCACTGTGGTCCCGTCAATGTAGGGGTGTGCTCCCCCAGCTGTTTCCTAAAGTCCACGATCAGCTCCTTCGTTTTGTTGACATTGAGAGAGAAGTTATTTTCCTGGCCCCACTCTGCCCCACTCTGCCCCACTCTGCCCCACTCTGCCCCACTCTCCCTAGACTGTTTCTAGTGCTGTGTGTTTGTACTGAAATATCCTTCTTCTTTCAACTGGTTATTCATAACAATGTTGCCCTAAGAAACAAGAGAAGGTTGTTTTCTATGAACACATGATACCTCTGACTGGGTACAGAAAAATGTGTGCTTGTCCCTGTCCTGTCCTGTATGTAATATAACAAACAGTAAAGAAAACCTGACATTAAACATAAAATATTTTGAATAGATATTTTGATCAATTTCATCCATAGCCACTTAGAACATGCGTCTGGTATTCATTAAAAGTGGTGTGTTTCTGTGATACTCAGAGACTGAGAAATTGGCAATTGAGCTAATCTGACATAGCGTTAACGATATGGGCGATATACAGTGCCTTCAGAAAGTATTCAGACCCCTTGACATTTTCCACATTTTGTTAGGTTACAGCCTTATTCTAAAATGTATGAATTCATCAATCTATCAATCTATGCACAATACTCCATAATGACGAAGAAAAAATGTTTTTTAATAAATTGTTGCTAATTTAAAAAAATTATAAACAGAAATATCACATTTACTTAAGTATTCAGACATTTTACTCAGTACAGTGTCGAAGCACCTTTGGCAGCGATTACAGCCTCGAGTCTTCTTGGGTATGACGATACAAGCTTGACACACCTGTATTTGGGTAGTTTCTCCCATTCTTCTCTCCAGATCCTCTCAAGCTCTCAAGCTCTGTCAGTTTGGATGGGGAGTGTTGCTGCACAGCTATTTTCAGGTCTCTCCAGAGATGTTAGATTGGGTTCAAGTCCGGGCACTGGCTGGGCCACTCAAGGACAGTCAGAGACTTGTCACGAAGCCGTTGTCCTGTTGGAAGGTAAACTTTTGCCCCAGTCTGAGGTCCTGAGCGCTCTGGAGCAGGTTTTCATTAAGGATCTCTCTGTACTTTTCTCCTTCATCTTTCCCTCGATCCTGACTAGTCTCCCAGTCCCTTCTGCTGAAAAATATCACCACAGCATGATGCTGCCACCACCATGGTTCACAGTAGGGATGGTGCCAGGTTTCCTCCAGATGTGACACTTGGCATTCAGTCCCAAGAGTTCAATCTTGGTTTCATCAGACCAGAGAAACTTGTTTCTCATGGTACGAGAGTCTTTAGTTGCCTGTTGGCAAACTCCAAGCGGGCTGTCATGTGCCTTTTACTGAGGAGAGGCTTCCGTCTGGCCACTCTACCATAAAGGCCTGATTGGTGAAGTGCTGCAGAGATGGTTGTCCTTCTGGAAGGTTCTCCCATCTCCACAGAGGAACTCTGGAGCTCTGTCAGAGTGACCATCGGGATCTTGGTCACCTCCTTGACCAAGGCCCTTCTCTTCCGATTGCTCAGTTTGGCCGATTGCTCAGTTTGGCCAGCTCTAGGAAGAGTCTTGGTGGTTCAAACTTCTTCCACTTTAGAATAATGTGCCTCGACACAATCCTGTCTCGGAGCTCTACGGACAGTTCCTTTGATCTCATTGTTTGGTTTTTGCTCTGACATGCACTGTAAACTGTGGGACCTTATATAGAGAAGTGTGTGTCCAATCAATTGAATTTACCACAGGTGGACCCCAATCAAGTTGTAGAAACATCTCAAGGATGATCAGTGGAAACAGGATGCACCTGAGCTCAATTTCGAGTCTCATAGCAAAGGGTCTGAATACTTATGTAAATAATGTATTTCTGTTTTTCTGATTTTTAATAAATTTGCACAAAAGAAATACAGTTTTTGCTTTGTCATTATGGGGTATTGTGTGTAGATTGCTGAGGATTTGTATTTATTTCATATATTTTAGAATAAGGCTGTAACTTAACAACATGTAGAAAAAGTCAAGGGGTCTGAATACTTTCTGAAAGCACTGTTGGTACCGGTGCCATTAGACTTTTAGATCAAACTTTGGAACGCTATAGGCTACCAACTCAGTTCCAATTGCATTTGAAAGATGCTACTCTCCAGTTAGTATATTGACTCTAAACTAAATATGTATTTAAATATTTAATTCATTTTTTAAACTATAGTGGCTGCCACACCCACCAGGGGCCAAATCTAGGGTGGCTCCATATCTATATCTTTTCAGGGTATATACTACCTCGGTGGTGTCACGATCGTTATATGGTGGAAGAGAGGAGGATCAAGGCGCAGCGTGAGAACAATACATCTTCTATTTGTTGAAGACGAAAATGAAGAACACTTAAACAAACTACAAAACAACAAACGAACGAACGTGACGCTATAAACAAATAGTGCAGACACAGGCAACTAACATAGACAAAAACCCACGAAATACCCAATGAATATGGCTGTCTAAATATGGTTCCCAATCAGAGACAATGATCAACAGCTGCCTCTAATTGAGAACCAATCTAGGCAGCCATAGACATACAAACACCTAGACTAGACTAGACACTGCCCCATAAACATACAAAACCCCTAGACAATACAAAACACATACATCCCCCATGTCACACCCTGATCTAACTAAAATAATAAAGAAAACAAAGATAACTAAGGCCAGGGCGTGACAGTACCCCCCCCCCCCCCCCCCCAAAGGTCCGCAAAACCTGACACAGAAGGGGAGGGTCCGGGTGGGCCTTCTTACGGCGGCGGCTCGGGTGCGGGACGTGGACCCCACTCCACCATAGTCAATACCCGCTTTGGTGGCGCCTCTGGAGCGAGGACCCTTACAGCGAGTCCCAGACTGAAGACCATCCTAGAGGGTGCCACTGGACGGAGGGGCAGCTCCGGACTGAGGGGCGGCTCCGGACTGAGGGGCGGCTCCGGACGGAGGGGCGGCTCCGAACGGAGGGGCGGCTCCGGACTGAGGGGCAGCTCCTGACTGGCGGGCGGCTCTGGCAGCTCCTGACTGGCGGGCGGCTCTGGCGGCTCCTGACTGGCGGGCGGCTCTGGCGGCTCCTGACTGGCGGGGGGATCTGGCGGCTCCTGACTGACGGACGGCTCTGGCGGCTCCTGACTGACGGACGGCTCTAGCGGCTCCTGACTGACGGACGGCTCTAGCGGCTCAGGACAGACAGGCGGCTTTGACGGCTCAGGACAGACGGGCGGCTCTGACGGCTCCGGACAGACGGGCGGCTCTGACGGCTCCGGACAGACGGGCGGCTCTGACGGCTCCGGACAGACGGGCGGCTCTGGCGGCGCTGGGCAGACGGGCAGCGCAGGCGGCGCTGGGCAGACGGACAGCTTAGACGGCGCTGGGCAGACGGGCAGCGCAGGCGGCGCTGGGCAGACGGGCAGCGCAGGCGGCGCTGGGCAGACTCTGGCCTGCTGAGGCGCACAGTAGGCCTGGTGCGTGGTGCCGGAACTGGTGGTACCGGGCTGGAGACACGCACCACAGGGCGAATGCGTGGAGGAGGAACAGGGCTCTGGAGACGCACTGGAAGCCTGGTGCGTGGTGTTGGCACTGGTGGTACTGGGCTGGGGCGAGGAGGTGGCACCGGATAGACCGGACCGTGAAGGCGTACTGGAGCTCTTGAGCACCTAGTCTGCCCAACCTTACCTGGTTGAATACTCTCCTTAGCCCGGCCAGTGCGGCGAGGTGGAATAGCCCGCACTGGGCTGTGCTGGCGAACCGGGGACACCATGCGTAAGGCTGGTGCCATGTACACCGGCCCGAGGAGACGCACTGGAGACCAAATGCATTGAGCCGGCTTCATGGCACCTGGCTCGATGCCCACTCTAACCCGGCCGATACAAGGAGCTGGGATGTACCGCACCGGGCTATGCACACGTACAGGAGACAACGTTCGCTCTTCCGCATAACATGGTGTCTGCCCATACTCTCGCTCTCCACGGTAAGCACGGGGAGTTGGCGCAGGTTTCCTACCTGACTTCGCCACACTCCCCGAGAGCCCCCCCCAAGAAATGTTTGGGGCTGCCTCTCTGGCTTCCAGCCGCGCTTCCGTGCTGCCTCCTCATACCACCGCCTCTCGGCTTTAGCTGCCTCTAGCTCTTCACGAGGGCGGCGATATTCTCCAGATTGTGCCCAGGGTCCTCCGCCGTCCAGAATTTCCTCCCAAGTCCATGAGTCCTACGATCGCTGCTGCTGCTGCCTTTTACCACGCTGCTTGGTCCTTTGTTGGTGGGTTATTCTGTCACGATCGTTATATGGTGGAAGAGAGGAGGACCAAGGCGCAGCGTGAGAACAATACATCTTCTATTTATTGAAGACGAAAATGAAGAACACTTTTTTTTTTTTTTTTTTTTTTTATCCCATTTTCTCCCCAATTTTCGTGGTATCCAATCGCTAGTAATTACTACCTTGTCTCATCGCTACAACTCCCGTACGGGCTCGGGAGAGACGAAGGTCGAAAGCCATGCGTCCTCCGAAGCACAACCCAACCAGCCGTACTGCTTCTTAACACAGTGCGCCTCCAACCCGGAAGCCAGCCGCACCAATGTGTCGGAGGAAACACCGTGTACCTGGCCCCCTTGGTTGGCGCGCACTGCGCCCGGCCCGCCACAGGAGTCGCTGGAGCGCGATGAGACAAGGATATCCCTACCGGCCAAACCCTCCCTACCCCGGACGACGCTATGCCAATTGTGCATCGCCCCACGAACCTCCCGGTCGCGGCCGGCTGCGACAGAGCCTGGGCGCGAACCCAGAGACTCTGGTGGCGCAGTTAGCACTGCGATGCAGTGCCCTAGACCACTGCGCCACCCGGGAGGCCGAAAATGAAGAACACTTAAACAAACTACAAAACAACAAATGAACGAACGTGACGGTATAAACAAATAGTGCAGACACAGGCAACTAACATAGACAATAACCCACGAAATACCCAATGAATATGGCTGTCTAAATATGGTTCCCAATCAGAGACAATGATCAACAGCTGCCTCTAATTGAGAACCAATCTAGGCAGCCATAGATATACAAACACCTAGACTAGACACTGCCCCATAAACATACAAAACCCCTAGACAATACAAAACACATACATCCCCCATGTCACACCCTGACCTAACTAAAATAATAAAGAAAACAAAGATAACTAAGGCCAGGGCGTGACAGGTGGCAAATGTTCACAAAGTTTACCATTGAGTTCAGTTTAGCCACGCACCACTAGTGTACAAAAGAGAGATTATTTTTCATTCCTCCATATAAACACAGAAATCATGGTAAATGGTGTTTATTTTGTCGGTTACTAGTTGCAAAAAAAATGGTTTAGAAATTATGACATTTGTACCCTTTGGTGTCAAAATTGACCCGTTTTGGCACTTTTAGGGTTAAATGATTATTAACAACACATTGATAGCAGCTAATGGGGATCCTTAATGAATACAAATACAATGGGCAAAAACTGGTTGAATCAACATTGTTTCCACGTCATTTCAACAACCAAAAATGAAATGTGATGAAGTTGAATCAACGTGGAAAACTGATTGGATTTGCAAAAAGTCATCAACGTAAAGAAATGTAGCATTTTTTTTACCAAACTTTTAACCTAAATCTGATGACAAGGTGACCTTTTTGGTTGATTTCACGTTAGTTGGGTCGGCAGGTAGCCTGGTGGGTAGGAGCATTGGGCCAGTAGCCAACAAGGTAAAAATCTGTTGTTCTGCCCCTGAGCAAGGCATTTAACCCCCAACAACAACTTCTCCCCGGGCATCAATGATGTGGATGTCAATTAAGGCAGTCCCCCGCACCTCTCTGATTCAGAGGAGTTGGGTTAAATGCGGAAGAGACATTTCAGTTGAATGCATTCAGTTGTACAACTGATTAGGTATCCCCCTTTCCCATAGTTGACAATTTAACCAAATCAAAACTATATGTTGAAATTACGCCTGTGCCCACTGGGAAGGCTCTTATCACAAATAAAAACAGCAATACTTTGGACTGCAATTAAACGGCTTGACAGAGGAGAACACACTATACAGATTCAAGGATATCTCGTCCTATAAACAGCACCCAGTATTGAAAATGCTGACCTTTAGCAGAAGGAAGAGCTGACCAATACATATCCTATTTCACAGGCTTCCTTCTTCCAGTGATCTGTTTAGGCTCTCTGCTTTGCCTTACTGTCTTTCTGAGGTAATTTCATACCAGTCCCGTCTGACAAAGACCTCAATGTATTCATCTCCCTGAGGAAGCTATTCTTGGAGGTCAATCTTCATTCCTATACGATCGTTATTCTTTTATTGAGAAAGAATGAATAGCTACTGTTTCAGGCCACATTTAGAAGGAAAACGTGAAAAGCATAAACAGCAAAGGCTTTTCTTTTTTTTCTCCATTTTAAGTACAGTGCATTTTGTTATGTTACAGCCTTATTCTAAAATGGATTAAATAAACACGAATCCTCAGCAATCTACACGCAATATCCCATAATGACAAAGCGAAAACAGGTTTTTAGACATTTTTGCACATTTATTAAAGAAACAGGGAAAAAAACTGAAATACCTTATTTACATAAGTATTCAGACCATTTGCTATGAAACTCGAAATCGAGCTCAGGTGCATCCTGTTTCCATTCAATATACAATACACACAATATCCCATAATGACAAAACAAAAACAGTTTTTTAGCAAAAGTATTTTTGCAAATGTATACAAAAGCAAACAATGAAATATCACATTTCATAAGTATTCAGACCCTTTACTCAGTACTTTGCTGAAGCATCTTCTTGGGTATGATGCTACAACCTTGGCACACCTGTATTTGGGGAGCTTCTCCCGTTCCTCTCTCAAGCTCTGTCAGGTTGGATGGGGAGCGTTGCTGCACAGCTATTTTCAGGTCTCTCCAGAGATGTTCGATCAGGTTCAAGTCCGTGCTCTGACTGGGCCACTCAAGGACATTCAGAGACTTGTCCTGAAGGCACTCCTGCGTTGTCTCGGCTGTGTGCTGAAGGTCATTGTCCTGTTGGAAGGTGAACCATCTCCCCAGTCTGAGGTCCTGAGCGCTCTAGAGCAGGTTTTCACCAAGGATCTCTCTCTGTACTTTGCTCGGTTCATCTTTCCCTCGATCCTGACTAGTCTTCCAGTCCCTGCCGCTGAAAAACATTCCCACAGCATGATGCTGCCACCACCATGCTTCACCGTAGAGATAGTACCAGGTTTCCTCCATACGAGACACTTGGCACACATGCGAAAGAGTTCAATCTTGGTTTCATCAGACCAGAAAATCTTGTTTCTCATGGTCCGAGAGTCCTTTGGGTGCCTGTTGGCAAACTCCAAGCGGGCTGTCATGTGCCTTTTACTGAGGAGTGGCTTCCGTCTAGCCACTCTACCATAAAGGCTTGATTGTTGGAGTGCTGCAGAGATAGTTGTCCTTCTGGAAGGTTCTCCCTTCTCCACAGAGGAACTCTAGAGCTCTGTCAGAGTGACCGTTGGGTTCTTGGTCACCTCCCTGACCATGGCCCTTCTCCCCCGATTGCTCAGTTAGGCTGGGCGGCCAGCTCTAGGAAGAGTCTTGGTGGTTCTAAACTTCTTTCATTTAAGAATTATGGAGGCCACTGCGTTCTTCTGGACCTTCAATGCTGCAGAATTATTTTGGTATCCTTCCCCAAATCTGTGCCTCGACACAATCCTGTCTCGGAGCTCTACTTCCTTTGACCTCATTGCTTGGTTTTTGCTCTGACATGCACTGTCAACTGTGGGACCTTAGATAGACAGGTGTGTGCCTTTCCAAATCATGTCCAATAAATAGAATTTACCACAGGTTGACTCAAATCAAGTTGTAGAAACATCTCAAGGATGATCAATGGAAACAGGATCCACCTGAACTCAATTTCGAGTCTCATAGCAAAGGGTCTGAATACTTATGTAAATAAGATATTTCAGTTTTTTTATTTGGTAATACATTTGCTAAAATGTAAAAAAGAAAAATGTTTGCTTTATCATTATAGGGTATTGTGTGTAGATTGATGAGGGGGGGAATGATTTAATCAATTTTAGAATAAGGCTGTAACGTAACAAAATGTGAAAAAAGTCAAAGGGTCTGAATACTTTCCAAATGCACAGTATGTGCTTTTTAATCCTGAGGAACATACAACATGCTTGTTTTCTTGCACTGAATACTGAACAATCCACTCAAACAAAGCCACTAATCACAGCACTTAAAACAGTACTAAGATTGCATACTAATATCAAACCAAAACCACTCATAAGCTCACATATCACCCACCTGACCCCTTTGTTGTACTACAAATGCCACCAAACAGTACCCAAAACACAGAGAAACTGCATACTGGGAAGACCCTAGAACCAAGCATTATCCTGGCACTTCTTTCAGTTCAGGTTAGACCTATTTACAACACAAGTTCCCAACTAAAGAGAACACCGTTTCAGATGAGGCCTTGAGTTCAGTTCAATAATTCAATGTCAAGTTAAAAGAAAGAACAAAGGATACGAGACACTGTGTTTGACATTGGAGGCCATAAAATCTTCAAAGACCTTCAAGAAAATGGTGTAAGCAAATCAATTCAATTAAGACAGTGGCTAATTTAATACCACAGCTAAGCAGCTCATGCAGGGCATTGGAAAATAGAAAAACTGTGTTGCTTTGCAGATTTATCAGAACAGGACTGGGGAAAACGAGGGGGAGAGAGCATTTAGACACATATCAGTTGGATCATCACACGCTATATACACTGAGTGTACAAAACATTAGGAACATCTGCTCTTTAAATGACATAGACTGAATAGGTGAATCCACTTGAAAGCTATGATGAACCCTTATTGATGTCACCTGTTAAATCCACTTCAATCAGTGTAGATGAAGGGTAGGAGACAGATTAAATAATTATTTTTAAGCCTTGAGACAATTGAGACATGGATTGTGTATGCGTGCCATTCAGAGGGTGAATGGGGAAGACAAATTGTTTAAGTGCCTTTGAACGGGGTATGGGGGGGTATGGTGGTAGATGCCAGGCCCACTGGTTTGAGTGTGTCAAGAACTGCAACGCTGCTGGGTTTTTCACGCTCAACAGTTTCCTGTGTTTATCAAGAATGATCCACCAACCAAAGGATATCCAGCCAACGGCAGGACAGTGGTCGAAATCGGTAATTTATGAAAAAGGACAAAGGAGGCTGACACGAATTGTGCAGAGCAACAGACGGGATACAGTTAGTGAACTGACGGTCCAATACAACATTGGTGCCCAAAGACCAATAAGAGAATGCATAACTCATCATACCTTGACACAAATGGGGCATGCCAGCTGATGACCTTACGGAGTTCCACTTCTTTCAGCAAAAAACAAGAAACTGCAGTTGCAGTGGGCTAAGGAACGAAAACACACTGGAGAATTGGAAAAGCATTGCTTGGTCTGATGAATCCCGGTTCCTGCTGTTTCACACTGATGGGAGGACCACGGTATGGAGAAAACCACATGAGTACATGCATCCATCATGCCACATGTCAACATTACAGGCTGGTGGTGGTGGTGTGATGGTGTTGGGTGTTTTCATGCACAAATTGGGCCCATTGAAAAAAGTGAAACAACGTTTGAATGCCACAGGATATTTGAACATAATTGCCAATCATTTGCATCCCTTCATGGCAGCAGTGTATCCATCTGCAAAAAAAATGTTCAGCAGGATAATGCCCCATACCACAATGCTAGGATTGTCCAGGGATGGTTCCACGAACATGAAGGTGAATTCAGCTTACTGCAGTGGCCTACCCAGTCACCAGCTCTCAATCCAATTGAGCATCTGTGGGATGAGATGAAACAAGATATTTGGAGTTGAGATCTACTACCAGCCAACTTGACACAACTATGCGAAATATTGGAGTCAACATGGGCCAGCATCCCTGTGGAACGCTTCAGACACTTTGTAGAGTCCATGCCCCAACGAATTGAGTCTGTTCTGAGGGCAAAAGGGTTTGCAACTCAAATTTAGGAAGATGTTCCTAATGTTTTGTACACTCAGTGTACATTTTAAAGCCATTGGTCCAGGCACAACTCATAGGCAATAGGCTATCTCAATTGCCTGTCTTGATAACCAATCTCAGTACTGATACAGTAGCCTTGTGCTTCTTGCTATCTTACCTGGTATCTCACCCAGTATCTCACTCGGTATCTCACCCAGTAACTCACCAGGTATCTCACCCGGTATCTCACCCGGTATCTCACCCGATATCTCACTTGGTATCTCACTCGGTATATCACCCAGTAACTCACCAGGTATCTCACCCGGTATCGCACTTGGTATTTCACCCAGTAACTCACCAGGTATCTCACCCGGTATCGCACTTGGTATTTCACCCAGTAACTCACCAGGTATTTCACCCAGTAACTCACCAGGTATCTCACCTGGTATCTCACTCGGTATCTCACCCAGTAACTCACCCGGTATCTCACTCGGTATCTCACCCGGTATCTCACTCGGTATCTCATCCGGTATCTCACTCGGTATCTCATCCGGTATCTCACTCGGTATCTCATCCGGTATCTCACCCAGTATCACCTCTGTAGTGACATTACAATGTCTTCATGGTGAAGGGACTGTCAGGTTTGATGAGTATCTCAGTGCTTCTAATGTCAATCTATCGGTCATCCTTCACCCATGTCAAAGAGATGTATAGCTACATCAGACCTTGTAAAGAAGAGAAACTAAGACAAAACACTTTTTCAAGTGCTGGTGGTAGGAGATTCCATTTTGAACTATTTACACACATTTATAAGCATTAAAACTATTTAAGTATCACTGTACAAGTATTTAAGCTGCTGTCACAACATCTCCCCCTACTACTGCACTAAGCCCTTTCCTTCATTCATTCTAACCTGTATTTCTCTGAGTCCTCTGCTCCTAATCTTACACCATCCTCCTGTGGCTTGTCTGTGTTGGAGGTCAGCCAACAATAACCAGTGACCTTAAATTCACTGTAACTAATAAACTGGATTCAGGAAGACCATACTCTCTTTAACAGACAGGAAATGCAAATTAGGGTTTCTCCTAGGGTTCAATGTTCATCGTGATCAGCAGCTTTCTTTTGAACCCCCCTGCAGAATATTTACTTAAACTAGCTGTGCAACAACATGGGGTGCTCACTCACTATTAAATCTAGGGCACAGGAGTGTTCAACACAAAACAGACAGCAGTGGCAGATTTAAAAATAAAAGATTAAATGCCTGTGGGATGAAAACATAAAATAACTCCCTCTGTCTCAAACGCACGCTAGCATGCACACACAACTGCACACACAGGCACGCACCCAACCACAATATCACACACACACACACACACACAAACAAACCTGTGGCATACATAAACCCCAATGTAAGATGCATTTGTTTGTAAACGCGTCTATCTGATAGATATTCCATTCAATATCCTCAATCAGAGATGTTCTCTTCTCATCCATGAATTTAGAGTAGTGTGTACCTCTAGTCTATTCATGGCGTCCTTTTGTACTCCTCTCACAATGGTGCTTAGGGACTAGCACACAGTACAGAATGGGAGAGATCTGAGGATAGACGCAAAATGAAAACATACTGACAAATACAACACCTGTCTGTCTATAGATGGCAGTCTCAGTAAAGGGCGCTCCCTAAGGAGTGAAGTAGGGAACATTCAGTTGAACCTCAAGTGAACACAGTATGGCATGGGGCAAGTAAGCAGTGTTATTTAGCCGTCCAGTACTCCTAGGAAGAAGAATGCAACAACAGATTCCTTAAAAGTCTGCCGGGAAGCATATCACTCCTCAGTGAGGTCAACGATGAGCTCTCATTACCAGGCAGATAGCTCACTTTTAGATAGAGAGAGAGACTGAAAGAAAATGGGATAAAAGGAGAAAGGAAAGTTTAAAAAAAATAAAAAAAAGAGGGAAGACCAGGAAATAAAGGAAGGACTGGCTGTTTTTCTGATGAAGCAGTGAACTGATAAAGAGGAGGAGAGGTGTGGTTCTGTGTTTTGCGAGGTCACAGTATGGTAACTTAAGGCGAAACCGATCGGTATTTGGTGAGTGTGTATGTGTGCGTGAGAGAGAGAGAGAGAGAGGGGGGAGAGAGAGAGAGCGAGAGAGAGTGTGTATATATATGAGTCTCTAGTGTGTGGGTGGGTGGTATTGTGCTGATTCAGTAGGGATGGGTGAAGGTGACCCTCCCTCAACTCCTACCGCATCCCTCCCTGCATCACCTGATCACAAGGATACCACCACCAGGGCCTTTTCAGGGCCTTATTGACATTTCCAAAATTATTGCTGATAATTAAATTATGTATCTAATGTATCTAATCAAAGTATACTATAGTATGTCTATCACTTTGTACGGCCAGACGTGCTATACTTGAGACAATAGACAGTGAGTGCTACAGCTACAGAATTCCAATGCAGTAACAGAGAGCAAAGGTTCGGTCCACAGATGGGGGGAGTGTCTGTGTAGCCCGGCCCTGTCAAGGGTAAACTGACGCACATCTTCCCTCTGCAGCCTCCTCCTCCTTAACCACACCTTAAACCCCTGTCATGAAAATGCATGAGTGTGAAGGGCACAACATGCACATCATTACAGAATCAACAACTCCCTGGTGACATACACTAATACTACACAAGAGCATGTCACTTCCCACTTAATCTGCTATTCCGTTATTAGCTAGTTAGTGGAAAAATGTTAGTGGATAAATTAAAACAGATGGCAAACAGCCAAAGATATTTCAGGTTAATGACAGCTGGTTAAGACTGTGTGAAAGAATGGATAGAAAACGGGGGAAGAACCGAAGGAGATAAGGTCCTGCAGTACATACCTACACGTACGCTATGGTCACAAAACGCAGGCCTCCTTACTGTCCCTAGAATTTCTAAGCAAACAGCTGGAGGCAGGGCTTTAGAGCTCCATTTTTGTGGAATGGTCTGCCTATCCATGTGAGAGACACACAGACTCGGTCTCAACCTTTAAGTCTTTATTGAAGACTCATCTCTTCAGTAGGTCCTATGATTGAGTGTAGTCTGGCCCTGTGGTGTGAAGGTGAACGGAAAGGCACTGGAGCGACGAACCACCCTTGCTGTCTCTGCCTGGCCGGTTCCCCTCTCTCCACTGGGATTCTCTGCCTCTAACCCTATTACGGGGGCTGAGTCACTGTCTTACTGGTGCTCTTCCATGCCGTTCCTAGGAGGGGTGCGTCACTTGAGTGGGTTGAGTCACTGATCACACACGTGATCTTCCTGTCCGGGTTGGCGCCCCCCTCGGGTTCGTGCTGTGGGGGAGATCTTCGTGGGCTATATTTCGCCTTGTCTCAGGGTAGTAGGTTGGTGGCTGAAGATATCCCTCTAGTGGTGTGGGGGCTGTGCTTTGGCAAAGTGGGTGGGGTTATATCCTGCCTGTTTGGCCCTGTCTGAGGGTATCGCCACAGTGTCTCCTGACCACTCCTGTCTCAGCCTCCAGTATTTATGCTGCAATAGTTTATGTGTCGGGGGGCTAGGGTCAGTGTTATATCTGGAGTATTTCTCCTGTCTTATCCGGTGTCCTGTGTGAATTTATGTATGCTCCCTCTAATTCTCTCTATATTTCTCTCTTTCTCTCTCTCTCTCTTTCTCTCTTCTCTCAGAGGACCTGAGCTCTAAGACCACGCCTCGGGACTTCCTGGCCTGATGACTCCTTGCTGTCCCCAGTCCACCTGGTCATGCTGTTGCTCCAGTTTCAACTGTTCTGCCTGCGGCTGTGGAACCATGACCTGTTCACTGGACGTGCTACCTTGTCCCAGACCTGCTGTTTTGGACTCTCTCTACCGCACCTGCTGTCTCTAACACTGAATGACCAGCTATGAAAAGCCAACTGACATTTACCCCTGAGGTGCTGACCTGTTGCACCCTCTACAACCACTGTGCTTATTATTATCTGACCCTGCTGGTCATCTATGAATGTTTGAACATCTTGGCCATGTTCTGTTATAATCTCCACCCGGCACCACCAGAAGCGAACTGGCCACTCCTCAGAGCCTGGTACCTCTCTAGGTTTCTTCCTAGGTTCCAGCCTTTCTAGGGAGTTTTTCCTAGCCACCGAGCTTCAACATCTGCATTGCTTGCTGTTTGGGGTTTTAGGCTGGGTTTCTGTACAGAACTTTGTGACATTGGCTAATGTAAAAAGGGCTTTATAAATACATTTGATTGATTGATTCCACAAACAAGATCCTGAAAAGTCAATACTCAAGACCTGTGGTCCTGTATGGCTCAGATGGTAGAGCATGGCACTTGCAATGCTAGGGTTGTGGGTTTGATTCCCACGGGGGACCAGTACAAATGAAAATGTATGCACTCACTACTGTAAGTTGCTCTGGATAAGAGTGTCTGCAAAATGACTAAAATGTCATTAAAATATAAAAAAAATTGGTAAACTTGGGGGTTTGAGAAGATGAGAGGGGAAGATCAGGTCTCTCTGGGATACAGTGTTTGTCAAAGTATGGGGGACAGTGTTCTCAAAGCACAAGTGTCTGGGATAGCACCGCATGTCTCTGATTCTCTTGGACTTAATTAATGACTCATAATACCACTATAACCTTGACTGCTCCTAGAACCCAGAGCATTGCTCAGTGTGAAGTCAGGCTCTCACAAGCAGGGACACACCCTACATACCAATTGACAGTGAAGCACACACAATAACACAAAGGCTTTCTTACAGATAATAAAGGACATCTGCACACATCATTTCATCAACAACATACAAGCTCTTTGTCAAGCACAATAGATGTTGTAGGCATGAAATATGTCAAAGCTGTATCTATGTAAACACTCATTGAACATATGCTCTACTGTTACAGTAGACAAACGTATAATACACTTTTGTCATTATTACCTTTTACATTTTTGTTTGGGTATAAAACAGAATCCAACAATAAAATGAAAGTATATTTCTTAGCATGTTGAGACTGTCTTAATTATAGAAACACAAATAACACTTACTTCTTAGAAAAGAATTAGGCTATGCCTAATAAGTACTTTATGGTGAAAAAAATCACATTCTGACTATACTGTAATAACAAAACGTTAAAGTACCTAAACAAAATGAAAAGCTACAGTCTACGGGTCAACTTTGACCAGTCAACTGATACCTTTATCAATACGATCTCCCCTCCCTTATCTCTGTCTCACGAGCCCACACTCTCACAATACGTAATATTTAGGTAAAAATACTGACCTGCCTTGGCGCTGACATACACACATTCTTTTCAAGCAATTTAGCCGTTCAAAGAGGAGCCGTTTAAACGCGTCTATATACATTGACCCGACCAAAACTACACTTGACCCCAACGGTCACTGAATTGAATATGACAAAATAAATGCCAAATAGTTTTCTATTCTACATGAATTCAATACAAGCTATTTGAAATCGGACTAACGCGCGTTTATTGACAGCTGTTATCGACAGTTTCTGCAGACACTCAGACCCAATGTGCACGCCAGACAGAGTATTTGGACACTGTAGTGGAGACTTGTGTGTCATGAACAACGAGGATGCTCTACAGCTGAGCACGAGACCCGCGATGATCTGACAGACGAAAAAAAAAACTGTCAGACAAAACATCTGACAGGTTTACTCTAAATTAAGAGCCTGAGCTGGTAGGCTATACACCGGGCTGTTGTTAATTATGATAATGGGTACATTGCATGGGTGTTTTAATTTATTATGGGGCTATCCCATTGGGAACACACTGGTTGAATCAATGTTGGTTCCACGTAATTTCTACGTGAAATAGACGATGAATTGACGTAGGTGTACAGTGGCATATTACTTATTTGTTACGGGATACAAAATCGATAAGCTAACACACGAACCCGGTCCAGACACTGACGCTCACCTTCATAATATCCTGCTTTCTTCTAGGCATATTCCTTAGCTTTTTATCTTCTTTTGATATATCAGTGTGGTTATAGACTTTCAAACGATTTTTACACTGTAGTTGAGACCATTAATGTAAAGAAAAGACACGGCGACGAAATTGGTTTTATCTGGACAGAGGTGTTACGGAATTGCAGATGAGATGCTGTCAGAGCGCGATACCCATGGCTTGAGGCAATTGAACAAGTCAAAATTGCATGCTTTGTTTGGCATAATGTTGTCGGTCACAAAAAGCTGGGGGGAAAACCGTGATGAAGCAAATGAGTAAAAGGGACGTGGGGCATGGAGGGGAGGGGATGAAAATGGGGGGAAAGAACCGCCCCTAGAGAAAGTGGTGTACAGTATTATACACTTTATTTCTTGTCTGATGCGCTCGTCTTTCAGCATTAGGCTACTTTGACATGAGTACACACACAGTACGATGTAGTTGAAGTAATGCACCATACACAGAACTTTCATTGGATTAACTCAGGTTGGACATAAAATCGTTAACGTTTATTCTAATATAAATACAACATATATGAAAGGAAAATAGACTACAGCCAACAACAACAAAAACTGTTTGCATGTGCAATAAACCTGCCTGTCATAATATTCCCTATAACGAAGGCATTAGCCGATTGCATTTTGGGAAATGTAGTGTCTTCACGGATCCATCAAGTCGCTGTCGGTGCATATAAAACTATATTGCCCAAAGCTTTCTGTTCTTGTCTCCTCTCGTACATTGCAAACATGGCGTCGTCGCAACATGAACAATACTGCAGTAATGTTGATACTTCAACATCTAGTGTTCAACAGCAAGGAGATAGAAAAGCAGGGGCTATATCTTTTGGTTTTAGCAAAACTTTAAGTAAATTTAAATCTACTCGGGATGAAGCTATAGATGCAGATGAGCGAGATTATTTAACCGGAGTCGATGGGAAAGAATTGCTAAGGTAAGAAATCTAGCTTTCTTCTAACGTTGGTGTCTAAATACAGTTCCAATAGGTACGTATTGTTGCCAAGGTAGCTAATAACTTTACTAGTCTGTGTTGAATAAACATGTTGCCCCCCCCCCCTTCATGTGTTAGTTTGTTAGCTATGTATTAGCTACACTTGTTTAAACCTGGTGCGATCTTCTTCTCCATGTGGTTTTCCGGCAGACTAGATGCTTTGTTGCGTATTGCTGCCTTTCACAGTTCGGAAAGTGAATTGCACATTTTGTTCACAAAAATGGGAAATGGGGGGTGGATAAATTGCACCTCCATCTAACCCTAAATATATACCACTATTCCCCCATTTGGGCTCCCGAGTGGCGCAGCGGTCTAAGGTACTGCATCTCAGTGCAAGAGGTGTCACTACAGTCCCTGGTTCGAATCCAGGCTGTATCACACCTGGCCGTGATTGGGAGTCCCAACTGCCAGCCTCATTAAATAGTACCCGCAAAACACCAGTCTCAATGTCAACAGTGAAGAGGCGATTCTGGGATGCTGGCCTTCTAGGCAGAGTTCCTCTGTCCAGTGTCTGTGTTTCCCCCCCATATCATCTTAATATTTTCTTCTTATTGGCTAGTCTGAGATATGGCTTTTTCTTTGCAA
The DNA here is from genome assembly GCF_029448725.1 of Salvelinus fontinalis. NCBI lineage: Eukaryota > Metazoa > Chordata > Actinopteri > Salmoniformes > Salmonidae > Salvelinus > Salvelinus fontinalis. The sequence continues at coordinate 23,273,387 of NC_074695.1, forward strand.
CTCTGCCTAGAAGGCCAGCATCCCGGAGTCACCTCTTCACTGTTGATGCTGAAACTGGTGTTTTGCAGGTACTATTTAATGTTGAGGATTTGTGATTTGTGAGGCATCTGTTTCTCAAACTAGACACTCTAATATACTTGTCATCTTGCTCAGTTGTGCACCAGGGCCTCCCACTCCTCTTTCTATTCTGGTTAGAGCCAGTTTACGCAATTCTGTGAAGGGAGTAGTACACAGCGTTTTACAAGATCTTCAGTTTCTTGGCAATTTCTCACATGGAATAGCCTTCATTTCTCAGCACAAAAATAGACTGATGAGTTTCAGAAGAAAGGGAAAACTGGGCTATGAGATTACTAGCTAGTATGCAAGGCTAACAGCCAGCAGACCACACCAGGCGGGTGGGCAGTAGAGTAAAAAGCGGGTATTGAGGGGCCTTCATATTGGGAGGAATGACGGATGACGAGATGATGCGAGGCAGAAAGAAGGGCGCTAGGTACAAACCGTACAAATCTAAGTCCACGCAACACAAACCAAGTACTTTGTCCTGCTTCTCTCTCCAGAGCAGAGCGCCGCTGAAAGGAGTGATAGCTGGGGTGGGTTTGATTGTTGAGGTGGATCAACTGAAGTTGAGGATCCCCAGTGTCTGTGATGCACGCCGTTTGGTGCAACGCAGACCTGGTGGTGAGCGTGAGACTGAGGAGACCGTGTCCTTCTGAGTTTTGATGCATTGTGTTCACTGGATAAAGTCATGCTAAGGTACTGTATATAAATTATCCTGTGAGAACCTTTGTTCCGAACCCACTACGGTGTACAGTACCAATCAAAAAGAAGAAAGGTCTTTGTTTCTGGCCATTTGGAGTCTGTAATCGAATCCACAAATGCTGCTGCTCCAGAGAGTCAACTAGTTTAAAGAAGGACAGTTTTATTGCTTCTTTAATCACAAATGCTGTTTTCAGCTGTGCTAACATAATTGCAAAAGGGTTTTCTAATGATCAATTAGCCTTTTAAAATGATAAACTTGGATTTGCTAACACAACGTGCCATTGGAACACAGGAGTGATGGTTGCTGATATTGGGCCTCTGTACACCTATGTAGATATTCCATAAAAATCAGCCATTTCCAGGTACAATAGTCATTTACAACATTAACATTGTCTACACTGTATTTCTGATCAATTTGATGTTATTTTAATGGACCAAACATTTGCTTTTCTTTCAAAAACAAGGACATTTCTAAGTGACCCCAAACTTTTGAATGTTATTTCATAGTTTTGATGTCTTCACTATTATTCTACAATGTAGAAAATAGTACAAATAAAGAATGAGTAGGTTTGTCCAAACTTTTGACTACATATTGCTGCAACATGACCATAAACTTGAAACCCCGTAGTGGGTTCGGAACAAAGGTTCTCACAGGATAATTTATATACAGTACCTTAGCATGACTTTATCCAGTGAACACAATGCATCAAAACTCAGAAGGACACGGTCTCCTCAGTCTCACGCTCACCACCAGGTCTGCGTTGCACCAAACGGCGTGCATCACAGACACCGGGGATCCTCAACTTCAGTTGATCCACCTCAACAATCAAACCCACCCCAGCTATCACTCCTTTCAGCGGCGCTCTGCTCTGGAGAGCGAAGCAGGACAAAGTACTTGGTTTGTGTTGCGTGGACTTAGATTTGTACCTAGCGCCCTTCTTTCTGCCTCGCATCATCTCGTCATCCGTCATTCCTCCCAATATGAAGGCCCCTCAATACCCGCTTTTTACTCTACTGCCCCCGCCTGGTGTGGTCTGCTGGCTGTTAGCCTTGCATACTAGCTAGTAATCTCATAGCCCAGTTTTCCCACGTGAGCGCCGGCCAGCTTCTCGATGTGACGCCTGTCCACGAGAGACTGGGGGTGCGTCCTAATAATATCTCCTTTCTCCTAAAGTGTGTACAATCGTTTCCTACTTCCCACAAATCTGGATTGGTGGAGGCATGGGCTAGTGGGAATTTCCACAATATCCCTTAGACCAGTCATTAAATCAGTGAAGGAAAGTGAACAAGGGCACACACTGGGGGAAAGAAGAGATAATTGGGACATAGCCCTTGTATAGCTAATTGTTGTCTAGTTAGTAAATGCTTTCTACCTCTGTCTCTTTTGTCTGTCGTAGTACCAAGCCTGTGGAGAAGCCGAAGGAGCTGATCATTCCACTCATCCAAAGGAACCGCTGGTGCAGCAGGCAGGAAAACAAAGCTGGCCTGGTCCAGGGGCAAGGTGATGGAGGAGGGGTTAAAGCCAAAACACAACCCCCCTCTCAGGAGCAGGACTCCGTGGAATCACAGGCTGTCAAAGAAATTATTGAAGGTTTGTGTTTGTCAGCTTCAGTTACTACTTCAGTGAAAAAAGCCTCTGAGAAATTATCCTAATGTTGTGAATCCACAGGGTATAGTCGGTTAGCACTCTTTCAACGTCACATCTATCTTTCAGAATCCCAGAGGCAGCTTGACCAGTGGAAAAATGGGGACCAGGCAGACCCCAACCTCACCATCCCCCTGCTGATGCAGAACCAGGCTCCACAGGGGTTTGAGGATGGAGACCACATCAAGGTGGACCTGCGACCAGAGTCTGTAAGTATGGGTTAAAGGTCAGAGAAACCTTGTCTGTGACTGCCTGATTCTTGTTGTCTGGGTCTTAGGTCTTTTCTCATTGGGCTGTAAAGTAACTTCAATGTGTTTTCACAGCAAATGTTATGTGTGAAATCGAATTAGGGAAGGCAACTTTTACAGAGGGAGATTGAAAATTGGTTCAGTTCGTGAGAGGGAAGTTGATTCATAAACAGAGATGGAAAGTTATGATAAGGGTGAGTGAATAAGAGCGAGATGGATTACCAAGAGTGTGTGTAAGTCAGGTCAACAGAGTGTGTACGATGACAGCGGGATGTGGACAGACCAGTTTAACTGGGACTGAAGCCATAGACTGTGTGAAAGTGCTGACCGCAGGATATTTACACACTTCAGATCTGACAGCGTCTTAAGAACGAGATGACACTTGCTCACCCTCCTTCTCCCTAGAGACCAACAGTCATCTTCCTTTGTGCATCTCTTCCTCATCACCCCTCCCACCGCCCACATCTGTCTTGACTGTAGAAATGCGGAAGGGGTTGGCTCATTCCACCTCTGGGTCACTTTCATGCTTCTCCCCCCATTAGAGTGATCCCAGCTTCTCCTAGAGTAGACAGAGCCCACAAGGGAGCTATTGATGAGCATGGCCACTGGGACAGAGAGTACCCACATTAATGGCAGCAGCATCTCTCTACACTGCTGTGATGTGGTTGGTGACATCAGTCAGCCTGGACTGGCTGAGTCTGTGAGCATTGAGCCAAAGGATTGTATAAGAACAACATTGGCATCAACTTTTATTGTGTATGGAGTCCGGACGTACACAAGCATTTATCAGTCTATGGAAGCACTGTCTGGCAGGCTGACACAAATGACAATCAGATGTACAGAGCCTTAGACTGTACCAGTGGGTGTGTAAAGAGTGATTTAAAATGTTCTCCCTTTCTGGGACTGCATCAAGACTGATGTGTTTCTGATCAGTTGCTGTATGTTCAGTCCACAGAGGCAGACTATGACAGTGTTCCTGTCGAGGCGTACGGGTTAGCCATGCTGAAGGGGATGGGCTGGAAGGCAGGAGAGGGAATTGGACGGACCTTCAAACAGTGAGTATTCTCTCTCATGGTCAGTCTTCAAATAAAATTGTATTTGTCTCGTGCTTCGTAAACAACTGGTGTAGACTAACAGGGAAATGCTTACTTATAGGTCCTTTTCTAACAATGCGGAGTTAATCATAAAAAAAATATACAGTACCAGTCAAAGGTTTGGACACCTACTCATTCCAGGGTTTTTCTTTATTTTGACCATTTTATACATTGTAGAATAATAGTGAATACATCAAAACTATGAAATAACACATATGGAATCATGTAATAACCCAAAAAAGTGTTAAACAAATCCAAATATATTTTATATTTGAGGTTCTTCAAAGTAGCCACCCTTTGCCTTGATGACGGCTTTGCACACTCTTGGTATTCTCTCAACCAGCTTCACCTGGAATGCTTTTCCAACAGTCTTTAAGGAGTTCCCACATATGCTGAGCACTTGTTGGCTGCTTTTCCTTCACTCTGCTGTCCAACTCATCCCAAACCATCTGAATTGGGTTGAGGTCGTGTGATTGTGGAGGCCAGGTCATCTGATGCAGCACCATCACTCTCCTTCTTGATCAAATAGCCCTTACCCAGCCTGGAGGTGTGTGTTTGTCCTGTTGAAAAACAAATGATAGTTCCACGAAGCGCAAACCAGATGGAATGGCGTATCACTGCAGAATGCTGTGGTGGCCATGCTGGTTGAGTGTGCCTTGAATTGTAAATAAATCACAGACGGTGTCACCAGCAAAGCACCCCCACACCATCACACCAACTCCTCCATGCTTCACGGTGGGAACCACACATGCGGAGATCATTTGTTCACCTACTCTGTGTCTCACAAAGGCACTGCGGTTGGAACCAAAAATCGAACATTTGGACTCATCTAACCAAAGGACAGATTTTCACCGGTCTAATGTCCATCGCTTGTGTTTCTTGGCCCAAGCAAGTCTTCTTATTGGTGTCCTTTCGTAGTGGTTTCTTTGCAGAAATCCGACCATGAAGGCCTGATTCACGCAGTCTCCTCTGAACAGTTGATGTTGAGCTGTGTCTGTTACTTGAACTCTGTGAAAAATGTTTTTGGGATGCAATCTGATGTGCAGTTAACTCTAATGAACTTATCCTTTGCAGCAGAGGTAACTCTGGGTCTTCCTTTCCTGTGGCGGTCCTCATGAGAGCCAGTTTCCTCATAGCGCTTGATAATTTTTGCGACTGCACTTGAAGAAACTTTCAAAGTTCTTGACATTTTCCGGATTGACTGACCTTCATGTCTTAAAGTAATGATGGACTGTCGTTTCTCTGTGCTTATTTGAGCTGTTTTTGCCATAATATGGACATCATCTTTTAACAAATAGAGCTATCTTCTTTATACCACCTCTACCTTGGCTCAAATGCATTAAGAAGGAAAGAAATTCCACAAATTAACTTTTATCAGGGCAAACCTGTTAATTGAAATGCATTCCAGGTGACTACCTCATTAAGCTGGTTGAGAGAATGCCAAGAGTGCAAAGCTGTCATCAAGGCAAAGGGTGACTACTTTGAAGATTCTCAAATGTACAATATATTTTGATTTGTTTAACACTTTTTTGGTTACTATATGATTCCATTTGTGTTATTTCATAGTTTTGATGTCTTCACTATTATTCTACAATGTAGAAAATAGTCAAAATAAAGAGAAACCCTGGAATGAGTAATTGTTTAAACTTTTGACTGGTACTGTGTGTATTTATTTATTATAAATTGTTGTTAATGCCTTTTTAGAACCAGGTTGCACTGTCTGCTTTATTTATAATGTCAATAGTGTCCATGCTTATTGCATCAGTATTTTTTTTTCTCTTTTTTTTTCTCTAGAGATGTGAAGCCTATAGAGCACCAGCTGAGGCCTAAGGGTCTTGGTCTGGGAGCTGATCGCTCTTCCATAAGAGACCTGGAGCCCAGTGGGCCCCGGAGGCCCCCCAAGCCAGGCGATGAGCGGAAGGAGGAGACCCTCATCCTGGGGCCTGGAGGCCATGTACTGGTTGAGTCTGGAGCACACAAGGACCTTTACGGGAAGGTGAGATATCTGACTTTGTGTCTGGAGTATCTGAAACCACAGAAAGCAACAGCAATTTCCTGAGACCATGACATTGTGGTATATCACTGTCTAGTAGGCAATATGCTGTGTCATAGTTGTTCTAGTTTGATGCCTTATTTGAAAAGAGCAAGACAATTAGCTTCACTTTGCTAAAATGTTATTGCCCCTCTACTTGTGCATTTTCACAGGGATTGACTGTTTTGTCTCACCCTCCTTCTCACACCCCTCCCATTACCGTACCATTCTTGTTACAGATCGAAGGGGTTGATCCGGACAATGCACGAGTAGTGGTCAAGCTCGCAATTGGTAGCAAGACAGTGACAATCAGTCAATATGCACTGAAACTGGTTGACCGCACAGAATATGACAAAAACTGCAAAGACCTTAGTAAGTCTGTCTGCTGACATCATTTTCCTTTTGTGAATTCTCTATGAAATGACATTGAACCTGTTCTCAGTAAAATACTGGACAAATTGAGCAAACAGGGAGTCATGGAAATTATCTTTCCGTCATTATTTCCAATATTATTGTCTTTGCAATATTGTGAGATACCCCCTCTACATAAGCTGCAAGGTTCCAGACAAGAAGGGCAAAAAATGTCTGTTGAGTGATGAGCTGAGCTCTCTCTAGCTAACTGACATTTGAGCCGCTGTGTGAAAAGGAGCAATCTGGCCATATCCATTTAAACCAAAAACAGCCAGGCTGTAACTACTATTATCAGTAATCAGACAGACCTGTTCCAAAAGTGGAGGGAGATTCACACATCAGGAATGCCAGTCAAATAATACTGGTGCTCATGTGTTTATGCACAGGCTTATTTGTTATTGCTGAACAGGTAAATGTGTATCAGCACTATTATTATCGATGATGCAGATGAGTATTTGATAATGCTTATGCAACTGTTTAATGGAGCCCCTGTAATACGATCTTTCTTCAAAACAGGTCGCCTCAGCAGGGCCCACAAAGAAAAGGAGAAAGAGAAGGAACGGCAGAGACGGGAAGAGGAGAAAGAAAGGAATAATGAAGATGAGAGGAAGAAAGGTAGATCTTCTGAGAGGGACAGAGATGGAGGGAAGGACCAAAGAAAAAGGAAACATCGGGATTCAAGTCAGGACAGGTGGAGTATCCTGAAAATATTTGATGTTGGAAGTGTAATATTTATATTAAATAAAAGAGGATAACGTATATGACTTGGATTAATTTATTTTGGAATATAGTACTCGTTCATAGAAATACAAATATGAAGCAATTATTTACCCGCGCCATTTAATTTGTTAAAGGTGCAATATGCTGAAATCGCTCCACCATTTCCTGGTAGCTAAAATTCTAATAGTTTGCCTAATTTCAGTTTGACAAAACAAGCAATAGATTGTGTAGAGAATCATTGTACCATCTAAACCACTGTGAAATGTATTTTCATTAAACCAAAAATATTGTACAATCAGCTGTTTTGAAACTGGTGTACAAAACCGAAAGTATAATGCGAAAACTAAACTTAAGACCGGAAAGCATAGAAATAGAACATATCTACCGTTTCTTAGACTTGCTTTCAATTAATGAAAGATCTATAACTCACATGGCTATGTGAATTTGGTCAGGTCGCCCAAAAAGTTACATATTGCAGCTTTTAACAAATAGTGAAAAGGTATGGGTAGATTGCTTCAGATTTGTAATGTAATTTTTTCTTGATTTTCACATATCACCTTTTCCTTCTCTCCTCAGAGTGAAGCCTATGGCGAAGCTACCCCCTGCTTCTCCCCCCTGGCTCCAGAGAGACCTGAAAGTTCGCTTTGTAGATAAAGCTTTCAAAGGGGGAAGATACTACAATTCAAAGGTACTAACACAAGGGGCACTAGTACACAAATCATTGCCTATTGACACTTTACAACCCACAACAGTTCTGTTGTCGATCATTAGAATCAGTTTAATTAACATCCAATGTTTGTTTCTTGTAGATGCGAATAGAGGATGTCTTGACGCCAAACATCTGTGTGTGTCGTACTGAGGAAGGCAGATTCTTAGATGGTGAGTTCACGAGTCTTCGGTTTACTGCTGAATTACATTCTACTCACTCCAACCCATATGCTTTTAAATGGTATTCCCTCTACTCAGCTATTTTTTTTTACTCAATGATGCCCTTGTCTTTATGATAATGTAGATGTTAAACAGACAATGCTAGAGACCATTGTGCCAAAGAGTGACTCGGAGGACATAATGGTTGTACTCGGTGAACACAGAGGGCAGGTGAGTGGATGAGTTGGCTGGCTCATCGTAATCATTTTGCCTGTAAAATATCCATGCGGATTTCTGTTTCATAGCTTTCATTACTGATTGGATTGAAGGGCTACAAAATTGGGAATGTTTAAGTACATATTTGAAAGGGTCCGTTGTCAATTACGTGGTGTTTCAGGTGGGCCGCATCCTCCAGAGGGACAGAGACCGAAGCAGAGCCATGGTGCAGCTGGACAGATATGAGGAGAAAGTCTTCACCCTGGACTATGACTCCATCTGCCATTATGTAGGAGGGGGAGATAACTGACCCCCTCTGGTCTTACCAGCTCAACCAGTGATGCAGTGGTAAAAAAAGTGTGTGAAGTAACATTCCCTGTACTTTCAATGCATTTCCCCATGTTAGGTGGGTAAACGCTCGTGCACAAGTGTGTAAACGGTGTTTACCCTCCACTACAACACTGATGTCAACATGCCCCAACGTCCTCTTAGTGGATATGTAATGTCTACATTTTACACTTTGTCATAAAATGCAAGATTCTCTATGTACACTGAGTAACTTGTCATATTGTACCTTTTTTAATAAAATCATGTCAAAAGCAAAGCCATTTTATTGTGCTTTGTCCCGACTCAAATGTGGCAATAACACTAATGGCAAAGTCATGTTAGCCATACTACAATATTCTGAATTATGCCATTTTTATATTTACTAGGTTTCCTGCAATAGCATTGCACAAAGCCTCTCTCCAAAAGAAAAAATCCAGTTCAAGTCAAAAGAAATTACAAAATTAGTAATTTATTTAGAAATGACACTCATCTGATGATCATTGAAAACAAAAAGGTAGCCTGCAGGTAACATCTGAGCAATACAAAAATGAGTAATATTTATACATGTACTGAAGCACATGAGAACTTGTTTTCGTCTCACCGGATAAGCTTCGTCAGGAGTCTCACATTCCATGCTGTGTATGGATTGAGAATAGAATGGTAACTTCAGAAACTTCATCCAAACGTAGCAGACGGGCACACAGTTGTTTCCCTCAGAGTTTGAAGCCCTGTGGTCAGTCGTCTTCATAATCACTGGGGGGCTTTTTATTGGCAGTGTTGGCCCTGAGTACAGCTCCAGGGCTGGGGTACGGACGCTGCTGGAACAAAGGCCCTGATGCTGTGGTGTCTGCCCCAGTCTTCGCCTCATTGCGCTTGGGCAAGCCAGTGGACCAATTGCCCCTGTGGGAAGGAAAATAAATCTTAGATACATACAGAGCGGGGGGAAAGAGTGGCGATGAATGACTACTGGTTGGGTCAGTGGCTTTACTTGGGAACATCGGAATAAGCACTGGGATCCATTGGGTCCATCTCCTCATCCTTCCTCCCTGAAAGAGTTTACAGAGATCTGTTAGCAAGTGTATACAATTCATTACATTTGTTTATGCTTGCAATATTTGTTTTGAGCAAGAAATGCAACATCCCTCGAGGAAGGTTATGAATCTTTACCTCCTCGCTTGTTCTTGCTTTAAGGGGCAGTGTCTTCTCTTCTCTGCATCCGTCTGTCTCTCTCCCTCCCATCATTCCTTCCTCTTTCCATTTCCGGTTCTCGCTCCCTCTCTCTGTCCTCTCCAACTTCTGCTGTAAGACAGAAAAACAGAATATTGGGGTTAATGAATGTAAATCAAATCCATCCTAAATATTGAGTGAATGCATAAAACAGTCTCCTACTGGGTGGTCACGCTAGGACTCATCTTACCCCTCAACATCTTGGCAGCTTTGGTTATCATAGATGTAGGGTCGGTTGGGGACAGCCAGGCAACCAGGTCAGATTCCACATTCCAGTAGTATGGCAGACCACTGAGGATACAAAATACATGGAATCTTAGTCAGTCTACGAGCAAAAATAAATCACTCCATCATAGCTGTTGTCTAGTAGCCATACCCAATGGCTTTTGTACAATTTACAGATTTATTAGAGAATCTGAAAGAGTGCTTACCAAATAGGGTCAAATACTTTGTACCAGTTGGGAGGTAAATTCTCACGGGCAGTGGCCTCATAATCTAAATTGTTGTCGTTGTAGTCCTCAGCAATGATTTCCACATCTATAGATAAGTAGTGCCGGTAAATGACAGATAGCTAGCTAACGTTTTCAGTGAGTATAAATTAGATTGTTTGGAACAGTTTGTTGCCATACCTTCATCTGAGTGCTTAAGAATCCCCCTTTTAGCTAGGCGAGCCAGTAACGCCGGGGGCAGAGGCATCCTAAGAGAAAATGAATGATTATAACTAGCCTCACTCACATAGTCATTGCCCAAATACATTAGTTGGCTAGATTTAAAATTTTAAAAAGTACGTGTAGCTAACGTTAGCTCACTCGCGTCTAAGCATCAGTATTGTAGCCAGCAATCTAACGTTTCCAGATAATCCAAATTAGCCGTAATTTAAGGGAAACGTTAATATAATAATGTGAATACAACTAAAATACCCGGTTTATGGTGTTACAACACACACACACACACAGTTAACGTTACCTGCAGCCAAAATTGTCTTTAGCTACTTAATTTCAGATGTGGAGTGAAATCTTGCTAACTAGCCCCCTCAGTGATAATAGAAACAGCACAAACGCACTAGGATTGTCATTATTTGTGGCGGGGTTCACGTGCTAACATGCCTGCTGTATCTGCATTTCTATTTTGAAGTCGGGAAATATAGAAACGCAGTCTCCTGGTTTTTGCAGCTATTGGTCTATCCAGTTTTGTGTCTACCAGAAACAATGCAAAATTGCAAACAACTAGCTACCTACTAGCTACCCAACTAGCTACCCATCGCTTCAGACTGGCGAAATTGACGCACGTGAACCAACCCAATTCCTTCGTCTCAGAAATGTGTCATCACACAGCCGGAACAGCAACAACAAACATGGAGGAATATGCCCGTGAACCTTGGTAAAGTACATTTCAGAATTAAGTAAACCGTTTTCAATATTGGTCCTATCTCTCTTTAGCCAACATATATGGTTAAAGAGTATGCTTCCCCATATGGTTATGCCTTTCATGCCTGAGTTATTACAAAAATTATGGTTGAATTAGCTAGCAGTAACCTTAAGAGAGATCTGGTGCTTACTTGTCCTTTTTTTTAAAAATATAACCTTTATTTAACTCCTTGCTTTAAATGAGAATTGAAATCGAGAACCAACTTCTCTCATTGAAAACGACATATGGTCAAACATTTATTCCAGTGCCAAAAATTGACAAAGTGTAAGTAATATACATTTTGGTCGTGAAGTCAGTATTGTAACGACCCGGTATTGTGTTCTGTGTTTGTGGGTGTGTTATGGTTCTCATGGCTACTAGCAGGGGTTAAATATGTCAGGACAGATGAAAAAGGTTGGGGGGGTATGATGGGTAATCCCGCGGGATTTGGAAATGCATAAAGAGGGATGAGTGTCTCATATCTCTCTCTTCTGTTCGGGCCTTGATCTGTTCCTATGAGAGTGACCTTAACTCGACATGTATAATTGTGTACGTTCGGCATTAGCGGCGTGGGCTGTGGCCTGAACAATAGCCCAGTTTAGGAATAAACCTGTGTTCTGACCTGTACACCTGGAGTCCGTCTCTTTTCTCTTTAATGACCCAGCCGGGTCATTACATTGGTGTCAGAAGTGCTTTCGAACTAAGGGATCGAGACTAGGCGAGTTAGCTGTTCAGTATAGGCCGGGTTGGCTTTAGCGTGACTCGCATCTACGGTCATGATGCCTGGGGCGAGGCGGAAAATTAAGGAAGAGTCGGACAAAGTGTCCGTTGTGAGCTCGGGGGTACCCGGTCGGGAGGGTCAGGCGGCGACTGCCGTGGAGGGGCTTGAGAGCCACTTGGCGGGAGTTAAATTGTCAGTCAGCAAGATGGCAGAACTGGCGGGTTTTCCTTCACATCGCTCGAGAGCAGACGTCACGGCGACGGGGATATCGACGTCACCGGGTGCGGAAATGGCTGGGCCTGCTTATGTAAACAGAGATGGCGGCGACCTATTGCCATTAGCCACGGTAGCGGCTAAACTACCAAAGTTCAATGGACAAGGTAAATGGGAAGTTTTTTTCACTCAATTCGAGTTGTTGGCTAGAGCCGGGAGGTGGTCTGACGAGACGAAAGCGTTACAGCTTGCCCTGAGCCTGGCGGAGGAGGCGTCGGAATGCCTGCTAACGCTAGCCCCGGGCGATAGGGGCGACTACGGTGCGCTAGTGGAGGCATTGGGGGGCCGTTTCGGCAGCGACGCGCAGCCCAACATGCTGCGTATTGAACTGTGTAACAAAAAGAGTCTTCAGGTGGAATCATTAAAGGCGTTGGCAAGTGGTATTCTGAGCCTGACCAGGCGGGCTTATGCAACTATGCCGATTGGGGTGCAAGACGAGCTGGCACGGGACAGTTTTATTAGAGCGCTCTCTTCCACCGAACTGGGTAAGCATGTTCAGATGGCGGACCCACCATCTCTGCAGGCTGCAGTGGAGATAGCCAGGAAGAGGGAGCTGATCTGGGGTGAGGGAGTGAGAGTGGAAGTCACCAGTCAACCAGAGGTGAGAGCAGCGGTGGCTGGGGTGCCAGGGGTCACAAAGCCAGAGTGGGTTGACGAGTTGGGCGGGCTAGTCAAGACTGCTTCGCTTGTCATGGAGAGGGGCTCCAGGCAACGTCGCAGTGTCAGCTCAACTCCTATTGTCTGCTGGGGTTGTGGCCAACCTGGCCACATTCAGCGGGAGTGTGGCAGATTCCCCCGTCACCAGGGAAACGACAACGGGTTCTCGCGCAGGGGGCAGCGCGGGCCCACCCCCCCGCCCCCGAACCCACTGTAAGCAAAGGAGGTACCCAGCAGCGCAGACAAGAGGGTGGGGACCTGCTCCCCCAGGGTGTAGCTGCCGCCGTGTTTCCTAGTCCGGTAGTTGTGGTGGGACGTACCACCGTTGGGGACTTCTGCAATGTCGTCGTCAAGGTAGAGGGGGTGGAATGTTTGGCCCTGGTCGACACGGGCTCTACAGTAACCCTGGTGAGACCAGACATACTACCTGTTGGGGTGCGGGTGGAGCCGACCCATGTCCAGCTACGGACTGTCACGGGGGAGCTAGCCCCCATGTTAGGGAAGTGTCAGCTATCTGTGACTGTGGGGGGGAGAACTGTGGGGTGTCCGGTGTGGGTAGCAGCGGTGCAGGACCCCTGTATACTGGGAATGGACTTTTTGAAAAACTGTGGGGCTCAGTTGGACTTAGCGTCAGGTACTTTGAGGCTGTCGGGGGGGCCCACAGTGGGAATGTCGCCTTCGGGAGGGCCAGCAGGGGGCAGGGCTGTTCCTCCGTCTTCCTCCAAGCTTGCAGAAACTCCACCGGTCATCCCGGCTGCTCCCTTGGTCGTTGTGCCATCCCAGCAGCTGTCTCCGGCGGCGACGGCCTTCACTCCCCATCATGGTGCAAGCACAGGCAGCCCAGTAGCCCAAAACACACTGGCCCCTTCAACCAATCAGCCCGACGGGGGGAAGGAGGAAGCTATCGACGCCGTCGAGGCTGTGTGGCTGAAGAACTGTCAGGGTCTGGATGAGGGACAACAGAGACAGTTAAAGCAGCTGCTGTTGGACTTTAAAGATAGCTTCGCTTGGGGGGAAGATGAGGTAGGACAAACGCACCTAGTTCAGCACGAAATAGACACTGGGGACGCCCGACCCATTAAAATTCGGCCCCGTCGTATTCCCCTTGCCAGGAGGGAAGCAGCAGACACAGCTATTGTTGACATGTTGCGGGCTGATTTCATTGAGCCATCAGATAGCCCATGGTCCGCGCCGGTCGTCATGGTGCCTAAGAAAGGGGGTAAACTTAGGTTTTGTGTTGACTACAGGGGCCTAAATTCTGTCACCACTAGAGACTCTTATCCCCTACCGAGGATTGATGAGTCGCTAGACCACGTGAGAGGGTCCTCGTGGTTCTCCTCCCTTGATCTGCGCAGTGGCTACTGGCAGGTGCCCCTCTCGCCAGGGGCACGTGAAAAAACGGCCTTCTCCACAGATAGGGGCCATTGGCAGTTCAAGGTGCTGTGCTTCGGGCTCTGTAATGCTCCTGCCACCTTTGAGAGGCTCATGGACAGAGTGCTGGCGGGGGTTCCGAGAGACGAGTGTGTTGTGTACCTAGACGACATATTGGTGCACGGCACATCGTTTGAGGGGGCACTGGGGGCAATTAGGCGAGTGTTGGAGAGAATCTCGGGGGCGGGGCTAAAATTACATCCGGGAAAGTGCCATTTCATGCAAAGGGAGGTGGCGTTCCTGGGGCATCAGCTGGGTGGTGAGGGCATCAGCACGATGCCAGACAAAGTAGAGGCTGTGAGGGGGTGGCCAGTTCCAGGGGGAAAAAAGAGGTTAAGAGCTTCCTGGGGCTGGCATCCTACTATCGTAGGTTTGTGAAGGGGTTTGCGGGGGTAGCGGCTCCTTTGAACCAGCTACTCAAGGAGGACACTGTTTTTCAGTGGACCGAAGAGCACCAGCGGGCGTTTGAGGCCCTCAAACGGGCCCTGATGGAGGCCCCTGTCCTGGCCTCACCAGACCCGAACCGTCCGTTCATCCTGGACACCGACGCAAGCAATGAGGGGTTGGGGGCTGTGCTGGCTCAGCGGGGTCCTGATGGGGAACACGTAGTAGCTTATTACAGCAGGACTTTTGATAAGGCTGAAAAACGCTACTGCGTGACAAGGAGAGAGCTTTTGGCTGTCGTGGCAGCAGTACGCCATTTCAAGTACTACCTGGGGGGCCTGCCGTTTGTGGTCCGGACGGATCACTCCGCCCTGCAGTGGCTTCTCTCCTTCAAGGAGCCAGAGGGTCAGATTGCCCGCTGGCTGGAGGAGCTACAACCCTACGACTTCCAGGTGGAGCACAGAGACGGCCTTCGCCACAGCAATGCAGACGCCTTGTCCCGCCGCCCGTGTGCTGAGGATGGCTGTGGGTACTGCGCCAAACGGGTGGAGCGAGAGAGAGAACTGTGCAGGGAGGAGGGAGTCACCGCCACGGTGAGTCAGCTGAGTGTGACAGAGTGCCGGGAGCTTGAGGCTGTGGATGTTGGGGAGTGGAGGCGTCGCCAGGAGGAGGACGCAGAGCTGCGTCCTGTGCTGCGGTGGGTGGAAGAGAGAAGACGACCGCCGTGGGGGGACGTAGCCCCTCTATCACCAGTCACCAAAGGACTGTGGGCTAAATTCACAGTCCTTAGAGTGGCTGAGGGAGTGCTCCAGAGGGGGTGGAAAAAGCCAGCGACTGGAGAAATTACGTGGCAGGTAGTGGTGCCCAAAAGGCTGCAGGGGAGCGTGTTACAGCAGCTTCATGGGGGAGTAGGCGCAAGGCATTTTGGGGTCTCCAAAACGTTAAAGCGCATGCGTAAAGGCTTCTATTGGGCCAGGCACAGGAGGGATGTTGAGGACTTTTGTAGGCAGTGCGATGAGTGTGCTGCTAAAAAAGGACCTCCAGGTCAGTCACACGCCCTCCTACAACAATTCCCAGTAGGGGAGCCCATGGAGAGACTGGGGGTAGACATAGTAGGGCCGTTTCCAACCACAGACAGCGGTAACAGGTGGATTCTAACCGCTATGGACTACTTCACCAAGTGGCCGGAGGCTTACGCTCTCCCAGACCAGGAGGCGGGGACAGTAGCTGATGCGTTGGTGGGGGGAATAATCAGTCGGTTCGGGGTGCCACAGTCTATTCACAGCGACCAGGGGAGAAACTTCGAGTCACGGGTGTTCACAGAGTTGTGTAGACGGTTAGGCGCGGAGAAGACGCGCACTACTCCGCTTCACCCCCAGAGTGATGGGTTGGTGGAAAGATTCAACAGAACATTAGCACAGCAGCTGGCCATCGTTACCTCAAAACACCAGAGAGATTGGGACACCCACTTAACGTTTATTCTTATGGCGTGTAGGTCGGCTGTTCAAGAATCGACTGCGTGCTCCCCAGCACTACTAATGTTAGGTCGTGAGTTGCGCACCCCAGCCGAACTGACGTTTGGCCACCCTCCTGATAGTGGCGACCGGGTTTTGCCTGGCCCGGACTATGTGTGTCGTCTGCAGAACCGGTTAGAAGCGGCTCACACCTTCGCAAGAGAGCAACTCGAGAACGCAGGGGTGCGCCAAAAGCGCCACTACGACTCGCGCGCTAGGGGGAGGCACTTTGGAGCGGGAGAATGTGTGTGGCTTCACAACCCCACGCGCAAGAAGGGGCGGTGCCCAAAGCTGGACAGTGCATGGGTGGGGCCGTGTCTGGTGATAGAGAGAGTGGGGGAGGTGACGTACCGGGTGGAGGTCCCTCCACGGAGCAGGAAGGTGGTGGTCCACCGGGATCGATTGGCACCCTACAGAGGGAGGAAAACGGTAGGGAATGGGAGTGAGGTCTCTGATGTGAGCCCACGGGAACAGTCTAACGAGGGGACTCTAGCGCAACCTGAGCCTGGGGAGGGGGCTGCTTCTTCGGAGGGCGCTGGAAATGACATTGGGGCAGAGGAGTGTTCTGGGGGTTCACCGGGGAGAGTCACGGGGAGGCCCAAGAGACTGATGCGACCTCCGGGTCGTTTTAAGGATTTTGTTGTGTAACCCTAGGGGCTAGGGTTTAGAAAGGGGGGGGCTATGTAACGACCCGGTATTGTGTTCTGTGTTTGTGGGTGTGTTATGGTTCTCATGGCTACTAGCAGGGGTTAAATATGTCAGGACAGATGGAAAGGTTGGGGGGGTATGATGGGTAATCCCGCGGGATTTGGAAATGCATAAAGAGGGATGAGTGTCTCATATCTCTCTCTTCTGTTCGGGCCTTGATCTGTTCCTATGAGAGTGACCTTAACTCGACATGTATAATTGTGTACGTTCGGCATTAGCGGCGTGGGCTGTGGCCTGAACAATAGCCCAGTTTAGGAATAAACCTGTGTTCTGACCTGTACACCTGGAGTCCGTCTCTTTTCTCTTTAATGACCCAGCCGGGTCATTACAGTATCTTTCAACGGTGAGTTTTATAAAATATGTACAAGAGTTCGTCAGGACTTACTTTAGGGTAGTTTTTTTATTTTCTATAATGCCCACCAATACGGGATATATACAGCTGCGGTGATTGCACTTTGCACTTTATCCAATCCATATTGCAGAACACACAGACCTGCCCAGCAGCTCAGTGGATCGGACTTTGTTTACTTAAAACCTCTAACGAGTCACAAACCCGGATCTGGGATCCCCCCATCAAAAAAGCTGACTAGCCTAGCCTAAAGCGACAGGGATATCATATAATAAAATGTTCATGAAATCACACGTCCAAGACACCAAATGAAAGATACACATCTTGTGAATCCAGCCATAATTTCTGATTTTTAAAATGTTTTACAGGGAAGACACTATGTATTTCTATTAGCTAACCACCATAGCAAAAGACACAACTTTTTTTTCCCACCATTTTTTTCCTGCATATCACAAATTCGACCAAATAAAGATATAAATAGTCACCAACCAAGAAACAACTTCATCAGATGACAGTCTGATAACATATTTATTGTATAGCATATGTTTTGTTCGAAAAATGTGCATATTTCAGGTATAAATCATAGTTTTACATTGCAGCCACCATCACAACTCTCACCAAAGCAACTAGAATAACTACAGAGACCAACGTGAATTACCTAAATACTCATCATAAAACATTTATGAAAAATACACAGCGTACAGCAAATGAAAGACAAAGATCTTGTGAATCCAGCCAATATTTCAGATTTTTTAAGTGTTTTACAGCGAAAACACAATTTAGCATTATATTGGCTTACCAACCACACAGCAGCATTGATTCATGCACGTTAGCGATAGCGAATAAACCAGCAAAAGATATTACATTTTTCACTAACCTTCTCAAAGCTTCATCAGATGACAGTCCTATAACATCATATTACACAATACATATATTGTTTGTTCGAAAATGTGCATATTTAGCGGCACAAATCGTGGTTATACAATGAGAATAGTAGCCAAGCTGCCAACAAAATGTCGGGAGAAATCTTGGGAGAGGCACCTAATCTAATCAATAACTAATCATAAACTTGACTAAAAAATACAGGTTGGACAGCAAATGAAAGATACATTAGTTCTTAATGCAACCGCTGTGTTAGATTTTTAAAATTAACATTACTACGACATACAGCGTGCGTTAAAGCGAGACCGCACCGAAATTAATGGTGGAATAGTAGTGTAACATTTTTCAACAGAACAATGAATTAACAACATAAATAGTTCTTACTTTTTGATGAGCTTCCATCAGAATCTTGTGCAAGTTGTCCTTTGTCCAGAATCATCGTTGCTCGGTTGTAGATTGTCGTCTTCAACTTAGGAATTAGCAGCAAACATTAGCTATGTGGCCCAGACGTGCCCAACTCTTCATAACGCAGCACAAAGAAAATTCCGAAAATCGCAATATACTGATATAAACTGATATAACTCGGTATAAAATAACTACATTATGATGTTTTTAATACCTATATCGAATAAAATCAGAGCCGGATATATCTGAGGCCTAAAACGAGAGCTTTTCAGAATGCCATCCTGAGGTCTGTCTTGCGTCATGACGAACGTTGAAAAGAGTGCACCCCCGGTTCCAAGAGCTTTTATACGGCCTCAAATCTGCCTAGCAACCCCATTCCAATTCTCACTGCTTACTGACATCTAGGGGAAATCGTATGCAGTGCATGTCGACTCATAGATTACATGCAAATTAATAAACTGACCCTGGAACAGAGTGCCCGATTTCAGATTTCTCACTTCCTAACAGGAAGTTTGCTGCAACTTGAGTTCTGTTATGCTCACAGATATAATTCAAACGGGTTTAGAAACTAGAGAGTGTTTTCTATCCAATAGTAATAATAATATGCATATTGTACGAGCAAGAATTGAGTACGAGGCAGTTTAATTTGGGAACGAATTTTTACAAAGTGAAAACAGCGCCCCCATATTGACAAGAAGATTTATAAACACTGTCCATGTTTTTACTTGAGAAATACTGCAGCAAACACTTTAGGTAGATGTAAAATTGCGTGAATAAAACCTTATCAGAAAAAAACTAAACAGTAATTACAGATTTTCTTGAGTCTTGATTCGTTCAGACTATTTTGAGTAAGTGATACTAGCTTTGTTCCTATGGTATCTCATGGGGGACAAACATTAGCAACTGCCACATCGAACCACACCCCTAAGACTGAAATCTCGTTTTTCGTAATGAGCAACAGAAAAACACGGGCAGAATCGGTGCATTCAGTTGCTCTTTAAACTAGCCTTTTTATACATGGTCTTTGTAAAATGTTTGTTAATGGTTTTTAATTAGTATCCTAATAATAATATTAGCTATTTAAATATTATGGTAGTGTGTGTGTATATATAGTATAAATCAGTAATAAGCCTACACATTTATGCATAGATTGACAAAGGATTTCTCTTGAATCTGTCATTATTGTCTTTTACACACACTTCTCAGTCCCTGGAGAATAGTAGATGATTGTGGTGGTGCATTCACCATGGGGACAATTGGCGGAGGGGTATTCCAATCAATCAAGGGCTTCCGGAACGCTCCTGTGGTCAGTTTAAAATACTTTCTCTGAGCATATCAAATATATTTTAAGATCAATATCAGCACAGTGACTCTATCCTTTTTTCCATCTCTGCACAGGGCTTTCAGCACAGACTAAAAGGTAGTGCCAATGCTGTGAGAATAAGAGCTCCACAGATCGGCGGTAAGGGTCACTGTCTCTACAGGAGTTCTCTCTCGTACAGCACAAAGTACAAACCCCATCATCGCTATTTGTTTATTTCTCACTAACAGTTTGTGTGATGTTCCTGTAGGTAGCTTTGCTGTGTGGGGTGGACTTTTCTCAACGATCGACTGTGGTCTGGTCCATATTCGAGGGAAAGAGGATCCCTGGAACTCTATAACTAGTGGAGCGATGACTGGGGCAGTCCTGGCTGCACGCAGTGAGTGTTGAAGCAAACATTTATTTGACAATAATTAAAATTTGGTATATTTCACATTTTTTCTAGACCCTCTAATCTGAGCACATCCCCACCCCCTGCCTGACCATCTTGCCCCACCGACCCAACAAAGTCAGATTACCTCAAGGGCTTGACTGTTGGCTTTGTGCTCTTCTCAGGTGGGCCCTTGGCTATGATGGGGTCAGCTATGATGGGGGGCATCCTACTGGCCCTGATCGAGGGCTTTGGGATCCTTCTCACCAGATACACAGCACAGCAGTTTCAGAACCGTAAGTAATGTTTAGAGAAAGACTCTAGCTATAGAATGAAAAACATCTGATAAACCACCACACAGCAGTAACTAGTAGACATGACAAATCAGTTTTTTATGTCTCTTTCTCCTATCCAGCGAGTCCCTTTGTGTATGACCCCAGCCAGCTTCCTCCGAAGGATGCCAGCCAACAGCAGACTGGGTTCCAGTAGAGCCCAACTTGGTCTGGAGCTAATGAGCCTAGCTACAGCCCTGCATACTGTGACAGTCTCTGACTAGAGAGGAGAGAGGCGCTCTGTCACCTGACCACACAGGTGTCAGCAACCTCAGGGGAATGAAAATATCTAACCTAAGCCCCCATCCTCTCAATGGAAATAAGAATGTAGATGCACTTTAGTGTTATTCCTCAGGGCTAGATTACAGTTGATTTGAGTTATTTATGAATATATGTTTGTGTATACCGGTACACCAGTGTTCCTTCTGACTAGTCCCGAATAATACACAATTTTATCAGATACATTTATGTCCAAACCCGTCATTTTATGGTGACTGTAATAATGTTGGTGCTTTATTACCACAGCTACAGAAATAGAATGGGTAGCTGAAAATGTATAGGCATTAATACCGGCATACAAGTATGGGATGCCAAGATTTAGGATTCGAAATTTTCTCAATCTTATCAGAAGTGTGTCAGGTATGGCACAATCAATTCCGTTCAAAACGCATGTATTTTCTCCTGCTTGTAAAATGCACTGTCATTTCATTTCTTCTCCTCTTTTATAATTGTATTGCTTATAAGGGTATGTGTCACATCACAAACGCACCAATGATTTGTTTCCATTTGTGAAACTCAGATAGCTGGAATAGAATGTCATGACCAAATACAGTCACGCTCATTTGTTCTGCTGTTTATGTCACTACCTTCATTGGATGCCTGCCACTATGCCATGCATTACTAGACATTCCCTCCATCTAAGAACTATAAGGTCTATCTATCCACGTTGATGAACCAAAGCACTTTCTTACTCCATCTCTCTGTGTTATTGTGTTGAGAAAAATGAGATGTTTTTTTTGACACAATGAAGATATGTTTTGTAATGTATAGAATGCTGTACAATAGTTGTTGGTTTTAATGTATTTATGATGCAGAAAAATAAATGTTTACAGTGTAATTGACTGGAAAAACTCTTGAACAAGTCCGTAATCGAGCACGCCCCTACCGCCGCTTTGAGTAATGGGAGATGTTCGTTTTTAGATTGAATATTGTGAAAATGGACGTGCAGCCGCCTCCTATCCGAACCTTGGATGATTTTGTTTTGGATTTGTCTCGGTTCGCCGTGCGAGACATTCGTCATCTGGAGAGAAGGAACAATCGGATCATAAATATTACCAGTCCAACTATTTTGTCTCGTTTTTGACATTCCTGGGAATAGTAGGGTATGTTTCTGAAGTGGTCGTTTGTTGCATGAAACCACAGCTATGGAGATAAATAGTAATGGCGTCTTTTTGTAGGCAGCTCCATGGTTCGTTGGACAAAGTCTATGGGGAAATTAATGGCGTTTTAGTAGGGTTTTGTTGTCAACACAGGTTTAGGAGATCTTATACGTTTTGTTCTATGATAATCTTAATAGGTTGATGTCACTTTTTGTGAATTTTGAAGCATTTATGTAATACAAAAAGTATATAAAAGCTTCATAATTCATAAAGGTCATGTTAACATATTGATATTATCTCATAGAACAAAACGTATAAGATCTAAGCCTGTGTTAACCCCAGACCTTATTTTCGGCGTTCATCCCAAAGCCCTATTCTTTCCCCTTTCCCAATAGGGATGACTGAACCAACAAGAGGTAACTAATTTCCGTTTTTTAGGACTACAAGCTGGAAAGCTTTTTAGTAGCTAATATTGTAATGTGAGACATCACAAATTCTGTGGAAATGGATGTGCTGGGTCCATGGTCCATAATCAACATAATCATGTATAACTAGCTAACAAGCCATTGGCTGTGATAATGCACTGATTAATCGTTTTAATGGATTCATGGCCTTATCAATGTGACACACAATTTAGTTAACCTATATAGAGAAATCCACTAACATCAGCCTTTTCTCTACACAGAGAGGCTGCTGCCTACATACAGACTTGAAAACTTTGGCCACTTTAATAAATAGATCACTAGTCACTTTAAAAATGCCACTTTAATAATGTTTATATATCTTGCCTATGCCGCTTGGTTATTGCTCATCCATATATTTATTTTTATATATGTATTTATATATGGACATATATTTTTTTTCCCAAGATGGCGTAGCAGTGTAGACGTCTTTGTCCTGTCGTGTCCCGTGTCCCTTGTATATATCTTTTTACATCTTTTTCGTCGCATATCTTTTAAAAATACTTTCTTAAACCTCAACTTCTAAATACTCTCCTGCAACCCGCCTCACCCAATGTGGCGTGGATCTGCTTTTTTCTAAAGTATTTATATTTACTTCTGATCTGGAATCTATCTACTGAAGATAGCCAGCTAACTGCCTACCAGCTATCAGTTAGCAAACCATTGCTAGCGGTCATCAGCTAACCTTTAGCTCGGAAAGCTCTCGCTAGTTCGAACAACGTGACTAAAACCAGAGCATAACGGACCTATTTCTCTCCATATCCCCGGATTCCTACCGCAAACTCTGAACATTTTCATCTGGATCTTCGCAACTAGCTAACCACAATCCCGGGTGACCACTCCTGGCTAGCGTTTACATCCCGGAGCAAGCACCAATTAGCCTGAAGCTAGCCCGGCTAGGGCTCCTGTGCTACCACTGAAGCCCACTCCTGGGCTACAATATCCGGACCCCTTTACTGCCGGTACGGAGCACGGAACCCCGCCGATCCTCTACGACTGGAATACCGACATAATCTGCCCGAGGACTCCAACAGGCCCCTCAGGCGTGACGCCCGCTGAAGGCCCATCCTGCTAACCTACTAGGCCTGTTAGCTACCTAGAGCTACCTGGAACCCTGCTAATTCCACGACTGGTCTATCGACGTCACCGCACGAAGAGGCAAAAACAGACTTCCCCCCCATCGCGACGTCCCCCAAAGGCTAACTTGCCTGCCCCGGTCTGCTAACTGCTAGCTTATCTTGCAGCTAGCGCAGCCAGGAAGCTAGCACCAGTTAGCAAACACAATTCTACAATTCACAACCTCTCTTTCGCCATCGCTATCCGGCCTGGATTCTCTGTCGACACGACCACGTCTGGTCTGCAGACGTGCCCTCAACCGGTGCCCTCAACCGGCCTCCGTCTGAGCAGACCCCCTCCGTCTGAGCAGACCACCCGCCGGGCTACTAACTTTAAACGCGTGCTAGCTTAGTGGAGGCCTCACTGCTCCATCTACGGCTGCCCCCTGGACACTATGATCACTTGGCTACATAGCTGATGCCTGCTTGACTGTCCATTAATTCATGGTACTCCATTCTGTTTATTTGTGTTTTATCTGTCGGCTCTGTGCCTTAACTCAGGATCTGTGTGTAGTTAATCCGACCCTCTCTGCCCAGTCGTCGCCATTTTTACCTTCTGTTGCTGTGTTAGCTGACTAGCTGCTGTTATCTCACCTGTTGTTTTAGCTAGCTCTCCCAATCATGACCTGCAATCACTTTATGCCTTATTGTATGTCTCTCTCAAATATCAATATGCCTTGCATACTGTTGTTCAGGCTAGTTATCATTGTTTTGGTTTGCAATGGACCCCGTAGTTCCACTCTCCGTACCTCTGATACCTCCTTTGTCCCACCCCCCACACATGCGGTGACCTCACCCATTGAGACCAGCATGTCCAGAGATACAACCTCTCTTATCATCACCCAGTGCCTGGGCTTGCCTCCGCTGTACCCGTGCCCCACCATACCCTGGTCTGCACATTATGCCCAGAATCTATTCTACCACGCCCATAAATCTGCTCCTTTTATTCCTTGTCCCCAACGCTCTAGGCGACCAGTTTTGATAGCCTTTAGCCGCACCCTCATCCTACTACTCCTCTGTTCCTCGGGTGATGTGGAGGTAAACCCAGGCCCTGCATGTCCCCAGTCACCCTCATTTGTTGACTTCTGTGATCGAAAAAGCCTTGGCCTCATGCATGTCAACATCAGAAGCCCCCTCCCTAAGTTTGCCTTACTCACCGCTTTAGCACACTCTGCCAACCCTGATGTCCTTGCCGTGTCTGAATCCTGGCTTAGGAAGGCCACCAAAAACTCTGAGATTTCCATACCCAACTATAACACTTTCCGTCAAGATAGAACTGCCAAAGGGGGAGGAGTTGCAATCTACTGCAGAGATAGCCTGCAAAGTTCTGTCATACTTTCCAAGTCTATGCCCAAACAGTTCGAACTTCTAATTTTAAAAATTAATCTCTCCAGAAATAAGTCTCTCACTGTTGCCGCCTGCTACCGACCCCCCTCAGCTCCCAGCTGTGCCCTGGACACCATCTGTGAATTGATCGCTCCCCATCTAGCTTCAGAGTTTGTTCTGTTAGGTGACCTAAACTGGGATATGCTTAACACCCCGGCAGTCCTACAATCTAAGCTTGATGCCCTCAATCTCAAACAAATCATCAAGGAACCCACCAGGTACAACCCTAAATCCGTAAACTTGGGCACCCTAATAGACATTATCCTGACCAACTTGCCCTCCAAATACACCTCTGCTGTCTTCAATCAAGATCTCAGCGATCACTGCCTCATTGCCTGTATCCGCCACGGGTCCGCGGTCAAACGACCACCCCTCATCACTGTCAAACGCTCCCTAAAACACTTCTGCGAGCAGGCCTTTCTAATCGACCTGGCCCGGGTACCCTGGAAGGATATTGACCTCATCCCGTCAGTTGAGGATGCCTGGTCATTCTTTAAAAGTTACTTCCTCACCATATTAGACAAGCATGCTCCGTTCAAAAAATGCAGAACCAAGAACAGATATAGCCCTTGGTTCACTCCAGACCTGACTGCCCTCGACCAGCACAAAAACATCCTGTGGCGAACTGCAATAGCATTGAAGAGCCCCCGCGATATGCAACTGTTCAGGGAAGTCAGGAACCAATACACGCAGTCAGTCAGGAAAGCAAAGGCCAGCTTTTTCAAGCAGAAATTTGCATCCTGTAGCTCTAACTCCAAAAAGTTCTGGGATACTGTAAAGTCCATGGAAAACAAGAGCACCTCCTCCCAGCTGCCCACTGCACTGAGGCTAGATAACACGGTCACCAATGATAAGTCCGTGATAATCGAAAACTTCAACAAAAATTTCTCAATGGCTGGCCATGCCTTCCACCTGGCGACTCCAACCTTGGCCAACAGCCCCGCCCCCCCCGCTGCTACTCGCCCAAGCCTCCCCAGCTTCTCCTTTACCCATATCCAGATAGCAGATGTTCTGAAAGAGCTGGAAAACCTGGACCCATACAAATCAGCTGGGCTTGACAATCTGGACCCCCTATTTCTGAAACTGTCCGCCGCCATTGTCGCACCCCCTATTACCAGCCTGTTCAACCTCTCCTTCGTATCATCTGAGATCCCCAAGGATTGGAAAGCTGCCGCTGTCATCCCCCTCTTCAAAGGGGGAGACACCCTGGACCCAAACTGTTACAGACCTATATCCATCCTGCCCTGCCTAGCTAAGGTCTTCGAAAGCCAAGTCAACAAACAGATCACTGACCATCTCGAATCCCACCGTACCTTCTCCGCTGTGCAATCCGGTTTCCGAGCCGGTCACGGGTGCACCTCAGCCACGCTCAAGGTACTAAACGATATCATAACCGCCATCGATAAAAGACATTACTGTGCAGCCGTCTTCATCGACCTGGCCAAGGCTTTCGACTCTGTCAATCACCATATTCTTATCGGCAGACTCAATAGCCTCGGTTTTTCTAATGACTGCCTTGCCTGGTTCACCAACTACTTTGCAGACAGAGTTCAGTGTGTCAAATCGGAGGGCATGTTGTCCGGTCCTCTGGCAGTCTCTATGGGGGTACCACAGGGTTCAATTCTCGGGCTGACTCTTTTCTCTGTATACATCAATGATGTTGCTCTTGCTGCGGGCGATTCCCTGATCCACCTCTACGCAGATGACACCATTCTGTATACTTCCGGCCCTTCCCTGGACACTGTGCTATCTAACCTCCAAACGAGCTTCAATGCCATACAACACTCCTTCCGTGGCCTCCAACTGCTCTTAAACGCTAGTAAAACCAAATGCATGCTTTTCAACCGTTCGCTGCCTGCACCCGCACGCCCGACTAGCATCACTACCCTGGACGGTTCCGACCTAGAATATGTGGACATCTATAAGTACCTAGGTGTCTGGCTAGACTGCAAACTCTCCTTCCAGACTCATATCAAACATCTCCAATCCAAAATCAAATCTAGAGTCGGCTTTCTATTCCGGAACAAAGCCTCCTTCACTCACGCCGCCAAACTTACCCTAGTAAAACTGACTATCCTACCGATCCTCGACTTCGGCGATGTCATCTACAAAATAGCTTCCAATACTCTACTCAGCAAACTGGATGCAGTTTATCACAGTGCCATCCGTTTTGTTACTAAAGCACCTTATACGACCCACCACTGCGACCTGTATGCCCTAGTCGGCTGGCCCTCGCTACATGTTCGTCGTCAGACCCACTGGCTCCAGGTCATCTACAAGGCTATGCTAGGTAAAGTGCCGCCTTATCTCAGTTCACTGGTCACGATGGCTACACCCACCCGTAGCACGCGCTCCAGCAGGTGTATCTCACTGATCATCCCTAAAGCCAAAACCTCATTTGGACGCCTTTCCTTCCAGTTCTCTGCTGCCTGCGACTGGAACGAATTGCAAAAATCTCTGAAGTTGGAGACTTTTATCTCCCTCAACAGCTTTAAAAACCTGCTATCCGAGCAGCTAACCGATCGCTGCAGCTGTACATAGTCCATCTGTAAACTACCCACCCAATTTACCTACCTCACCCCCATACTGCTTTTATTTATTTACTTTTCTGCTCTTTTGCACACCAGTATCTCTTCTTGCACATGATCATCTGATGATTTATCACTCCAGTGTTAATCTGCTAAATTGTAATTATTCGATTTATTGCCTACCTCATGCCTTTTGCACACATTGTATATAGATTCTCTTTTTTCTACCATGTTATTGACTTGTTTATTGTTTACTCCATGTGTAACTCTGTGTTGTTGTCTGTTCACACTGCTATGCTCTATCTTGGCCAGGTCGCTTGTTCTCAACTAGACTACCTGGTTAAATAAAGGTGAAATAAAAAAAATTAAAAAAAATATGTATATATTCTTATTCCATTCCTTTACTTAGATTTGTGCGTATTAGGTAGTTGTTGTGGAATTGTTAGATTACTTGTTAGATATTGCTGCACTGTCAGAACTAGAAGCACAAGCGATTTCACTACACTCGCAATAACATCTGCTAACCATGTGTATGTGACCAATACGATTTGATATCCCTCCTGCTCTGACAGGTTTTTGCGGCCCTTCCACCTCTTCTTGGGGGCGACAGTGGTGACGTTGATATTTATGGGGTTTGTGTGGGCAGCAGAGAACCAGGCCCCCATCAGACAGTTGCGCCGGAACCACCCATCCCTGGCCCTGGGTGCCATCCTGGGGGTCAGCTTCCTCTTCATCACAGTGCTCGGAGGAGTATCCGTCTTCCTCTTCGGCATAGCCTTCCTCATCTTATGTTAGTATTTATTCTCTCTTTCACCTCGCCCCCACTATTGTTGCCACAATGTAAACATATATCAATCTTCGGTTTTTGCAATATTGTAACATAACACTGGCTCACGCTCTCTCTCCCTTTGTTATGCCCCTGATCTCTCTTTTCTCTCTACCTCTATCTATCTTACAGTGATACTGATCCACGCCTCTGTTAGGCTGAGGACCCTCAAGAACAAGTTGGAGAACAAGCTGGAGAACATTGGGCTGAAGAGTACACCCATGGGGCTCCTACTGGAGTCACTACGACAGGAACAGGAGGCTGGGTCCTAGAGGGGGAGGAGAGGAAGGGGTAGAGAGATGCCTGGTTCTATTTCAATCTTTTGCACCTAGCCCTATTCCCAGATTGGAAAGGACTGAATAAATGTTATCAATATGTTGAGCTAAGTTCCTTCACATATCAAGGCCTGATATGTAATCACAGTGGTAAGGGATAGAGACCTAAATGGAACGAGTCCTCTCAGACTAAGCGTGGGAGACAGAGGGATGTGGTGAGGGAGGGAGGCTGAGGAAAGTAGAGGAAGAGAGGAGGGAAGTACAGGAAAGCAGTGGGAAATTATTATGATATCACAGTGTCACGAATGTGGTGTTACAGATTGCAAATTCTATGGGCTCTGCAGCCTTTTTAATGCACACACTAACTGTCGTGGGTTCTTTCCCACACAAGTAATGTTGCACACTTTGACAAGCTCCTTATTAGAGTTTGCATTTTATCCTCAGAAAGCTGACATTATGTGAGCTAAAATACTGCGCTGAGAAGCAAATGTGTCCTCCTAACAGACATGAAGTGTGGAGAGTGCTACAATAAGATGGTTTTTAAAATGCAATTTAAATGCCAGCGTTATGGTTACAATTTTCTTTTACATGGAAACCTGAAGGTGTTTGATGAGCCACTACTCTAACTCCTGAACACACTACTTTTTGTGTTATTGTCTATTCTCTACTGCTGTTGGGTTTTACTATTTGATGCAGTTGAAAGTTTCAATGAGTTGGGATAGATCAAGGACAATTGTGGAACAACTGTATGCTTTTAATAGAAATACAATGAATACTACTTCTATGATGCTATGATTCCAATCATTTTTACCAGGATTATGTATGTGTCTCTGTCCAAGCATTATGTGTTGACAAGAATACTAATGTCAGTTTGCCTTCATTGTGTAAAATGTTATTCCATTGAGAATGTTGTATTTATTTTTAGCAGCGCCTTCTATGGACTTATAATATTGGGGTTATGTTTTTTTCCCCTCCAATGCTGTCAAAATGTATTTACACTTCATTTAATACATATGCAATATCTTGTCATGATTTTATTTTTCAATCAGCCTATTATAACTTATTAGATATGATGATCAAAGTAGAAGAATAGATACATCCTGCCTGCCTGGTCACACAATAACTGAAAACATGTACCTGGTCAGCACTGCTGGGAAAAGCTCAAGCACACAAAGCTTTTTCTAAATAGAATCACACATTTTCTCTGTAGCATGCAACTGTTATTAATGATCAACTATATAGAAATGAATGTAAAGAGAATGCTGCTGCACTTGGAAGTAAGAGACATTGTGTACCAGAACCAATTTATGATAAAAGTATGCCCCCACAAGGGTCCACTGCAACACTTCCTACACCACTTGCCCGTCTTCCCTGTTATTGAGTGGTCGGTTGCTGTCCACGGTGCTGAAATGTATATCCACTGACCACACTGACCAGAAGTTTCTCTACGTCCCCACTGCCCTCCCCTTAAAGATTTCAGGACGGTCATCCTTTTAAACGGCTCAATTACTCTAATCCTGATTCAAGGCTGACCACAGCAGGTAGCTAGCAACATGTAGAGTGTGTGGGGACGAGTTTATTATTATTATTCTTGTTCCATTTTTAACTGGGCATACATGGTCAAAAAGATGCTGCATTGGATCAAATATATAAGAAGATCAGATTTCATGAGTAATTTGCTGTAGAAATTAATGGGCAAGGATGTCCCAATTACCGGTGTGGCGCACTGACACGATTAAGAAATGGCTTGCTAACTCTAAGTGTTTGTTTGGTCAATAGTCAATACCTCGATGCACAGCCAATTTTGAAATTGGTTGTCAGTCAAACTCTGCAACTTGCACAACTATTTGATGGTGGCTCTTTCCCTGAAGGCATATTGTGGTTTTGAACTGCGACATGGCAGGAAAAGGTAAGCTGTAGACCATGCAAAATGTATTTTGGTTGTTTCTTTTATGCATTGTTGGCCCAATTCAGACTTAGGAAATCTAGTGAGTTTTTATGCGTTTTGATTTAAAAGTACTTCTCAATAGTTGGTATGCAGGTGTGTAACAGGCTTTGCAGGCACATGTGGCTCCCTAGCAGACTGAATACGTTTAATTCAACCGCTGAAAACCCTCCCACTTGCTGGCCAATAGATTTTCTCCTGGAGTTTTCATTCAGTACATTTATCTAAAGCAATCCTTTAAATATGGTGTACCGTTAATTCGAATTTTCTCGACAGATTCACTACAATGTATCTAGAGACAAGTTCAGAATAGGGATCAATGAAAGAAAGCCATCTAAATACACGCATATACGTCTCATTTTCAGCACCAATTAGATTTAAAAGAATACTTAGGGCATTTATTTAGGGTTAGTGAAGTATTTATGAATCGTACATAAACAGGGTTGGAGAGCCTTTACGCTCTAAATATATAGGTGGATCAAAAATATATCCTGAAAGTTGACATATTAAATTGTTCAATCCATTAAATATTGGAAGGTGAGAAAGTGTACAATATGGGTTGAACAATAGTCCTATAAATGTACCCTAATCCTCACTAATCATAGAACTGTGATGACAACAGTCCAGTTGTCGTGAACCATGCGCCAGGCTCCAGGTTTAAACCGCTATGTATGGTCTGCATTCCATAATGATTCAAATAGGCTACATGTCCGAAACTAATGCACAACTTGTATTATGTTAGCCCACGGTTACACAAACTCGGTCCTCGGGACCCCAAGGGGTGCACATTTGGTTTTTACCCTAGCACTCAAATAATCAACGAATCATCAAGCTTTGATCATTTGAATCAGCTGTGTAGTGTTAGCGTAATATTATCCACTACGCTGCGTAAGCATAACATTATCCACTATTGCTAGCAACCATCAGGAAAAACAACACGTACGGACGTGACAGAGGAAAGAAAGGTAAACTAAAGATGTAATGGAATGATGCAAAATGTAGGCTACAAATTGAAGGAAAGTAACCCACTGGGCACAAACTGGTCGAATCAACGTTGTTTCAACATAATTTGTCAACATATTGTGACGTGGAATCTATATGGAAAATACATTGGATTTGAAAAAAGTAATCAACTGTTTTGAGGGTGAAATTTAAACCACAGGATTATGTCATTGTGGTAACCAAATTTCAACAGACAAACTCAGCATAACATATTGTAATGAAACAGCAGGGAGCAGGTCTCGAACCTTCGACCCCCTAGCCCGAGGTCCGGCGCGCTATCGACTGTGCCGCAAAAGCATGCTCGTGCTGTTCATTCCGTTTGCTCGAAAATTGATAGAAGGTTAAAAAAAAGCACGGCCTGCGTCCATAGAGACACATACCAGCTCTACTGGTAGTACTGCTACTTTTGTTGATGACACAAGTTTACTGGAGAACTGAGACGAAGT
Source organism: Salvelinus fontinalis (assembly GCF_029448725.1). Classification (NCBI taxonomy): domain Eukaryota; kingdom Metazoa; phylum Chordata; class Actinopteri; order Salmoniformes; family Salmonidae; genus Salvelinus; species Salvelinus fontinalis. The sequence goes on from NC_074695.1 coordinate 23,305,050, forward strand.
AGAGACTCTGGACAGGGTGGATATTCGTATAATAAAAAGCAGTTTTATTCAGAGGTAAAGATATCTGATACAAACATGCATGGTCTCGTTCATTCGGCTCGTAAGGAACCTGCAGACAGAGCCCAGATAACAGAAATACATAGTCATTTTATACAGCACAGAAAGTAGGTTGAGTCTGGAAGTTCTGGTCCTCTGGTTGGTTCTGATGAGTTGGGCGAGGTCTCCTTCAGGCTAGTATCACTGTCCCATTGGCTCTGAGTAGAGTTCTTTGTCTTCAAAAATGTTCAGACTGAAGAGGAGTTTTTTGTGTGTGCGTTGATGTTCCTGTCTTATCTGTGTTTTATGAAAGATTTACGTCAGCCCTCAGTCCTTGGTTATGTGTGTGTCTCATTATCTCGTGGGAAGCCGTACCAAGCACTCTTGCTCAAGGCCTTCCCTGCCTTATCAGTGTTTATGAATGTTCTGTGTCAGCCATCTGTCTCTGGTGTGTGTGTGTCTCAGTTTCTGCTTGTGAGTATGTGAGAGAACCTTGTTTAAGAAAGAAGTTAGTTATAACAATGTAATAGCAATATGCTCGTGTTATTACAATGGTATTTCTTACACTTCCCGCAGTACTACACCTGCACCTGTCGACGACACAAGTTGTTCTGCTTCCACGAGCACATCCAATGCTAGCATCAGTAATTCTACATTTGTTGTTAGCCCAGCTAGCATGGACACTGACAGTTGTGAATCTGATGCAACCGGAGAGCTACTGCCCCCTTACCCAGGAAAGCACCGAACAACAGACCAGGACGTTGAACCAGTGAAGAGACGCAAATATGATGAGAACTACAATGATTTGGGGTTCACTTACATTGGGAGTAGTGCCTTTCCTCAGCCACAGTGTGTTATATGTGCAAACGTAACATTACTATCTCACAACTCAATGAAACCTTCATTCTTGCTCAGACATTTAGAAACAAAACATGCCCATTTGAAAAATAAGCCACAGTAGTTTTTTGAGAGAGAATTAAGATTACTTTCGAGTAGTAAGACATGTATAAATGCAACGGATACCATTAATAAGAAGGGGCTAGACGCATCTTATATGGTGAGCTACCGAGTGGCTAGGACAGTGTCACGTTCCTGACCTGTTTTCCCTTGTTTTTGTATTTATTTAGTATGGTCAGGGCGTGAGTTGGGTGGGTTGTCGATGTGTGATTTTTATGTGGGGATTTTGTGTGTTCGGCCTGGTATGATTCTCAATCAGAGGCAGCTGTCAATCGTTGTCCCTGATTGAGAATCATACTTAGGCAGCCGGGGTTTCACGTGTGTTTTGTGGCTGTTTGTTCTCGTGTCAGTGTTTCGCCACACGGGACTGTCACGGTAGTTATTTTGTATCGCATATTGTTTTTGTTATATATTAAATCACTATGGAAACTAACCACTCTGCGTATTGGTCCGATCCGTCTCGCCTCTCCTCGTCCGAGGAGGAGGAGGAAAATTACTATCGTTACAGACAGGCAAGCCCCATACTATTGTGGAGGACTTAATTCTTCCTGCAGCAGCGGATATGGCTGGGACAATGCTGGGGAAAAAGGCCAAAAAAACTATACAGACAATGCCTTCATCAAACACACTGTTTCACAACGCATCAGTGACATGGCAGGAGATGGGGGGTCAATTTTGGAAGACATCCTCTTCTGCAAACCACTGGAAACCAGGACAACAGGAGAGGATATTTTTAAAGTACAGCACAGCTTTGTGACATCAAATAAACTTTGGTGGTCAAGATGTGTTGGTATCTGTACTGATGGCGCAAAACCCATGACAGGGAGACATAGTGGAGTGGTAACGTGCGTGCAAGCAGTTGCTCCCAATGCCACTTGGGTACACTGCAGCATCCACCGAGAGGCTCTTGCTGCCAAAGGAATGACAGTTTGAAAGACGTTTTGGACACTACAGTGAAAATGGTTAACTTTGTTAAAGCAAGCCCCCTGAACTCTCATGTATTTTCTGCACTATGCAATGATATGGGCAGCGACCATGTAACACTTTTACAACATACAGAAGTGCGCTGGTTTTCAATTGATACGTTTTTTTGAATTGAGAGACAAGCTTAAAGTTTTATTTACTGACCATCATTTTCACTTGTCTGCATGATGATGAGTTTCTCACACGACTGGCCTATCTGGGTGATGTTTTTTCCCGCCTGAATGATCTGAATCTAGGATTACAGGGACAGTCCTCAACTATATTCAATGGGCGGGACAAAATTGAGGCTATTATTAAGAAGTTGGAGCTCTTCTCTGTCTGCATTAACAAGGGAAACACTCTTTCCATCATTGTATTGTTTATGTCTGCAAATGAACTCAAGCTTACGGACAATGTCAAATGTGATATAGCGAAGCACCTGAGTGAGTTGGGTGCCCAATTACGCAGGTACTTTCCCAAAACGGATGACACAAACAACTGGATTCGTTATCCCTGTCATGCCCTGCCTCCAGTCCCCTTACCGATATCTGAACAAGAGAGCCTCATCGAAATTGCAACAAGCGGTTCTGTGAAAATTGTATTTAATCAGAAGCCACTGCCAGATTTCTGGATTGGGCTGCACTCAAAGTATCCTGCCTTGGCAAATCGTGCTGTTAAGACTAGAGGTCGACCGATTAATCGGAATGGCCGATTTAATTAGGGCCAATTTCAAGTTTTCATAACAATCGGTAATTTTGGATGCCGATTTTGCCAAATGTTTTTTTTAATTAAATGTTTTATTTTTTTACACCTTTATTCAACTAGACAAGTCTATTAAGAACACATTCTTATTTTCAATGACGGCCTAGGAACGGTGGGTTAACTGCCTTGTTCAGGGGCAGAACGATAGATTTTTACCTTGTCAGCTCAGGGATTTACGGTTAACTAGTCCAACGCTCTAACCACCTGCCTCACGAGGAGCCCGCCTGTTACGCGAATGCAGTAAGAAGCCAAAGTAAGTTGCTAGCTAGCATTAAACTTATCCTATTAAAAACAATCAATCAATCATAATCACTAGTTATGGTTGACACATGGTTGATGATATTACTAGTTTATCTAGTGTCCTGCATTGCATATAATCGGTGCAGTGCGCATTCGTGAAAAGGACTGTCGTTGCTCCAACGTGTACCTAACTATAAACATCAATGCCTTTCTTAAAATCAATACACAGAAGTATATCTTTTTAAACCTGCATATTTAGCTAAAAGAAATCCAGGTTAGCAGGCAATATTAACCAGGTGAAATTGTGTCACTTCTCTTGCGTTCATTGCACGCAGAGTCAGAGTATATGCAACAGTTTGGTCTGCCTGGCTCATTGCGAACTCATTTGCCAGAATTTTACGTAATTATGACATAACACTGAAGGTTGTGCAATGTAACAGGAATATTTAGACTTATGGATGCCACCCGTTAGATAAAATACGGAACGGTTCCGTATTTCACTGAAAGTATAAACGTTTTGTTTTTCGAGATGATAGTTTCCGGATTCGACCATATTAATGACCTAAGGCTCGTATTTCTGTGTGTTATAATTAAGTCTATGATTTTATAGAGCAGTCTGACTGAGTGATGGTAGGCACCAGCAGGCTCGTAAGCATTCATTCAAACAGCACTTTCGTGCGTTTTGCCAGCAGCTCTTCGCAGCGATGTTTATGACTTCAAGACTATCAACTCCCGAGATTAGGCTGGTGTAACCGATGTGAAATGGCTAGCTAGTTAGCGGGGTGCGCGCTAATAGCGTTTCAAACGTCACTCGCTCTGAGACTTGGAGTAGTTTTTCCCCTTGCTCTGTATGGGTAACGCTGCTTCGAGGGTGGCTGTTGTCGATGTGTTCCTGGTTCGAGCCCAGGTAGCGGCGAGGAGAGGGATGGAAGCTATACTGTTACACTGGCAATACTAAAGTGCCTATAAGAACATCCAATAGTCAAAGGTATATGAAATACAAATCGTATGGAGAGAAATAGTCCTATAATTCCTATAATAACTACAACCTAAAACTTCTTACATGGGAATATTGAAGACTCATGTTAAAAGGAACCACCAGCTTTCATGTGTTCTGAGTAAGGAACTTGAACATTAGCTTTCTTACATGGCACATATTGCACTTTTACTTTCTTGTCCAAAACTTTGTTTTTGCATTATTTAAACCAAATTGAACATGTTTCATTATTTATTTGAGGCTAAATGTATTTTATTGATGTATTATATTAAGTTAAAATAAGTGTTCATTCAGTATTGTTGTAATTGTCATTATTACAAATACATTTAAAAAATCGTCCGATGAATCGGTATCGGCTTTTTTGGTCCTCCAATAATCGGTATCGGAGTTGAAAAATCATAATCGGTCGACCTCTAGTTAAGACACTGATGTCCTTTGCAACCATGTACCTATGTGAGAGTGGATTCTCGGCCCTCACTAGCATGTATTCTTTGTTTTCTTTATTATTTTGGTTAGGTCAGGGTGTGACGAGGGTGGTATGTGTTGTTTTTATCTTGTCTATTGTTTTGTATGTCTAGGTGTGTGTGTCTAGTCTAGACATATGTAGGTCTATGGTGGCTTGGATTGGTTCCCAATCAGAGGCAGCTGTTTATCGTTGTCTCTGATTGGGGATCCTATTTAGGTTGCCATTTGCCAGTTTTGGTTTGTGGGTTATTGTCTATGTGAAGTTGCATGTCTGCACTCATTGTTTATAGTGTTCACGTTCGTTTTGTTAGTTTGTTTAGTGTTCTTCGTGTTCATTCGTCTTACATTAAAAGTATGTATTCACATCACGCTGCGCTTTGGTCTCCTCACTACGACGTTCGTGACAGAATAACCCACCAAACAAGGACCAAGCAGCGTGATGGGAAGGAACAGCGCGTTGTGGAAAAATGGACCTGGGATGAAATACTGGATGGAAAAGGATCATGGCCATGGGAGGAAATATTGGATGGAGCAGGACCCTGGACACAGCCGGGGGAGTATTGCCGTCCTAAGGAGGAGTTAGAACCAGCGAAAGCGGAACGGCGATACTACGAGGAAAAATACCAGAGAATAGTGGAACAGCGAAAATATGTAGTTACGCGGCTAGCACGGAAGCCCGAGAGGCAGCCCCAAGATTTGTTTTGGGGGGAGCACACGAGGAGATTGGCAGAGTCAGGTAGGAGACCTGAGCCAACTCGTGCTTACCGTGGGGCACGTGTAACTGGTTAGGCACCGTGTTATGCAGAAATGCACACGGTGTCTCCAGTTCGCATTCTTAGCCTGGCGCGTTCTATTCCAGCTCCTTGCGTTTGCCGGGCTAGTATGTGCATCCAGCCAGGACATATTGAGCCAGCTCTATGTTCTGGATCTTCAATGCGTCTCCACGGTCCCGTGTATCCTGTTCCTCCTCTCCTCACTAGCCCTGAGGTGCGTGTCCTCAGCCCGGTACCACCAGTTCCGGCACCACGCACCAGGCCTACAGTGCGCCTCGACAGTCAGGAGCTGCCAGAGCCGCCTCGACAGTCAGGAGCTGCCAGAGCCGCCTCGACAGTCAGGAGCTGCCAGAGCCGCCTCGACAGTCAGGAGCTGCCAGAGCCGCCTCGACAGTCAGGAGCTGCCAGAGCCGCCTCGACAGTCAGGAGCTGCCAGAGCCGCCCCTCCTGTCCGGAGCTGCCAGAGCCGCCCCTCCTGTCCGGAGCTGCCAGAGCCGCCCCTCCTGTCCGGAGCTGCCAGAGCCGCCCCTCCTGTCCGGAGCTGCCAGAGCCGCCCCTCCTGTCCGGAGCTGCCAGAGCCGCCCCTCCTGTCCGGAGCTGCCAGAGCCGCCCCTCCTGTCCGGAGCTGCTAGAGCCGCCCTCCTGCCCGGAGCTGCCAGAGTCTAGTTTGTGTGTGTGTCTAGTTTAGACATATGTAGGTCTATGGTGGCCTGGATTGGTTCCCAATCAGAGGCAGCTGTTTATCGTTGTCTCTGATTGGGGATCCTATTTAGGTTGTCATTTTCCAGTTTGGTTTGTGGGTTATTGTTGATGTTGCATGTCTGCACTCCGTATTTATGGCGTTCACGTTTGTTTGTTATTTTGTTTAGTTTGTTAGTGTTCTTCGTTTCATTAAAGAAGATGTATTCACATCACGCTGCGCTTTGGTCTCCTCACTACGACGGACGTGACACACAGATTGTGTGTGGAAAATTATTTAAGACAGACTCTCTCCAATACAACCCAACATTGCAGAGTTATGTGCATCCTTTCACACACACCCTTCTCATTAACCTGTGGTGAGTTATTCACAATTTTCGATGAACAAATAAAGTTTTATATGTAAGATGGCTAAATAAAGAGCAAAATTATTGATTATTATTATTATTTGTGCCCTGATCCTATAAGAGCTCTTTGTCACTTCCCACGAGCCGGGTTTTGACAAACTCAAACTCATTCTTATGTTTAATAAATGTATTGTATAGTGTGTGTGTGGCAGGCTTACAATGATGGCAAAAAACAAAATTTGAGAGTGTGCTGACCCTGGTGCTAGAGGGGGTATGCAGCTGGAGGTTGAATGTTTGAAGGGGCACGGGACTATAAACAGTTTGGGAACCACTGATCTACAGCTACCTTTTGTTGTCCCATCCAGGGTTTTAACAAATCCCAGCCCTGCTTAGCTTTGATATTGGTGAATCTATTGCCAATGTGCTATTGTGAGAAGGATTGTTGAGAGTTCTCCACTTCAAAATAAAAAAGATTCACTGTTGCTATCAAAGTTATTTCAAAGGGTGGGTTTAACAGAGCAAATGAAATGTAACCATACTTTATCAATCATCAATTTTGCTATTTAGACCTACAGTGGGGAGAACAAGTATTTGATACACTGCCGATTTTGCAGGTTTTCCTACTTACAAAGCATGTAGAGGTCTGTAATTTTTTATCATAGGTACACTTCAACAGTGAAAGACGGAATCTAAAACAAAAATCCAGAAAATCACATTTGTATGATTTTTAAGTGATTAATTTGCATTTTATGGCATGACATAAGTATTTGATCACCTACCAACCAGTAAGAATTCCGGCTCTCACAGACCTGTTAGTTTTTCTTTAAGAAGCCCTCCTGTTCTCCACTCATTACCTGTATTAACTGCACCTGTTTGAACTCGTTACCTGTATAAAAGACACCTGTCCACACACTCAATCAAACAGACTCCAACCTCTCCACAATGGCCAAGACCAGAGAGCTGTGTATTGACATCAGGGATAAAATTGTAGACCTACACAAGGCTGGGATGGGCTACAGGACAATAGGCAAGCAGCTTGGTGAGAAGGCAACAACTGTTGGCGCAATTATTAGAAAATGGAAGAAGTTCAAGATGACGGTCAATCACCCTCGGTCTGGGGCTCCATGCAAGATCTCACCTCGTGGGGCATCAATGATCACGAGGAAGGTGAGGGATCAGCCCAGAACTACACGGCAGGACCTGGTCAATGACCTGAAGAGAGCTGGGACCACAGTCTCAAAGAAAACCATTAGTAACACACTACGCCGCCATGGATTAAAATCCTGCTGCGCACGCAAGGTCCCCCTGCTCAAGCCAGTGCATGTCCAGGCCCGTCTGAAGTTTGCCAATGACCATCTGGATGATCCAGAGGAGGAATGGGAGAAGGTCATGTGGTCTGATGAGACAAAAAATAGAGCTTTTTGGTCTAAACTCCACTCGCCGTGTTTGGAGGAAGAAGAAGGATGAGTACAACCCCAAGAACACCATCCCAACCGTGAAGCATGGAGGTGGAAACATCATTCTTTGGGGATGCTTTTCTGCAAAGGGGACAGGACGACTCTACCGTATTGAGGGGAGGATGGATGGGGCCATGTATCGCGAGATCTTGGCCAACAACCTCCTTCCCTCAGTAAGAGCATTGAAGATGGGTCGTGGCTGGGTCTTCCAGCATGACAACGACTCGAAACAGACAGCCAGGGCAACTAAGGAGTGGCTCCGTAAGAAGCATCTCAAGGTCCTGGAGTGGCCTAGCCAGTCTCCAGACCTGAACCCAATAGAAAATCTTTGGAGGGAGCTGAAAGTCCGTATTGCCCAGCGACAGCCCTGACACCTGAAGGATCTGGAGAAGGTCTGTATGGAGGGGTGGGCCAAAATCCCTGCTGCAGTGTGTGCAAACCTGGTCAAGAACTACAGGAAACGTATGATCTCTGTAATTGCAAACAAAGGTTTCTGTACCAAATATTAAGTTCTGCTTTTCTGATGTATCAAATACTTATGTCATGCAATAAAATGCAAATTAATTACTTAAATATCATACAATGGGATTTTCTGGATTTTTGTTTTAGATTCCGACTCTCACAGTAGAAGTGTACCTATGATAAAAATGACAGACCTCTGTGCTTTGTAAGTAGGAAAACCTGCAAAATCGGCAGTGTATCAAATACTTGTTCTCCCCACTGTATATAGCATTTGGAAAGCGATCAACAGCAATCGTTTGAATTCAACTAAAAATAGACAATACAATAGGCATAGGGTTTCACGCTCTGGTTGATTTGTAATGATATTTAATTGTGTTTGGTTGTCAACACAACCAATTATCAACATTTGAAGGAAATGTTTCTTCTGCTTGGATAGTTCCGTCTGCGCCACTGATTTACAATAGTCTTGCTTTTATTCCAGTTTTTCTACAAATTAATAATTTATATGTTCAATTCACTTAATTTCAGATGCTCTTATCCAGAGCAATTAGGGTTACGTGTGTTGCTCAAGGTGACATTGACAGATTTTTCACCTAATTGGCTCAGGGATTCAAACCAGTAACCTTTCGGTTACTGGCCCAACACTCTTAACTGCAAGGATACTTACTGGCCACCTCCTGCTACTACTATCTCAACCAACAATCAAAGTTAAAGAATAGGACTAAATTAAATCAAACTTTATTTAAAGTGCATTCAAAGTTTGATTTAGTCCTGTTTGACTTAGATTGTTGGTTGAGACGGAGACGTGAATCCAACATCAACTATGCATTTGTAGACAAATTGGAATTAAATCCAGACTAAGTCAGTGGCACGGCTGGAACTATCCAAGAAGAAGATAAATCTTATTCAAATGTTGATATTTGGTTGCGTTGACAACCAAACACAATTCAATATCACTTTTGAAATACAATAAATAGCCTATTAACTTGTCGACAAGCTAAGAAATTATAGATGTTGGATTCAGGTCTCCAACTCAACCAAAAATAAAAGTTAATGAATGTGATTAAGCCAGTGGTTTAGATGGAACTATCCAAGCTGTAGATACATCTCCTTTAAACGTTGATATTTAAATGTCAACCAAACACAATTCAACATTATTTTTGTAGTACAGTAAATAGCTTGAAGTTAAGGCTAATTTAAAAACTAATGTAACATTCAACCTTAAAATCATTAACACATCAATGGCCAGATTTTGAGGTTACTGTAACTATACATTTCTTCTTCTGTAATCATATAAAGTGTGCATGTTCAAGAAGGCATGCATAGCTCCACAGTTGTGTGGAGACCTTCACAATTGCTGTAATAATCTGTGCAGATTTTCAAACAGCATTGATCACTTGCAGCATGTAGAGTACCAGTCAAACGTTTGGACACCTACTCATTCAAGGGTTTTTTATTTATTTTTACTATTTTCTACATTGTAGAATAATAGTGAAGACATCAAAACTATGAAATAACGCATAAGGAATAATGTAGTAACCAAAAAAGTGTTAAACAAATCCAAATATATTTTAGTTTCTTCAAAGTAGCCACCCACATGCTGAGCACTTGTTGGCTGCTTTTCCTTCCCTCTGCGGTCCAACTCATCCCAAACCATCTCAATTTGGCTGAGGTCGGGTGATTGTGGAGGCCAGGTCATCTGACGCAGCACTCCATCACTCTCCTTCTTGGTCAAATAGCCCTTACAAAGCATGGAGGTGTGTTGGGTCTTTGTCCTGTTGAAAAACAAATGATAGTCCCTGTCACGATTGTCTATAGGAGAGAGTGAGGACCAAGGCGCAGCGCGTGAAAAGAACATCTTCTTTTATTTAGAAGAGAACAAACACAAAAACGAAACCACTCTAACAAAATAACAAAACTGACGAACGCGAAGCTAAGAATGAACTAGTGCATACATGCAACATAGAACATCGACATAGACAATTACCCACAAACAGCTAAAGCCTATGGCTACCTTAAATATGGCTCCCAATCAGAGACAACAGAAACCAGCTGTCTCTAATTGGGAATCCATTCAGGCAACCATAGACTTTCCTAGACAACTACACACAACATTAAACCATCTATACACCTTAACCCTCTAAACCATACAACACCCTATACAATACAAAAAACACACAAACTTCCCCATGTCACACCCTGACCTAACTAAAATAATAATGAAAACAAAGATATTAAGGCCAGGGCGTGACAGTCCCACTAAGTGCAAACCAGATGTGATGGTGTATTGCTGCAGAATGCTGTGGTAGCCATGCTGGTTGTGTGCCTTGAATTCTAAATAAATCACTGACAGTGTCACCAGGAAAGCACCGCCACACCATAACACCTCCTCTTCCATGCGTCACGGTGGGAACAACACATGCAGAGATCATCAGTTCACCTACTCTGCGTCTCACAAAGACACAGCGGTTGGAACCAAAAATCTAAAATTTGGACTCATCAGACCAAAGAACAGATTTCCACCGGTCTAATGTCCATTGCTTGTGTTTCTTGGCCCAAGCAAGTCTCTTCTTATTATTTGTGTCCTTTAGTAGTGGTTTCTTTGCAGAAATTCGACCATGAAGGCCTGACTCACACAGTCTCCTCTGAACAGTTGATGTTGATGTGTCTGTTACTTGAACTCTGTGAAAAATGTTTTTGGGCTGCAATCTGAGATGCAGTTAACTCTAATTAACGTATCCTCTGCAGCAGAGGTAACTTTGGGTCTTCCTTTCCTGTGGCAGTCCTCATGAGAGCCAGTTTCATCATAGCTCTTGATGGTTTCTGCGACTGCACTTGAAGAAACTTTAAAATGTCTTGAAATGTTCCACATTGACTGACCTTCATGTCTTAAAGTAATGAGACTGTCATTTCTCTTGACTTATTTCGCAAAAAAGCATCCTTCACTCATGCTGCCAAACATACCCTCGTGAAACTGACTATCCTACCGATCCTTGACTCGGTGATGTCATTTACAAAATAGCCTTTAACACTCTACTCAGCAAATTGGATGCAGTCTATCACAGTGCTGTCTGTTTTGTCACCAAAGCCCCATATACTACCCACCACTGCGAACTGTATGCTCTCGTTGGCTGGCCCTCGCTTCATATTCGTCGCCAAACCTACTGGCTCCAGGTCATCTATAAGTCTTTGCTAGGTAAAACCCTGCCTTATCTCAGCTCAATGGTCACCATATTAGCACCCACCCGTAGCACGCGCCCCCAGCAGGTATATTTCACTGGTCACCCCCAAAGCCAATTCCTCCATTGGCCGCCCTTCCTTCCAGTTCTCTGCTGCCAATGACTGGAACGAACTGCAAAAATCACTGAAGCTGGAGACTCATATCTCCCTCACGAACTTTAAGTGTCAGCTGTCAGAGCAGCCTACAGATCATTGTACCTATACATAGCCCATCTGTAAATAGCCCACCCAACTACCTCATCCCCATATTGTTATTTTTTTTTGCTTCTTTGTACCCCAGTATCTCTATTTGCACATTCATCTTCTGCACATCTATCACTCCAGTGTTTAATTGCTTAATTGTAATTATTTCGCCACTATGGCCTATTTATTGCCTCACCTCCCTAATCTTACTTCATTTGCACACACTGTATATAGACTTTTCTATTGTGTTATTGACTGTACGTTTGTTTATTCTATGTGTAACTCTGTGTTGTTGTTTGTGTCGCACTGCTTTGCTTTATCTTGGCCAGGTCGCAGTTGTAAATGGCAACTTGTTCTCAACTAGCCTACCTGGTTATATAAAGGTAAAATAAATAAAAAATATACAAATTTGAACTGTTCTTGCCATAATAGGGACTTGGTCTTTTAACAAATATGACCATCTTCTGTATACCACCCCTACCTTGTCACAACACAACTGTTTGTCTCAAACACGTTAAGAAGGAGTGAAATTCCACAAATGTATTTTTAACAAGGCACTTAACAAGGTTAATTGAAATGCATTCCAGGTGACTACCTCATGAAGCTGGTTGAGAGAATGCCAAGTGTGCAAAGCTGTCATCAAGGCAAAGGGTGGCTACTTTGAAGAATCTCAAATATAAAATATATTTAGATTTGTTTTACACTTTTTTGGTTACTGTTACTTCCATGTGGGTTATTTCATATTTTTGATGTCTTCACTATTTTTCTACAATGTAGAAAATAGTAAAAATAAAGAAAAACCCTTGAATGAGTAGGTGTGTCCAAACTTTTGACTGGTTCTGTACTTTTAATGTAATCTCAATTCAGGTAATTTGGTTGTGCTATTAGATGAAGCACAGTGATAACACAATCTGTTGTATAAATAAACAAAATATCTTCCCATTTGAACTTTGCTGTGGTTTTAAATGGTTGAAAGTGCAGTGATAGACATTTGGGTGACAACTAAACCAAAAATCTGTTATTGGAATTTGGTTGTCCTTTTGAATTGTTTGATAGCATAATGATACCACATTGGAAATTCAACTGCATCTATCTTTTTGAGTGGGTGAATATAGGTTGTAATCTCATTTATCAATGTCTCAACCAAATATTATCCACCTTGAAATGACGTGTTAGTCCTAGTCACTCTAAAAACAACTCTGTCGGCTTTGTTAATGTCATTATCCAATTTAAAGCAATTAGGTCTACATACCATTGTCATGAAACACAATAGGAAATAATAACCAACACCTGTGGCTGTTCTGCTCAATATGGCACCTTACTGTGCTATGTAAGCCTATCATACTTTACTGTACCTTGTAGGCCTATATTGTACCATGTAGGCCTATATACTGTACCTTGTAGGCCTATCATACCTTACGTACATTGTAGGCCTATCATACATTACTGTACCATGTAGGCCTATCATATATTACTGTACTCTGTAGACCTATCATACCTTAGCATGTAGGCCTCCAGGCTGAAACCAATACCTGCCTAACCCCTGGCCACATGTCAATAATCTAATCCAACATAATAATAATACCATTTTATTTGTATAGCACTTTTCATTAGTGTTATCTCAAAGCTCTACATAGGCATGAAAAAATAGAATATAAACACCATGCATTTAGAATCAAGACAGGAAATAGCAATAGTAGGCTCGGTGCTAAAAGTACTTTACAGATTCTATTAAAAAAATTCAGATCGAGCGGCTCTCAAATGGTCAGGGAGAGTATTCCATAGGCGAGGGGCAAGACAGCAGAAGGCTCGGTCCCCCATAGTTCGGAGACGTGTCTTGGAACTTGAAGCACTGGTGAGTTGCTAGAGCGGAAAGTCAGAGGTGGCTCATTGATAGAAATTAGGTCGCTGTTATAGGTGGGACTCAATCCATTCAAGGCTTTAAACGCTAGGAGGATTTTAAAGTCAATCCTATAGTTGACCGGTAGCAAGCGGAGTTCAGTAAGGATGAGGGTGATGTGGGCTGACTTCTTGGTCCTGGTCAAGACTCTGGCAGCACTATTCTGGAGGAGTTGTAGCCTCTGAAGGGATTTGGCTGGAAGGCCCCTGAACAGAGCATAGCAGTAGTCGATCTGGGACGAGTTTCTCTGCATCTGGCTAGGAGAGCAATGGTTTGAGCCGGGCAATGTTTCTTAGATGGAAAAAGTATGCTTTTCAGATATGTTTTATATGAGTATCAAAGGACAGAGAAGGATCCAAATTATCTCCCAGGTTTGATATGTTTATAATACTTTCTTTTCATTACTGTCAATTATTATTGGTCAGTTTGAGTAATTGACACTTAAAGAGTAGGCCACTTGATAGGCTAGATATTAAAGACTAGTAAATACAAATAAATGATACACAACATTGTATAGACAGTAGTGCATAGTAACTACATAGCAATAACCTAGAAAATACATTTGGTGAATGAATGGTGACTATCTTCCCTCTGTCTCCTGCAGAGGATGGCGTCTCCTTGGCTGGCTCGGTTGTCGGGGACAAGTCCGACACCCTTGGCTCTGCTGCCTCGGGCAAGAAGAGAGGTGGAGGACAGAAGAAGCAGATGCAAGCCAATAAATCTGCTCTCCGAGCTCCTCGAGCGCTCTGCTGCCTCACCCTCAGTAACCCCATCCGCATGGCTGCCCTGGCCCTTGTTGAATGGAAATATCCTTCAATGATGATGTACCTCTGTGTGTGTGTGAAAGTATGTGTGTCTTAGTGTGTGTGCATTTGTGTGTGCGCATGCGTGTGTGTGCGTGCATGTTAAACCCCCTCCTGTGTTGTGAGACTAATGTTGTCGCTTTCAAACACTGTCCACAAGACACAACTCTGGCCTTTTGCAAAACAGTAAATGTAGTGTAAAAGTGGCCTTCTTAAAACATAAATACATTAAACAAAACTATATTATACCATCCAAATTGCAAATACATTAATCAAAAAAACTGCCTGCAAAAATAACGCAACCATACTTATCTCTTGAGTCCAAACAGACAAAACAGAAAGTTTGTCTGTTTTTTAAAAATCGCAGTATATCATACAGTTATGAATATCACTACTGTTCCCTGAAGGAGGAAACAAGTTATAATTATCAGATATGATGGTAAGACCTAGATGCAGACCACGTCAGATAACCAATAGTTTAATAATCCCAAAGGGGCAGGCAAATAGACAGGTCAAGGCAGGCAGGGGTAAATAGTCCAGAGAATTGGGGGAAAGGTGCAGGACGGCAGGCAGGGTCAGGTCAGGCAGAGGTCGGTAATCCAGAGGTTGGGCAAAGGTACCACTCGCCAGGCAGAGTAGGCAGGCTCAGAGACAGGACAGGCAAGGGTCAAAACCAGGAGGGCAAGAAAAAGAGAGACTGGGGAAAAGCAGGCTCTGAAACAAACTGCTAGTAGGCTTGAACAAACAAGACGAACTGGCACAGACAGACAGAAAACACAGGTATAAATAAACAGGGGATAATGGGGAAGATGGGTGACACCTGGAGGGGGGTGGAGACAATCACAAAGACAGGTGAAACAGATCAGAGTGTGACAATAATATAGTATGTAGAGTCAACGACCAATCATATTCAACTGAAATCACGCCCAACAGTCCAAAAGATGCTGAGCCCTCCCTTGGAAGCCCTGCCTTCCTGGCTGTAATACCGGGGATCGTATTAATTTATTCAATTCAGTACCGCTCTTCAGCAAGCCCAATCCCCTGACGGTCGATCACTCTGTATAACATACTATGGAGACATACAATAACACGCCAAGCTGGCTCAGAGGGTACCAAACTAGGAGGCCCATGGCAACCCAAGCACACAGGTTCCACCGGCTTACACGAGAAGCCTGAACTGTCAGAGTCTCATGGGGCCTGAACTGTCAGAGTCCCATATAGGGAACCAGAACCTGCTGCTAAGTGGCTATGCGCATTGACACTCTGCCACTGCAGCCAAAGTCCATAGACCCCAAGGTTCCAAGAACAATGCTTACCTTGCAAGCCCAAAATGCCAGAACTCGTACAAGGAACCGCAAGTCCAAAACAACAGAACACCTGTCGTGACTTGGTAAATTGCACGCTGCATAGAATCAACCCGAGTCTCAAACCCACAGGAAACCTGAAGTAACCTAGAAACAGTGTACTCACGCGCTGCCAAGGCAGCCCAAGGCTCCAACCTACAGAGAACTGTTGTAACCCGGATAAATGCGAAATCTGCATGCTGCCTAACACCTACTCCCGGACCCAGCCATAAGAACTCTATTAGCCACACACGGAGCAGTTAAATCCAAGCAATAAAACCTTACAAAGGTATGTGGGGAATCCCAACTCGCTGCAGCAGCGATATCACAAATCCTCATGCCCCTAAACAATGAGCACACACACACCTAGGCAACCCTCATCCTTTGCTTTCATACGCCAGGGACCTTGGGGGCAAAAGCTGCATTAGGACATAACATCACTTTGGATTCGCCAGGTGCAAACTCCAAACAGGAAAGGTGTACTGATAGTGTGTGGAGATCCCCAATGCGCTCGTCCGAAGCCAAGGCTGAGCAGAGCAGTCTTGTATGAAAGGACCTTCAGGTCCACAGATGACAATGGTTCAAACAGAGGCTCACACAGAGTGTCCAAGACCAAAGCCAGGTTCCAGGTTGGAGCCATAGTGTCACGATCGTCGTATTAGTGAGACCAAGGCGCAGCGTGGTATGCGTACATTCTCTTTTAATGAATGAAACACTAAACAAAACAACAAAATCAACGAACGAAACGTGAAGCTATACAAATAGTGCAGACAGGCAACTAAACATAGACAAGATCCCACAAACACAAAAGGAAAATGGCTGCCTAAATATGACCCCAATCAGAGACAACGATAAACAGCTGCCTCTGATTGGGAACCATATCAGGCCACCATAGACATACAAATACACCTAGATAACCCACCCAAGTCACCATCACGCCCCAACCAACACAGAGAAAAAACAGCTTACAATGTTCAGGGCGTGACACATAGACTTAGACACCGGTCTGGGCCAACGCACGCCTTTCAGGAACCGCACCACCAGATGAGACCCCAGGGTAGAGCAGTCAATACCTAAATGACATGGCGAGATGGCTTCCATATAAACCTTCAATGTGGAAAAAGAAAGGCCCTGCTCAAAAATCTCTCACAAGAACATGAAAATCTCCACCAAAGAGCTCTGAAAAGGAGAAACTCCTTTAACCTGACACCTACCCTCAAAGCACACCACTTAGATGTTTACAACACTTTCGTAGAGGGCACACGCGCCGATTGCATAGTAGTAATCATGTTCAAGGGTAAACCCCTAGCCATAAAAATAAACCTTTTCAGGGGCCAAACCCCCAGATCCCATATCTTTTATTTATTTATTTTTTTACCCCGTTTTCATGGTATCCAATTGGTAGTTAGAGTCTTGTCTCATCGCTGCAACTCCCGTATGGACTCGGGATAGGCGAAGGTCAAGAGCCGTTCGTCCTCCGAAACACAACCCAACCAAGCCGCACTGCTTCTTGACACAATGCCCACTTAACCAGGAAGCCAGCCGCACCAATGTGTCAGAGGAAACACTGTACACCTGGCGACCGTGTCAACGTGCACCGCGCCTGGCCCAGCATAGGAGTCTCTAGTGTGCGATGGGACAAGGACATCCCTGCCGGCTAAACTCTCCCCTAACCCGGACGACGCTGGGCCAATTGTGTTCCAGCTCATGGGTCTCCCGGTCGCGGCCGGCTGCGACAGAGCCTAGACTTGAACCCACAATCTCTAGTGGCACAGCTAGCACGGCAATGCAGTGCCTTAGACCACTGCACCACTCGGGAGGCCCCAGATCCCAAATCTGCTGTCGTGGGTGCCAAACTCTCTCGTCCGCCTGGGATAATAGATCCCAACTACATGGAACCCTCCACGGGTCCCAGCCCAACAGGCGGACAAACCCCAGGAACAAGGGTGGTCTTGGCCAACGGGAAGCCACCAGAATCAACATAAACCCTCCTGACGGACCCTCTCCATTGTGGCCTGAATCAGGTCCACCGGAAGAAACGCTTAGAGCAGGGTTCGAGACCATTGATACGCCAAAGCATCCGTTCCCAACGGAGCGCCCAGATTCCTCATTGAGAAGAACAGACGACAATGCACGTTTTCTTGCGATGCATAAAGATATACGCCGGCCTTGCCAATCTACGCCCACCCCTTTCCCTCCGCTGTTGACCAAATACCTCTTTCTGAAGAGCCCACACACAGCGTTCCCCATCCCAGTAAGGATACGTCTATTGTGATCTCCCAGTGGGACACTACCCTGAACAGCAGTCACGGGTCCCTCCGAGGAGTCAACACCCTTAGGTAAGATGGGGATACCATGAGCAACCAATGGCAGTGGCGAGATACATCCAGACATGTAGCAATCACCCAGCGTTGAAACAGACACCTCAACAGAAGTCCCAGAGGCACCACAGCGATCATAGAAGAACTGTGCCAGACAGAGTTGGAATGCGACCCTCATCTGTTGGGACATAAATGCATGATTCAGAACTGAGTCCAATGATTCACTATGAACACCAGAGACTGAATATGTGAAAACATTGTGGCAGTGTGGAGCTTCACCTGTTCCCTCGACTCCACTACGACCAGCCAAAAGTCCAGATAGGCCAATACTCTGATCCCCTGGCACCAGACCTGTGCTAAAGCCACCTTCACCAGCATATGAAAGGTGTGGGGCGATAGGGAGAAATGTTTTATTATTTTGTACTTTTTCTCCCCAATTGGTAGGTACAGTCTTGTCCCATCCCTGCAACTCCCATACGGACTCGGGAGAGGCGAAGGTCGAGGGCCATGCGTCCTCCAAAACACAACCCCACCAAGTCATACTGCTTCTTGACACACTGCTTGCTTAACACAGAAACACTGTATAGCTGGCAACCGAAGTCAGCGTGCATGCGCCCGGCCCGCCAGAAGTAGTCTCTAGAGCGCAATTGGACAAGGATATGGGGTCCGACCAAACCCTCCCCTAACCCGGACGACACTGTGCCTCATGGGTCTCCTGGTCACGGCCGGCTGTGACACAGCCTGGGAACAAACCCAGATTTGTAGTGACACCTATCGCTGCGCCACTCGGGAGGCCAGGGAGAAACCACATGAAAATATGCGTCCTTCAGATCTATGGACGTGAACCAATATAGCCGGCGAAGTGTGAGCATTTTAAACTTGCAAGCCTTGAGGTGCTTGTTTAAAACACGCAAGTCCAGGATGTGATGCAACGTTCCATCGCTCTTGGGAACTAAGAGGTACCAACCACTCTGTACTTCTAACACGGGGACCACCCTAATAGCCTACTTTTGAAAGAGAGAGGAAATCCCTCTCAATACAGGCGCTAGGAACTCGGGGAACATTGATTACGCCACGAAAAGGAAGAGGACGCACAGCCAACCTCAGACCGTACCCCCTCGTCACCGTCCTCATCACCCATAGTGAAATTACGCATGTGTAACGGTTCTCGTCCTCTTCGTCTGAGGAGTAGCAAGGATCGGATTTTAATATATAAAACTGAACACTACAAAATAACAAAGTGAAATGAACAAACGAAAATCGAAACAGTCCCGTATTGTGCAAACACAGACACAGGAAACAACCACGCACAAAACACAAAGGAAAACAGGCTACCTAAATATTGCTCCCAAGTGAGAGACAACGACTGACACCTGCCTCTGATTGAGAACCATACTAGGCCAAACACATAGAAATAGAACAACAGAACAAAACATAGAAAAACAACATAGAATGCCCACCCCAACTCACGCTCTGGCCAAACTAAAATAAAGACATAAAAAAGGAACTAAGGTCATTTAACATAACATTTAACAGGTCAGGTCAGAACGTGACAGTACCCCCCCCCCCCCCCCCCCCCAAAGGTGCGGACTCCGGCCGCAAAACCTGAACCTACCGGGGAGGGTCTGGGTGGGCATTTACCGCGGTGGCGGCTCTGGAGCGGGACGAGGACCCCACTCCACCATAGTCTCGGCCCACTTCTGTGATACCTTAGGAGCGGCGACCCTCGTCACCGACCCTAGATTTGAGACCCTAGTAAAGGGCACCACTGGACTGAGGGGCGCCTCTGGACTGAGGGGCAGCTCCAGACAGGAGGGCGACTCCGGCAGCTCCGGACAGCAGGGAGACTCCGGCGGATCCGGACTGGAGGGAGACTCCGGCGGATCCGGACTGGAGGGAGGCTCCGGCGGAGCCGGACTGGAGGGAGGCTCCGGCGGAGCCGGACTGACGGGAGGCTCAGGCGGAGCCGGACTGACGGGAGGCTCAGGCGGAGCCGGACTGACGGGAGGCTCAGGCGGATCCGGACTGACGGGAGGCTCAGGCGGATCCGGACTGACGGGAGGCTCAGGCGGCTCCGGACTGACGGGAGGCTCAGGCGGCTCCGGACTGACGGGAGGCTCAGGCGGCTCCGGACTGACGGGAGGCTCAGGCGGCTCCGGACTGACGGGCGGCTCGGGACAGACGGGCGGCTCTGGCGGCTCGGGACAGACGGGCGGCTCGGGACAGACGGGCGGTTCTGGCGGCTCGGGACAGACGGGCGGCTCTGGAGCATCCGGACTGGAGGAACACACATGAGACTTGGTTCTTAGAACAGGCACAGTACTCACCAGGCTGGAGAGATCTACTGGAGGCCTGGTCCTTGAAGGATGCACAGGATAGATCGGTCCGTGGAGGCGCACTGGAGGTCTCAAACTCGAACTAAGGGCCTGAACAACCCGTCCTGGCTGGATGTTGATTTTAGCCCGGCACTTGCGGGGCGCAGGCACAGGACGCACTGGGCTGTGCAGACCCACGGGAGACACAGTGCGTAGGGCCGGTGCCATATAACACGGATTGAGGAGACGCACTGGAAACCAGATGCGCTGAGCCGGCTTCAATACTCCTGGCTCGATATCCACTCTAGCCCGGCCGATACGAGGAGCTGCTACGTATGCACACTGGGGACATGGTGCGCTTCACCGCGTAACACGGTGCCTGCCCGGGCACTCTCTCTCCACGGTAAGCGCTGGGAGTTGGCTCAGGTCTCCTACCTGACTTAGCTACACTCTCCGTGTGCCCCCCCGCCCCCCAAGATATATTTGGGGCTGCCTCTCGTCCCAGCCGCGCTGCCGTGCTGCCTCCTCATACCACCGCCGCTCAGCTTTCGCTGCCTCCAGCTCTGCCTTGGGACGGCGATATTCCCTAGCCTGTGCCCAAGGTCCTTCTCTGTCCAGAATCTCCTCCCATGTCCATGAGTCCAGAGATTTCTGCTGCTGCCCAATACCACGCTGCTTGGTTCTTTTTTGGTGGGTGGTTCTGTAACGGTTCTCGTCCTCTTCGTCTGAGGAGTAGCAAGGATCGGACCAATACACAGCGTGGTAAGTGTCCATTTTAATATATAAAACTGAACACTACAAAATAACAAAGTGAAATGAACAAACGAAAATCGAAACACTCCCGTATGGTGCAAACACAGACACAGGAAACAACCACCCACAAAACACAAAGGAAAACAGGCTACCTAAATATGGCTCCCAATCAGAGACAACGACTGACACCTGCCTCTGATTGAAAACCATACTAGGCCAAACACATAGAAATAGAACAACAGAACAAAACATAGAAAAAACAACATAGAATGCCCACCCCAACTCACGCTCTGACCAAACTAAAATAAAGACATAAAAAAGGAACTAAGGTCAGAACGTGACAGCATGCCCGCCACTGGACAGAGCACGCTGCCAGTCTCCCATAAATTAGCTCCTGAATGGGTAGAGCACCACTCTGAGGACTGGGATGATCAGTTTTTTGTCATGCTTCTTTTCATATCCACCACTCTTGACAACTGTATGTCTGAATGTAGGGAAGGAACTGTGTTTATTATGCCCACACCTGGATGATACCGCACTCTCGATACACTTGAACACAGAGGAACCTTGGGTAAAAACAATGTACTTTTGTGAAACCGCCGTTCTGATACCCGGCCCACACTGGGTCCGGGGACTTCAGCAACCAGTAACTTGCCCCCATTGACCGAGCCACTTGGGAGCACTGTTGCCACAGTAAATGCTTGGGGAGGAGGGCCCCAAGAACAGGACCCCTTCCCCCGGCTTTCCCCATTCCCGAAGTCGCTTCACCGGAAGACCCTTCACCAGCAGACACAATCTTTCTCACAAAGTCAGCCTGACACCCAATGGAAGTTGAACCCAGCCGGAGACAATTGTCACATGAACTGGTCCGAGCCAAAGCCTCCTGAGGGTGTTTCCAACCCAGACAAACATGACAGCACTCGTGAGTATCTTTAATATAAGTTGTGAAACCACATGCCCTAGAGTACTTTTTAGGTTCAAACTTGGCAGGTTATTATTTTTTAACTTACACTTACCACTGGCCA
This sequence comes from Salvelinus fontinalis, assembly GCF_029448725.1. Lineage (NCBI taxonomy): Eukaryota > Metazoa > Chordata > Actinopteri > Salmoniformes > Salmonidae > Salvelinus > Salvelinus fontinalis. Next base: position 23,327,091 of record NC_074695.1, read on the forward strand.
TCTTACTCACGTAAGGAAGCACTGGCTACACAAGCAGAGCAGAAAGTAGTGGGTTTTTAGCAAACACAAAAATCGATACCAAGACCCAAAACTCACAACATCTAGGGGGACAAGTACTTTCTCCCCAGTAACAGACACCTTAGTCGGAGCCAAATCTCGTAGTATTTGTGTTTGTAAATTACGTGACACGTTCTTCCATCAGGCAAGCTGAAGAGCAAGAATTGAGAAAAAGAATGCAAGTCCCGGTATTATAGCCAGGAAGGTGAGGCTTACGAGGGTGGGCTCGGCATCCATTGGCCCGTGTGGTGTGATTTCAGTTTTCTTCAGGTGGATATGATTGGTCATTAACTCCCCATAGTATGTTATACTGAGCGACTGGCTGAAAGGGAACAATACATCTTCTTTGCAGTCACCAAATCACGGTGATCAAAATTGAAAGTACAACTATCCAAAGGTGCAGAATTATGGGCAATTCCTCTCCTATTATGCATATTTCACCAAACAATTTCCTACACATCAATTCAATAAAAAATAAGCACATTGTGTGCAGAATTCATTCATTGATATTGATATTATCACAATTCAATTCCATGTGTTCAATACATAGGCTGGTTTGCTCACAGTTTTGTAGACTTTGCATCGGCACACAGAAACACAATCCACAATATAAATAAGGAAAGGTGAATACAATGGAGTAACACAACTGATATGAATGTGGAGGCCTCAGTCCACACCAAAGCAAACCTCTATAATAGAAGGTCACAATGTTAGAGATGATGACTCAAAGATACTTAGAAAGTAAGCTCATTCATCCTCTACATCTGCATGTCAGCAATATTGTACAAAATCATACAAATTAGACAGTCTCCATTGCCTAGATCTTTCCCTACATTGTACAGTACATGGAATGACCTTGATGGGGTGATTTGGACTTTTGTGCAGTAGTATTTACTGATAGCAGGAAACAGTGAAGATAATTGCACACATTTCTCTTCTAATGAAGACAATGTCTGTGAAAAAAACACCTAACAGTGAATTTTGTATTTACTGATGACATTTGTATTTAACGTTTTTCAAAAGGTGGTCTAAGATATGCACGTCAGGTACAAAGGCAAGAAAATTATCAGATGTTTTGTAGATGTATTTTGAGCATTTGATCATTGTTGTTCTGCAATACATTTAAACGCAGACCCAAAAATTGCTTGTACGCAATTGAGAAAAACTGTAAGTCAATCATGCATTCACTGTGGTGTGTAGTATTTACCCTTAACTGTGGTCCTGCAGACCTTTTGATATTTTCATTCTACTTGCTATCTTTGCCAACTGTGTGGCCCTGGGTGTATCTAAACCCTTCCCAGAGGAGGACTCCAATTCCACCAACCACAACCTGGTGAGTTGGTGCAAGGCAGCTGATATAGAGGCTGAGGTGTCAGTCAGGGAGATCATAGAGGCTGGCTTATTGGGAGTGCTATATAATGGCCAAACCTGGGTTCAAATAGATATACTGTATTTGAAATCTTAGCTAATTTAGCTGAGCTTACTTGGCACAATTGAATCAGTGGAATAGTCCTAAAAGTGCAAAACCCATCTGGGACTCTAGGCAGGCACAAACAAATGCTCAAAGTATTTGAACAACTTCAGGAAAGTCTGGAGGTCTTTTATGAAGTGAGATGTGGTATTAAAGTCTAGGGAAAATCCAACAGGTAGACTACAACATTTTCTGCAAAGGTAGGGGTGTAATCCTAAAGAATAATGCCGTTAAAGGGGCAATCTGCAGTTTCTACATCCATGTATTGTCTTATAAATTTATGCTATGTACCCATTGATTCCTGAACAATATAACGTATAAATCCCACATGAACTCAGTTCAACTGTCATATCCGATCAGAACCCAAAATATCAGCTTGTTTTAATCCGTTGTTTGTAAACAAAATAAAAGTAAACATACTTTATAGCCTTAAAACATGGTTAAAACTATAATACTGATTTCATGGATGGTCAGTCCTTGTGTAACAGTATTGCTTCCCGTCCCTCTCCTTGCCACAACCTGGGCTTCAACCAGGGACCCTCTGAAGACATCGACACCAGTCACCCAATAAGCATAATTACCTTATCGCTCCACAAAAGCCACAGCTACTTCAAGGTCTCAGAGCGAGTGACGTCACCGATTGAAACTCTACTAGTGCGCACCGCTAACTAGCAAGCTATTTCACTCCAGTTACACTCAACCCCCTTTGACCTCCTCCTTCTCCACAGAAACCCCAGCAGCTGGGCAGAGCCCAACTGAGTGATCCGGGTCACAGCACTAATGTAACAGTATTGCTTCCGTCCCTTTCCTTGCCCTAACCTGAGCTCGAACCAGGGACCCTCTGAACACATTGTCAAAGGTCACCCACGAAGCATAATTACCGCAGCACAGCAAGGGAAACAACTACTTCAAGGTCTCAGAGCGAGTGATGTCACGACTGAAACACTACTAACGTGCACCGCTAACTGGATAGCCATTTCACACTAGTTACACATGCATCCATAGCTCTGTCTCTGAATTTGAGAGTGGTTACATTTCCCCAGCCCCATCCCTCAGCTTTTTATCGAAACGGGCGGAGAAGACGCTTTATTGTTTTTACTGCTGATTGCCCCTTTAAAGAGGAAAAGTTGGGGGTCTGACTCAGATCAGGAGACCGTATAAGAGACAATGATACTTAAACACTGACCATCTGTTCCATCCCCATGTAAGCCCCTCTGCCCCTCCCCCCTCTCTCTATGGCAGAGGACATGATCTGATCTGTGATCTCTTATAGAAAACAATTCCACTGTAGTTTATGTACATGTAACTGCCAAAATAAAGGAAACATTTGCCTAAATGAGGGATACAAAGTACAGTTGAAGTACACCTTAGCCAAATACATTTAAACTCAGTTTTTCACAATTCCTGACATTTAATCCTAGTAAAGATTCCTTGTGTTAGGTGTTAGGTCAGTTAGGATCACCACTTTATTTTAAGAATGTGAAATGTCAGAATAATAGTAGAGAGAATTATTTATTTCAGCTTTCATTTCTTTCATCACATTCCCAGTGGGTCAGAAGTTTACATACACTCAATTAGTATTTGGTAGCATTGCCTTTTAAATTGTCTAACTTGGGTCAAATGTTTCGGTCAGCCTTCCACAAGCTTCCCAAAATAAGTTGGGTGAATTTTGGCCCATTCCTCCTGACAGAGCTGGTGTAACTGAGTCAGGTTGGTAGGCCTCCTTGCTCACACACACTTTTTCAGTTCTGCCCACACATTTTCTATAGGAAAATGAGGTCAGGGCTTTGTGATGGCCACTCCAATACCTTGACTTTGTTGTCCTTAAGCCATTTTGCTACAACTTTGGAAGTATGCTTGGGGTCATTGTCCATTTGGAAGACCCATTTGCAACCAAGCTTGAACTTCCTGACTGATGTCTTGAGATGTTGCTTCAATATATCCACATAATTTTCCTCCCTCATGATGCCATCTATTTTGTGAAGTGCATCAGTCCCTCCTGCAGCAAAGAACCCCACAACATGATGCTGCCACCCCCATGCTTCACGCCTGGGATGGTGTTCTTCGGCTTGCAAATCTCCCCCTTTTTCCTCCAAACATATCGATGGTCATTATGGCCAAACAGTTCTATTTTGTTTCATCAGACCAGAGGACATTTCTCCAAAAAGTACAATCTTTGTCCACGTGTGCAGTTGCAAACCATAGTCTGGCTTTTTTAATGGCGGTTTTGGAGCAGTGGCTTCTTCCTTGCTGAGCGGCCTATCAGGTTATATTGATATAGGACTCGTTTTACTGTGGATATAGATACCTTTGTACCCGTTTCCTCCAGCATCTTCACAACATCCTTTGCTGTTGTTCTGGGATTGATTTGCACTTTTCGCACCAAAGTACGTTCATCTCTAGGAGACAGAACTCATACCTTACTGAGCGGTATGAGGTCTTGGCTGATTTCTTTTGATTTTCCCATGGTGTCAAGCAAGAGGCACAGAGTTTGAAGGTAGGCCTTGTTATACATCCACAGGACACCTCCAATTGACTCAAATTATGTCAATTAGCCTATCAGAAGCTTCTAAAGCCATGACATCATTTTCTGGAATTTTCCAAGCTGTTTAAAGGCACAGTCAACTTAGTGTATGTAAACTTCTGACCTACTGGAATTGTGATACAGTGAATTATAAGTGAAATAATCTGTCTGTAAACAATTGTTGGAACAAGTACTTGTGTCATGCACAAAGTAGATGTCCTAACCAGCTTGCCAAAACTATAGTTTGTTAACAAGAAATTTGTGGAATGGTTGAAAAACAAGTTTAATGACTCCAACCTAAGTTTACGTAAACTTCTGACTTCAACTGTATATTGAAAGCAGGTGCTTCCACACATCCCATCATGCTTAGGGTCATGTATAAAAATGCTGGGAAGGCCATTATTTTTGCCATTATTTTGGCTATCATGGTTACGCCCCCACCACAGGGCAGGAGTGGTCACTGAGTGGTTTGATTAGCCTGAAAAGGATGTAAACCATATGCCATGGCCGTCTCAGTCACCAGATCTCAACCCAATTGAACATTTAGGGAGATTCTGGAGCGGCGCCTGAGACAGCGTTTCCACCAACATCAACAAAACACCAAATGACGGAATTTCTCGAGAAAGAATGGCGTCTCATCCCACCAATAGAGTTCCAGACACTTGTAAAATCTATATATAGGCGAAAGAAACGCACACCTATTTAGGCGAGGTGCTGGCTAGCGGAGTGGAACACTTAAAAAAATAAAGGAGAACCGCACACTCTAGGAGCTCAGATGCAAAAATATTTACGACCATCGTTTCGACAGACAAGCTGTCTTCATCAGGGTATATGTCAAATCTATGCCATGGCGCTGAACACAACCTTGCAGATCATCATGCTGGGTCAGTGTAGTCCATCTGCTTGGCTGTGGGGCAGGACAGTGGTTGGATAGTACTCTCCTTAAATCCCTTTATAGATCTTGGAGTAGATCCCTTTATTGGATTAGAATTTGTGGGGAGGAAACAGAGGCTGAAGTCTGACGCTTCCCCATAATCCTCCCCCACCCCCTCTCTGCTATAGTGATACACTATGTCTTCATGCATTCATTATACTACTATAGCTTATCCTTCTAATCTGTCACATCACCTTGCTTGACCAGGATGATATGGCCAGGTTTTGGCTGCCTTTCTATTCCAGCCTGACATAGAAGCCCAGTGACTGTGGTGCCAGAAATGAGCAGCATAAGGATGCATTTGGCCCAGGGTTACTGACTAGCGCTCTAGTGACAGGCTTATTATGGCTCCTTACTCCTGTGCACACATTTTGACCTATATATGCCATCAACGTGACGGTGCCTGCCTTCCGCCCCGCATGTAGTAGATACACTGCCGTTCTATAGTTTTAGAACACCTACTCATTCAAGGGTTTTTCTTTATTTTGACTATTTTCTACATTGTAGAATCAAAACTATGAAATAACACATATTGAATAATGTAGTAACCACAAAAGTATGAAACAAATCAAAATATATTTTAGATTCTTCGAAGTAGCCACTCTTTGCCTTGATGACAGCTTTGCACACTCATCATCATGAGGTAGTTACCTGGAATGCATTTCAATTAACAGGTGTGCCTTGTTAAAAGTTCATTTGTGGAATGTTTTTCCTTAATGCGTTTGAGCCAATCAGTTGTGTTGTGACAAGGTAAGGGGGGTATACAAAAGACAGCCCTATTTGGTAAAAGACGAAGTCCATATTATGGCAAGAACAACTCAAATAAGCAAAGAGAAATGACAGTCCATCATTACTTTAAGACATGAAGGTCAGTCAATCCGGAACATTTCAAGAACTTTGAAAGTTTCTTCAAGTGCAGTCGCAAAAACCATCAAGCTCTATAAAGAAACTGGCTCCTATGAGGACCGCCACAGGAATGGAAGACCCAGAGTTACCTCTGCTGCAGAGGATAAATTCATTAGAGTTACCAGCCTCAGAAATTGCAGCCCAAATAAATGCTTCAGACTTCAAGTAACAGACACATCTCAACATCAACTGTTCAGAGGAGACTGTGTGAATCAGGCCTTCATGGTCGAATTTCTGCAAAGAAACCACCACTAAAGTACACCAATAATAAGAAGAGACTCGCTTTGGCCAAGAAACACGATCAATGGACATTAGACCGGTGGAAATTTGTCCTTTGATCTGGAGTCCAAATTGGAGATTTTTGGTTCCAACCGCCATGTCTTCGTGAGACGCGGAGTGGATGAACAGATGGTCTCCGCATGTGTATTTTCCATCATAAAGCATGGAGAAGGAGGTGTTATGGTGTGGGGGTGCTTTGCTAGTGACACTGTCTGTGATTTATTTACAATTCAAAGCACACTTAACCAGCATGGCTAACACAGCATTATGCAGCGATACGCCATCCCATCTGCTTTGGGCTTAATGGGACTATCATTTGTTTTTCAACAGGACAATGCCGCTACACACCTCCAGGCCGTGTAAGGGCTATTTTACGAAGAAGGAGAGTGATTGAGTGCTGCATCAGATGACCTGGCCTCCACAATCACCCGACCTCAACCAAATTGAGATGGTTTGGGATGAGTCGAACCGCAGAGTGAAGAAAAAGCAGCCAGCAAGTGCTCAGCATATGTGGGAACTCCTTCAAGACTGTTGTAAAAGCATTCCAGGTGAAGCTGGTTGTGAGATTGCCAAGAGTTTAAAAAGCTGTCATCAAGGCAAAGGGTGGCTATTTGAAGAATATGTTTAAGACTTTTTTGGTACTACATGATTCTATTTGTGTTATTTAATAGTTTTAATGTCTTCACTTTTATTCTACAATGTAGAAAATATGAAAAATAAAGAAAATCCCTTGAATGAGAAGGTGTTTTAAAACCTTTGACCGGTAGTGTATATCAACATTAAAACAATACATCCCTACATATAATATATTCATTAGGATATTAGTTGCATATTAACCCTGCATAATGAACTTCCACAGACATCTTGTAAATTGTCTTTACCTAATTTTCCCAACATCTGTCTTTGCTCTTGACTGATTACAGTAAACAGACAAATTAATAAGTATGTGTATTTGACCATGCCATCTTCTTCCTCTCTGTGAGTGCAGGAACAAGTAGAGTACATCTTCCTAGTTATCTTTACCATTGAGACCTTCACTAAGATCCTGGCCTATGGCTTGGTTATGCACCCCAGCGCCTACATCCGCAGTGGCTGGAATTTGCTTGATTTTGTCATCGTCGTCGTCGGGTATGCTAGCTCATGTCTCCATTCCACTTCTGTTACCCCCTCCTTTCTATTTATGGTGTTTTTGCTGTATTGTTGTGTGCTGACTGATTGTTGTGTGGCTGTTGTTGCAGGTTGTTCAGTGTGGTTGCTGAGGGGACGGCTGACCACAAGCCTGGAGATTCCCATCATGCAGCAGGCAAACCAGGAGGACTGGATGTTAAAGCTCTTAGAGCCTTTAGGGTGCTGCGACCCCTTAGGCTGGTGTCTGGAGTGCCCAGTAAGTTTGTGTGTGTGTTTCATTAAAACCCCTCTCTGCTGTGTTTGTGTGTGTGTGTGTGTGTGTGTGTGTGTGTGTGTGTGTGTGTGTGTGTGTGTGTGTGTGTGTGTGTGTTTCAGTAAAACTCTCTGCTGTGTGTGTGTGTGTGTGTTTCAGTAAAACTCTCTGCTGTGTTTGTGTGTGTGTTTCATTAAAACCCCTCTCTGCTGTGTTTGTGTGTGTGTGTGTGTGTGTTTCAGTAAAACTCTCTGCTGTGTTTGTGTGTGTGTGTCCAGGTCTCCAGATTGTCTTGAACTCCATCATGAAAGCCATGGTTCCCCTGCTGCACATTGGTCTGCTGGTCATGTTTGTCATCATCATCTATGCCATCATTGGCCTGGAGCTCTTCCTCGGCAGAATGCACAAGACCTGTTTCTACGTGGGCACAGGTACAGACTCCCCTTTTACAACAGAATAATAATAATAATAATAATAATACAATTATACTTATATACATATACACTGCTCAATACTGTACATACACATTCAAACACTATATAACAATGTTACTGTCATTGTACACACAGTCATTGTACACAGACTGGGGAAAAACAAGTTATTTACATACTGTAGAAGTTTGTTATCAATTAATGCTTTGGATGCCTGGATTTCATCTTTTTACGAAGACAAATACATTTGTCACGAGGATTGACATCCCCATGTTGTCCTCTCTACCAGAACTGAACGTGGATGATGACCCCACACCGTGTGCATTTGCTGGAAACGGGCGGGAATGTGTTGGCAATGGGACAGAGTGCAGAGGACCGTGGGAGGGGCCTAACGGTGGGATCACCAACTTCGACAACATATTTTTTGCCATGTTGACTGTGTTCCAGTGTATCACCATGGAGGGCTGGACCGATGTGCTCTACTGGGTAACATCAGACTTAATTTTTATAAATGGTACCCTATTCCCTATAGTGCGTTACTTTTGACCAGAAAGCTGTGGGCATTGTGGACTCTAGTCCAAAGTAGTACACTACATAGGAAAAATAGTTCCATTTCAGATGCACACTAGTCCTTTTTTTCCCCTTTTAGGATCTTAACTTGTAGTGTATTTGAGGCTTCTGAAGTTTGTAATTTCCACTTTGACATTTCAGTCTTCCCTTTCGGAAAATGTATCAATCCCTGCAAAATGCATTCTAATCCACCTAATAATTCACATTTCCTGTTGCTGCAGGATTATTTTCCCGCTGTAGCAAACTGGCTCAAATTAAGATCCGACGTCTGTCCTCCTCTGATCAAACTCTCTATCTTCATATAAATATGGAACACACCCACTGGGTACACTGCCTAAATCAACCAACGTGGAATAGAAGTTGAATTGACATCTGTACCCTGTGTGCAGTGTCTGATTAATGATGCTTCCTCTCCCTCTATCTCTCTCTCTCTCTCTGCATTCCTGCAGATGAATGATGCAATTGGCTTTGAGATGCCCTGGGTCTACTTTGTCTCTCTGGTCATCTTTGGCTCGTTTTTCGTACTCAACCTTGTATTGGGAGTGTTGAGCGGGTGAGTGAGTTGAAGTGTGTGTATATGCTTGTCTTGTTGTAGATTTGTATGTGAAGGCTTTGTCCGAGTGTAGGTTGTGTAATGACCCTCTATATGTGTGTGTGCGTAAATGTGTGCATGTCTGTGTGTACAGAGAGTTCTCCAAGGAAAGAGAGAAGGCTGTGGCTCGTGGAGAGCTGCAGGACGCCCAGAATAAGAAGCAGATGGAGGAGGATATGTGTGGCTACATGGACTGGCTCATCGAGGCCGAGGATGTGGATGAGGAAGGAAACAAACGTATGGTTAACTGACTGCCTAAGAGAGACACACACACACACACACACACACACAAATACATACAAACATATAACTGTACCCACACACAAACACAGCCTCACACCTATATATTCAACCTTTGTGTCTCCTAATAAGGTGCTGCTGTTGCCAAGAAGAAAATGATGAAGAAGTTTGGCTGGTATAAACACAGCGAGGACGGAGGTATGATAACCTGTCACCCTCTTCTCACTGTTACTGTCTGTGTATTTGTACTAATTGACTCTCTCTAATCTTAGATGGAAAGCTAATGAGGATGGTAGCTGACTCTATAGCCACTCCAATCTGCCATATCATTAATCTGTGCCTAGAGGAAAGTGTTTGTCCTCAGGCCTGGAGGGAAGCCAAAGTCATTCTGCTATCAGCTTGCTGCCAGCTCTTAGCAAACTATTGGACAAAAATTGTGTTTGACCAAATACAATGCTATTTCTCTGTAAACAAATTAACTACAGACTTTCAGCATGCTTATAGAGAAGAGCACTCAACATGTACTGCACTGACACAAATTACAGATGATTGGTTGAAAGAAATTTATAATAAGAAGATTGTGGGAGCTTTACTGTTGGCTTTTATATATGGCTTTTCAACCTGCCATATTGTGGATTCAGAGCTATCTATATAATAGAACACAGAGGGGTTCCTGTAATGGAAGCTTCTCGAATGTTAAACATGTACAGTGGGGTGTACTACAGGGCAGCTCTCTAGACCCTCTACTCTTTTCTATTTTTACCAATGACCAGCCACTGGCATTAAACAAAGCCTGTGTGTCCATGCATGCTGATAATTCAACTCTATACGCGTCAGCAACCACTGCTAGTGAATTCACTACAACCATAAACAAAGAGTTGCAGTCAGTTTTAGAATGGGTGGGCAGTAATAAACTGACCCTAAACATCTCTGGAACTAAGAGCATTGTATTTGGTTCAAATCATTCCCTAAGTTCTAGACCTCAGCTGAATCAGGTAATGAATGGTGTGGCTGTTAAGCAAGTTGAGGAGACTAAATTACTTGGTGTTACCTTAGATTGTAAACTGTCATGGTCAAAACATATTGATTCAATGGTTGTAAAGATGGGGAGAGAACTGTCTGTGATAAAGAGATACTCTGCTTTTTGACACCACACTCCACAAAGCAAGTCCTGCAGGCTCTAGTTTGATCTTATTTTGATTATTGTCCAGTCATATGGTCAATTGCTACAAAGAAGGACCCAGTTAAGTTGCAGCTGGCCCAGAACAAAGCTGCACGTTTTGCTCTTCATTGCAATCAGAGGGCTAATATCAATATTATGCATGCCAGTCCCTCTTGGCAAAGAGTTGAGGAAAGACTGACTGCTTTTTTAAATAAGAAACATTCATTCCAAATTGTTTGCATAGTAAACTTACACGCATGATTGACACACACACTTACCCTAGCAGACATGCCTCCAGCGGCCTTTTCACAGTCCCCTGGTCCAGAACAAATTCAAGGAAACGTACAGTACTATATAGAGCCATGATTGGATGGAGCTCCCTTCCATCTCATATAACGCAAGAGAACAGCAAACATGTTGTTTTTTAAATGAATAAAGCAACACCTCTCGGCACAATGCCTTTCCCTTATGTGACCTACTTTTTGTGTGTATGTATTGACATGTACAGTGCATTCGGAAAGTATTCAGACCACTTTACTTTTTAAATTTATATAAATATAAAAACTGAAATATAACATTTACATTAGTATTCAGACCCTTTACTCAGTACTTTGTTGAAGCATCTTTGGTAGCAATTACCGCCTCAAGTCTTCTTGGGTATGACGCTACAAGCTTGGCACACCTGTATTTGGGTGTTTTCCCCATTCCTCTCTGCAGATCCTCTCAAGCTCTGTCAGGTTGGAGGAGGAGCGTTGCTGCACAGCTATTTTCAGGTCTCTCCAGAGATGTTCGATCGGGTTCAAGTCAGGGCTCTGGTTGTGCCAACTCAAAGACATTTAGAGACTTGTCCCAAAGCCACTTCTGCATTGTCCTGTTGGAAGGTGAATCTTCACCAGAGTTTATTATTATATATTTTTTTCTCCCACCTATATTTAACCAGGTAGGCCAGTTGAGAACAAGTTCTCATTTACAACTGCAACCTGGCCAAGATAAAGCAAAGTAGTGCGACAAAAACAACACAGTTACACATGGGATAAACAAACGTACAGTCAATAACACAATAGAAAATCTGTATACAGTGTGTGCAAATTAAGTAAGGAGGAAAGGCAATAATTAGGCTAATAGTGGCGAAATAATTACAATTTAGCAATTTACGCTGGAGTGATATGTGCAGATGAGGATGTGCAAGTAGAAATACTGGTGTGCAAAAGAGCAGAAAAACAAATATGGGGATGAGGTAGGTAGTTGGTTGGATGGGCTATTTACAGATGGGCTATGTACAGCTGCAGCGATCGGTAAGCTGCTCTGACAGCTGACGCTTAAAGTTAGTGAGGGAGATATGAGTCTCCAACTTCAGCGATTTTTGCAATTCGTTCCAGTCATTGGCAGCAGAGAACTGGAAGGAAAGGCGGCCAAAGGAGGAGTTGGCTTTGGGGATGACCAGTGAAATATACCTGCTGGAGCGCGTGCTACGGGTGGGAGTCTGAGTCTGAGGTCCTTAGCACTCTGGAGCAGATTTTCATTAAGGATCCTCCGTTCATCTTATCCTCAATCCTGACTAGTCGCCCAGTCCCTGCCGCTGAAAAACATCACCACGGCATGATGCTACCAGCACCATGCTTCACCATAGGGAGGATGCCAGGTTTCCTCCAGACTTGACGCTTGGCATTCAGGCCAAAGAGTTCAATCTTGGTTTCATCAGACCAGAGAATCTTGTTTCTCATGGCCTGAGAGTTCTTTCGGTGCCTTTTGGCAAGCTCCAAGCGGGCTGTCATGTTCCTTTTAATGGGAGTGGCTTCTGTCTGGCCACTCTACCATAAAGGCCTGATTGGTGGAGTTCTGCAGAGATGGTTGTCCTTCTAGAATGTTCTCCCATCTCCACATAGGAACTCTGGAGTTCTGTTAGTGACCATCGGGTTCTTATTCACCTCCATGGCCAAGGCCCTTCTCCCCCGATGCCCAGTTTGGCCGGGCGGCCAACCCGATGGTCATTCTAACAGAACTCCAGAGTTCCTCTGTGGAGTCTTGGTGTTTTTTCCATCTAAGAATGATGGAGGCCACTGTGTTCTTGGGACCTTCAATGCTGCAGACATTTTATGGTACCCTTCCCCAGATCTGTGCCTTGACACAATCCCGTCTCGGAGCTCTACGGACAATTCCTTTGACCTCATGGCTTGGTTTTTGCTCTAACATGCACTGTCAACTGTGGGACCTTACATAGACAGGTGTGTGCCTTTCCAAATCATGTCCAATCAATTGAATTTACCACAGATGGACTCCAATCAAGTTGTAGAAACATCTCAAGGGTAATCAATGGAAACAGGATGCACCTGAGCTCAATTTCGAGTCTCATAGTAAAGGGCCTGAATACATATTTTTTTTTCTTTTTTTTTTACTTGCAAAAAATTTTTTTTTTTAAACTTTCTCATTATTGGGTATTGTGTGTAGATTGATGAGATTTAAAATACACTGCTCAAAAAAATAAAGGGAACACTTAAACAACACAATGTAACTCCAAGTCAATCACACTTCTGTGAAATCAAACTGTCCACTTAGGAAGCAACACTGATTGACAATACATTTCACATGCTCTTGTGCAAATGGAATAGACAAAAGGTGGAAATTATAGGCAATTAGCAAGACACCCCCAAAAAAGGAGTGATTCTGCAGGTGGTGATCACAGACCACTTCTCAGTTCCTATGCTTCCTGGCTGATGTTTTGGTCACTTTTGAATGCTGGCGGTGATCTCACTCTAGTGGTAGCATGAGACGGAGTCTACAACCCACACAAGTGGCTCAGGTAGTGCAGTTCATCCAGGATGGCACATCAATGCGAGCTGTGGCAAAAAGGTTTGCTGTGTCTGTCAGCGTAGTGTCCAGAGCATGGAGGCGCTACCAGGAGACAGGCCAGTACATCAGGAGACGTGGAGGAGGCCGTAGGAGGGCAACAACCCAACAGCAGGACCGCTACCTCCCCCTTTGTGCAAGGAGGTGCACTGCCAGTACCCTGCAAAATGACCTCCAGCAGGCCACAAATGTGCATGTGTCTGCTCAAACGGTTAGAAACAGACTCCATGAGGGTGGTATGAGGGCCCGACGTCCACAGGTGGGGGTTGTGCTTACAGCCCAACACCGTGCAGGACATTTGGCATTTGCCAGAGAACACCAAGATTGGCAAATTCGCCACTGGCGCCCTGTGCTCTTCACAGATGAAAGCAGGTTCACACTGAGGACATGAGCACATGTGACAGACGTGACAGAGTCTGGAGACGCCGTGGAGAACGTTCTGCTGCCTGCAACATCCTCCAGCATGACCGGTTTGGCGATGGGTCAGTCATGGTGTGGGGTGGCATTTCTTTGTGGGGCCGCACAGCCCTCCATGTGCTCGCCAGAAGTAGCCTGACTGCCAATAGGTACCGAGATGAGATCCTCAGACCCCTTGTGAGACCATATGCTGACACATGCACATTTGTGGCCTGCTGGAGGTCATTTTGCAGGGCTCTGGCAGTGCACCTCCTTGCACAAAGGGGGAGGTAGCGGTCCTGCTGCTGGGTTGTTGCCCTCCTACGGCCTCCTCCACGTCTCCTGATGTACTGGCCTGTCTCCTGGTAGCGCCTCCATGCTCTGGACACTACGCTGACAGACACAGCAAACCTTTTTGCCACAGCTCGGATTGATGTGCCATCCTGGATGAACTGCACTACCTGAGCCACTTGTGTGGGTTGTAGACTCCGTCTCATGCTACCACTAGAGTGAGAGCACCGCCAGCATTCAAAAGTGACCAAAACATCAGCCAGGAAGCATAGGAACTGAGAAGTGGTCTGTGATCACCACCTGCAGAATCACTCCTTTTTTGGGGGTGTCTTGCTAATTGCCTATAATTTCCACCTTTTGTCTATTCCATTTGCACAAGAGCATGTGAAATGTATTGTCAATCAGTGTTGCTTCCTAAGTGGACAGTTTGATTTCACAGAAGTGTGATTGACTTGGAGTTACATTGTGTTGTTTAAGTGTTCCCTTTATTTTTTTGAGCAGTGTATATAATAATTTTGAGTAAGGCTGTAAGGTAACAAAATGTGGAAAATGTCAAGGGGTCTAAATACTTTCCCAATGCACTGTATGTTTAACTGATAGATGCATACACACGCACACACAAGTACACTACATGTTCATGTTTTTAAATGTATAGAAATTGTAAAGTCTTTTGCCTGTTCTTTTTCGTTATGTGTCGGACCCTAGTAAGACTAATGAAGATCCTAATAAAAACAACAACAACAAAAAATCGAATCTATGGCTCTGTGTTCAACAGAATCGGATTCAGACTCTGAATTTGGAGCATATTTAGATGACGACAATGGCTGCTGCGCATCTCTAATGTAAGGAAATAAACAAATGTACATTTTTTGTTGATTTGTCATTGTTATCAATGGTGATATTTTAATGGTTCTTCCTCCTTTTTTGTAGGGCTAAAATGATGGCCAACAGTTTCTGGTAAGTTGAGCAGGATACCTCTAAGAATATACACAATGTTTTATTTTCAGTTTTTAAAAAAGTGTACACTACAGACTTTTGACAAAGCCTGTTTCTGACCCTTCCGCTCCTCATATAACGTGTCTACTGATTCTCTCTTCACTCAGTGACCAGCTATGCCAACTGAACCACGCCTTTCGGAAAAACTGTCGTGTAGCAGTCAAATCCCAGAACTTCTATTGGCTGGTGCTTCTTCTGGTTTTTCTCAACACTGCAGCCAGCGCCTCTGAACACTACGGCCAGCCCAAGTGGCTCACCGAGATGCAGGGTTAGGATCCACTCTCCTCTCTACATCTCTGTCTGTTCTACTTTCTGTCTTCACCTACCTGTATCTGTTCTTTTCTATTTATTTCTACGTCCTCCTCCCCTCTCCCTTTTTCTCTGGGTCATTTTCTCTCTAATTCAGCAGGTTGAAATGGTGACATAGACATCAGGAACAATAAATAAATACATAAATAAATAAATAACCTTCATTTTCTCTGTATTTCCTTCAGAGCGGGCCAATAAGATCCTGTTGATGTTGTTCACGCTGGAGATGCTGTTGAAGATGTACAGTTTTGGTTTCCAGATCCACTTCTTGGCTCTGTTTAACCGCTTCGACTGCTTTGTGGTGTGTGGTGGCATCCTGGAGACGGTCCTGGTTGAGTTGCAGATCATCCCTCCCATCGGCATCTCTGTGCTGCGCTGCGTCCGCCTGCTCAGGGTGTTCAAAGTGACACGGTAGGTAACTGCTGGCCTGGTCCCAGATCTGTTTGTGCTGTCTTGCTAGCTTGGTCCCAGATCTGTTTGTGCTGTCTTGCTAGCTTGGTCCCAGATCTGTGTGTGTTGTCTTGCTAGCTTGGTCTCAGATCTGTGTGTGTTGTCTTGCTAGCTTGGTCCCAGATCTGTTTGTACTGTCTTGCTAGCTTGATTCCAGATCTGTTTGTGCCATCTTGCTAGTTTGGTCTGATATCTGTTTGTCTCATCTTGCTAGCTTGGTCCCAGATCTGTTTGTGTCGTCTTGCTAGCTTGGTCCCAGATCTGTTTGTGTTGTGTTGCTAGCTTGGTCCCAGATCTGTTTGTGTTGTCTTGCTAGCTTGGTCCCAGATCTGTTTGTGTTGTCTTGCTAGACTGGTCCCAGATCTTTCCAGAATACGCTGCTATGCAAATCAAATGTACGTCTGAAGGAACTATCTGAAATGTCACTCTCTGCAATTGATTAAATGCTTTGCATGCATGAATTCCATATGGAAGGGTACTGCATACCTTGATTCTTTACCCTCAAACACTGAAACCATCTGTCCTGTTTAGGCACTGGGCAGCCCTGTCAAACCTGGTCAATTCGCTGCTCAACTCCATGAAGGCTATCTGCTCTCTACTGCTCCTGCTCTTCCTCTTCCTAATCATCTTCTCCCTGCTGGGTATGCAGCTGTTTGGGGGTAAATTCAACTTTGATGAGACTCAGATGAAGAGGAGCACATTTGACACTTTCCCCCAGGCCCTGCTCACCTGCTTCCAGGTGATTTATACTTCTAATACCCTTCACACTACAATCACATTGCATGTGCTTTTCCTTACAGACCCCCTCTTTCTGTCTGTCTCTCCCTCTCTCTCTCTACCTTTTTCCTCTGTAGATCCTTACAGGAGAGGACTGGAATGCAGTGATGTATGATGGGATCATGGCTTATGGCGGGCCAGTCTTCCCACAGATGATCGTGTGCATCTACTTTGTCTCCCTCTTTGTTGTCGGTAACTGTATCCTTTCTGTTTACCAAGACAGAGTGTTTGTTATTCCATAATCCACATTTGTACAAAGCCATTCAATGTACACAAACCTCTATCAAGAGGTACTCCAGAAGATACAGACTGTACTGATCTGTATTCACTGATGTTCTCAAGCTCTTGGTCAGTTCCTTAATATCTCTTGATCAGATATCCTGCTCAATGTCTTCTTGGCTATCGCTGTGGACAACTTGGCAGGAGATGGTGGAAAAAAGAAAGTAGAGTAAGTATCACAAAAGGAAGACAAAGAAAAGGTATAATTTGATGGTCTGGGCTTAGTACTGGACATCGCTAAGTAGCATCAGTAATAAGGATGATATGTAGATGGTGAACAAAGACCAAGTGCTGAATGAATGGTTTTGCAGAGAGAAAAAGGAGGAGGAAGAGGACTGGGACGATGACGAAGACAAAGAGGAAGATGCAGCGGTATGTACCTAGATGTTGTTTCAGGGTACCAATACACAATTATTATTTTTTGATTTTATTATTCACCCCCTTTTTCGTGATTACGATCTTGTCTTATCGCTGCAATTCCCCAACGAGCTTGGGAGAGGCGAAGGTCGAGTCATGCGTCCCCCGAAACATGACCCGCCAAGCCGCACTTCTTAACACTCTCTTGCTTAACCCGGAAGCCAGCTGCACCAATGTGTCGGAGAAAACGCTGTTCAACTGACGACCGAAGTCATCCTGCAGGCGTCTGGCCCGCCACGAGTCGCTAGAGCCCTCCTGGCCAAACCCTCCTCTAAACCGGACGATGCTGGGCCAATTGTGCACCGCCATATGCGACTCCCGGTCACGGCCTGTGATCCTGTGTTTTAAAGATAAACAATTATCTCATGTTTGCATTTCTTTTGCTCACTCTTTCCTTGTGCAGAATGAGATGGATGACTGGGAGGAGAATGAGGAGTTGAGAGCCATTGAGGGTCTGGAGGGTAAGTGTTGTTCCATATACCTCAAATGGTTTCTCATCAGACTGTGACACATGAATTGTTATCTAAATCTGCTGATCTGATCAACTCCCCTCTCTCTCTAGGAATTATGCCTGTGAAGCCTGAATCCGCTCCAAAAGAGAAGATTGAACCCATTCCAGATGGTAGCTCCTTCTTCATTCTTGGAAAGAGAAACTGGTAAGTCACAGCCATAGAGCCCTATGGGCCCTGGTCAAAAGTAGTACACTATATAGGGGATTGTGTGCCATTTCAGAGCATCCATATAATTTGCATGTTCTCTCCTCTCCCCTCAGCCTCCGAGTGGCCTGTCACAACCTCATCCACCACTCCTACTTCACCAACCTCATCCTTGTCTTCATCATCGCCAGTAGCATTTCTCTGGCTGCTGAGGATCCAATCAGAGCTCACTCCTTTAGGAACAACGTAAGGCAAACAAACAAAGAAACTAAAGAGCCTCTAGATATCTAGAGTCAGTCCCGACCTCACAACCAAACACAAACTACTGCCCAATCAATATATAACTGTCATTGATTCGACTGTTCACACTCTCACTCAACTCTGCCATACATCTACCGCCACTGCTCAACAGTTTCAACCAAAACTACTGTTCTCATACTCACTCACCTTACACCGGCCACCACCAAATAGTGTTTCAATATGGCTGTCATAATCCTGACTTAGGATATCTTGTCTATCCTCAGATGCTTGGCTATGCTGACTATGCATTCACCTCCATATTCACTGTGGAAATTATATTGAAGGTAAAATATGACCAAATATGAATATATATACTTCATTTTGGAATGTTCCTTCATTGTGAATTGACAATGTTCCTTCATTGTGAATTGACAATGTTCTGCATAGGCTATCTTTCCTGCTGGCAGTGGCTGTATCAGTGGGGGATGGTGGGAGGAGCTATAGCAGAACAGGCTCATTGTAATGGCTGGAATGGAATCAATAGAACGGTATCAAACACTTCAAACATATGGAAACCACATTTTATTCATTCCATTCCAGCCATTACTATGAGCCCATCCTCCTATCGCTCCTCCCACCAGCCTCCACTGAGCTTTATGTCTATCTGTAAACATATATAGTCGTACACATGGCATTGTTAGTGCCATTTAGAATCCCCCTTAACTCTTGTGATTTTTCTCCCTCTCTAGGTGACAGTTTTTGGTGCGTTCCTTCATCCCGGATCGTTCTGTAGGAATGCCTTTAACCTTCTGGACCTACTGGTTGTCAGTGTGTCGCTCGCGTCCTTCTTCCTCCAGTGAGTATCTGTCAGAATGTTAGCCCAGCAGGCTCGAACCTCCAGCTTTAAAGCTTGTGCCTGAGGTGAAGCAGGGGGTCCATTGACAAAATGGTACAATAACTTTCAACCAACCTTTACTTACCAATACTGCCTTTATTATTTGAATGGCTCTGGTGTCTTTTAACCTTCTGTTTCCAGTTGCAGGTGGAACTCCAAAAACCAGAGAATATTCAGAAAAATATTAAATCCACTTTTTCTATCGAGCAGGGTTGGGTGGGTTACTTTCTAAATGTAATCTGTTGCAGTTACTAGTTACCTGTCCAAAATTGTAATCAGTAATGGAACATTTGGATTACCCAAACTCAGTAACTTAATATGATTACTTTAAGTTGCTTTTGGATTACTTTCCCCATAAGAGGCATTAGAAGAAAACATACAACTAATAAAATGTAAAATTAATTTGATAAATTGATAAAATTGATCCATGAAACGTATTTGGTGCGTCATCATAGTGGTCTCTGACTTGTATCCAGACTCACTCAGGTGGATTAAACTGAAACTTGCGCCTTTTTTTCAATGCTGAAATGAATGTCATTGAGAAAACAGAAAGATGACACAATGTATTTTTTTCGCAAACATCTTCTCTGAATTTAAAAGTAATGCAAGAAGTAATCATCTAGTATCTTTAATCTGATTACAATATCTTTGCTGGTAATGTAACTGGTTACAGTTTTTGTAATCGGATTAAATGTAACTGATTGCATGTACATGTAATCAGTTACTCCTCAACCCTGGTATCGAGTGAGAAATGGCCTTTCACATGTGTGTAAATATTTGTTTGTGTTGTTTGAGTCGGTCTGCGTGATGTGCTGTCATCATCTTCTTCATGTGGCTACTGCCACATTGCTTAGAAATGACGAAGATGTTGTAAAATGCCAGATGTCCGGCAACTAAGATGGTGAGGAACCTCCTCTCGAGGTGCAAAAAGGGGATTTAATATTTCTCTGAATATTCTGTTTTTTGGAGTTTCACCTGCAACTGTAAAAAGAAGACACTGGTGCCTTCCGAAACAGGAGTTATGAAAAGTATCGGCAAGTAAAGGTTGGTCGAAAATACTGGAGCTGTACCATGCTTTTCAATGGACCATTGGATCAAAGGCCATCACAAGGTAGTTAGCTAGCTATGCAGATGGATGTAAGATTTGATCAGCTGTCGGTGTGTGTGTCGGTGTGTCGATGTGTTATATTGACATAATACTGTAACAGCACTCTCTGCTGGTCAGACAAGAACAGGTCTTTGTGATTCATTCTCACGCTCTTATCTGCCTCTCTTATATTCTCAGTTCCAGCGCTATCTCTGTGGTCAAGATTTTCAGGGTACTCAAAGTGCTCAGGCCTCTTCGAGCAATCAACAGAGCCAAAGGACTCAAGGTAATCGTTTGAACACTTTGACCACCTCTCTCTCACTCTCTCAAATACAATTGAAGTCAGAAGTTTACATACACTTAGGTTGGAGTCATTAAAACTCGTTTTTCAACCACTCCACAAATTTCTTGTTAACAAACTATAGTTTTGGCAAGTCGGTTAGGACATCTACAACAATTGTTTACAGACAGATTATTTCACTTATAATTCACTGTTTCACAATTCCAGTGGGTCAGAAGTCTACATACATTAAGTTGACTGTGTGTTAAGAGAATATCTTTCTCAATGTTCATAAACTGAACGTCACTTAAACTACTCTGTCTGTTACTAAGAATTTGTAAGGTTCTTATTGAAATGAAACAGACAGAGTACAGTCCACAATTGTCAGCAATGTTTATTCACGAGAGATCTGCTGTGCATATACAAATACGTCTCTTTTATAATATTCTCTTAACCTACGCACATACATACACACTAAACTTTGGATTCTCTCTTCTTCTCCTGGAGTCTCAACAAAGTTTATTACCACACAGCTGACAGTTCCAGTCCCCTCCAGATACGGGAAATCTGGAGGGGCTCTCCATGTCCTATCTTATCTCCCCAGAGTTTTCTTTAGGCACACACATACCTTCCTCTCTTCCCATGTACATGCTACATAACCTCTTTCTTATTGACTAACATTATTTATCAATACAGAAAAATAGGGTAGAATTCAATTAGTTATAGTTCTACGTTAAATGTATACATCATTTAGTCATTATTCATAAAATTCATAACACTGTGCCATTAAACAGCTTGGAAAATTCCAGAAAATTATGTCATGGCTTTAGAAGTTTCTGATAGGCTAATTTACATAATTTGAGTCAATTGGAGGTGTACCTGTGGATGTATAACAAGACCTACCTTCAAACTCAGTGCCTCTTTGCATGACATCATGGGAAAATCAAAAGAAATCAGCCAAGACCTCAGAAAAATAATTGTAGACCTCCACAAGTCTGGTTCATCCTTGGGAGCAATATCCAAACGCCTGAAGGTACCACGTTCATCTGTACAAACAATAGTACGCAAGTATAAACACCATGGGACCACGCAGCCGTCATACCGCTCAGGAAGGAGAAGTGTTCTGTCTCCTAGAGATGAACGTACTTTGGTGCGAAAAGTGCAAATCAATCCCAGAACAACAGCAAAGGACGTTGTGAAGATGCTGGAGTAAATGGGTACAAAAGTATCTATATCCACAGTAAAACGAGTCCTATATCAACATAACCTGATAGGCCGCTCAGCAAGGAAGAAGCCACTGCTCCAAAACCGCAATTTAAAAAGCCAGACTACGGTTTGCAACTGCACATGGGGACAAAGATCGTACTTTTTGGAGAAATGTCCTCTGGTCTGATGAAACAAAGATAGAACTGTTTGGCCATAATGACCATTGTTTTGTTTGGAGGAAAAGCAGAGAGGCTTGCAAGCCGAAGCTTGGGGGTGGCAGCATCATGTTGTGGGGGTTCTTTGCTGCAGGTGGTAATGGTGCACTTCACAAAATAGATGGTATCAGGAGGAAGGAAAATTATGTGGATATATTGAAGCAACATCTCAAGACATCAGTCAGGAAGTTAAAGCTTGGTCGCAAATGGGTCTTCCAAATGGACAATGATCCCAAGCATACTTCCAAAGTTGTGGCAAAATGGCTTAAGGACAACAAAGTCAAGGTATTGGGGTGGCCATCACAAAGCCCTGACCTCAATCCTATAGAAAATGTGTGGGCAGAACTGTGTGCGATCAAGGAGGCCTACAAACCAGACTCGGTTACACCAGCTCTGTCAGGAGGAATAGGCCAAAATGAGTTTATTGTGGGAACCTTGTGGAAGGCTACCCGCAATGTTTGACCCAAGTTAAACAATTTAAAGGCAATGCAACAAAATACTAATTGAGTGTATGTAAACTTTTGACCCACTGGGAATGTGATGAACGAAATAAAAGCTGAAATAAATCATTCTCTCTACTACTATTCTGACATTTCACATTCTTAAATAAAGTGGTCATCCTAACTGACCTAAGACAGGGAATTGTTACTAGGATTAAATGTCAGGAATTGTATAAAACTGAGTTTAAATGTATTTGGCTAAGGTGTATGTAAACTTCCGACTGTAACTGCAAATGTGGTCTTGTCTCTGCTTTTGTTGGCAGAATGTAGTGCAGTGCGTGTTTGTGGCAATCAAAACAATCGGAAACATCTTGATCGTCACAACGCTCCTCCAGTTCATGTTTGCTTGTATTGGAGTGCAGCTCTTCAAGGTACTTGGTCATTGCTTTTAGCAGTACTTTTAAAATACTCTGTATGTTGTCTTCTCATTATAAAGCCATGTGTTTTTCTGCTCTGTGTATTACAGGGAAGATTCTACAGTTGCACTGATGAAGCTAAACACACTCCATATGAGTGCATGTAAGACTTAATATTTTGTCATTTATTTGTCTTTTAGCCAATGCCTCACTCAAATTCCTGTCATGACATACTACAGTATATGTGATTACTAATAAGCATAGCTTTGTGTGTGTGCGCGTGTGTTTTGTGTTTTAGGGGAACATTTGTGGTGTATAAGGACGGTGATATGAATCACCCTATGGTGAGAGAGAGGAAATGGCAAAACAGTGAATTCAACTTTGACAATGTGCTGCAGGGCATGCTGGCCCTGTTCACTGTGTCTACATTTGAAGGCTGGCCGCAGTGAGTACCAAGACCACACATTAGTACATATGATGACTATTTGTTTTTATATTATAGTTGTTGTTTTCATCTCTCCCATTATAAACTCGTAGGCTGCTGTACAAGGCCATCGACGCCAATGCAGCAAACCATGGCCCTATTTACAACTACCGTGTGGAAATCTCCATATTCTTCATCATCTACATCATCATCATCGCCTTCTTCATGATGAACATCTTCGTGGGCTTCGTCATCATCACGTTCCGTGAACAGGGAGAATCTGAGTTCAAAAACTGTGAACTGAACAAAAATCAAGTTAGTCCTTTTCCTTGATGAACTTATTATGACGTTCATCACAATCACAAAGCTACTGTACCTTATCATGTGAAAGGCATTCAGTCTACTGAGAATGCGAGTGATCACTTCACCTCCCACCTTCCCTGTGTCTCCTGTCCTGCCCTCCACAGAGACAATGTGTACAGTACGCTCTGAAAGCCAAGCCCATCAAGATCTACATTCCCAGAAACCCATCCCAGCTAAAGTTCTGGAAAATCATCGCCTCCAGCCAGTTTGAGTACATCATGTTTGTCTTAATTCTTCTCAACACCCTCACCTTGGCTGTGCAGGTACAATACTGCAGTTTCAACTACAACTAGTAATAATGTATGCATAATGTACATTGAACCAAAATATAAACGCAACATGTAAAGTGTTGGTCCCATGTTTCATGAGCTGAAATAAAAGATCCCAGGCATTTTCCAAGGACACAAAAAGCTTATTTCTCTCAAATTTAGTGCAGAAATGTATTTACATCCCTGTTAGTAAGCATTTCTCCTTTGCCAAGATAAACCTGATAGTTGTGGCATATCAAGAAGCTGATTAAACATCCTTACACAGGTGTACCTTGTCCTGGGGACAATAGAAAGCCACTCTAAAATGTGCAGTTTGCCACAGTTTGCCACACAATGCCACAGTTTTGAGGGAGCATGCAATTGGCATGCTGACTGCAGGAACGTCCACCAGAGCTGTGACCAGAGAATTGAATGTTAATTTTTCTACCATAAGCCGCCTCCAACATTGTTTTAGAGAATTTGGCAGTAGGTCCAACTGACCTCACAAACGTAGACCACGTGTATCGCGTTGTGTGGGCAAGCGGTTTGCTGATGTCAACTTTGAACTAAGTGGCCCATGGTGGCGGTGGGGTTATGGTATGGGCAAGCACAAACTGCGGACAACTAACAGAATTGCATTTTATCAATGGCAATATGAATGCACAGAGATAATGTGACGAGATCCTGAGGCCCATTGTCGTGCCATTCATCCGCCGCTATCCCCGCATGTTTCAGCCTGATAATGCATGGCCCCATGCCGCAAGTGGGACAACATTCCAGAGGGCACAATCAACAGCCTGTCCAATTATATGTGAAGGAGATGTGTCACGCTGCATGAGGGAAATGGTGGTCACATCAGATACTGACTGGTTTTCTGATCAACGTCCCTACTTTTTTTTAAGGTATCTGTGACCAACAGATGCATATCTGTATTCCCAGTCATGTGACATCCATAGATTAGAGCCTAATGAATTTATTTCAATTGACTGATTTCCTTATATAAACCGTAACTCAGTAAAATCTTTGAAATTGTTGCATGTTGCATTTACATTTTTGTTCAGTATATATTACAACAGGAATAAGATTGTAAACTGTTTACATGTATTGCCCTGCAGCACTATGAGCAGTCTAAAACATTCAACTCTGTGATGGACATCCTCAACTTGATCTTCACAGCCCTATTTACCATAGAGATGGTCATCAAGCTACTGGCTCTCAGAACACATGTGAGTTCAACAGGCTTTCACTGGACACATTTTGATATCAATACTGTGTTCTAATGTTCCATGTTCTAATGTTCCGATACCATGTTCTAATGTTCCATGCTGTTGACTGTGTTTGTGTGTGTCTGTATATCCAGCAATATTTCATTGATGCTTGGAACACCTTTGATGCTCTGATAGTTGTGGGCAGTGTGCTAGACATCATGGTCTCAGAGCTTAGTGTGAGTACTATCTCTGTATCTCCTTTAGCTACTTCATGTTACATCATCTCTTGCATCTTCAGCCATTTCTTTACGTTAGGGAAACATGTGATGCTTAGAAAACGCTTGGAAGATAGACCTGCAACTCTATTTGTGTACAGTTATTCATTGTAACGTCTCATGGTCAGTTTAACAAACACATTGCTTTATAATAATCTTGTGTAGGGTATGCTACAGTCAGAATAACTGTTGGATGTTCATATATGTCAGGGCTCTCCTGCCCTGTTCCTGGAAAGCCACCCTCCTGTAGGTTTTCGCTCCAACCTTCGTTTTAACTAACCTGATTCATCATATCAACCAGCTAATTATTAGAATCGGCTGCGCTAGATTAGAGTTGGAATGTAAACCTACAGAATGGTAGCTCTGCAGGAACAGGGTTGGAGAGCTCTGATATATGATATCTAATGTATATTTTTCTGTTTTTTTCTATTTCAGGGAGGCGATGAGGATGGAGAAGTAAGACCACGACAGGGACACAACTCTCTCCTCTCTGTCTGTCTGTGTCTATCTCTCAACCTCTCTCTCTTTCTGCCTCTTTTTCTCTCTGTCACTCTCTCTTTCAAAAAATGATTTCCTTTAATCTCTCTCCATAAATTGTGTGAAAACAAGCTTCTGTTCCCGAAACCTCTGTGTTTCTCTCCAGGTCATCGAGGCTGCAGCCAAAGCCGCAGCTGTAGCTGTAGCCGTACCTGGAGCTCCACCCGGGGCCAAGAAGGAAAGCGGAAAAGTATCCATCACATTCTTCCGTTTGTTCCGAGTCTTGCGATTGGTCAAGCTGCTCAGCAAAGGGGAGGGCATTCGAACCCTCCTCTGGACTTTTGTCAAGTCCCTCCAGGTCAGTGTTATGCTCAGACAGATGTCAAGACAAACAAACAGAGAGACAGACAGACAGACAGACATGCACAGTGACGTTTGATTTATATTTTGTAAATAAAATGTAAGTTTCTACCTCTCACAGGCCTTGCCATATGTCGGTCTCCTTATTGCTATGATCTTCTTCATCTACGCTGTGATCGGCATGCAGGTGGGTCTCCTCCCATGTATTGTATCCCCTTCAAAAGTATTTAAAATGCAGCTGGTGACAATATTGCCTATGCTCACACCTTTTGCAGACATTTGGAAAGATTGCTATAGATGACAACTCACATATCAACAGGAACAACAACTTTCAGACCTTCTTCATGTCTGTCCTACTGCTCTTCAGGTGAGCTCTGCAGGAAGAGAGAGAGAAATAGTAAATAGGTAGAAACTGAACCACGTTCTCCTTTTCTCCCGTAGCTATCCACTCTTTATTTCCCCTCAGTTCTCTTCTTTTCTCTTCTCTGCAGCCTCTCCTCTCCCTCCTTTGTCTTCTTTACTTTCCTCAGTCCTAATGTGCGTGCTGTTCCTGTAGGTGTGCAACCGGAGAGCAGTGGCAGGAGATCATGTTGGCAGCATTGCCAGGGAGACGCTGTGACCCTGAGTCAGACTTTGAGCCCGGGGAGGAGAGCATGTGCGGCAGCAACCTGGCCTACATCTACTTCATCAGCTTCTTCATGCTCTGCGCTTTCCTGGTGAGACGCCAAGGCAGGGAGAGAGGAAGGGAGGGAGGAGGTGGTGTCAGAGGAAGGAGGGGAAATCTGTATGTGAGAGGTCTCTGTTGCGAAAGAGAAGTTTATCTCAATGAGACCAACCTGTATAAATAAGGGAAAAATATAGAAATGTTGACTGCAGCCATTCTGAAGCAGACCGGCTGTGATCAATACACTCCATGTTCCTCTTCTCAGATCATTAACTTGTTCATTGCTGTCATCATGGACAACTTTGAGTACCTGACCAGGGATTGGACCGTACTGGGTACTCATCACCTGGACGAGTTCAAACGAGTCTGGTCGGATTATGACCCAGAGGCCACGTAAGAGACGACTCTCTCTCTTTTTTATTTATTTAAAATAATGTATTTTAATGTAAATGGTCTTAACAACCCAATTTAAAAGAAAAAATATACACATTCTCTTAAAATTGAATGGAAAGGAAACCCATTAATAATTTCTTATTTTTCTCTTCTCATCTATCCCTTTTCCCCATTTGGTCCTTTATTTCCAATGGCTTGTAGTGGAGCTGTGTACATTGTGCTGTTTTTTTTCTTTGTTGCAGGGGTCGAATCAAACATATCGATGTGGTCACTATGCTGCGCAGGATCCAGCCACCCCTTGGTTTTGGCAAACTGTGCCCCCATCGTGTGGCCTGCAAGGTAGGGCAGATCATATTTTAATGTTAAAAGTTGCATAAATGAAAAAGTATAATAAACGTATTAGCTTGTATTATTTGTATAATTGAATGTTTGATATATGTCAGGGAGTGTGCAGTGATAATGATATCCTTAAAATTACATTTTTATTCATCAAAGTCAGACTCCCACTTAATATATCAAGACAGGCTACATGTCCTACAGTCTCTCTGTACCCATACAAGCCTGTCTAATCTAGCGGATCAGTGGAATTTACTCCTTCAGTCTTGGCTGCCTTTCCTCCTCTTCCCCCTGCCAATCCAATTAAACCCTCCCTCTCTCCTCCTTCTCCCCTTCCTCTCCCTTTCTACCGCTCTTCCTCTCATCTGCTTGCTTGTCCTGTCAGAGGCTGGTTGCTATGAACGTGCCGCTGCACAGTGATGGGACAGTGACCTTCAACGCTACCCTGTTTGCGCTGGTCAGAACCTCACTCAAGATCAAGACTGACGGTCAGTCAGCACACACACAGTGTATCATTCACACATCATTATTTAGTGCAGTGGTGCTTGCAGCCTTTACTCCTGTGTTTTTAAAAGTCTTTTGTCACTCCACTAGGTCCCGTTGACCAGGACAACGAGGAGCTCAGGGCCATCATTAAGAAGATATGGAAGCGCACTAAACCCAAGCTCCTTGAAGAGGTCATTCCACCCCCTAGAGGTAAACCTCAGGAGGTGCCATTTTAGCCAACTAGACAGAGACGTATTACCGTATACTACCGTATAACCACACAGACCACTCTAATGGTAGTTTTAAAGTTACAGAAATACAGGTTTCTTTCTGTATCTCCCTAGGATATTTGTCTGTGTTTTTTAAATCTTAGTCCTTCTCTATCCCACTTCTCTATCCCATCTCTATCCCACTTCTCTATCCCATTTGCCTCCTCCCTTTGTTTAAAATATTTTTTTTTACATTCTCCTCCTCTGTGACGATTCTTCCTGACTTAGGGGAAGAGGTCACTTGTGGGAAGTTCTATGCCAGCTTCTTGATCCAGGACTACTTTAAGAAGTTCCGCAAGAGGAAGGAGCGGGAGAGGAAGAAGAAGGGAAAGGACAAGAAAGACTCTCTCCAGGTATACCAGTTACATGTTTACACTTGTTGCTGTTTGGTGACTGTGTGTTTGTGTATCACACTTTGTGTGTTTGTGTGTGTGTGGCAGGCAGGGCTACGGTCACTGCAGGCACTGGCCCCAGAGTTGCATCTGGCCTTGGCAATGGAGGGAGAGGAGGAGGAGGGTATGGAGGGAGAGTTGGACGAAGAGTTTTTCAAAGTAAGTATCTCCTATTGACTGTCATTAGTGTATCAAAACAGTATGTACTGACATTTTTTTATTTCACCTTTATTTAACCAGATTGGCCAGTTGAGAACAAGTTCTCATTTACAACTGCAACCTGGCCAAGATAAAGCAAAGCAGTGCGACACAAACAACATCAGAGTTATACATGGAATAAACAAACTTAGTCAATAAACACAATAGAAAAAAGGCTATATAAAGTGTGTGCAAATGGCGTGAGGA
Organism: Salvelinus fontinalis; assembly: GCF_029448725.1. Classification (NCBI taxonomy): domain Eukaryota; kingdom Metazoa; phylum Chordata; class Actinopteri; order Salmoniformes; family Salmonidae; genus Salvelinus; species Salvelinus fontinalis. Next base: position 23,356,135 of record NC_074695.1, read on the forward strand.
GGTAAGGCAATAAATAGGCCATAGTAGCGAAGTAATTACAATTTAGCAGATTAACACTGGAGTGATAGATGTGCAAGTAGAAATACTGGTGTGCAAAAGAGCAAGAAAGTAAATAAAAAAACAATATGGGGATGAGGTAGGTAGATTGGATGGGCTATTTACAGATGGGCTGTGTACAGCTGCAGCGATAGGTTAGCTGCTCAGATAGCTGATGTTTAAAGTTAGTGAGGGAGATATAAGTCTCCCACTTCAATGATTTTTGCAATTCGTTACAGTCATTGGCAGCAGAGAACTGGAAAGAAAGGCGGCCAAAATGATTTGTCTTTTCTATTTTGACATTGATCAAATAAGCAAATATCACTTACAGTAGGTAAACATAATAAATGTTTCTATAGTGTTTACAACAAGCAGAGGTTGACTGTATATTAAGCTGATCTCTCTGTTTTCCCCTTCCTCCAGAATGAAAATGTTTTTGAAGATCCAGGCACCTCTGCCACCAATACTTCATCCACCACTCCCATACCAGCTGACATGGAGGAGCCCACCACCACCGTTTTCATGGATCCCTTCGTTGAGCCCACTATATTCAGCGACGTGGTCACAGAACAGCCATTAACAGCCAGTGAGAGATCAGAATCAGCTCTGTCATCCTTTGATGTGGTGATTGAACAGCCAACGAGATCTGAGGCCCTCCTTCCACCAGAAGAAGCGCCAGCCCCATCCCCGCCCCTCCCAGCCCCAGCCACATCACCACCAAAAGATCCATCCCCTCCCCAACCAGCACCGAACCCATCCCCACCACAGGCCCCATCCCCTCCCCAACCAGCACCAGCCCCACCCCCACCACAGGTTGCTTCTCCGCCACAAATGGTTGCCCAATCCCAACCTCAAATAGTGGTAGCCCCACCAGAACCAGAGGCAGCTCAAATAGTGTTAGAGGCAGCCGCTGCCCCACCTCAAACAGATCCAGTGATGGAGGGAAGAGGAGATGAAACTTACGCTGCACAGCAGGTGTACTACCAACAGTACCCAGTGGGCATGCTAACAAACGACAGGTAAGTGGAAAGGGGAGAGAGGCAGATCTAGGTTAATGAAGCTTATTTGATGAGCGTGCGTGTGTGCGTGCATGCATAAGTGTTCCCTTTCCCTTCACAGGTATGCGTATCAAGAGCAACCTGCAGCATCCCATATCCCACCAGAGTACATGCAGAGTCATGCTCCTAACTTCACCAATGGGAGTGTTGCAGGAGTACCCTATGGAAATGGCATGAATGGGAATGGCTACAATGGCGTTATGAATGGTATGAATGGAGTTAGCATGAGTGGCTACACTGGCAATGGTTACATAGGAAATGGCTACAATGGCAACGGATTGGAGCCGTATGTCCGGAGACGTGTTCTTCCTCCCACTCCTGCAGGTAATCATCACATGGTCTCAGTATTTCTCCTCAACACCAGTAGAATCAGTAGAACTAGAAACACCCAGTAACCGTCTTAGTACATTTCCATGTATTTTCCCTTCCAGGTCGTAAGCCGCCCTCCTTTAACATCCAGTGTCTGCGGGCACAGCATAGCGCGGGTGACATCCCCATCCCTGGCACATATGAGAGTAACTCGCCCCCATGCAGATCTAGACTGGTGAGAAACACACACATGCAAAAGAATAGTCAACAAATGCTCACTGAATCAGAGACATTTTGATTTTTATTTAATAATAGAAATCAAGATTGTCATTTTCCTCTTGGTGTTGTCATCCGTCGTCCTCCAGACCCTTGACTCCCGCCGCAGCAGTGTCTCCTCCATGTCCTCGGCCTCCTGGGCCAACAATGGAGGAGGACCTGCAGGGTCAATGCCAGGTGCAGGGGTGTCAGCAACATCAGCAGCAGCCGCAAAGAGAGGGCGTCTGCTCTACGCCCCTCTGATGCTGGTGGATGAGGCCGGGGGCACCCAGCAGCTGTGGGGAGACAGGACCCAGGCCACCTCCAGCCTCCCTGCTGTTGCAACTAGGCCCAGTGGCTGGTACCCTGGAGCCCCAACACTCCCCATGCACACGCCCCAGAACAGGAGCTACACCAACGGCAGAGTGCCCTCCCAGATCAGCCAAAGACTCATAGAGAAGGGCAGTGCAAACAGCCTGGTGGAGTCAGTAAGTGATGAATAAAACAAAACGTCCAGCTAAAAGTCAGCTAAAAATCCCAAGGCTACATATTGTTAACCGGTAGGCTATACCTTATCTGCCTAATGGTGAGTGGAGGAGTCAAGCGCACTCCAAGCGTCAGTAATTTACCTGAAAATTAGCGTTGCTTTCCAAAAAAGTATATTTGCCTAAGTCAGTGATTTACACCCCATGAAAGTTCCCCTTTTAGAATGTTTATGAATATTCAATAAACACTTGTAGGTTGTTGGGATATGGAAATATATATGGAGAGAGAGACTGATAGAGGGAGAGATTTGTGTTTAGTGTTTCACTACTCTTCTTACTCTCCCACAGATCCTGATATCGGAAGGCTTGGGCCTCTATGCAAGAGACCCAAAGTTTGTGAACTTCGCCAAGCGGGAGATCGCTGACGCATGTAACATGACCATTGATGAGATGGAGAACGCAGCCACAGATCTGCTGACCCGTTCTACTGGACAGCCAATAGGACGCTTCGAGGAGGAGTTGGCAGATGAGATGAACTGTGTGATTTCCTACTGAGAGAGAGGAAACAGAGAGGGAGGGGGAGGGAGGGAGAGTTGGAGGGCAATGAGATAGAGTCTTACCTCTTTGTCTCCATCAACATGGGGGGTAAGAATGCTGTCGCAAGCTATTGATCTTAGAAAACGGTCTATATCTCTTTAATCATGCTATTTTTCTTTTCCAGATCTTCTCAGTTAATTTGGCTTTGTTGAAAGCATCAGTGTGTCTTGAACAAGAGTCTGAAAGAACCATTGTGAATTAGACAGCATATACAGTACAGAGCCGAACTATTGAGGTTTGGCCTCAATACTCTTTACACATTATTGTAATGTACTATAGCCTGCCGAACATGATTGCAATTCGTATTCTACTCTGAAGTAGTTTATCGCTATTTTCAAAAGCGGCATTTTTGGATTGTATTTCCATTTTTGGTACTGTTTAAGAATTGCTGTCACTTATACACCCAAATCATACAATAACCCTGCTAGGGCCATAAAAACATATTAACAGCTGGCATAAATCAAATAAAAAAATAAGAAATACAGTACCTGTCTATAGTGCAAGTGAGCTCCAGTTGTAACCGTAGATAATGAAAATGGGTTTATGTGTGTAATGTCAGATGCCCAGTGAAGCATTAGCATAGCATTAACAGTAGACTTTTGAACCATATCAAATTAAATCAACAGAAACCCCAAAGAAGATTCTCATGACCGTCATGTTAATGGTTCCTCTCTAGGTTTCTTCCTAGGTTCCTGCCTTTCTAGGGAGTTTTTCCTAGCCACTGTGCTTCTACATCTGCATTGCTTGCTGTTTGGGGTTTTAGGCTGGGTTTCTGTATACCACTTGGTGACAACTGCTGATGTAAAAGGGGCTTTATAAAATACATTTGATTGATTTATTGATTTATCTCCCTCAGTGAGAAACTTTGAAATAGTATTTATGTACGTATATGGTTAACCGGAACGCAACTTGTAAATGTAATAATAACAATTGTTAGATTTATTTTATTGTGACTGCTAACACTTTGAACTGTCAGGTATTTGTGTGTACAGTAATAAAGTGTCATGTACTTTTCTCAAAGTTGTCATGTAGCTAGTTCATTTAGTAGCAGTAACAATAAGGCCGGAATTTAATAATGCAAATACTGGAGACATGAGCTTTTCATAAAGAACTGGCATAACTCTACATAATTATAGAGGGTGTAACATTTCATGATTTTAAGGAAAATCATAAATAATCATAAAAGAAACACATGAATTGCGTAATGACTCATTAGTGCCTTAACAGATGGAGAACATCTGTGTTTCCTTGGCCCACTCAGTTCCACATTTAGAAACTCCTCTTTAATTACCATGACAACACTTGGCTTAGTGGCTGATTTTCAGATGTTCTTGTTTTTCTGCAAAGAAGATAAATGAAGTTGTATATGACTGGCCATATTTGACTGAGAAACATGATAATGGTTAAAAAGGATACATCTTTTGTCAAATGAACCTCCAAGGCAATGGTTGAGCTAACGTGCGCTAATGTGATTAGCATGACGAACATTTCCCAGGACATAGACATGTCTTATATGGGCATAAAGATTAACAATAATTTAATCTAACTGCACTGTCCAATTTACAGTAGCTATTACAGTGAAGAAATACCATGCTATTGTTTGAGGAAAGTGCACAACAACAAACTTATCACGGCACTTGGTTTGATAGATTCACAAGGTTAATAATGGACTTACATTCAGTAATCTTTCTCTGATTTGTCATCCTGAGGGTCCCAGAGATAAAATGTAGCATAGTTTTGTTTGACAAAATACATTTTTATATTAAAATGTAGGAACTGGGTTCTACAGTTTGAACCCCTGCTTTGTCAGATCTTTTTAAAATCTAAAGTTTTTGGGGCATTTTAGCTAACCCTTTTCCTTCCTAACCTTAACCTAATAATCCTAACTTGCTACACTCTAAAAAGGAGGGCTTCAACAAGGGTTCTTCTAAGATCCTCAAAGTTCCTTGAAGAACCTTAGGGTTTTTGGCACTGAAAAATGCCCCCAAAACATTCTTCCAAGAACCCCATAGGAGATGGGATTCATTGAGGAACCTCTTTAGTTCTTTGGGGTTCTTGCAGGAACCGACCTGCCCAACTGAAATGTATTTTTATTTGAATTTGAGAGGACAGGAGGGGCAGACACCTTACTGAAAAATGTAAAGATGTCCTCAATTTAAGGTAAGGTTTCTCCCTTTATGATCTAAATTGATATTGTTTTGTGATGATAGGCCTACCATCTATCTTTTCATATTTGTCCAAATGGCTGTGTTTGACACTTTCTCCCTTTAAAAAAAAGTATTTTTAAAACAAAAAATGTACACTTCAATGGATATGAATAAACAACGAGGTAAGAATATGTAAGATGTTAAAGGCTATAGCCGTATTGGGCGCAGATGACTGAACTGCTCACTTATTTTTTTGTGTCTGTCTGCAGGTATACTGACGAGGAGGCCCACAAAGGTATGTGCAATTTGTATTGGTTTGTCTCATAATGTTATGCAGATCACATGTATCACCTACAATTCATTTGAATGAATGGTGTCTTTAAAACCTTATGACTCAGTCACAGCAGCCATCTTCCTCCTCCCTTACCTGTTCAATGAAGATCCCAGATGGCCTCTACATAATGGACAAGATATGTGTATGAAAACCACTGTCAAGTGAACAGTTTTTTCATTCACATAATTTTTACCACAAAAAATAAGATATGATTACTGTTGTGTGCACGTTTTGTTAATTATATGTATAATTATATATTTGTTTTATTCAGACTTCACCCTCCCTACACCTGTTCAATCATCATGCACTGCTAAATCATTTTGGAAACAGGAGACAAAGGGCTGTGAGACATGGGTTTACATCTAGACACATGAAAAGTAAGAAGTATAAGGAGGGTACGGGGCAATTGAGGACGAACAGCAGAGGGGCTAATGATCTTGGAGCAGGGGGGAAAGGGCTCAGATTCCGGTGGTGTAGCCACGGGGCTATAGCAGCGTGCCAGCGCATCTGGCTTAACATCCTTGGGTACCGGTCGTTGTTGTGGAAGCGAAGAAGTGGCCCGGGCCTTACTGAACCCCTCCCGGATGTCCTGGTATTCCACGGGAATGGCGGAGAGGTCCGGGGCAATTTCCAAGTCCCCAGGAAGACGTTCCGGGGCAGGCAGAGGTGATTTCAGGCAATGAGTGTGGCAGAATGGGCTCCAGCCCACAATGGCACCAGTAGACCAGTCAATCGAGGGATTATGTCGCTGGAGCCAAGAGAATCCCAATGCCACAGGAACCTGTGGAGACTCAAATAGGAGGAATTGGATTGTCTCACTGTGGTTCCCCGACACTCGTAGGTTGATGGGGGTGGTATGGTGGGTGACCCGGCCTATAGAATGCCCGTCCAGCGCTCTAACATTCATGGGAAAGGAGAGGGGTTGAGTGGGGATGCGCAGCTCGAATGCCAGGGTAACGTCCATAAGACTCATATCGGCCCCCGAGTCGATGAGTATCTGGAAAGAGTTGGACTGGTCACCCCACAGCAGGGTGGCATGGAGAGGGGGGCGAGTAGGGGGTGAAGCTAAATTGTCCTTAGGACCCACCAGTGTACTCATTCCTACCAATGAGTTAGGTCTCTTGAAGGGACAGGTAGACACATAATGACCGGCAGTACTGCAATACAGACAACTCTGGGTGTTAAGTCTGCGTACGCGTTCAGCTGGAGACAGCCTAGCCCCGCCGAGCTGCATCAGCCCGGGAAGAGGTAAATCGTCAGTCTTCAGAGGATTTTGGAGAAACTCCGGTAAGCCCGGATCCTCTCGGGGACATAGACACCGGGGACTTCCTGAGTCCATCAGATACAAGGTGGGATCCTTGAGTGAGCAATTGGGACCGCAATCAGACCTCTTCTCCCTCCTACGATTCCGTAGCCGTCCATCGATCTGGATGGTCAAAGCGATGAGTGAGTCGAGATCCGTCGATTGTTCCAGGGCTGCAAGCTCGTCCTTTACTTCCTCCGATACTCTGCAGGAACATGTCGAACAGCGCTTCCGGGTTCCTGGTACCGCTGCTAGCATCCACCGCATAGTCTGCCACACCGAGGGAGTCCTGCCGAAGCTGGAGTAACCTCCGGGCTGCCTCTCTCCCAGACACCTCAGCTACGAACACTTCTCACCTCTGCCATGAATACCTCCAGACTGATTGTTGCTCCCACAATGCCATGGCCCAGGTGAGTGCCCTCCCGGACATCAGCCTAATTGATATACGCTATCCTATAGCGGTCCGAGGGGAATGAAGAAGGTTGCAGCTCAAAAATGAGGGAGCACTGAGAGAGATTGGCCCGGCAGGTTCTGGAATCTCCATCGTAGCGCTCCATGGGAGGTAAGCGGTTTTCCCGGGAAACCGGGGTGACGGCGCTGCTACCAGCCGGGTTACTGAGGGGCTGGGAGGTTACCGTCGTGGTAGACTGCCTAGTAGGTCACCCACGGATTTGCTCCCGCAATGCGTCCAAAGCTAGGTTGGGACTTTCGGCCACGGCCTAGAACCCTTCCATCAGACAGCGAAGCAACTCCTCGTGCCTTCCAATGGTAGCTCCTTGAGAGGAGATGGCGTTGCGGAGCTGGTCAAAAACTGCTGGGTCAATCATGGCCAATTCGTACTATAGCGTTACAGGTAAGATCCAAGTGCAGACTGTGTTGAAGTAACAATGTTTATTACAGCAACAGAGGCAGGCAAACGACAGGTCAAGGCAGGCAGGGGTCGATAATCCAGAGTGGTGGGGCAAAGGTACAGGACGGCAGGCGGGCTCAGGCAGAGTGGTCAGGCAGGGGATATTGGGGAAGATGGGCGACACCTGGAGGGAGTGGAGACAATCACAAGGACAGATGAAACAGATCAGGGCGTGACAGCCAGAGGATATACTGTACCTATTGTACGTGGGGCTGGGAGTGTACCTCATGTGTGGGTTTTATGTCTGCTTTGCCACTAAAATCATAACTAACACTGTCAACTAAAATATTGTGTTATTGTTGTTATTTTATGCTGATTAAAAATAATAATTAACCCCAAAAGGTTATTTGTGGAACCATTAATGGGGGTTCTTTGAAGAACTTATAGGGGTTCCCCCACCGTTTCAATTTGAATAACCCCTAAAGGATCCTCCAGGAACCTTTCCTTTTTACAATAATTATCATAAACCTCTGCATAAGTTTTCTTAACCTGGTACGAAAAGTCAAATCTCACATAAACTGTATCCCGACTAGTCAAAACCATTACCAGTCACCACCATCATGGTCAGCGTCCACTAGGCTACTGAAGCTCTTGTTTGATTTCTCACATCATATCAGGCTATTTTAGACCCGTTTTCTGTAATGATGAGGCGGTATTTAGTAGGCTTAATGGTAATCAAACAGGTTTTACAGGCTTATGAGCGTCAACCTGAAGCCCTGAAGCTCAGACTAGTCTTGGCAGTGCAACTCGATTGCCTTTCCAATATCATGTAGAAATGCAAAAACCTGCCTAGTGCCCACCTCCCAACAAACGTAGTAAAAGACGTATGCCTGCATACCTTGGTGTAGTCTCTCCGTTATCCCTTGTGGCAATCGTTGTAGTCTACTAGAATAAAGCAGCCATTTGATTGGCCAAGCTGTCGAAATCGTCATTACTGTATGTCCAATGATTTATCTGACGTCTCTATGCTCCAGATGCCCTAGACGAGCTCGTGACGTAATACAGCTATTCCCATCGCTTTATCCTAGTCCCCCCGTGGGCTGTTCCGGATGTAACTCCTCCCTCCCGCCTACCGGCTAATCCTCTTATCGGCAAGCAGACGGCCAAGATGGATGTTGTGAACCAGGTAGGGCTCTGGGATGAAAATCACCAATACCAATGTTTTCATTTGATTTAGTTATCTGAAAAGCCATAATTTCGCACGCCTGCAGAATGCGCACTTTGACGCGGTAGCGGGGGTAGGGGAAAAAATAACAGGACATCATTATGGTAGGGGCCGCTGTAATTGTAAATCCGCGGACCGTTAGTTTGAAATACAGTGCTTTCAGTGGTCGACTCATGTGAACGAAAAGCGAGCACTGAGCTCCAAACACCGCAATACAGGCATGATAGATTACATGTGATTAACCAATTTCACACCAGTAATTGACTGGTGCAGTGGAACGGTTGGCTCATAAATAGACCATGGTCCAAAAGTCAAAATAATTTATCAAGACACCCTGTGCAACATTATTTCAAATAACCTAGTCAAATAGGCTTAACACATCCAGGGTATTAGTTGAGGTGAAAGCTATAGGCTATATGAAGATATATTCCGTTTGAATTGTGGACACAGAAATGGATTGTTTAGTTGGAAAGCCTATTTAATCTATATCGCAATATCAGACGACGTCGGTCTCTTAGTCCTGTAGCGAGTTGTATTATAGGCCTATCAATTTACGAGGGGCGACAGACCGACTGGGAGTTAAAAGTAAGATATTGCGAGGTGAATCGATAGGCTAAAGACAGAATCGATAGGCTACAGGACACAGTTTATTTGGGGACGATCACAAATGCGACTGATGTGTTGCTTTCAACCGCACATGACAAGGCTTTACAAATTATAGCCTAAACTATAGGGCTAGCTATATCCACTATAGGGCCAACTACTATCGAGGTGACTCGAGGTTTTCTTTCTGTATACATTTCTAGTAGAGTGCTTGCTGTCTGTCAAGCTTTGGCGACAGCGAAAACACTGGGATAAGCAGCTTTGTCTAATTCTATGCTGGCAAAGTCTCTCTCCCCCCCCCCCCTCCCCCCCCCCCCCCCCCCCCCCCTCCCCCCCCCCCCCTCTGTCTCTCTCCCACTCTCGCTCCCGTCTCCACTAAACGATGTCAGTGCTTTGTCACACGGCCTGTCGCGCCCCAAGTCAAATAGTCCAATTACTGTACCAGCGAACAAATGGCAGCATGAAAAAATTGATCGTATCACCGCCTCCTCCACCGCTCCTGAAAGATACATTTAAATGAACTGACAGGTGCAAACTGTGGAGTAACGACAGATAGGCTATGCTGACAATGCATGTAGGCCTACACAGTACACACTACAAACGTTCAAAAGATAATTCGCGACAAATTCATAAAGCAATGTTAATTGTTGATTTCTGTGTTGACAGTTGGTGGCCACCGGACAGTTCACCATAATCAAACAGCCTTTGGGATTTATGAAAATCCTACAATGGGTAAGTTACTGTTTTTTTACAATGTTTCATTATTTGGCTTGTGACTGAGTGTATGAGAGGCCAAGGTGAGTGCGCGCCAGTATCCTTTCCGCGCGCATGAGTGGGTGTGGAAGACTATAGAATGTACTGGTATTGTATATTGCATGCGTAAAATCTACAGTACAGATGAGTGTGAGGATATTAACCAATACACTTAAAAGCTATAAATGATAGGCCCATACATTATGCTATGGTTGGCCCTGTTCTGAGAATAGATTATGAATTTATAGTGATGTTGGGCCCTTGTACTGTGTCAGAACATGTCCTTCTGTCACACAGAGGTCACAAAGCTAGGTGAAGCTTTGCTCGTGACGACAAACAGGCAGCGCGAGGTGGCTGACACTGCCCATTCTCCCACTCGCTGCTTCCTCTCGGTTACCACCGGCAGGCAGGTCTCATGAGAACTCGACGTTGTTTCAGTGATACAATGTTACTGTAAATCGATCATGGTAATTGTGATAAATCTTTGTTCAAACTATCCAGGCCACTGTATTTATGTGTCCTCTCCTGTGAAGTTTGTTGTAGGTCTACCTGATCCACCAGATAATTAACTCACGTCACTTTAGCCTTTCGCTCTGTAATCTAATCTGGAGTATTTTGTGACCACCTCATGCATTTGGGTGTAGTTACTTCTTTATGTGTAGTTGTGCCCTTCTAGGGCTAATAATTTTCGCTATAATTTCATGTTTTAGAAGTGGCACATAATGATTTAATAGGCCTACACTGAATTTAAACCTTGGTAGTAGTAGTGATTGACGTTGCTGCAGCGTCACCTGAAGAAGGCGCTGTCCACTTTCTGTGGTTCTGAAACGTCAAAATCGCGGGGTTCCAATTGATCGCTGTCCATGGTGCTGAATCTGAATCTCCACTATTTGCTTGTTTGTTTACCTTTTAAAATTCTTCATGTCGCCTCAATGCTCTATTTGTTGTACTGTGCTGTAGCATGACAATCGTTGATTGGCAATTCATGATGAATCTGTAATAAAGCATTCCACACAGTCATGTCACAAAATGTACTTCATACATCCACATCATGGTTTCTGCATGCTTTATGTTCTCTCTACTCAGTAACACTCGAGGCACAGTGTGACCCCTCTTCCAACTTGTTTTGTGCCAGGGGCTAGAGGTATTCTTCTATGTAGATAGGCTCTCTCAATTGTACAAAGAGGAGTCTGGCTGAATTTACACAGGCAGCCAAATTCTGATATTTGTTTCACTAAATAGTATATTTAGGGTCCCGTGTAGCCAGGTCCCGTGTAGCTCAGTTGGTAGAGCATGGCGCTTGCAACGCCAGGGTTGTGGGTTCGATTCCCACGGGGGGCCAGTACAAAAAAGTATGAATGTATGTACTTGTAAGTCGCTCTGGATAAGAGCGTCTGCTAAATGACTTAAATGTAAATGTATATTGACTAATCAGATCTGAGAAAGATCTGATGTGAATAGATCTGATGTGATTGGACAAAATACCAATTAGTGGCAAAAATATCAGGATTCAGCTACCTGTGTAAATGTAGCCTCTGACTCTCACTGAGTCCAGCATGATGATGTTAAGCAGAAATTATGAGCTGTAATAATTTGGACAAAATATGAATGTATTGTGTACTACGTATGTAACTTGTAATTAGGAACACCTATCAACCACATCATTACCAATTCTTTCATCTATTTGTTATCACACATTTGTGATAGCATCAGCACTAGCACACACATGCCCACTCATATATATACACACACACACACACACACACACACACACACACACACACACACACACACACACACACACACACACACAAACAAACACGATACATAGTCATTACTCACCACTGACTCACCACTCTCACTCAACAGAACTAATCAATGTACAGTATGTGCTCATTGAGGAAGGTAAAGTAATGAAATCTCTTCCTCCCATGTTCCATTTGGACTCACTTTGCTAGAATGCCATGATGATTGGCTGATTGAAAGAATAGGATTAATTTATGAGAAGACACATAGACCTACATACAAAAAGCAACATCAGGATTTAAATAAAAGATCCCCAAACAAATGTTCTACTCTAAATCACAGCAGGTAAGAGTAACACAGGGTAGCAGACACTGAGAGGACAGTTCTGACAGCATGACCTTGTCTGTAGTCCTTCCCCGGAGCACTGCTAGTGCTTGAACATTACATTGTTACTTCTCTGGGTCACATGGTTAACAAACCTCCATGCCTGAAGCAGCACACAGGGAGGAGGCCAGAGCTCAGGAATCATAAGTCATAAAGGCCTACATCTGCATGTTTCTACATCTGGATCTAGGTGAGCCTAAAGGAGTTAATCCCCTGGCCTAAACAGATCCATATGTAACTCTAAATCAGCATTCAGCATTTATACACACATATCAATACTCATCTTTTACTCCATTTACACATCCCTACTGACCTCTCATTCAACATTCCTGCTCTCCAATATACACGTATGTTTTTCTGTCAACGTGTGTATGTAGTGTACACACAGGAGGGACGCTGACACAGACATTTTGGCTAACTATATTTGTTGCGATGTTTTAGAATGCAAGCCTTCTATGTTTTGGTTACCACTGTGTCTACCCTAACAACATCCTGCCCCGGGTTACGCTTGGGAACTAGGTTATTTTTGTCTTACCTTGGGATTTACAGTTAAATGCTCTGTTACAGTTTATATATTTGCTTTACTGATTCACTCAGTGCACTGTTGTTCTGTAAGAACAGTTTTCATACTGTGTGGTCAATACAGTAGAGATCTGTGATAATCTGGCACAGTATTCTATAAGTGGTTCCTGGTGTTGTTGATCATCAAAGCTGCTGATTGTAGGATATGGTAAGGAGTTTACATGTTAAACCTTTGCAAACTCATTGCCAGGGCTCTCTGCCCACTCGTCTGCCCCTGGCTTAGAGGAGATGTGATTGGTTGAAGCTGTCACACTTTGGATTCCTGCCAAACTCAGAGACAGAAAGATGCTGGTGAACATACATACAGTAATTACATTGTGATGGCTAGAATAGTGGTCCTACAACATCCATTTATGCTTGTGTATCAATCAATGTATTAAGTTCAGTTATTCATTTACTTGAGTTAATTTTGGAATACCTGTGGTTTTCAGTCTTGTCGGACTTGGCTATAAAATCGGTGATAAGCAGGTATAAATGCAGCTGCTTCTAACACAGAGAGTGTGTGTGTGTGTGTGTGTGTGTGTGTGTGTGTGTGTGTGTGTGTGTGTGTGTGTGTGTGTGTGTGTGTGTGTGTGTGTGTGTGTGTGTGTGTGTGTGTGTGTGCCTGCTTGAACAGGGGTAGTGTGTCAGTGGATTTATGTGAGAGACTGCAACATTTACCATGTTAGTGGGAACATAGAAATAGAATGAACAGAACGGGCGTCCCCATTCAAGTCAATGATGGCATAATGGGTGGACTGGCGACCATTGCGAGTGTACCCATAGGATCAAAGCAGGAAGTAAGTGTACCCATCAATTTGTGCTGTGATTGTTGATTGAACTCAACTCACATGACAAAAAAATTAATTCCATTGCATGAGCCACATCAGTTAACATCCTTTGAAAACATTACCATGGAAATTATTGCATCACAATACCAGGCAGCCATTGCGAGTTTTACCCATGAGTTTACCGGTCAAATTGGCATGGTTAGAAGTTCCAAGCCCGTTCTATTCATTATATTTCTATGAGTGGGAACCCCCACCCACCCCCCTCTATGCTCATTGTATGTTGCCAATAGCATTACCATGGTACCTGACAATGTGTGTGAAGCTATGTATTTTCTCAACTAGCCAGCCTGTCTCCATTTGTCTTTCTTCAATATATTCCCATTCATTCCCTTGCCCTTACTCCAACCTTCCTTTTTTACCACAACCTCTTGTTAGGGAGACCATGGTCATATACCTCAACCTCTTGTTAGGGAGACCATGGTCATATACCTCAACCTCTTGTTAGGGAGACCATGGTCATATACCTCAACCTCTTGTTAGGGAGACCATGGTCATATACCTCAACCTCTTGTTAGGGAGACCATGGTCATATACCTCAACCTCTTGTTAGGGAGACCATGGTCATATACCTCAACCTCTTGTTAGGGAGACCATGGTCATATACCTCAACCTCTTGTTAGGGAGACCATGGTCATATACCTAAACCTCTTGTTAGGGAGACCATAGTCATATACCTAAACCTCTTGTTAGGGAGACCATAGTCACATACCTAAACCTCTTGTTAGGGAGACCATAGTCATATACCTCAACCTCTTGCACTAAGAGCGTGTTAATGAATGTTGCAAAGAAGTGAAAACAGACACAGCATCTTTATGAACCAGGAAAATGATTATACTTTATGTTACTGTGCATGCCAGACTACCTAAGTGAGAGCTAAAATATTACAAGAGGATCATTTGGCATACGTTGTGGACTATCCACGTTGGAGGGTGTGGGAGAGTTAACTAGCCTGGTGCCAGATCTGTATGTTCTTCAACTCATCTGACTATGACAACGACCGAACACGGCAAAGAGTAGTCAGCTAAAGCATAAACAGATTTGATTCTTCCATGTCAGAGATTATTCCATGTTCTGTTTTGTTGTCCTCCTCCTTCCATCTTTCATGCATGCTTATATCCAATCTGTTGAGGTTTTCATTATCACCCTCCCCCCTCACACTCCTCCCAATGATTATTAAAACCTGTTAATAAGGAGATGGGGTGGAGGTGGGCTGTGTTGGCGCGCTAAAGAGTAATGAGACAAGGGAGTAAGTTACATGTTTGTGTGTTTGCGTGTGTGTGTGTGTCAATGTGAGTGTACCGTTGCACAAGCGCGAGCGTGCATGTGTGTGTGTGTGTGGTTGTGGGAGTGTGCGTGTGTGTGTTTGCGATTGTGGGTGTGTGTGTGTGCGCGTGTGTCCGTGCGTGAGGGTGTGTGTACAATAGCCCTGTGCAGCGTCCTTTAGTGACAGATGGTGGAGGTCCTCAGTCAGAGTAATAGACAGATTTTCCATCCAATGGGATCTGAACTGCAGGGAAGGGAGGGTGTGGTAAAAATAGGCTGACTGTATAACCTCCTATCTCAGTGTGTGCAAGTGTGTGTATCTGCATGCTTGTGTGTATGACAGTAGGTTAGTGGTCAGGTACACAAGCGCTGGTTTACATTACTGTACACCCCCCTGTAGAACTGTAGTACTGTAGCCTGGGCCGTAGAGAATAACTTATTTAGTAAAACAGATATATCAACCAAACATGTTATTTTACATTTCTTGTATTTTCTTTATACAAAAGCGCACAACTTTAGGTGTCGGGGTAACCATGGCAACATGTGTAGCGCTGTAACCTGGCAATATAGCTGCATTGATTTGCAGTCTGTGTGGCTTTGTCAGCAGCCTGCAGTGGTTGGAGAAACATTGGAGTGCAGGAGACACAGCAGATGGTGAAACCACAGTGTCCGGTCTTTCAGCAACAGCATAGCTTTATTGGGGTTTTCCATTATACTGCATCGGCTTTCCTTTGGTTCACATCAACACCTATTTCAGACCAAACTAGAGTTATGCCAATTCCTCGACAGAGCACAATCTTTGTGAAGAAATCGTCCCAAAATAAGGGCCATTTAATAGATGTATTCTGCTTCTCCCTACATGTCTCTCTGTCTGGGTGATATTCTTTCCCCATTCCTTTGATCTCACTACTCTATTTTTCCCTCCCCTTCCCTTTCACTTCCCTTTTACTTCCACTTGCTGTCTGTAATTCTCCTCCTCTTCTCATCCTCCCTCTGTCTTTCAGATCTTTGCCATCTTTGCATTCTCGACATGCGGCAGCTACTCTGGCATGTTCAAGATGAGTGTGGAGTGTAAAAATCGGTCAGATAGTGACCTGAGCATTGAGGTGGAGTTTGAGTATCCATTCAGGTCAGTATGTCTATTCAGTCACATGTAACCCCCTGAACCCGCACAAATATGGTCCGTCTGTAATTTCTACAGTACCACTGGGCTGCAAACGTCAGTGGTGGAACATTAATCTGTAAACTATATTAACCCCGTTTGACGTCTCCCTCTTTCTATTTCTCTCTCTCTCCCCTTTTCTCACTGTCTCCCATCTTCTGTCTTTCTATGTCGCTTGTCCTTTCCAGGCTACATCAGGTGTACTTCGATGCCCCAACCTGTAAGGGGGGAAACCCTGAGCGTCTGTTCCTGATCGGAGACTACTCCTCCTCAGCTGGGTTCTTTGTCACCGTCGGTGTCTTCTCTTTTCTCTACTCCATGGCAGCCCTTTCTGTGTATGTTTTCATTCTGGAGAAATACCGCGAAGGCTGCAAGGGAGCCCAGATTGTGAGTTTGTCTTTCGCACTTCTTGTTTCTAGCAGGCCTACACTATTCCATACCATATTCCCCTACCGCTGCTACTAATATCATAGTAATGACGATATTAACTTTGAGCTTGATCATGATGATGTTTCTGAAAAGAACTTTGAAATTGATTATGATGATGAGCATGTACAGTGCCTTCGGAAAGTATTAAGACCCCTTGACTTTTTCCACATTTTGTTACGTTACAGCCTTGTTCTAAAACTGATATAAAAACGTAAAAAACTCAGCAATCTACACATAATACCCCATAATGACAAAGCAAAAACAGGTTTAGACATTTTTGAAAATGTATTACAAATAAAAACCAAAATACCTTATTTACATAATGTAAGTATTCAGACCCTTGGCTATGAGACTCGAAATTGAGCTCAGGTGCATCCTGTTTCCATTGATCATCCTTGAGATGTTTCTACAACTTGATTGGAGTCCACATGTGGTAAATTCAATTGATTGGACATGATTTGGAAAGGCACACACCTGTCAATATAAAGGTCCCACAGTTGACAATGCATGTCAGAGAAAAATCAAGCCATGAGGTTGAAGGAATTGTCAGTAGAGCTCCAACACAGGATTGTGTCAAGGCACAGATCTGGGGAAGGGTACCAAAACATTTCTGCAGCATTGAATTTCCCCAAGAACACAGTGGCTTCCATCATTCTTAAATGGAAGAAGTTTGGAACCACCAAGACTCTTCCTAGAGCTGGCCGCCCGGCCAAACTGAGCAATCGGGCAAGAAGGGCCTTGGTCAGGGAGGTGACCAAGAACTCGATGGTCACTCTGACAGAGTTCCTCTGTGGGGATGGGAGAACCTTACAGAAGGACAATCATCTCTGCAGCACTCTACCAATCAGGCCTTTATGGTAGAGTGGCCAGACGGAAGCCACTCCTCAGTTAAAGGCACATGACATCCCGCTTGGAGCCAAAAGGCACCTAAATACTCTCAGATCATGAGAAACAATATTCTTTGGTCTGATGAAACCAAGATTGAACTCTTTGGCCTGAATGCCAAGCGTCACATCTGGAGGAAACCTGGCATAATCCCTATGGTGAAGCATGGTGGTGGCAGCATCATGCTGTGGGGATATTTTTCAGCGGTAGGGACTGGAAGACTAGTTAGGATCGAGGGAAAGATGAACGGAGCAAAGTACAGAAAGATCCTTGATGAAAACCTGCTCCAGAGCGCTCAGGACCTTAGACTGGGGCAAAGATTCACCTTCCAACAGGACAATGACCCTAAGCACACAGCCAAGACAACACAGGAGTGGCTTTAGGACAAGTCTCTGAAGGTCCTTAAGTGGCCCAGCCAGAGCCCGGACTTGAACCCGATCGACCATCTCTGGAGAGAACTGAAAATAGGTGTGCAGCAACGCTCCCCATCCAACCTGACAGAGCTTAAGAGGATCTGCAGAGAAGAATGGAAGAAACTCCCCAAATACAGGTGTGCCAAGCTTGTAGCATCATACCCAAGAAAACTCAGGGCTGCAATCGCTGCCAAAGGGGATTCAACAAAGTACTGAATACTTCTGTAAATGTGATGTTTTTATTTGTTTATAAATTAGCAAAAATGTCTAAAAACCAGTTTTTGCTTTGTCATTATGGGATATTGTGTGTAGATAGATGAGGGGGAAAATACGATTTAATACATTTTAGAATAAGGCTATAACCTAACAAAATGTGGTTAAAAGTCAAGGGGTTTGAATACTTTCCGAAGGTACTGTAACTTGCTAATGCTTTATAATGTGATTATCCTCAGGACTTCGTTGTGACCTGTGTGTTCACCTTCTTCTGGCTGGTGGCTTCTTCTGCCTGGGCTAAGGGTCTGTCGGATGTGAAGGCATCCACTGACCCAGACAAGGTCCTCTTACTGATCGAGGCCTGCGACGAACCGGAGAACCGCTGCCGTGAAGTCCATGACCCTGTCGTCTCTGGTCTCAACACATCTGTGGTATGGAATTCAATTGTAATGTTGTGATTTATAAAAGGGCATGGACTGCTGAGGATATGACGGAAAAATCCTGTACTACAATATATGGACCCCCTTCTTTTTCTTTTTCTTCGTCTTTTTCTTCCATTCACCCCCTAGGCATTTGGCTTCCTGAACCTGATCCTGTGGGGAGGGAACCTGTGGTTCGTGTTCAAGGAGACTGGCTGGCTAGCAGCTTTCGGAGGCACATACCCACCTTCCCAGGAGAAAGCGCCTGCCCCAGAGTCCTTCGCCCAGGACGGCTATGGGCAGGAGGGCTATGCACAGCAGGGGGATGCCTATACCGGCAACCAGGGAGGCTACCAGCCCGACTATGGCCAGGGTGGCTACACCGA
The DNA here is from genome assembly GCF_029448725.1 of Salvelinus fontinalis. Lineage (NCBI taxonomy): Eukaryota > Metazoa > Chordata > Actinopteri > Salmoniformes > Salmonidae > Salvelinus > Salvelinus fontinalis. The sequence continues at coordinate 23,374,802 of NC_074695.1, forward strand.
GGGAGGTGGAGACTATCAGCAGGGGGGATACGAACAGCAGCCCACCTCCTACGCCAATCAGATGTGAGCTGGTCCACCCTATGGCAGCTGGAAGCTGGTGAGTGTCAGTGCATATGATGGAGAAATCCTGAGAATACTGATAAATGACTGTGAGAAATACTGCATTACTCTTCCAAAGGGAAATACAGACTGTGGCTTTGTGACATCTTCATAATCTTTAGGTATGCATTAGTTGTAATATTTCTCCCCCCCCCCCCCCCCCCCAACCCCAGGGGCCACCATGTGATTTAGGAGTGTGGTGTCTGACCACCACCCATAATTCCACACTCCTCTGTTTGTCTGTTTGTGCATCTGTGAGTTGACAAGAGGAGGGAGGGAGGAAGGGAGCGAGGGGTGGAGGAAGGTGGGCTCTTGGAAGGGGAAGTTATCAACACTGTGTCCCTTGGGAGAGGGTTATTTTGTTGAGGGGGAAATGGGTCCTTACTGTAACATGCTGTTTATTCTCGTGATGTATTTAACTGTAGAAGACAACAGGGGATTGATTGACAGTTTGATCGCACAAGGACAAACTTGAATACAAAACCAAAACATGAACATCAATCTTCTAAAGGAATAACACTTACATGAAGGACAATAATGGTAGTAATATTTAACGTGGGAGAATGTATTTGTCTGTGCTATGTAAATATCAATATATTCATATAGAAATGTAGACAGTTGAATAATTGTGCACTCCATATTAGTTGTTATACAACAAATGTAGAGAACAGAGTTATTCCGTTGTATTTACTTCAGTTCTGTTTAGGAGCTCACATAGTTCAACCCTCGTCGTTTTTTTATATTTATGTTTGTGTTTATTTTATTTCTCCATGTGTGTTTCTTCATATTTTCAGTTTCAGAATAGAGTTATATATTTTCTATTTTCTCATTGTGCTATTTTATTTGTTCAACATTACTGAGTGAGTTTAACGGCATAGAGTAGAGAAGATGTGATGGCAAAGGATGAAGACAAAAAAGAAAGCAAAAAGAACGACGAATTCAGAGAGAGAGTAGAGAAGAATGAGAGAGGTGTTAGCAGTGCAGAGGTGTTAGCAGTGCAGAGGTGTTAGCAGTGCAGAGGTGTTAGCAGTGCAGAGGTGTTAGCAGTGATTTATGTATTCATTACAACTTGTATTCATTGTCTTATATTTTCCATTTAAATATTACTCAAGGATTTAGCTATGTTTGTTCCAGAGAATCTCTTAAAAGCTGAAATGCAAAAAGGAGAAAATGCATCTAGGATAATGAAAAAGTAGTTAGCATGGTAAGAATTGGTATTCTGCTAATACTATGCTGTTCCTAAAAACTGCTGTACGTACTATGCTATCAACACTCTTATTTAAAGATGATTTGAGGTTGTGAAGTCAACTGATGTTAAGGGGATCATTATTTTTAATGTAGTTTAGAACTTGGCATCGGATAGATTGGGCCCAGAACCTTGTCATGTTTCGATCAACTATTTATCTAGTCTAGAGATGAGTCATAAGACAGAGTTAGTAATCATGTTTATTCACAATTTATTTTGGTTATCTGATCAAAACGCATCCATATATTTACATAGAACTAAATCAGTATGGCAAAATGTGTCGTTTTCAAGACCATATACAAGCCATAGAAAATAAGTATTTTTACATATTAATATAGCCAACTGTGTTGTCCTGAACTGTATCTTGTTTCCATGTAAATAAAATATCCTTCATCCCCGATCCCCCCACAACCACACATTCACTCTCAAAAGCAGGTTTACCATGTGTCTGACTCCTGGAGTTAGAGGGGGGCAAGTGCAAGTGGCAAACAAGTGTTACAGTAATAGTATGTTTGGCTCATCATAAGGTGACAGCACAGCACAGTGCAGCTCTGCTATATTTTACACAAAGTACAGGGACTTCACATGTTGCAATGGTCACTCTTTTCAAGGTCATGTAGATAGGCTTACCTGCCATACTGCCAATCCTCTCTCTGGATAGAATACCTGTATTGCCAAATGGAAACAGGACAGGGGTGTCTTGATAGATCAATAGCTTCCACAGTTATCACAATTAAATTGTTTTTCATCCATGTTATTCCATTATGCAGTTTTGGATCCATACATATTTTTTTTTATCAGTCGGTGTAGAGGCACCTCACTTTCTCTCCCTTCTCCTGTGTTTTTCTCAATATCGTTCTCTCTCTCTCTCTTTCCATCTCTCTCTCTTGTAGCTCTTATAAATATGCTCAATGAAATATGTATAGTTAGTCGTTAATGGTGAATGATGTCTTGTGATACTCTATGCCTTTGGATAGTTGTGGTTATCGTTTATGATGTATTTTTATTACTATTTATGATAATGACTATTACAATTCAGAGAAAAAAATATCCAAGATTCTCCAGAATTCTATTGTATTCTTATTTTATGGAATCCCTGTGAAACAAAATCAAATAAACTTGAAATTATTCTGTTGAAGGTAAAATGTCTTGTCTAATTCTCTAACCTTGTAGATCATATGCATTGTTCATGCTGTACTATTTACTGATTGATGTTCAGTAGCATGGGGAGGTCCCATGTCTGAGGGTATAAGGCATGCCTTCTACTAGGCTATGTCATGACGTTGGCCTGATGGGGGAGGTTTATGACCCCCAGAAATACCTCTCCCCTTTTTCCTCTCTCTACTCTACCAATGTGACTATTGAAAATCCCTTTGTTAACATAGAGAGTCTGGTAACATCAAAAGGTGGGAAACTGAACTATATTTCGGTAATCCAACCAGTTGAAAATATGCGTTGGTACTTAATGAATATGATGTCAGATCAGTTGGCGTCTGAGACATTATTACTAATGACAGGATGACAAACTGTATCTTGGAAAGTCGACACATTCTAGTTATCAGATTCACATGGAATTGTTGTGCTATTTAAATGTTTAAATATGAAACTATTTGTGAAAAGATTAAATGTAATTTTAGCTTCTTAAATGAGAGAACGGTTTGTCAGAGAGAAACTCTGCTCGCCCAGAAGCCCCGCCCAAGTGAACAGACTTTGGTTGTAAACTTTGAAACACCCTTCTGTCACCACTATATAAACCTGTTGACGAAAATGTAACTTCCTGTTCCAAGGACGTGAGGACTTGCGGTCTCCACGTTGAAAGGACAAAGACCACCTACTGAACTCAGCCAACCTCAGCGTGAGCTCTGGTTGAACGACAGGAACCTAATGAAATTAGCATTGAATCTCAACGTGAAGGTGACGACCTACACGCCGGAAGGATGAATTTTGACTATACCAGCCAGAATATAGCATGGCAACTTGGTATGAACTTTGAACTCTTATTCACTAAAGAAGTGATACCTCCTAGCTGTTGAGTTAGCGCAGCAACTGTAGACGTGGGCTAGGAGAGGACGGACAGAGTAACTGTTCTACCACACGACGACGGTACTACCAAGTACCCGTTCTACCACCAGACATTCTTCAAAGAACAACCCGGCCTTCCATCTATGATCAACCGATCGAAGCGCAGCGTAAATAGAGTAAATATTTATTGCATTTTCCTTTTCCAAATGGGCGGTTATTTAGAATGCATAAGATTATGTACTTACGATAGAGTAGCTGCCTACGGCCCGATAGAGACACAAAATATTTTTGTTCCTCAGTCTTCCCGCTCTTTCATTCAAAACCCAACCCCCTTTCTTTGTGTAACCAGCCGTCATATCGGTTCTGTCCGCTAGGGACGTTTTCCTTTATGACATAATTTGTAATCAATGTATGATCCATTCTGTGTAGATTTCATTCTGTGTGATTATTTAGGTATTTAGTAAATAAATAATTAAACCACATTTTGTATTGCTGATTCAACTTGTTAGCCAGGGTTTGTGAAGATAACCAAGAATTTACAACTTTCAGATGAGACTAAATAAGGTGACGATTAAATATTGACTGCTGTTGAGGTAAAAGATTACCAGGTCTTTAAGAGTTTATTCGGAAGATAACAGCTCTATAAACATTATTTCGTGGTGCCCCGACTTTCTAGTTAATTACATTTGCCTGATTAGCTTAATCATGTAATATTAATTACAGAGAAATTATTTTATAGAATAGCATGTCATATCACTTAATCCGGCAGCTACATGGGTAGCTACATGGCTACAGCCCAATTGTGATCTTTTTTCCATTCATGTGTATTTTAACCAATCACATCAGTTCGTTTCACATCAGAACTATTTCAGAGCTAATCTGATTGGTCAAAAGATCAATTAGTGAAATAAAGATCAGAATTGGGCTGCCTGTCTAAACGCAGCAATGGAGTGACACAACTTCTAATATTGGCACATGTAGTCCTGCTGCTGTGCCACATGATGGCATGATATCTCTGTTTTCCAGAATGCTACTATTGTAATGCATTGAATGCTTTTTCATTATCAGGGTTTGTAAAATATGATCCAGAAAATCTTCAAATCCTTTAAAGTGGCTGTGATTGATATATGCATTTTTTTTACTTTTAAATTCAAAGCATGGTTAAAACACTAATTTTGATCCCTTTGCCCCATCTTTGAATTTGAGAGTGGTTACATTTCTCCAGCACAATCCTTTTTTTTAACCTCTTTTTCTCCCCAATTGGTAGTTACAGTCTTGTCCCATCGCTGCAATTCCTGTACGGACTTGGGAGAGGCAAAGGTCGAGAGCCATGCGTCTTCTGAAACACGACCACACCAAGCCGCACTGCTTCTTGACACACTCCTCACTTAATCCGGAAGCCAGCCGCACCAATGTGTCGGAGGAAACACCGTACAGCTGGCGTCCAAAGTCAGCGTGCATGAGCCCAGCCCACCACAAGGAGTCGCTAGAGGGTGATGGGACAAGGACATCCCGGCCGGCTAAACCCTCCCTTAACCCGGACGACGCTGGACCAATTTTGCACAGCCTCATGGGTCTCCTGGTCGCGGCCAGCTGCGACACAGCCTGGGATCGAACCCGGGTTTGTAGTGACACCTCTAGCACTCTAGCACAGCAGTGCCTTAGACCGCTGTGCTACTTGAGAGGTCCTCTCCAGCACCATCCTTAAACTGTTTGCCCAAAAAGGTGGCGGGGAAGTTGCTTTGTTATTGTTTGAACTCCAGATTACCCAGTGGTGTAATTGTGCCTGGAGAAGTGGGTATGCTCTAATTTTGCACACAAAAAAATCAAAACGACAAGCCTGGCGAAGGAAATATGCCCTGTGTGAAAAATTCTATGAGAAACAGTGACATACACTCTGAATGATCAATCCCATATTGGTTGTTCACAGTTTAGATTTTTGAAGGTAGTTACCCTTTAATTCAAGTGTGCAGTCACCTACCACTATTATTTGATTGGCATTGTTTCTGTAGCACATGAGATCTAGTTTGCAAAATAAATGGCCACTTGATTAATGCAAATAATAATAATGATATAATTCTGACCGGTAGGCATGGGCTACTTTGTAGCTAGTTAAGATTTAATGGAGAAGGTTTTTGGGAAAGCCTTTCCATCTAGCAGAAGACAGTTAGGCCTATCATTAGCATATTTTCCTTGTTCCTCAATTGTTTGAAACCTGGACGTTTTACTTCATATTATGAGGCATGTCTTACGTTGCTTCAAAGTAGCCTATAGCCACACACAAAAAACATAGAAACGTGCAGGCAATTGTTTTTATAAAGACTTACTTATATGCGTTGTGTTCTATTGATTTTCTTTAAACGTTATTTACTTGGCTAGCAGCCAAATGCATTATGTTAATCATATTAGCAACCCAAGATAGTTGTTGAATCTTTAAATCCCGCCTCTTTCTCACGGATATTTCCATCTCTGTGCATTAATTCGCCTACTGCCCGTGTGCACATTGCTGTGCCTAAAATGTGAAGAAATAGCTTATCAACATTTTAAGTAAAACATTCTGTTCCATCAGCACTATTCATTGATAGGGCGTATACCTGCACTACACTACTTTGATAAGTATCAATGAGGATTAAGTGAGTATGCGCAATGCCTATTGAAAAATAAGTGGGTATACCCTCCACTACACCACTGAGATTGCCCCTCTAATGAACAATAAATGAACAATACAATTCTGTTCTATTCTGCATAGAGCAAAGTAAATGAAACTATACATTTTACAAAAAGGTAACGTGTCATGCATAGCCGTGGGCAACTGCTCCGAATCCGTTTGCTCTAAAAACTACTGTTCACACCCCCTGGGTGAGAAAGCTGCGCACTAAGAAGTGGTTCCCGTATGTGCCTACCAGTAGGCAGTTCTAGTTACGTTGTCAAGAACATAGTCGACGGTGTTGCCAAAGCAAATAGAGGCTTGTCATACAGCAACTGCATGGGATATGTCTAATGCTTTCCATTAGTTTCTGCCCACTGAACTTGAGAAAACATATTGCTGATGGCTATAATGTTAATGAACGATAAATAACTTCCATAAATTAATCACAGCAACAGTTATGAATCACAGCAACAGTTGGAGCAAACCCACCTCCGTTCCCCCACCACCACCTAAATCTCTAGAGAAAAGTTAAAGCCAACGCCCCGTTTGCCCGTCTTTACTCCCTCCTTCCAATTTTGTTCTCTAGTCCAGGAAGTTGCCATTACTCACCCATTCGAAGGAGTCGCAAGTTGGAGAGAAGAAAAACCACGAAGTTAGGAGGCAACAGCAGTCCGCTTTTTACCTACTGAATGTAACTTGTGTCTTCGTTGAGTTCTGCAATATCAGCCGTTATACTTAGCTGGTAAATTATACATTTAATTTCGTTATGGCTGATACGGAGGCCAGTGTCGCTGCGGGCTGCCTGGAGAAACTGAAGGGCTACGTGAGGACCCGAAAAGGAACTATTCTTGCTGCAGAAATAGTACGTTTGTTTCCATTTACTCTTAAAGCCTCACACAAGGAGTAGACTACTGCTGCAACCTAAACTTACTGCTATTTAGGAGTTTCCAAACTATGAATGAAAGCTCTGTTGTAGAAATATAATTCCCTAGAATATATCCTTGTTATGATGACATACTACTTTAGGTTTGCATTCATATCCTTAGCATAGGCCTCTATTAAGCAATAAGTAAACCTACTAGTTTACAAAAATGTATCTTAGATCATAACTGAATAGGCTATGTGGGCGTAGTTCATTTACCTACAGCTGTTTTTGCTATACAGATCTGTGAGTATTTCCATGATGTTATTCCAATGATTTGATCATAGCATGATAATGAATGGAGCCATTTTAAAATCGTTGACAGTTATTTGGACTTAGGGGAACTGGACCTAGAATGAGAACCATGTGCGCTTGGAGGTAGGGGCCAGACCAAGGGCTGGGTTTGTAGGCCAAGGGTTAAGAGCTTCCACCTGTCACTTCTAATGTGGTGTTGTGCGTGAAGCTCCCCTTATTTGGCACATAGGGTCACATACTACAGGATATCCATAATAGTTATGATTATGTGTGACAATTAGTCATGGAAGGATGACAGACCTCTCCCTAAGATTGATAAGGAGTTGGCATGCCGAAGAAATTTTACACATTTACTACCTAGCTGTAAATGTGTAAAACTCCTTCTCTTTGATGTTGTGCTCATTAATACTCCGTTATGTAGCAAGGTTATTATAGTAAACTTAAACTGAAATTAAAACGCAAACTAATCTTTAAAAAAAAAACTGAAATAAAATAATTAACAAACCCATCTAAAAAAACTAAAACTATACTGAAATGATTATCTTTGACCCCAAAACGAACTAAAATAAAATAACCACCATGAATTATGTTCAGATATATAAATGTTTAAAAAAATCTAAACTGTAATGGGAGTTTCAAGCTTTAGGGGGGTTTCATGCTACTGAATGTGGCTGTTAAAAATGTGGTCAGGAGATGACGTTGTTTCAAATAGGCCTAATTTATGCATCACTATCACTAGCTATCACTAGCTAACAGGGAAAAAAATGTCTAGGTAGCTAACTTGATTCTTACATGTACTACTAAATTTAAAAAGCAATGGATTAGTATATGGGCTAGAGAGCTTTTCCTTCCACCATATTTTTTGCACCTGTCTCGACAATATTCATTTTAAATCCAAGTCACATTGAGGTTGACTTTATAAATTAAGGCTGCGGCTCCTAGGTAACTGCCCCGCCCCCCTGGATCAATTTTACCCGGAGTTGGACATCCGAGTCACGTTCTGCGCATGTTTTTCTTTACCTCTACTTTACCAATACATTTTTTGTGGTCACCCTCCCTTCACATTTCTCATTGTCAATTAATGATAATAATAATAATTCTTCAAATTTTACTGGTGAAATGTCCATGCAGCATCTGCATACCAACCATTTAATTTCAATCAATTTCATGGGGATATTCCAAACCTTAATCCTTAATTTAAACATTTGGAATGAATGTAGGAGGAGCCACATGAAGGAGTGGCAGCTGCAGCAGCAAATCAGGCTTTTGAAAACGCCTATGAAATTTGATGTTTGGACCGACTTTGGATTTGACTTTGGATAAATGTGGATAATCATCAGAATCTTAAGTCAAATTGGGATCTTGTTACCCACGCATGCTTTCTGTCCCTAATACTGAAATGAAAATATAAATAAATAAACTACCAAAACAGGTCTAAAACTAACTTAAACTAAACTGAATTTCAAATAAAAATAGAAAAACAAATAAGAATTAAAAAAATATGAAAACCTTGTTATGTAGACTAACAAGCTGACCAAACTGGACACGCATGTGCACATTGATTTTGTTCACCTACACCAGAAGAGATCAGGACACGCAGGTTGAAATATCAAAACAAACACTGAACCAATTATATTAATTTGGGGACAGGTCAAAAAGCATTAACCTGTCTAGGATCAGCGTGGCGCTAGCGGCACACCCCCCCCCCCCCCCACTGAAAAACCAGTGCCGCGAAATTCAAAAAAAATATTTTTTTAAAATATTTAACTTTCACACATTAAAGTCCAATACAGCTAATGAAAGACACAGATCTTATGAATCCAGTCAACATTTCCGATTTTTAAAATGTTTTACAGGGAAGACACAATATGTAAAGATGTACATCTATTACCTAAAAACACATTAGCATATTCCACCATCTTTTATTTGTCCACCAACACCAGTAGCCATCACCAATTCGGCTAAACTAAGATATTTATAGCCCCTAACCAACAAAAAAACTCATTAGATGACAGTCTGATAACATATTTATGGTATGGGATAGGTTTTGTTAGAAAAAAGTGCATATTTCAGGTATATGGCATAGTTTACAATTGCACCCACCATCACAAATGGACTAGAATAATTACAATGAGCAACGTGTTTACCTAACTACTAATCATCAAACATTTCGTAAAAATACACAGCATACACGAATCGAAAGACACAGATCCTGTGAATACAGACAATATTTCAGATTTTCTAAGTGTCTTACAGCGAAAACACAATAAATCGTTATATTAGCGTAGCACATAGCACATAGCAGCCCAGCATTGATTCTAGCCAAAGTGAGCGATAAAAGTCAACATCGCCAAAAGATATTAATTTTTTCACTAACCTTCTCAGAATTCTTCCGATGACACTCCTGTAACATCACATTACAACATGCATATACAGTTTGATCGAAAATGTTTATATTTAGCCACCAAAATCATGGTTAGACAATGTGAAATGTAGACAAGCTGGTAAAGAAAACGTCCTTGCGCCACTTAGACAGTGATCTACTCTTATACATAAATACTCATAAACGTGACTAAAAAATATAGGGTGGACAGGGATTGATAGACAATTTAATTCTTAATACAATTGCGTTATTACATTTTTTAATTTATCCTTACTTTTCAATACAGTTTGCGCCAAGCGAAGCTACGTCAAAAAACATGGCGTCCTAAGCCACTAAAATGTTTCGACAGAAACACGATTTATCATAATAAAAATGTCCTACCTTGAGCTGTTCTTCCATCAGTATCTTGGGCAAAGGATCCTTTCTTGGGAGAAATCGTCTTTTGGTGGAAAGCTGTCCTCTTGCCATGTGGAAATGTCAACTACGTTCGGGATGAACTGAAAAGCGTTCCCAACTTTTCACATCGTTGCAAAAATAAATGTCCCAAAATCGCACTAAACGGATATAAATTGCTATAAAACGCTTTAAATTAACTACTTTGTGATGTTTGTAACTCCTATAACGAGTGAAAAGATGACCGGAGAAATATAACAGGCTAAACTAATGCTTGGAACAGGAGAGGGTCGGTGTCTTCCACGCGCGTTACGCAGCAAGAAAAGACTTGCTAGCTAAAGGTTTTTTTCATTTGTAGTGCCTGTGAACGAGCAATCGAGCCCGTTGGAATCGTCATCACGTAAAGGCATCCAGGGGAAGACGTAAGAAGTGTCCGTATAGTCATAGCAACGACAGTGCCCGTTTAAATGACTTCAGAAAAGTGGCCAACGTTTCTCAAATCTGACTCCATGTCAGGGAAATTGCTGTAGAATGGGCTCTGTTCCACTTAGAGACAAAATTTCAACTCCTATAGAAACTATAGACTGTTTTCTATCCAATAATAATAATAATATGCATATTGTACGATCAAGGATTTTGTGGGAAGCCGTTTAAAAAATTAGCCACATTAGCATAAATAGTCTAAACAGCGCCCCCATCCCCAACAGGTTAAACATTTATGCCAATTTAGCTAGCTAGCTTGCTGTTGCTTGTTTATTTGTCCTGGTATATAAACATTGGGTTGTTATTTTACCTGAAATGCTTTGACAATTAATCCACAGATAAAACTGTAAACCGAATTTGTTTCTCGTCATCTCTCCTCCTCCCTTCAGGCTTCTTTTTCTTCTTTGAACTTTATATGGCTTTTCTTCTTTGGACTTTATATGGCAGTTGGCAACCAACTTTACAGCATTACTACAACTGACCGGAATGAACCTAAGTTCATCTTTCAATCCCCCACGTGGGTATATGCTTCTAAAAACCTGATGGGAGAGGACGTCCATTGCAGCATGTTGAGCGTCACAAATAGAACCAATTTCTATTTTAGCGACCTGGCCACGCATGAGCTCGCTGACGCGCGCGAGCAGTGTGGTTGCAATAATTGAATAACATGTATGAGTACATTTATTTTGCAGTGCTCGCACACGCGACTTGTCTGGTCTGGTCAGCATGTAACTGTGGCCAAATTCAAATAAAGGTTTATTTAATCATCTTTCAGCAAACTGTAGCCTATGTCCAGTCATATATGGACATTTGAAATCCAGCCTATATTTTTGTATTTAACTAGGCAAGTCAGTTAAGAACAAATTCTTATTTACAATGACAGCCTACCCCGGCCAAACCCTAACCCAGACAACGCTGGGCTAATTGTGTGCTGCCCTATGTTGTGATACAGCCTGGAATCGATCTAAGATGCAGTGCCTTAGACCGCTGCGCCACACAGGAGCCCATCAAATGTAGAACAAACACAACTGTTGAGCACAACCAGAGAGAGACAAAGTGGGTACATGGTTTGATGGAAAGAGGAATGCACTGCAGATGACATCCAAAATTATGCACAGGCCAATCAAACTATTTTTTTTTCAACATTATGCTAAACCCATCTGGATTGAGTTAACCAGGATGTATGTAAAGGCACTCCAGGAATAGACATGAATAACTTCAAGCAGGCCAAGTGTTTTTGTACACAGTAGACCCCTTTTAATGTGCTCTACATCCATGAGATGTATTGTAAGGTAAGTGTCCTTTGGGGGCTTTGTTACCCATGTCTAAGTGCATTGAAGAGGGCTATCCAACTACACTGGTGGAGTTGCTGCATGCATACTGATTGCCTATCTTGTTGCTCAGTGTTCTCACTGCCCTAAGAAATCAGCACTGGTGAATCTCTCCTTTTGTAAAGATAAGCACTATTGAGTATGATAGGTGTTCTGTTCTAAAGGAGGTAGTAACTCAGACTGAGCTTTCTCATAAAATGGAACCGAATAGATTATAGTTCTAGAATTTTAAGAGTTTCTTTCTGAAACACTATATCCTCCAATTTTTCACATTTGTGTTTTTTCATCAAAAATGATTGCTTATGGGTGCATTCATGTGTTTGTAAAATATTACTGTACTCAGATTTTTAATTCAAGTATTTTAGATATCCATTAAAATGGGTTTTGTTGCAAACACTATATATCCATTGTTTAGCTGGAATTGAATATTTGTATCCTGTATATTTGACTGTTATATGTGGTTGTCTCACCTAGCGATCTTAAAATGAATGTCGCTATTTTACATACAGATCTCATATTACTGTTTTAATTCATTTAAAAAAAGATTGTTTCGCATTGATGTCACAAATGTATCATTTGTACAGTTCTTTATTAAAAATGTTATTTGTTATTTGACTGGGTAAAACCTAGCAGTGCTACTTATTTCTCTGAGAGTGAGGCGGATATATAGCGCTTTGCCGCAAAACATGATCATTTGTCTCTCTGAAATGAAACCAAGTGATAGATTTAAACCAAATACATTTCTGTCATAGAACAACCCGATTCCATGATTAGGTGGTGAAAAAACACACCAATCTCTTTCATAAGTTATTTAAACAGTCAAAGATAATTGACCTTTTCTGAAAATAGATATATCATATATAGAAAAGTTTGAACACCCCTTCAAATGAGTGGATTCTGCTATTTCAGCCACACCCGTTGCTGACAGGTGTATAAAATCGAGCACATGGCCATGTAATCTCCATAGACAAACATTGGTGGTAGAATGGCCTTACTGAAGAGCTCAGTGACGTTCAACACGGCACCGTCATAGGATGCCACCTTTCCAAAAAGTCAGTTCGTCAAATTTCTTCCCTGCTAGAGCTGTCCCGGTCAACTGAACGTGCTGTTATTGTCAAGTGCAAACGTCTAGTGCTGAAGCACGTAGCACGTACAAATCTTCTGTCCTCGTTTGCAACACTCACTACCGAGTTCCAAACTGCCTCTGGAAGCAACATCAGCAGAAGAACTGTTCGTTGGGAGCTTCATGAAATGTGTTTCCATGGCCGAGCAGCCACACACAAGCCTAAGATCACCATGCATAATGCTAAGCGTCGGCTGGAGTGGTGTAAAGCTCAATGCCATTGGACTCTAGAGCAATAGAAACGCGTTGTCTGGAATGATGAATCACGCTTCACAATCTGGTAGTCAGACGGAAGAACCTGAGTTTGACAGATGAACACTTTTGGGATGAATTGGAATGCTGATTGCGAGCCAGGCCTAATCGCCCAACATCAGTACCCGACCTCACTACTGCTCTTGTGGCTGAATAAGTCCCCGCAGCAATGTTCCAACATCCAGTGGAAACCCTTCCCAGAAGAGTGGAGGCTGTTATAGACGCAAAGGGGGACCAACTCCATATTAATGCCCATGATTTAGGTACTTTTGGTCATGTAGTGTATGTGTAGAGTTTATTCTAGCAAGGGGGTTCCTAGACTCAGATCCCGGAGGTCAGTGTTTCACCACATGTTAAGAGTCAGTGCTTTGCAGAGGTAATGGAAATTCCAGAGGATGTGTGAGGTTGCTGAAGCCTGGGATAAAGAATGCACGAATCGCTTAGCTTGCAACTCTTATTGACCTGGCTTGGCATTCAAGGACAGTTTCACACCTCGCTGGAGACACAGGTCAGGTGGATGACCCCCCCCCCCCCTTGTGGAACATCACAACAGCCCGGGAGAAAGTATGAAAGTCACAGGACGAGAGATGGTAGATGTCTCAGACAGTTTACATACTGTAGTCCATACAGAGCAAAGAATACTCCATCAGGGAGAGGAGGATCATGTGATGTGAGATACACAAGAAGACAACTCTTGCCATCATTAATCAGTCAGGAAATACTAATTTCCTCACCCAATGTTTCATAGTAACCCCATGTACTGTAAAGGATTGACACTCTGACACTATGGTACTTGGCTTCTGAACTTAAATGGGCCTATGGAAGCCATACTCCAAAAGGGTGATTCCATGCCAGCATACCAAAAATATTTTTGGAGCTATCTCAGATTGTTCTGCCAATTCTCACATCTAAACTGAATTGGGACGAAGAATGTTTGATATGCTTTTTACCTTTGTAGCGCAAACAATGAATTGGTTCATTGGTTTTGAACATGCTCTGTAAGAAGCTAGCTAATGTCACACTCCCTGGATGATGAGCAATCGCTTCCATGTAAGCTGAGTGATGTAGGCATTGCAGTAGCTTATTGTGTTCTTATTACTGTGCTTAGAAATTGTATTTTGCCTCTCATCCCGATACTATTCAGAGAAGCTAGTTCCATTGAAACATCAGTTGAACTTTTCCTGGCATTTCTTTGTGCGAGATTGTGTGTATAGTTACATCTCTGTGTTTTTGGTTGCCACTCTGTTCCTGTTTTTAGTTTGTTAATATATTGACTGTAATCATTGACAAAATGTTGGTCATTTTCCATAGGAAGACTGAACAGATTCCATCTGGGTCTTCAGTCTGGTCAGAAACGGAGCAGTTTTTCCTGTGGTGTAACAGTGAGATGTCAACATCGCAGGCCCTTTTTTGTTGTGAAGGGCTTTTGGATAGTGGGTTTTTCTCCATGTGACGGCCTCTTTATTAGCCGGTTCCCCTTAGAGCAGCTGGCTGAGGCCAGAATAGAATAGAGCCCCATTGTGTAGGCCCCTCGCCCCGGCCACCCCACAAGTGCACAGAGGCAGCTCGTGCCAGTCTCTGGAACACACGAAGCACTGATGTGTGCCGGGGGGGGGGGGGGGGGGCAGTTTATTGCATCATCTGTAGGCTACTACCACGCTTTTGACTGGGTTTGCCCTAACTTGGCTTACTGCTCTGTGACAAATCAAATAAAAAAAGGGTAGCTTTGCAATTGCAAGCAAAGTTGACAATCTCCAATATCTTCCCTGAACATCTAAGTCGGTAACATCTTTGTCATCCTCACAAAGGCTTTGTGATGTCAAGTGAAATGAAATGAAATGAAATGTGACCATTCTTTCAAAACCTGCCTGTGGTTGTATTTAAATATATCTACCCACCCAGAATCATAGCTCAACAGCAGCAACAATAGAGAGATTCAGTAAGGGCTGGTGTTGCTGCTACACTGTGGGCTGTCCAAGTTTATGTACTCTCCACACTGACCCTATTTCACTGGAATGGACTGAAGGGAATGCCAGCTGGGGTTTTTTCTGATGGAAAAATGCATTCTTGACTTGGTACAGACCCCTCTGTAGATAAAATCAAAGCAACATGTTAAAGAAAGACATGCGAATGTTTAGGATAAAAGATATCAACCCCAGCACTGGGGATCTTACTCAGTGTGATATAGGCCTTTAAACTGATTGGCTCTGTTGGCTACTATGTTTTTTGTTGCATGTGTTTTGTGACAGCCTCGGTTGTTTGTGTACTTCGTTGTGTCAACACAGGGTCCTTAACCCCGTATAGACTGTGTTTATTGTGTCCTGTTTGATGTGGGAGATGCTAGTGTTTGTGTGTGACATAGCAGTTATGGTGTCTGTCCATTTGACATTGCTGCCCCCTGGTCTCACTCAGCCTGGGTCTTGGAGTAGAAGACTATCGTGGATAAAATATGGTCTTAAGTCAACCGTCACACCATCTTCATGTGGTGGAAATGACTCTGAGATGACTGCTCCTATCACTGCTGATCTGCTGTCTGGGATGAGTTTTAATCATGTCGTTCAACCTGAACTGCTAATTCAAAGGAAAGGGAGGAATCTGGAGCCAAATTGTTAGTTTGTTGTAAACTACAGCGAGACGTTCCCCAAGGATTCTGGGATACATAGCAGTAATTTCCTAAAAAGGAAATGTTATGAATAACATCCCAAATTCAAGCATTTCGGCTACAGATTAATTGAGCATAAAAGCAATTTTTGCCCTACAGATTTGGCATTTTCTAAGTACCTTTATAAACATATTACACTGAATATTTTCATGCAGGCTTTTTTTTCTCTCCTCTTTCTCTCACTCTACCTTTCCCCCAAATTAATTGTCTGTCATTTTCTTTCAGCTCATCAGTTTTATCATCCTAATCTGCTATGCTGCGTCATTGTATGGAGGTTATTCTGCAGTGGCCATCTGTGAGATGGTGTTCGCCATCATCTTTTTTGTCGTCTTCATGATGGAAATGGACAAGTCCATCCAGGTGGTCAACTGGGTCTGGAGTGTGAGTACAGTATATATGTTTACACAGACACACGCACACAAACACACACACACACACACCTAGACACATATACCTAGAGACACACACACACAGAGAAAGAGAAGCACACAGACATAAAAACAGACAGTAACACAAGGACTTTCCAATTGCCATTAGAAGGACAATCATTCACTAATGTTGGTCTCTTCCTCTCAGGATCTTATCCGTGCTGCTATTGGTGCAGCCCTGTACCTTATCACCTCTCTGATCTGTGTGATTGGTGGAGCCGGGGACGGCGCCCGTATTGCAGGAGGGGTGAGTCAAATGTCTGACCACCCTGAGATTTTTTAATAGAAACAAACTAGAGCATCTCAAATTGCCTGCTTCTTCAGCTCTCCAATACTTCAGACCAATTAATCACTGAAAAGTAGAACTTGGTGCTTAGAATATGTTTATATTAACAGTTCTTCCATTCCCTTAGGTGTTTGGCCTGCTGGCTGGGATCCTGTTTTCTTATGATGCCTACACCATCTTTCTGGTCATCAAGAGCACCAGGCAGCACACAGCAGCGCCCACTGGTGGGTGATTTAGATAAGGTTGCAGCTTTGCTATGAACTGGGTCGTTCCACCAATTCGGTGCCTTTAGAGAATGAATTTCGTAAAAGGAAAATAACATTTGATTTCACCTAATTTTCATTAAAAAACATATTTTCCCATCGCAAAAGGTTAAATAAATAAAAATGACTATAGTAAGTGCCTATTACGTGCCAAAAAAAGTAACAGGGGAGATAGTAACAAGGTTCATGAATTAATCTTAAATCAGCCATAAATCCCCTTTTGACAGGGGAAATGGAAGCTTGTTGTGTGAAACAGGGATGAGCAATGCAAGCTTCACAATTATTATACATTGTTCTACATTTCTATCCTGTCTGTATATGGGTAATAGGGTGGATGTTTTGTGCTTGACCTGCTCGGTTTTCAACCACAAAACACCAGAAAATGGACAAAAAGATTAGAGTTAAGTTCACGTAACAGGGTTGACCTTAATGAGGGACAGATGTAAGTGAATCACTAATTACATTAAATAAATAAGGATCTTCAGAAATTACTTTGTCAAAGCAACAAAATAACTAGGGCTTTACAATGATGGTGGAAACTTGGAGAAATGTTGGGGTTAAGTGGATTTAAATCTTCCTAGAAGTCACAGAGGGTGTCAATCTGAACCACATTGCTGAATTTTGGCACTTTAGCAAGTCTTTATTCATATTGAAAATCTGATTTATTGAATTCTTCATGTGTTCTATATTAAAGGTCACTTAATTGAATCTAACGGGCATTTAAAATGTAATATTGGTGCACAATTTTTACTTAAAATATCAAAGGGACTCAAAAGTCACTCATTTCGTGGAACGACCCAACTACAGTTTTGACAGACATTTTCTCACCTGATTTGATTTGTTCTATTCTCTGCTTTGTTTACAGACGACAGAGTTTAAGCACTCAAAGCTATACCCCCAAAAAAAGAAAAAGGAAGTTTGTGCAGGAGTCGACAATGAAGAGAGAAAGAAGTGCAGCAGGTTGGAAGGAAGTTTGATGCTCAAATGAAGAGATTAATAGCCGAAATGAACCAATGTTAGGGTCAGAAGAGAGAAACATCTGCAGTACATCTATAGCTGACCCAGAGGAGAATGTTACACTGCACTGAGATCAGTATGTTCAAAAGAATTATGTCAATTCCAGGAGGGATTCCCTCGACAAGCGTTATTCCAGTCTCGGTGTACAATTCTACCATCTACCGAAAAGGGAAAGATGTAAATATTATGCAGCATAAGGAGGTGAAAAGCTTTGGTCAGTTTTCATACATAATTTGTTTTCTGATCTAATTAATTGTGTCAAAAGATGTCGTTTGAATTACATTCACTACTAAAGGTTTGGTTTATTAGTAATGAGATTGTAGCATTACATCCATAGAGGTGCACCGATTAATATAACATCATAATGTAACATCAGCTGTTTACCTTTGTAGTAATTTGTACTAAAACCTCAAACGACATTCTATCTTTCTGCGTCATCAACATTTCACCTCAGCGGCAAAGCCCTCTCAATATTCGCACTGTAATATGTTATAATTGTGCTGGTCAAATTTAGCCGCCCCTTAGTCAATGTTCTCCTTGTGACCAGTGATATCGCTACCTACACTGAGTGTACAAAACATTAGCAACACCTTCCTACTATTGAGTTGCACCCCCTTTTGCCCTCAGAACAGCCTCAATTTGTCGGGGCATGGACTCTACAAGATGTCGAAAGCATTCCACAGGGATGCTGGCCCGATGATGACTCCAATGCTTCCCACAGTTGTGTCAAGTTGGTTGGATGTCCTTTGGGTGGTGGACCGTTCTTGATACACACGGGAAACTGTTGAGCATGAAAAACCCAGCAGCGTTGCAGTTCTTGACACACTCAAACCGGTGGGCCTGGCATCTACTACCATACTCTGTTCAAAGGCACTAAAATATTTTGTCTTGCCCATTCACCCTCTGAATGGCACACACACAATCCATGTCTCAATTGTCTCAAGGCTTAAAAATCATTATTTAAACTGTCTCCTCCCCTTCATCTACACTGATTGAAGTGGATTTAACAAGTGACATCAATAAGGGATCATAGCTTTCACCTGGATTTACCTGGTCAGTCTGTCATGGAAAGAGGAGGAGTTCGTAATGTTTTGTACACTCAGTGCATAGTGCTATGTGTACAGTAATGCATACTATCAATAGAGCGCTACATCTCTCTCACACAGTGCCTTTAATACACCATTTGTTGTAGCCTACCTGGAAACATTTGTAGTGCCTTCATTTTATGGGTTGTTATTTTGCCTCTCTTCTCAACTCTCATTGTTACTGACCACCATTCATTCTGCACCCATAGTAAGGTTAAATGTTCCTTTGCCACCAAAGAACTTCTCGTTAGTAGGCTACTCTTGCCATAAGAAACACATGTTTTCATCATCCTGGTTTTCACAAATCTAACTCAGGTTAAGTGTGTTTCTTACCTGTTTTTTTTAACCAATGGTAAAGAAGATATTTTAATGACATTTTGTGTTCTACAAGAGAAATGTTACCTCAGTTAGTGCACCATTGTTAAGGGATTTAGACAGTCTATATGCAGTTATAGTAAACGCTTAGAAAATTGTTTATTTAGAATTAGCAGTTAATTTAATTAATTAGAAGAGATGGTTATTTTATCAATTGTGTGGTTGACATTTCAGGATCCATATGTTATAATTTTAATATGCTTTAGTAAATGCTATCTTGCCTCCGAAATATAAAATTAATTAATTAAGGTAAAATTTGGCCTCAATGTTTTATTTCTAACAGGATTTTTTTATTTCTTGTTTCATCCTTTTTGTGTGTTTGGAACACTGAAGCATTCACAATGCTTTGTACAATAAAAGCCATTTGTTTTACTCTCAATAATTATGAACCTCTCTAATAACTGCTATTACAAATTGTATAATCACATTGTTGTTATGTACCTAGTAGCCTGACGACTCACACTAAATTATTCTGCTTTGTTGTTTGCTACATACCTCCGTTGGTGTGGAGTAGCGTTTGGCTTGGAGTAGCGGTTGGCCAGAGCAATGATTCTGGTTAGCCAGGCTAACAACTGTGTATACTGGTTTGTGGCATGCACAAGTACAAGGACCTGAGGGCTGTCTCTCAAGCTACCACAAGATGGAAGCAGCTGCCCTTTCAACATGACCAGGGTTCATTCTGTACTTAATTTTCTTCTTCACAAATGGGCCCAATAATAGCAATAAAATGGATTGCTGCAAAATACCATCAACAATTACTAATCATTGTTTAGATTTTGACTTGACCTAAATAATATATTTAGTATGATTTTCAGGAAACTAGATAAACAAATGCCATTTCACTGTATTTGGTTGATCTTCCTCAGTAAACCCCATGACCCTTTGTAGGCCTTTTGTTAGACCATAAACAAATATATATCTGGTTCTCCATTTGCTTTTCCCAAATTATCCAACAACCCTTCAGCTGATCCAAAAAGTACCCACACTGTGCTGGGAGTTATACTGGCTTAAACCTCTTTGACCATTTGCATGCTGGCCAATATAATATTGTTTTTTTTGTGCAACTTATCACCTATTCCTTCCTTAATACAAAAATGTTTGCTCATTGGCGTCAAAAAATAGCATTCATGTTGGACCATTATTTGGAAAAAACACTTGAACAGAGATTTTAAATTACATTAGAATAAAGCCCACCATTAATACATTGTCTCATCATAGTGAGAAAATATGCTAGAAATATGTGTCACAAGCTGGCAAAGTCTTAATCTGGGAAAATTAATGTTGGAATGGGGCCCCTACAGGAACTCCATATGTGCATAGTTGGCTCAAGTAAATATATACTGTATATAGGCCTAACATTAACTCCTGTGAATAGTCACTTTTCCATGTAAAGATGCTGTACACTAGGTCTAAGTTGAAACAGAGATTGGATTGGTTAGGGGATGTGAATGGTATGTCTAGGGCCTAGTATGAGTACCCAGCTAGAAGAAAACCCATGTTTTTAGATGATTCATTAATTTCACAGTATTGCAATCAGGTTACCTTTCTCTGTGGTTCACTCAAGAGGCATCATGCCCCTTAGGGGACACTTCTTTTTTTTTTACTAGCCACTCAGCAGTTTTATGAAGTCGGCTTTAGCTAGCCCAGATAGGTTCCCAATCTCCCAACCACATAACTATCTACCAAGAAGCCATTTCAGGCTATCAATCAAGTTAGAGTAGCTAGCTTCATAAAAATATTAAAATAAAACATGTATAATGTATATTTTCGAAGGCCCGGTTCCCTGGTTGAATACCCATGTTCTAAAGTCTTCCAACCTTGCCAGCAGGCATACCAGCTAAGACCAGCTATCTTAGCTGGTATGCCTTTAGAACATGGGTATTCAACCGGGGAACCCAGCCTTTGAAAATGTATTATAAATGTTTTATTTTAATGTTTTTATGAATATCGCTAGCAACAACAGACTAAACAAATTTTTAATTATAAAGAGGGAAATATCGATTTTCTAACGATGTGAACTTTAGTTCTCAACTCCTAATATGTAGCTAATTTCACTCACTGGCGTATCTGACAAGGCTTTGAAAGAGTACCAACGAGTAACGTTACCAGTCGCGGCAAGTGATGCTGGCTGCTGGTATAAGCTTTCTTGACTTGGACATTAACTTTTAAAATTCCCTGTCTTAGGTCAGTAAGGATCTCCACTTTATTTTAAGAATGTGAAGTGTCAGAATAATAGTAGAGAGAATTATTTATTTCAGATTTGATTTCTTTCATCACATTCCCAGTGGGTCACAAGTTTACATACACTCAATTATTATTTGGTAGCATTGCCTTTAAATTGTTTAACTTGGGTCAAGTGTTTTGGTTAGCCTTCCACAAGCTTCCCACAATAAGTTGCGTGAATTTTGTCCAATTCCTCCTGACAGAGCTGGTGTACCTGAGTCAGGTTTGTAGGCCTCCTTGCTCGCACACACTTTTTGAGTTCTTCCCACACATTTTCTATAGGATTGAGGTCACGGCTTTGTGATGGCCACTCCAATACCTTGACTTTGTTGTCCTTAAGACATTTTGCCACAACTTTGGAAGTATGCTTGGGGTCATTGTCCATTTGGAAGACCCATTTGCGACCAAGCTTGAACTTCCTGACAGATGTCTTGAGATGTTGCTTTAATATATCCACATAATTTTCCTGCCTCATGATGCCATCTATTTTGTGAAGTGCACCAGTCCCTCCTGCAGCAAAGCACCCCACAACATGATGCTGCCACCCCTGTGCTTCACGGTTGGGATGGTGTTCTTCGGCTTCCAAGTCTCCCCCTTTTTCCTCCAAACATAACGATGGTCATTATGGCCAAACAGTTCTATTTTATTTCATCAAACCAGAGGACATTTCATCAAAAAGTACGATCTTTGTCCCTTTATGTAGTTACAAACCGTAGTCTGGCTTTTTTTATGGCAGTTTTTGAGCAGTGGCTTCTTCCTTGCACTTTTCACACCAAAGTACATTCATCTCTAGGAGACAGAACATTTCTCCTTCCTGAGCGGTATGATGGTTGCATGGTCTCATGGTGTTTATACTTGCGTACTATTGTTTGTACAGATGAACGTGGTACCTTCAGGTGTTTGGAAATTGCTCCCAAGGATGAACCAGACTTGTGGAGGTCTACAATTTTTTTTCTGAGGTCTTGGCTGATTTCTTTTGATTTTCCCATGATGTCAAGCAAAGAGGCACTGAGTTTGAAGGTAGGCCTTGAAATACATCCACAGGTACACCTCCAGTTGACTCAAATGATGTAAATTAGCCTATAAGAAGCTTCTAAAGCCATGACATCATTTTCTAGAATTTTCCAAACTGTTTAAAGGCACAGTCAACTTAGTGTATGTAAACTGCTGACCCGCTGGAATTGTGATACAGTGAATTATAAGGGAAATAATCTGTCTGTAAACAATTGTTGGGAAAATTACTTGTGTCATGCACAAAGTAGATGTCCTAACCGACTTGCCAAAACTGTAGTTTGTTAACAAGAAATTTGTGGAGTGGTTGAAAAACAAGTTTTAATGACTCCAACCTTAGTGTATGTAAACTCCGACTTCCACTGTAGTTCAGTTCTTTCTGTTTGTATGGTTGTGAGGTATTGTTTGTTTTTGACTACCTACCTGTGTTTGACCATTGCCTGCGACCATGATTCCTGCCTTCTGCGAAGGCATAATAAACATCTGCCGTGCTCTGCGCGTGAATCTACACCTTTTTCTCCCTGAGTATTCATTACAGAATACCTTACCTAAAAACGGAATGGATTCAGCGGAGCTACAGCGGCGCCTAACCCAGCAAGGGGAGCTTATGGAGGAAATTTGACATCTTCTCCGCCAGGCTATCCCTACTCCTCCGATGCCCGGTATCATAACCCATAGCCCTCCTTCGTTCATACCCATGCCTGGAAAATATGACGGTATACCTAGGAAATGTCAGGGATTTCTGACGCAATGCAGCAAATACATTGAGCACAGCCCACTAACTTCGCCAACGACAAGAGCAGGGTGGATTTTGTTGTCTCTACTCACAGGCAAAGCCCTGGATTGGGCCACCGCCTCTTTAAAGAGGTACACTGTGTTAACAAACCTCCAAACGTGCTTCAACGCCATACAACACTCCTTCCGTGGCCTCCAACTGCTCTTAAATGCTAGTAAAACTAAATGCATGCTCTTCAACTGATCGCTGCCCTCACCCGCCCGACTAGCATCACTACTCTGGACGGTTCTGTCTTAGAATATGTGGACAACTATAAATACTTAGGTGTCTGGCTAGACTGCAAACTCTCCTTCCAGACTCACATTAAGCATCTCCAATCCAAAGTTAAATCTAGAATCGGCTTCCTACTTCGCAACAACGCCTCCTTCAGTCATGCTGCCAAACATACCCTTGTAAAACTGACTATCCTACCGATCCTTGAGACGTCATTTACAAAATAGCCTCCAACACTCTACTCAGCAAATTGGATGCAGTCTATCACAGTGCCATCTGTTTTGTCACCAAAGCCCCATATACTACCCACCACTGCGACTTGTATGCTCTCGTTGGCTGGTCCTCACTACATATTCGTCGCCAAACCCACTGGCTTCAGGTCATCTATAAGTCTTTGCTAGGTAAAGCTCCGCCTTATCTCAGCTCACTGATCACCGTAGCACGCGCTCCAGCAGGTATATTTCACTGGTCATCCCCAAAGCCAACACCTCCTTTGGCCGCCTTTCCTTCCAGTTCTCTGCTGGAAATGACTGGAACGAATTGCAAAAATCCCTGAAAAGGGAGACTTATATCCCTTATATCCCTCACGAACTTTAAGCCTCAGCTGTCAGAGCAGCTTACCGATCACTGCAGCTGTACACAGCTCATCTGTAAATAGCCCATCCAACCAACTACATACCTCATCCCCATATTTGTTTTTGTTTTTCTGCTCTTTTGCACACCTGTATTTCTACTTGCACATCCTCATCTGCACATCTATCACTCCAGTGTAAATTGCTAAATTGTAATTACTTCGCCACTATTGGCCTATTTATTGCCTTACCTCCCTTACTTCATTTGCACAAACTGTATACAGATTTTTCTATTGTGTTATTGACTGTACGTTTGTTTATCCCATGTGTAACTCTGTGTTGTTTTTGTCGCACTGCTTTGCTTTATCTTGGCCAGGTCGCAGTTGTAAATGAGAACTTGTTCTCAACTGGCCTACCTGGTTAAATAAAGGTGAAATTTAAAAAAAGGTATTCGATCATTCTCCCTCCGGTCGTCCTATAGAAGACCTCCTCATAGAACTTCAACAAGGATGCAATTCAGCTGCCTGTCACGCCTTGACCATAGAGAGCTTTTATTCTCTATGTCGGTGAGGTCGGGGTGTGATTTAGGGTGGGTCATCTAGACGTTTATATGTCGATGTTGGCCTGTTATGGTTCCCAATCAGAGGCAGCTGTTTATCGTTGTCTCGGATTGGGGATCATATTTAGGCAGCCATTTCCCCTTTGTGCTTTGTGGGATCTTGTGTTTGTGTAGCTGCTTGTGAGTAGTCCAGAACGTCACGTTTCGTTTGTGCTTGTTTGTTTGTTTGGTGAGTTTCTATTTATTAAAATATGTGGAACTCTATGCACGCTGCGCCGTGGTCCATTCCTTATGACGAACGTGACCGAAAAACCCACCACCTCAACTGGACCAAGCAGCGTGCTCGGGAGGAGATGGAATCCTGGTCTATAGAGGAGGTTGAGGAGAGAATAGACTGGACTTGGGAGGATGTATTGGCGAGATATGAACGCCTACCGGGGAAGCAGACGGAGGCACGAAAGAGGATCAACGACGACTCCAGGGTTCGTAACCAAGACGCAAGCACGAGAGGCAGCCCCCAAACATTTTTTGGGGAGGGGCACACGGGGTGGTTGGCAGAGCCAGGTTTCAGACCAGAGCCAACTCCCCGAACTCGCTTTAAGGAGCGTGTGACCGTTCAGGCACCATGTTATGCGGTGATACGCACTGTGTCTCCAGTGCGTATTCACAGCCCCGGTGCGATCAGTGTCAGCTCTCCGCTCTTGCCGTGCAAAAATGAGCATCCAGCCAGGACGGGTTGTGCCGGCTCAGCGCTCCTGGTCTCCAGTATGCCTCCTCGGACCAGAATATCCTGCTCCGGCTCTACGTGCTGTATCCCCAGTGCGTCTTCACAGCCCAGTGCGTTCTGTGCCAGCTTCCCGTACTTGCCGGGCTGGAGTGAGCATCCAGCCAGGACGGGTTGTGCCAGCTCTGCGCTCTAGACCTCCAGTGCGCCTCCACAGTCCAGTGCGTCCTGTGCCTCCTCCCCGCACTCGCCCTGAGGTGCGTGTCATCAGCCCGGTGCTACCTGTACCGGTCCCACGCATCAGGTCTCCAGTGCGCCTCCACAGTCCAGTACGTCCTGTGCCTTCTCCCCGCACTCACCCTGAGGTGCGTGTCATCAGCCCGGTGCTACCTGTACCGGTCCCACGCATCAGGTCTCCAGTGCGCCTCCACAGTCCAGTACGTCCTGTGCCTTCTCCCCGCACTCGCCCTGAGGTGCGTGTCATCAGCCCGGTGCCACCTGTACCAGTCCCACGCATCAGGCCTTCAGTGCTCCTCAACAGTCCAGTACGTCCTGTGCCTCCTCCCCGCACTCGCCCTGAGGTCCGTGTAATCAGCCCGGTACCACCTGTACTGGTCCCATGCATCAGGCCTCCAGTGGGCCTCCACAGTCCAGTACGTCCTGTGCCTCCTCCCTGCACTCGCCCTGAAGTGCGTGTCATCAGCCTGGTTCCACCTGTACCCGTCCAGAGCTTCCGGCGACAGTTCCCAGTCCGGAGCTTCCGGCGACAGGTCCCAGTCCGGGGCTTCCGGCGACAGTTCCCAGTTCGGAGCTTCCGGCGACGTTTCACAGTCCGGAACTTCCAACGACGGTCCACAGTCCGGAACCTCCTACGACGGTCCACTGTCCGGAACCTCCTACGGCGGTCCGCGGTCCGGAACCTCCTGAGACGGTCTGCGGTCCGGAGCCTCCAGCGGGGGTTCCCAGTCCGGAGCCTCCAGCGGGGGTTCCCAGTCCGGAGCCTCCAGCGGGGGTTCCCAGTCCGGAGCCTCCAGCGGGGGTTCCCAGTCCGGAGCCTCCTGCGAGGGTTCCCAGTCCGGAGCCTCCGGCGACGATCTACGGTCCGGAGTCCCCGGCGACGATCTATGGTCCGCTTCCTCCGGCGACAATCCACGGTCCGGCGCCCTTGGCCACGATCTACGGTCCGGAGTATTCGGCGACGATTCACGGTCCGATTCCTCTGATGACGTGTCCACGAGCGGAGTGGGTACTTCGCCCCGCACCAGAGCCGCCCCCGACGGTGGATGCCCACCCGGACCCTCCCATATTGAGTCAGGTTTTGCGACCGGAGTCCGCACCTTTGGGGGGGGGGGGGGGGGGGGGGGGGTACTGTTACACCCTGACCATAGAGAGCTTTTATTCTCTATGTTGGTGAGGTCGGGGTGTGAATTAGGGTGGTCATCTAGGCGTTTATATGTCGATGTTGGCCTCTGTTTCCCAATCAGAGGCAGCTGTTTATCGTTGTCTCTGATTGGGGATCATATTTAGGCAGTCATTTCCCCTTTGTGCTTTGTGGGATCTTGTGTTTGTGTAGCTGCCTGTGAGTAGTCCAGAACGTCACGTTTCTTTTTTTTGTTTTGTTTGTTTTGTTTGGTGAGTTTCTATTTATTAAAATATGTGGAACTCTACGCACGCTGCGCCTTGGTCCATTCCTTATGACGAACGTGACACTGCCAAGTATGCCCTCGAGTTCCGCACCATGGCTACAGGGAGTGGATGGAATGAGGCTGCTTTACTCACCGTCTACCGAAGAGGGCTCAAAGGGAACTTCAGGCGGAGCTGGCCTGTAGAGATGACCTTCAGGATTTAAATCAATACATTCGTATGTCCGCCGACCCCCGAAGAACTCTGCCACCCAGGGATCCGAAACCTTCTCTTTCCATGATTCCGTCATCCCGTCCGAGTCTTCCAGAGCCCATGCAGTTGGGCCATGCTCCTCTCTCGTGTATCAAAGTCAAAAGCGGATCCAAGAAGGGCTCTGCATTTACTGTGGAGGGAAAGATCATCTACTCAGCCATTGCCCTGTTCGCCCCCCACGGAGGGATGAGAAAGGGTCCCCCCGCTGCCATGCAGGTAGCTGTGTCCTTATTTCTAAATATCTCCCAGAAGCAATTCTCCATCCCAGTATTGATAACCGTGAAGGGAGTTATCAAGTAAGTAGAAGGCTTGATAGATTCAGGAGCAGCAGGTCATTTTATCGATCACCAGCTAGTACAAGCGCTTGACATTAATCTAACACCTGTCACCCCTCCCTTAAGGATTAACACCCTGGACGGGCAGCCATTGGGCACGGGCTTCATCACGCACCTGACACAGAGCGTCACCCTACAGATTGACGTCTTCCACACCGAAACCATTCGACTCATGGAACTCTCATCCCCCAAACAGCCACTCATCCTTGGACACCCCTGGCTTTGTAGTCGTGAACCTGCCATCTCGTGGCAACAAGGTGATCTACTGTCCTGGTCTTTACCTGATTCTCCAGTTGTCTCAGCCTACCCTGTAGAGCAACCACCATTGAGGACTCAGCAGTGCCACCCACCATACCATCTGAATATGCCCAGTACAGAAATGTCTTCAGCAAAGTCAAGGCCTCCACTCTGCCACCACATCGCCCAGGAGACTGTGCTATTGACTTACTCCCTGGAGTGTCCCCACTGAAGGACTGTGTTTACCCCCTATCTATCCCAGAAAATGAGGCAATGGAGAACTACATTTGATGAATCACTCAAACGGTTTCATTCATCCTTCTTCTTCCCCGGCTGCGTCCAGCTTCTTATTCATTGAAAAAAATGACGGTGGGCTCCGTCCGTGTGTTGATTATCATTTCCTGAATGACGTCACGGTCAAGAACCATTCCCTCTGATCCCAGCGACCCTTGAACAAGTGGGCCGCGCCAACATCTAAACTAAACTTGACCTGCGAAGTGCATACAACCTTGTCCGTATACGTGAAGGCAACGAATGGAAGATGGCCTTTATCACCACTCGAGAGCACTACGAATACCCGGTCATGCTCTACAGCCTTTCGAACGCCGCCGCCATATTCCAATCCTTTATGAACGAGGTTTCCAGGATATGATCAACCGCTTTCTCATCGTCTACATTGATGACATCCTGATTTACTCCTACTCCCTGAAGAAACACACACAGCATGTGCAAAAGGTTCTTCAATGGCTCCTTGACCATAACCTTTATGTGAAGACTGAAAAGAGTGCCTTCCACGTAACCTTGGTAAACTTCCTCGGCTTCGTACTGACACCTGGAGGGGTCAGCATGGATGAGAACAAACCCACTACCGTTAAGTAACTCGTTTTAACGTTTTATTGGGTTCTCCAACTTCTATCGTCGGAACTTTAGTTCTACCGCTGCTCCTCTCACTGCCCTTACCAGACAAAATACCCTTCAATGGACTGATACCGCCCTGACTGCGTTCAACAACTTGACACACCTCTTGACCTTAGCTCCTGTCCTTTGCCAACCTGATCCGACCCTTCCTTTCACACTGGAGGTGGATGCCTCCGAAGTAGGAGCCATACTCTCTCAGCGGGTGGGAACACCTCCCAAATCACATCCCTGTGCCTTCTTCTCCAGGAAGTTATCCCCGCTGAGAGGAATTACGATGTGGGGTACAGAACTCCTCGCCATCAAGATGGCCCTCGAGGAGTGGCGCCACTGGTTGGAGGGCACACAACATCCCTTTCTCGTCCTAACAGATCATGGTAAACTGATCTGGAATATATCAGAGGGGCCAAGAGGTTTAACTCCAGACAAGCCCGCTGGGCTCTCTTCACACGCTTCCATTTTCATGTTACTTACATCCTTGGAAAGAAACGTAAAAGCTGATGCTCTCTCCTGTCAGTTTGACCTTCTGACCAATAACTCAGACCCGACACCCATTCTTCCTTCCTCTTGCATTATGGGACCGGTACAGTGGGAGGTTCACTCTGCCATACAAGAAGCCCTAACCTCAGACCCGGCTCCTCCTGAGACACCAGTTGGGAGGAGTTACGTACCAGCAGCTGTTAGACCCCAACTGATGCAATGGTGCCACACGTCCTTGGGGTCAGGACATTCGGGCATTACACGAACCACCAACCTTCTAGCCCGGAAGTTCTGGTGGTCCTCACTGGCATCCGATGTAAGGGATTACATAGTCTCATGTCCAGTCTGTGCCCAAACCAAAAGCCCTTCTCTCCCTTCCGGGAAGCTTTAAACTTTGCCAATCCCTCACAGACCCTGGTCCCACGTAGCTGTTGAATTCATCACAGGCATTCCTGAATCCTCTGGTAACACCACCATCCTTGTCATAGACCGTTTTTCAAAAATGTGTCATCTGGTTCCCCTTCCTCATTTACCTAACACCATGGAATTGTCTGAGTGTATGTTTCAGCGGGTGTTCCATCTGTATGGGATTCCCAGAGGACATTGTCTCTGACCACGGGGCCCCAGTTTGTCTCCCGGGTGTGGCGAGCTTTCTGTGACCGACTGGGGGTCGCCCTAAACCTCTCCTCCGGGTACCACCCCCAGACCAACAGGCAGACGGAATGACTGAACCAAGAAATAGGGAAGTATCTCTGCCAACAATGTTCTGCCTCTCCACACGACTGAAGTCGTTATACGGTCAGGGCCGAATACGCTCAGAACTCACTCATGCACTCACTCATTCCCTCCTCCTTACTATATTTCAGTGTGTTCTTGGTTACCAACCAACCCATGTTTCCCTGGGAGGTGTAGCCTGGTACTGTCCCAGCTGTCGACGACTGGTTTCGGCGTAGTGAGAGGGAATGGGAGACCGCTCACCAGCATCTGCAGGAAGCCTCTAATACCCAGAAATGCTTTGCCGACAGACGCCGCCGACCTTCGCCACTCTTTCATCCTGGGCAGTATGTGTGGCTCTCTACCAGAGACATCCACCTCCCCTGCAAAAAGTTCTGTCCTCGCTTCATTGGTCCCTTCAAGATAACCCATCGCATCAACCCTATCATGTACCGCCTCCAGTTAACCCGTCAGTATAAAATCTCCTCGTCCTTCCATGGGTCTCTGTTAAAACCGGTCACCTCCAGTCCTCTTCATCCTCCAGTCTCTACCCGCAGTGCGCCCCCACCATTGGACATCAGAGGGGAACCTGCCTACGCCATACGGGCCATCCTTGATTCCAAAGTCCTGAGAGGTCGCACCCACTACGTAGTGGACTGGGAAGGTTATGGGCCTGAAGACCGGTCCTGGGTCCCCGATCAAGACATCCTCTACACAGAGATGATTCAGGCATTTCACCATAACCGTCTGGACATCAGCCTCGACGCAGAACATCGGGTCAGTTCCCGACCTCGTCGAACCAACCTGCCGGACCTAGCCCCTCAGGTAGGCGTCCGGGGGGTACTGTAAGGTTTTTCTTTTCTTAGTCAACCTTGTGTTCTTTTTCTTTGTGTTCTTGAACGTAGCCCCGTCTCTCATTTTTGTGTCAGTTTTTCACCTGGTCTCATCCAGCTCTCCCTGTGTCTCCCTATTTAGTTATTTCTGTTTGTATGGTTGTGAGGTATTGTTTGACTAATAATGAAAAAAACTGTTTACCTACCAGATCTATGCAGTTTAAAATGTTGATTACTTGTCCTTGCCAATGTCATTCATCGGATGGTAAGACAAGACATATGGAAAGAAACATGTTTTGCAAACATACTATGGGGGTCACTGGTTTCCCTGGGCAGGGTTCCCTGGGCAAGAAAAGGTTGAAGACCCCTGCTTTAGAAAAGCAAGCAATAACTAAATGTACTGAATAAGACTCACATTCCTTTCAATCTTTTACCCAGATTTTAGCAGAGATGCAGAGAAGCATATTGTAAGGTTCTGCTTTTCTTTTCTTAGTCAACCTTGTGTTATTTTTCATTGGGTTCTTGAACGTAGCCCTGTTTCTTTGTGTTCTGGAACGTAGCCCTGTCTTTCATTTTTGTTAATTAATTTCACCTGTGTTCATTTCTCACCTGGTCTCATCAGCTCCCTATTTAGTTTAGTTCTTTCTGTTTGTATGGTTGTGAGGTATTGTTTGTTTTTGACTACCTACCTGTGTTTGACCATTGCCTGCGACCATGATTCCTGCCTTCTGCGAAGGCGTAATAAACATCTGCCGCGCTCTGCGCATGAATCTACACCTTTTTCTCGCTGAGCATTCATTATAGAATACCTCACCTAAAAACGCAATCGATTCAGCAGAGCTACAGTGGCGCCTAACACAGCAAGAGGAGCGTGTGGAGTATTCATAACACATATTTAGCTTCTTTACAAAAAAAATGCCACCAGTCAGAAGGCTACAGACAGCTCAAGAGGTTTGCTTAGATATGCAGGAAAATATACATATTTTACATAGACTTAAGCATAATGATTATATGGGTATTTGAAAAAATGCGAAATTCTCAATTATGGACGGGGGCCTAGCCCCCCTCAGGACCACCCCGCAGCCATCCTCATTTACTTTGTTCCCCTTCAGATGTTTTGGGGTGCATGATGCCCCTGGTTCACTCCACCTTTAAAAAGTTGACTCCTTATGGCCCGAGTGTTTTCTTAATGCAACAGATGGGCAATATTGAAGAACCTCAACGCCAGTACAGTGTTCTTCCGTGCTCAATAAGTGCAGTCATCTCGGTGTAGCGTGCTTACGTATGCGTCAGTAATTTTCAGACGACTCCAGCAAATTGACTGCGTAAAACTCCAAGAAGAGGGTGTTTGTACATTTTGGTACTGTATTTGGGACACAACTTATCGGAACATATTTTACGTTGTGTGAATGTAGATGCTTCATGTATATACCTATTTAAATACTCTCCCAGACTATCTGGAAACAACGAAGCCGCTTGTTCTTAAACCATCGACATGTTCAAGCGCGGATCTAAAAAACGACGGTCGAATCGCTCGGTAAGTAGAATGGCCAGAACTACAGGTTAAAACATTGTACTTAGTTTTTTGGTTTTTCAGTCCGTGGTATAGGCCTACTGTTACTGTTATCTGGAACGCACTTAAGACATTATTGACATAAAATAGCTTTTCGAAGTGTATCTAGTTAACTTACAAATAAAGATAATCAAAGTTGGCAGAACAAAATAGGCTATGTGGTTGTTTTTTGCTAACGTTGTGTTATTCGGATTGGTTATAGACCTGCCTATGCGTTATGATATAATTGGACAAGTTACTTTACTTCTCTTGATTTAGTTTACAAATATTCCGTTCTTTGTTTTCTGAGTTGAGATGAATCATGGTTGCGTGGGAGGGGCGTACGGTCATCTACGTCATTGGCATTTACCTGCACAGGTTAGGTAGGCAAATTATAGCCCAAAGTATAGCCTACCACTCACCGACCCCAGCCCGCACACTCAAGGGAGCTCTGTGTGACACACACTCATATCGCTTTTAAAATGTAAACACACTTGTTGCTCAAAGGCAAGGTAGTCTTTAAAAATGTTTATATTTAAGAACATTGACTCACCAATGCATTTGAGTTTACACCTACGACTAGTGCCAGGGAGGACATTGTTTTTTGTCTGTAAGGGAGTTGAACCATTCAGTCATGGAGGACTAGTATAGCTGTTGTTATACTAAACATCTGGCTTCTAGCAGACTTGGAGCATTTCCAATGCCCTTAAAAGTGAATCCCACTATAATTATACTGGGCTGTTGGCATGTGGAACTCGTCACACACAACGGATCCACACTATGGTCCCATTTAGGGTCTGCTGTATTCATGACTGCTCTGTATCTACAGTATCGATTCTATAAGAACTTCAGTAGAAGTTGAAATGTTATGTGGACATTATATAAGACATTCATACATACACATTTTAAAGAGTTATTATTGCAATTTCAAGAAGGCACATAAAAAGGCATATCCAGGGAGTACGTGTCTCCTTTCCTCTGAAGGAGCTTCCAAAATGTGAATAAAGCTTTTAGTCAGCGTCATTTTAGTAGACTGAAGCAATCCTCCCACTGGAAACTAAAAACACAGGTAGTTAAGACATGCAAAAGCTGCAGAATTATGCCTACTAAGTTTTGTCATGAATCACTTGAAAGGGTGGTTTTGAGGTCAAGACACAACACAGTACGCCAGCTGGTGAGTTTAGTTGGTGTCAGCCTCTCTTAGTCAAAGAGAGGATACATTTTCAGGAAGCAATAAAAGCATTCTTTGCAGAAAATATATCCCTGACTGAAGTACTTCTTTTAAATCCCTATTGACGACAACAAATATAATCCCAGGTGTACAGTAGATGCATTTGAGGTAAACACCTGATCACCTTATCAACTTGCATCACAAAAGGTACAGAACCTGTGAATTGCAAAGATAAACAAAAGGCTATATGATGTTAACATGCAGTATGGTATTGTCAGCTCTCAAAAGGGATGGGGATGTGTTCCTGACCGTTCCCGAGAGAAGAGAAAGATGGTTAGATGAAGCGTTCCCTGCAGGCTGTGTGTTTGATGTATCCAGCCCAGTGAGGAGTGTAACAACTCAACCCAGCATGCCTTTAGTGATTTAGGCTGCACAGGCCTGTGACCCCTGACCCCTGTTAACGTTGAACTCCTCAAACACAGCGAGAAAACTATACGTAAAACATTCTGTTTTATGACTAAGCTAAACACCCTGCTGGCTCCATTCCAGCATCTGTTCTTATATGCATTGTAACAATGTTACTATATAGTTACATTGTTATAACATGAGTATAAGGAGGGGTGAAAGTAGAATACATTACTTCCCGGTAAGGGACCTCGTATGCGTGCACGTGCTTGTCAAATAATCACTTCAGGGCTCCTTTACTAAGCTACCCGCGCATGTTTATTAGTGATAGGAAGTTCGGCTCTTTTTAAGGACTCTGAACTTTTCGACTCGTTCAGTCAAAATAACAAATCTTTCAACCCATTTAGTTCATTTGAGTCAGTAAGGCCTAATGCCCAGAGCACGTAGTAGTGCCCGCAACCAGACTAGATTGTGAACGACTCTTGGCGCAATGCATTGCTTGACTGCCGTGAGGGTGATAAGCACAATGTTGTTTGTGAACTGCAGCCCCCCAAATGAATCCTCTCGAGTTTGAGTTTGTTGAGCAGAGGCTATGTATGTTTTGGTTCTACAAAGCTGTGTCCATCGTAACATTCAATAATCAATTCATTGCATTCATTCTTGCAAAATGCGATCAATTATGAGTTCTAAACATGTATTTTTCTTCTCTACACTCATGATCTATTTATTCCCTGCGTGCATAATGACAGACAGTTGGTGGTCGGAGCACGTGTCTGGAGCCGTTGAGCTAGAGGAGGGTGTATTAATCCTGCTGTAGGGCTCATAGCGGCCAGCACTAGCAGGACTAACGAACAACTAAAATGAAGTCCCTCCGAAAAACGATTCATGACTCTCGAGTCAGTAAAAAGAGTTGTTAAAAAAACAAAACAATAGTTTGCGATCTGCACATCACTAACATACATCCACCTAGTGTACAAAACATTAAGAACACCTCTTTCCATGACATAGACTGACCAGGTGAATCCAGGTGAAAGCTATGATCCCTTATTGATGTCACTTGTTAAATCCACTTCATTAGTGTAGATGAAGGGTAGGAGACAGGTTAAATAAGTCTTGAGACAATTGAGACATTGCTTCTGTATGTGTGCCATGAAGAGGGTGAATGGGAAAGACAATAGATTTAAGTGCCTTTGAACTGAGTATGTTAGTAGGTGCCAGACCCACCGGTTTGTGTCAAGAACTGTAACGCTGCTGGGTTTTTCATGCTCAACAGTTTCCCGTGTGTCTCAAGAATGGTCCACCACCCAAAGGAAATCCAGCCAACTAGACACAACTGTGGGACATGGGTCAGCATCCCTGTAGAACGCTTTCGACACTTTGGAGAGTCCATGCCCTGACGAATTGAGGCTGTTCTGAGGGCAAAAGGGGGGGTGCAACTCAATATTACGAAGGTGTTTCTAATGTTTTGTACACTCATTGTATTTTCAGCCTCCAAACAGTGGTGAATGGAAAGAAACATCTGTTACACAACATTTTGGCAATTGTCATTGCGCTCTTAGAAGAAAAGGTGTTATCCAGAACCTATAATGGTTCTTCTGCATTTCCCAATAGAAAAACCCTTTTGAAGAACCGTTTTTTGATCCAGGTAGAACCTTTTTCGGTTCCATGATGAACCCTTTCCACAGAGGGTTCTACATGGAACCCAAAAGGGTTCTAACTGAAACCAAAAATGTTTCTGTTACGGGGACAGCAAAATAACAATTTTGGAACCCTTTTTTCTAAAAGTGCAGGCCAGAATTTATGCATCCACCGCTGTCCGCGTGTCTCGGCCACTCATCTCTGCCTTGTCAAAATGTCAGTGTTCTCGTTGAACCACATCACATTTTGGAGTGTAGGCTATACCACCCGTTTTCAAGACCATTCGCACATTTTAATGAGGTAATGATAAATAGTTGTATAATAACTGAAGGCTTTTTTGATTTTGTTTTTAATTATTGTGATAGGCTCATGTTTTTACCGGTACGGCGTACCCCCAATATTTATTTTACCAGGACATAGTACCCCAAAGTGTTACCCAAATTGCCATTACAGTCGTGGTCAAAAGTTTTGAGAATGACAAATAATAATTTCCATAAAGTTAGCTGCTTCAGTGTCTTTAGATATTTTTGCAAGATGTTACTATGTAATACTATGTATAATTACAAGCATTTCATAAGTGTCAAAGGCTTTTTATTGACAATTACATAAAGTTCATGCAATGAGTCAATATTTGCAGTGTTGACCCTTCTTTTTCAAGACCTCTGCAATCCCCCCTGGCATGCTGTCAATTAACTTCTGGGCCACATCCTGACTGATGGCAGCCCATTCTTGCATAATCAATGTTTGGAGTTTGTCAGAATTTGTGGGTTTTTGTTTGTCCACCCGCCTCTTGATGCCCCAAACAATCGGAAAGGGGATTCATCAGAGAAAATGACTTTACCCCAGTCCTCAGCAGTCCAATCCCTGTACCTTTTTCAGAATATCAGTCTGTCCTTGATGTTTTTCCTGGAGAGAAGTGGCTTCTTTGCTGCCCTTCTTGACATCAGGCTATCCTCCAAAAGTCTGCGCCTCACTGTGCGTGCAGATGCACTCACACCTGCCTGCTGCCATTCCTGAGAAAGCTCTGTATTGGTGGTGCCCCGATCCCGCAGCTGAATCAGCTTTAGGAGACGGTCCTGGCGCTTGCTGAACTTTCTTGGGCGCCCTGAAGCCTTCTTCACAACAATTGAACCGCTCGCCTTGAAGTTTTCGATGATCCTATAAATGGTTGATTTAGGTGCAATCTTACTGGCAGCAATATCCTTGCCTGTGAAGCCTTTTTGTGCAAAGCAATGATGACGGCACGTGTTTCCTTGCAGGTAACATTGTTGACAGAGGAAGAACAATGATTCCAAGCACCACCCTCCTTTTGAAGCTTCCAGTCTGTCATTCAAACTCAATCAGCATGACAGAGTGATCTCCAGCCTTGTCCTCGTCAACACTCACACCTGTGTTAACGAGAGAATCACTGACATGATGTCAGCTGGTCCTTTTGTGGCAGGGCTAGAATACAGTGGAAATGTTTTTGGGGGATTCAGTTCATTTGCATGGCAAAGAAGGACTTTGCAATTAATTGCAATTCATCTGATCACTCTTCATAACATTCTGGAGTATATGCAAATTGCCATCATACAAACTGAGGCAGCAGACTTTGTGGAAATGTATATTTGTCATTCTCAAAAACTTTTGGGCCACGACTGTATATGACTATGATGGCACTAGTCAGCTTTTAGGTTCAACCCTTTACCTAAATATCTGTGGCCCTCCCAATCTATCTGAGTGCTGTGTTCACATAGCCATAACATGCATGAGCCTGAGAACAAACACACAATATCTGATCCCCACCTTGTAATAACAAAAAAAATGCTTTTTAGTTAAAGATGATATCAAGGTCATAGGCAGTAACTAAAGTAGGATGTGTGTAAACAGTTGAAGTCAGTAGTTGACATACACCTTAGCCAAATACATTTAAACTCAGTTTTTCACAATTCTTCACATTTAATCCGAGTAAAAATTCCCTGTCTTAGGTCAGTTAGGATCACCACTTTATTTTAAGAATGTGAAATCTCAGAATAATAGTAGAGAGAATGATTTATTTCAGCTTTTATTTCTTTCATCACATGCCCAGTGGTCAGAAGTTTACATACACTCAATTAGTATTTGGTAGCATTGCCTTTAAATTGTTTAACTTGAGTCAAATGTTTTGGGTAATTTTGACCCATTCCTCCTGACAGAGCTGCTGTAACTGAGTCAGGTTTGTAGGCCTCCTTGCCCGCACACACTTTTTCAGTTCTACCCACAAATGTTCTATCTGATTGATGTCAGTGCTTTGTGATGGCCACTCCAATACCTTGACTTTGTTGTCCTTAAGCCATTTTGCCACAACTTTGGAAGTATGCTTTGGGTCATTGTCCATTTGGAAGACCCATTTGCGACCAAGCTTGATCTTCCTGACTGATGTCTTGAGATGTTGCTTCAATATATCCACATAATTGTCCATCTTCATTATGCCATCTATTTTGTGAAGTGCACCAGTCCCTCCTGCAGCAAAGCACCCCACAACATGATGCTGCCACCCCCGTGCTTCACGGTTGGGATGGTGTTCTTCGGCTTGCAAGCCCCCCCCTTTTTCCTCCAAACATAACGATGGTCAATATGGCCAAATAGTTATATTTTTGTTTCATCAGACCAGAGGACATTTCTCCAAAAGGTACGATCTTTGTCCCCATGTGCAGTTGTAAACCGTAGTCTAGTTTTTTTAATGACGGTTTTGGAGCAGTGGCTTCTTCCTTGCTGAGCGGCTTTTCAGGTTATGTTGATATAGGACTCGTTTTACTGTGGATATAGATATTTTCGTAACCGTTTCCTCCAGAATCTTCACACGGACCTTTGCTGTTGTTCTGGGATTGATTTGCACTTTTCGCACCAAAGTACGTTCATCTCTAGGAGACAGAACGCATCTTCTTCCTGAGCAGTATGATGACTGCGTGGTCCCATGGTGTTTATACTTGCGTACTATTGTTTGTACAGATGATCGTGGTAACATCAGGCGTTTGGAAATTGCTCCCAAGGATGAACCAGACTTGTGGAGGTCCACAATTTTTTTCTGAGATCTTAGATGATTTCTTTTGATTTTCCCATAATGTCAAGCAAAGAGGCACTGAGTTTGAAGGTAGGCCTTGAAATACATCCACAGGTACACCTCCAGTTGACTCAAGTGATGTCAATTAGCCTATCAGAAGCTTCTAAAGCCATGACATAATTTTCTGGAACTTTCCAAGCTGTTTAAAGGCACAGTCAACTTAGTGTATGTAAACTTCTGGCCCACTGGAATTGTGATACAGTGAATTATAAGTGAAATAATATCTCTGTAATCAATTGTTGGAAAAATGATGTGTGTAATGCACAAAGTAGATGTCCTAACCGACTTGCCAAAACTATAGTTTGTTAACAAGAAATTTGTGGAGTGGTTGAAAAACTAGTTTTAATGACTCCAACCTTGTGAATGTAAACGTCTGACTTCAACTGTACGTCACACATGCAGTTTATTACCTCACTTCCTTCGTCAGCAGTCCCCACCCATCACATCCCCTACTTCAGATCGCAAAATAGCCCAACCCACTGCAGGGCCATAAACCTGAAGTATGTCATCTCTTTCTAAGAAATGTGAAGGAAACGCATGAAACCCACAATAATCCACAGTACTTTGACTTAGTATGTGAGAGTTTTCTTGACATCATCTCCTTCACATGTTCTCTAGCACATGATGCATTTCTCTTTGTGGCTCTTGTCTTCATTCAAGGAAAAATAAGCTAAAGGAGCCAAAGTTGTATGATGGATCTGAAGTTTCCATTACAAACTTTATTCGTCATGGTAATGATATGCAGATAACATCCCCTCTCTCTCTGTTTGCACCATGGAGTTAATTAGAACCAGATTGGCAGGTTTGGATGCATTTCTTTCTGGATCAGTTTACAGATGGGACTGTTCTAATACCGGCTTTTACTCCATGAGCAGAATGGATCAGCTTTTTGAGGATGGAGTTTGACCTTGTGTTTCTTGTTTATGCACTATTATAAAGGCATTTATATGCAGTACATAAATTCATGGCCTACAACCATTATCTGAACAAATGACTCCTGGCCTTGATCAACTCACATAAATCTTTACATTGATTTTAAGGTCAGAGAGCAGTGTGCTTTTATCGTCAATATGTTTGGGATTTCACTGCTGAGTACAGTGCATTCGGAAAGTATTCAGACCCTTAGAACTTTTCCACATTTTGTTACGTTACAGCCTCATTCTAAAATTGCTTAGATTTGTTTTTTCCCCTCATCAATCTACACATAATAGCACAAAAGGAAAAACAGGAAACAGGAAATATCACATTTACGTAAGTATTCAGACCCTTCACTCAGTACTTTGTTGAAGCACCTTTGGTAGTGATTACAGCCTTGAGTCTTATTGGGTATGACGCGACAAGCTTGGCACACCTGTATTTGGGGAGTTTCTCCCATTCTTCTCTGCAGATTCTTCATGTGCCTTTTACTGAGGAGTGACTTCTGTCTGGCCACTTTACCATAAAGGCCTGATTGGTGGAGTGCTGCAGAGATGGTTGCCCTTCTGGATTTTTTTTCCCATCCCCACAGAGGAACTTTGTCAAAGTGACAATCGTGTTCTTGGTCACCTCCCTGACCAAGGCCCTTCTCCCCTGTTTGGCCGGGCGGCCAGCTCTAGGAAGAGTCTTGGTGGTTCCAAACTTCTTCCATGTCAGAATGATGGAGGCCACTGTGTTCTTGCTGACCTAAAATTCTGCAGACATTTTTTGGTACCCTTCCCCAGATCCGTGCCTCGGCACAATCCTGTGTTGGAGCTCTACGGACAATTCCTTCGACCTCATGGCTTGTTTTTTGCTCTTACATGCACTGTCAACTGTGGGACCTTATATAGACAGGTGTGTGCCTTTCCTTTTCATTTTTAGAAATCCGTTTTAGAATAAGGCTGTAATGTAACAACATTTGCAAAAAGGGAAGGGGTCTGAATACTTTCCGAATGCACTGTATGCTGATTTAACCACACTTGTACTGAACCGAACATTACTGTACTGGCCTAACAGTTGTTAGTTAACATTTTATGCGCCTTTATTGCATTTACTTATGCTCCTTCTCTGCAGGCTTTATACAGTATGTAGTACTTCTGTTATTTGCTCTACCCACAATGCATGATTTGCATGCCCTCTCTCTCCATTCCTCTCTTCTCTCCCCAGTATTCTAATCCTCCATTTGTCAATCCAACATGATTGGTCTTTTCCTCCCCTGTTTTTCTCTCTGTATTTATGACACACTTTGCTGGACTTTCCCAGGAAGTCCCATGCTCTGGTGGAGAGTTGCACATGTCAAGGATCAGTGGGTATGGCAGAGGGCAATGTGGTTTCACTAACTGTTTGTTTTAGCACACGTGTTAA
This sequence comes from Salvelinus fontinalis, assembly GCF_029448725.1. NCBI lineage: Eukaryota > Metazoa > Chordata > Actinopteri > Salmoniformes > Salmonidae > Salvelinus > Salvelinus fontinalis. Next base: position 23,415,755 of record NC_074695.1, read on the forward strand.
CATGGATCGCCGCATTCCCCAGAGACAAAAGAGTCAGCTCTCTCACTGTGAGAGACTATGTGTAGTTATGTGTGAGCGTGTGTGTTCTGTACAAGATATGAAGTACAAAACAGATATTTTCATGTTTGAATTCGTATTTTATTAATAGCAACTTGGAGGGGAACGTTTGACGAGGACTTACTTTCTCAGTACTCCGTACCGTTGAGCTTGTGTGATTAGAGTTGGGGTTTCCCCCTCCCTGTACCCCTGAGATCAGTCACCATGTCTGAAAGAACAGAAAGTTCCAGTCACCCAGAAGTCGTTTGTACAGTCCCTTTATCCCCACCTTCTTGCCATTATACATTTGGGTGTATACACAAGACGTTCAAACAGGCTATGTTTAACTTTTTAATTTATGTTTCTACCTTGTACTGATTGATTTAGATAACTTTGAGTACTTATGTCTGTGTGTGAGCATGCATGTACATGTCCTTGTGTAGATATTAAATCACACACACCAGATGCAATAAAACGGTATGTGAACCATTCGATGTTCTTTCCGTAGCTTGTGACTGTTTCTTGTGGGCTAACCTGTTGATGCTGTTCATAGATTGGGCATCTGAGCTCAGAGCAGGGGAATGGCGCCATTGGTAGGTTGGTGTTGAAGTCTATCAGTTGTGTAGTTTCTCAATGACACACAAACATCACAACATCTGGACTCAGTGAAGGAATAGACTCATTAATGAAAAGAGTAAAATACAGACAACAACATCCAACAGATTGGTCTATTGTAGCTTTGTTAGCACTGCAGTCCCATCATAATAACCCAGATTCACAAGCAATAAAAACCCAAATGGTATAACTGGCTTGACGTGAATACTAACATTACATTTACCCTATGTACTGATATGTGGTTTGAGAACAAAGTTGAGCAGGTATTCACAGGTGCCTTCCCAATTCCCATATCACATGGGTTTGGTTGATTTGGGTGTGTGTATGTGAGAGAGAAGGATAAGTGGTGCGTCTGCATGTCTGCCTAGTTTGTGAGATTGCTCGAGGGAGTCTCCAGTTTTTTGGCAACGTTCTTTCTATGTGTTCTTGTTTCGTGGCAGTGATTTTCTCTCCCGGTCTCTCTCACTTATCTAAGAAATATTGTTTTGTTAACTACCCAATCCTTCCCTTTCTATTGTTTGAAGGGCTGGCTAATGTTTTGCACAATGAAACAAGAGTAGACTGACAAATTGTCATGTACACAAACCAAGACGGGGTATCAGGTTATGGTGTGTGGCAGGGGTTCCCAATTACATTTAGCCGTGGGTCGATAATATTATTAATATTCTTTTTTTTCTTGAGTGGATGGTCGGGGGCCGGAACATAGTAATACATAATTGTACACTGCAAGAAGCCCAAACCGATATAGAATTTGACAAAAACTGAATCATTTCAACTCTTGATTAAATTGGGATGCGTGGGAATACTTGGGAATAGGGTTGGGCGGGATACTGTATCCAGTGGAGGCTCCTCAGGGGAGGACCATCCTCAGTGAATTTCATAAAGATAGTGAAACATTAAAGTTTTCCTTTAGATAAAACTATAGTAAATATATTCATGTCACCAAATAATTGATTTAAACACACTGTTTTGCAATGAAGGTCTACAGTAGCCTCAACAGCACTCTGTAGGATAACACCATGGTGTAGCCGGAGGACAGCTAGCTCCTCTGGGTATATTGACTTCAATACAAAACCTAGGAGGCTCATGGTTCTCACCACCTTCCATAGACTTACACAGTAATTATGACAACTTCCAGAGGACGTCCTCCAACCTATCGGAGCTCTTGCAGCATGAACTGACATGTCCACCCAATCAAAGGATCAAAGAATCTAGTACTAAAAGCACAACCTAGATCTGCAGTACCTAAAATGAGGTGAGTAGTTGTTTCAAAGAGAGAGAAAGACAATAGTTGAACAGTTTTGAACAAATAGATTTCTTCTAAAATGAAGGAGATCAAGACAGAGAGAGAGCTAATATGGTGACAATGATGTAGGCTGTATGTAGCGGTTAGCGATTTATTAGTGATGCACCGATATTACATTTTTGGCCGATACCGATATCCAATATTTTCCTTGCTAAAAAAAACGTCCCCAATACCTGATATTTAAAATTTTAGCTGCCTTTTAAGCATTCTAATACAGTTAAATAGTTAACACACACACATGGACACAGTGGTCTAAGGCACTGCATCTCAGTACAAGAGTCATCACTACAGTCCCTGGTTCGAATCCAGGCTGTATCACATCCGGTTGTGATTGAGAGTCCCACAGGGCAGCGCACAATTGGTCCAGCATCGTCCAGGTTTGGCCGGGGTAAGTCGTCATTGTAAATAAGAATTTGTAACTGACTTAACTGACTTGCCTAGTTAAATAAAGGTTACACACACACACTGACCAAAAAGTTATTTTGTTGGCATTTACGTATGTCCCCATTACCAGTAAAACATAATCAATACATATTTCTTTCACTTACTTGCTGTGCTGTTTCGTTGTTCATTTGTTCAGTCATTTCATTCTCAACCAGGATTGCATCATACATGTCAAGCAGTGAATTTTCAGCTCTGTCCGTCCGTGGCCTCCTCCTCGGGCCAGTAACTATGTTGGCGTTTTTAGCTAATATCAGCCGATTCCGATATGTTCACCGATATATTGTGCATCTCTAGTATATACCGTATTCCAGGTTATTTGGAAATACCCACAGGATGGTTTTCATATACCATCAATACCGTTGAAACTATTTCTTTGAGGTTTTTGAATACATTTCAATATTTGTAGCTACTTTTTAAGTAAATACCTGCAGTGAACTCGTGGAATAAGTTAGGAGATAAAGGAGATTGCGTTCTTCATTTTGCCTGCCACATTATTTTTCATTATGAAGCTTACCGTAGTTCCCCAGAACAGCAGGCAGTCACGTGCTCGTTGTAAAGTGTACAACTGGAGAATGCGGACGCTAGTGAATCCATAGCGTTCTATATTTATTGGTGAGTCCTTCTCTGTTGAGAAGTTAGACTTGTATGTAATTCACTACTAAATGTTTGCCATCAGATATCTTATAACTGTCTAAGATGTGCTATACTCTCCAGCTGTGTATGTAGTTACTTGTTAGCTGAGTATGTGGTTGATTTAATAATGAGACGGGGTGTTAGCTTTCTGCCGTGTTTGAGAAGTCAAAGACCTCTGGATGAGTTATCTGTACAGCTGCCATTTTTTCCCCTGTGCTTCCAACTAGCATTGTTTCCCCCCTCTGCTCCATGTACACATGCTGCTCTTCCATCAGACAAGCATACATCACAACTTTGTTCATTTGCACAATTTCTCTCTTTCCCTTTCGCTTGTAAATGTCCACACTCACTGAAAATGGCTACTCGCTATACTTGTATAACTTTATGAGCTGGAAAACTTGGGGGGCAAATAAAATCACCCACGAGACGAATTTGGCCCGCGGGGTGTCTATTGGGGAAACCTTTTGTATGGTGTGAACCAACTGTTTATCATCTACTGTATCTCTCAACACCTTTAGCGAATGTAAGAAAAGAGCACATTATTGTGAGAAAATTATTCATCAGAATGTGGGAGAGGAGAGGTAGGATGTCAGAGGAAAGGAAAGTGGAGACAGTGACTACATGGAGAGGGAAAGGAAAGGGTGCAGCACACTTCCTGTATCTGTTTCCTTCCTCTCATCTCTAAAAAGAGACACCACAATAGAGCAGTAGTGTGATACACACACTCGCAAAGACTACTTACATGAATAGACACCAATACTAATGTGCAAAAACATTTATTTTTTTAATGGTTTGTTGAATGTACTTTAAAATATTCTGAATTCACAAAATTACTTGTGATAGTTTGGGTCATGTGTGGCTGTAGTCCCACTCCCAGCAGGAGCTGTAGTTCTGCTGTATGAGGATTGGACTCAGTGCCTGGGCTGTTACTTCTGGACTGGAGGAGAACCTGTTCCCCTACCTCTAACTAGGGCTGTGGGCGTCAGGACATTTTGTCAGCCAGTGATTGTCAAGCAAATAACTGCCAGTCACACGGTATTTGACTGTTCGTTTACATAAACACGTTTAGCATCTCCTGGCTTCCACACATAGCCTACAAGCCACTGATGCAGACCTTTGGAACATCTACATGAAAAAAGTGAGATCGATGGCATTCCACAACTGTCCCAGAGTTTACATACTCGAAGGAATGAGCGTTACACCGAGGCCTGTACTGGAGCGGGATCAATTTGGAGGTGGAGGGTTTGTCATGGTCTGGGACCATGTTATGCTCTACAGTTATGCTCTACACCGGTTGCAAAGAGGATTAATGTGCTTAATTTGAAGAAGTTACTTGGATACTTTAGTTGTGATACAAAACATATAGGCCTATCGGCTAGGCTACATGAGGTGTGCGAATATGATTTGAAAAAGTAAAAAAAAGGCATATGCTGTTTATTGCCTTAACGCACACGCTGGGCATCCTTCACAAGTGTTAATAAACTCAGCAAAAAAAGAAACGTTCTCTCACTGTCAACTGCGTTTATTTTCAACAAACTTAACATGTGTAAATATTTGTATGAACATAACAAGATTCAACAACTGAGACATAAACTGAACAAGTTCCACAGACATGTGACAAACAGAAATGGAATAATGTGTCCCTGATCAAAGGAGGGGTGAAAATCAAAAGTAACAGTCAGTATCTGGTGTGGCGACTAGCTGCATTAAGTACTGCAGTGCATCTCCTCCTCATGGACTGCACCAGATTTGTCAGTTCTTGCTGTGAGATGTTACCCCACTCTTCCACCAAGGCACTTGCAAGTTCCAGGACATTTCTGGGGTGAATGGCCCTAGCCCTCACCCTCCGATCCAACAGCTCCCAGACGTGCTCAATGGGATTGAGATCCGGGCTCTTTGTTGGCCATGGCAGAACACTGACATCCCTGTCTTGCAGGAACTCACGCACAGACTGAGCAGTATGGCTGGTGGCATTGTCATGCTGGAGGGTCATGTCAGGATGAGCCTGCAGGAAGGGTACCACATGAGGGAGGAGGATGTCTTCCCTGTCTTGCCTGCAATGACAACAAGCTCAGACTGATTATGCTGTGACACACCGTCCCAGACCATGACAGACCCTCCGCCTCCAAATTGATCCCGTTCCAGAGTACAGGCCTCGGTGTAATGCTCATTCCTTCGACGATAAATGCGAATCCGACCATCACCCCTGGTGAGACAAAACCCCGACTTCTCAGTGAAGAGCACTTTTTGCCAGTCCTGTCTGGTCCAGTGACGATGGGTTTGTGCACATAGGCAACATTGTTGCCGGGGATGTCTGGTGAGGACCTGCCTACAAGCCCTACAAGCCCTCAGTCCAGCCTCTCTCAGCCTATTGCGGACAGTGTGATCACTGTTGGAGGGATTGTGGGTTTCTGGTGTAACTCGGGCAGTTGTTTTTGCCATCCTGTACCTGTCCCGCAGGTGTGATGTTTGGATGTACCGATCCTGTGCAAGTGTTGTTACATGTGGTCTGCCACTGCGAGGACAATCAGCTGTCCATCCTGTCTCCCTGTAGCGATGTCTTAGGCGTCTCACAGTATGGACATAGCAATTTATTGCCCTGGCCACATCTGCAGTCCTCATGCCTCCTTGCAGCATGCCTAAGGCACGTTCACGCAGATGAGCAGGGACCCTGGGCATCTTTCTTTTGGTCTTTTTCAGAGTCAGTAGAAAGGCCTCTTTAGTGTCCTAAGTTTTCATAACTCTGACCTTTAATTACCTACCATCTGTAAGCTGTTAGTGTCTTAACACCCGTCCACAGGTGCATGTTCATTAATTGTATATTGTTCAATGAACAAGCATGAGAAACAGTGTTTAAATCCTTTACAATGAAGATCTGTGTAGTTATTTGGATTTTTACAAATAATCTTTGAAAGACAGAGTCCTGAAAAGGAACGCCCCCCCCCCCCCCCTCTCCCTTTGTTCATGGACACATTATTCCATTTCTGTTAGTCACATGTTTGTGGAACTTGTTCAGTTTATGTCTGTTGTGAAACCTTTTGTTCATACAAATATTTGCACATGTTATGTTTGCTGAAAATAAACGCAGTTGACAGTGAGAGGGCGTTTCTTTTTTTGCTGAGTTTGTCTGTACACATAAACATACACAACCCTATTAACACACACTGTTACACAGTCATGCACATTGTTTACACGCATGTACTCACAGATGACATCACACCCATGGATTATGAGCAAGACCAATATTACATACAGTAAGTACCCTGATGTGTATTTTAACCAATACAATTCTACTTCTCTGTCAATCATGGAATCAAACAGCAGATGTTTAAATTGAGGGGGTAAGGGAAGGGATATGTCCATGTTTTTCACTGGATCTCTGTGAATTTATTTTGCTTCCCAGAGAATAATCTTTTGGGAAAGATCACTCGACTTTAATCCTATGCAATAAATGACCTCAGGGATGACCCTCTCACCATCCATACTGCTTTTGATTAGAGTGGAATGACCATTGACACGTGACCATTTCTCCTCCCACTCACTTACTGTCATGTGAAATAAATAAATGCTGTATTGGTTGATAATTTTATTGTAATTGTTTGTGATGCATGAATGATATCATACTGGGTGTCTAATGTCGTGTTGTGGTGATTTCAGCAGGAGGAGGAAGACCCAGACCGGGGACAACCATGTATAAGATGTGGAGACCAGTGTCCTGGCTTTCGCATGCATGGCTGGAGGTAGGCCTCGCATACTCCTGTCACATACTCCTCACAGGAACATAGACACTGTTTTCAAGATGTTTCATGTGATTATATTTCATGCCATGGGTTTCTTTCCTTTTCATTTGGGAGTCATAACTCATAAGTTATGTTGCAATCTACTGCAGAGATAGCCTGCAAAGTTCTGTCATACTTTCCAAGTCTATGCCCAAACAGTTCGAACTTCTAATTTTAAAAATGAATCTCTCCAGAAATAAGTCTCACTGTTGCCGCCTGCTACCGACCCCCCTCAGCTCCCAGCTGTGCCCTGGACACCATCTGTGAATTGATCGCTCCCCATCTAGCTTCAGAGTTTGTTCTGTTAGGTGACCTAAACTGGGATATGCTTAACACCCCGGCAGTCCTACAATCTAAGCTTGATGCCCTCAAATCATCAAGGAACCCACCAGGTACAACCCTAAATCCGTAAACATGGGCACCCTAATAGACATTATCCTGACCAACTTGCCCTCCAAATACACCTCTGCTGTCTTCAATCAAGATCTCAGCGATCACTGCCTCATTGCCTGTATCCGCCACGGGTCCACGGTCAAACGACCACCCCTCATCACTGTCAAACGCTGCCTGAAACACTTCTGCGAGCAGGCCTTTCTAATCGACCTGGCCCGGGTACCCTGGAAGGATATTGACCTCATCCCGTCAGTTGAGGATGCCTGGTCATTCTTTAAAAGTTACTTCCTCACCATATTAGACAAGCATGCTCCGTTCAAAAAATGCAGAACCAAGAACAGATATAGCCCTTGGTTCACTCCAGACCTGACTGCCCTCGACCAGCACAAAAACATCCTGTGGCGAACTGCGATAGCATCGAAGAGCCCCCGTGATATGCAACTGTTCAGGGAAGTCAGGAACCAATACATGCAGTCAGTCAGGAAAGCAAAGGCCAGCTTTTTCAAGCAGAAATTTGCATCCTGTAGCTCTAACTCCAAAAAGTTCTGGGATACTGTAAAGTCCATGGAAAACAAGAGCACCTCCTCCCAGCTGCCCACTGCACTGAGGCTAGATAACACGGTCACCACTGATAAGTCCGTGATAATCGAAAACTTCAACAAACATTTCTCAATGACTGGCCATGCCTTCCACCTGGCGACTCCAACCTTGGCCAGCAGCCCCGCCCGGCCCGCTGCTACTCGCCCAAACCTCCCCAGCTTCTCCTTTACCCATATCCAGATAGCAGATGTTCTGAAAGAGCTGGAAAATCTGGACCCATACAAATCAGCTGGGCTTGACAATCTGGACCCCCTATTTCTGAAACTGTCCGCCGCCATTGTCGCACCCCCTATTACCAGCCTGTTCAACCTCTCCTTCGTATCATCTGAGATCCCCAAGGATTGGAAAGCTACCGCTGTCATTCCCCTCTTCAAAGGGGGAGACACCCTGGACCCAAACTGTTACAGACCTATATCCATCCTGCCCTGCCTAGCTAAGGTCTTCGAAAGCCAAGTCAACAAACAGATCACTGACCATCTCGAATCCCACCGTACCTTCTCCGCTGTGCAATCCGGTTTCCGAGCCGGTCACGGGTGCACCTCAGCCACGCTCAAGGTACTAAACGATATCATAACCGCCATCGATAAAAGACATTACTGTGCAGCCGTCTTCATCGACCTGGCCAAGGCTTTCGACTCTGTCAATCACCATATTCTTATCGGCAGACTCAATAGCCTCGGTTTTTCTAATGACTGCCTTGCCTGGTTCACCAACTACTTTGCAGACAGAGTTCAGTGTGTCAAATCGGAGGGCATGTTGTCCGGTCCTCTTGCAGTCTCTATGGGGGTACCACAGGGTTCAATTCTCGGGCCGACTCTTTTCTCTGTATACATCAATGATGTTGCTCTTGCTGCGGGCGATTCCCTGATCCACCTCTACGCAGACGACACCATTCTGTATACTTCCGGCCCTTCCCTGGACACTGTGCTATCTAACCTCCAAACGAGCTTCAATGCCATACAACACTCCTTCCGTGGCCTCCAACTGCTCTTAAATGCTAGTAAAACCAAATGCATGCTTTTCAACCGTTCGCTGCCTGCACCCGCACGCCCGACTAGCATCACCACCCTGGACGGTTCCGACCTAGAATATGTGGACATCTATAAGTACCTAGGTGTCTGGCTAGACTGCAAACTCTCCTTCCAGACTCATATCAAACATCTCCAATCCAAAATCAAATCTAGAGTCGGCTTTCTATTCCGGAACAAAGCCTCCTTCACTCACGCCGCCAAACTTACCCTAGTAAAACTGACTATCCTACCGATCCTCGACTTCGGCGATGTCATCTACAAAATAGCTTCCAATACTCTACTCAGCAAACTGGATGCAGTTTATCACAGTGCCATCCGTTTTGTTACTAAAGCACCTTATACGACCCACCACTGCGACCTGTATGCCCTAGTCGGCTGGCCCTCGCTACATGTTCGTCGTCAGACCCACTGGCTCCAGGTCATCTACAAGGCTATGCTAGGTAAAGTGCCGCCTTATCTCAGTTCACTGGTCACGATGGCTACACCCACCCGTAGCACGCGCTCCAGCAGGTGTATCTCACTGATCATCCCTAAAGCCAAAACCTCATTTGGACGCCTTTCCTTCCAGTTCTCTGCTGCCTGCGACTGGAACAAATTGCAAAAATCTCTGAAGTTGGAGACTTTTATCTCCCTCAACAACTTTAAAAATCTGCTATCCGAGCAGCTAACCGATCGCTGCAGCTGTACATAGTCCATCTGTAAACTACCCACCCAATTTACCTACCTCACCCCCATACTGCTTTTATTTATTTACTTTTCTGCTCTTTTGCACACCAGTATCTCTTCTTGCACATGATCATCTGATGATTTATCACTCCAGTGTTAATCTGCTAAATTGTAATTATTCGATTTATTGCCTACCTCAAGCCTTTTGCACACATTGTATATAGATTCTCTTTTTCCTACCATGTTATTGACTTGTTTATTGTTTACTCCATGTGTAACTCTGTGTTGTTGTCTGTTCACACTGCTATGCTTTATCTTGGCCAGGTCGCAGTTGCAAATGAGAACTTGTTCTCAACTAGCCTACCTGGTTAAATAAAGGTGAAATAAAAAAAATAAAAAATAAAATAAGTAGGATAGGTATGATCACAGTGTAGGCAGTGCTCTCTTGTGTGTTGCATGGCCGTCACTATTTGGTTGTAACATACTTATTGAGGAAGAGTCATATGGCTAACTTCCATTCTTTATTGGGTGATTTCTGACAACAATATGGTTTCTCTGTGTGTTTGTATGTTAGAGTGGACTGGGGATTGGAGAGCTGATTAACCAAACTGTCCATGTGGAGAGTAGGTCTAGATATTGACTCAAACATTATCCACACACAACACATTTACCACATCCAGAACAGATAAAGCATTCAGTAATGTGAAAGAAAAGGGCATAGAGAATCTCGGGGGAAAAAACTGAGAACAGCTGCACTTTGTGTGAGTGGACGTTATCCACACACAACACAAACAACCTCTGAGTGCAAGGGTTTACCATTAGAAATGCTAGCTTCATGTGGTTTAGCACATTTAAAACTTTTGAAAGGGTTCATAGCAGAGACCTATGACATGCTGTGGTTGGACGGAGCTCTCTGATTATACATGTAGCCTATACACTGTAATCTAACAATTTTACAACAACTACCTAATACACACAAATCTAAGTAAAGTAATGGAATAATAATATCTACACTAACGTTCAAAAGTTTGGAGTCACTTATAAATGTCCTTGTTTTTGAAAGAAAAGCAAAAAAAAATGTCCATCAAAATAACATCAAATTGATCAGAAATACAGTGTAGACATTGTTAATGTTGTAAATGACTATTGTAGATGGAAACGGCAGATTTTTAATGGAATATCTACATAGGTGTACAGAGGCCCATTATCAGCAACCATCACCCCTTTGTTCCAATGGCACGTTGTGTTAGCTAATCCAAGTTTATCCTTTTTAAAAGGCAAATTGGTCATTAAAAAGACCTTTTGCAATAATGTTAGCACAGCTGAAAACTGTTGTTCTGATTAAATAAGCAATAAAACTGGCCTTCTTTAGACTAGTTGAGTATCTGGAGCAGCAGCATTTCTGGGCCAAAAGGCATGTGGGAGACTCTCCAAACATATAGAAGAAAGTACTCTGGTCAGATAAAACAAAAATGTAGCTTTTAGGCCATCAAGGAAAACGCTATGTCTGACCCAGCACCTCTCAACCCAACACCTCTCATCCCCCGAGAACACCATCCCCACAGTGAAGCATGGTGGTGCCAGCATCATGCTGTAGGGATGTTTTTCATTGGCAGGGACTGAGAAACTGGTCAGACTTGAAGGAATGATGGATTGCGCTAAATACAGGGACATTCTTGAGGGAAACCTGTTTTAGTCTTCCAGAGATTTGAGACTGGGACAGAGGTTCACCTTCCAGCAGGACAATGACCCTAAGCATACTGCGAAAGCAACACTCAAGTGGTTTAAGGGGAAACATTTAAATGTCTTGGAATGGCCCAGTCAAAGCCCAGACTTCAATCCAATTGAGAATCTGTGGTGTGACTTAAAGATTGCTGTACACCAGCGGAATCCATCCAACTTGAAGGAGCTGGAGCAGTTGCCTTGAAGAATGGGCAAAAATCCCTGTGGCTAGATGTGCCAAGCTTATTTAGACATACCCAAGAGACTTGGAGCTGTAATTGTTGCAAAAGGTGGCTCGACAAAGTATTGACTTTGGGGGGGATGAATAGTAATGCACGCTCAAATGTTCTGTTTTTTTTGTCTTATTTCTTGCTTGTTTCACAATAAAAAATATTTTGCATCTTCAAGGTGGTAGGCATGTTGTGTAAATCAAATTATACAAACCCACCAAAAATCTATTTTAATTCCAGGTTGTAAGGCAACAAAATAGGAAAAATGCCAATGAGGGTGAATACTTTCGCAAGCCATTGTAGATATTCCATAAAAATCTGCCGTTTCCAGCTACAATAGTCATTTACAACATTAACAATGTCTACACTGTATTTCTGATTAATTTGATCTTATTTTAATGGACAAAATTTGCTCTTCTTTCAAAAACAAGAACATTTCCTAAGTGACCCCAAACTTTTGAACGGTAGTGTACATATAGGTTTGAGCCTCTGTCTTTCGGTGTCTCACACATTTTAAAAGAATATACACTCCCGTACATCAGTCGTGAGTCTTGTGACAGAGGAAAGACTATTTTTACGTGCTTCAGCACTCGGCGGTACCGTTCTGTGAGCTTGTGTGGCCTACCACTTCGAGGTTGAGCTGTTGTTGCTCCTAGGCGTTTCCACTTCACAATAACAGCACTTACAGTTGACCCGGGGCGGAAATGTGACGAACTGACTTGTTGGAAAGGTGGCATCCTATGACGGTGCCACGTTGAAAGTCACTGAGCTCTTCAGTACGGGCCATTCTACTGCAAATCTTTGTCTATGGTGATTGCATGGCTGTATGCTCGATTTTATACACCTGTCAGCAATGGGTTTGGCTGAAATAGCTGAAATCCACACATTTTGGCCATGTAGTGTATGTATAAAAACACTCAAATAAAAAGTGACATTCTGTACTATCGTCTCAAATAAAACATTTGATCTCAGAGCCAAAATGAAAGTTGAAGCTTCACTGACCAAATAAATATGGAGAGAGTGTATACAGCTCACTGTGCCCCTGAAAAGGAGTGTCTGTCTGTTGAAGTGTTTTTCAACCACCTATGGTCATTTAGGTGTCCAGTCAGTGTCCTTGTGTCTTTCTGAGGAACAACTAGTTTTCCTCTCCCCTTTCTTCTGTGTTTGCAGTCTCCCTGAATGAATCCTCTTCACTCCTCCCATCCCCTCTCCTCCTCAGTGTGTCCAGCCCATTGGCTCTCTTAGTTAGTCCTAATCCTGTCCTCCCTCCCCTCCTCAGTGTGTCCAGCCCATTGGGTCTCTTAGTTAGTCCTAATCCTGTCCTCCCTCTCCTCCTCAGTGTGTCCAGCCCATTGGGTCTCTTAGTTAGTCCTAATCCTGTCCTCCCTCTCCTCCTCAGTGTGTCCAGCCCATTGGGTCTCTTAGTTAGTCCTAATCCTGTACGTCACCCTAATAAGATTAGCCCTTTCAGATCCGGCTACTGCCGCCACCGCTGTGATGAAGCCCTAAACTTCTCTCCCCCTCCCTGAATCTCTCCCTCCCTCCTCCCCATCCCTTTCTTTCAGATGCTGCTGTGATAGAGCCACCACTGCTGTGATAGAGCCACCCCTCCTTCAACCCATCCCTCTCTGACTTTTCACTGTCTTCATACAGTTAATAAGCACTTTGAGGAAGGGCAGTTTAGAAGGTTTTGAGTTTGGACCGGTACATTTTAAAAATATTTTTGTAGATGCAATGTACATTCGCACAAGGCTTGAAGTTAACACACTTCTGACTATTTTCTGAAGTATTCCCTTTATTAGTTGTTTTAGTGAATTGAGACAATAGCCACATTTCATGGTAGTTTTGACAGAGAGAGAGAGAGTTCTGGGTTAAACAATGCAGCATACACAAACACACATTGGGCCTTCAGAAGATAAGCCAACCCTGGCTGGCAGATTGAACTAATAAAGAGTCAGATAGAAGAAACACAGACTGGGTTCTACTTAAGCAATAAGGCACGAGGGGGTGTGGTATATGGCCCATATACCATGGCTAAGATATGTTCTTAAGCACGATGAAACGCGTATACAGTCCTTAACCGTGGTATATTACCCATATACCACAAACCCCCGAGGTGCCTTTATGCTATTATAAACTGGTTACCAATGTAATTAGAGCAGTAAAAATACATTTTTGTCATACCCATGGTAAACGGTCTGATATACCACAGCTGTCTGCCAATCAGCATTCAGGGCTCAAACCACCCAGTTTATAAAATGGAATAAAGGCTGCAAGGAGGGTATTCATTTCTATCAAATTATTCTAATTGTGTGCTTGCGCCCTTGGTTATTATGTCCCTGTGTTAAGGTCAAGTCAACAGGCTTTGAAGACAAACAGTCCTTAATCTAAAGCACATGGTGACTCTACTGTACTTTATACTGTTGTGCTAAAAACACAGACAAACCAGATAAAAGAACCAGATATAAAACTGCAACTATCATCATATCATTGATGTGTTTACCATACATCTTTGGTATGGTTATATTCATCTTTGGTATGGTGAAGTTATTGAAAGACATTTGGGCAGAATAGAGAGGGTACTTGGTTTGAGGTCTGGTGACAGGGAGTTTTTGTTGAATGTTCCAGTCTGATATCAGGGCAAGAATAATGAGAGATGTGTAATCCTTTTAAGCAGGAGGTGTCAGAACCACAGTTACTTCCCAGTTACCACAGAGCAGAATGGTTAAATGATTGAGATGTATGGGGGTCACTGTTTAACATCTTAAAGACTCCAGAGTTCAGGACAAATGGCATCTCCTTTATTAACCCATTCACAGTACTATGGAAGACAAACAGGCAAGTGACCAAAGAGCTCAGCTGTTTAACCACACTGTCAGGGCAGTGATCCATCATCAACCTGCTCTCTCCCAGGCAGGGCCGGGGCAGAGGCCTCTTAGGCAGGGTGCAGATGGCTCCACTACCCCATCCACCAGAGGAGGAATTAAGTTACTTGTGACCCCATAGGTCCCAGTCAGTGACACTGAGACACAGAGTGCTCAAAGCCAGCCTCCCCTATTAGTTGGTAAGAACAGGCAGGTGGCGTGGCGATTACTCAGGCACGAATTAGTGACCACAGAGCAAGCATTCTGAGAAAGTGTCCATCTGTTTCTCAGAGGGATAGATGGATATATCTAATCTGGACTCAGAGCACTATCAGGCCACAGAGAGAGATACTGTAGCTACTCAGTTTAAATCACAGCTAGTCACACCAAGAGCAGAGCAGACACATTCATCCCAAGAGGGTTATTGGTCACTGTACTGTACAAACTGGTTAGTACATTACCCATTTGACACATGTATGGCCAAAACAAATGGGGATGGATTGAGTGGCTAATGATACATCTAAAAAGTGACTTTTGAATTTGTTATAAGTTGTGATTGTATGGAAGAGTGAGTATCTTATTACTTATCTTGTCAGGGTTGATGGCACACTTGTTGATGTTTGAACAGTTAAATAGTTATTCCAGGCAAGAGTGAGAGAAACGGGAAAAGGGGCATGAACAGAGAAAGATAAAAGAGAGATTGACAAGCGAGGCAATTTAACATAGATCTAAGGACAAAGGGCCTTTTGGGTTGGATCTGTTGATTGACAGGTCATCCTGGAGTGATTGACAGTGAGGTCAGATGAGCTGTTATGATTTTGGACTTCTTAGAGGCCTGTAGCCAGGCCAAGATGTTCTCTGAAATGCCATCCTTTAATTGGTCAAAATGGCTTGATGTCCAAACATAAGCATTTTTTATCTGTGCTGCATTGCTCATCTTGATTAGACTTGTCAGAACATAGAATGATTAATTCCCAAATTAAGTTGTTATAGAATCTGCTCCAATTATTTCAAACATTAAAGCTGACGGCATTGGTGTGTATGTGTGTTCTGAAAATGTGAGAGGTCAAATTTAACTATTGCACGCTTTTTAGAAGTGTGGAGAAACCATGCAGTGAATGGAAAGAATGTAGTGTGTGTGTGTGTGTGTGTGTCCAGAGACTTTGGTCAACTCTTATCAGATGGGGGTAGAGGGATGGTGTGGGGGAGGGATACATTGAAAAGAGACATGTTGAGAGAGAAAACACATTTCTGCTGGTAAGGAGCTGCCTCATCTTGAACTCAGCTCTGACAAGGCAGACAGACAGACAGGCAGCAGCACGATGTGACTAAATCTGAGATCAGATTCTGAGACGCTTCACTATAGCACCGGTCTGGATAGGAGGATGTTACAGAGTCAGCATGGATTTCTTTGTGACGTTGATGACGAAAGGTAAACGTCTTGGATAATTCCTGCTTTACTTTTTTGTTTTGTTGTATGTAGCCACTAATTGGAAGGCTTAACACTCATCAAACAGAAAGTAAAAGTCCTTGTGTGTACTTGAATGTGTTAGGTCATAGCGGATAGTAGGAAGTGGATAGTGGGGTCCCTACTCGCCAGAGGGAGAGGGTTTAGAATTTAGATTGAGCCTGTTAGCACTGCTAGCAGATTTGAAAACAGGACCGCTAATGATTGTAATTTGTGTTGTGGCATTCCAAAAGTGAAAATAAGCAGAGAGAGAGTTATTTCTGCTCCCCTCCAAGAGGGCTAGTAGGGAATATGGAAGTTATTGAGGATTATGTGTCAGGATTATGTGGTCCTGCTGTGCAGTATGTACTGTGCACTAATGGAAGTTACAGAGTCTCCATGCTGGCCCAGTTCACAATGTTTTACTCTGTTTAGTGGTTAAGACCAGATTAGAGTACCACAAGCTAATAGGTATTTTATTCGAATAATTTTTTAGACATGTGCTTCGTTAAAAAAATGTAGAGTATAAAAGAAGGATATACTGTATATGTTTCTAATATATAATACTAGTGAACTACGCTAAAGCCATCAGTACTGTGTGAAAAGACCAGAGAGGTCATAGTAAACATTTAGGCCATGTGACAGAGCAATGATTTCTGACCTCAGTAGCATCACAGAGAAGCAGCCTACACTACTTTACTGTATCCTTCTGCCCAGCAGTCAGTCATGTACGGGATTATCCACAACCAGAGTCACTGTTTACATATCAACACAAAGAAAGATGCCTCAACAACAACAACTGTTACAGCCACAGTGCGCTGACGCCCAGCCGGTTGTGACGTAACCTGAGAATTGGAGGCGTAACAGGGATTACAGGCCAAACATATCACATCCGCATCTGCTCTGTGACCACAGTAGCACCGCCGGTCATTTCTGAGGGTCTCTTGGCAGTGGCTGGGTGTGGCGGCTGAGTGTGCCATCCTGGCATTCAAGCTAAATATACTCTAAATGGCAAGCTAGATGTCTTTCCAGGCTGGCAAAGAGATACAAGTGGGTTAATAACAATCAAGCCCATTTGCAAGCACAGACCTACACATCATTTAAAATGAATTGCTCTGGTGCAATAGCATTTCATGTTGGACTTGGAAACTATACTCTAGACAACTCTTTGCTGATTACCTTCCTGATAAATCTCCCTGTTATTTTGAGGAGCTGGTGGGTGGCTGGATAACATTCCCTGGTACATGTAATGGTTTTCCAGCTGCCTGCATGCTGTGGGGCATCTGTACCAGCACGTGCACACACACACACAAGTGACTCTGTGTTGTACGGTGGCTCTTACATCCACACACGTACAGTGTACACACGCTCTGAGGACAAACAGCTGGGGCTAGATTGTGGCTTGTGAGTTTTGCCAGCATGGCTTACCCTGATGTGACCTGCTATGTTTACCATGATTTATACTGAACCCACTGCACTACAACCTGGCCTTATAAGGAGCTCAGGCAGCCAGGGTTGGAAACGATCCGCAGGAGAGCTGTTCAGTTTAATATTTTATTGGGAAGGGAATAGTAGTAAGGATGAGATGGGAGACTTTAGAACAGGGGATTGAAAGTGAATGCTGTTTATCCACATGAAAGGATTGGTGTTTGTGTGTGTTTTAAGGGGGATGTCTACGCAAAGCGGCTTTGTCCTCCATCTGTGTCTGAGGAGCTGGCCTTGAGCCGCAAATACCAGCTGAGGGCCTGTTATGCAATCACACAAGAACCAGAGAGATACTGTTTATACAGGAGCCCACACACTGATGCATCCACACATGTAATGCCTACACATACATGAACACATACTGTACAAACCCTTTCTCACACTGCCACAGTCAGTCCCACATACAGACAGGAACAATTACTCAGAGGAAAGATATGACAGCCCAGAGGTGGTGACAAGGGGGAGGATTACTCTCTCCATCTTCTCTTCCTCCAACAGTTATTAACCACTGTGGGACAGGGGAGAACGACTGCCCCCTCTCATTGTAGCCACGGAAGTTTAAGGACGGCCGCAGTACTGCAGGCATTGTTAGCAGAAAACAGGATCCACCATTATATTGAATGGAAAAATTGCAATATTCATGGTCAGTCTTTGTGTAAATACATTTCACAAATTCAAAGACAATCATGGTACCAATAATTGCTTATAATACACCAAATGTATGTCCTTGAACCCATTATTTAAAAATTGCACACAGAAGAAGTTATAAGAATAATTAAGTTACTAATGGCAACGGATCAACCAGCTTGAGTTATTCAATGAGAGGGGGCAACCCTTAGACTGCCTGGTACTCAGCACTCTATTGTCCCTCTAATCATTCTAACATCAATGCAAATCTAATCGAAAATCTAGTCAAGAGCCCATGAGCTCATGTTGCGCAACATTTCTATAGGCTGTGCAATTGCGTGAGAAAACAGATTGATGGCCTCTATTAAAAAGAGGAGTATCCCATCAGCTTTCTATAGGCTAGGCCTACTATATTTATATCCCAACTTTCCTAATATTAAGCACATTGCTTCTTTTTACACGAGGAGTATAGCCTACCTGGCTGGCATGAAAATGAACCACAGGAAAAGCGTCCTCCATTCGCTATTTAAGTGCATAGATGACATGTATTTTTTCCCCTGACCCTTTTTCGAGACAGGTACAATCTAAATCAGAACAAATTTCACACATACAGTGCATTCAGAAAGTATTCAGACCCCTTTTCCACATTTTGTTACATTACAGCCCTATTCTTAAATTTATGAAATTAATTGTTTTCCTCATCAATCTACACACAATACCCCATAATGACAAAGCAAAAACAGGTTTTTCAAATTTCTTGTAAAAAAAATACCTTATTTCCATAAGTATTCAGACCCTTTGCTATCAGACTCAACATTTAGTTCAGGGGCATCCTGTTTCCATTGATCATCCTTGAGATGTTTCTACAATTTGATTGGACATGATTTGGAAAGGCACACACCTGTCTATATAAGGTCCCACAGTTGACAGTGCATGTCAAAGCAAAACCCAAGCCATGAGATCGACGGAATTGTCCGTAGAGCTCTGAGGCAGGATTGTGTCGAGGCACGGATCTGGGGAAGGGTACCGAAAAATGTCTGCAGCATTGAAGGTCCCCAAGAACACAGTGGCCCCCATCATTCTTAAATGGAAGAAGTTTGGAACCACCAAGACTCTTCCTAGAGCTGGCCGCCCGGCCAAACTGAGCAAACAGGGGAGAAGGGCTTTGGTCAGGGAGGTGACCAAGAACACAATGGTCACTTTGACAAAGCTTCAGAGTTCCTCTGTGGGGATGGGGGAAAAAATTCCAGAAGGGCAACCATCTCTGCAGCACTCCACCAATCAGGCCTTTATGGTAAAGTGGCCAGACAGAAGCCACTCCTCAGTGAAAGGCACATGAAGAATCTGCAGAGAAGAATGGGAGAAACTCCCCAAATACAGGTGTGCTAAGCTTTTAGCGTCATACCCAAGAAGACTCAAGGCTGTAATCACTACCAAAGGCGCTTCAACAAAGTACTGAGTGAAGGCCAAACTGAGCAATCGGAGTAGAAGGGCCTTGGTCAGGGAGTAGAAAGGACACCACGATTCCTAGAGCTGGCCGGCCAAACCTCAGGGAGGTGACCAAGAAACCGATGGTCCCTCTGACAGAGCTCCAGAGTTCCTCTGTGGAGATGGAAGAATCTTTCAGAAGGACAACCATCTCTGCAGCACTCCACCAGTCAGGCCTTTATGGTAGAGTGGCCAGACGGAAGCCACTCAGTAAAAGGCACATGACAGCCCACTTGGAGTTTGCCAAAAGGCACCTAAAGGACTCTCAGACCATGAGAAACAAGATTCTCTGGTCTGATGAAACCAAGATTGAACTATTTGGCCTGAATGCCAAGCGTCACGTCTGGAGGAAACCTGGCACAATCCATACGGTGAAGCATGGTGTTGGCAGCATCATGATGTGGGGATGTTTTTCAGCAGCATGGACTGCGAGACTAGTCAGGATTGAGGGAAAGATGAACGGAGCAAAGTACAGAAAGGTCCTTGATGAAACCTGCTCCAGAGCACTCAGGACCTCAGACTGGAGCGAAGGTTCACCTTCCAACAGGACAAGGACCTTCAGCACATAGACAAGACAACGCAGGAGTGGCTTCGGGACAAGTCTCTGAATTTCCTAGAGTGGTCCAGCCAGAGCCCGGACTTAAACCCGATCGAACATCTCTGGAGAGACCTGAAAACAGCTGTGCAGTGACGCTCCCCATCCAACCTAACAGGGCTTGAGAGGATCTGCAGAGAAGAATGGGAGACACTCCCCAAATACAGTTGTGACAAGCTTGTAGTATCATACCCAAGAAGACTCGAGGCTGTAATCGCTGCCAAAGGTGCTTCAACAAAGTACTGAGTAAAGGGTCTGAATAATTATGTACATTTTATTTCATTTTTTTATATTTTATAAATTTGCAAATATTTCTAAAAACGTGTTTTTGCTTTGTCATTATGGGTATTGTGTGTAGATTGATGAGGGGAAAAAATGATTTAATCTATTTTAGAATAAGGCTGTAAAGTAACAAAATGTGGAAAAAGTCAAAGGGTCTGATTACTTTCCGAATCACTGTATAGTATTTTGTATATGTAAAGACAAGATTAAATAAAGAATAGTCTGATGGGTGACAATATTAGCCTTTCACTATATTATCACTTGTGAATGATGCCCAGCTTGTGTGCAGTGAGGCAAGAAACAGCACATGCCTGTTTTTCTCTGAACTTTTTCAAATCATAGTCGCAAAATAAGCCTAGCCCATAGGCCTATATGTTTTGATAAGGTTTGTATCACAACTAAAGTGGCCAAATAACTTAATAAATTAAGCACATTAATCCGCTTTACAAGGGGTGTATTGCCTAACTGGTTACATAAGCAGTGTGTGTCACGATCGTGTGGAGGATTGACGGACCAAAACGCAGCTTTAGGAAAATAAGCCATCTCCTTTTTATTTAACGAAGAAGGCAAACAGAACAAAAACACTTAAACACTAAACAAAACAAGAAAACGATCGTGAAGCTAAACAACGATGTGCACACACTGGCTACAAACGTATCACATAGACAACTACTCACAACAAATGAAAGCCCATGGCTACCCTAAATAAGGCTCCCAATCAGAGACAACCGAAATCAGCTGTCTCTAATTGGGAACTCATTCAGGTAACCATAGACTCTCCTAGACAACTAAACATACATAGACAACGCTAGACACATGAACTCAACACAAACCCATATACTACACCCAACAACCCCTTTACCATAGAAACACCCAAAACCAACAAAACACAAACATTCCCCATGTCACACCCTGACCTAACTAAAATAGTAAAGAAAACAAAGAATACTAAGGCCAGGGCGTGACATAACCCCCCCCCTTAAGGTGCGAACTCCGGGCGCACCATTAACCAGTCTAGGGGAGGGTCTGGGTGGGCTTCCATCCACGGTGGCGGCTCCGGCTCTGGTCGTGGTCCCCACGTCACCACAGTCCCTAACCGCCTCCTTAGCTTCCTCCAAATGACCCCCCTCCACATTAACCCCACTGCATTAAGGGGCAGCTCCGGACTAAGGGGCAGCTCCGGACTAAGGGGCAGTACCAGGGTAAGGGGCAGTACCAGGGTCAGGGGCAGTACCAGGGTCAGGGGCAGTACCAGGGTCAGGGGCAGCTCCGAACTAAGGGGCAGTACCAGGATAAGGGGCAGCACCAGGATAAGGGGCAGCTCCGGACTGAGGAACGGCAGCTCCGGACTGAGGAACGGCAGCTCCGGACTGAGGAACGGCAGCTCCGGACTGAGGAACGGCAGCTCCGGACTGAGGGACTGCAGCTCCGGACTGAGGGACGGCCCATGGCTGGCTGACGGATCTGGCTGCTCATGGCTGGCTGACGGATCTGGCTGCTCATGGCTGGCTGACGGATCTGGCTGCTCATGGCTAGCTGACGGATCTGGCTGCTCATGGCTAGCTGACGGATCTGGCTGCTCATGGCTAGCTGACGGATCTGGCTGCTCATGGCTAGCTGACGGATCTGGCTGCTCATGGCTAGCTGACGGATCTGGCTGCTCATGGCTAGCTGACGGATCTGGCTGCTCATGGCTAGCTGACGGATCTGGCTGCTCATGGCTAGCTGACGGATCTGGCTGCTCATGGCTGACTGACGAATCTGGCTGCTCATGGCTAGCTGACGGATCTGGCTGCTCATGGCTGGCTGACGGATCTGGCTGCTCATGGCTGGCTGACGGATCTGGCTGCTCATGGCTGGCTGACGGATCTGGCTGCTCATGGCTGGCTGACGGATCTGGCTGCTCATGGCTGGCTGACGGATCTGGCTGCTCATGGCTGGCTGACGGATCTGGCTGCTCATGGCTGGCTGACGGATCTGGCTGCTCATGGCTGGCTGACGGATCTGGCTGCTCATGGCTGGCTGACGGATCTGGCTGCTCATGGCTGGCTGACGGATCTGGCTGCTCATGGCTGGCTGACGGATCTGGCTGCTCATGGCTGGCTGACGGATCTGGCTGCTCATGGCTGGCTGACGGATCTGGCTGCTCATGGCTGGCTGACGGATCTGGCTGCTCATGGCTGGCTGACGGATCTGGCTGCTCATGGCTGGCTGACGGATCTGGCTGCTCCTGTCTGGTTGGCGGCTCTGGCAGATCCTGTCTGGTTGGCGGCTCTGGCAGATCCTGTCTGGTTGGCGGCTCTGGCAGATCCTGTCTGGTTGGCGGCTCTGGCAGATCCTGTCTGGCGGGCGGCTCCTGTCTGGCGGGCGGCTCTAGCGGCTCCTGTCTGGCGGGCGGCTCTAGCGGCTCCTGGCAGACGGGCGGCTTTGCAGGCTCATGGCAGACGGGCGGCTTTGCAGGCTCATGGCAGACGGGCGGCTTTGCAGGCTCATGGCAGACGGACGGCTTTGCAGGCTCATGGCAGACGGACGGCTTTGCAGGCTCATGGCAGACGGATGGCTCAGACGGCGCTGGGGAGACGGATGGCTCAGATGGCGCTGGGGAGACGGATGGCTCAGATGGCGCTGGGGAGACGGATGGCTCAGATGGCGCTTGGCAGACGGGCAGTTCAGGCATCGCTGTGCAGACGGCAGACTCCTGCCGGCTGAGGCGCACTGTAGGCCTGGTGCCGGGACTGGTGGCACCGGGCTGGGGACACGCATCTCAGGGCTAGTGCGGGGAGCAGCAACAGGACGCACAGGACTCTGGGGACACACAGGAGGCTTGGTGCGTGGTTTAGGCACTGGTGGTAAAGGGCTGGAGACACGCACCATATAGCTAGTGCGTGGAGGAGGCACTGGTGGTACTGGGTTGGGGCGGGGAGGTGGCGCCGGAAATACCGGACCGTGCAGGCGTACTGGCTCCCTTGAGCGCCGAGCCTGCCCAACCTTACCTGGTTGTATGCTCCCCGTCGCCTGACCAGTGCGGGGAGGTGGAATAACCCGCACCGGCCTATGTAGGCGAACCGGGGACACCATGCGTAAGGCTGGTGCCATGTACGCCGGCCCGAGGAGACGCACTGGTGACCAGATGCGTTGGGCCGGCTTCATGACATACGGCTCAACGCTCAGTCTAGCCCGGCCGATACGTGGAGCTGAAATGTACCGAACCGGGCTATGCACGCGTACAGGAGACACCGTGCGCTCTACTGCGTAACACGGTGTCTGCCCGTACTCTCGCTCTCCACGGTAAGTACAGGGAGTAGGCGCAGGTTTCCTACCTGACTTCGCCACACTCCCTTTAAGGCCCCCCCCAAGAAATTTTTGGGTTGTACTCACGGGCTTCCAGCCTTGTTTCCGTGCTGCCTCCTCATATCGCCTCCTCTCGGCTTTAGCTGCCTCCAGCTCTTCACGAGGAAGGCGATATTCTCCCGGTTGTGCCCACGGCCCCTTACCATCCAGTATCTCCTCCCATGTCCACGAATCCTGTGTAGGTGGGTCCTGTTGCCGCTTTCCATGCCGCTTGGTCCTGTATTGGTGAGTAGTTCTGTCACGATCGTGTGGAGGATTGACGGACCAAAACGCAGCTTTAGGAAAATAAGCCATCTCCTTTTTATTTAACGAAGAAGGCAAACGAAACAAAAACACTTAAACACTAAACAAAACAAGAAAACGATCGTGAAGCTAAACAACGATGTGCACACACTGGCTACAAACGTATCACATAGACAACTACTCACAACAAATGAAAGCCCATGGCTACCCTAAATAAGGCTCCCAATCAGAGACAACCGAAATCAGCTGTCTCTAATTGGGAACTCATTCAGGTAACCATAGACTCTCCTAGACAACTAAACATACATAGACAACGCTAGACACATGAACTCAACACAAACCCATATACTACACCCAACAACCCCTTTACCATAGAAACACCCAAAACCAACAAAACACAAACATTCCCCATGTCACACCCTGACCTAACTAAAATAATAAAGAAAACAAAGAATACTAAGGCCAGGGCGTGACAGTGTGTGAGTTTCAAGTTTGGGGAAGATCATTTTCACCATACAAATGCTCCTTTATAATAAAAGCAATACATACATAATTACATTTTCGGTCACTTTTGAGAATGGTGTTGGCTGATGAAATGTAAATGTGGACAGTTCTTCCAATATCTTCAATATGCACCCCGGAATTGGATATGGACGTGCGCAGTTGCGTCCCTGATGTGTCTGTCTTCAGCCTGTGAGGAAGACCCAATCATGTGACTGCATTGGCTAATAAAAATGTAGCTATCTGAGAGAGCCGTGTGGGTGAGAGGTGCTTCGGAGCATGCAGCCAGGAGAAGGGAATTCTAATTACTATATTCAGCCCAAGGGCACAACGGCCAATGGCCGCAAAAAGCATGGATTTTTTTAGGGGGCATTAAGTCCACACAATGGGGATGCTACCGGGAAATTCGAGGCATTATCAAAACAATAGCTACATGTGCGCACTCCCTGAAATTGTTTGGAGAAAATATATTTTCTGTTTTATTCAGCTATATTCAATTGTATTCTTTATACAATAAAATGATCTTGTCTGCTAAATGAACTAGTGTAGGTCACAGCCATATGACATAGCCAGGTCAGGATAGCAGCCTACACAAGAAATAACTAATATTAATAACCATCTAGATGTCACCTTGATATATACATACAGTCTACTACTCAATGGGGTGGGCATGAATGGTAACAACACTGGGACACAGTGCCCTTTGCTCCCGCTTGCCAAGCACTACTGTCACTACTAGCACTACTACTTCCTCCAGCCATTATCATTGGTAGTTCCATGGTGAAGCACATCTTAGTTCCTGGAGCTAAAACCCTGTGCTACCTGGGGGCTACGGTGAAGGATATCACAGGATTTATTTTTTACCAGCCAAGAGCTGCTGCTGTTGTAGTGCATGTGGGAACAAATGATATCAAAAATGGTAAATCAGAGATAATGAAACAGGATTTTATTGAGCTGATCAACGCCCTAAAAGGCTCTGAAAAGCAGCCGATTATATCTGGCCCCGTGCCATCGCTGAGTCTCGACTGTGAAAAGTTCAGCAGGCTTTTAGCACTTCATATCTGGCTTAAAGTCTACTGCCATTCTGTTGGCATAACTTTAATTGATAATCTTTTAAAACTTTTTGGAAACAAAAGATGCTATACAGGGATGATGGACTCCACCCAAACCATCTACGGTAGGAGCCCGGACTCTCGTCACATTCTAAAGCTGTGTTAAGATATTGACTCAGAGACAGACCAAGCCCCACTCGGGTAAAACCGCCCATCCTCTCTAAGCGTTATCTTCGTACTGTTGTCTATACTGCCAGGGATGTTGTCAGTTGTAATTTTGTACCCATTCGATTGAATTCCACTCTTAGATCTGCTATTGTTAGCTCAAAAGGGGAGCCCACTGGGGTCTGCTCACCCAGTGCTTAAAGTTCAAATGTGAATACCATAAACTTGAATACCCCCTCGGGTTTCAAATCACTTAGAGGGCTTGGGCTGTTGCACAATAGCAACCAAAGCCAATGTAAGTCAGTTTATAACATTCCATCATTGGTTACTCTGAGAGTTCCTCATATTGACATTGGCTGCGGCCTCAGGCCCTATGATGCTAACCTTGGAAAGGTAATTCCAATTTCTTCCTCTTTACTAATAGGGATAGACTAATGGTCTAGTTCTATGCAATCTTATAGCCAAACCAACCAATATCAACCATCAGACAGGGCCCGCAACCGCCTATTGAACATACTTGCTTGTTTGAGTTGGAATTTCCATGTGACTTCAGAAATTGTAAAGGACTTGGGTTTATGCATCTGAACATTAGGCACTTACTTCCTGAACTGAATTACATTAAGATCTGGGCTATGCAAATGAATTCGGACATTCTGGTATTGACTGAAACTTTCTGGACATTCTCAACTCTGATATTAATATTGAGGGTTATCATGAGGTCAGAGCTGACAGACAGGGTAGAGGTGAAATCCATTTCCCTTGCCAAAATGTTTTAGATACTATCTTTAAGTCATTCATAAAAGAGATGATGCTTGGGTAAAGGCCAGGAACACAGGTGTAGGCCTGGCCTGGCAAGCTTTGAAGCAACTGAGGAACCATTGTGTAAAAACATATGGATTATTATGTAACCACTCTCTGATTGTAAGAACCCTGCCAAATTCTCAAACTGCAGAGCCCGTCATAGCTGGCTCAATACCCCACATTTTTAATTTAACATTGTTATTGGGAAATATTAAAAAATGATAGAAATCAGCTCTTGTGCTGCCACTCCATAATGGTGAGGATAGTAACATTAGTGATCTTAATCATTATCAGCCCATTTCAAGGCTTCCTTGTCTCTTTAAGATTATTGAATCCTTGGTAATGTACAACTTTGCTCTTTTATCTGAGAAATGTATTTTGAATGTAAACCAGTCAGGGTTTAGACCTGGTCTTGACAATATTACTCCAACCACTTTAGTTGTTAATGATCTTGTCAATACTTTAGACACTAAAATGAAATGTGCTGCTTTGTATGTGGACCTGTCCAAAGCTTTTGATACTGTTGATCATGCTATTTTATTGAATAAGTTGTCCTCGATAGGCCTGAGCTCTGACGCCTGTTTATGGTTTCATGATTATTTTAGTGAAAGAACTCAGAACTCAGGCTAAGTCCGAAATTTCTTGAAGTGCATAAATGTGTACCACGGTTCGATTTTGGGACCTGTTCTCTTCACTATTTATATAAACACCATTGGTCAATCTGTTTAGAAATTGTAAACTTCATCTATATGCGGATGATACTAAACTCGGCAAAAAAAGAAACGTCCCCTTTTCAGGACCCTGTCTTTCAAAGATAATTCATAAAAATCCAAATAACTTCACAGATCTTCATTGTAAAGTGTTTAAACACTGTTTCCCATGCTTGTTCAATGAACCATAAACAATTAATGAACATGCACCTGTGGAACGGTCGTTCAGACACTAACAGCTTACAGACGGTCGGCAATTAAGGTCAGAGTTATGAAAACTTAGGACACTAAAGAGGCCTTTCTACTGACTCTGAAAAATACCAAAAGAAAGGGTTCCTGTTCATCTGCGTGAACTTGCCTTAGGCATGCTGCAAGGAGGCATGAGGACTGCAGATGTGGCCAGGGCAATAAATTGCAATGTCCGTACTGTGAGACGCCTACGACAGCGCTACAGGGAGACAGGACGGACAGCTGATCGTCCTCGCAGTGGCAGACCAAGTGTAACAACACCTGCACGGGATCGATACATCCGATCATCGCACCTGCGGGACAGGTACAGGATGGCAACAAACAAATGCCCGAGTTACACCAGAAACGCACAATCCCTCCATCAGTGCTCAGACTGTCCGTAATAGGCTGAGAGAGGCTGGACTGAGGGCTTGCAGGTCCTCACCAGACATCACTGGCAACAATGTCGCCTATGTGCACAAACCCACCGTCACTGGACCAGACAGGACAGGCAAAAAGTGCTCTTCACTGACAACTCGCGGTTTTATCTCTCCAGGGGTGATGGTCGGATTTGCGTTTATCGTCGAAGGAATGAGCGTTACACCGAGGCCTGTACTCTGGAGCGGGATCGAGGTGGAGGGTCCGTCATGGTCTGGGGCGGTGTGTCACAGCATCATCGGACTGAGCTTGTTGTCATTGCAGACAATCTTAACGCTGTGCGTTACAGGGAAGACATCCTCCTCCCTCATGTGGTACCCTTCGTGCAGGCTCATCCTGGCATGACAATGCCACCAGCCATACTGCTCGTTCTGTGCGTGATTTCCTAGAAGACAGGAATGTCCGGGTTCTACCATGGCCAGCGAAGAGCCCAGATCTCAATCCCATTGAGCACGTCTGGGACCTGTTGGATCGGAGGGTGAGGGCTAGGGCCATTCACCACCAGAAATGTCTGGGAACTTGCAGGTGCCGTGGTGGAAGAGTGGGGTAACATCTCACAGCAAGAACTGGAAAATCTGGTGCAGTCCATGAGGAGCAGATGCACTGCAGTACTTAATGCAGCTGGTGGCCACACCAGATACTGACTGTTACTTTTGATTTTGATCCCCCTTTGTTCAGGGACACGTTATTCCATTTCTGTTAGTCACATGCCTGTGGAACTTGTTCAGTTTGTGTCAGTTGTTGAATCTTGTTATGTTCATATAAATATTTACACATGTTAAGTTTGCTGAAAATAAACGCAGTTGACAGTGAGAGGACGTTTCTTTTTTTGCTGAGTTTACAACGCATGAAGCAAAAGGTACACCCATCATCAATACCTTTTAATCAAAAATAAACAATCATCAGTTTTATAACTGAAAATGTAGAATTATTTTTGTAAAACTAACAGTGAAATATGACTCACTCATGCTCTGGCTTCATAACAGAAGTCCAAACATTCAATGTACGGTAGTTCCGTGGTAAGAAACGGAAGAAGAAAAACACTGTCTAACCTATGAGTGTATAAAACATTAAGAACACCGTCCTAATATTGAGTTCAATAGGCTGGGGTCTCCTTCAGCAGGTATTCAGAGAATGGTCAGCTTCCTCATCCAGTTGTGTGTGTATCCAACCGTGTCACTGTTAGACTGAATGCGTGTGCGTGTCAGTTTGCAGTTTTACTCCATGCTTGTTTTAGCCTCTGATTGTTCAGTGTATATTTGACTGTATCGGAGTTGGTGACATGCCTCTCCTTGGATGAACACCTGTTTGTTGTGTTAGTAACTGTAATGTAGGGAGTCATATTGAGTCAAGCTCAATAATGTTTGTGGGCTGGCTAATGACTTCATGTCTCCAACGCAAATTATGTTCCTGCCATGCAATACTTGACTACAGACAGTATGGGTTTTTGAGTTGGCAATCAATGGCGTGTTTTATGATTAGATTATTAGATGTGTAAAAAAAATAATAATAATTGTCACACTGTTGCCAACTGTTCAGTCCTAGCCTTCTGTTTGGTTGGTGTTGCATCTGTGCAATACTCTGAGTTGCCATGTATTGAACCCAATGGCCTCTTTTTCTCTCCACAGAAAGATTTGTGTGCACTGTAAGTGTGTGCGTGAGGAGCATGCAGTGCGGGCGGTGCCGGGCCAGCTGGAGAGGATGATGATGAAGCTGGTTTCAGACTTCCAAAGACACTCCATCTCTGATGACGACTCGGGCTGTGCATCCGAGGAGTACGCCTGGGTCCCACCTGGACTCAAGCCTGAACAGGTCAGAACCAGTATAGAGAATGCTTCACATACATACATTAATGTGAGAGCACTCTCTCACATACATGCATACATTAACACTCAGCATATACAATGAGTGTACAAAACATTAAGAACAACTTCCTAATATTGAGTTACACCCCCACTTTTGCCTTCAGAACAGCCTCAATTGGTCAGGGCATGGGCTCTACAAGGTGTCGAAAGCATTCTACAGGGATGCTGGCGCATGTTGACGACAATGCTTCCCTCAGTTGTGTCAAGTTGGCTGGATGTCCTTTGGGTGGAGGGCCATTCTTGATACACATGGGAAACTGTTGAGCTTGACAAACCCAGCAGCGTTGTAGTTCTTGACACAAACTGGTGCGCCTGGCACCTATTACCATACCCCTTTCAAAGGCAATTAAATATTTTGTCTTGCCCATTCACCCACTGAATGGCACATTCACAATCCATGTCTCAATTGTCTCAAGGCTTCTTTAACCTGATTTGAAGTAGATTTAACAAGTGACATCATTAAGGGATCATAGTTTTCACCTGGATTCACCTGGTCAGTCTGTCATGGAAAAAGCAGGAGTCATTAATGTTTTGTACTCAGTGTATGTTTAAACTTCAACACACAGGGTCAAAAACATCCTTGGAGTGTGTGTGTCTGAACATTGTTGTTCTTTAATCCAGGTGTATCAGTATTTCAGCTGTATCCCGGAGGACAGAGTGCCCTATGCTAACAGCTCAGGAGAGAGGTACCGCATCAAACAGCTCCTTCACCAGCTACCAGCCCACGACAGTGAGGTAACGGTCTCTAATACTGTAACTCTGTGTGAGGTATTGGTGACCTAACGCCCCTGGGCTGTAATATAATTGTTTTCTGCTGGGATGCTTGTCTGACTCAGCATTGTAACTGTTCTCTAATACTAGACTGGAACTCTGTGTGAAATGTTGGTTTTCCTAGCTTCTGGGCTGTAATTTAGTTGGTTTGTGTTGTTCCTCACTACTGTTCTGCTTGTCTGAGTCAGCATTATAACTCTATGTGTTTTGTGTTTCCAGCATCAGTACTGTAACCATCTGGATGAGGAGGAGAAGAAGGAGCTTTGTCTGTTCAGTCAGCAGAGGAAGAGGGAGAACCTGGGCAGAGGCATGGTCAGACTGTTCCCTGTCACCATGACCGGAGCCATCTGCCAACAGGTAGACACTGCTGGGGGTGGGGGATCAGGGGGGAGACTAGGGTGGGACGAAAACATTGAAAGTGAGGGATTGGGGAGATGGAGACGAGGAATTAGGGAATTTCTTGGTATTTAGTGTATGTATTCTCTGTACTCCCTCAAGCACATTTGCATTTTGTTTACCTGTTGTTTTGTCTCTCACTTTCTCTCGCTCTCTTTCTTTCTCTCTCTGTGTTTCAGTGTGGCAGACAGATCTATGGTGGGGACATTGCAGTGTTTGCCAGCCGAGCGGGGCACGGTAGCTGTTGGCACCCTCAGTGTTTCCAGTGTGCCTCGTGCACTGAGCTGCTGGTAGACCTCATCTACTTCTACCAGGACGGACAGATCTACTGCGGCCGGCACCACGCTGAGAGAATGAAACCACGCTGCCAGGCCTGTGATGAGGTGACTGTGTCTACAACGCAAATCTCTCCGCACTGGCTCATACACTCTGACCTGCCCTGTCGAGTCCACAAATTTCTCCATACTGTTTAACCGCTGTCTGTCTTATCCACAAAGCTCTCTAAACTGTGGATCCACTGTCTGTTTATACATGCTATCTGCCCTGTCCAGTTCTAACACTGACTCTTATGAGGAGATGTGTACTCTTACTCTGGGCTGGGAGAGTATGTCTTCTTTCTTTGATTTACGTGCCTGTAGACCAGGATTGTCAAACATAATTTTATAGTATGAAGAATACAATTGAACAAATCGGAATAAAATATAAATATTTTCTCCAAACAATTTGAGGGAGTGCGGCTATTCTGTGTTGAGCGGTTAACAACGAAATTGTTATTACTATATGCTTAATTTAGAGTTATTAATGTAACTTTAGTTGTTTTTACAAATGTTGGGCTATATGTTTTGATTTTCAATACAGGCTGCATGATGCGACTATAATGATGATTTTTAAAAAAGTACCTTGAAAGGCATAAGCTCTACTTAGTTTTTTGCGCAGGCTGTACACAACATCAATCAAACATTCGCAATTTGATAAGCACTTGATAAAAGCACTTGATAATGCCTAGAATTTCCCGGCGGCATCCCCTTTGTCTGGCCGTAATGCACTCTAAAAAAAATCCATGCCTTTTGCGTTGTGCCCTCTGAGTGGCGCGCTCTCCATCACATGATCGGGTCTTTGTCACAGGCTATAAGTGAAGACAGACACATCGGGGACGCAACTGCACACGTTCTTCCGAGGTGCATATGGAAGATGTTGGAAGAACTGTCCACATTTACTTTTTGTTAGCCAACAAGATGCGTAGGCCTAACGAACAGTAAAAGCACTAGCCTACATCATCATAGTACAAAGGTCCACCTATTCTGTGCGAGAAATAAATATTCTAAACATAGTCTGGGACAGTTGGGGGATGCGGTAGATCCCAAGTAATACAACCACTAGATTCAAAAAACCTTTTTTACGCAATGTGGTTGAAGCAACAGATCAGAACGTTTAGCTTAAAATGTTGATAAATTATGTGGCTATTTCTTCACATTATAGGCACAGCAATGCGCACATGGTAGTAGGCTATAAGTGCAAATGTTCCATTAGCAGAAAACACCATTATCAAAAGTGACTGCAAATGCAATTATGCATGTAATGCTTTTATTATAAAGGTGCATTTTTATGGTGAAAATATACTTCCCCAAACTTGAAACTCACGTACTGCTTATGTAACCAGTTAGGCAATACATCCCTTGTAAAGCTGATTAATGTGCTTAATTTTATTTTATGAAGTTGTGATACAAATCTTATCAAACATATAGGCCTGAGGTGGGCGACTATGATTTGAAAAAGTCGCAAAAAAAGGCATCGTTTCTTATGCTGGGCAACATCCACGAGTGATAATATATCATTCCCAAGTGATAGGCTAATATTGTCACCCATCAAACTATTCTTGATTTAATCTTGTCTTTACATATACTAAATATATGTGTGAAATTTGTTTTGATTTAGAATGGACCATTTATCATGCACCTGTATCGAAACAGGAGCAGCGGAAAAAAATAAATGTCATCTATGCACTTAAATAGCGAATGGAGGACGCTTTTCCCCGTGGTTTATTTTCATGCCAGCCAGGCAGACTATACTTCTGTTGTAAATATAAGCAATGTGCTTAATTTTAGAAAAGTTGAGAAATAAATATAGTAGGCCTAGTCTATAGAAAGCTGATCCTCTTTTTAATTGAGGCCATCACTCTGTTTTGTCACGCAATTGCATGGCCTATTGAAATGTTGCGCAACATGAGCTCACGGGCTCTCATTAAGTGTTTGATTTGATTTTTGAATACATTTGCATTGATGTCAGAATAATCAGAGGGACTATAGAGTGCTGAGTCCCAGGCAGTTAGCAAGTTTGGTAGGCTACTAATGACCATAAGCAGCATCAGAGCTTGGAAAAGCATAATTACAGTGACTAAACCTAACCTTCATGACTCGTGACCACCGTTGTGGTGGTAATATGGTCACCGCAACAGCCCTAGTCATGACTGACCTTCACAACCTCCTGGGCACAGACGTCAATTCAACATCTATTCCATGTTGGTTTCAACGTAATTTAATTGAAATTACGTAGAAACAATGTAGATTTAACCAGTGTGTGCCCAGTGGGAAGTCCTTAGAGGACACACCATTGGCCCTGTCACACGGACACCCTGGGAAAACCTGTTTGCCAGAGGAATGACAGTCTTTCAACAACCAGAAGTATTTTCTTGAGATATGATTTGTTGACCCACATTCTTTCTTCTTCACTTCGTCTCTCCCTGAAATGCAGATCATTCTAGCAGATGAGTGTACGGAGGCAGAGGGCCGACACTGGCACATGAAGCATTTCTGTTGTTTTGAGTGTGAGGCAGCGTTGGGAGGGCAGCGGTACATCATGAGAGAGAGCCGGCCGTACTGCTGCTCCTGCTATGAGTCCTTCTATGCAGAGTACTGTGACACCTGTGGGGAACACATAGGTACTGCAATTACACAGGTCCATGTTTCCACAAAGGGAAGCATACACTGAGTATACAAAACATTAAGAACACCTCTTTCCATGACATAGACTGACCAGATGAATCCAGGTGAAAGTTATGATCCCTTATTGATGTCACTTGTTAAATCCTCTTCAATCAGTGTAGATGAAGGGGGAAGAGTCGGTTTAAAGAAGGATTTTTAAGCCTTGAGACAATTGAGACATGGATTGTGTATGTGTGTCATTGAGGGTGAATGGGCGAGACAAAATTGAGGCTGTTCGGAAGGCAAAAGGGGGGGGGGGGTGAAACTCAATATTAAGAATGTTTGGTATGCTCAGTGTTTACACACATACAGATGTAGGATCTTAATATGAGCCAGTTTACTAAAGCAGGAAAACATTTTGTTGTGGACTATACATTTTGTAGGGGTTGATACATATTTTTTGTCTGACATTTTAAAAAGGAAATGACAACCTTTAGAAGCCTTTTTAAACCTTGAATACACTACAAGTTAGCATTTCCTGCTATGCAGGAAACTTCATGCAACAACAGGATGATCAAATTTAAGATATGCCATCTGTACACATAAAAAACAATATACACGAGTGCTGCACAGACAGAAACATATGCTCACTCACACAGAGAGTGAGAGTTACACACTCGCATAGAGACAACTTCCTTAGAGCCTCTCTTTGTCTTCCAGGTATAGACCAGGGTCAGATGACCTATGAGGGCCAGCACTGGCATGCAGCCGAGTCGTGTTTCTGCTGTGCCCGCTGTCGGCTCCCCCTGCTGGGGCGACCCTTCCTCCCGCGTGGGGGCCTTATCTTCTGCTCCAGGCCCTGCTCCCTGGGAGAGGACCCAGATAACTCAGACTCGTGTGACTCTGCCCTCCAGAGCCGGCCTCCGCAGCACAGACACTGTGAGACTGCAGAGAAGATCCAACAGTCGCAGCGCTGCTCCCCACAGCAACCACCAGAGGGAGCCAACATCCCTGTTGTCCCAGGAAAAGACTGTGTTCATGCTGCACAGGAAAATAAAGGTAGCGTTATACTGCAGATGGCATTTACATGTTATGTAGGTCATGCCTGAGCCTTGTAATACTCATACACATACAAACATAACATAGCCTGCAGGGAATGAAATTGAAATGAAGTAATAAATTGAGTAATTTAGCAGGTTATTTTATCCAAAGCAACTTTGATCAAATTATCAAAACAATACCATTTAGAAATTGCCAAAGATTACGTAGCCTTTTCTATTCAAGCAAGGTGTGTTTTATCTTCATTTCATCTCTGTTTCCCAGGTGTTCACATCTCTACTGATGTTCCAAATGGAGTCTCCCCACCACCCAACGGTCATCGTAACCTCAGAAGGTCCTACTCTCCACTTCCCCACTGTCGCTTAGCCAATGGCTGGGCACCATCTTGGCCTGTCGACCAATCTCTCAACAGTTTGCACACTGGAGACTGTGACAAGCATCCAGGCAGTAATCTGGAGTTTTTAGGAGAGCCCAACGGCTACGCTGGACACCCTCTCACCAGTTTCAGTAGAGGAACTTCTACTGCAAAGGACTGTGGGAACTGGGTGGAGAAGAGTAGTCAAGTTACGAAAGGTATTACACATTGGTGAATTGTTCTACAAAGTGTTACTTCAAGGCAATTACATGCATAATAAATGTGGGTCTTAAGCTAAAGCATTGTGTTCAGAATGAAACAGTTAACTGTAGAGCTCTGTTAGATGCAATAGTTGCGGTAGTATTCTATAAATCCGTTTCCAAATCTTTCTCATCTCCTGTTATTGTGAGTTGATTGAACAGTAATTGAATCCTTTGCCTTTTTATAGATTGAGGTATTTTATTTGTTATCTCTCCTTCTTCCCAGTGTTTCCTCCCCCGAGGAATTCCTCCTTACCTGCATCACTAAACCACACCAGTCCTGCTGACCCGCCGCCCCTCCCAGCCCCTCTACCCACCAAGTCTCGTGATTTGATGACCAAGCCAAATCTGCACCAACCAGAACCAAGCTCCCCTGACCATAGTCCCCAATCATTTCGCAGTGGGACAGCCAGGGTCAGCTTCCGAGAGCCAATCAGCTGCAGCTACTCTGTGAATGAGGAGGAGGAAGAAGAAGAAGAAGATGAGGAGAAAGGAGAAGATGAGGAGAAAGGAGAAAAGGAAGAAGAACAGGTGGAGAGGGAGGAAGAGGATGGAGGTTTTGGGCGCAGGTTACATATGGAGAAGGGCATTCCACCTCAAATGGACCTACTGGGTAAGACCACTTTCTCTATTTTCCTGGATTTTTTAAATTTTCATCACAACTGCCAACTGTGTCTCTTTTTTTTGTGTCCCCTCACAGATGGTTCATACCAACATCGTAGTTTACGGCGGGGGTGGAACCGCGGCCGTGTGGCCTCCGACTCCATTCTCCACCTAGGCACAGAGACACGCTTCCGTCACTCTCTGCCTGATCGGCCCCGTCTGGATGCTCTAGAATGGAGAGGACAGCGGGAGAGTGCTTCCCTCTCTTCCCACACAGAGCCCCTGTCACTCACCCTCCAGCCAGCCCAGTACAACAAACACGAGGACTCCTGCTCAACCTGCTCCTCCTCCTCAGAATCAGAGGAAGAGGGTTACTTCTTGGGGCAGCCCATCCCCTTGCCCCCCCAGCTAACCCGAAGGCCCCCGTCGGTGGACGGAGAGGGGGATGGAGAGACGAAAGGAGTGAAGGACAGGGGTTTGAGGAACAGCCTGAGAAGGAGGAAGAGGAGAGCAAATAGCCTTGGCGCAAAGGACAAAGACACAAACTGTGCAATCTCCTAACTTTGACCCTCACAGACCCAGTGAAAGTTATTCTTATTCAACAAGCAAGCCAATGTTCAATATCACAAAAATAAATCTGTAATATGTTGGTATTCCTTTGGGATACTTTGAACACAATACTCCTATGCAGCAGACTTATTCAAAGATGGAGTAAACTACTGTACTATGACGTATCACATATTAGCGTTCAGAATATGATTTAAAATATTTTTTTATGCGTTTTATATTTGTATATTGTTTCGGGCACGTTTTTGCACAGTAAAATGAAACTTGCATCCATTTGGGAAGTCTGTATGCTTCTGTAAGGAAACATCACTGCGGGCCTGTAGTGCATGTTACAGCATTAGAACAAGCAAAGGATTTACTCCAAAAAGGCAGGAAATTCACTTTGCATGATATTATTCAAGTTAATTTGTGGAGAGAGAACTCTCATTCCAGTATAAACATATACGCATTTATTGTGGGAAGTTATTCTTACTGACCTTACAGTAAGGATTTGAGGATTCCTTCTCAGAGTCTACCTTTCTTTGTAGTTTAAACATTTTAAATTGAACCTTTATTTAACTAGGCAAGTCGGTTAAGAACAAATTATTATTTACAATGACGGCCTACCCTGGCGACACTGGGCCAATTGTGCGCCAGCCTATGGGACTCCCAAACACGGCCGGATGTGGTAAAGCCTGAATCTGAACCAGGGACTGTAGTGGTGCCTCTTGCACTGAGATGCAGTGCCTTAGACCAATGCGCCGCTCGGGAGCCCGGTAACTGAGTCTTCATGGGCATTTGGCCCTCTCTCACAGTTTCCACACAGAGTTCTTCAGCAAAGAATGTGGTGACAGTTGTTCTCAACCACATTCTTCCAACAAGCCAATCCGATATAAACTAAGATTGACTTTTTTCAAATGTTTTTGTAGCCTACTGGTTTTGTCTTTGGTGTTATATGCAATGTTACACAGTTATGAATCACCAAATAGTTGGTTAAATACTCTGGGAGAGCAGTGAGTACTAAAATTAAGAATGTCAGGCCCACACAGTGAGATTCAAAGGCTATCTGTACACAATAACCTGGGCTGTGAATGGTGTGTATGTTCATGTGTGTCTGTGTAAAGTAAACTTTGTTTCCATTTTGACGTAAAGCCTCCCTATGTAAGTGTATGATATGTTCAAGAGGAAATAGTGCAACATGTACAGTACCAGTCAAAAGTTTGGACACACCTACTCATTCCAGGGTTTTTCTTTATTTGTACTATTTTCTACATTGTAGAATAATAGTGAATAAATCAAAACTATGAAATAACACATGGAATCATGTAGCAACCAAAAAAAGAGTTAAACCAATCCAAATATATTTTATATTGGAGATTCTTCAAAGTAGCCACCCTTTGCCTTGATGAAAGCTTTGCACACTTTTGGCATTATAGCAACCAGCTTCATGAGGCCGTCACCTGGAATGCATTTCAATTAACAGGTGTGCCTTGTTAAAAGTACATTTGTGGAATTTCTTTCCTTAATGCATTTGAGCCAATCCGTTGTGTTGTGACAAGGTAGGGGTGGTATACAGAAGACAGCCCTATTTGGTAAATGACCAAGTCCATATTATGGAAAGAACAGTTCAAATAAGAGAAACGACAGTCTCATTACTTTAAGACATGAAGGTCAGTCAATCTGAAAAACTACAAGAACTTTGAAAGTTTATTCATGTTCAGTTGCAAAAACCATCAAGCGCTATGATGAAACTGTCTCACATGAGGACTACCACAGGAAAGGAAGACCGAGATTTACCTCTGCTGCAGAGGATAAGTTCATTAGAGTTAACGGGCACCTCAGATTGCAGCCCAAATAAATGCTTCACAGAGTTCAAGTAACAGACACATCTCAACATCAACTGTTCAGAGGAGACTGCGTGAATCAGGCCTTCATGGTCGAATTGCTGCAAAGAAACCACTACTAAAGGACACCAATAAGAAAAAGAGACTTGCTTGAGCCAAGAAACACGAGTAATGGACATTAGACCAGTGGAAATCTGTCCTTTGGTCTGATGAGTCCAAATTTGAGTTTTTGGTTCCAACCGTCGTGTCTTTGTGAGAAGCAGAGTAGGTGAACGGATGATCTCTGCATGTGTGGTTCCAACCGTGAAGCATGGAGGAGGAGGTGTGATGGTGTGGGGGTGCTTTGCTGGTGACACTGTCAGTGATTTATTTAGAATTCAGCATGGCTACCACATCATTCTGCAGCGATACTCCATCCCATCTGTTTTGTGCTTAGAGGGACTATCATTTGTTTTTCAACAGGACAATGACCCAAAACACACCAACAGGCTGTGTAAGGGCTATTTGACCAAGGAGAGTGCTGCATCAGATGACCTGGCCTCCACAATCACCCGACCTCAACCCAATTGAGATGGTTTGGGATGAGTTGGACCGCAGAGTGAAGGAAAAGCAGCCAACAAGTGCTCAGCATATGTTGGAACTTTCAAGACTGTTGGAAAAGCATTCCAGGTGAAGCTGGTTGAGAGAATTCCAAGAATGTGCAAAGCTGTTGTTAAGGTAAAGGGTAGATTTATTTTTTTGTCCAGTCATTATTTTTGTACTCTTTGGTGCAGGTTCTTGTTTTTATATGTTTAAAAAATATATATAAAATACTTCAATCAAACTGTCACTTTTCAGAATTTGAGGAAATTACCGATTCTGTAAATTCTGTAATAGGGGAAATACATCTATTTAAAAAAAACTTTGTTCTCATTTCATATAAAAAAATCTTTCTGATTACTGAAATCATTAGAGAATAGGAAACTGATATTATCACATGACAGAAGAAGCAAGTCTACTTCCTTATGTAGGAGTGATTTGCTCAGAGCAGCCAGGTGGGATGATGCAGACCCGGTGGAGAGCGTGGTGAAACAGAAAAGACACTGGCCTTTGTTAGAGAGGATCAAAACCGCAATGTATCCTGGGTAAATTGTGACTGACTGATCTATAAATGATAAGTTATTTATGATGCAAGGTAATTTGTAGATCAGTCGTTTTGATGCTTTCGAAACACGGCCACTGAGCGTGTTCGAGCAAATTACTTTTGTCAAGTCGTTGACTATCATTGGTCATCGCCTTTCAAAGTGTGTTGCATTATGGTTATAAAAATTGTCCGACTTGTAACTACATGACGACTGCATGAACTTTACAAAAATCATGTGATCAAAAGGTCATGCAGTTTTTTAAGAAGTCACCAAGTCACTGCAGTTGCTTCTCACCAACTGCACCATGCAGCCATCACTTGCATTGTGGGAGGCACTATTTGTCAACTTTTTTCAAATACATGACTGAAACAGGAACCAACTTTGCTTTGATTCAGGATACAAATGAAAGTGATATATGAGACCTCTCTCTAACCAAGGAATTGTACACGTTATGTGTCCAGTTTGTGAGTGTGTGATATGGAGGTACAGAAAGGTTTATTTCGACATTTATACAGACAAACTTTTCGAAACAATAGCAGCTATGTTAACACTGCCATGTTGGAGAACCACTACAGTGTCCAACTTTCGGCTGTCGCAGATTAACCTCCCCCGACTTCACTCGCCGACTTTCGTCTACAGTAGGCTTTGTTAGGCTTACCGCTCGAACACACCCACTGTCTGTCCTCCTGAGTTTTGATGCAGTCTTTACCCGACTATGTCAAGTTAGGATTTGTCAGTTCTCGTGTGAGCTTTTGTTCCAACCCCATTACTGTGTTTTAGGTGCCAAACCTATGGTAATGTTGCAAGAGTGTGGAGATTCCTAGATGTGAAAAGTGTGCAGGAGGGCATGAGACAAAAGAATGTGTGGTATCGGTGGGAAATGTTGTGTGTTAACTGTAGGGGTACCCATGGTCCTGGAGATCAGAAGTGTCCGGTGAGAGAAAGGCAGGTTGAGGTTGTCAGGGTGAGAGTAGTACAGAAAGTGTCATATGCTGAGGCAGTGAAGAGAGTAGTTGAGGAAGATGGGTCCAGGGCGAGGGATCCTAAGACTTACCTGTGAGTAGCCCGAGGCCAATAGAGAGTGATAGGAATAACATGTTCTTCAGTAAGGTTAGCTTCTTAGCATTATTAGCCATGGTTATCAACTGTACCGCAGAAATGGAATGTAAAATCACAGAAAATATATGTTGTGGTGGCAGCTGCAGAGAAGTACTTGGGTGGATGAGATTTTACAGCAGAAGGTGTGTTGAGCAATAGTGTCCCATCCTGCCAGCCTGGTGTAGGATCAGATAGAGCCAAAGTAGTGGAATAGTGGTGAGGTTTTAATGGGTGTAGGGTTAGTTAGTTAGT
This sequence comes from Salvelinus fontinalis, assembly GCF_029448725.1. Lineage (NCBI taxonomy): Eukaryota > Metazoa > Chordata > Actinopteri > Salmoniformes > Salmonidae > Salvelinus > Salvelinus fontinalis. Next base: position 23,456,581 of record NC_074695.1, read on the forward strand.
TGGCAGGGCACATTGTTTTCTTCCAGAACAGTAGGCAGACACACAGCCCACACAGAAGGTGGCGGCATGCACCTTTAACGTATGTTTTCAGACCGCCATAATACCATAGAAGAAGAAGTAGTAGTCAGGTAGGGGAAGGAGAAGGAGGTGCATGTGAGCTGTCTGACAGGTTTGGCTGGTCTGTTGCTCCCTTCCATTCTGTCTCTGCAGTAGAATTCTGCAGTTTGTATCCTCTGTGGCGTGCTGAGCTGTGGAGAGGCCTAGAGTTCTGTTGGGGACCTGTAAGATTTTACTTCCATTCTAAAGGTATGTGTGTGTCCAAGTAACCAACGGCTTATTTGGAATTAAGGACAATTAATCTATAAGCCTTGGGTGTGTGAATGTGAGAGATCCTTTCAGTGTTAGGTGTATTTTTTTTCTTCCTAAATAGAAGAAGCTGACACTTGACACTGGGTTGAAGGAGAAGGATCAGTTTTTGTTTTGTTTTACATACCACTTTACATACCTCTGTGTGTTCAGTATTACTGTATTCTGAGAACTTAGCCTAATAAAACAGAATGTCCTCTGCCCTCATTGACTGATAAATTGTACTGTGTGTACAGTAGGAGTGTGTGAGGGAGAGGAGGAGTGACATAGATGAAGAGATAAAGGACATGCAGGTAAGAGAGTGTAGTGAGACAGCTCTAACCTCAGTAGGGGATTGGCATGGCTCTAGGTGGAATGAGAAACATGTTGTTCAGAATGTCTGTCAGATACAGACTATTAGACCAGTGTCTTAAACACTTTCATAAAGCACAGATTACTGGTTTGACATTCATATCTTTGCGCTTTATCTACCAACAGCGCATGACACCACACAATAGGAACATCTTTAGAAGTGAATAGTAGGCCTACAATCTTAACTTCTTGTTCCCCAGAAGTGCCACATTAATGGAATCATTTGTCTGACCCAAGTTAATGTTTATGTTGTTGTGGTCACCGATCTTCAATACATTTACTGGTGCAGACAAAAATAATACATGATTTGTGTTCTTCTAAGCAGAACAAATGTTCAGAAATGAATTGATGATAACTACAGTCAACTTCTAGAGGGGTGGATCAAGTGGTATGGTTTCAGAGATACTGAAGACTTCTATTGCGGGGTCTGCGGTCTAGAGCGGTGTTTCCCAACTCCAGTCCTCTAGTACAGCACACATTTTTGTTGTAGCCCCAGACAAACACCTGATTCAACTCACTGAGGACTTGATGATTAGTTGACAAGTTGAATCAGGTATGCTTGTCTAGGGCTACAACAAAAATGTGTGTTGTAGGGTACACTCAAGGACTGGAGTTGGGGAACACTGGTCTAGAGGAAGCCCAGCACAACGCCCTAGCAACTGGGAATCTTTATTTAAAGGTGACATGCATTGTTCCCCTCTACCAGCTGTTGTGAGTATTCCTCCAAACAATAGTTTGTTGACAGCTGTGGAGATGTATAACATTCTGTGTTGTCACTGACTGCATCCTGGGGTTTTGTGAGTACAGCAGTTGGGGCCATTACTGTTGACTTATAATATCCCTGAGTCAACCACAGCACTTTAAAGTGATTTGTGTGAGTTGAAGTATCAATGCCATAGGGGTAGTATCTCTGTAGAAGGTAAATGATCTGGCAGAGAGGGGTTCCCTCTGTCTTTGAGGTAACTGGGTAGGTATATTTGGTATTTATATTGATTGCTTGCCTGTATGCTGTCCCTCTGATGACAGTTATCTGATGGTGTGTAAGTTGCTATCTGATGTGATGCTGTTTCCTTTTTCTGCTGGACATCCAGGACTTTAGGGCACCAGGGTTCAAGTGACACCCTTATGGGAACTGGAAGAAGACGGAATCATATCATATCAGCCACAAGCAAAATCCTGTCAGCTTTTGGGGACAGTATGATCCTGGAGTGAAGACATCTGAATAATTTTGACTTTGGGTGGCCAAAGAAAGCAGGATAAAGACAGGAGTCAAGGACAAACAAGCCCACCTGCAGCATGCCTGTCGAGACCCTCCAGCCTGGCCTGAGACAGCCGGTGGCAGTGAGGGCTGCTGCTGCTGGAACGCCCAACCGCCTTCTCATGCCCAACCGCCGCCTCCTCCAACCAAGAACATTGGAAGCAGCTGAGCCCAGGCAGAGTGCAGTGGAGAGACTGGCAGCAGACAAGGCTAAATATGTCAAGAACCAGGTGGCCCTCTTTAAGCAACAGCCAATCAAAGTGCCTCCACCTATCATGCGCAAGCCTCTGATGTCCCCTGCCCTGCGGCCCACCCGTAAGGCCCAACTGCCTCGCCCTGACTTCACCCAGCAAGGGAGTTCCCCACTGGACCTGAAGCACCTGAGTAACCTGATCAACGGGGTGGGTGAGGCTGAAACTCCCCCTACCTCCCCAACCATGGACCCAGTGGAGAGTAGTCAGGCCCCTGACTGCCCCACTACCAACTCTCCCTGTCCCTCTCCAATCTCTGCTGGGGCTGGGTCAGGGGCTGCTGAGAGTATCCAGACCCTCTGTCCTGAGTGGTCCACCCCAGTCAAAGTAAGGGTAAATGCCTCTGGCCCACTAAGTCCTACAGGGTCTCCTACTGCAGTGACCATACGTAGAGTGGACGTCATACCCCAACCCCACCACACCACACCAGTGAGGACGCCCCTTAGAGCACAGCAGCAGATGCGCGTCCCATTGCAGCCCATGGCTCTGCATCCACACACCCAGATCCACAACGCAATGTCACCTCTGCGTCTCTTCCACCCCCGAACTACCTATGCACCAGGCCCTGCGTCTCCTAAACCTGTCCCAGCCCCTCCACCACAAAACCACACCCCAAACCGCACCTCCCAGTCTAGCCCCGTCCAGCTCCCAGCCAACCCCCCCATACTCCCGCCCTCCCCGTCGGTCACCTGCTTATCGTCCGGTAGTTCCAGGAAACGTCCCTCTCTGAACCGCTCCAAATCTGACATGAGTGACCGTTACTCCCGGGCCAGTACTGAGCTGGAGCACTTCTTCAACCTGTGTGGTTTGGACACTTCGGAGATGCAGGTGCTGAAGGGGCCAGGCTCAGACATCGCCTCCCTTGCACAGTTCCGCAGTGCCAGCGCTCCTGGGTCAGAGTGTGCAGGCCAGGAGGGTGAAGAGGAAGGTGGGGCTGCAGAGCCGGCACCCTATGGCGTCTCAGTAATTGAGAGGAACGCCAGAGTTATCAAGTGGCTTTATGGTATCCGCACATCCAAGGATAGTGCCAGGAGCACCAACATGTAGGGCCATGAGAGACTGATGTAAATATAGGCAGGGGAGAAAAACATGGAGGTGCACTTTAAACACGATTCCTGTACAGAGAAAAAAGCAGGAGAAGTGTGACTGCCGGTATAAACCAACTAATGAAAATGAAAGGAAGGGACTGATCTGGACTAATAGTGAAAGAAACTGTCTGTCAATGCAGTTTGATACAGTGTTGGACATCATTTGTGCAAATTATTTATTGCATGGTACTTGGTACTAACACCTGTTTCATCCAGCGCAAAGCAGCAGTGTTTGGTGAATGACGCTTCTATTGATGATGTGGATCCTCTGTACCTCATCTCCCATCGGTCCTCGGTCCTCAAGGAGGCTCAGAAAAGGCCTGACGTCCAAGGCTACTCACCTTCCTCCAGCCATTATCATTGGTAGTTCCATGGTGAAGCACATCTTAGTTCCTGGAGCTAAAACCCTGTGCTACCTGGGGGCTACGGTGAAGGATATCACAGGATTTATTTGTTCCCAGCCAAGAGCTGCTGCTGTTGTAGTGCATGTGGGAACAAATTATATCAAAAATGGTAAATCAGAGATAATGAAACAGGATTTTATTGCGCTGATCAACACCCTAAAAGGCTCTGAAAAGCAGCCGATTATATCTGGCCCCGTGCCATCGCTGAGTCTCGACTGTGAAAGGTTCAGCAGGCTTTTAGCACTTCATATCTGGCTTAAAACCTCTACCGACCCCCCCCCCCCTACCCCCCTCCCGGATCCGGGATCATCCTCATCAAAAAAGCTGACTAGCATAGCCTAGCCTAGCGCCACAGGGATGTCATATAATATAATTTCATGAAATCACAAGTCCAATACAGCAAATGAAAGATAAACATCTTGTGAATCCAGCCAACATTTCCGATTTTTAAAATGTTTTACAGCGAAAACACAATATATATTTATGTTAGCTCACCACAATAGCCAAACACACAACACAAATTTTTCACCGCAAACATAGCTTTCACAAAACCCACAAATAGAGATAAAATGAATCACTAACCTTTGAACAACTTCATCAGATGACAGTCTTATAACATCATGTTATACAATACATTTATGTTTTTTTTCAAAAATGTGCATATTTATAGCTACAAATCCTGGTTTTACATTGTGAATATGGCGCCAAAATGCACCAAATTGTCCGGAGAAATTTTGGACAGTCACGTAATCTAACCAAAAAACTCATCATAAACTTTACTAAAAAATACATGTTGTACAGCAAATGAAAGATACACTGGTTCTTAATGCAACCGCTGTGTTAGATTTAAAAAAAATAACTTTAGTACAAAGTACAGCATGCAATAATCTGAGACAGCGCCCAGCCATTCTCCGCCATGTTTGAGCCAAAAATATTCACAAAAATACGAAATAACATCATAAATATTCTCTTACCTTTGATGATCTTCCATCAGAATGCAGTGCAAGGAGTCCTAGTTCCACAATAAATCGTTGTTTTGTTTTAGAATGTCCATTTCTTCTGTCGAATTAGCAACTTTGGCTAGCATGGTGGAGCGCACATGTCCATGAACTCTTGACGCATGGAACAAAAAATTCCAAAAGTCATAATAAAACTCGAATAAACTGGTCAAACTCAGTTGAAAATCCATCTTTATGATGTTTTTCTCGTATGTATCCAATAACGTCCAAGACGGAGCATTTCGTTGTGTCTAGCTAATGCATTGCAGAAAACAATATGGTGCTCTCTGGTGTGCAGCAAAATACTGCCAATATGGCGGACCTGTCACTCCAAAAGCTCTCATTCGGTCTCACATCAAGCTAGACACCCCATTCAACATTCTACTGCCTGTTGACATCTAGTGGAAGGCGTATGAAGTGCATACAGATCCATAAATACAAGGCAATTGAATAGGCAAGGCCTTACACAGAGACCCATTTTCAGAATTTTCACTTCCTGTTTGCTGCCAAATGAGTTCTGTTTTACTCACAGATATAATTCAAACAGTTTTAGAAACTTCAGAGTGTTTTCTATCCGATAGTAATAATAATATGCATATCGTATGATCTAGAACAGAGTACGAGGCCGTTTAATTTGGGCACGATTTTTTCCCAAAGTGAAAACAGCGCCCCCTATTAAGAAGTTAAAGTCTACTGCCATTCTGTTGGCATAACTTTAATTGATCATTTTTTACAACTTTTTGGAAACAAAAGATGCTATACAGGGATGATGGACTCCACCCAAACCATCTACGGTAGGAGCCCGGACTCTCTCGTCACATTTTAAAGCTGTGTTAAGATATTGACTCAGAGACAGACCAAGCCCCACTCGGGTAAAACCGCCCATCCTCTCTAAGCGTTATCTTCGTACTGTTGTCTATACTGCCAGGGATGTTGTCAGTTGTAATTTTGTACCCATTCGATTGAATTCCACTCTTAGATCTGCTATTGTTAGCTCAAAAGGGGGGCCCACTGGGGTCTGCTCACCCAGTGCTTAAAGTTCAAATGTGAATACCATAAACTTGAATACCCCTCGGGTTTCAAATCACTTAGAGGGCTTGGGCTGTTGCACAATAGCAACCAAAGCCCATGTAAGTCAGTTTATAACATTCCATCATTGGTTACTCTGAGAGTTCCTCATATTGATATTGGCTGCGGCCTCAGGCCCTATGATGCTAACCTTGGAAAGGTAATTCCAATTTCTTCCTCTTTACTAATAGGGATAGACTAATGGTCTAGTTCTATGCAATCTTATAGCCAAACCAACCAATATCAACCATCAGACAGGGCCCGCAACCGCCTATTGAACATACTTGCTTGTTTGAGTTGGAATTTCCATGTGACTTCAGAAATTGTAAAGGACTTGGGTTGATGCATCTAAACATTAGGCTCTTACTTCCTAAACTGAATTACATTAAGATCTGGGCTATGCAAATGAATTCGGACATTCTGGTATTGACTGAAACTTTCTGGACATTCTCGACTCTGATATTAATATTGAGGGTTATCATGAGGTCAGAGCTGACAGACAGGGTAGAGGTGAAATCCATTTCACTTGCCAAAATGTTTTAGATACTATCTTTAAGTCATTCATAAAAGAGATGATGCTTGGGTAAAGGCCAGGAACACAGGTGTAGGCCTGGCCTGGCAAGCTTTTAAGCAACTGAGGAACCATTGTGTAAAAACATATGGATTATTATGTAACCACTCTCTGATTGTAAGAACCCTGCCAAATTCTCAAACTGCAGAGCCCGTCACAGCTGGCTCAATACCCCACATTTTTAATTTAACATTGTTATTGGGAAATATTAAAAAATGATAGAAATCAGCTCGTGTGCTGCCACTCCATAATGGTGAGGATAGTAACATTAGTGATCTTAATCATTATCAGCCCATTTCAAGGCTTCCTTGTCTCTTTAAGATTATTGAATCATTGGTAAATGTACAACTTTGCTCTTTTATCTGAGAAATGTATTTTGAATGTAAACCAGTCAGGGTTTAGACCTGGTCTTGACAATATTACTCCAACCACTTTAGTTGTTAATGATCTTGTCAATACTTTAGACACTAAAATGAAATGTGCTGCTTTGTATGTGGACCTGTCCAAAGCTTTTGATACTGTTGATCATGCTATTTTATTGAATAAGTTGTCCTCGATAGGCCTGAGCTCTGACGCCTGTTTATGGTTTCATGATTATTTTAGTGAAAGAACTCAGAACTCAGGCTAAGTCTGAAATTTCTTGAAGTGCATAAATGTGTACCCTTTCGATTTTGGGACCTGTTCTCTTCACTATTTATATAAACACCATTGGTCAATCTGTTTACAAATGGTAAACTTCATCTATATGCGGATGATACTTAACTCGGCAAAAAAAGAAACGTCCCCTTTTCAGGACCCTGTCTTTCAAAGATAATTCGTAAAAATCCAAATAACTTCACAGATCTTCATTGTAAAGTGTTTAAACACTGTTTCCCATGCTTGTTCAATGAACCATAAACAATTAATGAACATGCACCTGTGGAACAGTCGTTCAGACACTAACAGCTTACAGACGGTCGGCAATTAAGGTCACAGTTATGAAAACTTAGGACACTAAAGAGGCCTTTCTACTGACTCTGAAAAACACCAAAAGAAAGTGTTCCTGCTCATCTGCGTGAATGTGCCTTAGGCATGCTGCAAGGAGGCATGAGGACTGCAGATGTGGCCAGGGCAATAAATTGAAATGTCCGTACTGTGAGACGCCTAAGACAGCGCTACAGGGAGACAGGACGGACAGCTGATCGCCCTCGCAGTGGCAGACCACGTGTAACAACACCTGCACGGGATCGGTACATCCGAACATCGCACCTGCGGGACAGGTACAGGATGGCAACAAACAACTGCCCGAGTTACACCAGGAACGCACAATCCCTCCATCAGTGCTCAGACAGTCCAGCCTCTCTCAGCCTATTGCGGACAGAGGGCTTGTAGGCCTGTTGTAAGGCAGATCCTTACCAGACATCACTGGAAACAACGTTGCCTATGGGCACAAACCCACCTTCGCTGGACCAGACAGGACTGGCAAAAAGTGCTCTTCATTGACGAGTCGCGGTTTTGTCTCACCAGGGGTGATGGTTTTTTCGCGTTTATCGACGAAGGAATGAGCTTTACACCGAGGCCTGTACTCTGGAGCGGGATCGATTTGGATGTGGAGGGCCTGTCATGGTCTGGGGCGGTGTGTCACAGCATCATCGGACTGAGCTTGTTGTCATTGCAGGCAATCTCAACGCTGTGCGTTACAGGGAAGACATCCTCCTCCCTCATGTGGCACCCTTCCTGCAGGCTCATCCTGACATGACCCTCCAGCATGACAATGCCACCAGCCATACTGCTCGTGATTTCCTGCAGACAGGAATGGCAGTGTTCTGTCATGGCCAGCAAAGAGCCCAGGTCTCAATCCCATTGAGCACGTCTGGGACCTGTTGGATCGGAGGGTGAGGGCTAGGGCCATTCCCCCCAGAAATGTCCGGGAACTTGCAGGTGCCTTGGTGGAAGAGTGGGGTAACATCTCACAGCAAGAACGGGCAAATCTGGTGCAGTCCATGAGGAGGAGATGCACTGCAGTACTTAATGCAGCTGGTCGCCACACCAGATACTGACTGTTATTTTTGATTTTGACCCTCCCCTTGTTCAGGGACACATTGTTCAATTTCTGTTTGTCACATGTCTGTGGAACTTGTTCAGTTTATGTCTCTGTTGTTGAATCTTGTTATGTACATACAAATATTTACACATGTTAAGTTTGCTGAAAATAAACGCAGTTGACAGTGAGAGGACATTTCTTTTTTGATGAGCTGGTTAAGAAGAAAATATTTTAACGTGGTTTTTCTCTACAAACAGATCGTGCTTTTCTTTTAACAGTAGGACGCAGATTTGTCAGTCAACCTTTTTATCTGTTCTTGATTATGGTGATATTTATCAAAGTGCATTTGCTACTACTCTTAAACCTTTGGATACCATCTATCATAGTGCCCTTTGTTTTGTTACATGTGACAGTTGATACTCATCACTATATCCTGTATCAAAAGGTTGGCTGGACTTCAGAAAACACCTGTAGGTCTCTACATGACTCCCTTTTTGTTTGAAAGGTCCTACTTTATAAACTTCTGTCTTACCTAATTTTTCTGTTTTAGGATAGCCACTGGAGTTACCAAATAGTTCACAGGATTGGTTTACACTCAAGGTTCCTAGGGTTTCCACCGAGCTAGGTAAATCTGCTTTTAGTTTTAATACACCGTACTGCTGGAACAAAATACATTTAATCTTGATGTTGTGCCATTCAGTCAATTTAAAGTATTGATTGGGGATTATTTGTGGAGGAATGTAACTTTTGCTGAGTGATTTGTGATGTTTTATTTGTGCTTACCATGACTGTTTGTGTATTAAAAAAAGAGAACATAAAAAAATGCTATGATAATAAAAATGTTAAGTTTACGCACATCCAGGAATGTCAAACATGATGGATAATTACCTTCCCTACAGAAAAAAACACTAACCTTCACACATCTACAGTTGAAGTCAGAAGTTTACATACACTTAGGTTGGAGTCATTAAAACTTGTTTTTCAACCACTCCACAAATTTTTTGTTAACAAACTATAGTATCACAATTCCAGCGGGTCAGACGTTTACATACACTAAGTTGACTGTGCCTGCTTGGAAAATTCCAGAAATTATGTCATGGCTTTAGATAGGCTAATTGACATCATTTGAGTCAATTGGAGGTGTACCTGTGGATGTATTTCAAGGCCTACCTTCAAACTCAGTGCCTCTTTGCTTGACATCATGGGAAAATCAAAAGAAATCAGCCAAGACCTCAGAAAAAAAATTGTAGACCTCCACAAGTCTGGTTCATCCTTGGGAGCAATTTCCAAATGCCTGAAGGTACCTCGTTCATCTGTACAAACAATAGTATGCAAGTATAAACACCATGGGACCACGCAGCCTTCATACCGCTCAGAAAGGAGACGCATTCTGTCTCCTAGAGATGAACGTACTTTGGTGACAAAAGTGCAAATCAATCCCAGAACCACAGCAAAGGACCTTGTGAAGATGCTGGAGGAAACGGGTACAAAAGTATCTATATCCACAGTAAAACGAGTCCTATATCGACATAACCTGAAAGGCCGCTCAGCAAGGAAGGAGCCACTGCTCCAAAACCGCCATTAAAAAAGCCCAATTACGGTTTGCAACTTGTATTTTTGGGAGAAATGTCCTCTGGTCTGATGAAACAAAAATAGAACTGTTTGGCCATAATGACCATCGTTATGTTTGGAGGGAAAAGGGCGAGGCTTGCAAGCCGAAGAACACCATCCCAAACTGGGAAGCACGGGGTGGCAGCATCATGTTGTGGGGGTGCTTTGCTGCAGGAGGGACTGGTGCACTTCACAAAATAGATGGCATCATGAGGGGGGGAAATTATGTGAATATATTGAAGCAACATCTCAAGACATCAGTCAGGAAGTTAAAACTTGGTCGCAAATGGGTCTTCCAAATGGACAATGATCCCAAGCATACTTCCAAAGAGGTGGCAAAATGGCTTAAGGACAACAAAGTCAAGGTATTGGAATAGACATCACAAAGCCCTGACCTCAATCTGATAGAAAGTTTGTAGGCAGAACTGAAAAAGCGTGTGCGAGCAAGGAGGCCTACAAACCTGAATCCTTTACACCAGCTCTGTCAAGAGGAATGGGCCAAAATTCACCCAACTTATTGTGGGAAGCTTTTGGAAGGCTACCTGAAACGTTTGACCCAATTTAAACAATTTAAAGGCAATGCTACCAAATATTAATTGAGTGTATGTAAACTTCTGACCCACTGGGAGGTGGTGAAATCAATCAAAGCTGACATAAAACACTCTACTTATTATTCTGACATTTCACATTCTTAAAATAAAGTGGTGATCCTAACTGGCCTACGACAGGGAAGTTTTACTCGGATAAAGTATCAGGAATTGTGAAAAACTGAGTTTAAATGTGTTTGGCTAAGGTGTATGTTAACTTCCGACTTCAACTGTATATAATCTCATTTGGAAAGTATTCAGACCTTTGACTTTTTCCACAATTTGTTATGTTACAGCCTTAATTTAAAATGAATTAAATAAAACATTCCTCAATCTACACACAATAACCCATAATGACAAAGCAAAAACAGGTTAATGTTACATTTACAAAAGTATTCAGACTCTTTACTCAGTACTTTGTTGAAGCCCCTTTTGCAGCGATTACAGCCTTAAGTCTTCTTGGGTATGACGCTACAATTGTGGCCCACCTGTATTTGGGGAGTTTCTTCCATTCTTCTCTGAAAATCCTCAAGTTCTGTCAGGTTGGATGGGGAGCATAGCTGCACAGCTATTTTCAGGTCTCTCCAGAGATGTTCAAGTCTGGCCTTCTGCTGGACCACTCAAGGGCATTCAGAGACATGTCCCGAAGCCACTCCTGCGTTGTCTTGGCTGTGCTCTTAGGGTCGTTGTCCTGTTGGAAGGTGAACCTTCGCCCCGGTCTGATGTCCTGAGTGCTCTGGAGCAGGTTTTCATCAAGAATCTCTCTGCACTTTGCTCCTTTCATCTTTCTCTCGATCTTGACTAGTCTCCCATTCCCTGTCACTGAAAAACATCCCCACAGCATGATGCTGCCACCACCATGCTTCACCGTAGGAATGGTGCCAGGTTTCCTCCAGACTTGACACTTGGCATCCAGGCCAAAGAGTTCAATCTTGGTTTCATCAGTCAGAGAATCTTGTTTCTCATGGTCTGAGAGTCCATTAGGTGCCTTTTTGGCATACTCCAAGCGGGCTGTCATGTGCTTTTATTGAGGAGTGGCTTCCGTCTGGCCACTTCCGTCTGGCCACTACCATAAAGGCCTGATTGGTGGAGTGCTGCAGAGATGGTTGTCCTTCTGGAAGGTTCTCCCATTTCCACAGAGGAGCTCTGGAGCTCTATCAAAGTGATCATCGGGTTCTTGGTCACCTCCCTGATTGCTCAGTTTGTCTGGGCGGCCAGCTCTAGGAAGAGTCTTTGTGGTTCCAAACTTCTTCCATTTAAGAATAATGAATGCCACTGTTCTTGGGGACCTTCAATGCTGCAGAAATTTTTTGTTTCCCTTGCCCAGATCTGTGCCTCGACACAATCCTGTCTCAAAGCTCTATGGACAATTCCTTATACCTCATCGCTTGGTTTTTGCTCTGACATGCACTGTCAACTGTGAGACCTTATAAAGACAGGTGTGTGCCTTTCCAAATCATGTCCAATCAATTGAATTTACCACAGGTGGACTCTAATCAAGTTGTAGAAACATCTCAAGCAGGATGCACCTCTTTGGCCTGAATGCCAAGCTCCATTTCGAGTCTCTTAGCAAAGGGTCTGTATACTTATGTAAATAAGATATTCATGTTTTTTTATACATTTGCAAAAAAATTCTAAAAACCTGTATTCGCTTTGTCATTATGGGGTATTGTGTGTAGATTATTTAATCAATTTTAGAATAAGGTTGTAACAAAGTGTGGAAAAGGGAAGGGGTCTGAATACTTTCCGAATGCACTGTAGGTTCAGTACTTTTGTGAAACATCACAGCACACTCAACTGGATGGTCATCAGAGATAGTTGGGGGTAGCTGAAGGATGGGACTAAAAACAAACAAAAGATAACTAATGTAAAATATACTGTGTCCGTAAAATGTGTATATAGTATGTATAAGCTGGAAGTAGAAGCCTAAGTCTTGTTGTCCCCATTAGTTTACTCAAATTAGGGGAGGGTTAGGGGAAAATAGTAATGGATTTATTTATTTATTTTTAACTAAAAAAATGTTATCTTCATAATTAGATTTTTTAACCTTCAATTAAGACCAAAAGGCGATTTTTGTAAGGCAATTTTGACTTTGTGGCCGTGTTATCTTGTGGAAACTGGCGTAGCTGGGAAAGGATTGGGACTGATGGTTGAAGTTATGGTAAATATCAACAAGAGGTCATGGGAGCCCAGTACCATATGAAGTTTCACGGACATGTTCAATAGCAAGCGGTAAATTGCTCGTGCCGCTTCGGCCGCCGACTCGCTTGTGGGTGTGCTGGCAGCAGGTTCGATTGTGCGTCAAGCATAGTAAGTGTGTATGAAGGTCTGGTTATTAAAGGGTAAATAGTTCATAAGTAATATGCTCTAAAACGCTCTGGTGACAAACAAACTTTGCTTCTCTGTTTCCAATTGTCCACATGGCTGGGAGGACCTATTCAAGGAAATACATTTCAAAAATGTTTTTAAAAAAGGATGTTTTCTTAGCTACCTATAGTAGCTACAGTGCATGCTAACTCAAATTAGCTAGCTAGCCAACGTCACATACTGTATAGATTGCTGGCCAAGTGAATTAAATACCAGCTACCTAACTTCAAATTAGCTAGCTATCTTGATGTATTTATCACTGTAAAAAACAAACTCCAAATGCATTTGTAGGTAGCTAGATAACAGCCATGGAGGAGGGTGAAAAGATAGCAGCCCCAACTGTCAAAGTGAGAGGGCAGGTACTTTTGTGTAGTTCCTGTCCCTAGAAGTGAGGACAGAGATAATGGTAACATAATATTCAGTGCGGTGTAATTTGACTACAATGAAGTCTGTCCTCAGATAAAGAGAGCTATGAAAGCCTGTCTGCATATGAAGAGGTCCCAATGAAGAGCAGTGGTTCTCAGTTCTGGTCCTGGGGACTCAAAGGGGTGCACATTTTTGTTTTTGCCTTAGCACTGCACAGCTGATTTCAAATGATCAACTCATCATCAACTTCAAGTGGTATGTATGTATTCATTTGTGATGTTGTCCTTGATATGATCCTGTTTTTGTCACATGCTACACATGCATGCATGTGTGCCCGTGCATCTATCAATCCAATGTTATCATGATTTGTTACCTGGGGCGGCAGGTAGCCTAGTGGTTAGAGCATTGAACTAGTAACCGAAAGGTTGCAAGATCGAATCCCTGAGCTGACAAGGTAAAAATCTGTCGTTCTGGCCCTGAACAAGGCAGTTTTAAATTAACCCACTGTTCCTAGGCCTTCATTGAAAATAAGAATTTGTTCATAACTGACTTGCCTAGTTATTTTTTAAATCAGTGATATTATACTTTTGTAATCCACAATGACCTGGTGATGTAAAAGTCTAATAATTACATTGTCTTCCATATTCCTATAGATACCTTGTAACTGGAGATTCCTTCAAAACGATTGCCTACAGTTAACGTGTAGGGCACTGCAAGGTTGGGTGACCAGGGCCATCTGGAAATGCCTCCTGGAGGAATTCAGGTGTGTGAAGGCTACCTGTGAAGGCTACCTGTGTCCTACATAACTTCATGAGGATGGACACGAGGACCAGGAGTGGATCTGCAGCTCGCGCAGCAAGAGAGGCAATCTGTGTGCGGGAGATCTTCACCTCCTACTTCTTCGAAGAGGGTGCTGTTCCCTGGCAACACCGTAGACTACACTATGCACAACCAAAGGCTCTTTTAAGAGCTATTCACATTGCAATAAGAGTATTCTCCCATTTACTTAACTATGACTAAAATCTGCCGTTTCCAGCTACAATAGTCATTTACAACATTTACAATGTCTACACTGTATTTCTGATCAATTTTATGTTATTCAATGGACAAAAAACGTGGTTTTCTTTCAAAAACAAGGACATTTCTAAGTGACCCCAAACTTTTGAACGGTATTGCATATACAGTATATTTTTTTATACCTACAGAGGGCCTAAAATTCAAAATCGAATGGCTAAATTATAAATTTTATGACCATCTTAAAATAATTCCATATGGTAACTTAGTAGATATTGCGATCTAAAGGCTTCAATTTACAGGGGTTTTAACACCTGTTTGTGTTAAAACAATGTAGTACTTTAATAGGTGGGTTCACAGGGCTGAAATAGACCGTGACAGGAGTTTCTCACTTTCAAAGGGCCGGGGTTGTTCGGAAGGAGTCCAATGTCACAAGGGATTAAGACGTGTGCACGCACAGCACCCATGTGTGTTCATTGTTACCAGATACTCGTAGTTTGTTTGTTCTCATGTCAGAAGTAGAGAAAGATGTTGTAGGACAGAGTTTTACCCTGCCGAGGAGCAAATGGTGATCTGGAGTGGACTGTAACCACAGGAGAGTCCTAATTCCAAAGGATGAGCTGCTTCCAAACTTTGACAGATCAACCACAGACCTTGAGGAGTCATTTACCCCCCCACACCATTGAACGGCAAGATGGAAACACATGCAAGGACAGTCATCAATGCAAGACCACTGTAAGCTTTAAACGTTTGAATTTCTTAAATATAACATTGTTAACAACCTTTTATTGTGCTTAGTAAACCACTGTGGAATAGGACAGAGAAACATGAGATCCTGTAAGCTTTAAAAGTTTGAATTAATTAAATATAACACTGTTAACAACCTAACAATCTCTCGCTCTCTCTCAAGCATGTCTGACCAATTTGTGTGTGTCTTTGTAATATATCCGATCACTGTAGCGTCCGGCAGGGATTCCTCTGTCCAGGAAGCTATGCTATGCCGTGGGAGGTGTGCCATATTAGATTACTACTGCTGCCATTGGCTTCTCCTTACAGATTTTCCTGCTAAACGTTGTACTGGTCAGTAATGTTACTCATTGTCTGTCTGTACAGTCCACTGTCTCATGTCTGTCTGTGTAACCTCTCTGGGCTGGTCTCTGTCTCAATCAAATCAATCACATTTATTTATGAAGCCCTTTTTACATCTGCAGATGTCACAAAGTGCTTATATAGAAATCCAGCCTAAAAGCCCAAATGACAAGCAATGCAGATGTAGAAACATGGTGGCTAGGAAAAACTCTCTAGAAAGGCAGGAACCTAGAAAGAAACCTAGAGAGGAACCAGGCTCTGAGGGGGTGTCTGAGTCCCGTCTGTCCCTTGCTCTTTTGCAGATCGAAGCCTTCTATGTTTCTCTGATCCTGTTTGTGAGTCGGGCCTGGGATGCTGTAACAGACCCACTGGTGGGGTACTTGGTGAGCCGCAGTGGCTTGAAACCCATTGGCAAACTCATGCCATGGTCAGTGGATCTAATACCTCTTCCATTTTTTTATATTGATATTGGCCAGTGCAATCCATTCTTGCTGTCCTTCTCAGAGCATCCCTTTCTGTATTTTTGTGTTTTTCAGGGTGGTTCTCGCTATGCCTTTTGGGGTCCTCTCCTATGTCCTGCTGTGGTTCATGCCCCAAGGCTCCATGTCTCAAGCCTTCAGTGTTCCCTGGTACCTCACAGCAAGCTGCCTGTTTGAGACCCTCGTGACTGTAAGATCTACAATTTCAACCACAGGATGAGACATTTCAACCTGTTAACATCAAGGCTGTTCTTCTCTTTCTTCACATACAGTTTGACCACTCAGCCCCATCTCCAAGTCTTAATCCTCTAGTCTACATCCTCAACCCTTGCTTGCCTTGCTCCATTTCTGTAAAATAATATACAAAAATGTATTTAACCTTTATTTAACTAGGCAAGTCAGTTAAGACCACATTTTTATTTACAATGATGGTCTACCCCGGCCAAACCCGCAGACACTTTTATCCAAAGCGACTTAGTCATGTGTGCATACATTTTTCACACATGGGCCTGGGAATGAAGCCCATTATTCTGGCATTGCAAAAGCCATGCTCTACCAACTGAGCTACAGAGGACCACTTATCCTATCATTACTACTGTATGTATCCCAAACAAATCACTTAGCTGCTTTCTGTAGCCTGATCTCTGCAGGGTTTTCATCGCTGCCTCTTGATAATGACCACTTTCCTTTAGGGTTACTGTGTGCCATACTCTTCCTGTGTCAGCGTGTCCATGGTTACAAGGTGCAATTATTGACTCACAGTACAGTATCACATATCCCTTTTTTTGCACCATCACTATGGTTTCCGTGTCTATCTCCTGACAGTGTTTTAATGTGCCTTATCTTTCGCTGACCATGTTTTTGGGTGGAGACCAGAGAGACAGAGACTCTACCACAGCCTACAGTAAGAGCTTGACATCCACTCTCTTGTTTTCCATCTTGTAATGATGAATGGCATACAGTAAAAATGGATGAAATCATACATGTCTTAGTTGTTTTTTTCAGCTTCACTAGTCCCTTGGTCTGTCTATTTCTCTCCCTCTCTATGTGATAGGGATGAGTGTGGAAATGCTGGCGATGCTGGTGGCCTCAGCAATTCAGGGTCAGGTTGTGGCTGTATACAACACAGAGATGGCTGCAGCCTGTCAACAGACAGTTACACTACAGGCCATGGTACTACCACTATGAGTCACACCACAGGCCACGGTACTACCATTATGAGTTGCACAGCAGGGCATGGTACGAGTAACTACTCTCCACTTACAAACACTAACCTAACCCAGCACTGACACACACACACTGAAGGACATAACACTCCTCTACTATGTTGGTTTAGCGAATTTCTTTGTCAGTGGAAGTGAACTTACCTAGTCCCAGGGATATCACATTACACAGTAATTAACTGTTCTTAGCGTGTGTGTGTGTGTGTGTGTGTGTGCGTGCGTGCATGTACTTGCATCCATGTGTGTTTTTGCATTTCAAGTATGTGCGTTTGTCTTGTTTGTTTACCCATAGGCCTAGGTGTTTTTTTGTGCATAATGCATACATGTGAATAATTTGTGCTTGTGTAGCTTTGCTTACCCGTGAGGTTTCTTTCCCTAGCGTAAGGCTTTCCTGACTTCAGCGCTGGTCATAGGCGGGCTGTTCTTCCTCTGCTGCCTGGTCCTCTTCCTGGGGTGAAGGAGCAGCAGGGTGAGTCAAGGGTCAGAACACTAGAATTAGGGTTAGAGAGGGGTCAAGTTTCGAACTGCCAGAGTAAAGCACAGGGGAAGTCAAGGTTCAGTGGAATGTGTTCAAGAGTATAGTTCTGGAAGTGGGCTAAATGATGGGCTTGGAACAAAAGTTTTGGTAAGTCTTTTGAATTAATTTTTTCTACAACAAAGCAAATACCTCTCTCTGATTTTGTCTCCAGCTCCCCTCTATAGTCTGGCTAGAGTGCGTCTGTCCTATCTCACCACTCTAAAGATGCTAGTGTGCCACATTCCTTACCAACGACTGGTCCTTGGCCTCCTCTTTGCTGCACTTGCCTTTCAGGTAAATGCTAGCCTGGACTGCATCTAAATAAATCAACTAATACATCTTGAATCAGCTAATGCACATTTGTCCCTTTTTAGATGTCTTTGGGGAATTTTGCACTGTTCTGTACCCATGTAGCTGGGCTTGGGGCCCAGTTCCAACACCTTCTCCTGGCTCTGCTGGTAAGACAGTTCTGTTCAGTTCCGTCGACCTCACACATAGTCATATCACACACCCCACACCCTCTTGACTGCAAAAAGGACTGTCTGATTGGCCCAATACACAGGTGACAGAACACAATTGTTATCTAATCTGGCATATCATACTCTTTATGATGTGATACATATATGTGTAGCTGGTATTCGTCTCTGGAAGCTAACCGCTGTCATTTCCTTATTAAAGGGAAAACTACAGCCACAATACATCCTCTTGTTGTTTGATATTGTTTGTTTCTTCATCCTAACAGATAACAGCCACTATAGCTGCTCCACTGTGGCAGGCAATCCTGGTACGAGTTGGGAAAAAGACCACACTCTTCATCGGCCTATCTGTGAGCATAAAATTGTTTATCCCTTTATGACAATGTTTATGCTGAAATACTTACTATGTGAGACTTACAATGTTTTTGTATTTTTTATAGCTCTTCATCCCAGCTGTAACAATCATAGCTTGTGTACCCAGTAACCTGCCTGTCTTTGTGACCATGTGTGTGATGTTAGGATTCAGCTTGGCAACCATGTTCCTGCTGCCTTGGTGAGTCAGCACACTGCAGTTAGAAGGCCAAGATTCTGGCTCAGGGCCATGTCTCCACTCTGTACTGCACTCTGCTCCAGTTCTGTCTCTGCCTCTGTCACTTTGAATGACTCTAAACACACACACAATGCTGACTTGTGTGATGAGGGGCTTACTTCATTCATAACTCCCCATGACAGCCTGTCAAGAGTTGAATATTCTGATATGCTGATTTGACACTTGGCCAGTTGACTAATATAAACTGTTTTACACTTCAATCGATTCACCCAGACAGTGTTTGGTGCATAATCTGCATGTGGTCTGATTTGCGAGCCAGTCTCTTATTATTCATGTAGGTCCATGCTCCCGGACGTGGTAGATGACTTTGCCTTGAGAAACCCCTGCTGCAAGGACCTGGAGCCCCTGTTTTTCTCCTGCTATGCCTTCTGCAGTAAGCTGGGGGGAGGTCTGTCTGTTGGAATCTCAACCATGACATTACAGTGAGTCATTCATCCACCTACTCCTGCTCTCCCTCTCCCTTTTTCTCCTACTCATTATGTAAAACATAATTTCATTATTACAGTGCATTCGGAAAGTATTCAGACTCCTTCCCTTTTTCCACATTTTGTTACGTTACAGCCTAATTCTAAAATTGATTTGTTATATTTAATCCATCTACACACAATACCACATAATGACAAAGCGAAAACAGGTTTTTAGAAATTGTAGCACATTTATAAAAAATAAAAAACAGAAATACCTTATTTACATAAGTATTCCAACCCTTCGCTATAAGACTCGAAATTGAGCTCAGGTGCATCCTGTTTCCACGGATCATCTTTGAGATGTTTCTACAACTAGATTTGGAGTCCAAATTTGGTCAATTCAATTGATTGGACATGATTTGGAAAGGCAGACACCTGTCTATATAAGGTCCCACAGTTGACAGTGCATGTCAAAGCAAAAACCACGCCATGAGGCCAAAGGAATTGTCTGTAGAGCTCCGAAACAGGATTGTGTCGAGGCACAGATTTGAGGAAGGGTACCAAAACATTTCTGCGGCATTGAAGGTCGCCAAGATCACAGTGGCCTCCATGGAAGAAGTTTATAACCACCAAGCCTCTTCCTAGATCTGGCCGCCCGGCCAAACTGAGCAATCGGGGAAGAAGGGCCTTGGTCGGGGAGGTGACCAAGAACCCGATGGTCACTCTGACAGAGCTCCAGTTCCTCTGTGGAGATGGGAGAATCTTCCAGAAGGACAACCCTCTTTGCAGCACACCACCAATCAGACCTTTATGGTAGAGTGGCCAGATGGAAGCCACTCCTCAATAAAAGGCACACGACAGCCCGTTTGGAGTTTGCCAAAAGGCACCTAAAGGACTCTCAGACCATGAGAAACAAGATTATCTGGACTGATGAAACCAAGATTGAACACTTTGGCCTGAATGCCAAGTGTCACGTCTGGAGGAAACCTGGCACCATCCCTACGGTGAAACATGGTGGTGGCAGCATCATGCTGTGGGGATGTTTTTCAGTGACAGGGACGGGGAGACTAGTCAAGATCGAGAGAAAGATGAACGGAGCAAAGTGCAGAGAGATTCTTGACAAAAACCTGCTCCAGAGCGCTCAGGACATCAGACCGGGGCTAAGGTTCAGCTTCCGATAGGACAACGACCCTAAGCACACAGCCAAGACAACGGAGGGAGTGGCTTCTGGACAAGTTGCTGAATGTCCTTGAATGGCCCAGCCAGGGCCCGGACTTGAACCCAATCTAACATCTGAAAATAACTGCTATTTTTTTAGCTGTGCTACAGAGGATCTGCAGAGAATGGGAGAAACTCCCCAAATACAGGTGTGCCAATCTTGTAGCGTCATACCCAAGAAGACTCAAGGCTGGAATCGCTCCCAAAGGTGCTTCAACAAAGTACTGAGTAAAGAGTCTGTATACTTAAGTAAATGTGATTTCATTTTTTGTGATATTCCGTTGTTTTTTTTTAAACAGTTTTTGCTTTGTCATTATGGGGAGAAAACTATTTCATCCATTTTAGAATAAGGCTGTAACGTAGCAAAATGTGGAAAAAGTCAAGGGGTCTGAATACTTTCCGAATACACTGTATTTCAATGTATGTATTTATGTTATGCGTGTGTAAATTGTGTGTTTGTATGTACAGTGGGGCAAAAAAGTATTTAGTCAGCCACCAATTGTGCAAGTTCTCCCACTTAAAAAGATGAGAGAGGCCTGTAATTTTCATCATAGGTACACTTCAACTATGACAGACAAAATGAGAAAAAGAAAAAAAATACTTATTTTCCACCATAGTTTGCAAATAAATTCATTAAAAATCCTACAATGTGATTTTCTGGAGAAAAAAAATCTCATTTTGTTTGTCATAGTTGAAGTGTACCTATGATAAAAATTACAGGCCTCATCTTTTTAAGTGGGAGAACTTGCACAACTGGTGGCTGACTAAATAGTTTTTTCCCCCACTGTATGCTTGTTTGTACTGCAGTTTTGTGGGGTATCGTGCAGGTGCTTCTAGCCATAGTGAGGAAGTGGTGACTGCTCTTATTGTGCTGTTTGCCCCTGTGCCCATCACCCTACTGCTGGTAGGGCTGGTCTTCTTCCACCTGTACCCCATCAACGAGGATCGACGCCTCCAGCTCCAAAGAGAGCTAGGAAGAGAGTGAGTCATTCACACTCCTTCTAATAGGCTGCCTTAGTGCTCCTACTATGACTATAGCTTCCTCTCTAAATCCAACATACTGCATTACAACTTCCCTTACACTTTCCTGAGTTTATGATTCTCAAACATCCTGTGCCACACTTCTTCTTTTATTGATGTTTGTATGTGCAT
The DNA here is from genome assembly GCF_029448725.1 of Salvelinus fontinalis. NCBI lineage: Eukaryota > Metazoa > Chordata > Actinopteri > Salmoniformes > Salmonidae > Salvelinus > Salvelinus fontinalis. Next base: position 23,478,075 of record NC_074695.1, read on the forward strand.
GATGATGAATATGAATATGTGTAGCCCTACGCCACTAACTGTTTTCTTGTTTTCCCTCTATTCAGTGTTGAAGCCATACATTCAACTGATATAGAAGAGAAGATAGGATCACACATTCATCAGTCAAGACACCAAACACATGAGTCCAGTCTGAAGTCATGTGGCGAGTCACAGCCAACTAAGTCCTGTTGTATTTTAAACAAGCCTACCTTGAAAAGTCACAACATCAGAGGCTCCAAAAAGTTAAATAACCAATCACAAAATCCACTGGAGTTCAGGCCTGATTTTAGTTCCCATTCACAAGTATCTAAGACCAACTCGGATAACCTTCTATGGAATTCTTGGCCAAATTCTAATCACTGCTCACGTAAATCGGATCATAGGATGTCTAACAAGTCTGAAGGAAAATGTAAAATTACATTTGTCTAAAAAATCATATATAAACAATTGTGCCAATGTCACGGGCGGGATCTTCTACACCAGCAGTCCCCAATTACATTCAGCCATGAGACGATTTTTACTTGAGCGGATGGCCGGGGGGTCGGAACATAGTTATAAATAATTTGTACACTGCAAATTGACCATAAGAATCCTAAACAGATATAGTATTAGACAAAAACTAAATAATTTCAAACCTTGATTACATTGGGATATAATCACATATGCCTATATTTGTGTGGGAATACTTGGGAACAGATTTCCTAAATAAAAATCACTTTGAACTGATTTCCTGATGATTGTCAGTCTTTAATGTCTAACGATTATTAATGCAACCAAAACCAAAGACCTGGTCATTGACTTCAGAAGAGACCAACCTAGCATCCAAGCACTGGACATTAACGGACAGATCATTGAGCGAGTGGAGTACTAAAAATACCTAGGAACCAGCATTGACAACAAGCTCTCCTTCAAAAGAAACATTGAACACATTCATTCAATATGTCAACAGCGCTTGATCTTTCTACAGAAATTGAGGAAGTTTGAATGTACACCAATCAATCCTACAAGCATTTTATATATGCTTTATAGAATCCATATTAGGCTTTAATATTGTGAGGTGGTTTGGTGCTCTAGGGAACACAAGTCAGAACCCATTGAACATGGTAATAAGAATCAGTAGGAAGGTAATTGGAACAAGTCAGAAAACCCTCAGTGACATTTACAAAAAATGAGTGAGGAAGAAGGGGGAACAAATAGCATTTGACATAACACACACACTGAATGCCCAGTATAGCTCCTTAGCCTCCGGGTGCAAGTTTAGAGCTCTTCCATTCAAATCTAAGAATTTGTGCAAACATCCATCAAACTCCTTAGCTCTAAGTTTTTGTTTGCATATACCCTGAGATTTTATAGAATGCTTCTAATCCTTTATACTGTACCCAACAGTACATGTGTTCTATGTTGATACAGTATGTGTCTTGTATGTACCATTTGTCACCACACATGAAGTTGCCTCCCACTAAATAAAAGTTACATGAATTTTATTTAAATTGCCTTTTTTTTGCGGATAGAAATCAGTGCGTGATGACACAATACACACAAAAAAAATTAATGTACCGAATAAAAATCTAAAGTTTAGTATGTTTCCATCTCATTTAACTCTACTGATAGTTTTGTCACAAAAACTGTAGGGTTAAATAGAAAATGTGCTTACTCTGGACTTTGCACTTGCACTCTAGCCAAAAGATTACAGATACAGTGGGGGTAGGCTCTGCATGTAGGCTGGTCTATAGGATGAGATTATTATGGATAAGAGCAAGAATATTTGTATTTGTCTAACGGAAGTCCAGAATCAATCATGTCACCAGTATGAGACCCTCAATATTTATTGGAAAGGCATATCAAGATCACAGTGCACTTTCACCACTCTGTGAAGTTCATCATAATTTATTTAAACTGTAGCCTAATAAACTGCATGGTTGGTCTCCGTTGGCAATTTTTTTTTTTTTTTGCTTAAATCTAAACAGGGTAATAAAAAGGGACAGTTAATGGAAAATTGTGAAATCAAGGAATGGAACGAAACAAGCAAAAGTAGTAGAAGAGAAGGATCGGTCCAATAATGCATTTCTTGTTAGACTGCGTTTCCAGGACAAGGAGCTTCATTTTGGAGATTTTGGTAATATTGAGAACTGTGAAGAGAGCAGTGGGAAAGGTGGATTTAATCAAGGTGACTAGAAGCGGCCTTGTTTTGGTTAATTGTGTCGATGAAGAACAAAGGTTACTCATGTAACCACAGTGCTATGAGCTAGGGACTATGCTAGTTATCCTTGCGGCTGGATGAGTCAAGATATTAATATCAGAGTAATTCCATGCCACGGGTGTGATGCGCATGCCCCCACCCCCTATAAATACCTGGGCGCGTAGCTTCACTTCCTCAAGACTCTTACCGAGGCTACAACGGATCAAACAGCTAGACTAGCATTGTCCATAGCTCATAGAACTGTGGTTACGTGAGTGAGTAACCTTCATTCTATTTTGCTTGAGGGACTATGCTAGTCACTCAATGGGATGACAATACCAGAGTAAGTCGGTTCCCGTAGGGCACAGCCTAGAGCAACACATCACCATAGGTGCTTGAGGCAGTACCCGGACCAACCACAGGTTACTGTTGGGAGGTAAGGGTAGCACCAAGCACAGCTGAGCTCACACTGTAAGGTTTAGCAACATTCACCCAGTAAAATCTTGCAAAGGACGGGGGGATGCCCAGCTGGCAACCGTAGATCTGTCAGAGAGGGGGACTCCCTTAAGCAGTGCCCAGGAGGTGGCAATTCCCCCGGTGGAGTGCGCTACTGCAAAGGATGGGGCTGGATGGGCAGCTAGGCTATATGCTTGCAGACTGGTGTCTACAATCCAACATGACAACCGTTGTTTTCTCCAAAGCACACAAACAGCTGATCAGAGCGGCAGATCACCTCTCCACGTACTCATTTGGGGATCTCACAGGACACAGAGTGCATACATCAACATCATGAGCCCCATTGGGCATGGAGGTGGATAAGGCTGTTAGCACCATTTCCCCGTTCATGTGACTTGAGGGCAGGACCTTTGGTAGGAAGGCTGAATTAGGCCACAGAGTAACGCTCACTTTACCCGGGCCAAGACAATATTTTTATTTAACCTTTATTTAACTAGGCAAATCAGTTAAGATCAAATTCTTATTTACAATGACGGCCTACCAAAAGGCAAAAGGCCTCCTGCCAGGATAGAGGGTAAAAATATATATATAAATAAAATAAAATATATAAAATATAAAAATAAATATATATATATATAGGATAAAACACACATCATGACAAGAGAGACACCACAACACTAGCAAAGACAGACCTAAGACAACAACATAGCATGGCAGCAACACATGAATACACAGCATGGTAGCAACACAACATGACAACAATAACACTCATCACTAACAGAAAAGCATGGAGCTCGCCAACCCTTTTGGTAGAGGCGATGGCCACCAGACACGCTGTCTTAAGAGAGAGATGTTTCATGTCTATAGTGTCTGGAGGGAGGTCTGGATAGTTCTCCAAGAACCCGATTCAAATCCCATTTGGGAACTGAGGGAGCTCTCGAGGGTTGTAATTGTTGTACTCCCTTAAGAAACCTTGCCATGGGCGGGTGGCTGCCTAGCGGACTATCCTGCTGTTCATCATGACATGCTGAAATGGCTGCTGCGTAAACCTTAAGTATGGATGCAGCCCTGCCAGCATCAAACAAAGACCTCAAGAACTGGAGCCCAGTTCTTATGCTGCAAAATTCTGGAGCAACCCCCTGCTCCCCACACCACTGGCAGAACACATGCTACCTTGTGTCATTGTCACGCCCTGATCTGTTTAACCTGTCCTTGTGCTTGTCTCCACCCCCTCCAGGTGTCGTCCATCTTCCCCCTTATCCCCTGTGTATTTATATCTGTGTTTTCTGTCTGTCTGTTGTGGGTTCGTCTTGTTTGTTCAAGCCTACCAGCGGTTTTCTCAGCTCCTGTTTTTCTCCTAGTCTCTCTTGTCCTCCTGGTTTTTGACCTTTGCCTGTCTCTGACCCTGAGCCTGCCTGCCATCCTGTACCTTTGTTCCACCTCTGGATTACCGACCTCTGTCTGACCTGACCCTGAACCTGCCTGCCTGCCGTCCTGTACCTTGGCCTCTGCTCTGGACTATCGACCCCTGCCTGCCTTGACCTGTCGTTTGCCCCTGTGGTTACAGGGCCCCTGTGGTTACAATAAACATTGTTACTTCACACAGTCTGCACTTGGGTCTTACCTTGATTCCTGATAGTCATAGGTTGACGTTGTGGAGGGGGCCCTAGCACTTTGTAAGATGTTAACAACCAGACCAACAACCAGACTGAACAGCTTTTCGCTGTTCAGCGACCAGGCCCACAGCTGCCCTCCGCCTGTGACAATTGGTCCAGCCTCCGAGGTAGTTCCCATGCTGTACCCACTAGGAGTGACAGTATTGTGCTGAACCAGTGGCATCTCGGAACAATCAGAAGGACCTGGTGACCTGCTTCCCTGAATCTGTCCAGAGTCGCTGAAATCAGCGGGATCGGGGGGGGGGGGGGGGCGTACAGCCTCTTCCTCGGCCAGAGCATCCAGGCCTAGTGAACTGGGGTGGGGGGTGGGGTGGGGGGGGGGGGGGGGGGGGGTGTAGTCGCCGCTCCCTTTCCGGAGGCCCTTCCCTGGACAGCATTGCCGCTGCAGTGTTCAGAATCCTTGGGAGGTGTACAGCTCTTAGTTAGGCCACATTCTTCTGTGACCACAGCAGAAGACTATGTACCATCTGATGGAGGCGGATGGAACCCAGACCCCCTTGGTGGTTTATGTATCCTACCACTGTGGCGCTGTCTGTACTAGCACATGTTTGTCTGTCGTGGAAATTCAGTACTGAGAGAGATTTGGTCATTTCTTCAAACAATCATCTTTATTTAATATCGATTTATTATTTAAATAATGAGGCTGGTTGATCCCCCCTTGAGTTTTGGACCGAGTAACCTAACCTTTACACAAATGCAGAGTCCTATATATAGCTGACACTAGCAATGCTCAGTCATTGTTGGTTCAACCCCCCTCATTCAAACCAAGGAGCATAATAAGCCACTCTGGGCTCATCCTGTCGTTATCTGCACATGGGTTGTTGTCTTAACCCCACCCTGGCTTAGTTTCCCAGATGCAAGGATGATTTTGAGACAATGAGGAATTGTTCTAAACTCCTCCTGGCTATCTCTATCTCGGTTACACCCACCACATCTTGTCTATGTAATGCAGTCTTTACCTCATTTGTCAGCTCAAACCATCTCCAGTGACCATACGCCCAGATTAGTTGCAGGGAAGTAGAGTGGAGACCATAAAAACACAGACACTAACAGGACAGAAATATCCTATTTGTTAAGTATTAATTGCTAACTATTAATATCAAACAAATAAGGTAAATATGTAATTTTTCTATCACGTCTCGCAGTTGTGAGAAAAAGTTGAGCAGAGCACATTGGACTGCTCTCAACTCCAGCATGTTGTTTGGACCAGCTGGAGCTCCATGTCCCGCTGGCCGCCCTCCCCTTCAATACTACTCCCCAGCCTGTCAAGGAGGCGTCTGTTTGAACCTGTTCCCTCCGATGGAATCAGACATATCCCACCTGAAAAGGAATTTCAGGGATTGCCATCTTGCCAGGGCTCGCGTGCATTCCTTAGACACAGTCATACCTGTTTTCCTTGGGATTTAAACATTGAGCATTGAACCACCTCTGCATGGGTCTCAAGAAGAAGGCCAAATGGGGTCAAAAAGGAGGCTGCGAAGAGGAGACCCATCAGTCTCTGACACTGAAGAACAGTCACCTTCTGGACAAAAGGATTGAGGTGAGCTACAATTTTCTGAACTCGCTTTTTGGTGAGCCCTCATAAGAGACAAGTCGATCCATATGCCCACGAACATCACAGTTTGTGTGGGGACCAGGTGTATTTTTTGCATGTTCAACCTGAGGCTTAGCGCTGAGATATGCTTCAGGAGATATGTCATGTCTGCTGCTGCCTGTTCTCGTGACTGAGAACAGATAAGCCAAACGTTCAGGTCAGGTATTCCCAACAGACAGGGACGTTGAACCATCGAAGAGATGCAAATATGATGAGAACTACATTGATTTGGGGTTCACTTATATTGGGAGTAGTGCCTTTCCTCTGCCACAGTGTGTTATATGTACAAAAGTACTATCTCACAACTCAATGAAACCTTCACAGTTGCGCAGACATTTAGAAACAAAACATGCCAATTTGAAAAATAAGCCACAGGAGTTTTTTGAGCGAGAATTAAGACAACTTCCGAGTAGTAAGGCATGTATAAAAGCAACAGACACCATTAATAAGAAGGGGATAGAAGCGTCTTATATGGTGAGCTACCGAGTGGCTAGGACAGGCAAGCCCCAAACTATTGTGGAGGACTTAATTCTTCCTGCTGCTGCGGATATGGCTAGGACAATGCTGGGGGAAAAGGCCCAAAACACTATACAGACAATGCCTTCGTCAATCAACACTGTTTCACAACGCATCAGTGACATGGCAGGAGATGTTTTGAAACAATTACTGCTTCACATACAAGCCATTGAATTCTATGTGCTACAGCTGGATGAGTCAACAGACATGGCGGGCCTGGCACAGATCCTGGTGTACAGTTGAAGTCGGAAGTTTACATACACCTTAGCCAAATACATTTAAACTCCGCTTTTCACAATTCCTGACATTTAATCATAGTAAAAATAACCCTGTCTTAGGTCAGTTAGGATCACAACTTTATTTTAGGAATGTGAAATGTCAGAATAATAGAGAATGATTTATTTCAGGTTTTATTTCTTTCATCACATTCCCAGTGAATCAGAAGTTTACATACACTCAATTAGTATTTGGTAGCATTGCCTTTAAATTGTTTCACTTGGTTCAAACGGTTCGGGTAGCCTTCCAAAAGCTTCCCACAATAAGGTGGGTGAATTTTGGCTCATTCGTCCTGACAGAGCTGGTGTAACTGAGTCAGGTTTGCAGGCCTCCTTGCTCGCACACGCTTTTTCAATTCTGCCCACAGATTTTCTATAGGTTTGATGTCAGGGCTTTGTGATGGCCACTCCAATACCTTGACTTTGTTGTTCTTAAGCCATTTTGCCACCTCTTTGGAAGTATGCTTGGGGTCATTGTTCATTTGGAAGACTCTTCACAAGGTCCTTTGCTGTTGTTCTGGGATTGATTTGCACCTTTTCGCACCAAAGTACATTAATCTCGAGGAGACAGAACGCGTCTCCTTCCTGAGCGGTATGACAGCTGCGTGGTCCCATGGTGTTTATACTTGCGTACTATTGTTTGTACAGATCAACGTGGTACCTTCAGGTATTCGGAAATTGCTCCCAAGGATGAACCAGACTTGTGGAGGTCTACATTTGTTTTTCTGAGATCTTGGCTGATTTCTTTTGATTTTTCCCATGATGTCAAGCAAAGAGGCCCTGAGTTTGAAGGTAGGCCTTGAAATACATCCACAGGTACACCTCCAATTGACTCAAATGATGTCAATTAGCCAAACAAAAGCTTCTAAAGCCATGACATAATTTTCTGGAATTTTCCAAGCAGTTTAAAGTCACAGTCAACTTAGTGTATGTAAACGTCTGACCCACTGGAATTGTAATACAGTGAAATAATCTGTCTGTAAGCAATTGTTGGAAAAATGACTTGTGTCATGCACAAAGTAGATGTCCTAAGCGACTTGCCAAAACTATAGTTTGTTAACAAGGAATTTGTGGAGTGGTTGAAAAACGAGTTTTAATGACTCCAACCTTGTAATGTAATCTTCCGACTTTAACTTTATGTCCGTTACGTTTATAGGGGGTCAATTAAGGAAGACATCCTCTTCTGCAAACCACTGGAAACCAGGACAACAGGAGAGGATATTTTTAAAGGACAGGACCACTTTGTGACATGAAATGGACTTTGGTGGTCAAGATGTGTTGGTATCTGCACTGATGGCACAAAAGCCATGACAGGGAGACATAGTGGAGTGGTAACGAGCGTGCAAGCAGTTGCTCCCAACACCACTTGAGTACACTGCAACATCCACCGAGAGCCTCTTGTTGCCAAAGGAATGCCTGACAGCTTGAAAGACGTTTTGGACACTACAGTGAAAATGGTTAACTTTGTTAAAGCAAGGCCCCTGAACTCTCGTGTATTTTCTGCACTATGCAATGATATGGGCAGCGACCATGTAATGCTTTTACAACATACAGAAGTGCGCTGGTTATTAAGGGGCAAAGTATTGACAAGTTTTGTTTTTTAAATTGAGAGACAAGCTTAAAGTTTTCTTTACCTACCATAATTTTCACTTGTCTGGCCGCTTGCATGATGACGAGTTTCTCACACGACTGGCCTATCTGGGTGATGTTTTTTCTCGCCTGAATGATCTGAATCTAGCATTACAAGGACTCTTCACAAATATATTGAATGAGCGGGACAAAATTGAGGCTATGATTAAGAAGTTGGAGCTCTTCTCTGTCTGCATTAACAAGGGAAACACTCTTTCCATCATTGTATTGTTTATGTCTGCAAATTAACTCAAGCTTACGGACAATGTCAAATGTGATATCGCGAAGCACCTGAGTGAGTTGGGTGCACAATTACGCAGGTACTTTCCCGAAATGGATGACACAAACAACTGGATTCGTTATCCCTTTCATGCCCTGCCTCCAGTCCACTTACCGATATCTGAACAAGAGAGCCTCATCGAAATTGCAACAAGCGGTTCTGTGAAATTGTTATTTAATCAGAAGCCACTGAACGATTTCTGGATTGGGCTGCACTCAAAGTATCCTGCCTTGGCAATTCATGCTGTTAAGACACTGATGCCCTTTCCAACCATGTACCTATGTGAGAGTGGATTCTCGGCCCTCACTAGCATGAAAACTAAATACAGGCACAGACTGTGTGTGGAAAACTATTTAAGACTGAGACTTTCTCCAATACAACCCAACATTGCAGAGTTATGTGCATCCTTTCAAGCACACCCTTCTCATTAACCTGTGGTGAGTTATTCACAAATTTCAATGAACAAATAAAGTTTGATATGTAAGATGGCTAAATAAAGAGCAAAATTATTGATTATTATTATTATTTGTGCCCTGGTCCTCTACTTCCCACAAGCCCGGGTTATGACAAAAACTCACACTCATTCGTATGTTTAATAAATGTGTCATATAGTGTTTGTGGCAGGCTTACAATGATGGCAAAAAACAACATTTGAGAGTGTGCTGACCCTGGTGCTAGGGGGGGTACGCAGCTGGAGGTTGAATGTTTGCAGGAGTACGGGACTATAAACAGTTTGGGAACCACTGGTCTAGGTAATTTAGTACCATCATCCCCTTTGATGTTAGGGGTGCTATAGCGACATCCATGCATTTTGTGAATGCTCTTGGTACCAGGGAAAGGCCGAAAGGTAACACTTGGTGCCCTTCTTCACGGAGGTTGACATCTGTCTGTGAGAGCCAAAGCAGTCTGCATGACGAGATGACCATATACAGGGCTTTGCCATTAGCACGTGACATCTCACCATTTAAGAGGGAGAGGGGTGTGGATACCAGAGTCATTTCAGCTGTCAGCTCAGGGTCACCGTCGGTGGACAGGCGAGCTATCAGACCATGCAGGTATGCCTGTAGCAGAGTGGTTGTATTCATGAGGCGAGCCTTTAAGTTGTCATCAGCAGCCTAATGATCTCCTTGTCTGGGAGAACATGATCGCAACAATGGGGTCCATGACTGGGTACTGGTCCAGTACCAATTCCTCGGGCGAAGCCATGAATGTCCAAGGCTTGCACTGGCTTGAGTTAGCCTGAGCCCAAGTTTGATGCAGATCATTGGAGTACTTGGGGCACTGAGGAATGTACACTCTGCCTGGGCTGCTGTTAGGGTCTGGATTAATATCCAGAGCTTTCAGAATCCTAGAGATGAGCTCCTGCAGATCAGCTGATGAAGAGGGCGCTGTAACGGGTGTCGTAATCCTCCTCCTCAAACGAGGAGAGGAGAGAAGGATCGAAAGACCAAAATGCAGCGGGTTGTGAATACATAATGAATTTTAATAAACAAGACGAAACTAAACACACAAAGAACACTTGATACTTTACAAAACAACAAAACGAAGTAAACAGACCTGGACACGAACTTACATACAACGTGAAGAACGCACGAACAGGAACAGACTACAAATACCTAACGACAATGAAACAGTCCCGTATGGTGCGCACATACACTGACACGGAAGACAATCACCCACAAACAAACAGTGAGAACACCCTACCTTAATATGACTCTCAATTAGAGGAAAACGCAAAACACCTGCCTCTAATTAAGAGCCATACCAGGAAACCCAAAACCAACATAGAAACAGAAAACATAGACTGCCCACCCAAAACTCACGCCCTGACCATCACACACATACAAAACAACAGAAAACAGGTCAGGAACGTGACAGGCGCTTCACTCGCAGCCCTCTCTCAGCCATGGTTCGCTGACCCAGAACAAGCCTCAGAGGTCTCTCTTTCCTAGGCCATTACCAGCAAAGATGGAGATAGCATCAGGATCCTGTCTTAAGTCTTCAACGGAGCCTGTCAGGCTGAGAGAGTGGAGCTGCGAAGGTGGGCGGGCCTGCTGCCGAGGAGGGTTGTTTACGCTTGAGTCCGCTCCAGGAACCTCTAGCATTTGTCTCCATCGTAGCTAATCGTGCTTCACATAGAAATACAGATATATCTTATAGAACAGATCATCTGCATTACACTCCTTTAATACTATACCAGGTGTAAGTATAAAGTTGTTCTCTTCTCAGGGCAATATGTGAATTAAGTAATAATATATTCTATGGATATCAGAATATTTTTGGGAAATTCCACTCACAATCGCCAAAAGGTATGGATGTGAGGAGCCAATTACACTGAGACGGTAACTGTCACGCCCTGACCTCAGTTCCTTTGTTATGTCTCTATTTTTGGTTTGGTCAGGGCGTGAGTTGAGGTGGGCATTCTATGTTTTTGTTCTATGTTTTATATTTCTATGTGTTTGGCCAAGTGTGGTTCTCAATCAGAGGCAGCTGTCTATCGTTGTCTCTGATTGAGAATCATACTTAGGTAGCCTCATCCCACCTGTGTTTTGTGGGTTGTTGTTTCCTGTTGTGTGTCTGCACCAGCCAGAACTGTTTCGGTTGTTATTTTTGTTATTTCAGTATTCATTTAATAAATATGGACTCGTACCACGCTGCACCTTGGTCCTCTCCTTCCAACAGCCGTTACAGTAACAGACTATGTGTGAGAATAGGTCCTATGAACAGATGCTATGAATCTCACTCCGGCAACAGCTGTAGCTCGAGCCAGTAAGAGAGTATGCTAGCTAGGATGCAAAGCCTGGACATTAAGGTGTGACCCGGAGATCTAGCTAGAGCTAGATAACACACAGGCTTCCCTAGCCTGGGTAGGTGCAGTACCCAGACTCAGTCTCCTGAGAGAAGAGGCTAGCATCCAGCTAAAGCTAATAAGCAACAGGGAACGCAATTAGCCGGGAGGCAAACCGGCGGACAGACACAGACACAGACAAGACACAGACAAGATTTGCGCCGTGAACAGGTTGGACCAACCAGTTCACCCTAATTCGTAGCATGGTGTCGACCTGTAAGAAAAAGCTTAGACGACAAAACACTGCAGAGAACTGCTGGGAGGAGCAAGCTTCGCCCAAAATATAGTATACTCTACACATTCAACGGAAAACTTGCCTTCTATATCCAATTCTCGCTCACCTGCGTAGCCAAGGGAAGAAAATAGGAAGTGATGCTATCCGCCCAGGTATTTATAGGGGATGGGGCGCATCACACCCATGCCACGGAATTACTCTGATATTAATACCTTGACTCATCCTGCCACCAGGCGGAAGGATATTTCATTGAGTGACTAGCATAGTCTCTCAAGTGAAATAGAACAGAAGACGTGGATCTACCCAAGTCAGAAGTAACCTGTATTGATCTTCGGAGCGCACGTCTTCTGTTCTATTTCACTTGATAGACTATGCTAGTCACTCAATGACATGTCCTTCCGCCTGGTGGCAGGATGAGTCAAGATATTAATACCCCACATAAAAAAAATACCCCACATTATTTCCTTTTTGGAATCCTTATTCTCCACCCGCACAGTAAGTGGCGGAATGCACATCCAATTGTTGCAAACGCCATTATACCAGAGAAGAAGAAGAAGAAACTGCACTGTTTTCCAAGTTGTAGTGGGAGGACCACTCACCATATCATAAAATATTTGTAATAACTAACCCAAGATAGACCACAGCCTGTCGTTTCTAATGGGAACAAATGAGTAATAGTGGGCAGGACAAGCAAGGAGGGGGGCAGAGCCAAGCACTAGCTAGTAAGATATTTGCATATTTCCGTTGTGTGACGCCTACTCCGTGAAGTGCACATGTGCAATAACTACATTCGCCTTTGCACCCCTAAACAACGTTGTTGTTTTTTTACTTTGGCAAAGTGTAAACTCTACAAAACTTAGTCCACTCTGTTCGTAACAGATTATAGTTTTGGGAACAGAAAACGGTATTGATATCAAATGTTTAATGGTTGAGAAAATGTCGGCAGAAATCTATATTTCTCCATCTTCTTCCACTGCCGGCCACAGAGCTTCCTCCATCACCATATTTGGTAGTGAGTAGAAACGCCAACTGGATGCTTCACACTTATACATCCGGTGGGATATCTGATCTATCTATGATATCATCGCGTGACTCAAAGTTTACTTCAATAGGATGGTTATTATATCAATATTTGCGCATAAAGGCCTTTCCACCGCCTTTTCTTTCATAATTCATTTTACCGACACAAAAATATGTCGAACGAACAAGTTATCTGTAGGCACTTATAACATTGTATCGAAACGTCATGTTGCCATCACGGTTGTCTTATTTAAAAAATATATATGGTATGACTACTCGCATAACTAGATTGCAAACGTGTTAATGACATCAACTTGGATTATTGTATCTTTCTAGAAATGTTTGATTGTCAACCAGTTGTTACTTTTTACGTTATCATCATCTCCCTTGAAAAATGACACTACATCAATGTAGATGCGACTAAAATATGACCAAGTAGGCATACACTAATTCTCATCATATAACTGGTATTGGCCATTTTATAATGCCCTCCCCCTTTCTTGAATTCAATGAGCTTGACTTCCAGTTTCCGTTTGCATTGTAGTGCGTCGGAGAGTAAAATGGGAGTAGAAATCGAGACCATAACCCCGGGTGATGGTAAGGAAAAAACAGTAAATATGATTAAATTAGTCAAGAGGATGTTGCTAAATTCAAAATATTAAGTCGTTAACACAATACATAGCTAATTCTTTCAATTTCTTCCATCTTTTAGGACAGACATTTCCCAAAAAAGGACAGACATGCGTTGTGCATTATGTCGGTGAGTCAGCAAGCTAGCCACTTGCTTGATAGCTTAGCTAGCTATTGTCAGTTATCCACTTACGTCGGCAACAAAGTAAATGTTATTTATATAATGTGTGTAATCTGCCAAACGGACATTGTCTCATAACTAACAATTAGTTAGACGATTTGCTTAGTTAATTTAAATAAAGTCATTTTTCTACGGTTAAAGTAGTTGTGACGTTACACCCCAGCTAAGCTAACGTTTGTAGCTAGTTGCCATACTATTACTTGCAAGCTAGATAATTGACAGTTTTCTTAAATCAGTGAGAATGGATTTAATTAAGATGAATGTATCTTTAGCAAATAAGTTGGCTAGTTAGCCAGTAGCCGATAATGTTTGTCCAGTGGACTGTAATTAAATATTTTAATCCATGGATACTAGCTAACAATTTGGGAGGGGACATAATGTAATTTAGGTACACTGCTGTATTTATTTAATTTAACCTGGCAAGTATAACTAACGTTTATCTTCTCTCAATCCTACCGCAGGCTCACTGACTGATGGAACCAAGTTTGACTCTTCCCGGGACAGAGGAAAGCCTTTCAAGTTCAAGATTGGCAAGCAGGAGGTGATCCGTGGCTGGGAGGAGGGGGTTGGCCAGGTAAGAAGGGTCTCCTGGGTGTGTTTGCATTAGATATCCCCATCATTCTTTTGTACGATTTGCACCACTCGTTTCAATCATTTAGAAAATCTAAAAATTGGCTTGTGGGTGATTTGCAAAGCCATTATAGGGTTATATTAGAGGTGTCTCGACAATAATACTATGACCTCTCTTTTTGGTTCACCTTCCCCACAGATGAGTGTGGGCCAGAGGGCAACTCTGACCTGCACGCCGGACTTTGCCTATGGCAGCAAAGGGCACCCTGGTATCATCCCACCCAACTCTACCCTCATCTTTGACGTGGAGCTGATGGGCCTGGAGTGATGTTTGTGTGCACTTACATGTTTAATTCCACTCAGATTTTCAGGGTGAGACAATTCTGCAGACAAATATCCTGTTCAAATTGCACTACTACATTGTTGGAGTACATTATAGCTGTATGAGCTTAAGTGCTCATTGGTGTGTTTTAACAAGCTTTGGTGCTCATCTCTCATAATCCCCTATGTCGTGTCTGTTCTGTTAACCACAAAATTGCATCCCTGTCCCCTTCTGCAGGTTAACTCCTATCTCGGGAACATGGACGAAAAGGCAAAAGGAAGATAAATGCACTTGACTCCTGTAAAAGACTCACATCTACAGCTTCACCACTTCACTCTCCTTTCCATTTACATTCAAATGTGTCACTTGCTTAAAATATCTTATTCTTGATATATCTTGTAGTAGAACACCCTAACAAGTCATAGGCCATACCTTTCAGATGTCATGTCATTTTATTGTTATGTATGTTTTTATGGTCTTTTTTGTTGTGAAATTTGTAAGTCATACCTGCCATCAGGGGTAGGTACTGACACAATTTTGGATAAAGTATCATTATACAAATATTCAATTTGATCTCATTCTTGTGGCTCTGAGTGGCCTTGCTTTTCAGAAAATGTGTTATTGTGGACATGATAATTGAGAGAAAAAATGAATAAATTACTTTCCCAAAATGGATTGGAGTAATGTAATTGGATTGCAGAAGTTTACTGAAATGAAAACCACCCAAAATGTTTTCGAAGTCAGCAATCAAGTTTTCAAGATATAACTTTAAAAATACATAAATACTGCTGGTATGATTGCTGACATTCAAAATATTTTGGGACTACCAACAATGGACTAATGAAACAAATAGCTATATAGTTTTTTGGGTGGCATTTTCATTTTAAATCATTTTTTAAAAGATTTGGTCAATATATATTTTCCCCAGTAGCGTTACCTTTCTGTATTAAACACTGAATTGACAAACAAGCGTGGCACACACTTGGTAAGGCCAAATATTACATGTGTAATTAAAGATGGTCATTATTATAGTGCAGAACTCACATGCTGGCAGGTGTAGTTATCCTCTCAAGCAACAAAATGGGTGAATTTTTATATGGTATGTTTCAATAAAATGATCACCCTTTATTCACCAGTAGGCTTGACCTTGTTCTCTAAACTAGGATAGTTTGGTCTGATTTCTCCAATTTTCCTTGTATCATTGATTTAATGCTGCACAGTATCTGACAACTGTATACCAATTATTTCTAGTGTTGCTCTGAGAAGTGCTGAGGGCATGTTTGAACACCATTAGTAATCACAAGGGAATGCAAAATAGAGACCCTTTGTTTTGGGCCAAATATCATTCACAGTACTATTCCATAATTGTACCATAAGATTTGTGAAGTTGCATGATTTTGTTTTCAGAGGAGGATTAGTAAAGTGCTAAAACCAGATTTGAAGGAACTTGTTCAGCAAGCTATGCATCTGTAAAATTAAATTTCCCCAAACACAGTGAGTCAACTCTCACCCCATTGGTTGAAAACAATTGTTCCTCATCCTTTAGAGCTTTTGACAGGATGTTCTATCAACTTCAAAAAGAGACTTTGAATTTATTTTTATTTCATATTGATTCCCAGGCGTGTCTAATGCATCCTTAATTCTCTCAGAGCACACTTCAATAGATGACACACAAAGGCAACTTTCAGTTTATTTTCAAACAGAAGAGGAAATACATCCAGACCTATTTACACTTTGCATTCTACAGCTTTTTGTGCAATTTATCAACCCAAGTAAAGACATTTCCTCATTGCTTTTTCCTCATTGATTTTGACCACTGAATTTGAATAATTGTCGTCAATGTAGCATTAGCGGCACGATGTGGCTCTAAAGAAGACTGGCATGGTTAATGTTTGATGACATGCAAAGCCACTACAAACTTAAAGTAGTACAGTATAGTCCCAAAGGTGGGAAAAAAGTGCAATGTTTGAAACAAATATCTAGGCTAACTATTGATCATATTCTTAATTGTAAACTGCGAAATTTAGTAAATGGTATATGTGCCTTAACAACAATAAATACCTAGTTGGCATTTTTTATGACTTGCACTGGCATTCAGCATTTGCATGGATAATGACAGTGCTAGTCTTATTCAGAATGTTTATCTTATCCTTGGACTATAAATAAAATGAATGAAACCAGAAGATAAACTTTGGATCCCTGAAATGTAATAGATTCTCTATCTCTTGGTCGTTGTGCAAACACGTGTATTTTTCTATCTATTTTCTTGAGAAAATAAAGAATTCAAAGACATTCAACTAGAACTCCTACTCAGATCCCTCATTCACTTAGCTCTAGAAACTAAAATAAAATGTTGCTGATGTTTCTAACAAGATGAACCATATTCACCCCAATTTCAAAGACAACACTAGAAGATTCATGAAGCATACATCAAAGTCTTCAAGGTTCAAATGTAGCAAGTCTGTTTAAAGTGAGGTAATGGCAAAAGGCTGAACATTTCTCAGGGTTACATGCAATGTACAGTTACGGGAGACACTGTAGACCAGTGTCAAAAAGTCAATTTAAGCAGGCTCATGCATTCCCCATCAAATCACTATTGCATTAGATTTTCTTTGATAGCAAGGCATGATTACAAATCTAACAGAAACAGGCTTGAACTATACAATTAGCCTAATTCCTGTCTGCTGTAACCAATAAACAAAATTCACAAAGGTCAACTGCAATACAATCGGATCATGTAAATCTCAAGTTCATCCTCAAATCAGACGTGGTGGGTGGAGAATAAAAAGCAATAGGAGTTTAAGTCCAAATCAAAGTCTGTATAATTGCCTTTGTGGCTGTGGCTCGTAAGAGGTTGGGGTTGCATGGTTGCTGTGAGGGGAGTCAGGGGACTAAAGAGTAAAGTTGTCAGATATTGTTCGCCCCATTCATGCTTGTGGGGTCATGGCCCCGGCCACATCCCCTGCGTCGCAGAGAGTGAAGGGCCACAGCGCAGCAACCCCGTAGCAGAGAGCCAATGTGGTAGACAGGCATGACTTCCCGCGGGGCCCCATGGCACAGCCAGGCCACTGTTGGCACTACCGGCATGGCCACCGCCAACAGGTCCACCAGGAAGTATCGGCTCCAGAAGTTCCGCTGGGGAGCCCCCTCCTCCCCCTCTTCCCCTTCCACAACGATTTCAACTTCAACAGCCTCCTCCACCACTGTCACGCTCCCTTGCCTCTCTGGTGAATACAATGACACAGGCTTGGGCTGGCAGGTTTGGGCCACTGTTGCCATTATTGTCATCTCCACTGGGCCATCTGGAGGCAGTGGTTCTAGGTTGTAGGAGAGCTGGGGAGGAGGGGAGGAAGACAAGAAGGTAGGGAACGGTTGTTGTTCAGAGTAGGCTGGGGTGATGTCGGTTGTTGCCAGGGAGATAATGCTTAGCTCTTCTCCCCCTCCTTCCTCTGAGACCCAGGTCATGGTGGGGCTGCAGGCCTGGGATCGGACCTCCGGTTTCACATCTGTCACGGGGGCAGCAGCAGCAGCCGCTGCCATTGCAGCCGTGGGCTCCTCCTGAGGGAGGTGCAGGAAGAGGTGGTGATGCGGGATGTAGGTGTGTCCGCTGCACCTGCAGCTGTTACCTAGGGAATGGCAGGAGTGGGAGACAGGCAGGACAGCCCCCCCGCTGTACAGTCTCTCGTAGGCGGAGGAGTGTGGCATGGTGGAGGAGAAAGGGCCACGGGCCGAGCCGGCTGGGTTTTGTTCTGACAGAAGGGCTGCTTCCAGGAGCAGGTGGGTCCGTCCCCCTTCTGCCCGTGCCGCTGCACGCAGGTCAGGCCCTGGGACGTTTCCATTGCGGTCCAGATGCAGGCCCAGATGCAGGCCCTCACTGCTCAGCTGGGTGTAGGTGGTGCTGCGGTTCAGGGTGCTGGCTGGGGAGCAACCACAGGAGCGGGACTTGACAGGTCTGGGTCCCTGCGGTGAAAGGTATGGCTTTTGGTTGTGGGGGGATTTTTCTGGGGTGCCGAGATTTGATCGTACTGTCTCCACAACCTCATGTAGGTGTTGGATCTCCCTGCGCGCCTCCTTTAGAGCAAGCTGGGCCTCCACACGATGACACTCCTCTTCTATCCAGTCCTCTTGCATCCGACACAGCTGGGTCCTCATCTCAGTTATCTCACTGTCCCTGAGAGAGAGAAGGAGAGAGGGGGAGGGGTTTGAGAATATGAGTGCTTCCCAAGGAAAAGTAATCAATGTGTGGTTTGCCTTGAGAGGCATGAGATACAATCCCAGTTTCTGTAGTGAAATGGAAGACCGTTATTGATGTTGCTATTTTTGTAGTCATAGCGTGGTTACATGCAACCCAAGAGCTGGGTTGTGAATGAGACACTTCTATTGGCCATTAGATCTGAAGTATCACATTGATCAGGAACATTCTGCTTGTGTCACAACACATCCCTCCGGACTCACCTGTGCTGCAGTATCTCAACATTCTCCCTTAGCCTGGCTCGCAGGTGTCTGATACACACCTCCTTCTGCTGCAGGGGTGTGAGGTACTGTTCTGGTGTGGGGGGACGGATCCCATGGTTATCACTGCAGGTGGTGTGCTTCGCCTGACACCTGGGTTTGCATAGGGGTGTGAAGGAGAGTGTATAGTGGTTACCAGTTATGCATCAGAGATCAATCATCAGATAAAAACTGCCATCATAACAGAGGCTGGGGAAGAGGCTAGAAGATATCAGTGGGGTCTTTCGGTTTTTAAAATAAATTATGAATCTCAAGACTACATTAAATGCTTTCTCCCCCTTTTATTGCAAGGCAGATGCTGCACCTTTTTCTGAAAACATTTGCTTGGTATTCTTCTGAATCATTTTTATTGCATGATATTTTGGGCTTAACCTAAAAAAAAACATTCCTAAAACAAAACTATGTTCGCTTGTGTCTTGCATATGATGTACAGATGCGGTGTCTTACCTGGGTGTGCCAGGGTATGTCCGGGCTGTAGGACTGCCCTCACTAGCCCTGCCAGGGTAAGTGTTGGTGGGGTAAGTGTTGGTATTGGAGGCATTGCTATGGGAATGGCGCCCACTGCTAGTAGCAACTGACCGCCTGTAACAGAGAGGCTATGTTAATGTTACACATTGATGAGACTCTTATCTTCTGTCACAAACATTAAGAAAACAAACAAAATCAATGGATTGCTTCCAAAAACTCACTCACTATACATGTGGTACTATACTACCCTAACATTTTCATACATCATCACTTGGGATCATCACACAGCAAAAAAAGACAATAGCAAGAGACAGCGGCAGCAGCAGTACCTGCGCTGACCTGCAGAGGGCTTCCGACTGGGAGGAAGTGACATGGGTGTGGACCACCACTATCACTCTGCTGCTGGCTCCAAGATGAAGTCTAGGAAGATGGCTTACAGTTGGACTGTACAATACATAATGTACAAAGATAGAGAAAACAGAGTGGATGTAGACAGGAGATAATCCATTAAAAACTAACATAGAAAAGCAATCCATTTTGTGGACATTTCCTCTACCCACCAGATACCACTTTTAAGGACATAATCTTTGCCATGGTCTCAAGCTGTGTATTAAAAAATCACATTCATCATGAGATAATAAAGTATTTTTTGGTGTGGGGGGGGGGGGGGGGTAGGCCTACTGTTTGTTGTGGCCATGACTGCCCTGCATGTTAGGAGCCCATTGATGAGTAAACCAGTCTGGCCATCAGGAGCCCTTCAACAGATAAAGAAGCCTTTCACAGGACAGACCAGGACAGAGACAGGGCATTCTGTGAGTCCATCGCCCATCTCACTGCTGCACAACCCATCCCTGGTAACCACAGACAGCCGGGAATAAACAGAAATCTTAATATCCACCGGCAAAATCCAATGAACCAAGAGCCAAAAATGACAAATAACATAACAAAACAAAACCAGACCAGTTGGTACAGAAACTGATTTTTAAAAAGTGTTGTTCAAACAGGATTGCAGCATCAGCACATCTGTGGCTGACTGAGCTGAGCAGCCTAGCTCAAACAATAACAGAGCAAAAAAGTATGATCAAAGAGAAAATCTCTGCTGAGCACAAAGCAGCTCAGAGATACAAAGACATGGCATGTCTGTGATATGCCATGTGATATGGTTGTCTACTGTCACTGTGCCAATGGGACATTTGGGGACACAGTACAATTGATCAATACAGGAAAGCGTGGGAGAGCCAGGGATCACAACTAGGCCTACCCTACAGTGGATAATGTAGAGCCCCTGCACAACAGGTGGTGGGTCAAGCAATGTACTTCTTGTGTAATTGTGAGCAGCATCAGACGGCATAACTGGGTTGTAGGATGAGGGTGAATTAACGGGAATAAGGTTTAATGTTGGCTGATCATTTGATTCACATTAATGCCACCTACCTAGGTTTCTGTGAAATTACTGAATAAGGCTGAGCATGGTGCTTTACGTCATCTGTACAATGCAGAAGGGCAAGGAGCGCTGTATAGGCTTTTCGCTCATGAACAAACTGAATATTGCCACTAAAATTGCCAATATTTTAATCAATGTCTTATTTTCCTATAGACGCGTGCGCCGTTGATGAATGGACAAGACGCAGAAAGCCATTAGCACTAAAATTATCAGTTGCATCTCCGTGCGTCACTACGAGAGACATTGACATTATAGAAAACAACTACTATACCATACATTATATGCCAGTGCAAATCTAAAAGCAAAATCCTACCAGCCAACATCACTTTCCGGTGAACCCAAACATTCCATCCAACGTTTGGAATCTTCGGGACGAGGCAGAAATAGGTGACAAACGAATTTAGCCCTGGCTGTGCCCTACATAGGCTACTGGGATTCAATACACCAGCCTCCTCTCTGATGCAGCGATTGCCTGACTCTGATCTCTGACATAGCAGTACACTAACAAGATGATACGATTCCCAACATTTACCATTTTTGCGCAGGCCGATAAATAGTCCTACATCGTGGAGTAGAATATGTCCCCGTCGGACTTGTGTATGGACGCCTGAGAACCGTCACCAGTGGCATGTAGATGGTTACTGTGCTACTGATGTGAGTCCATGCCGGGAGCCACCTGTGTGAAGCTAGCCACAATAGCGGAATTTGGTGTAACGCCTTCAAAATAAAGTGGAATCACGCAATAATTGCACTAGATAATGGTCGGAATGTTATTATATAAATTCAACAAGACAATAATTAAAAATACTCAAGTGACATCCAAGGATTACAATTCTGAAGTTTACACAAATAGCGTCATAGCTCATACTAAGGAACTTTAAATGTGGGAAATCACATCAATATTCAGCCTATTGTAATGAACATTTATATTGCAATGTACAGCCTTACCTATTGCTCTTCAGTCCATGAAATGGGGTATCAGCCTTTTATTTTGAAGGTGAACCGCAAATTCCGATTGTGGCTAATCCTTATTGTGGCTAGCTTCACACAGGCCTGAGAACCTGCTACGAAGATATTTTGGTAATTACGTACAATGCATCGGATTCTCTTTGACACAATGAATCATGGCGCATCATTCGGCAATTATCTAACACCTACAGATGGTGGGGCATCTGGGGATGGTCTGATAGTAGTATCTTGCCAACATGTTTATTTACAAGGGGCATGGGTTTTTGGAACCAAAAATGCATCAGGCCAGGTCAACAGTGTTGTATGTAGATGTGTAATTTTGAAATAGATTCATTAAAATCATTGCCATTGTATCCTCATTACTCTTCAAAGTATTAGCTCAACATCCTTCTATGGTGAACTTGTACTTCTTTTAATTGAGACTTTATATACATTCTTTACAAACATCGAAGGCTGCTCATACATTTCATTGAATAAGATTCACTGTTATACTTACAGATCGTTAAGATTAAAAACAATTGCTTAATTACAACACTGAACTAAAACTACCCTTATTAAATTACTGAAATTGGTAAATCTAACAAATCCTAGTCTGTCGGCATAATGAACAATAACAAAACCATCTTATTTAAACAAGTAAAGTAAACCTAAAGCTCCTGAACAAAACAACAACAGAACATTCCAAAACCTTTACTCTGACCCAATGAGACAAATCAGATGTTAACCCTGTCCAGTCCAAATTATGTCTTGTAGCAGGCCCTGCTTTCTCACAAAGGGAGTGACTTGGCTCTGGGTCCTGGGAGATACATAGAGGTGCCATAACTATCTCATTAGTGCTGGATATCACAACCCAGTTTGATAAATATTATATTGGTGTAATCACAACCCAGTCCAAATAATAGTTATTGGTGTAATCAGTTCTTAATTAGTGTCCATGCTATCCTCCTAAGGTCCACGTATGACGAGGGTGTCTAGACCGCTAGAGTTTTGTGCAGTTGTTGACAGATAGCAGTGAGTCTATGAACAAGGCACAATTAGCAGGCGTCTTCACCTCTTAGAACCTGAGTCCAGGTGTGGCTATAATGTCAGCGTAAGGCTCGCTCTGGTGCAGGTCCAGGGCCTGCTGTTTCTTCAGCACCAGGAGGCAAAATAAGGTAGCCGAGGCCTGGGAGCGACTGTTCCTCTCACACAGCGTCTGCAGGCTGAACATGGCGTTGCTTCTGCTGCTCTGAATCTATTTAGGGATGTCATCAGGACGACATAGAACATTTTTATTTTGTTTATAGGGGATAGGTCAGTTACGGATTGATTATATAAAGGATAAATGTCAGAAAAGCAGGGAAAATCCCATCCCAGTTTGTTATAACACAACACACAATCGCACATTGCAGCAATTTAATTTCCACCGACTGTCCCCTAATCATGTCCTTTAATCTTTTAAATCCGTCATCTGTGACTCGGTGGATTTCTGATTGTAATCAAGCTAAAAAGCTGACAAAGGGTAAGAATGAATGCCCTGCTGCATAGGGGTACTGAGTTCTAACTTGATTGTTTAGTAGTTCCTGTGCTCGGCTGGTCATCCTCCTCTCCTCAAAGTCATCCTGGCTGTCCACCATAGACTGTAGTTTGGTATAACAACACATTACAGAGTGTACCGTAGTACATCACACCACACAATTTTTTTAACCAATTTTTCGTGATATCCAATTGGTAGTTACAGTATTGTCCCATCGCTGCAACTCCCCTAAGGACTTCAGAGAGGCGAAGGTCGAGAGCCATGCGTCCTCCGGAACACGACCCTGCCAAGCCGCACTGCTTCTTGACACACTGTTTGCTTAACCTGGAGGACAGCCGCACCAATGTGTCAGAGGAAACACTGTCCAGCTGGCAACAGAAATCAGCTTGTAGGCGCCCGGCCCACCAAAAGGAGTCTCTAGAGTGTGATGGGACAAGGAAATCCCGGCCGGCCAAACCCTCCCATAACCCGGACGCCGCTGGGCCAATTGTGCGCTGCCTCATGGGTCTCCCGGTCACGGCTGGCTGTAACACAGCCAGGGATCGAACCCGGGTCTGTAGTAACGCCTTAGAACGCTACGCCAATCAGGAGGCCCCGTTTGTGCTTTTCTGTGTGTAAGCGTGCGTGTATGTGTGTGTTTCTGTGTGTGTATTCAATGCATGTGAAAGAACCTGTGTGTTCCATGTCACATTCGATGGAGTTTCCCTCTCCATTCCAGAAGGATGAACATGCATGGAATCCTCCAAAGGAAGCTCAGGGTGAGAAACCTCAAATCTACTCATCCTGAGAGACAAGAAAAAGAGAGAAAAGGAGAAAGGGGGAACAAGGAATGTTGTCAGAAAAAGTTATAGACAATGGGAAAACCTGGTTGAATAAAGGTTATATAAACACTTTTTAATGACGGAAAAAAAGCTTAGCTGGTGTTCATGTTGAACTCTTTACATGTACTGCGTCCCAGACGTCCTCAGATGGGTTGTCAGTCCCATGGTGGTGCAGAGGAGTGAGCTCCACATTGTGTCCCATTCTCTCAGGATCCATAGTCTCATGCAGGACACTGAACTCACTGGACAGGTCGCTCACATTGCTTTCCACTGTATACACACATACAATTTATTAACCCAAATAGGAAACATAACAGTTCAAAGGTAATGTGAAATTCAATTCTCCCAATTTCATGAAATGTAATGACTTGTATTCTCAGACGATCATTTCTATAAAATTGTTGCTCTGTGTGAATATGACCTCCTACCCTCATGTCTCTCCTGTCTCATCTCTTCAAGGTCATCGTCATTGCCCACTCGATCTGTTTCCCCCCGAAACATATCACTGGAATAGAGCTGCAGAGGCAGAATGGGGGCAGTTGTTAAAACAAAAAAAGCACTGCTGCTATACATCACTGGTTACAGATGTGAACTCAATTTCCTCACTTAAGTATGGAATCCAACATTTATATATTGAAGGCTTGACGTAAGTGGAACAACATTCTTAAGCTAAACTTGTACTTTTTAGTATAACAAATGAGATAGGAAGGCCAAGAAGATCATCAGGGACCTCAGCCACCCGAGCCTGTTCACCCCGCTACCATCCAGAAGGTGAGGTCAGTACAGGTGCATCAAAGCTGGCACCGAGACTGAAAAACAGCTTCTACCTCAAGGTCATCAGACTGTTGAATAGTCACCACTACCCGGCGTTCGCCCAGTACCCTGCCCTGAACTTTAGTCGCTGTCACTAGCCGGCTACCACCGGGTTACTCTACCCTTCACCTTAGAGGCTGCTGCCTTATGTACATAGTCATGGAACACTGGTTCCTCCTGACAGAGATTGTGTAACTGAGTCAGGTTTGTAGGCCTCCTTGCTCGCACATGCTTTTTCAGTTCTGCCCACAGATTTTCTATACGATTGAGGTCAGGGCTTTGTGATGGCAACTCCAATAGCTTGACTTTGTTGTCCTTAAGCCATTTTGCCACAACTTTGGAAGTATACTTGGGGTCATTGTCCATTTGGAAGACCCATTTGCGACCAAGCTTTAACTTCCTGACTGATGTCTTGAGATGTTGCTTCAATATATCCACATAATTTTCCTACCTCACGATGCCATCTATTTTGTGAAATACACCAGTCCCTCCTGCAGCAATGCACCCCCACAACATGATGCTGCCACCCCCGTGCTTCACGGTTGGGATGGTGTTCTTCGGCTTGCAAGCCTCCCCATTTTTCCTCCCAACATAACAGTGGTCATTGTGGCCAAACAGTTCTATCTTTGTTTCATCAGACCAGAGGACATTTCTCCAAAAAGTACGATCTTTGTCCCCATGTGCAGTTGCAAACCGTAGTCTGTCTTTTTTATGGCGGTTTTGGAGCAGTGGCTTCTTCCTTGCTGAGCGGCCTATCAGGTTAGGTCGATTTAGGACTCGTTTTACTGTGGATATAGATACTTTTGTACCGGTTTCCTCCAGCATCTTCACAAGGTCCTTTGCTGTTGTTCTGGGATTGATTTGCACTTTTCGTACCAAAGTACGTTCATCTCTAGGAGACAGAACGCGTCTCCTTCCTGAGCGGTATGACAGCTGCGTGTCCCATGGTGTTTATACTTGCGTACTGTTGTTTGTACAGATGAACGTGGTACCTTCAGGTGTTTGGAAATTGCTCCCAAGGATGAACCAGACTTGTGGAGGTCTTGGCTGATTTCTTTTGATTTAACCATGATGTCAAGCAAAGAGACACTGAGTTTGAAGGTAGGTCTTGAAATACATCCACAGGTACACCAACGATTGACTCAAATGATATCAATTAGCCTATCAGAAGCTTCTAAAGCCATGACATTTTCTGGAATTTTCTAAGATGTTTAAAGGCACAGTCAACTTAGTGTATGTAAACTTCTGACCGCTGGAATTGTGATATAGTGAATTAGAAGTGAAATAATTTGTCTATAAACAATTGTTGGAAAAATGACTTGTGTCATGCACAAAGTAGATGTCCTAACCGACTTACCAAAACTATAGTTTGTTAACAAGAAATGTGTAGAGTGGTTGAAAAACGAGTTTTAATGACGCATACTTAAGTGTACGTAAACTTCCGACTTCAACTGTATATACTGTATTCTAATCAAGGCCTATCCTATTTAACTATTGCTGTACATATATTATTCTTCAAATATACTACATATTCTATTCATATTGTCTATACATGACATCACATACAGTATATATATTTATACTGCGAACACCGACATTGCTCGTCTTAATATTTATATATTTCTTAATTCCATTCTTTTACTTTTTAGATGTGTGTGTATTGTTGTGTATTGTTAGATATTACTGCACTGTTGGAGCTATAAATGCAAGCTGCTAAATATGTGTTTGCAACCAATACAATTTGATTTGATTAAAGGTAAATATGTCAACCTATGATGGGACATAAGTTGATTTCACACCCTGCTTACCTGTTGAAGGTGTGGATGAATGACATGGGCACAGAGGTGACTGAAGAGCCTGTCCACCCCTCCACTCTCTTTCCATTGCATGAGTTGGTGGGTGGGTGGGGCTATGTCCAGTGGGGCAGTGAGATCTGAATAGTCAGTGAGCTGCTCCCTGATGGCCTGGTTGGACAGCTCTTTGGCCTGGTCCACCACCAGTCTCCTTCTCCTCTTCCCCTTCTTCCTCTCTAAGGTCGCTAAGGACAAACAGAAGGTTTAACTCCAATGGCTTACCTTACCTGTGCTTTTCACACTTGGGAGTTTCCACCATAGATAGTAAGTAAGGTAGTGTGTTACTTATGGCTTTGATATATGATATAGGTTGTGTCCAGTTAGATAATTGTGTTTGGGGGACAGTAAGTGTGCTTTGGAGAATGGCCTTGTGGTGCCAAGATGTTGCTTGTTAGGCAGGTAAATATTTACGGGTCACAGCGACAGGCTCCAGAGCGAAGCCCTCCTCCTCATTGACCAACAGAGTCGTCTCATTCAGGACAGGGGTTGTCTCATTCAGGACAAGGCGATCCTCCTCCATGGGTACAGATGTAGGAGAGTCTGGACGACCTGCAATGCAGGGTTGTGGAATGAAGGGCATGCTGTCTCAGTCTACTATTGTGATAACAAAAAGTAGACATGGACAGCATACAATTGATAAATATTTCACTGTATAACGTAATAATGATAAAGCTCCCAATTTTGGGAAAAGTTTCAACAACGGAAAAATCTAATTTACTTCCTGCAAAGTTTACAGCAAAGTGGAATTAGCACATGAATAATGAAATTATAATTTTCCAGTATGCGTTGCCTCTTGCTGTGAGAGAGGGTGCTTCAATGCTTGCACAAAGTATAACCACAGAGATTCTAAACCCAGACGCGCAACATCGCGAGACTTCTGGGAACACCTCTGGGAACGCTGGTGAAACAGACCAAGCAGACCAGGATGGGGTTTGAGAAGTCAATGAGAGAAGTGAAAAATGATTCCTTAGTTGTAAATTTTCCTCTAAATCAAAAGTCACAACCTAGATTTGAGCCAATGTCTTAGGTAGTTGAAAACATTATTACGCCAACCTCGTTAAAGTAGCAAACTGACACGTTTTCATTTTTGTTAAAAACAACTTTACATCAAAGGAACTGCTCGCGCAGTTCGGCAAAAGACGATTGTTAGACCCGGTGACGTGTTTCTGCGCATGAGCTTAGCTAGCCAACGACGCCATGACATCGCCTACAAGCGCTACCAGGGATATCTATTGGAGAAGCAGTTTCTGCTTATCTTCATACCGTACTGTCTTTGGTAGTCTCATACAGATGAGACTTCATATCAATCTACAATTTCACTGAATATTTAGACAGGGTATAAAGTTTCCTAAAAGACTACCAAAAATCACCTTCTTGGTTAATGTTCATGAGAGCAATCTCTGGCATCACATTTTGTGGTTCGGCTGGGAAAAGGTCCATCAAAAAAGCATTCTCACTGGAACTGTGTCACGATCGTCGTAATGTGGAAGAGAGGAGGACCAAGGCACAGCGTGAAGTGAATACATTCTTCCTATTTATTTAAGAAGAAACACTAACCAAACTAATACAAAACAAACGTGACGCTATATATAACAGTGCAGCCACAGGCAACTAACACATAGACAATCACCCACAACTGACAATGACAAAACAGGCTACCTAAATATGGTTCCCAATCAGAGACAACGACTAACACCTGCCTCTGATTGAGAACCATATCAGGCCAAACACAGAAACAGACAAACTAGACATACAACATAGAATGCCCACTCAGATCACACCCTGACCAAACAAAACATATAAATATACAAAGCAAACTATGGTCAGGGCGTGACAAACTGGCCATGAAGTCTATTCAGGATTTGGAAAGGGGTTTGAGACATTGCATAGGTTTGCCTTTGAAACATTCTTGATGTTTTTATTTATTTATTTTCACCTTTATTTAACCAGGTAGGCTAGTTGAGAACAAGTTCTCATTTGCAATTGCGACCTGGCCAAGATAAAGCATAGCAATTTGACACATACAACAACACAGAGTTACACATGGAATAAACAAAACATACAGTCAATAATACAGTAGAAAAATAAGTCTATATACAATGTGAGCAAATGAGGTGAGATAAGGTAGGTAAAGGCAAAAAAAGGCCATGGTGGCGAGGTAAATTACAATATAGCAAGTAAAACACTGGAATGGTAGATTTACAGTGGAAGAATGTGCAAAGTAGAAATAGAAATAATGGGGTGCTAAGGAGCAAAATAAATAAATAAATAAATACAGTAGGGGAAGAGGTAGTTGTTTGGGCTAAATTATAGATGGGCTATGTACAGGGGCAGTAATCTGTGCGCTGCTGTCACGTCCTGACCGTAGAAATCCTTTTTATGTCTCTTTTTGGTTGGTCAGGGGCGTGGGTTTGGGTGGGCATTCTATGTCTGGTGTTCTATGTTGTCCTTGTTTTGTATTTCTATGTGTTTGGCCTGGTATGGTTCTCAATCAGAGGCAGCTGTCTATCGTTGTCTCTGATTGAGAATCATACTTAGGTAGCCTGTTCCCACCTGTGTTTGTGGGTGGTTGTTTTCTGTTTTGTGTGTTCACCTTACAGGACTGTTCGTTTATCGTTTTTGTTGATTTTGTCAAGTGTTTCATATTTTAATTAAAATAATGAACACTTACCACGCTGCACCTTGGTCCTCCTCTCCTTCTCCAGACGACGATCGTGACAGCTGCTCTGTCAGCTGGTGCTTAAAACCTGTTAGTGTGTAGGGGGCGCTATTTTCACTTTGGGAAAAAATCGTGCCCAAATGGAACGGCCTTGTACTCTATTCTAGATCGTACAATATGCATATTATTATTACTATTGGATAGAAAACACACTCAAGTTTCTAAAACTGTTTGAATTATATCTGTGAGTAAAACAGAACTCATTTTGCAGCTAACTTCCAGACAGGAAGTGAAAAATCTGAAATCGAGGCTCTGTTCCAGGGCCTGCCTATTCAACTGGCTTATATCTATCGATATACATGCACTTCATACGCCTTCCACTAGATGTCAACAGGCAGTGGGAGGTGAAATGGGGTGTCTAGCTTGATCTGAGGTCGAACAAGAGCTTTTGGAGTGACAGGTCTGGAAATGTCATTGTCTTCGAAGGCGCGAGAAGGAACCCCAGATTGCCTTCTGAAAAGCGTTCGGTATACACGGCTAATATCTCCGGCTCTGATTTTATTTGATACATGTGATAATATCATCGTAAAGTATGTTTTTTCAACCCGAGTTTTATCATATTATTCAACGTTTATCGGGACTTTGAGTTTTTCGTTGTTTGCGTCGAGAGAAGATGGACATGTTCGCGCCACTTGGCTAGCTAAGGTTGCTAATTCGACAGGAGAAAAGGACATTCTAAAACCAAACAACGATTTATTCTAGACCAAGGACTCCTTGTACAAGATTCTGATGGAAGCTCAACAAAAGTAAGAATAATTTATGATGTTATTTTATATTTTTGTGTGAAATGTTTAGTCCTATTCTCCGCCCTTTTAGCGGGCGCTGTCTCACAATAACGCAAGCTGTATGTCGTACTAAAGTTATTTTTAAAAATCTAACACAGTGGTTGCATTAAGAACCAATGTATCTTTCATTTGCCATACAACAATTATTTTTATGTAAAGTTTATGATGAGTTATTTGGTCAGATCAGGTGAGTGTCAGAAATATATCCGGACATTCTGGGAGAAAGTTGCTACATTTTCACAATGTATAACCACGGTTTTCACCTCTAAATATGCACATTTTCGAACATGATGTTATAAGACTGTCATCTGATGAAGTTGTCCAAAGGTTAGTGATTTAATTTATATTTATTGCTGGTTTTTGCTAAAGCTATCTTTGCGGTGAATAAATGCGGTTGTGTGTTTGGCTATTGTGGTAAGCTAATATATTTCTATATTGTGTTTTCGCTGTAAAACACTTTTTAAAAAATCTGAAATATTGGCTGGATTAACAAGATGTTTATCTTTCATTTGCTGTACACCATGTATTTTTCATAAATGTTTTATGATGAGTATTTATGTATTTCACGTTGCTCTCTGTAATTATTCTGGCTGCTTCGGTGCTATTTGTGATTGTAGCTGCAATGTAAAACTATGATTTATACCTCAAATATGCACATTTTTCAAACAAAACATAAATGTATTGTGTAACATGTTATAAGACTGTCATCTGATGAAGTTGTTTCTTGGTTAGTGACTAATTATATCTATATTTTGTCGGTTTTTTGAAAGCTACCTATGCGGTGGATAAATAGCGTTGTGTGTTTGGCTATTGTGGTGAGCTAACATAAATATATATTGTGCTTTCGCTGTAAAACATTGAAAAAAATCGGACATGTTGGCTGGATTCACAAGATGTTTATCTTTCATTTGCTGTATTGGACTTGTTAATGTGTGGAAGTTAAATATTTCTAAAAAATATTTTTTGAATTTCACCCTCTGCGAAGGCAGCGGAATGTTGTGGGTGTTCCGCTAGCGGAACCCCGGGGCGAGAAAGGTTAAAGCTAGTGAGGGAGATAAGTGTTTCCAGCTTCAGAGATTTTTGCAGTTTGTTCCAGTCATTGGCAGCAGAGAACTGGAAGGAAAGATGACCAAAGGAGGAATTGGCTTTGGGGGTGACCAGTGAGATATACCTGCTGGAGCACGTGCTACGAGTGGGTGCTGCTATGGTGACCAGTGAGCTGAGATAAGGCGGGGCTTTACCTAGTAGAGACTTGTAGATAACCTGTAGCCAGTGGGTTTGGCGACGAGTATGAAGCGAGGGCCAACCAACGACAGCGTACAGGTCGCAATGGTGGGTAGTGTATGGGGCTTTGGTGACAAAACGGATGGCACTGTGATAGACTGCATCCAGTTTGTTGAGTAGAGTGTTGGAGGCTATTTTATAGATGACATCACCGAAGTCGAGGATCGGTAGGATGGTCAGTTTTACGAGGGTATGTTTGGCAGCATGAGTGAAGGATGCCTTGTTGCGATATAGGAAGCCGATTCTAGATTTAATTTTGGATTGGAGATGCTTAATGTGAGTCTGGAAGGAGAGTTTACAGTCTAACCAGACACCTAGGTATTTGTAGTTGTCCAAGTATTCTAAGTCGGAGCTGTCCAGAGTAGTGATGCTGGACGGGCGAGCACGTGCGAGCAGTGATCGATTGAATAGCATGCATTTAGTTTTACTTGCGTTTAAGAGCAGTTGGAGGCCACGGAAGGAGAGTTGTATGGCATTGAAGCTCGTCTGGAGGTTAGTTAAAAGTGTCCAAAGAGGGGCCAGAAGTATACAGAATGGTGTCGTCTGCGTAGAGGTGTATCAGAGAATCACCAGAAGCAAGAGCAACATCATTGATGTATAAAGAGAAGAGTCGGCCCGAGGATTGAACCCTGTGGCACCCCCATAGAGACTACCAGAGGTCCGGACAACAGGCCCACCGATTTGACAGACTAAACTCTATCAGAGAAGTAGTTGGTAAACCAGGCGAGGCAATAATTTGAGAAACCAAGGCTGTCGAGTCTACCAATAAGAATGTGGTGATTGACAGACTCGAAAGCCTTGGCCAGGGCGATGAATACGGCTGCGCAGTATTGTCTCTTATCGATGTGTTCAGATGTGCAACAGATATGTTATCTTCAAGTGAATCTGCTGCTAAAAATCCAGGTCGGGACATTACCCAAGATGTCAATGCCTTTGTCCTCGTCGCCAAAAGTATCTCCGTGCTGGGCCAGGCTCAGGAAACTCACATCTAACATGCCCCCTTGGTGAGACTGGGTCTCATCACCTACAAATATTAGACACAGAGTAAGTCAGAGTAAGTTACTGACAGCAATGTGAGTGGAGGAGAAAAAGGTGCACTATGGTGAGAAGGAAAATAACATTGAAAGAGACACAGGCAGGCACTGTAGAGTAGCAACCCTAACCCTTACCAAAGTCATCAAATGTGAAAAAGCTATTTCCAAAATCCTATTTGAGGGTGATGTCCTCTGTTCGGCACTGATTCAGTGAAAAATGGTCCACAACACCTATGGCACTAGGGTCAGAGGGGAGAGAAAATAAATTACT
Organism: Salvelinus fontinalis; assembly: GCF_029448725.1. Lineage (NCBI taxonomy): Eukaryota > Metazoa > Chordata > Actinopteri > Salmoniformes > Salmonidae > Salvelinus > Salvelinus fontinalis. Next base: position 23,510,975 of record NC_074695.1, read on the forward strand.
TTTCGATATAAACATCATAAATACTGCTACGTGAAGCCTCCACACCCCCATGATCTATTGAAAATAGGGATGCACGATATATCGGTGAACATATATCTGCCGATGTGCAAAACTGATGTCAAAGCTGACGTGCATACCTATATAAAGTAAGTACATGACTAACGACGCCACGTCATGGGTGATGTTGGCTTTTGCCGACTGGTTGAGCACCGGTACACACTACCAAGTGCGCTATTTTTCAGATGTTGCCCGTTGCCGTACTGGAGTTACACAGTAATAGCATCATTGCTATTAGCTTCACGATAAACTGTCATATTATTGTTAGGATTTATGTTTATGCACTATAGCCCGCTAGCATATTGTTTGAAGATGAATATTGTTTTGTTACACACACACACACAAACAATACAGATGTGTGTGTAGGTGTGTAAAGACTGACCAACATTGAGTGACAGGCCATAAAAGCTGTGGTCAATCTGGAGAGGGGAGGGGTGCATATCTTTAAGCCAACCAGGGAGGGTAGATTACTGGACAATACCATATTAGGAACTGTTTGAGTGTAGCATCGGGGAAGACACAAGACGGATCTAATCTACCCAACAACCAGATGTGGACAGAGAGCACTAAGGGACTTGGACAAGTTCGAGTGCCAGCATAGGCTGAGCAAAGTTGGAACCGCGCTCAGCCTCTACTGTGATAGGCCAACAGACGCGTTGGAACTACGTCATCACGGTATAAGAACAGCTGTTTACGTACTTCCTGCCAGTTCCCTGTTCTACCCTGCGAGGAGATACAGTGAACCCGTATATACGAAAATTGCATTTACCATTTATCGCTTGAGTTTAATTAAAATACTTAAAATATATTCGGTGACTCTGAATCACATTTTGTCCTGATACCAGATTTGAACTGACGCAAATCTCTTTCATGGTGATCCCCGACGGTAATCTGGTAAAAGAAACGCTGGACATTGGCGTACCAGCCAATTGGCACTGACTGTCGTCAGACGACGTGTCTCACAAAAACAGGACCGGTCTACTAAAAAGGTAAGCAGATACCTATTGTATAAAATACTAAAGTTCTGCATATTGGCATTATCCAAATTTATTTGTGAGATACAAGTCTGATGTAAGTTACCAAATTTAATGTTCTATCTAGTATATAAACAATATGATACCGAGAGTGGTAAATGCAATTTTATTTGATCAAAATCATTCAAAGATGCAATGTGTAAATGAGATGTACTGTGTGAATGTGAAGACATGAGTGTGGGAAATATGAGAATAGTCGGGGACTAATGAGGTTAAATTACCATATGATAGCGAATGCAATGTACTGAGTAGAACAGAGATCTACTAATTGGTGTGAGAATAGGTTGGCGAACCTATTGTGTATGTGAGGTGTGAAGTAAACGTGGATATAACGGCGAAGGTTGTGTCTAATAAGAAAGATAAGTTTGCCGTGTAATTTACATTTACATTTAAGTCATTTAGCAGACGCTCTTATCCAGAGCGACTTACAAATTGGAAAGTTCATACATATTCACCCTGGTCCCCCCATGGGAATTGAACCCTGGTCCCCCCGTGGGAATTGAACCCACAACCCTGGCGTTGCAAGCTTCATGCTCTACCAACTGAGCCACACGGGACCAATTGTGGTGCATTGGGTATTTAGTCGGCGCACTAATACCAAGAATGAATGTTTTAAAAGGAAGTGTCAGGGACACAGTTCATATGGGACAATTTGCCTAGCGCATGAAAGTACGTTGAATATTTCAGATGGAGACTGTATATTCCTAGGGGATCCACATTGCAGAATTGAGTGTATTAAAAAGGTAGATTTAGGTTGATCATTAAAAATAAGATTCAACATTAGGTTGATCATTTAAAATAATTTACAAACACATACACATTTAAGTGCACAACATAGAATGTCATCAGGAGTGGAGAAAGTTGAAAAGTTGATTTTACTTTTACGATAGTTTTCGTGCAAAACTCATTTGGAGTATGGGGTATGTTTTTGCCTAGAGGCAGGAATAAGAGTTAGTTTTGGGGTTGGGTACTAATTTTCAGGGTAAGTTGCTAGAGGCAAGTGATTTGTTGTGGAATAACGTAAAACTGCGACAATACATGGGATACACAATAACGTTATGCAAATGGTTTTGACCGTTGTTCAGGTACACTCTTTAATGTACTTCTGGCAGTATAATTTTGATTAAGAGATGTTGATTGATGTTGTAAATTCTATTCAAGATCCAACATTAGTGATACAATGGTGATAAATTGGTTTTGGTTTATCGAAGCAATGATCTTGTGACTGAGGAAGGGACAGAGAAAATAGTTGTGTCATTTAGAGGGAAAATGCGTGCATTATAGCTTTGAGCCACTTTTCAGAAGTTGTTAAAAGTTCCAAATAGAATTTTAAAAGTAGCTGAATATCGTCAGGGTAGTCTAAAAAGATGCTAAAAACTAGCAACAAAAATGCTAGGTGGCCATCACAGATATTTTGCTATAAGATAGGAAGGTCAGAATAGTTTAATCGTAAAAGTTTATGATAGCTAATGTTAAAGGGACAGTTCTAACTACTAGGTTTTGTTTGTAGTAAACGTTTGGGTTAGAGGGGATTTCTAAATTTCCCAGCGAAAAAATATCTTAAAGGTATACACACACATAAAAGTGGGGGTATGAATTCCAAAAGTGACTTTTTCAGTGTGGTTTGATCAGCCTCATTGAAAAACCATTTGAATGGAGAATATAAGGGCCTTGACGTTTGAGTTTAAGGTAATTTGATAGAACAAATTGGTGATATTAATATTAGGGATAGTAGTGAAGGTGAAAAGTCACTAGAGGGCGCCATTGGACATTTTAAACTGATTTTAAGCATATGGGCCTAAAAACACAATGAAGACTTGGTTGGTTTCAGGAACTAAGGGGCAGCACTGATAACTCTTAAAGTAGATAAGACACTTGACAGAGAATTGTTAGATTTGTGCCAGTATTGATACAAGGGCGGAGCCATGTATCAAAAGGGGGATGGAATAGGACACGTTGTGGTGTGGCCTATTAGTTAAACATTTCTAGAGATGGTTGACTAGGATAATAATGGATGACATTCTAGCTAATCAGATAGAATGACAGAGGTTCTAGCAGAACACATTAAAATACTGTTAATTAACCAAACCCGTATGTCCAAGATTTTATGCTCTACAGGAGAACTACAGGAGGAGATTACCCACATGAACGGGCCAGGGGACTGGGTCTGGGTCCAATCAATAAAGAAAAAGGACTGGAAGCAGCCACGGTGGGAGGGGTCATACCAAGCACTCCTGGTGACTGCATTCGCAGTGAGAATAACTGAAAGAACTACCTGGGTTCATATCACAAAATACAAGAGGGTAGGACACACTGACACTGCCGAATGATCACAGAGTTAAGGAGAAGAACCGTAGCTAATAAAGTTCAGGGGTCAACTCCTTAATGAAGATTTCCCTGACCCCGCCCTCTCATCACTGTGTACGTTCATAGAAGTGAAAGTGTGGCTTGGCCTCTGGCTGATGATGTGTTCTCTGGGAGAGGGTGGGGCTTTACAGGACTGCTGGTCGTTCTGAGCTGTCTGATTGGGATACGATGGGGATGGTTACTGTCACAGTACTGCCAAAACCACCACCAGTTCCAGCAGGCCAAGGCCAGGTTCAGCTGAACTCCTCCACCACTTCAAGACCATGTTCCACATCATCACCTAAGCTCTCCAAACCGGTACAGGTAATAAATGTAAAGGATATATCAGACAGTGACCAATTGGGGACTGAAACTGGATATGAGGGTAGGGAGAACATGTGGTTAGCCTATATGAGATACACCGCCAAAACACTTAATAGAAAAGACTACGTGATCTGTGGACATGCTAGACCTGTTCTGGCTACTCACCCATTTGCCCTAAACAAGTGGGGAGGTTGGATGTGCATATTGGAGGGTTTTTACCATAAGCTAAATTCAACCCTGTGTAAAGCTCTGAGTCTTGTGTTCCCAGAAGTCCCTCCCCAGAAGGCACCGTGGGGAGTTAAAGCATATGGGAAAAATTACAGCTGTATCACTGGTACAGGTAGGGGTATAGACTATGGGAGGCTCCCTACTGCTGACTGCATCACTAATGTCACTATTAATGCCACCTGGCCCGTTGAAGGGCTGAACCAAACTAGAGGTGTTGCTGATGTATGGTGGATGTGTGGACCTGTCAGGCGGTTGACCTCCATTTTGAAAGGAGACTGGCAGGGCACATGTGCTTTGGCCAGTCTGATAACACCATTGACTATTATTGAGGTTACAGCTAACCAACTCCTGGGAGCTACACATGACACAGAGGCGCGGGACCAACCCAGGAGACGGCAGAAACGTGACGCTCCTTGGTCCGAGGGTACAGATAACATCCACACCAACCTGTTGGGGGTCCCAATAGGGGTCCCCCACGAATTCCAGGCATTAAACAGAAATGATGGTCTGTGGCATTTGTTGCCTATTATTGGCCCAGCTATTGTTGATGCTAAGCAAACTGCCTGGATCAATTATATTTACTATAATCAACAATGAGTTAACTACACCACACCGCACTTAAGGGGATGGCTGAACAATTGGATGCCACCTCTCAAACCGCTAGACAAAATAGGCTAGCACTAGACATGATTCTGGCCAACCAGGGAGGTGTATGTAAGATGTTTGGAAAACAGTGTTGTATGTTTATTCCTAATAATACCAGTCCAAATGGGAGCATTTCAAAAGCTCTGAGCGGGTTGGAAAAGTTATCTGTGGAGATAAAGGGTTTTGCAGGTGTGGAGGAGGATGGACTGTTCCCCTGGCTGGATGGTTGGTTTGGTAAGTACACTGCTTGAATCATACCTTGTTTGAAGAAATCTATTACAGATGGAGCAAAGGCTTCTGGTATGATGCCTTTGCTTGATGCTCCGGATGGAGATGCTGATGCTGAATCAAACTACAAGAGAAAGATGGGTCTGACTAAGGATGACCCTTGGTTTGTTGTGGGTGAGGTTGTCGTATGGGGCCTCCCGGGTGGCGCAGTGGTCTAGGGCACTGGTTGGTTGGTTTCATCGCAGTGCTGCATCGCAGTGCTAATTGCGCCACCAGAGTCTCTGGGTTCGCGCCCAGGCTCTGTCGCAGCCGGCCGCGACCGGGAGGTCCGTGGGGCGACGCACAATTGGCATAGCGTCGTCCGGGGTAGGGAGGGTTTGGCCGGTAGGGATATCCTTGTCTCATCGCGCTCCAGCGACTCCTGTGGCGGGCCGGGCGCAGTGCGCGCCAGCCAAGGGGGCCAGGTACACGGTGTTTCCTCTGACACATTGGTGCGGCTGGCTTCCGGGTTGGAGGCGCGCTGTGTTAAGAAGCAGTACGGCTGGTTGGGTTGTGCTTCGGAGGACGCATGGCTTTCGACCTTCGTCTCTCCCGAGCCCGTACGGGAGTTGTAGCGATGAGACAAGGTAGTAATTACTAGCGATTGGACACCACGAAAAATTGGGGAGAAAATGGGATAAAAATTAATAAAAAATAAACATAAAAAAAGAGGTTGTCGTATAAAAATAAAATAAAAAATAATAATAATTAAAAGAAACAATATACTTTTTATCCAGGTCATTACGTTTGTCCTCCCTGTTGTGAAGGTTTGAAGTTCCCGGGTGGCAAGGAGCCCACCTGGTACAAGATGTTTAGAGGGAGAGACCAGAGGGTTTAATTTTTTAAATATATATTCTGTATGTAATCATGTTGTTGTGATGACACCCTAGGGGATGTCAAAAGGGGGAATCGAAAACCCCACCGATGTTTTTTTATTTTTTTATATTGTTTTGCATAAAAATGCTACATTTCATGAAAATAACTATCCTCCTAGGTTGAAGGTTTCAAGTTCCTGGGTTCAACGACAACCCGGTATATGGATATATAAGTTGGTTACACCCCATGAGGGTGTAAAAAGGGGGAAATTGTTAGGATTTATGTTTATGCACTATAGCCCGCTAGCATATTGTTTGAAGATGAATATTGTTTTGTTACACACACACAAACAATACAGATGTGTGTGTGTGTAGGTGTGTAAAGACTGACCAACATTGAGTGACAGGCCATAAAAGCTGTGGTCAATCTGGAGAGGGGAGGGGTGCATATCTCTAAGCCAATCAGGGAGGGTAGATTACTGGACAATACCATATTAGGAACTGTTTGAGTGTAGCATCGGGGAAGACACAAGACGGATCTAATCTACCCAACAACCAGATGTGGACAGAGAGCACTAAGGGACTTGGACAAGTTCGAGTGCCAGCATAGCCTGAGCAAAGTTGGAACCGCGCTCAGCCTCTACTGTGATAGGCCAACAGACGCGTTGGAACTACGTCATCACGGTATAAGAACAGCTGTTTACGTACTTCCTGCCAGTTCCCTGTTCTACCCTGCGCGGAGATACAGAGAACCCGTATATACGAAAATTGCATTTACCATTTATCGCTTGAGTTTAATTAAAATACTTAAAATATATTCAGTGACTCTGAATCACATTTTGTCCTGATACCAGATTTGAACTGACGCAAATCTCTTTCATTATGGAACACCGTTTGGGTCTTTTGAGTGTCAAAAAAGATAAAGCTGTACAAAAAAGTCTGCAAACAAGCAAACACCGGCCATGAACGATGTGTTTACAATACCGCGTTGGTAATAAAGCATCATTTGTTCGACCGTAACTTCTGGTGTAGCTAGCTTTAGCTTGGTACCTAGCTAGCACCAATACAACCAGCCTGAAAACAATGACCAGTAGAAACAGTCGTGCAGTCGTTTTCATTATTCTTAGCAATGATTTAGGAATCCTTATGAGTAAGTATAAGCTAGGTTGCCACTTGTTGTTCGCCTATTGAAATTGAACTTCAGTTCATGAAAATAAATAAACTCAGTAAAAAGAGAAACGTCCCTTTTCCTGGACCCTGTCTTTGAAAGATAATTCGTAAAAATCAAAATAACTTCACAGATCTTCATTGTAAAGGGTTTAAACACGGTTTCCCATGCTTCTTCAATGAACCATAAACAATTAATGAACATGCACCTGTGGAACGGTCGTTAAAACCTGTTTGGGCTGCAAGCTGAATATTGAAAAAACTGGAAAATGTGTGCACATTTTCAAACGGCCTCCTAAGAAACTTTTTATTTTCCAATATGCATATATTTACTACTGTTGGATAGATAACAGTCTATAGTTTCTAAAAAGGTTTGAATTGTTTCTCTAAGTCGAACAGAAATATTTTTACAGCCATTTTCCCAGCCGAATTGAGATTTTCAAAATGCGATGTGTCTCTTTAAGACCTTCTCTATAAAAGGCCCTTTGACTTAGGACCATAGGGACACTTCACACGCCTTCCTCAGGCTGTAATGCGGAAGTGAGAATTGAAAGGAGTCGAATATCTCGTCCATGGACTGAATAACACACCTTCTTGTGAGACCTGCGCAGTTAAAAAAAATTTCCGGGCATGAAGTATAATTTGGTCTCGGCTTCTGGAACAAGTTAGATAACGGTGAATAGGATGTCTGACTACGATATTATTTGATACATGTCACAAAATCATCCTAAAGTATGTTTTTTCAATATACTTTAATTATATTATTGCAATTTATTCTGGACTTTAGATGTGATACGACGGAAGAGTTTTTTGAAGAAACGCTGTGTAGCGCCGCAATGCTATTGTGCTAGCTAACCAAAGAGGGAAATAATTCGTTCTGGAACCCAACTAAAGACTCTACTGGACATTGGACCCCGTTACAACATTCTGATGGAATATCAAGAAAGATAAGACCCAATTTGGGATGCTTTTTCATATATCTGTTGAGCTGTGCTGTGCTAAGTGGGCTAACTGTGCTAGGCTAGCGCTTGACCAATGCTATTGCTGACTTATGCTAGCTTATGTTGTTAGCTAATATAACGATATATTGTGTTTTCGCTGTAAAACACTTCAAAAATCGGAAATGTTGGCTTTATTCACACGATATCTGTCTTTCATTAGTTATCCACCATATGTTTTTCTGAAATGTTTTATGAGGTGTAATTAGTAGCCGACGTTGGTGTATGTATTTTCTCTGGCTACTCCCGTCTGGATTCAGACTCTAGCTATGTGTTAGCATTTTTGGGTAGCATCAATGTAAAACTGATTTATAGCTAAAATATGCACTTTTTATGAACAAAACATAGATTTATTGTTTAACATGTTATATGACTGTCATCTGAGGTAGTTTTTTCTGGGCTCTTTAGGTTGGTTTTAGTTTATTTCGGTTGGCTTGTGCATGCTACTTCAATCATAATTCATACTTCATAATCATATCCATACGTGTCTGTCCACTTTTGTATTTGGTGGTGAGCTAACATAAATATATGTGGTGTTTTCTCTGTAAAACATTTAAAAAATCGGACATGTTGGCTGGATTGACAAGATGTTTATCTTTCAAATGCTGTATTGGACTTGTTAATGTGTAAAAGTTAAATATTTTTAAAAAATAGATTTTGAATTTCGCGCCCTGCAGCTGTTGTCATTTTCGTCCGATTTCGGGCTTGCAGCCCAAACAGGTTTTAACCTTGTTGCCCAAAGCTAACGTTATAAGCAGCCAGCTAGCTTCCTCTGGCTAGTGAGGCTGACCGGGTTATGTGTTGTGAAGCTAGCCACAATAAGGATCAGACATTTTTCGGTTTGCTTTCAAAATAAAAGTGTGTAATTGACAGTGATGCAAATGAATACAAATAGTAGAATTATACCATACTTTTATTTTGAAGACTAAACGCAAAGTCCACTATTGTGGCTAATCCTTATTGTGGCTAGTTTCACATAGATGGGTCCGCCCACCATTAATCAAATAAGAACTGTCTTATAAATGAGGGTTACTTTAGATGATGACACCTAGCTATATAGTTAGCAAGCTAACTATAGCTACTGAAACAGATTATGTAGTTTTGCTGTGTTTTTGGCGAAGAACATTGTTTGCATCCATGAGCTAGCTTTTTTTATGACCAGCACTGTAGATGCACGAGACAACTTTACCAGCATCATAGCATACGTATCGATGAATCATTGGGACATATGAAATACGAGTGATAGTGTAATCAATGTGTAATAACTACGTAAAAAATGTATGAAAGCGTTAAATGATTATGTGATGTGCAATCATATTCAGGTCCTGATTGGTCAACAAGTGTTATTTGACACGCAAAGACCCAAACGGCGTTCCATAGAAATCCTGGTTGAGAATGAAACGACTGAACGAATTAACAACGAAACAGCACAGCAAGTAAGTGAAAGACATTGGTTTAGATTATGTTTTACTGGTAATGGGGACATATGTAAATGCCAACAAAATAACTTTTTGGTAAATGTGATGTGTGTAACCTTTTATTTAACTAGGCAAGTCAGTTAAGAACAAATTCTTATTTACAATGACAGCCTACCCCGGCAAAACCCGGATGAAGCTGGGCCAATTGTGCGCCGCCCTATGGGACTCCCAATCACGGCAGGATGTAATACAGTCTGGATTCGAACCAGGGACTGTAGTGACGCCTCTTGCACTGAGATGCAGTGCCTTAGACTACTGCGTCCATGTGTGTGTGTTAACTATTTAACTGTACTAGAATGCTTAAAAGGCTGCAATTCTTTTTTATATCGGTATCAGGTTTTTTGGCAAGGAAAATATTGGATATCGGTATCAGGCAAAAATGTAATATCGGTGCATCACTAATTGAAACACTGACACTAGCCTTAATGGCGTAGGGCCTATTGGGAACATACATTTTGGTTTTGAATGTGAGTGAGTTAAATGAGGAGAGAAAGGAAAACAAAAGTACCGTGTGTCTGGTAGCTGGGAATCGAAGTCAGTGAAATCCTCCATCAACATGATGGCTTTAATTAAGTGTGGCCTCCAGTCCTTCAACAGGCATGTCAGTCTGTCCTAATGGTGACATAAATAAATGTATAATTTTATACAAGACTTCAACTGATATATGTTTCCAATTATCAGAATAACATGGAGATCCTGTCTTTAAAATGCAGGGTTCTACACAAAGCATGTAAGAGGGCTGCTGTGCCACCTTGTAGACTGGCTGCAGCACCAGGTTTAAAAAAAGGTTTAAATACATTTTTTGTTAAATATAAATATATATATACTTTATTTGTTATCATTTTAGGCCAGGCACCAGACCCTAATATGGTATATTTTGCTCTAGATTGCAGCACCTTGAAATGTTGACATTGACAATGCAAAAAGGATACTTGGCTAACCTGGTCTGAAGGCTACTTTAATTTTGACAACAGCGTCATTGTAGTCAGCAAGTAGATATTTGGCTTTTCTGAAGTATATCCTCACTACTCCCAGGAGTAGGTGGCCAAAAGTCCGCAAGCCGATCTTTGCCTTGTGAGGATCTGTGTTTATTGCACTATAACCCAATACTATAACACATGTGATTGAATATTAGCAACTGTTGGTCTGGGTTCCTGTGTGTGTGCTGGAAGTAACATTTTGCCCCAGATAAGTGTGCTGAGAAGCTGTGGTTAACCTTGAGTGAGAACAGTATGCTTTCTATGCAGGTGCAAATAGCTCAAACAATGTTACAGAACTGTCTGACCTCAGTCTCTAGGGTGTGGGAGCGTAATCTACACAGCAACAGCGCCGGACACCAAGGAGCACCAAGAGGCTGGGACCAGCCTGAGAGCCGGCGATAGGCTGAGCAAGTTTAAACCACGCTCAGCCTCTACTGTGATAGGCCAACAGACGGGTTGGAACTACGTCTATCACAGTATAAGAACAGCTGTTTACTTACATCCTGTTAGTTCTCTGCTTTACCCTGCGTGGTGATACAGTGAATCCGTATATACGAAAATTGCATTTACTATTTATCGCTTGAGTTTAATAAAAATACTTAAAGTATATTCGGTGAATCTGAATCACATTTTATCCTGATACCAGATTTGTATTGACGCAATCCTTCACAGCCTTAAGATAATTCCCCACAAGCACAGAGACATAAAAATATACAGAGGGGCAAGCCTAAGTCGGGCTATATCATATATTATAGATGATGTGCTCATTGTGTTGCTACAGGTATGTGGTGAGCTGTATCAGAAACAATTTAATATACTTTGAGACATATAACGTTATAGCTATGGCCATGAAACCGAAACCTGAAAGGCAAGGTATTATTCATTGGATAACGGAGTAAGTTTTTTTGTTTTTTTGAGCCCTCTCCTGTACTCCCTGTTCACCCACGACTGCGTGGCCATGCACGCCTCCAACTCAATCATCAAGTTTGCGGACGACACTACAGTGGTAGGCTTGATTACCAACAACGACGAGACGGCCTACAGGAAGGAGGTGAGGGCCCTCGGAGTGTGGTGTCAGGAAAATAACCTCACACTCAACGTCAACAAAACAAAGGAGATGATTGTGGACTTCAGGAAACAGCAGAGGGAGCACCCCCCTATCCACATCGACGGCACAGTAGTGGAGAAGGTGGAAAGTTTTAAGTTCCTCGGTGTACACATCACGGACAAACTGAATTGGTCCACCCACACAGACAGCGTTGTGAAGAAGGCGCAGCAGCACCTCTTCAACCTCAGGAGGCTGAAGAAATTCGGCTTGTCACCAAAAGCACTCACAAACTTCTACAGATGCACAATCGAGAGCATCCTGTCGGGCTGTATCACCACCTGGTACGGCAACTGCTCCGCCCACAACCGTAAGGCTCTCCAGAGGGTAGTGAGGTCTGCACAACGCATCACCGGGGGCAAACTACCTGCCCTCCAGGACACCTACACCACCCGATGTCACAGGAAGGCCATAAAGATCATCAAGGACAACAACCACCCAAGCCACTGCCTGTTCACCCCGCTATCATCCAGAAGGCGAGGTCAGTACAGGTGCATCAAAGCAGGGACCGAGAGACTGAAAAACAGCTTCTATCTCAAGGCCATCAGACTGTTAAACAGCCACCACTAACATTTAGTGGCCGCTGCCAACATACTGACTCAACTCCAGCCACTTTAATAATGGGAATTGATGGAAATTATGTAAAAATGTACCACTAGCCACTTTAAACAATGCCACTTAATATAATGTTTACATACCCTACATTACTCATCTCATATGTATATGTATATACTGTACTCTATATCATCTACTACATCTTGCCATCTTTATGTAATACATGTATCACTAGCCACTTTAAACTATGCCACTTTATGTTTACATACCCTACATTACTCATCTCATATGTATATACTGTACTCTATACCATCTACTGCATCTTGCCTATGCCGTTCTGTACCATCACTCATTCATATATCTTTATGTACATATTCTTTATCCCTTTACACTTGTGTGTATAAGGTAGTAGTTGTGGAATTGTTAGGTTAGATTACTTGTTGGTTATTACTGCATTGTCGGAACTAGAAGCACAAGCATTTCGCTACACTCGCATTAACATCTGCTAACCATGTGTATGTGACAAATAAAATTTGATTTGAAGTTACTGTAGACAAAAAGAACATGATGAGCTAACTCAGTCAGAGGCAAATACATTTTATCTCCCTGTTCATATATTTTGGAAGACAAAACAAAGTGTACTGTTACCTGTGGGGAGATTATGTGTTTGATGGTGCTCTCCAAATTGCATTTAAACACATGAGTTTTTGTGATTTTGCGTACCCAATGAGCTGCTAGCCAGATTTTGGCCAGAGGCCCGCGCTTGGAAGTGAAGAGCTGAGTGTAGAACATCATGGTCAAAGCCTTGGTGGTCTATCTGGTCCTCACTGTTGATATTGCTGCGGGTTTGGTTTGATAATACAATACATGTGGTTAATTTTATATAGGATACGGCACAATTCACTTGCAAAATATTTGTTTAACAAGCATTAGCTAGCTAACGTTACTGTAGCTCATGGTATGAAAACGAGCCTCTTTATCGAAAGCGTCGTTGACAACAAACTGGAGCTAACCTCTGACCTGGCTAGCTACCTTCGTTTACAGGTGTCCCTAATACTAACTAGATGGAGAAAATGTAAAATGTCTAAATAATTTTAACATCCTTTTCCAAATAAAATAGAATAATTTGATACTCACACGTTTCAGTCCACAATACGTCTGTTTTGAAGGCGGTGACAAATTGAAAAGCTAGTAATGGCGCGAGATTAACAATATTTACTCACATTACCCGCGTATTAGGCACCAACATGGCACGAGCCAATCTGTCTCGAGCAAAGTGATAGCTACCAATTTAGTTACATCGTGTGGTTTTAGTCTAACCGGGTGACATGCGTGAGGTTTAAACGTTTTTATGCTACAGTTTTGATTGTAACCATACATTTTTTTTTATCTCTGAAGTAGCTACAGTAAAACTTGTCAATTTGAACAGATCATGTTTCGTTATCCCGAAATTGCGTGTGAGCGCAAGAGCATGCCAGCGCCAACTAAAACGTTGGAAGTTCCTCAACCCTAAAATGAATACAAACTATTTTATTATGACATCCAGAGTTTGAGGAAGTTCATGATTAACTACAGTAACTATCTAAATTGACCCATAATTGTCTTGGCATGTGATGTTCATTTAAATGTATTCACTCCAGTGTGCTTCCTGTTGCAACCAGCTGGGGGCACTGTTACTCTCTTGCCTCTAAATCCTAGACTTTCTGTTTCCTGTTTGCTTATAATGATACCTCTTTAGTAGTGTTTTGTGTTCTCGTCTGGGCCGTAGAAACTGTATTGTTTCTTAATTTGACTTCATTGAAATACATCTCCCTCTACTACTATTTCAGTACCTTAAAAGCAAATGAAAAAGCATAAACGACTCACTGAGGTACTCAAATAAGCCCCTAAAAAATAATATTATCTGAAGAAGTCCAAGCCAGCCGTCAAGTGAGCAGGACAACCCTTACTACTGACATACTAATTACATAACTGACATTTGTATAAATACAAGGCGAAATGGAATTACTAATTTACACGCACACAAACACACACACCAACTCCAGCGTACACACACACACACACACCACACACCAGAGCAGAAATGCCCCCCAGTATCTTCTGAGGCGTGGATAGCATGCTGAGAAATAAACACGCCAAAATAAATTTGCATTGTGCGCTGACTGTGTGCCATGAGCAGTCGGAAGCTCTGGAACAGCTGGTGTAGCAAGAGGATCCAAACCCCATGACCCACTATAATCACTTGAGGGTTTCATCAGAGGGAGAGCATAGAGAGGGGGATGATAAAGGGAGGTGGGAGGAAAAAGAAAGAGCAGTTGTGAGAGGGAGTGAACAGTGATGAGGGAAGGGAGTGACAGGGATGAACGTCTTGAATGGTGCACTGCAGTTCATTTTGAAACAAATTGCAAATAGCCAGATTAATCATCAGCTTGTATTTAATGAGTAGCAAGGTATCTTACAAAGACAGTGTGAGTGTCTGTTTGCATGTTTTTAATTTCCACTACGTTTAATACTTTTTACTGTACTAATGTAAGAATTTTAACAGTGGTGAAGCTTGTCCAGTATGTACGCATGACAAAAAATGACCTAATCAGATGTTGAGCTTCACTGCATGTTAGAGTTACATCTGTTTGTTATGTAACTGCTTTCACTGTGAACCACTCATTATTATTTAGCCTGTCCGCTTTGATAAAGTCAGTGGGGTTGTTGTTGTAGGCCTTAAGAAACACAACTATGCGGGGCACTCATGTAGAATTACCACTTTTCATACAAAATGCAAATTCCTGTTCACTCTGATTCATCTCAGATCAAACAAGTGGAAAAATGAGGTGACTGCAGCCGAGATTTCATGCCCTGTGCACCATCACCACAACCCCCTTTTGAGAGAATGGAGATTTCTGACTGATTAGCTAGATTGACTCTGCTCATAAAATACTCCACACAAAACTCTGTACGCCAACACACAGTCAAACCACCTGCCAGAATAATTTGTTTTATGATTATTTAATTTTAGGAGTCACAGACTTTCCCCTTCCCAAAAAATATATATATTATCTGCATTTAGCAGGCATATGTTGGAAATTCTATCAAAAGGAACATATTTTGCAAGTTGTGAATTGAGGTTCCATAGCAATACTTTTCCACCTATCCTTGATGTTGTGCCAGAATTACTTGAGTTGCATCACAACTGCCTTAATAATATTGGAATAATCTGAAACAGAAGTTCTCAGAGATTCTGTTGGTTGCGCTCTTTGGATCTGCTCAACAGATAATGCCAAAGGCAATTAAGGTAAAGGTCATCAACCTGGAACCATGCTAACAGGAAAATGAAATATTCAGTCACAGTTTGTTGCGTCCAACTGTCCATGTTGTTGATACAGGTTTGTAGTTCTGAATGACACAGAGACTAATATGACCATAAAAACAGAGATGATTGTTTACCTAATGTCATTACAGACTTTTGATATACTGCAAATAATGAGGTTCTTTTACCTGACACATGGCATTCAGAGTGTCTGAACCTACTGGCCCATCAGAACAAAAGGTATGTCAGTTTTGATTTACAATTTTGAAACATGAGTTAAATTTCAAACAATTATAACCAAGCACCAGACTGGTTGTTTCAACGTTTTGTAATAAAATTTGATAATTACAGCAACTTCCTCAAACATTTTTTTCACAGTTACAATAAGGTCATAATGATACTACAGATATGCTCTCTTATTACAAATACACATCAAGGTCTACAGCACAGCAACACAATGGTCTGAAGGAAAACCAGGGCTACTTTACGGCCCAATTCTATCAGCAATGTATTGGAAATATGTCAGGAAAAATGCAGCCAAGGTCTCTCTCTTCACCGGCACAGTATAACCAGATGAGTTGATGATGATTAGCTTTAATATTTTCATATCGCCCCCGATACACAGATGTGAACATTGCATGATGTGTGGGATCATTGGGCACCTATTTTTATTAGTTCTGTCTCCTTGCCACACGATTTTCCTGGATAAATCTACGGCACGTAATAATAATAATAAATGTTGTCTTTTATAAATATATTTAAATAGTTCAGTTAACACTTTGTTGTTTTGTCATCTTGTACAATTTAATATTCTTGTTTGTTTGCGTTGACCAACTTGTAAGACATTGGACTCTAGCAATATTCTCTTGTTTGCTGTGGTAAGAATGAGTGCAACAGCTGCTGAGGTACATAGAAATGCTGATGAGTTAAGATGGGCCCATCATCTCTCACTGACACAGATACTGTCATGTTGGCTTGTGTGCCAGATTGCAACATATGATTCAACCAAGACTTTTTGCCATTTTACTGTCAGTCTCTCCGTTCCTGGCCATATCTTTCCACCTGGCAATCTCGCCATCCCTGTCTGAACGATTAGGGTAGGATGCAGTTCTGATGCAATACTAGAGGAAATCAGCCTGCAGATTGGCAGAGAGTTGACTGACAGTCACCTCGCCGTAGGTGGAGCCGGTCAGTATGCAGGCAGTCCTCTGGGACGTGGTCCCTGTTTGGCAAGGAGCTCCATCCTCAGCACAGTGCAGACATGCCACGGGGCTCTCTGGCTGTCCGTATGAGATGCTCATTTCCTTGTTGTTTCTCTGGGATGGTTGTGATATGGATCCAAAGGGGTCTTTCTGTTCAGGCCGGGGGCTGCCCCTGCAGATCCTATTGCGGAATGTGGACGTGTCTCGGCAAAGACACTTGCGGAAGTTGGGTTTGCACAGCAGGTAGACCATAGGGTTATAGATGGTGGACGATTTGGCAAAGATGGCCGCCAGGGCGAATGCAGCAGGAGGCACGATGGTGGCATCACCAAATGCCGCCCACATGGCCACTATGGCGTAAGGGCTCCATGCACCAAGGAAACCGATGCATACTGCTACCGACAACTGTTCAGAAACACACATAATTAAAAACATTTCTGCATATATAAATAGGAATAAACATTGAATGAATATTCAATATTACTTTATAATGCATGTATAATGCATTATAACTTTGCCACAGACCCTGCAAACTATACTCGTCTATCCACACACAGAATTGCATAATCCCTGAACTGTTGATGTTGTTGTTGTGAACTGGACTGCTGACACAGGGATACCCTCTGACCTTGACAATGAGGCTGTGTGCATTGGTGGTTTTGGTTTGGGATGACACATGCTGCTGGACGGCCCGGCGAGAGCCGCGCACCGTCAGCAGGATGAAGGTGTAGGAGAGGAAAATGACGGTGCAGGGCAGAGCGTAGCAGAAAAGGAACAGGCAGACGATGTAGGACAGGGCTGACAGCTCGTGGTTGGGCGCGTGCCAGTCAATGCAGCAGGCAGTGCCATAAGGCTCGGGCCCGTAGTGTCCCCACTGTGCCAGGGGACTGATGGCGAAAACAGAGGCGTAACACCACACAGCCACCACCAGGACGCAGGCATGGGACGAGGAGAACTTGTTACCTGGGGATGGAAAATGGGACAAAGGGGGAAAAGGAAGGTGGAGAAATGTGCATTTTGACATAAGATAAGATTGTGCTTTATTCATCTCTAAAGGGCAAATTAGTTAGCATCAGTTTTAACAGACTATTTCACCATCTCAGAGATTAACGTACAGTAAAAGAGAAAGGTTTGATCATATCCCATTGACATCTAACTCACCATAGTTAGGGAAGCTGACTTTGAGGCAACAGATGGAGGAGAGAGCTGTGAGGTTGGTCAGGCTGCACAGACCAAACAGAACCCCACACATAGCATAGAACTGACAGGTGATCTCATCAAACAACCACCTACACAGTGGGGAGAGATGAGAGTTAGGCAGTATAAAATGTTATATTGCTTCATTATCATAAGTCAGAATAACAGTGTGAGAGAGAAACAAGTGTTTTTTTGTTTAGTTTTTTGTTCCATGAGCCAGAAGAGAGAAAGAAAATGACGAACTTGTGAGCGAATGCAGAGGGAATGGCCAGAGGGAATAAAGACAGGGTCATCCCAAGGTCGCTGATGGACAGGTTAATGATGAAGAACTCGGCCGGCTTCAAGGACAAGCGCTTACGATACGCAACAAGCATCAAGATGCCATTCCCCAGGAGAGACAGAACACCTAGAAGAGAAAGAGAATGAAATATGATAAAATGAAAAAGAGAGAAGAACAACTGAAGACATAGATGAAGAATTATGAATGTGAAAATCAGAGGGTATACATCCAGGCATAAAAGCATTACCAGTACTCTATGAATGGATTGATTGTATATGCCTCAAATGTTCTCTTAATTTGAGCTGCATGTGGCTGTGACTGGATAACTAGCTAGTTGGAATTGAATTTACATTTACATTACATTTAAGTCATTTAGCAGACGCTCTTATCCAGAGCGACTTACAAATTGGTGCATTCACCTAATGACATCCAGTGGAACAGCCACTTTACGATAGTGCATCTAGATCTTTTAAGGGGGGGGGGGGGGCAGAAGGATTGCTTTATCCTATCCTAGGTATTCCTTGAAGAGGTGGGGTTTCAGGTGTCTCCGGAAGGTGGTGATTGACTCCGCTGTCCTGGCGTCGTGAGGGAGTTTGCTCAAATGTGAGAATTTGTTGTGAATGGATAAACAGTGAATAAATGTGACTTCTTGGCAGTGAATATGAACTCACAGAATATGCTGTAGAGTATGCCCATGAGGAAGTCAAGCTCCTTTGAGATTGTGGAGACAAACAGGGCTGTGTCTGAAGCATTTCCCATCTGGAGAAAGAGAGAGAAGGAGTGGAGGATGGTGGACAGAAGGGAGTGTAACTGTTAGTCAGAGAACAGTAGCACAGTTAATTGACAATTATGTCATTACGTAATGTTTGCTAGCGTTAATTACAGCCACAAGTTCTCTTTGAATCAACTAATTTAATAATCAGTGAATGAGTGATGAGGGAAAACATCAGAGAGTGGACAAAAAGGTCATGAAGGTGAGCAACAACAAAGGATTCGCTACACTATTTTTGTCGTTCCATCTGGTCTACATTTATCTGCTTTGGATAAATATCAGAATTGGAAAGCTTTAAAGGCCCAATGCAGCCTTTTTTATATCAATATCAAATCATTTCTGGGTAGCAATTAATTACCTTACTGTAAAAGATTTCCGTTAAAATGGGCAAAAGTAGCTTTTTAGCAAAACACTACTTCTGAAGCAAGATTTTGCTAGGATTGTTTGGGAGTGGTTTAAGTGGGGAGCGGAAAACTAGCTGTTATTGGAGGTTTGGAATGCTCTTTGTTATTGGTCTATAAGAAATTTACCGCATGGTGATGTCACCATGGAAAGCCAAAACTCCTGCCCATGCAAACCTGCTGATTAGATGGTCCTGTGTAGATTGTATTTTCAACCAGCAACTATCAGGAAATAACACTGATCACAATTGTTCACAATTGTACAGTGTTAGTTTCATCAGCTGTTGTACAATGTGATATAAAACACAGGGGGAAACTAATTTTGACTGCGCTGGGCCTTGAAATGAATTGAAACAACAGCTGGGTTGAGCACTGAACTAAGCCTTTTGTTAAGAGTTCGAATATGGGCACTTCAGCCAGTAGCTGTTGATTTCCATGTGGAGTATGTTGGGGTAGATGTGTTAAGGGGACTGTACAGTCGTGGCCAAAAGTTTTGAGAATGACACAAATATACATTTTCACAAAGTCTGCTGCCTCAGTTTATATGATGGCAATTTGCATATACCCCAGAATGTTATGAAGAATGATCAGATGAATTGCAATTAATTGTAAAGTCCCTCTTTGCCATGCAAATGAACTGAATCCCCTAAAAATATTTCCACTGCATTTCAGCCTTGCCACAAAAGGACCAACTGACATCATGTCAGTGATTCTCTCGTTAACACAGGTGTGAGTGTTGACGAGGACAAGGCTGGAGATCACTCTGTCATGCTGATTGAGTTCGAATAACAGACTGGAAGCTTCAAAAGGAGGGTGGTGCTTGGAATCATTGTTCTTCCTCTGTCAACAATGTTACCTGCAAGGAAATACGTGCCGTCATCATTGCTTTGCACAAAAAGGGCTTCACAGGCAAGGATATTGCTGCCAGTAAGATTGCACCTAAATCAACCATTTATCGGACCATCAAGAACTTCAAGGAGAGCGGTTCAATTGTTGTGAAGAAGGCTTCAGGGCGCCCAAGAAAGTCCAGCAAGCGCCAGGACCGTCTCCTAAAGTTGATTCAGCTGCGGGATCGGTGCACCACCAGTACAGAGCTTGCTCAGGAATGGCAGCAGGCAGGTGTGAGTGCATCTGCACGCACAGTGAGGCGAAGACTTTTGGAGGATGGCCTGATGTCAAGAACGGCAGCTAAGAAGCCACTTCTCTCCAGGAAAAACATCAGGGACAGACTGATATTCTGCAAAAGGTACAGGGATTGGACTGCTGAGGACTGGGGTAAAGTCATTTTCTCTGATGAATCCCCTTTCCAATTGTTTGGGGAATTTGGAAAAAAGCTTGTCCGGAGAAGACAAGGTGAGTGCTACTATCAGTCCTGTGTCATGCCAACAGTAAAGCATCCTGAGACCATTCATGTCTGGGGTTGCTTCTCAGCCAAGGGAGTGGGCTCACATTTTGCCTAAGAACACAGCCATGAATAAAGAATGGTACCAACACATCCTCCGAGAGCAACTTCTCCCAACCATCCAGGAACAGTTTGATGACGAACAATGCCTTTTTCCAGCATGATGGAGCACCTTGACATAAGGCAAAAGTGATGACTAAATGGCTCCGGGAACAAAACATCGATATTTTGGGTCCATTTCCAGGAAACTCCCCAGACCTTAATCCCATTGAGAATTTGTGGTCAATCCTCAAGAGGCGGGTGGACAAACAAAAGCCCACAAATTCTGACAAACTCCAAGCATTGATTATGCAAGAATGGGCTGCTATCAGTCAGGATGTGGCCCAGAAGGTAATTGACAGCATGCCAGGGCGGATTGCAGAGGTCTTGAAAAAGAAGGGTCAGCACTTCAAATATTGACTCTTTGCATCAACTTTACATGTAATTGTCAATAAAAGCCTTTGACACTTATGAAATGGTTGTAATTATACTTCAGTATTCCATAGTAACATCTGACAAAAATATCTAAAGACACTGAAGCAGCAAACTTTGTGGAAATTAATATTTGTGTCATTCTCAAAACGTTTGGCCACGACTGTACTATGCCATTGTAATATAGGGAAATACAGCCTGGAACGTGTGTCTCTGCTAATACAGCCTGATTAGCTACAGTATTACCATACTGAATATCAGAGTAATCAGAGACACATGTTCCATACAGAGAAAAACATGTTCCATACAGACCACAAAGGGCCTGGAGCACCACTGTGTTCTGAGTGGGCCTCCCAGTCCTCCAGAGGCTACAATCTCTCTAGACCAGTGGTTCCCAAAATGTGGGGGCCCGACGAGTTCCCCCCCAAAAAACATAGTCTTTTAAGGAACTGAGTCCGGCTTTCAACTTACTCTTGATAGTTGTAATAGTAGAATGCACAAGATGCAATTTCTAAATTGGGTAGTGCACCATCAGTTTTCCTCGTGTCATGACAGTCATTGTATACCTTAGAGAGCTATTAACTTTTCAGAAATGTCCAGATCAACTAGTCTATTTCAGCTAACGTTTTTTAGCTAGGTTTTTTAGCCCATCGATTTTGTAGTAATGTTCGAGTCACTCAAATATCACATGAATACACATTAGAATTGTATGAAAATTTGCTTTAAAACTGCAACATTGTCTCTGCACCCCATGCCAAAATGTGCAAAATTGCAGGAAATAAGCTATTTTCTACATTGTAGAATAATAGTGAAGACATCAAAACTATGATATAACACATATGGAATCATGTAGTGACCAAAAAAGTGTTAACCTGTTGAGGATGGGGGCGCTGTTGTGACTATTTATGCTAATCGTGTAATTTTTGAAACGGCTTCCCACAAAATCCTTGATCGTACAATATGCATATTATTATTATTATTGGATAGAAAACAGTCTATAGTTTCTATAGGAGTTGAAATTTTGTCTCTAAGTGGAACAGAGCCCATTCTACAGCAATTTCCCTGACATGGAGTCAGATTTCAGAAATTTTGGCCCCTGATCTGGAGTCAGTTAAAAGGGCACTGTTATTGCTATGAGTATACGGACACTGCTTACGTCTTCCCCTGGATGCCTTTACGTGATGACGATTTGAATGGGGTCGATTGCGCGTTCACAGGCACTACAAATTAAAAAACCCTGAGGCTAGTCACTCTTTTCTTGCTGCGTCATGCGCCTAGAGGACACCGACCCGCACCTGTTCCAAGCATTAGTGGAGGGAGTAATATTACTCGGGTCATGTTTCTACTCGTTATGGGAGTTAAAAACATCATAAGGTAGTTAATATAAAGCGTTTTATAGCAATTTATATCCGTTTAGTGCGATTTTGGGACATTTATTTCTGAAACGCTGTGAATTGCTGGGCACGCTTCCAGTTCATCCCGAACGCAGTTGGCATTTCCACATGGCAAGAGGACAGCTTTCCACCAAAAGACGATTACTCCCAAGAAAGGATCCTTTGCCCAAGATACTGATGGAAGAACAGCTCAAAGTAGGACATTTTTATTATGATAAATCGTGTTTCTGTCGAAAAATGTTAGTGGCTTAGGACGCCATGTTTTTTGACGTAGCTTCGCTTGGCGCAAACTGTATTGAAAAGTAAGGATAAATTAAAAAATGTAATTCCGCGATTGTATTAAGAATTAAATTGTCTATCAATCCCTGTCCACCCTATATTTTTTAGTCACGTTTATGAGTATTTATGTATAAGAGTAGATCACTGTCTAAGTGGCGCACGGACATTTTCTCACCAGCTTGGCTACATTTCACATTGTCTAACCATGATTTTGGTGGCTAAATATAAACATTTTCGATCAAACTCTATATGGATTGTGTAATATGATGTTACAGGAGTGTCATCTGAAGAATTCTGAGAAGGTTAGTGAAAAAAATAATATATTTTGGCGATGTTGACTTTTATCGCTCACTTTGGCTAGAATCAATGCTGGGCTGCTATGTGCTATGTGCTATGCTAATATAACGATTTATTGTGTTTTCGCTGTAAGACACTTAGAAAATCTGAAATATTGTCTGTATTCACAGGATCTGTGTCTTTCGATTAGTGTATGCTGTGTATTTTTACGAAATGTTTGATGATTAGTAAGTAGGTAAACACGTTGCTCAATGTAGTTTTTCTAGTCCATTTGTGACGGTGGGTGCAATTGTAACCTATGCCATCTACCTGAAATATGCACTTTTTTCTAACAAAACCTATCCCATACCATAAATATGTTATCAGACTGTCATCTGATGAGTTTTTTTCTTGGTTAGGGGCTATAAATATCTTAGTTTAGCCGAATTGGTGATAGCTACTGGTGTTGGTGGACAAATAAAAGATGGTGGATTATGCTAATGTGTTTTTAGGTAATAGATGTACATCTTTACATATTGTGTCTTCCCTGTAAAACATTTTAAAAATCGGACATGTTGGCTGGATTCACAAGATCTGTGTCTTTCATTAGCTGTATTGGACTTTAATGTGTGAAAGTTAAATATTTAAAAAAATATATTTTTTTTGAATTTCGCGGCTCTGCCTTTTCAGTGGGGGGGGGGGGGGGGAGTGCCGCTAGCGGCACCCTCATCCTAGACAGGTTAAACAAATCAAAATATATGTTATATTTGAGATTCTTCAAAGTAGCCACCCTTGACAGCTTTGCACACTCTTGGCATTCATGACAGCTTTGCACACTCTTGGCATTCCCTCAACCAGCTTCATGAGGTAGTCACCTGGAATGCATTTCAATTAACAAGTTGTTAAAAGTTAATTTGTGGAATTTCTTTCCTTTTTAACATATTTGAGCCAATCAGTTATGTTGTGACAAGGTAGAGGTGGTATACAGAAGATAGCCCAATTTGGTAAAAGACCAAGTCCATATTATGTCAAGAACAGCTCAAAGAGAAAACAAGAGTCCATCATTACTTGAAGACATGAAGGTCAAGGCCTCCCGAGTGGTGCAGTGGTCTAAGGCACTGCATCGCAGTGCTAGCTGTGCCACTAGAGATCCTGGTTTGAGTCCAGGCTCTGTCGCAGCCGGCCGCGACCGGGAGACCCATGGGGCGGTGCAGAATTGCCCCAGCGTCGTCCGAGTTATGGGAGGGTTTGGATGGCAAGGATGTTCTTGTCCCATCACGCTCTAGCGACTCCTGTGGTGGGCTGGGTTCAATGCTTGCTGACACGGTCGCCAGTGTTTCCTCTGACACATTGATGCGGCTGGCTTCCGGGTTAAGCAGGCATTGTGTCAAGAAGCAGTGCGGCTTGGCTGGGTTGTGTTTCGGAGGACGCACGGCTCTCGACCCTCGCCTCTCCCGAGTCCGTACGGGAGGTGCAGCTATGGGACAAGACTGTAACTACCAATTGTATACCATGAAAGGGAGAAAAAATGTATTCATTTAAAAAAGACATGAAGGTCAAGAAAATCTAGAAAATGTCAAGAACTTGAAAGTTTCTTCAAGTGCAGTCGCAAAAAAGTGCTATGATGAAACTTGCTCTCATGAGGACTGTCACAAGAATTGAAGACCCAGAGTTACCTCTGCTGCAGAGGATAAGGTCATTTGAGTTAACTGCACCTCAGATTGCAGCCTAAATAAATGCTTCACAGAGTTCAAGTAACAGACACATAAACAAAGCATCATCCTGTTTACCAGGGGGCAGGGCTACCGACATTAGCCAGATGCTGCTGGCTAAAGCTAAAACTGGCGAGTGTAGAGAGAGATATTGTTATCCACGTCGGCACCAACGATGTTAGGATGAAAGTCAGAGGTCACCAAGCGCAACATAGCTTCAGCGTGTAAATCAGCTAGAAAGATGTGTCGGCATCGAGTAATTGTCTCTGGCCCCCTCCCAGTTAGGGGAGTGATGAGCTCTACAGCAGAGTCTCACAACTCAATCGCTGGTTGAAAACAGTTTTCTGCCCCTCCCAAAAGATAGAATTTGTAGATAATTGGCCCTCTTTCTGGGACTCATCCACAAACAGGACCAAGCCTGGCCTGTTGAGGAGTGACGGACTCCATCCTAGCTGGAGGGGTGCTCTCATCTTATCTACCAGCATATCTACCAACAATTGGTAGTTACAGTCTTGTCCCATAGCTGCACCTCCCGTACGGACTCGGGAGAGGCGAGGATTGAGAGCCGTGCGTCCTCCGAAACACAACAGGGCTCTAACTCCTCTAGCTCCACAATGAAATAGGGTGCAGGCCAGGCAGCAGGCTGTTAGCCAGCCTGCCAGCTTAGTGGAGTCTGCCACAAGCACAGTCAGTGTAGTCAGCTCAGCTATCCCCATTGAGACCGTCTCTGTGCCTCGACCTAGGTTGGGCAAACTAAAGATGGCGGTGTTTGCCTTAGCAATCTCACTAGAATAAAGACCTCCTCCATTCCTGCCATTATTGAAAGAGATCGTGATACCTCACATCTCAAAACAGGGCTACTTGTTAGATCCCTCACTTCAAAGGCAGTTATAGTCAATGAACCAATCACTGATCATAATCTTGATGTGATTGGCCTGACTGAAACATGGCTTAGGCCTAATGAATTTACTGTGTTATGAGGCCTCACCTCCTGTTATGAGGCCTCACCTCCTGGTTACACTAGTGACCATATCTCCCGTGCATCCCGCAAAGGCGGAGGTGTTGCTAACATTTCCGATAACAAATTTCAATTTACAAAGAAACCCAACGTTTTCGTCTTTTGAGCTTCTAGTCATGAAATCTATGCAGCCTACTCAATAACTTTTTAAAGCTACTGTTTACAGGCCTCCTGCGCCATATACAGCGTTCCTCACGGAGTTCCCTGAATTCCTATCGGACCTTGTAGTCATAGCAGATAATATTCTAATTTTTGGTGACTTTAATATTCACATGGAAAAGTCCAAAGACCCACTCCAAAAGGCTTTCGGAGCCATCATCGACTCAGTGGGTTTTGTCCAACATGTCTCTGGACCTACTCACTGTCACAGTCATACTCTGGACCTAGTTTTGTCCCATGGAATAAATGTTGTGGATCTTAATGTTTTTCCTCATAATCCTGGACTATCGGACCACCATTTTATTACGTTTGCAATTGCAACAAATAATCTGCTCAGACCCCAACCAAGGAGCATCAAAAGTCGTGCTATAAATTCTCAGACAACCCAAAGATTCCTTGATGCCCTTCCAGACTCCCTCTGCCTACCCAAGGATGTCAGAGGACAAAAATCAGTTAACCACCTAACTGAGGAACTCAATTTAACCTTGCGCAATACCCTAGATGCAGTTGCACCCCTAAAAACTAAAAACATTTGTCATAAGAAACTAGCTCCCTGGTATACAGAAAATACCCGAGCTCTGAAGCAAGCTTCCAGAAAATTGGAACGGAAATGGCACCACACCAAACTGGAAGTCTTCCGCCTAGCTTGGAAAGACAGTACCGTGCAGTATCGAAGAGCCCTCACTGCTACTCGATCATCCTATTTTTCCAACTTAATTGAGGAAAATAAGAACAAACCAACATTTATTTTTGATACTGTTGCAAAGCTAACTAAAAAGCAGCATTCCCCAAGACAGGATGGCTTTCACTTCAGCAGTAATAAATTCATGAACTTCTTTGAGGAAAAGATCATGATCATTAGAAAGCAAATTACGGACTCCTCTTTAAATCTGCGTATTCCTCCAAAGCTCAGTTGTCCTGAGTCTGCACAACTCTGCCAGGACCTAAGATCAAGAGAGACACTCAAGTGTTTTAGTATTATATCTCTTGACACAATGATGAAAATAATCATGGCCTCTAAACCTTCAAGCTGCATACTGGACCCTATTCCAACTAAACTACTGAAAGAGCTGCTTCCTGTGCTTGGCCCTCCTATGTTGAACATAATAAACGGCTCTCTATCCACCGGATGTGTACCAAACTCACTAAAAGTGGCAGTAATAAAGCCTCTCTTGAAAAAGCCAAACCTTGACCCAGAAAATATAAAAAACTATCAGCCTATATCGAATCTTCCATTCCTCTCAAAAAAAATTGAAAAAGCTGTTGCGCAGAAACTCACAGCCTTCCTGAAGAAGGTGCTTCAGTCTGGTTTTAGACCCCATCATAGCACTGAGACTGCACTTGTGAAGGTGGTAAATGATCTTTTAATGGCGTCAGACTGAGGCTCTGCATCTGTCCTCGTGCCCCTAGACCTTAGTGCTGCTTTTGATACCATCGATCACCACATTCTTTTGGAGAGATTGGAAACCCAAATTGGTCTACACAGACAAGTTCTGGCCTGGTTTAGATCTTATCTGTCGGAAAGATATCAGTTTGTCTCTGTGAATGGTTTGTCCTCTGACAAATCAACTGTAAATTTCGGTGTTCCTCAAGGTTCCGTTTTAAGACCACTATTGTTTTCACTATCTATTTTACCTCTTGGGGATGTCATTTGAAAACATAATGTTAACTTTCACTGCTATGCAATGAAACATGGTGAAGCCCCAAAATTTCCCTCGCTAGACGCCTACGTTTCAGACATAAGGAAGTGGATGGCTGCAAACTTTCTACTTTTAAACTCGGACAAAACAGAGATGCTTGTTCTAGGTCCCAAGAAACAAAGAGATCTTCTGTTGAATCTGACAATTAATCTTGATGGTTGCACAGTCGTCTCAAATAAAACTGTGAAGGACCTTGGCGTTACTCTGGACCCTGATCTCTCTTTTGACAAACATATCAATACTGTTTCAAGGACAGCTTCTTTCCATCTACGTAACATTGCAAAAATCAACTTTCTGTCCAAAAATGATGCAGAAAAATGTATCCATGCTTTTGTTACTTCTAGGTTAGACTACTGCAATGCTCTACTTTCCGGCTACCTGGATAAAGCACTAAATAAACTTCAGCTAGTGCTAAATAAAGCTGCTAGAATCCTGACTAGAACCCCCAAAATGTATCATATTACTCCAGTGCTAGCCTCCCTACACTGGCTTCCTGTTAAGGCAAGGGCTGATTTCAAGGTTTTACTGCTAACCTACAAAGCATTACATGGGCTTGCTCCTACCTATCTTTCCGATTCGGTCCTGCCGTACATACCTACACGTATGCTACGGTCACAGGACGCAGGCCTCCTAATTGTCCTTAGAATTTCTACGCAAACAGCTGGAGGCAGGGCTTTCTCCTATAGAGCTCCATTTTCATGGAATGGTCTGCCTACCCATGTGAGAGACACAGACTCGGTCTCAACCTTTAAGTCTTTACTGAAGACTCATCTCTTCAGTAGGTCATATGATTGAGTGTAGTCTAGCCCAGGAGTGTGAAGGTGAACGGAAAGGCTCTGGAGCAACGAATCGCACTTGCTGTCTCTGCCTGGACGGTTCCCCTCACTCCACTGGGATTCTCTGCCTCTAACCCTATTACAGGGGCTGAGTCACTGGCTTACTGGTGCTCTTCCATGCCGTCCCTAGGAGGGGTGCGTCACTTGAGTGGGTTGAGTCACTGACGTGGTCTTCCTGTCTGGGTTCCCCCCCCCCTGGTAAGTTGGTGGTTGAAGATATCCCTCTAGTGGTGTGGGGGCTGTGCTTTGGCAAAGTGGGTGGGGTTATATCCTGCCTGTTTGGCCCTGTCCAGGGGTTTCATCGGATGGGGCCACTGTGTCTCCTGACCCCTCTTGTCTCAGCCTCCAGTATTTATGCTGCAGTAGTATGTGTCGGGGGGCTAGGGTCAGTCTGTTATATCTGGAGTATTTCTCCTGTCTTATCCGGTGTCCTGTGTGAATTTAAATATGCTCTCTCTAATTCTCTCTTTCCTTCTTTCTTTCTTTCTCTCTCTCGGAGGACCTGAGCCCTAGGACCATGCCTCAGGACTACCTGGCATGATGACTCCTTGCTGTCTCCAGTCCACCTGGCCGTGCTGCTGCTCCAGTTTCAACTGTTCTGCCTGCGGCTATGGAACCCTGACCCGTTCACCGGACGTGCTACCTGTCCCAGACCTGCTGTTTTCAACTCTCTAGGGACAGCAGGAGCGGTAGAGATACTCTCAATGATCGGCTATGAAAAGCCAACTGACAATTACTCCTGAGGTGCTGACTTGTTGCACCCTCGACAACCACTGTGATTATTATTATTTGACCATGCTGGTCATTTATGAACATTTGAACATCTTGCCCATGTTCTGTTATAATCTCCACCCAGCACAGCCAGAAGAGGACTGGCCACCCCTCATACCCTGGTTCCTCTCTAGGGTTCTTCCTAGGTTTTGGCCTTTCTAGGGAGTTTTTCCTAGCCACCGTGCTTCTACACCTGCATTGCTTGCTGTTTGGGGTTTTAGACTGGGTTTCTGTACAGCACTTTGAGATATCAGCTGATGTAAGAAGGGCTATATAAATACATTTGATTTGATTGGATGATGTTGTGTAATTACTGGAATTATTAAAACAAGTACACTTTATTATTTAATTACTGCAGTAATGGAGCTTGTCAACGAACCACCCGTAAGTGATTCGTTGAGAGCCCAACGACAAAAGATACCATGGCCTTATATAGCAAAGATACACCCCCTTCAGTCTACATGACAAACAACAGATGTATGGAATGGGTCACAAGGTTAAGATTTGTATGAAAGATGCTTACAGTTCATAGCCAACAGTATCTGCGGTAAAACTGTTCTCATTATGTAGAGACCAGGGTCTGGCCCCGGAGTCATCTTTCCCTGGTACCTTATAGAACAGAAACATTAACTCATGCTATGGAATGCGGTCTTGTTAGGCTTATCATCCAAAGACATCGTAAATCTTCTGTCAGTGTTAAGCCTCCCAGAGGCCCATCCTCAGTAGAACACACACCGATGAAAATGTTCTAAGAACCCCCTATTCTGTTGCTTAAAACATCCATTTGATGCAATAACAGCATTATAACATAATCTTGTCATTTCTGTTCTGACACACATCTCAACATCAACTGTTCAGAGGGAACTGCATGAGTCAGGCCTTCATGGTCGAATTGCTGCAAAGAAACCACTACTAAAGGACACCAATAAGAAGATGAGACTTGCTTGGGCCAAGAAGCACAAACAATGGGCATTAGACTGGTGGAAATCTGTCCTTTGGTCTGATGAGTCCAAATTTTAGATTTTTGGTTCCAACCATTGTGTCTTTGTGAGACGCAGAGTAGGTGAACGGATGATCTCTGCATGTGTGGTTCCCATCGTGAAGCATGGAGGAGGAGGTGTGGAGGTGCTTTGCTGGTGACACTGTTGGTGATTTATTTAGAATTCAAGGCACAATTAACCAGCATGACTACCACAGCATTCTGCAGTGATACACACTCCCATCTGGTTTGCCCTTACACACCACCAGGCTGTGTAAGGGCTATTTGACCAAGAAGGAGAGTGATAGAGTGCTCCGTCAGATGACCTGCCCTCCACAATCACCAGACCTCAACCCAATTTTTTATTTTAATTTTATTTCACCTTCATTTAACCAGGTAGGCCAGTTGAGAACAAGTTCTCATTTACAACTGCGACCTGGCAATTGAGATGGTTTGGAATGAGTTGGACCGCAGATTGAAGGAAAAGCAGCCAACAAGTTCTCAACATATGTGGGAACTCCTTCAAGACTGCTGGATAAGCATTCCAGATTAAGCTGATTGAGAGAATGAAAAGAGTGTGCAAAGTTGTCATCAAGGCAAAGGGTGGCTACTTTGAAGAATCTAAAGTTTTAAATATATTTTGATTTGTTTAACACTTTTTTGGTTACTACAGGATTCCATATGTGTTATTTCATAGTTTTGATGTCTTCACTATTATTCTACAATGTAGAAAATAGTTTAAAGAAAAACCCTTGAATGAGTAGGTGTGTCCAAACTTTTGACTGGAACTGTATATGTGATGGGATGTATATACAATAAAGGTATTATGGACAGTATGTGGATAAAATATTTAGTATGTCTGCGGAATACGTAGGATGGAATGGTATATATACAGCAATAGTTGAATAGGATGGCATTGACTAGAATACAGTATATACAGTTGAAGTCAGAAGTTTACATACTATTTAGCCAAATACATTTAAACTCAGATTTTCACAATTCCTGACATTTAATCCTAGTAAAAATTCCCTGTCTTAGGTCAGTTAGGATCACCACTTTATTTTAAGAATGTGAAATGTCCGAATAATAGTAGAGAGAATGATTTCTTTCAGCTTTTATTTCATTCATCACATTCCCAGTGAGTCAGAAGTTTACATAGACTCAGTTAGTATTTGGTAGCATTGCCTTTAAATTGTTTAACTTGGGTCAAACGTTTCGGGTAGCCTTCCACAAGCTTCCTACAATAAGTTGGATGAATTTTGGCCCATTCGTCCTGACAGAGCTGGTGTAACTGAGTCAGGTTTGTAGGCCTCCTTGCTTGCACACGCTTTTTCAGTTCTGCCAACAAATTTTCTATAGAATTGAGGTCAGGGCGTTGTGATGTCCACTCCAATACCTTGACTTTTGTTGTCCTTAAGCCATTTTGCCACAACTTTGAAAGTATGCTTGGGATCATTGTCCATTTGGAAGACCCATTGGCGACCAAGCTTTAACTTCCTGACTGATGTCTTGAGATGTTGCCTCATTATATCCACATCATTTTCCTACCTCATGATGCCATCTATTTTGTGAAGTGCACCAGTCCCTCCTGCAGCAAAGCACCCCCACAACATGATGCTGCCACCCCAGTCATTCACGGTTGGGATGGTGTTCTTGAGCTTGCAAGCGTTCCCTTTTCTCCTCCAAACATAACGATGGTCATTATGGCCAAACAGTTCTATTTTTGTTTCATCAGACCAGAGGACATTTCTCCAAAAAGTACAATCTTTGTCCCCATGTGCAGTTGCAAACCGGATTTTTTATGGTGGTTTTGGAGCAGTGGCTTTTTCCTTGCTGAGCGGCCTTTCAGGTTATGTCGATATAGGACTTGTTTTACTGTAGATATAGATACTTTTGTACCCGTTTCCTCCAGCATCTTCACAAGGTCCTTTGCTGTTGTTCTGGGACATATTTGCACTTTTTGCACCAAAGTACGTTCATCTCTAGGAGACAGAATGCATCTCCATCCTGAGCGGTATGACGGTTGCGTGGTCCCATGGTGTTTATATTTGCATACTATTGTTTGTACAGATGAACGTGGTACCTACAGGTGTTTGGAAATTGCTCCCAAGGATGAATCAGACTTGTGGAGGTCTACACATTTTTTTCTGAGGTCTTGGCTGATTTCTTTTGATTTTCCCATGATGTCACACAAAGAGGCACTGAGTTTGAAGGTAGGCCTTGAAATACATCCACAGATAGACCTCCAATTGACTCAAATTATGTCAATTAGTCTATCAGAAGCTTCTAAAGCCATGACATTTTCTGGAATTTTCCTAGCTGTTAAAGGCACAGTCAACTTAGTGTATGTAAACTTCTGACCCACTGGAATTGTGATACAGTGAATTATAAGTGAAATTATCTGTAAACAATTGTTGGAAAAATGACTTGTGCATGACGCACAAAGTAGATGTCCTAACCGACTTGCCAAAACTATAGTTTGTTAACAAGAAATTTGTGGAGTGGTTGAAAAACGAGTTTTAATTACTTTAATGTAAACTTCCGATTTCAACTGTACATATGAAATGAGTAAAACAGTATGTAAACATTATTAAGGTGACCAGTGTTCCATTATTAAAGTGACCAGTGATTTTATGTCTATGTACGTAGGGCAGCAGCCGCTAAGGTGCAGGGTTGAGTAACCGGGTGGTAGCCGGCTAGTGACAGTGACTAAGCTCAGGGCAGGGTACTGGGTGGAGGCCGGCTAGGGATGACTATTTAACAGTCTTATGGCCTTGAGATAGAAGCTGATTTTTAGTCTCTCGGTCTTAGCTTTGATGCATCTGTACAGACCTTGCCTTTTGGATGATAGCAGGGTGAACAGGTCAAACTTGGGTGGTTGATGTCCTTGATGATCTTTTTGGCCTTCCTGTGACATCGGGTGCTGTACGTGTCCTGGGTGGCAGGCAGTGTGCCCCCGCTGATGTGGTGGGCTGACTGCAGCACCCTCTGGAGAGCCCTGCGGTTGCGGGCGATGCAGTTGCTGTACCAGGCGGTGATACAGTCTGACAGGATGCTCTCAATGATGCATCTATACAAGTTTGTGAGGATCTTAGGGGCCAAGCCACATTTCTTCAGCCTTCTGAGGTTGAAGAGGCACTATTGCACCTTCTTCACCACGCTGTCTGTGTGGGTGGACCATTTCAGATTGTCGGTGATGTGTACGTTGAGGAACTTGAAGCTTTTCACCTTCTTCACTGTGGCCCCGTCAATGTGGATGGGGGCGTGCTCCTTCTTCTGTCTCCCTCCAGCATACCTCCTTATTGGTTTGAGGTTATGTAGGTACCAAGCATCCCTCCTTATAGGTTTGAGGTTATGTAGGTTACCAAGCATCCCTCCTTATGGGTTTGAGGTTATGTAAGTTACCAAGTGTGCTTACTTTTCTAGTGCATGTATAGTAACTGAAATTGAATAAAGGATATGATAAGTTTATTGCCTATCAGATTATTAACTATCTATAAACAAATGAACCGTTTATAAGCTATTTATAACCCCTTTATAAAGTACACCCTAATATGAAGTGCTACGTGCCCAGTCTGACAGACAGCAAAGTCAATAGGGAACTGTGTTAAAAATAAACCTTTAGGTCACCTTTCAATCATATAGGGAGCATCCTTGAATGTGTTGCCATGCTCCAATCAGTATTTTAATATCTTACACAGCAAGACATAATTACGTCACCACAACTCTAGGAAATGCTTCTAATGTATTACAACATCGGTGCCGTATAAGGAAGGCTATAATAACGTAGTGATTCTCAGTAATTGAGTCTGGTAGGAGGAACACTACACAACTCATTACTCCATACAGTTCCCCTTGACCTGAATATCAATTTCCAATAGACTGACATTATGTTCCACATGATTGCATAACAACCCTATGAGATATGTTCAGGTACATGTAGGCTATAATGTTACATGGATGCTTGACAGACCATTGGCAAATGGGTTGGTTGTCTGAATTTGCTGATCGTGTCATGACAACGCATGGAACTGTGTATGTTTAATGTATCAGTCATATTTAACCTTCATGAATTTGTGGGTGGAAAATGTGAATTTAAACAAACATATTAAGTCACACCCACCTATATCTCTAATTTCATCTCAAGTCAGTTTAGTGTTTATCTAGTGACTCACTTGGGTACTTGAGCCAGGGGTAAATTAAACCATGTGTGCCATAACTGTTAACCATCACAAGCAGGTTTTCTTTATTTAAACCTCACCAAGCACCAAGATCATTGAGTTCACATCATTGGCCTACTTAACGTTCAAATGTTACATACAACGGAGACTGAGGGTGTTCTTTCAAAGACAGAGACAGCCAGGCTTTGCTACTCTAACAAAGACACCAATAAGAACTCCATCATGATACTACTTCAAAAAGACCCTCTCATTCACGTCTCATCCCAGGCGCCGCCTGACATGAATATTTCATCTCTTGTTTTTTTAAATTTAAGGCAAACAACCAAAACCTCTCGGACCTTTTTTAACATGTTGAATATACAGTAAATTGGAAAGCTTCATTACAGACCAATGTGATGTGTGTCATCCCTTTCAAAACTCATAGCAGCAATACAGAAATATCAATAGATGTTAGAATCCCCTTTGGCAGCGATTACTGCTATGAGTCTTTCTGGGTAAGTCTCTAAGAGCCTGCACACTTATTCTTAAAAAAGTTATTCAAGCTCTGTCAAGTTTGTTGTTGGTTATTGCTACTTTCTACATTTAATTTTCAATAAATGTGCAAAGATTTTGAAAAACACTTTGTCATTATGGGCTATTGTGAGTAGATGGGTGATAAAAAAAAAGATTGAATCCATTTAGAATTCAGGCTGTAACACACAAAATGTGGAATAAGTCAAGGGGTCTGAATACTTTCTCAAATCAAATTTTATTAGGCACATGCGCCGAGTACAACAGGTGTAGACTGTAAAGTGAAATGCTTACTTACAAGCCCCTAACCAACAATGCAGTTGAAAAAATACGAATAAGATTAAGAAATAAAAGTAATATTTAGTTAAAGAGAAGCAGTAAAATTACAATAGCTAGACTATATACAGGGGGTACCGGTACAGAGTCAATAAGCGGGGGCACTGGCCAGTCGAGGTAATTGAGGTAATATGTACATGTAGGTAGAGTAATTAGAGTGGCTATGCATAGATAATAACAGAGAGTAGCAGCGGCATGAAATGGAGAGGGGGGTGGGGGGGCAATGCAAATAGTCTGGGTAGCCATTTGATTAGATGTTCAGGAGTCTTATGACTTGGGGGTAGAAGCTGTTTAGAAGCCTCTTGGACCTAGACTTTGCGCTCCGGTACCGCTTGCCGTGCGGTAGCAGAGAGGACAGTCTATGACTAGGGTGGCTGGGGTCTTTTTAGGGCCTTCCTCTGACACCGCCTTCTATAGAGGTCCTGGATGGCAGGAAGCTTGGGCCCAGTGATGTACTGGGCCGTACGCACTACCCTCTGTAGTGCCTTGCGGTCGGAGGCCAAGCAGTTGCCATAGCAGGCAGTGATGCAACCAGTCAGGATGCTCTCGATGGAGCAGCTGTAGAACCTTTTGAGAATCTGAGGACCCATGCCATAATCTTTTCAGTCTCCTAAGGGGGAATAGGCTTTGTCGTGCCCTCTTCACAACTGTCTTGGTGTGATTGGACCATGTTAGTATGTTGGTGATGTGGACACCAAGGAACTTGAAGCTCTAAACCTGCTCCACTTCAGCCCCGTCGATGAGAATGGGGGCGTGCTTGGTCCTCCTTTTCCTGTAGTCCACAATCATCTC
The DNA here is from genome assembly GCF_029448725.1 of Salvelinus fontinalis. Classification (NCBI taxonomy): domain Eukaryota; kingdom Metazoa; phylum Chordata; class Actinopteri; order Salmoniformes; family Salmonidae; genus Salvelinus; species Salvelinus fontinalis. The sequence continues at coordinate 23,546,946 of NC_074695.1, forward strand.
CTTTGTATTGATCATGTTGAGGGAAAGGTTAATGTCCTGGCACCACACAGCCAGGTCTCTGACCTCCTCCCTATAGGCTGTCTCGTCGTTGTCTGTGATCAGGCCTACCACTGTTGTGTCATCGGCAAACTTAATGATGGTGTTGGAGTCGTGCCTGGCCGTGCAGTCATGAGTGAACAGGGAGTACAGGAGGGAACAGAGCACGCACCCCTGAGGGGCGCCTGTGTTGAGGATCACCGTGGCGGATATGTTGCTACCTACCCTTACCACCTGGGGGCCGTCCGTCAGGAAGTCCAGGATCCAGTTGCAGAGGGAGGTGTTTAGTCCCAGGTCCTTAGCTTATTGATGAGCTTTGAGGGCACTATGGTGTTGAATGCTGAGCTGTAGTCAATGAATAGCATTCTCACATAGGTGTTGCTTTTGTCCAGGTGGGAAAGGGCAGTGTGGAGTGCAATGGAGATTGCATCATCTGTGGATCTGTTAGGGCGGTATGCAAATTGGAGTGGGTTTAAGGTTTCTGGGATAATGGTGTTGATGTGAGCCATGACCAGCCTTTCAAAGCACTTCATGGCTACAGATGTGAGTGCTACGGGTCGGTAGTCATTTAGGCAGGTTACCTTAGTGTTCTTGGGCACAGGGACTATGGTGGTCTGCTTAAAACATGTTGATATTACAGACTCGGACAGGGAGAGGTTTAATATGTCAGTGAAGACACTTGCCAGATGGTCAGCGCATGCTCGAGGTGCACATCCTAGTAATCCGTCTGGCCCTGCGGCCATGTGAATGTTGACCTGTTTAAAGGTCTTACTCACATCGGCTGCGGGGAGTGTGATCACACAGTCGTCCGGAGCAGCTGGTGCTCTCATGCATGTTTCAGTGTTATTTGCCTCGAAGCGAGCATAGAAGTAGTTTAGCTCGTCTGGTAAGCTCATGTCACTGGGCAGCTCTCGGCTGTCTTCCCTTTGTAGTCTGTAATAGTTTGCAAGCTCTGCCACATCCGACGAGTGTCGGAGCCGGTGTAGTACGATTCGATCTTAGTCCTGTATTGACACTTTGCCTGTTTGATGGTTCGTTGGAGGGTGTAGCGGGATTTCTTATAAGCTTTCGGGTTAGAGTACCGCTACTTGAAAGCGACAGTCACTGTGGGGACGACGTCATCGATTCACTTAATGCCATAGGAAGAATCCCAGAACATATCCAGTCTGTGCTAGCAAAACTGTCCTGTAGCTTAGCATCTGCTTCATCTGACCACTTTTTTATTGACCGAGTCACTGGTGCTTCCTGCTTTAATTTTTGCTCGTAAGAAGGAATCAGGAGGATTGAATTATGGTCAGATTTGCCAAATGGAGGGCGAGGGAGAGCTTTGAACGCATCTCTGTGTGTGGAGTAAAGGTGGTCATGCTGATAAAAATTTGGTAAAACAGATTTAAGTTTCCCTGCATTAAAGTCCCTGGCTGTTAGGAGTGCCGCTTCTGGATGAGCGTTTTCCTGTTTGCTTATGGCGGAATACAGCTCATTGAGTGCGGTCTTAGTGCCAGCATCGGACTGTGGTGGTATGTAGACAGCTACGAAAAATACAAATGAAAACTCTCTAGGTAGGTAGTGTGGTCTACAGCTTATCATGAGACACTCTACCTCAGGCGAGCAAATCCTCGAGACTTCCTTAGATATCATGCACCAGCTGTTGTTTACATATATGCATTGTCAGCCACCCCTTGTCTTACCAGACGCCGCTATTCTCTCCTGCCGATACAGCGTATGTTGATAATGTTGTCGTTCAGCCACGACTCCTTAAAGCATAAGATATTACCATTTTTAATGTCTCGTTGGTAGTTTAATCTTCCTCGTAGGTTGTCAATTTTATTTTCCAAAAATTGCACGTTAGCTAGTAGAACGGAAGGCAGGGGGAGTTTATTCGATCACCTACGAATTCTCACAAGGCAACCCGACCTCCGTCCTCTTTTCTCCGTCGTCTCTTCACGCAAATGACAGAGATTTGGGCCTGTTCCCGGAAAAGCAGTATGTCGTTCACGTCGGGCTCGTCGGACTCGTTAAAGGATAAAAAACTTCTGCCAGTTTGTGGTGAATAATCGCTGTTCTGATGTACAGAAGTTATTTTCGGTTATAGGAGATGGTAGCAGCAACATTATGTACAAAAGAAGTAAAAAAATAAGTTACAAACAACGCAAAAAAATTATCATAAAATCACAATTGGTTAGGAGCACGTAAAACGTCCGCCATCTTCTCTGTCGCTGGAGACTTCTGAAGGCACATGTCTATATACTGTATATCAGGAAATGCACATAGTGATCTCGTACGTTTCAATATCAGACTGCGAAGAATTAATGTTTGCGATCTCCCCCTATCTGCCAGCATCACCAACGGCAAAACACCTTATTGATATGTAATTTCAGTCAACCAATACATAAACATCAAATACATATTTCTGCAGTGGAATCATAACCAACCTTTGTTACATGAGTACAGCACAAGTGTGATTGTTTGTGTGTGTGTGCGTGTGCATCCATGCATGCATGCTTGTCACTACATTAGAAAGCTGAATGACCACAGGTTGACCAGCTGAATTGCAGCGCTGGTCAACTGTGGCTGATCTGATGTTGTGTGGGCCAGCTGAACTCTGCAACAGCTAATGGTCAGCTGTAGTTAACTGGCTGCCCTGGATAGTGACTGACACAGTTGCATCCCAATTGGCACACTATTTCCTATTTAGTGCACCACTGGGCCCTAGTCAAAAGTAGTGCACTATATAGGAAATAGGTTACCATTTAAGATGTTGCCACAGAGCCAGTTTAGACATCCAAACCAAACTTAGATTGGCCTGCACACATATTGAAAATCAATGATTTACAATTGACACACTACTGTGTTGTTTTTCATAGTGTATCTATGCCTTCCTGTATCTCCCTCTATGTGTCTCTAGTCTCTACATGTTTGAACACAGGTAGTAATGCTGATAATTGCAGAGACACTGAACCCTGTGATTGAATGGTCACATCTGCCTGCATTTCTCAGTGACTCTCAGACTTCCTCTTTTGCTCTGTGACTGTTGTCTCTAAAACACTTGAGTTTGATTTCCGGAGACGAAGGTCCAGACTCCAGACACTGGGGTCTGATCATGTCTGTCTGATGCTCTCATCTTACTGTTGGCTGGATGTCTGTCAAATGTTACCTTTTCCCCTTCAGGTAAATTGATTCAGTCTGAAGTAAGACTCCACTTTAATGAGAAATGTCGCTTGTTTTGTTTTGTTGTTTTGACTCAGCAGAGATAACTGGGGAATCAGTGCCTGTTGAAGCATGGTGGTGGCCGTGTACAGTGCAGTTTTGGTTGTGAGGCATTCTCCGCATGAATGAGCATGTGAGCGGTGACACGATTATGCTTGCAGAGCATCCATAAAAAAACCTTGCCAAGACCTTCAAACTGTGTCTCCATCTTGGCTGTAGTTATAAAAGAGCTACAGTTCAGACGGTAATCATATGATACGGTCCGTCTGGATGCCTTTCATTTTGTTTTCACTTGCATTAGAATGGATCATTGAATTTTGGAGGTCAAAGCCAGTTATGATGATTGAGTAGAATTGTGTATGGGCTATGTAATTATGAAGTATGGGCTATGTAATTATGAAGAATGGGCTATGTAATTATGAAGTATGGGCTATATAATTATGAAGTATGGGCTATGTAATTATGAAGTATGGGCTATGTAATTATGTTGAAAACCCCATGCCTCACACACACGTCACATGGGGCATGTTATGTGTCATGTCCCCCTAGTGGGCCTCGGGAGATTCCATGAGGTTGTGGGACCGAGGTGAACCGTGTGTGTTCTCCATGTAACAGCCTTCTCAACCGACCCAGAGCAGACAACTAAACTAGTCACCATAATGCTGCAGTTTCACACAATGTTCTGACGACATACCACAGCATAACTCGGCTTTGATGGTCTGTGCTGAATGGTAGACTACATTCCTCAACAGTAACTGCCCAGAGCTAATGTACTGTCATTTTTTGGGCAGCATTCTTACCAGAACCACTGTCTCAGTTGGACTGAAGAGATGATTGGTTTTGAAGATGATTGATGGGGTTATTGTTGACTAGAGTTTTGGCTATAGGCCAGCAAATGCTGCGACTGCATGTAGCCTATACTCAGCTGGAAATTGGTGTCTGTCAGCATATGAAAAATATCTATGCAGTTATTGTATGTAGTCGCGTTAGTCATAGTCATGAATCTAAATATGACCCGGAGCGTGGGTCAACCCTCTGGTTGCCTAGTATGCATGTGGTGTGATGTCTCTTTTACATTAGATTAATATAAACACATGATTTGAATGGGCTTTAAGATGTAGTAGGGCCTACCATATCTCATCAGCCATAAAAAACGGCCTCCTCTTCCTCCTCTCATCTAACAAATGGCCTCCTCATCTCAAAAACGGCCTCCTCTCATACCACTGAGTCTCTCAAGCCTCTCAGTCATGACTGGGTGCTAGTGCTGGAAAAGTTGTCACAAAGATTGCAATGATATGGTTTCTCCCACGTGGATCTTCACGTGCAATTTCAGGTTATTACTCTGCTTGAATCCTTTGCCAGTGGACAGTGGAGAGGTCAGATGTTGGGGGTTCACTGAACCAGTGCCCCACTTATCTTTGGCAACATCACCCATACTGAGGTCCCGAAGAGGTGAGGGGTGAATTTTCTTTCTACCGAGAGGAGAGGTAATGTTTTGTTTTGTAGTCAGGGAGACTGCAGGTGTTATGCAGCATTCACAGTTAGCTATCCCCATTCACAGTCAATAAGCGTGTAATGGTTTTATTCATGTTTGTGAGGAGACATTATGTAAGATTGGAGCATGCAACTGTCCATGAACTCTAAAAGCTAGTACTAACATCTGCCATTACGTTTTTCATTTATGAAATATGCAATCTACAAAAGTCCAGCTAGACACAGTCCTCTGTTGCCTTGATCTAATCAGTAGAGACCCACAACACAGAACATCTAAATCTACTCCAGATAGTGCTTCAACCTTATTGGATAACATCCAGTTATATTAACTCATGCATGGACATGACACACTTTTGAATCCTGCTTTTCAGCTGTTCCCCTGACAACAATATTACATCAGGTGATATGTCACAAACACTTAATTATAGCAGTACCAAACTAACCATTATAAACTGGGTCATTCGAGCCCTGGAGGCTGATTGGCTGAAAGCCGTGGTATATGAGACGGGTATGATGCAAAACTACACGTTTACTGTTCTAATTACGTTGGTAACCTGTTTTTAACAGCAATAAGGCACCACAGGGTTTATGGTATATGGCCAATATACCACGGCTAAGGGCTGTATCCAGACACCCCGTCTCGCGTCGTGCCTAAGAACAGCCCTGAGCTGTGGTATATTGACCATATACCACACCCCCTCGGGCTTTATTGCTTAAACTTTAACATCTTTGAGAGAGCACAAGAAGGTAGACAGACAGACAAACAGACAGAGATGGAGAGAGCGAGCTGCATCAGCAACAGTGATCCCCTGAACCAGCATTGTAATTCTCTAATCCCCAACACTGAACTGACAGTAGACAGACAGGATCCGCCATGCAACCAGCCGAACACCCTGCCTACAGCCCCACACCATGCAGCCACACACCGTGCCTTTCTATGGAACCTACCTTCCAGGGAGGAGATATGTGTCCTCAGATAAACTCATGGAGGCCAGGTGGAGAGGAGAGCAGGACAGAGCTCCTAACCATGCATGGGAGAGACTGGACACTAGCTAGGTCACTCACACTGCAGAACCCCAACGGTAGCCCTGTTGCCTCTTCCTCTTCTGACACAAACACACACAACGCAAACATCCAGCCAGGAATGCATTAACAGAGACAGGCACACACTCACTCATTCACACATACATACACAGACAGACAGTGCATCTGCCTGCACACATTTCCTTGGAGATGCAATGGGTCCTCGTAGTGCAGCCAGGAAGAAAAGCCCAGGGTGATGCCAATCCAACCAGAGAACCAGAGAGAGAGAAATCAGAATAACACTGACTGGGAGGCTCTGAGTGTCACGGACGAAACAAAGTACCACCGTCCCCTTACCCCTTTCTCTTTTTCCCCCTTCTCCAAACAACTCTCACTCGCTCGCTCTCCCTTCCCCTTTCTCCCTCGTTCTTTCTCTGACTCCCTCACTCTCTTTTTCTGACTCTCTCCGTCCCCCTTTCTCTCCCCCCCTCTCTCTCCTCTCTCTCTTTCCCCTCTCTTTCACTCTCTCTCTTTCCCCCTCTCTTTCTCTTTCCCTCTCTCTCTCTCCTCTCTCTCTTTCCCCCTCTCTTTCTCTCTCTCTCTCTCTTTCTCTCTCTCTCTTCCACCTATCATTCTCTCTCTCTTTCCCTCTCTCTCTCTCTGTCCCTCTACATCTATCTGTTTACTACTCCCCCTCTCTGTGTGACGGCATATTTTCCTGTCTATTTACAACCCTATCTCGCTCACATGCATCAACATTTCCTGTTTTTTAAACACCTCAAAATGACACCATCAGACAGATACTTATATTTAGCAAACAGTAAATGCTCATTTTAAATGCATGGTTGACATTAAAATCTGCATAAATGAATTACTAACATATTGATACTTGACCATTCAAAATTGGCAAACATCTGAACACAGGAGAACCAACTTGTCACTGAACAGATACATAACAGTAGCAACTTCTACTTGATATCAATCAATAGCATCACCGTACAGCAAACCGCCATGAAAAGCCTTTCCATTATAATGTTATTATTTCACTAATAAGACAGTAACAGGATGTGGAATGGAGATGGACATGGGTGCCTGTCCACATCAGCATCGCTGCTTGTGTCTTATTCAAGTCTCAGTTTGCTGGGTGATGCATGAGACGGACTCATTGGCATACAAAGCTCTAACCTGTTTACTGTGTGCCTGTGTCTTACTTTATGCCAGAGAACAGACAGCCCATAACCTGGGAATATAGATGGACGAAACTGGTTGTCCAGAAATCCACAAACTGACTGTCCAGAACAGATAGAGGCAATCACTGATATCAGGGTATTTTGATAAAATGTTCAAGTGGGTACTTCAAAGGAATCCTTCTCTGAATAGAGTATTTATTTTTAATAGGATATTAAGATGAGAGGACAAAGCAGTCATCGAAGCAGTCATATTAACTAAAGCTGAAAAGAATAGAAATGTGATTATGTGCGAACCAACATGTTAAAAAAAAGTATACAGTTGAAGTCGGAAGTTTACATACACTTAGGTTAGAGCCATTAAAACTAGTTTTTCAACTATCCACAAATTTCTTTTCACAAACTATAGTTTTGGTAAGTCGGTTAGGATATCTACTTTGTGCATGACACAAGTAATTTTTCCAACAACTGTTTACAGACAGATAATTTCACTTATATCACAATTCCAGTGTATCACAATTACAGTGGGTCAGAAGTTTACATACACTAAGTTGACTGTGTTTTTAAACAGCTTGGAAAATTCCAGAAAATTATGTCATGGCTTTAGAAGCTTCTGATAGGCTAATTGACATCATTTGTCACGTTCCTGACCTATTTCTGTTAGTTTGTTATATGTGTTAGTTGGTCAGGACGTGAGTTTGGGTGGGCATTCTATGTTTTCTGTTTCTGTGTTGGTTTATTGGGTTGCCTGGTATGGCTCTTAATTAGAGGCAGGTGTTTGGCGTTCCTCTAATTAAGAGTCATATTTAGGTAGGCGTTTTCACAGTGTTCGTTGTGGGTGATTGTCTTCCGTGTCTGTGTATATGTTTGCACCATACGGGACTGTTTACGGTTTGTTCGGTTTGTGTAGCCTATGTTTCCTGTTCGTGCCTTCTTCTTGTTTTATGTAAGTTCGTCGTCTAGGTCTGTCTACACCGTTTGTTGTTTTTGTTAGTTTAGTCAAGTTCGTGTTTTCTTTAATAAATTATGTGTTCAAACTCCACTGCGCCTTGGTTCGATCACTACTCCTCCTTTTCGGTAGAAGAGGAGGAGGACCGCCGTTACAGAATCACCCACCAAATCTCCAGAACCAAGCAGCGGAGTAAACGGAGTAAGGGACAGGAAAAGAAGGAGGAATGGACTTGGGACGATGTATTGGACGGGAAAGGTTGCTACACATGGGAGGAGATCCTGGCTGGTAGGGATCGCCTCCCATGGGAACAGCTGGAGGCACTGAGGAGAGCAGAGGCAACCGGAGAAGGGAACCGGAGTTATGAGGGGATGCGTCTTGCACTGAAGCCCAAAAAGCCCGTCAGTAACACCCAAAAATTTCTTGGGGGGGGGGGGGGGGGGGCAAAGAGGTAGTGGGCCAAGGGCAGGTAGGAGACCTGCGCCCACTTCCCAGGCTTACCGTGGAGAGCGGGAGTACGGGCAGGCGCCGTGTTACGCAGTAGAGCGCACGGTGTCTCCTGTACGAGTGCATAGCCCAGTGCGGGTTATTCCACCTCCCCGCACTGGTAGGGCTAGATTGGGCATTGAGCCAGGTGTCATGAGGCCGGCTCAACACGTCTGGTCTCCAGTGCGTCTCCTCGGGCCGGCATACATGGCACCTGCCTTACGCATGGTTTCCCCGGTTTGCCTACATAGGCCGGTGCAGGTTATTCCACCTCCCCGCACTGGTCGGGCAACCGGGAGCATTCAACCAGGTAAGGTTGGGCAGGCTCAATGCTCAAGAGAGCCAGTACGCCTGCACGGTCCGGTATTTCCGGCGCCACCTCCCCGCCCCAGCCTAGTACCTACAGTGCCTACACTACGCACTAGGCTACCAGTGCGTTTCCAGAGCCCTGTTCCTTCTCCATGCACTCTCCCTGTAGTGCGTGTATCCAGTTCGGTGCCTCCAGTTCCGGCACCACGCACAAAGCCTCCTGTGCGTTTCCAGAGCCCTGTACACACTGTTTCTTCTCCCCCTACTAATCCTGATGTGCTTGCCCTCAGCCCGGTGCCACCAGTGCCGGTACCACGCACCAGGTATAGAGTAGGCTTTGAGAGTCCAGTGTGCCCTGTCCCTGCTCCCCGCACTAGTATGAAGGTGCGTGTCCTTAGCCCGGTGCCTCCAGTTCCGGCACCACGCACCAGGTCTACAGTGCGCCTTATCCGGCCAGAGCCATCCGTCTCCCCAGCACCATCTGAGCCATCCGTCTCCCCAGCGCCATCTGAGCCATCCGTCTCCCCAGCGCCATCTGAGCCATCCGTCTCCCCAGCGCCGTCTGAGCCATCCGTCTGCAATGAGCCTGCAAAGCCGCCCGTCTGCCATGAGCCTGCAAAGCCGCCCGTCTGCCCTGAGCCTACAGAGCCGTCCGCCAGACAGGAGCCGCTAGAGCCGCCCGCCAGACAGGAGCCGCTAGAGCCGTCCGTCAGACAGGATCTGCCAGAGCCGCCAACCAGGCAGGATCTGCCAGAGCCGCCAACCAGACAGGATCTGCCAGAGCCGCCAACCAGACAGGATCTGCCAGAGCCGCCAACCAGACAGGATCTGCCAGAGCCGCCAACCAGACAGGATCTGCCAGAGCCGCCAGCCAGACAGGATCTGCCAGAGCCGCCAGCGAGCCATGAGCAGCCAGAGCCGTCAGAGAGCCATGAGCGTCGAGAGCCGTCAGCCTGCCATGAGCGTCGAGAGCCGTCAGCCTGCCATGAGCGTCGAGAGCCGTCAGTGAGCCATGAGCGTCGAGAGCCGTCAGTGAGCCATGAGCGTCCAGAGCCGTCAGCCAGCCATGAGCGTCCAGAGCCGTCAGCCAGCCATGAGCGTCGAGAGCCGTCAGCCAGCCATGAGCGTCGAGAGCCGTCAGCCAGCCATGAGCGTCGAGAGCCGTCAGCCAGCCATGAGCGTCGAGAGCCGTCAGCCAGCCATGAGCGTCGAGAGCCGTCAGCCAGCCATGAGCGTCGAGAGCCGTCAGCCTGCCATGAGCGTCCAGATCCGTCAGTCAGCCATGAGCTGCCCTTCAGCCAGAAACGGCTATATACCCAGAACTGCCCCTCAGTCCAGAGCTGTCTCTCTGTCCGGAGCTGCCTTTCAGTCCGGAGTTGCCCCTCTATCCTGATCTCCCTCTCTATCCTGAGCTACCTCTATATTCTGATCTATCCCTCTGTCCCGGTGCTGTCCCTGTCATGGATGTTACCAAGAGGATTTTGTGGGGATAAGATGTGGGTGGACATTTTTAGGGGGAGATGGAGGCTGGGATTGACTATGGTGGGGTGGGGACCTCGCCCGGAGCCTGAGCCACCACCGTGGTCAGATGCCCACCCAGACCCTCCCCTAGACTTTGTGCTGGTGCGCCCAGAGTTCGCACCTTATGGGGGGGGTTATGTCACGTTCCTGACCTATTTCTGTTAGTTTGTTATATGTGTTAGTTGGTCAGGACGTGAGTTTGGGTGGGCATTCTATGTTTTCTGTTTCTGTGTTGGTTTATTGGGTTGCCTGGTATGGCTCTTAATTAGAGGCAGGTGTTTGGCGTTCCTCTAATTAAGAGTCATATTTAGGTAGGCATTTTCACAGTGTTCGTTGTGGGTGATTGTCTTCCGTGTCTGTGTATATGTTTGCACCATACGGGACTGTTTACGGTTTGTTCGGTTTGTGTAGCCTATGTTTCCTGTTCGTGCGTTCTTCTTGTTTTATGTAAGTTCGTCGTCTAGGTCTGTCTACACCGTTTGTTGTTTTTGTTAGTTTAGTCAAGTTCGTGTTTTCTTTAATAAATTATGTGTTCAAACTCCACTGCGCCTTGGTTCGATCACTACTCCTCCTTTTCGGTAGAAGAGGAGGAGGACCGCCGTTACATCATTTGAGTCAATTGGAGGTGTACCTGTGGATGTATTTCAACGCCTACCTTCAAACTCAGTGTCTCTTTGCTTGACATCATGGGAAAATCAAAAGAAATCAGCCAAGACCTCCACAAGCCTGGTTCATCCTTGGGAGCAATTTCCAAACACCTGAAGGTACCACGTTCATCTGTACACACAATAGTACGCAAGTATAAACACCGTGGGACCACGCAGCTGTCATACCGCTCAGGAAGTAAACACGTTCTGTCTCCTAGAGATGAACGTACTTTGGTGCGAAAAGTGCAAATCAATCCCAGAACAACAGCAAAGGACCTTGTGAAGATGCTGGAGGAAACAGGTACAAAAGTATCTATATCCACAGTAAAACGAGTCCTTTATCGACATAATCTGAAAGGCCGCTCAGCAAGGAAGAAGCCACTGCTCCAAAACCGCTATTTAAAAGCCCAATTACGGTTTGCAACTGCACATGGGAACAAAGATCGTACTTTTGGAGAAATGTCCTCTGGTCTGATGAAACAAAAATATAACTGTTTGGCCATAATGACCATCGTTATGTTTGGAGGAGAAAGGGGGAGGCTTGCAAGCCGAAGAACACCATCCCAACTGTGTAGTACGGGGGTGGCAGCATCATGTTGTGGGGGTGCTTTGCTGCAGGAGGGACTGGTGCACTTCACAAAATAGATGGCATCATGAGGTAGGAAAATTATGTGGATATATTGAAGCAACATCTCAAGACATCAGTCAGGAAGTTAAATCTTGGTCGCAAATGGGTCTTCCAAATGGACAATGACCCCAAGCATACTTCCAAAGTTGGGGCAAATGGCTTAAAACCTCTACGGACACCCCATCCCGGATCCGGGATCATCCTCATCAAAAAAGCTGACTAGCATAGCCTAGCCTAGCGCCACAGGGATATCATATAATATAATTTCATGAAATCACAAGTCCAATACAGCAAATGAAAGATAAACATCTTGTGAATCCAGCCAACATTTCCGATTTTTAAAATGTTTTACAGCAAAAACACAATATATATTTATGTTAGCTCACCACAATAGCCAAACACACAACGCCATGTTTCCACCGCAAAGGTAGCTTTCACAAAACCCACAAATAGAGATACAATTAATCACTAACCTTTGAACAACTTCATCAGATGACAGTCTTATAACATCATGTTATACAATGTTTTGTTTTGTTCAAAAATGTGCATATTTATAGGTATAAATCGTAGTTTTACATTGCAGCCACCGTCACAAATAGCACCAAAACAGAATAATTACAGAGAGCAACGTGAAATAAATAAATACTCATAAAACATTTATGAAAAATACATGTTGTTCAGCAAATGAAAGATAAACATCTTGTGAATCCAGCCAATATTTCAATGTTTTAAGTGTTTTACAGCGAAAACACAACATATATTTATGTTAGCTCACCACAATATCCAAAAACACAACGCCATTTTTCCACCGCAAAGGTAGCTTTCACAAAACCCACAAATAGAGATAAAATTAATCACTAACCTTTGAACAACTTCATCAGATGACAGTCTTATAACATCATGTTATACAATACGTTTATGTTTTGTTCGAAAATGTGCATATTAATAGCTACAAATCCTGGTTTTACATTGTGAATACGGCGCCATAATGCACCAAATTGTCCGGAGAAATTTTGGACAGTGTCACGTTCCTGACCTGTTTTCTGTTATTTTGTATGTGTGTGATGGTCAGGGCGTGAGTTTTGGGTGGGCAGTCTATGTTTTCTGTTTCTATGTTGGTTTTGGGTTGCCTGGTATGGCTCTTAATTAGAGGCAGGTGTTTTGCGTTTTCCTCTAATTGAGAGTCATATTAAGGTAGGTTGTTCTCACTGTTTGTTTGTGGGTGATTGTCTCCTGTGTCAGTGTCTGTATGTTACGCCACACGGGACTGTTCCGGTTTTTGTTAGTTCGTTCGTTTTATGTAGTCTGTTTTCCTGGTTCATGCGTTCTTCACGTTGTATGTAAGTTCGTGTCCAGGTCTGTCTACATTTGTTTATTTGTTTTGTAATTATTCAAGTGTTTGTCGTGTTTTTCCGTTTTGTCTATTAAATCATTATGTATTCACAACCCGCTGCATTTTGGTCAAATCCCTGCTACTCCTCTTCGGATGAGGAGAAGGAGGAAGCCCGTTACAGACAGTCACGTAATCTAACCAAAAAACTCATCATAAACTTTACTAAACAATACATGTTGTACAGCAAATGAAAGATACACTGGTTCTTAATGCAACCGCTGTGTTAGATTTAAAAAAATAACTTTAGTACAAAGTACAGCATGCAATATTCTGAGACAGCGCCCAGCAATTCTCCGCCATGTTGGAGCCAACATATACCACAAAAATACGAAATAACGTCATAAATATTCTCTTACCTTTGATGATCTTCCATCAGAATGTAGTGCAAGGAGTCCTATTTCCACAATAAATCGTTGTTTTGTTTTAGAATGTCCATTTCTTCTGTCGAATTAGCAACTTTGGCTAGCATTGTGGCGCACACGTGTCCATCAACTCTTGGCGCATGGAACGAAGAATTCCAAAAGTCACAATAAACGTCGAATAAACTGGTCAAACTTGGTTGAAAATCGATCTTTATGATGTTTTTCTCATATGTATCCAATAAAGTCCGAGACGGAGCATTTCGTTGTGTATACCTAACGCATTTCAGAAGACAATGTCGTGTTCCCTGGTGCGCAGCTGAATACTGCCAATAGGGCGGACCTCTCACTCCAAAAGCTCTCATTCGGTCTCACATCAAGCTAGACACCCCATTCAACATTCTACTGCCTGTTGACATCTAGTGGAAGGCGTATGAAGTGCATACAGATCCATAAATATAAGGCAATTGAATAGGCAAGCCCTGACATAGAGCCAAAAGCTGCCAAATGAGTTCTGTTTTACTCACAGATATAATTCAAACAGTTTTAGAAACTTCAGAGTGTTTTCTATCCAATAGTAATAATAATATGCATATTGTATGATCTAGAGCAGAGTACGAGGCCGTTTAATTTGGGCACGATTTTTTCCCAAAGTGAAAACAGCGCCCCCTATTTCCAAGAGGTTTTAAGGACAACAAAGTCAAGGTATTGGAGTGGCCATCACAAAGCCCTGACCTCAATCCCATAGAAAATTTGTGGGCAGAACTGAAAAAGCGTGTGCGAGCAAGAAGGCCGACAAACCTGACTCAGTTACACCAGCTCTGTCAAGAGGAATGGGCCAAAATTCACCCAACTTATTGTGGGAAGCTTGTGGTAGGCTAACCGAAAGGTTTGACCCAAGTTAGACAATTTAAAGGCAATGCTACCAAATACTAATTGAGTGTATGTTAACTTCTGACCCACTGGGAATGTGATGAAAGAAATAAAAGCTGAAATAAATAATTCTCTCTACTATTATTCTGATATTTCACATTCTGAACTGGTGATCCTAACTGACCCATGACAGGGAATTTTTACTAGGATAACATGTCAGGAATTGTGAAAAACTGAGTTTAAATGTATTTGGCTAAGGTGTATGTAAACTTCCGACTTCAACTGTATTTTTCAGCTGATGTGCTTACCTCAACCCCAGGTAACAGTTCAGTCAGGGCTTGAAGTAGGAAAGAAGGACACAACATCAATATGTTGAGCCCTTTTCCTTCACTTTGTGGTCCAACTCATCCCAAACCATCTCAATTGGGAGGTATGGTGATTGTGGAGGCCAGGTCATCTGATGCAGCACTCCATCACTCTCCTTCTTGGCCAAATAGCCCTTACACAGCCTGGAGGTGTGTTGGATCATTGTCCTGTTGAAAAACAGATGATAGTCCCTCTAAGCGCAAACCAGATGGGATAGTGTATCGCTGCAGAATGCTGTGGTAGCTATGCTGGTTAAGTGTGCCTTAAATTCTAAATAAATCACTGACAGTGTCACCAGCAAAGCACCCCCACACCACCTCCATCATGCTTCACGGTGGGAACCACACATGCAGAGATCATCTGTTCCCCTACTCTGCGTCTCACAAAGACACAGCGGTTGGAACCAAAAATCTCAAATTTGGACTCATCAGACAAAAGGACAGATTTCCAAAGGTCTAATGTCCATTGCTCATGTTTCTTGGCCCAAGCATGTCTCTTCTTATTGGTGTCCTTTAGTAGTGGTTTCTTTGCAGTAATTCGACCATGAAGGCCTGATTCAAGCAGTTGATGTTGAGATGTGTCTGTTTACTTGAACTCTGTGAAGCA
Organism: Salvelinus fontinalis; assembly: GCF_029448725.1. NCBI lineage: Eukaryota > Metazoa > Chordata > Actinopteri > Salmoniformes > Salmonidae > Salvelinus > Salvelinus fontinalis. The sequence goes on from NC_074695.1 coordinate 23,562,030, forward strand.
TTTATTTGGGCTGTAATTTCTGAGGTGCAGTTAACTCAAATTACCTTATCCTCTGCAGTAGAGGTAACTCTGGGTCTTCCTTTCCTGTGGCGGTCCTCATGAGAGCCAGTTTCATCATAGCGCTTGATGGTTTTTGCGACTGCACTTGAAGAAACTTTCAAGGTTCTTGAAACCTTCCACATTGACTGACCATTTCTTAAAGTAATGATGGACTGTCGTTTCTCTTTGCTTATTTGAGCTGTTCTTGCCATAATATGGCTCAAACGCATGATTGGTTCAAATGCATTAAGAAGGAAAGAAATTCCACAAATGAACTTTTAACAAGGCACACCTGTTAATTGAAATGCATTCCAGGTGACTACCTCAGGAAGCTAGTTGAGAGAATGCCAAGAGTGTTCAAATCTGTCATCAAGGCAAAGGGTGGCTACTTTAAAGAATCTCAAATATAAAATATATTTTGATTTGTTTAAAACTTTTTTGGTTACTACATGATTGCATATGTGTTGTTTCATATGTTTGGAGTCCACAATTATTCTACAATTTAGAAAATAGTAAAATAAAGAAAAACTCTTGAATGAGTCCAAACTTTTGACTGGTACAGTACCTGGCTACCATTTACATGGGATGGGTTGAGTGAAGTCCTGGATGGACCCAGAATGATTACACCAGCCATCTGGAAAACAGACTTCCCCCAGGGAGAAATGGTGTCCCCCTCTCTGCTCCTCTAATGTTGAGCCCCACTGTAACAATGATGAACATTTAAACACCACCTGGAGCACTCTGCCATCACAGTTTGTCACTCACGCCCATAAGGTTGGTTGCATAGAGCTCTAGGACTGGGACTGACAGCCATGGAAACAGCTTAGATCTGTGGGCTCTCTGCTCTGTGAGCTGCTCTGTGGCTCAAGGGCTGCCAGGGAACCATCAAAGAGCCATAAAGAGCAGAGGTGCTGCTATATCAACTCAACGCTCCCAGAAGGGGATTGCAGTCCTCACACACTCAGAACACCCACTCTGGCTGCCACCACTCTTCAATCAACTTGATCACTGATACATGCTTTTTTTATAGGGGCTGTCAGTGACTCATGCTGATCTGGTGAGCTGGCTAGCATGTTCATTTTGTGGCAACATAATGACATGGGTATGCTTGTCATGGACTGTGGAGTTTGTCACGATCAAAATAATTGAGAATGGAGCAAAACACAGGTAAAAAGTTAGAGGAAACCCTGCCTCAGTCTTCTGAATAGCTAATCCTGGGATAGAGTTTTATTTCTCAGCGGGACAATTACACAATGTTAATGCCAAAGACACACCAGAATGGCTTTCCAAGAGGTGTTGAGTGTTCCTGACTGGTCCAGTCTCAGTCCTGATTTAAATATGCAGGGACAAGGTTTGAATATTGCTGTCCATCAATGATCCAACACCAAATTTACTGAGCTTGAGAAATTTTGACAAAAGCAATGGATATATGTTGCGCTAAGAGCAAAGTTGGTCGAATCTTATTCAGAATTATTCACAGCTGTAATGGCTGTCAAAGGTTCTTCCACCAAGTATTAACTCTGGGCTGTGAAGACATTCGCAATAAAGACATCTTTGTTTAATTTGGTAATTTGTCTATAATTTGTCTTTCACTTTGAAAATGTGGAGTAGGTTGTGTAGAACAATAGGGAAAAAATCTAATTGAATATATCTCCACATTTCATTTTAAGGCAGCAAAATGTGCCCAGGGTGTGTAGACTTTCACTATAGGCCCTGTACAGCTACAGGGCTAGACATCCCATGGAAGATTGTATGCTTCCATTCCCTATGTCACAGGTGTCAAACTCATTCCACGAGGGGCCGAGTGTCTGCGGGTTTTCGCTCCTCCCTTATACTTGATTGATGAATTAACATCACTAATTAGTTAGGAACTCCCCACACCTGGTTGTCTAGGGCTTTATTGAAAGGAAAAACCAAAAACCTGCAGACACTAGGCCCTCCGTGGAATGAGTTTGACACCCCTGCCCTATGTCCTGATGAAAGTCAAGTTTTAATATTAGAAATGTAAGGTTGCTCTGACATTAGATTCACGTGTGTCAGAACCAGGTTAATTGTGTCAGATTCCAGCCCGGTGTGTGTGTAACGGCAGTCTAAGTCGTCCTCCTCCTCAGACGAGGAGAGGCGAGAAGGATCTGAGGACCAATGTGCAGCGTGGGAATTTTCCATGATTTAATTAACACAAAACAAGACACTATACAAAATGACAAAACAAACTAACCTTCACAGTCCTAGCTGGTGCAGACAAAACACAAAGACAAGAAACAACCACCCACAATCCCCAACACAAAACAAGCCACCTATATATGATTCTCAATCAGGGACAACGATTGACAGCTGTCTCTGATTGAGAACCATATTAGGCTGAACACAGAAACAGACGAACTAGACACACAACATAGAATTCCCACTCAGCTCATGTCCTGACCAACACTAAACAAGCAAAGCACATAAGAACTCTGGTCAGGACGTTACAGTGTGCTTTTCTGCTTTACCCCAGGTGTTTGATCATGTATCAGTTATTAGCAGAAAGACTGGATGAAATGAAGGTTTATAAGATGACAAATTCAAGGCTTAATGTGTCATTATGGCATAAATTCATACATATGTCGTTTTATGAGGGAAAGAGTGTTATTATAACAGCAGGTCTGAGAACACTCAGTCCTCACATAAAGCCAAGCTGTCTTTTTATTACACTCCATCCATCTTATTCTCCTCATGTTTCAACATAACTTTGTTATTAATACTCACTGGGCACACACTGGCTGAATCAACGTTGTTTCCATGTAATTTCAATGAAATTAACGTGGAATAGATGTTGAAATCTAACTCTCTCTGTCAGTGTTGAACCAATTGATGTGATTCTTCTTTTGCCTTTCTTTGATCTTCTATATTTACAGTAAAATAATTGTTAATTGCCTAAAGCTAAAGGATGTATGATTAATTTTGGTTGCACAATAAGACAAGATAATGGCAGGATTATGGTAACCAACAAAAAGGGAACACCTATGATGTTTGTCTGCATGTCTCTGGTAGCAGAATGTTTCTGAGGCAGCATGTAAATGTCCAGGTTCTTCATCAAAAAATGTTTTCTTTTTTTCTTCTTTTTTTCTTCATTTCTGTGAGGTGAGGAGGATGTCAGGTCGAGCTGAGCACTGACTGAAAACTGCCCTGTCCTCTTCACCCTGGATGTTTGACTCAGAGTGGGCAGATTCTGTGTCCCCTTTGCCATGTGTGTGTTTATTTTGGGTTCCATGCTGGTCCCAGGCTTGTTTACAGAGGCCAAACAGCACAGAACAGCAGTGAGTCCCGATGATCTCAAAATGAGGCTTCTGCTCCTTTTTGTTGTCTTTTTTCTTTTAAACAGTTATTTAATTATTTAGACCCGGTTATTTAGACCCGGGAAGGCTAATGAGCGCACTGCACTCTCCGACCAGTAGTGACATTTATTGGTAAATTAAGTGTAAGTTAAATGAAAAACAGCAGGATTGCAACCTGTGCAACGATGTTCTGGCGGAGTACAAGCCAGCTCTTGTATGTAATCTAAGGGAGGAAAGAGCAGAAAATCTGCCTGTCAAGATCACAGCGAGAGAGAGACAGAGAGGAGAAAGTTGAAGTGGTAGAGAGAGAGAGCGATAGTATACTGTGATGAGCCCAGATAAAGAGCTCAGCCCAGAAATGTGTTTCTCCCCCATCATGTCCTTCATATACTCAAGGAGGAGAGCAGTTCTGTTCTGTAGCTACTGTTGGTTCAGTAATTTCCCCTTCTCTAATCCATGTTTTTCTTTAATCATCTTCCCACCAGTTATCGGAATGTTTGTGGGCCAAGCCCAATAGCCAAACAGCCAAATAGTCTCTGTCTCATCAGAGTTTATAGGCTCAGAATCATGGGCTTATTCATATGGACCTTCGTGTACAAATTACATTGACTGACCTGTACTCTGTACTGGTATCCCCTGTATATAGCCTCATTATAGTTTTTTTGCGTTACTTTTTATTTTATTTTCTTTTTTACTTTAGTTTAATTTGTAAATATTTTCTTAATTCTATTTTCTTTAAACTGCATTGTTCATTAAGTAAGCATTTCACCGTTGTATTCAGCGCATGTGACAAATACAATTTGATTTGATTTAACAATTTGATTTGATTTGATGGACGCAACCCTATACTTTACTTTTCACAAAATGCTACATGATGTGTGAGGAAGGATGAGGAAGCAGTAAGGTAGTGTTGTCATAAGAGCACTGTTAGTGGCATCACATCACAACCTTGCCACAGCCAAGAGGAGATGTGTGTTTAGAGATGGCGCCTCGCTCAGACAACCTTTATCTCTAAAGAAGTTGATTTTCTGTCATGCGGCTTCCTTCTCTTCATCTTCTGACAATCATGTTCACAAGACATAAGAACGTTATGCCAGAATTAATTTTTGATGGAAAGGGAATTTCTTGTTGCTAAGCCTCTTTAATGAGAAATCTAATGCTGTGTTGTGTGCCCCGAGGAGAAATGTGATTGTGATTTGATTACGAGAAATAGGATTATGGGATGAATTTGTTTTTGTGTGCTGCTGATGAAAAGGAGGAAGTGGGTGTTGGTAAATTAAATATCTGTTATATCAAGCTAGGGAGGGAATTTAATATGGCAAACTTTAATACTCATCATGAATAGCTTCCACATCTACAAACTGTCTCCATTGACATTCCCACAGGCTTACTGTGAATGAATATAATAATAACCTTGCGATTTTGAATGTCCGTATGGTGTCAATGTGGGGACTAGTTGTGCTGCATTCATGACATGTGGGAACTGGGAAGCTAGACAATTTCCGACTTGGAAAGTCATTATGGAAAGATGATATCTGAGTTTCCCAACCAATAGGAAGGGGAGAGGCTATACGGACATGCCTGGTGCCCAAAGTTGATGACATATGTTGCGCAGCGAAACTCAACAAACGGATTTGGTTCAGTCAGTTGTCTTAACGCTCCCCAGCTAGCTAGTTTATGCTTGTGACTAGAAATTTTATTGAGAAAGTAAAACTTTCTGCCAAAGATGGGACTTGGGAGTGTTCAGAATCATTCAGTTTTTATCGGACTACAAAATCAACAAATGTCCTTTACCTGTCACCCTGGCCTGATATTCCTACATGACAGCAGTACTCAGCAAGCAGGCATCGGGATCGAATGACAAACTGTGCCCGTAGTTGTGTTGCAGTGCAAACTCTCCCCATTGAGCAGCAGTAGACTTTATCACAGTGACGTCCAAATGGTTACTACTACCAATATTACAAATTATTATTTTAGACTGCTATCCTACTCAAAATATAATGAAGTGGGATGGAACAAATTGGTGACTTTAGCTACCACCAGCGACATGTGACACAGCTGCCCGGGGGGAACAGGTGTTGCCCAGTGGGTAGCTGAGGAACGCTCAATTCCGTTCTCTTATGAGTTGAGCGTTCCTCACCTACCAAGTGGGAAGCATCTCGATACAACACCGTTACACTGGTCATTCAGATTCCAGATGGTGACCAATACTACAAGTTATTTCCCATCTGAAGAAACATCACGTTTATAAATTGTAACTAGCGCCATACTGCTGTTGTTTCCAGCTAGCCAATATAAACTGGCTAGCTGGGAAGGGCTCATCAGGACGAATGACTAAATAGAATCCCTTAGTCTCGACTCTCACTCAATGTGGGCCTCATGCAGGTCCGTATAGCCTCCTTCAAAAGGAAGCTCTAGGCAAATATCTCTCATCAATTTGAACTCTGATTTGCCATTAATGCAGCATAGGTCCATGCATGCTATCAGAGAATGTGTTAGGGTTTGTGAAACAACCAATAAAGTCCATTTAAAATTAGAAACTTTAGAGATTTGTGGCTTTGTTCCTGATCTGATCTGACATTTATGACCCTTCATCACAGTTTACCACCATTTTTATGTAGCCAATTACTTATTTACTCATTAGTTGTCTGTGCTCAGAGGCTACCAGGTGAAGCAGTTCAGGTTCCTGAAATCATTGCTCCACAGTCAGATGTGACTCCTCTATGTCCTCTGTCTTTATGCCAGCATCGCCTCCTGTTAATTGATTAACATAATGACCGTGTGTTTGCCACAACATAGGGCGTTAGGAGTCTAAAATAGAGACAGTGAACTGTAGGAAGGACTCTGTCTGAGGGCCAAATTCAACAGATTAGTGATAATTTACAGTCCAACTACCCGGGTTGAAACAGACCTGATCAGTGCATAGTGGGTAGACGGAGAGAGAGAGAAAGAGAGAGAGAGGGCGGAGGGCGGAGAAAGAGAGAGAGAAGGGGGAGAAAGTGAGAGAGGGAGGGACAGACAAAGGGACAGAGAGGGACAAGGGGCGAGAGAGAAAATGGATGAATTAAGTAGTGAGAGAGAAAAGGACAGTTATGCGGGAGAGAGAGAGGAGGGGGTGCCTAAGAGAATGGTCTGAAGGTGATAACATGCGGCAGGGCCCCTCTGGGTACAACTAACCATAGTGCTGTTGCGTGCATGCAGATGACTCTATCCTTCAGCACCCAGTCTAGCCTCCTACATTTCCTATCTCTGTCTTGTTTTTTTCTCTCCTCTCTCTCCCAGGCATCGATCAATTACAATGCACCACCATTCTCCACATCTGTGTCCAAAACCATTTAACACAACAGCAGTTCATCTCACACAAATCCGGCATTTGGTGAGATGTCCATTGGGGAACAGGGACTGATAAGTGGGGGTTAGTAGGAAGGTCACCTATGAGCCGTCATAAATGACCGATCAGAGATGTGCTTGGAGAACAGAATGAGTGAATTAGTGGGAGACAGGATGTCTGGCAGATAGTAGCAGTCTCTAGTGTATGTCTAGTCCTCACCCTGATGATGCTTTTAGTCTAATTTCATATATATTATATACATTCAGAAGAGTCATACACCACGTGTTTATGAGGGGGTATTGGTGGTTTAATTCAATATCTTGATTGAATAATACATTCAGTGTATAAGCAACTACATCTTGTATTTTACATTCCACATATGGATGAGATTGAAGCTGCAAGTGACCGTTCAGTGTCAACGGGCTTTTCCAATATGTATAATAAACCAGACAGACTGATTTGTCCATATTTAATTCTGCTCACAGATTATTCTCAATGTGCGGTGACAGAGGAATCTAATGCCTCTCTGTTGCCCTCTGGTGGCTTTAGATGTGGCCTAATATGTCATGCTTTTGCTATTGTGTTCACTCACTGACATCTTTGTATTTACTGTTGTCAAAGTATTACTTATTCTTATATACATTTCAGACTAGCAACAGTGACATAACGCCTCTTTATTATACAGACAATACTTTAACAGCAAGAGGAATGCAGATCATAAAGAACTTGTAAGGTTTTATACAAAATGTAAAATACAAAAGACAATAATCATACAAAATAAAAACGTAGTATCTTGGATACCTGTAAACTCATATGCCTACTAAACAACAGTAAAAAAAAATCTATATAAAAGTGTCAATATAAAACATTTTGCTAAACAACATTCTATAAAAAATCATCTATGCCACGCCAGTGGGTTGAAACATTGCCTGTTTGTTTCTACCGTCTCCAGCTCACCCACCAGTCCTTTGGGGCTCAAGATAATTGTCCATTATCACTCAGTACAGAACTCTGGCCTCCCTCTTACGGTAATAGATTTCATGACAGGTTACTGGTCTTCTCTTAACTGTTCTGGCTCTAGGAGGTACAGGCTCTGCTGGGTGGGCTCTGCATTCCACGTGCAGTTCCTAAGTTCCTGCCTCAGCTCAGACAGCTGGTGAGCGTGATTAGTGAGGGTACCGTTGACCTGGGACAGGTATCCATCTGACTGCCTCTCCAACTCCGCCCTGATCCTCTCCAGATCCTTGGCCAGGTGACTGAAGCCCTTACACTGGCCCTCCACGCTGGCCACGCGGCCCCCCACCTCCACCACCTCCTTTTGGACTCCAAGCGCAGTGGAGCGGCAGCCCTGCACCTCCCCGGCCAGCCGCCTCCTCAGCTCCTGGAGCTCTCCCTTCATCCGGGTTAGCCTCTTCTCACCCACCCCCAACATGGAGGCCTGGCGCCCCAAAAGCTGCACCACACCCTTCACCTGCTGGGCCAGGCGCTCTTCCCGCTCCTGCCAGGTGGTGTTGGCGCGCCCCACATCCTGGACCACCAACCCTACAGAGTCCTTCAGGCCCTTCAGGGTGAGGTTCATGGAACGGGCGTTGAACTTGAGCAGCATGATTTCACCCTGGACTGAGCTCCCCTCCTCTCCCTCCTGGTGGTCTTCCCTCTGGGACAGTCTAGTCAGGAGGCTCTGCAGGGTGACATTAAGACTGTTCAGACGGTTATTCTCAATGTCCAGGAGACCCTTCTCCTCTCCTACTCCTGTCTTATCCTCCTCCAGCCTAGGAGTGTTTGATGTGGCTTCGTCTCCCTGGAGAATGGGCTGAGAGGAGGAGGTGCAGAGTAGTTTCAGGCCGCTCAGCTGTTTCTGCACTCTGTCCACATTCACCTCCAGCCTCCTCCTGAGGGACTCCACCTCTGTCTCCAGCGTGGGCACGACATGGCCCTCCAGCAAGGCAGGGGCCGTAGCATTCTCCAGATCCCCCAATGCTGTCAGCAGACGACCCTCCAGAGCCTTCAGCTTCCCCTCCAGACGAGTCTCCAGGCTGCCTGCCCCGACCTCTCCCTCTGAGCTACTGCCCTGGACCCCACCACTACCACTGCTGCTAGCGCTCCCACCCCTGACCTTTCCACATTCAGTCAGGTTGAGCTTGGCCTCCACGTCCTCCAGCCGCCCCTCCAGCATTGCCTCTACATGGTCCTTGTGCCCACCCAGCTCCACTCTCAGGTGCCCCTGGGACTGGTTGAGGCCTGCCACCAACTGTTCCAGCAGATGCACCCTCTCACCTAGGCCAGTGACTCTACCACAGCAGCCCTCTGTCAGGTCATGTCCCTGGATCTGAGTCTGCAGGTATCCAAGCTCTTTCCTAAGCCCAGTGGCGCTGACCTCCAGGGCCAGCTCCATCAGATCCTGTCTCTCCTGCTGCTCCCTGTGGCACTGTCGACTCACCTCCCTGGCCCTCTCCCCACAGCGGCTCTCTGCACTCTCGACACGCTTCTCAAACTCCCCCAGGATCTCCGTCCGGGCCCCGCCAAGCTTGGCATCCACCAGATCCTCCATTGCCTTCTGGCTGTCTCTCGCTTCGGCCCTTGTCAAGCTATCTGCACCGCCTGACATCTTCTTGAGGGTTCCGTCATGCCTGATCACACTGCCTCTCAGCTCCTCCAGCTCAGCAGCCTTGGCCTGTAGCTCAGTCTGGAGCTCCTCAACCCTCCCTGTCAGCTCGCTCAACCTTGGGAAAGCCTGGCCCCCATCCAGCCCCTCTGCATCAGGGTCTCCTCCAGGGATGTCTGCAAAGCCTACAGTGGAGTGGGGGGAAGAGGACAGAGCGGGGGCGGGGACAGGGCTTGGTGCTGCAGACAGCAGGGCTGAGAGCATCCTGTTGGCGTCCTCCCATAGTGAGGCGCGCAGGCCATCCTCGAGTCCGTTCACTGCCCCCCTAAGCGTCTCCAGACCCTGGGACAGCCTCCGCACGTCCTCCTCCATCAGGTCCAGACGCTCAGTAGACTCACTGTCCACTGTGTCCAGAGGCTGGCCTACAGAGGGGAGAAGAATGTTACATACACAATCATACTCACAAGAGTACAGGGAGAGAGCGAGAGAAAATGTAATTTCAGAATAAATGCTCATTTTAAGGATGTTAAGTCTTTGAAGAATGTTGCCAAAATCAATGGAATTTCAGGACAGTTAAGCACTCTAGATACATATAGATATTAACTTTAAAGCCAGCAGTAGAGGACACAATATTAGAATCTTATTAATATTGAATGTAATATTTATGTTGTGTTGCAGTACAGAATATGCATTGGAATAACACTCCCAGTCTCACCATCGATTTCTTGGCTGCCAGCAGGGGGATCTGTTTCATCAGTGACAGGCTCCAACTCTGACTGAAAAGGATGATCAGTGAGGTCTGGGTGATCAGGATGATCTGGTCCAGGCTGCTGGGGATTGGTTGGCTCTAGATCTGGTTCAGGCTGGTGATGGTCTGGCTCTTGGTGGTCTGGCTCCTGGTGGTCTGGCCCCTCCTGGTCTGGTTCAGGCTTGTGATGGTCCGGCTCGTGGTAGTCTGGCCAGTGGTGGTCTGGTTCAGGCTGGTGGTGGTCTGGCCCCTGGTGTTCTAGTTCAGGCTGGTGATGGTCTGAAATCTGGTGGTCTAGTTCAGGCTGGTGGGGGTCTGACCCCTGGTGGTCTGGTTCAGGCTGGTGGGGGTCTGACCCCTGGTGGTCTGGTTCAGGCTGGTGGGGGTCTGGCCCCTGGTGGTCTGGTTCAGGCTGGTGGTGGTCTGACCCCTGGTGGTCTGGTTCAGGCTGGTGGTGGTCTGACCCCTGGTGGTCTAGTTCAGGATGGTGATAGTCTGACCCCTGGTGGTCTAGTTCAGGCTGGTGGTGGTCTTGCCCCTGGTGGTCTAGTTCAGGCTGGTGATAGTCTGGAACCTCATGGTGGTCTGGTTGGTGGTGGTGCTGTGGCCCAAAGATGTAAGGCTTGGAAGATGACCCTCGGTAGGAGGGGTGGGTCAGAGGAGGCCCAAAGGGACGTATAAGGTAGGACTTCACGTTGCTGGGAGGAGGGCCTTTTGCTTTCACTGGGTATGACTTCATAGGAGGAGGTCCCTTCATGGGAGGGCCCTTGGTAAGCATCGGGTACGATTTCATGGGAGGATGGCCCTTGCTCTGACTCCAGGGGTTTCCTTTAATGAGTGGGCCTTTGAATGGTGGGCCCTTGAATGGAGGCATCGCCTTAATTGGGTGTTGGTAGGCTGGGGGTCCCTCCATGCAGCCATAGCCAGAGTATCCTGGACAGCAGCGCCATTCCAGCTCAGTGAGAGTCTTATGTGCATCTTTATAGACAGGCTTGTACATCACATGATATCTGAGGGTTAATGAAAGAAACAACATAAGCACAAGCAACTACCAAGCTGACACCTGTGAATGCTGTTTTCATACCCTTTTCATATGGCAAGAGCAGTAGAACTAATAATACTGGTTGTTTTTACAGCAGTTTTACAGCAGTAGTCCTCGTTGTAGATGTAGCAATAACAGTAGTAATTGTGGAGGCCGTAGGCCTATTTATGATACAATCTGTAATAGTTACATCATGTAGTATCAATTATGAAGATGAACTCACATGAGGGTTGGACACTTCTGACCCCAGGCACACTTGTTATACTGAGCTTTGACATAAGGAGCTACCCCATCCTGCATGGTGAATGAAACAGTCTTCTCAACAACATAGGCACAGTGGTTTCTGTCAGAGAGAAAAGAATGAGAGAATGAGATCACACACTTTGGATAAGATTCTTAAACTTGCACCTTTTTCTAAACCTAAAAGCCCTCTTGCATTTCTAACTGGCTTAGATATTAAAATGAAAACAAAAACAAACAGACTGCTACACAGTAAGATAACCAGCTTTAACTGAGCATCAAAAGCGGAGCTAATGTCCAGCGCCACCTCCCTAGAGGGAACAGCCCAGTTTATGTTCAGAATGAGTACTCACTTGAGCCTGCTGGTGGGCTTCCCATGGACATAGGGATGAAGATTGGGCCCAGTCTTGTAGAGGATGTACTGGGAGGGTCTGTAGAACTTGGCATCAGCCAGAGACAGAGTGACTGACAGGAGGAGGATGGGAGGTAATGCCACTGCAATGTCCATCGTTGATCCCACTCAAGGAAAGGTAGACGAAAAATAAAATGAAAGAACTGCTGCCTGAAGACAGAAACAATGGCAGTATAGCTTTTAAAGAAAAAGTAGGTCTGCCTCAAAGTCAAGTTTCAACTCCGCTTGGGGGGAATCATACTTGATTTTTCAATGGCATCAGACAAATGTAAAAAGGATGTATAGTTGAGATGCCAGCATCTCACTAAAAATACCTCACAGAACTAGAAAACATTCAATTCTAAAGCAAAGACTTCATTCTTAGTAACCCGATTCCATTCATGAGAAGAAGACATGGAAAAAGGTTGTCACAGAGAGAGAGTTCTTCAGCACTTAGGAAAAGCCAAGTCAAGAGCCAGTCTATTAATGTGGTCCTGGTGCAGTCTGTGGCTATGACTCTCTGTCGGGGTGACAACAGTCCACAGTGAGCTAAAAGGGCTGCTGTTGGACCCTAATAGGGAGCACCCTCTGGCATTATTTGCATACCCCCCTCCCACATTGCCCTCCTGAAAATAACACAAGTGTGAGACTGGAGGGAGAGGCCTGAGTCCCCCATATGTGTAAATGCTCATTAATACCATATAACAGTGCTACCATGAATAGGTCACCACCATTACTGTGGCTGCTGCTACTTCGTCACGCATTATGATATAATACACCTCTAGATTAACAGGGTCGGACAAACAGTCGCCGATCCTTTACCCAACATACACAGCTACTGTCTTAGGTTATAACTAATAACAGGGCACTGAGGCGATATCTACTTTTCGGAATCCGTTATGTTATCGATATTATATGAGTTATTTGATCTTAGCCATAATGACCCATGTCTAATAGTATGATTATCTCAATGAGTAAAAGGTCAGCTGAAGAGACAGTCAGGGTCAAGGAATTAAATGCAACACGTGATTGAATGTATCTCTATGGTCAGGGTTATGTCGTGGGTTATGCCCTTGAATTTTAGGCTACTGCTAAGGGGACATCAGAACACCCTGTCACCCTTACGTAATAACCAGTAAGCAGTTTTTCTGTTCCGACACAGCACATTTGCAAAACAAAACAAACAGCTAATGATGTAAATGAAGCATGGCAGTTGGCATTTCCCCTGCTCTGGCCATTTCATAGGCTTCATAGACAGAGTATATTCTACCCACCACTCTACTCTACCCAGCACTGGACACATCTATGAAACATGGCTACTGCTACACAGCTGGTCTCTCACTCCACTCTCACACCCACACCCCACCCAGACCTAACGGCAAACCAACAGGACCAACCAGGAACAAAGACAAACAACTAGCCTGTGTTGAAACACACTCACCCCTCTGTACCTCCTCCCCCAGAGAACCCACATACTCAACACTCAACCACAGCATCTGTGTTTGTTCAGTGCATCAGTGCCGAGTGAGGTGGCTAGTTAGTGGGTATATCACAGGTGGAATGATTTAGATGTAGATGTGATTTATTAGGATCCCCATCAGCCGACACCAATGGTGACAGCTAGTCTTACTAGGGTCTGACATATAATGAAAAATACATTACAGACAAAAGACTTTACGACGGACATACATTTAAATACATAAGCATGTAGTGTGTGTGTGCGTCTATCAGCTACACATACATAATGTAGTCCTACAAGCCATGTACATATACGTTCTCAATAACCTGAGTCCCCTAAATCGTACACATTTCTATTTGTGAAGTGTAGAGAGTTTGCTTTTAGAGAAAGTGTGACTCATCAGGTAGACTACATACCAGTGAGACGTGTGCCTGTTTTGGAGACGTGATGGGTTAAAATACAACATTTTGGAATTTTGCGGTCATTGGTCTTACCCAGGAGTCAAGCCCCTGGGCTTACTTTGTGGTTATTTAGGTTAAAAGCATCCCATTCATTTGTGTATTTATAGTGAGGAAATATGGGAAAACCATGTTAACATATTGCTGTGGACTGTTTCTAACCCAGGAATGATTTATTAGCTGGACCTAGTTAGCCTGCAGTCTGTCAGGAACAGGACTAACATTGTGTCCATTATTTCAGAGCTGGCTTTTGATTGGCCCTAGTTAAAGGGTCATTTCCTGTCTCCTGTTTGTGCCTGGTCCCACCTTCTTTACCTGGGAACTCCCTGTCATCTGCTGATGCACAATAATATAACTTTGTGTGTGTGTGTGTGTGTGTGTGTGTGTGTGTGTGTGTGTGTGTGTGTGTGTGTGTGTGTGTGTGTGTGTGTGTGTGTGTGTGTGTGTGTGTGTGTGTGTGTGTGTGTGTGTGTGTGTGTGTGTGTGTGTGTGTGTGTGTGTGTGTGTGTGTGCGCACGCATATTTGGTGTATAAGTGTGTTTCCAATCCCTTAGCTCCAAGCTACTCCACCATTTGATCTGTAAACAAGTCCTCATTGTTCCATAGGCAGGACCTAACATACTCCGAAACACAGGAGCTAAGTTTGGTCCTGGACTAGTCATGCAACACAAGCACACCTTTATTCTAGTAGAGCAGGCTACTCCACCAGAAATGGCACCGAATGACATCACAATGTAACAGCTGTTCCAGGCTGGACGCCTCTGCTCACCTCCCCATCGTAACGCTCACTTCAGATTTAGAATGTTCACATACCTATCATCATGAAAAAGAAGAGGTCTAATTTACCTGCCACACACTTTTCTGTGTGGAGTCGCCAGTGAATAGATAGAATGGAGTGTGTGTGTGTGTGTGTGCGTGTGTGTGCATGTGTGTGCGTACCCACATTTTTTTAATTACCCTGCTCTCTTTCTCTTTCTGACTGTTTACTATTGACACCAGACTTCTACATTCTGAGCCTGCCTGTAAACTCTTTAAAGTGAGGTTTATGTTTTCTATGTTTCACCAAGGTTATTGTGTCTGAAGAAGAGTGTGACAGTGTTTAACTGGGAATCATCCATCAAATTACATCATAAAAAGTATGTTACTGACAATAACAACATAACCTTAATCATTTTACATGCAGGAAAACCCCCATCAATTGTACACTAATGAGATTGTATTTTAGTGCAGAGAGATTATTCTAGGTTCGGGAATTATCTGCAGCTCTCTTTTTCAGTTGTTTGTTTGAGTGTACACTTTCATTTGTGTAGGCCTGTGTTTCCCCTGCCGCTTCCGGAAGGATCCCCATCACTACCACCACTAAGTACCACTATCATGCTTTAAAAGGGAAAATGTTTGTGTTCAGTATTATTGTCTATGTATGACAGAGCTGTGTTTTGCACATATACTATGTCTGGGTTATTAATCACATTATCTTGGTATTCATTCATTATGAGATAATATTGATGTAGGACAAATGTTGATAAGAGCAGACCTCCTTTAATGGCCACATGGGGAAGCAATAGCTTGTGGCACACCCACACCCATGTGAGAAGTTTGGTGTGTTTGTGTTAATCAGGCCTCATGGCTCTGTGTCCACATCTGAAGATAGGCAATACCTACCTGCACTTACAGAACACCTCTCACTCAGTCCTACTACTATTATTGCTAGTCAATGGGAACAAGAGACTGTCATGAAAGTTCAATTTCATAGCAGAACCTGCTGGGTCTGTAGCAATGGGTGTTTGACCTTTCCATAGATGAAAACAATGTTTGAGGCTCTGCCCCTGGTGTAGTGAAACCATTTAGAGAAGCTTGATATTCCTGCTAGTCTCCACAATGTTTGGTAAATCCGCCTTTAGTTTAAATGCACCACAGTTATTGAATACCTTACAAAACAAATTACACCTGAATTGCCTGGTGCCAATAATGCAGTTTAAAACTATTGTTAAATGAGTTCACTAAAGTGTGAAATTGTTTCAATTTATTATTTTATAACTTGTAGTAATAACCTGATGTAATTTATTTATAGCTGTCTTGTAGTTTTGTTATATTGTTTGTTGTTGCTGTATTTATGTAATTTTTGTCCTCAGGGCACCATTGTAAATGAGACAATGGTCTCAGTTGGGTTCCCCTGAATAAATACAAGTTAATCAAAAATATCTAATAATAATGTGCCAAAGTATTATTTTTCCTTCAGAGAGAAAAAGTTTGTCCATTCTTATTGTGTGCTGAGCCTCTAGGCCAAATGGGTTGTTAGTGGACCATGTCTTTAATCATTTGCATTTGAAACTGTTGGAGAATTAATCATTATCCATTGATACACCATGAAACAAAAGGCTGGTCCTCTGCAGACCAACCTTAACCTACTGTTAATATCCCAGGCTTTTTGATGTTCCCTCCAGTTCCCTTTCATATTTTAGGCCTCTTACCAGGCCAAATGTGCCCATGCTAATACATTAGCCTCTATGTGCCCCCTAAAGTATCTGCTGCTTCATAGATAGTCATGTTGTCATAGCAACAATGATAGGCCTACACCCCGAGAAGTCATGTGCCCATGCCCTGGTAATTAGATCTAAAGGAATCAGCTGTTTGTTGTCACTGGGTTAGTATGTCCCACGTGGGGCTGATTGGTCCAGCAGGTATTCTGGGATTTACCATCAATGGGCTCCCGAGTGGCGCAGCGGTCTAAGGCACTGCATCTCAGTGCTAGAGGCGTCACTACAGACCTTGGTTTGATTCCAGGCTGTATCACAACTGGCCGTGATTGGGAGTCCCATAGGGCGGCACACAATTGGCCCAGTGGTTAGTGTTTGGCCGGGGTAGGTCGTTATTGTAAATAAGAATTTGTTCTTAACTGACTTGCCTAGTTCAGTAAAGGTTAAATATATATATATTTTTTTAAATATCCAACCACAACCATTAGTAAAGATTGTATCCAACCATAAATTATATAGAAGTAGAATGGGTAGAACAGACGTAGTTCACTAAAAGCCACATGGTTTTTCACTGGTGTAACATGTCAACTCTGTTGACAGTTAGCAGCCTGATGATCTGTCAAACTGTCAAACTGATCCCATGCCATGACCCCACTCTCCAAGGGTGTCTTAGGGGAAGTGGGATATGCTAAAAACACATTACTATTTCACCACACACTTGTACATGTGTGAATCAGGACAAATATAAGCACCCCTTATTTGACCTTTTGACTTCTTATTTACAGTAAGGGCCACTGCCTAAAGCCTTGGGTTTCCCCTTGGCTATCTTTGTTCTGAGCCTCCACCATGGATGTTATCTTGGTGAAATGTATGGCCCCCAGGAGCCCCAGAGCTCTGGCTACTTTTCTTTAGTAAATAAAGGCAGGAGGATCCCTTATGCTGCATGTTCTCTATTCTATTTTGCCTCTAGCGTGTGAGTCTTGCGCTGGCTTTTCATCAGCCGGTGTTCAAAGTCTCTCCACTGGCTGCGCTAATTACAGGGCTCTGGGCAGCACTTTGAGACCGCTCATGCTGGCTCTTGAGAAAAAGCCGCGCGCGTGATTCTCATGACGAGATGAACCACACATACATGCAGTAGCTCCGCACTGACAGAACCAGTCAGCCAACATCATTGGGACATTCCGCACCGAAAGAGACTCATAACTTCACCCAGGACAGGACACTATTAGCTGCACCATCTGATAAGAGCTTGCGCTAGAGCGTATCTGTGTTTATTTTTTTACTTAGTGAAACGCTTCCAGTGTCAATTTTGACATTTGGCAGCCTATTTGAATGCTGTATGCGTTAATTCCTCCATTCAACCCTGGATATAACCGATGAACTCACGACATGTCGAGTTGTCTACTGGCAGTGGCACCTGAGTGGCGGTAACTTTCACGATCCTCTCACGGTCTGCTAATTGTTAGCCCATACTGTCAGTGTATACTTTGACGGCACGGAGGAGTCCACAAACCGAGGATTACCTGTTGGATACTTTTACTAGTGCTGTCACGGGGAAAGGTGAAACGGCATGGCTGTGGACGGTAATTGAGATCCAATAGTCGTGCATGCGGACATCTCAATAGACGGATCATCCCCTATCTTCTCTTGTGATATACTTTCTATTATCGGTAAAGCCAGGTTAAGCTAAACAAGTGCGCAGTGTAGCATTAGTTTTGCTGAACTTGCATGACCGCTTCCCCTGCTTATTTGGGGTTTTAGATTTCAGAATTTAGGTGGAATTTTTATGCAGCACAAACAGAAACAGCTGTCCGGACGGCGTGGTGCTGAAATTGATAGCGATTAAGGGTGACGGATTAGGGTCAATTTGCTTACAGTGATCACTGGCCATATAACCCATTCCTTATAATTTAACGCCAATTTTGAAATCTTATGAATGAACCAGTTGTTCACTGAAGATTGGCTACATCTCAGATTCGATGTTTTCAAACACTTCTAGTGTATTTTTATTGAAGTTACTTTTCTAAGTGGCATGAAGAAACATACACCCATGCCCCATGCTGAAGACCTAGACTAAAGGGTTGATATCGAAGGGTGGTGTCCATTATGAAATGTTCTCCACCAGTGGCATTCATATGGCTTGGCTTGATAACGAGCTGCCTTTGCGAACCTTGGCTCTGTTGGGGGTCCGGAATAAGGGGGATACTGGATGATGCAGAGGAGGGGCACAAGCAAAAGGACCAAAATATACCCTTTCATCTCCTCTCCTGCTTTCCTCTACTGTCTCGTGTTCTGTCCTCATTTAAACTAAACCTGTGTCAATTAAAGAAACACTTGAATGAACATCACACACACACTACTCAAAACATCACTTCCAACACATCCAGAAAATCAACCCAATCTGGCACATTAATTAGTAATGACCTGTGGCTGGTTGCCAGGTTATGCTGCAGTAATGGTGTGTTTACTCTAGCTAGCACCTTTTCCCTTCATTATGATACTGAAAAGACACTTCCTGCCTGTAGAATGGGATAGGGTGTGTGTCTGCCAGTAACTAACCATAATGATGAGCGACTGATTTATATGCAGTAGTCATGTGGAGTTGCCAGAAATGCCTGGGAGCTATCTGGGTAAAAGTTGAAGTTCCTTTGAACATCAGCTCATAATGACTCAGTTTAATGGCTCAGCCATTGTAACACCTGCTTGGTCTGCCTGGAAAAACACCTAGTAATGATGGTTGAGACCATCGCTCAATGAGAAGGCACCCAGGATTTTACAATTCTTTGGCATATTATATTTTTCCAGATTTCACATGGCATTTTTAGTGCAAATTACAGCACAGTCAGTGAGAGAATTTCAAGCACCACAAGCCTGTGACTTTACTGCCACTGTTATAGTCAAATCCTATTGCTCAAATCAAAACTGTATTTGTCTCTTTTACTCTTCTAGCGGCCTCCAGTTTCAGTTTCTGCCGGCCTGCTGTGGAATACAGAGCGCTGCCGGAGGACTTCAACCACCTGAGTCGACGGACGGGAGGGAACCTGACTTGGCATGACGGGCGGGGTCAGAAAACAGCAGGGGGCCGGACAGTGAAGCTGCTCCAACAGCCTGGGACAGAGAAATATCAGGTGGAGTACCTCAACTATTTTAGATCTCTGTTTCAGCATATCATAATCATAATCATCTGTGATCATAATCACAGATCAGATGTTTTCAAATCAATAAAAAGAGTTCTGATTAAAAACAGACAACCTTTCTTTCACACCCTTTCATTGTCTTTTATATGGAACACTTGCCATGATGCTAATGGCTGCCTTTTTATGCTGTATCTGCTTCTAGTCATCCACTACATCTCTAATTGGTAGGCCTATTCTAGATGCACATGTACATTTTTAAAAAGGAAAGAGCTTCATGGGTTATTATTCCTCTCAGATCAGTCTTTTTCAATTATTAATTGACGTGTATGTAAGCTTCTCTCTGGCCCTGTGTAATTTACCAACACAAAAGCTTCTCTCTTCACAAAGACAAAATATAAAAATATTATATGACAAATGCAATGGACTTTATCCAACACGAGCAGCACTTTGTTCGTGGAGAATGGAAGATGCTGTTTACCCAGAGGGCTATGGGGCACTCAGACTGTCCAGCCTTTTATAATTTTAAAAATAACTGCTGTCCTTCCTATGTACAGAAACACCAGCCTTTGTCTGTGGACTGAGATCTAAAATGGGCAATATACTGTATGACATCTAATGGCTGTGGTGAACCTTACAGTATGTGCTCTGGCAGATATATTTTATAACAAAGCATGTCTATCAATTTTGTGTGAACTGGGCCATAGCTCTACGATTTGGGGGGGGGGGGGGGGGGTCCGGGTTCTCGGTTCCTGGTGCCTGGTTCAATTAATGGTAGGGTAATAGGGGGTAACTAGCCCATGGGGCATCTCTCCCCTTGTTTTCAGTCACAGGTGGGGACTGGATTAGGTGTGAGCAGTGGAGTAGGTGGGCTCATGAGTTGTGCTCCAATTTTACTGGGGATAGCTTTATTTGTGACCTACAGGTACAAATTTGAATCGTGCAATAGCAGAGCATAAGAGAGTTGCCACATCAATGTTACACTGAGTTAATTAGTTAAGGTATTGTTATTAAATGTTATATTCCAATGTTATTTCATGTTATTATTTATATTCCATTATTCCATTATTATTTATATTCCATTCCAATATTATATTACAAATTTTAAAAAACAACCATTGAAAACCTTTTGCTCCTGAATGTCATTTTAAAGACTGTAAGGATTTAAAATCTTGCATTATTCAAATCATATTTAGTGCAGTTGTACATAATGTATTGTATAGAAAATGAGCAGCAAAGAAAGAACAAAGAAAAGTAAAGAGTTAAAAAGAGGGACTTTACATCACATCTCCTCATAGTGCAGTTATTAATGGTGACATGTGTAACACCATTTCCCCCCCATATTTTATTGAAATCATTCAAATAAGACAACTAGACTTGAAGTATTACTTACTAAAGAATTTCTAAATAAAACTCATTAAATGGATTTTAACACACTTCTGTGAAACCCTATGCCATACTCTTCTACCGGGGGGGCAGTTACACCCGGTATAAAAAAAAAGGCCCTTTTTTGAAAACAACATTTCATGAAATAACTGAAAAAGTGTAAACTGTAGCCATTTTTTTACCTTTATAGTTTATTCGCCTAAGCATGACCTTCATCCACATACCAATTTTTTTTCCAGACGTTGCTCTTTTGTGTCAGCAATTAGACATGTTCTTAGGGGGGGCTAGTTACCCACTAGCACCCTATCTGATATATTATAGTATTCCCTTTACGTGGTATTACAGGGCAGTGAACCATTTGTGTTTTTTAAATTGACTTTTAAATCGTGTTATTGCAATTTCAATGTGCCTGTTTTTAATGAAGGAATCTCTGCTATACATTGCGGTTTCCGAGTACCCTACAAATGTGGGTTGATGACAGAGATACTTCCCTTCCCCTTCCATGCATGCATGCATATGCTTCGTGCTTTGTGTCTTTCACGATCACTGCAATGCATTACATAATATTGTATCATGAATGTCTGTGATAAAAAATGCAGGGAGAGAGCTTATTTGTTTTTGTTTGTTGCTGGCCAAATTCAGGCCAAGGGGTGTAGCACTAGCATGTTGAGTTCAAACCTTTTGAACTTTAAGTGGGGCTGCTTTACACTGGAGAAGAAGAGCAGAGCAGAAAAGGAGAGAACACTGCATTCATTGATTTTTAAATTGAATGAATGATCAAAGGCTTCATTTGATTAGTCACCCATATCCTGCTGAGATTCCAAATGAAGGAATTTGGTATTGGGATAAGACTGACCCACATGCACTCTGGTTTGATGCTGATGCTCATTGCTCACAGAACTATGTTCCCTGATCTTATAGTTTCAGATGAATGTCTGCGTTTGATCTGCAGGTGGACCTTTTATATGATAGGCTTCATTAGTGATGGGTTTAGTGTGTATATATGATAATGTGAGAACAATAACATTACTGTCGGGCAGGCGGTATCGGAACATGAGGTCTGATACCAACAGTCTCAGAGACAGTTTATATCAACAAGTCATCAGACTGCTGAACACTTGAACTGGACTGACCAGCTGCTCATGCACACACCCACACAGACATACAGTACACACACACACACACACACACACACATATACACTACAAGACCAAAAGTTGCTCATCGAACATCTCATTCCAAAATCATGGGCATTAATATGGAGTTGGTCCACCCTTTTCTGCTATAACAGCCTCCACTCTTCTGGGAAGTATTTTCACTAGATGTTGGAACATTGCTGCGGGGTCTTCCATTCAGCCACGAGAGCATTTAAAAATATATGTATATATTGCACCTTTATTTAACCAGGTAGGCCAGTTGAGAACAAGTTCTCATTTACAACTGAGACCTGGACAAGATAAAGCAAAGCAGTGCGACAAAAACAACACAGAGTTACACATGGGATAAACAGTCGTACAGTCGATAACACAATAGAACAATATATATACAGTGTGTGCAAATTAAGTAAGGAGTACAATAAATAGGCCAATAGTGGCAAAATAATTACAATTGAGCAATTTACACTGGAGTGATACATGTGCAGATGAGGATGTGCAAGTTGAAATACTGGTGTGCAAAAGAGCAGAAAAACAAAAACAAATATGGGGAAGGTAGGTAGTTGGTTGGATGGGCTATTTACAGATGGGCTGTGTACAGCTGCCGCTTAAAGTTCGTGAGGGAGATATAAGTCTCCAACTTCAGTGATTTTTGCAATTTGTTCCAGTCATTGGCAGCAGAGAACTGGAAGGAAAGGCGGCCAAAGGAGGTGTTGGCTTTGGGGATGACCAGTGAAATATACCTGCTGGAGCGCGTGCTACAGGGGGGTGTTGCTATGGTGACCAGTGAGCTGAGATAAGGCAGAGCTTTACCTAGCAAGGACTTATAGATGACCTGGAGCCAGTGAGTTTGGCAACGAATATGTAGCGAGGACCAGCCAACGAGAGCATACAGGTTAGAGGTCGACCAATTATGATTTGTCAACGCCGATACCGATACCGATTATTAGGGGACTCACAAAAAGCCGATACCGATTAATCGGTCGATTTTTAAAATGTATTTGTAATAATGACAATTACAACAATACTGAATCAATTTAGCCTCAAATAAATAATGAAACATGTTCAATTTGGTTTAAATAATGCAAAAACAAAGTGTTGGAGAAGAAAGTAAAAGTGCAATATGTGCCATGTAAAAAAGCTAACGTTTAAGTTCCTTGCTCAGAACATGAGAACATATGAAAGCTGGTGGTTCCTTTAAACATGAGTCTTCAATATTCCCAGGTAAGAAGTTTTAGGTTGTAGTTATTATAGGAATTATAGGGCTATTTCTCTCTATTATACCATTTGTATTTCATATACCTATGACTATTGGATGTTCTTATAGGCACTTAAGTATTGTCAGTATAACAGTATAGCTTCTGTCCCTCTCCTCGCCCCTACCTGGGCTCGAACCAGGAACACATCGACAACAGCCACCCTCGAAGCATCATTATCAATCGCTCCACAAAAGCCGTGGCCCTTGCAGAGCAAGGGGAACAACTACTCCAAGTCTCAGAGCAAGTGACGTCACTGATTGAAACGCTATTAGCGCGTACCCCGCTAACTAGCTAGCCATTTCACATCAGTTACACCAGCCTAATCTCGGGAGTTGACAGGCTTGAAGTCATAAACAGCTCAATGCTTGAAGCACAGCGAAGAGCTGCTGTCAAATGCACGAATGTGCTGTTTGAATGAATGCTTACGAGCCTGCTGCTGCCTACCATCGCTCAGTCAGACTGTTCTATCAAATATCAAATCATAGACTTAATTATAACATAATAACACACAGAAATATGAGCCTTTGGTCATTGATATGGTCGAATCCGGGAAACTATCATTTCGAAAACAAAACGTTTATTCTTTCAGGGAAATACGGAACCGTCACGTATTTTATTTAACGGGTGGCATCCCTGAGTCTAAATATTGCTGTTACATTGTACAACCTTCAATGTTATGTCATAATTATGTACAATTCTGGCAAATGAATTACGGTCTTTGTTAGGAATAAATGGACTTCACACAGTTCGCAACGAGCCAGGCAGCCCAAACTGCTGCATATACCCTGACTGTTTGCACGGAACGCAAGAGAAGTGACACAATTTTCCTAATTATAAGGAATTCATGTTAGCCGGCACTATTAACTAAATATGCAGGTTTGAAAATATATACTTGTGTATTGATTTTAAAGAAAGGCATTGATGTTTATGGTTAGGTTTGGTGCAACGACAGTGCTAAATCAAGTAGGCTGTGATTCGATGAGAAATTAACAGGCACCGCATCGATTATATGCAACGCAGGAAACGCTAGATAACTAGTAGTATGATAAACCATGTGAAGTTAACTAGTGATTATCTTAAGATTGATTATTTTTTAATAAGATAAGTTTAATGCTAGTGTTACGTTCCCCAGTTTCTGTGTTCTGTTTTGTATTTTAGTGTGTGTGTTTCAGGAGATGGCTTCCTGAAATACTCCCCAACCAGCTGATTGGTCGACCCCAGACTAATCGGTGATTGGAGCTGACCCCGCCCCCTCGTCAAGAAGCAGCTGACTAATCACCATTGCCACCTGAAGATAAAAGCCAGTGTTCTGCCCCAAGAGATTGGTAGAGAGGAGGGAGATGAGATTTGGAGAAGAGATTTGGAGATTGAGAGAAAAATTAGGTTGTGATATAGTGTTGGTTGTGTATCAGAAAGTGTGGTATGTACTGTTGTTGTTGGTAGCAGTTTTGCTATGTCCTGTGTTTGTGAGTGTTTGTGAAATCGTTAATAATTACTCTGTTTCGTTTGTTCCCAGGGGGGGAAGGAGAAGGCACTTTGGGAGTGCTTAGGCAAGAGGCCCGCGGGCATACATATACCCGTAGTATATTTACTGTCTAGGCACACTAGGTAAGACCTGGGCGGACCACCCCCTGTATTTTGGTTAGGGCACCAGGCGGTGTTAAGTTAGGTAAAGTTAAGTGGGTAGGCAGGTTAGTGTCAGGGTTGTGTGCAGCGAAGTAACAGAGTCAAATGCAGGACACAGGTGTTTGAGCGAAACATAAAACGTTTACTCAAAATACAGCAAAAAATCCACAAAGGGAAAAAACAGAACTAACAACAACCACTAACGTAATAAACAATCACCGACAAAACAGAAATGAAAGCAAGAGGGTTAAATAGGGAACATGATGGGGGAATTGAAAACAGGTGTGGATAATACAGACAAAACAAAACGAAACTGAAAAGTGGATCGATGGCGACTAGAAAGCCGGCGACGTCGACCGCCGAACACCACCGGAACAAGGAGAAGGGCCGACTTCGGCGGAAGTCGTGACAGTTAGATAGGAGAGGGGGAACTTTGATATTTACTTTCTTTGCTTTGGTTCCGTCCAGCCCCTTTTCCCCATATTACCGTGTAAGAAAATAAATTCTAGTAAACGGTAAATTCTGTTTTTGTGTCATCCTTACTCGCACCTACAGTCCATACCTCTTGCACTTCAGAGAGTTGAGTTGTAGCAGGGAGTTGCGTTCCCTCTTCTCAGAGGCGTGCGTAACACTAGCTAGCAACTTACCTTGGCTTCTTGCTGCCCTCGCGTAACTGGTAGTCAGCCTGCCACGCAGGCTCCTCGTGGAGTGCAATGTAAGGCAGGTGGTTAGAGCATTGGATTAGTAACCGGAAGGTTGCAAAAACAAATCCCTGAGCTGACAAGGTAAAAATCTGTCGTTCTGCCCCTGAACAAGGCAGTTAACCCACCGTTCCTAGGCCGTCATTGAAAATAAGAATGTGTTCTTTACTGACTTGCCAAGTTAAATAAAGGTGTACAAAATAAAATAAAAAAATAATAAGAAATCGGCCAAATCGATGTCCAAAAATACCGATTTCCGATTGTTATGAAAACTTGAAATCGGCCCTAATTAATCGGCCATTCCGATTAATCGGTCGGCCTCTAATACAGGTAGTATATGTGGCTTTGGCGACAAAACGGATGGCACTGTGATAGACTGCATCTAATTTGCTGAGTAGAGTGTTGGAGGCTATTTTGTAAATGACATCACCGAAGTCAAGGATCGGTAGGATAGTCAGTTTTACGAGGGTATGTTTGGCAGCATGAGTGAAGGAGGCTTTGTTGTGAAATAGGAAGCCGATTCGAGATTTAACTTTGGATTGGAGATGCTTAATGTGAGTCTGGAAGGAGAGTTTACAGTCTAGCCAGACACAGGTATTTATATTTGTCCACATATTCTAAGTCAGAACCGTCCAGAGTAGTGATGCTAGTTCTTCCACACCAATCTTGACAAACAATTTCTATATAGACCTCGCTTTGCGCACGGGGGCATTGTCACGCTGAACCAGGAAAGGGCCTTCCTCAAACTGTTGCCACAAAGTTGGAAGCATAGAATCGTCTAGAATGTAATTGTATGCTGTAGTGTTAAGAGTTCCCTTCACTGGAACAAAGGGGCCTAGCCCAAACCATGAAAAACAGCCCCAGACAATTATTCCTCCTCCACCAAACTTTACAGCTGGCACGATGCATTCGGGCAGGTAGCGTTCCCCTGGCAGCTGCCAAACCCACATTAATCCGTCGGACTGCTAGATGGTGAAGCATGATTCATCACTCTAGAGAATGCTTTTCCACTGCTCCAGAGTCCACCGCTCCAGTTTTTACATGCTACGCGCTTCAGCACTCAGCGGTCTCGTTCTGTGAGCTTGTGTGACCTACCACTTCACGTCTGAGCCGTTGTTGCTCCTAGATGTTTCCACGTCACAATAACAGCCCTTACACTTGACCGAGGCAGCTCTAGTAGGGCAGAAATTTGACGAACTGACTTGTTGGAAAAGTGGCATCCTATGACGGTGCCATATTGAAAGTCACTGAGCCCTTCAATACAGGCAATTCTACTGCCAATGTTTGTCTATGGAGATTGCATGGCGGTGTCCTCGATTTTATAAACCTGTCAGCAACGGGTTTGGCTGAAATAGCCGAATCCACTAATTTGAAGGGTTGTCCACATATTTCTGGCCATGTAGTGTATATTCATGCTACACACACATCACAACTGCTGCTACCAGACTCTTATTAAGCTGCTCAATTTAAACACATTGCCCCCAATCTCCTCTTCCCCGAAACACGTGTAAATATTGGACTATAAAGTGTGCCTTCCTGTATTATACTGATGCTAAAATGTTTATACTGAGCCGTTGACTTTATTTGTATTCTTATCTTATATTATTTCTTATTGTTGCGTTGTCGAGAAGGAACCTGCAGTAAGCATTTCGTTAGATGTTGTATACCATATGTATCCCGTAGATATGACTAATAAAATGTGAAACTTGACACCCACAGCTGCTTGGTGTGTGTGTGTGTGTGTGTGTGTGTGTGTGTGTGTGTGTGTGTGTGTGTGTGTGTGTGTGTACATGCGTGCATGTGTACAGTAACCAAGGCTTATTAGCTTTTGCATGACTTTGCCAGAAATGCTGTGGTTGCAGAGATAAGCTAAAGTGGTATGAACATGAGTTAAGTAAAGGATGGCAGTGGTGTAAAGTACTTAAGTTAAAATACTTTAAAATACTTTAAAGTACTACTTATGTCGTTTTTTGGGGTATATGTACTTACAATTGATATTTTTGACTACTTTTACTTTTACTTCACTACATTCCTAAAGAAGATACTGTACTTTTTTACTCCATACATTTTCCCTGACATCCAAAAGTACTTATTACATTTTTAATGCTTAGCAGGACAGGAACATGGTCAATTTAAACACTTATCAAGAGAACAACCCTGGTCATCCCTACCACCTCTGATCTGGCGGACTCACTAAACACAAATTTTTGTTTGTAAATTATGTCTGAGTGTTGGAGTGTGCCCCTGGCTATCGATACATTTTAAAAACAAGAGAATTGTGCCATCTGGTTTGCTTTATACAAGTAATTAGAAATTATTTATTCTTTTACTTTTGATACTCAAGTAGTATGGGTGACTTTCACTTTTACTTGAGTCATTTTCTATGAAGGTATCTTTACTTGACAATTGGGTACTTTGTCCACCACTGAAGGAAAGTCCCTCCCATCACTATATTCCTGGCAACTGCATTGTCATGCATTATATCTGTGTGGCTAAGATCATGAAAGTGGTCCTTGGTGACCAGAAGAAAGAAAGACCCCTGGGTGTTTGAACAGATGTTTTGATGGATGAAGGATGTGCTAGTCTAACTGACGTGGTGAGGTTGTCATCCCTTGAGGCACTCAAGGTTAAAATACATCACTTAAATGGGAGGGGAGGGGTCTGAGAGATAATGGAAGCAGTAGAGGGCCAGAAAAGGAAATATGACATTGCAGAAATAAAATATTCGGTGTGTGTGCTTGGGTGTATTTCAGCGCCGTTCAGGCGACTCCTATGGAATCTACCACACCAGCCCCACCCAGCCTAGTCTGATCCGGCCTGTGGTGTTATGGACTCAGCAGGACGTCTGCAGGTGGTTGAAGAAACACTGTCCTCACAACTACCTGACCTACGTAGAGGCCTTCTCTCATCACGCCATCACAGGTATCAACTAGGACACGTGTATTACTGGCACAAAGAACATCATTCATAATTACAGAATCATAGTAAAATACAGTTGGTTTGAGTAGATACAAGTGCACTAACACAAAATCATAATTTACAATCATAAAAGGAGGCTAAAATACAGTAAGCGTGGATGGCTGGCAGAGTAGAGTTAGTTGAATAACTATGCTTGTAATACTCTTTACCCAATACAGGTATCAAAGGGTACAAGGGCACTAGCACAAAAACATTCATTAATAATCATGCAATGAGATTGGAATACAGCAGGTGTGGGTGGATACAAGTGCACTAGCAGAAAAAACATAATTCATCGTCAGAAAATGCTAGTAAAATACACAATACAGTAGGTGTGGGTGTGTATGAGTAGTGACAGTTGAATCACTTAATGACAGCCTCCTCTCTCTGTTCCCTGTCAGGCCGTGCTCTGTTGCGTCTGAATGGAGAGAAGCTGGAGAGGATGGGCTTGGTGCAAGAGACACTGAGGCAGGAGCTCCTACAGCAGGTGCTTCAACTGCATATGCAAGAGGAGGGACGAAACCTCCAGCTCCTTAGCAGAGGTGTGTGTGTGTGTGTGTGTGTGTGCGTGCGTGTGTGTGCATGTGTGTGCGTGTGCTTGTGTGTGTATGTGTGTGTGTGTGTGTGTGCGTGTGTGTGTGCGTGTGTGTGTGTAAATTACAGATAACATTTGAATGCTTTTCTAACAGTTCCTATTTTCTCTCCTTGCCTTTCTCTTGTAACAGGTGGCTCCTTTGGAAATCTATCGTAACATAACATTCCATTTCTGACTGGGTTGTTTACAGTGAAAACTGGAAAGATTATAGAGCACTTCAACCATGTACAAGCAGGGAGTCTGTACACCAGTCAGAAACTAGGACTGTAATGTGAACCACATGGAAACTATTAACTCTGACGAGGACACATGAGATGATCACATGCCATATCCAACTCAGACAGAACCGGGGGAGATGGAACACTCCCAAATATACATACAGAACCGGGGGAGATGGAACACTCCCAAATATACATACAGAACCGGGGGAGATGGAACACTCCCAAATACACATACAGAACCGGGGGGAATGGAACACTCCCAAATATACATACAGAACCGGGGGAGATGGAACACTCCCAAATATACATACAGAACCGGGGGAGATGGAACACTCCCAAATATACATACAGAACCGGGGGAGATGGAACACTCCCAAATATACATACAGAACTGGGGGAGATGGAACACTCCCAAATATACATACAGAACTGTGATCAATAGAGCACAGCCCCAACTTTGAGAAGTTGGATATTGGTTTTCCATCAACTAAAGGGACAGACATACTATACAGTTCTATCTGTGATTTGAAATGAAAGGATGTTATTAAAGGCTTCATGTCAGATTGGCTGTTTTTGTCTTGTTGCCTATTTTTATGTTATTTCATGTTTTAACCATACAGCTGTGCAAGGTTTGTTGTGAATTATATATTTGTGTCACAATGGTTCCTCTTGGAAGTATCCTATAGAGTACTCTAATTTGGGGCTTAATTGTAAATTGGATAGATTGTTGTGAAATAGATTTATGGGGAAGGGCTCCTTATTTCAGACAAATAAAAATGTATTATGTATTTAACAATGGCCTACATGATTTTTCTGTGACTCCAATCCACTACTGGTGAAGATCAACTACATTACCCACAATCCTCTTGAATACATGGCGCTGTCCACCAGCCGGCTCCAAAGAGGGCGAGAGGAGGCTGAGTGCAGCGGGAAGAAAATGTCATCGCGCTCAGACAGGTACTGGTTCTTACAGCATAGACTATTTCATTCTCATACCTTGTATTAGCTGATGTTGTTTAAACGAACTCTGAAATATATGACTATGTGCTGAACACTGCATTGCATTTATGCCTTTCGTTGTAGCCTAATTTACTACGGCATTATTTGACCTCCCAGAGCTCACAGTGGCTTGCTTAGCTGTAACGTCCCACCTGCGCTTAAACACACAGTCAAGTTGGGATTCATAGAATGTTGAAGTTTTATACCTTGAATTCAAATACCGGTTAACTGAGTCGGATATCAAGTTTGATCATTTACCAATGATCATTTTAATGCTGTGTGTCAGCTGCTCTGCCGTCGCCAATAAAGTATGTCACCAAGCAGTCGCGTAATAGGATCAGTCTAATAATGGACATCTGCCTTGGATCTAACACAGAACACAACAGAATGACGCTATTGCATTGCTCTGCTCTCAGTATGTATCTGCTAAAATTGTAGTATTTGAGTGTATGTAGTTTGTTATAGTAATAACTAGGTAGCCTACACAATTGTAAAACAAATTTGTGCCATCAATGGACACATGCTGAATGAAATGCAGTGCCCTGGCATTGTGCAAGGAAAAACTGTGACAAATATGATAAAACAGCAACTGAGCGCAGGTTAGAGACAGAGTCGTAATCAGACAAACACTTGGGAACATGATTGCCCTGCAGGATATCTCTGTCTTAGCCTGGTCCCAGATCTGTTTGTGCTGTTTTGCTAATTCTTGCCAAACAGATTTGGGAACAGGCTATCTCTGTCAGGATCAGCATAGGAGATGAAGATCAGCAGAGGACGTCCTGGTGCAAACAGGTCACACTTGGGAGCATGATCACCCTGCAGTACTATGCCTGCACGCACTTCCTCTTGGAGCATTGCACTTGGTAGCCTCGACTTACTCCAGCCATTCTAATACGGTACTGAGAGGTCTGGCTCACTTGTGAGACTATGCACGTGAAGAGGAAGATCAGCAGAGGGCGTCTTGGTGTAAACAGGCCTCTATTAATAACAGTCACCAACTCTGTGATCCTCTTAAACACACTTAGACAAGGGAGGGAGGTGAAAGTGGAGAGGTAAAAGGAGAGAATTGGTGACATTTTCCTTACTCTGGTCTGAGCTGAGATTAGGGAAGAGATAGGAGAAGAGGAACCTAAGAGAGAGGCTAGATTCAGTGGGTAGATTGTAAAACAGGTCTCCCTCTAAAGTCTGTAAGGTGGATTGTAATCTCTTTTCTATGGGGGTTAACTTTGACCACGTTTGCTGCCTCAGTAAGCGTTAGCCTGTGTGAGCTCTACTGTGTTAGTAGTGAGTACTGTAGTGAGTACTGTAACTGTTGGGCCTGAGCTGGAGCAGCCAGCCCTCCCTGTTTCGCTGCAGATATGACTCTGCCTGCATACACTGGAGCCAGAATCTCAGGCTGCTGGTCCATGTCGACCCGCAGGTAAGTGGTCGGTTTACATAGTGGTGCATGCTTATTGGAATGGATGCTGCCTGTGTGTGAGCACTAAGAAAACACAGACAGGGCTGTGGAAGTCATTCTGCCTGTGTGTGTTGAGGGAGTTGTTATGAGTTGTCCCATCCCATGTCAGTTGAGACATACTGATGATGAGAGGTACAGGGAAATGCAGGATCTATCTACCAAAAAACATATGTTGAAACAAATCAAGATTTTTATGTTGGGGCTTTAGTGGAGCATGAACAGTACTAAATTTGTATTTAGAGTCTGATGTAACCGCTAAGCTGGTTTTTAACCTTCAGTTGAGCTTGATAGTAAACAAGGGTGTGACGGTGTTGGTATAAACCTTATCAGTGACGTTACCTACGAAAGGGACCATTATAGTACTTTATAACACTCCTAAAAAACGTCCCTCCTTTTTCTTGTACTGTAATTGTACCCAAAGCTCTATGTTAATAACAGGTTAATGATGATATGATGATTGTTGTTTCACAGTGGTAGTGGGGAAGACTCGTTAGATCGGCTCCTGCCTGGCTCTCCTATCACGGCTCCACGCAGGAAAAGCACATCCCAGACTAAGACAGAGCCTCCCCTGCTTCGCACCGGCACACGCACCATTTACACAGCCGGCAGACCCCCCTGGTATGATGAGCACGGTGCACAGTCCAAAGAGGCCTTCGTCATCGGTACAACCGTTATGGGTGTATGCCTTATTTAATTGTCAGTGTGTGTAGTGTTAATTGTGAATTTTTTATGTTGTATGTGGAGTGTTGTAATGGTCTTTCCTTATTGTATGACTTGTTGTTGTACTTAAACATACATGTGTGTTTGTCTGTGCAGGGTTGTGTGGGGGCAGTGCTTCAGGGAAGACCACGGTGGCCAATAAGATCATTGAGGCTCTGGATGTCCCCTGGGTAGTGTTGTTGTCCATGGACTCCTTCTACAAGGTGAGAGACTGGCATTCATTTGGCTTGCTTGAGATTTAGCATCTGGACATGCTACTGTAGGTTAAGGGGAGTTCCTCTCCGTTCCTCACAACAGACTTGTTGACAGACACCTTCATGATACTGTATGAATGAGCTTACCCACAATCCCTCCCTCTTAATGATGTTAATCACATGTGAAGCACATGGGGAAGAGACTGTCCACAGCCTGGGTAATCCCCTCCCCCTCCCTCCCTTCTTCCTTCCATCATGTCTGTTTATAGAACACCAGGGAACAACATGCCCCTAACCCATGGACTCAACATGCACACACACACATGCACATGTAAACGCAATCACGCACACACACACACACACACACACACACACACACACACACACACACACACACACACACACACACACACACACACAGGGTTGGGGAGTAACTGATTACATGTAATCGGTTACATGTAATCTGATTACAAAAAAAAATCACTTTAATCAGTTACGTTACCAGCAACAAATTGTAAACAGATTACAGATACTTAGTAACTGTAATGGATTACATTTAGAAAGTAACCTACATGAGCACACACTACATGAGTACACACTACATGAGTAGGCAGCATTACAACTTTTTGTTTTTACACGTTCACCTTTTCCCTTTACCCTATGAAAGATCCCATTGTGTTTCTGTGTCCATCCTTCCCTGAAGTTTGCTCTCCTGTACCCCCTAGGTTCTGACCCCTGAGGAACAGACCCTGGCAACCAGTAACGACTACAACTTTGACCACCCAGGGGCGTTTGACTTTGAGCTGCTAGTTGCCACCGTTAAGAGACTCAAACAGGGCAAGAGCGTGAAGATCCCAGTGTATGACTTCACTACACACGGCAGACAGAAAGACTGGGTGAGTGCAGAACCGAATGGCCATGTACCAAGGGAAAATTCTATTCTCCTGATATATTTATCCACCGTAAATAAACAGAAGAAGGGTAAAACTGGCAGCTGTTGCAGTTCTGAGCATTTCTGTTGTGTCTGTCTCTTCCCTGTGTAGAAAACTGTGTATGGTGCAAGTGTGGTCATCTTTGAGGGGATCATGTCCTTTGCAGACAAAGAGCTTTTGGAGGTAAGGCTGTATGATCATCACATGTTTATGACTTCTTTACTGAATCAGTTGAGTCATCTGTGACTGCAAGGTACAGGAACATAGTGCTATATTGCTGCTCTGTTTGTCTCCAGCTCCTAGACATGAAGATCTTTGTGGACACTGACTCAGACATCCGGCTGGTACGTCGGCTTCGCAGGGACATCACAGAGCGCGGGCGGGACATCGAGGGGGTCATCAAGCAGTACAACAAGTTTGTGAAGCCTGCGTTTGAGCAGTACATTGAACCCTACATTCGACTGGCAGACATCGTTGTGCCACGAGGTGAGAGATGGAGCACTACCCGTTAGAAAGGTCAAAAGTACAATATTTCTGCATTCTGCATTTTGGCATCTGCCGATCTCAATATAATATTTGTTAGCCATTGGCAGCTAATACCAATATGAAGGCATATATATCCTGCTGATATACTATTGTTTCGTAGCTGATATTCTGTGCAGATATTGTTAATTATGAGGTAGCCATTTGAGCTACTGAAATGTTTCTCTCCAAATTAAAATATGTTGTTTCCAAGTGAAAATATGATTCCCTCTGCCAGGTGGTGGTAACATGGTGGCCATTGACCTGATTGTCCAGCATGTCCACAAGCAGATGGAGGAGGTGGGTGAGCAACAGAACACTATACTCAGTAGACTGTATATACACTGAGCGTACAAAACATTAAGAACACCTGCTCTTTCCATGACAGACTGACCAGGTGAATCCAGGTGAAAACTATGATCCCTTGATTGATGTCACTTAAATTCGTTAAATCCACTTCAATCAGTGTAGATGAAGGGGAGGAGACAGGTTAAAGTAGGATTTTTAAGCCTTGAGACAATTGAGACATGGATTGTGTATGTGTGCCATTCAGAGTGTGAATGGTCAAGACAAGAGATTTAAGTGCCTTTGAACTGGGTATGGTAGTTGATGCCAGGCGCACCGGTTTGTGTCAAGAACTGCAACGCTGCTGGGTTTTTCACGCTCAACAGTTTTCCTTGTATCAAGAATGTTCCACCACCCAAAGAACAGCCAACTTGACACAACTGTGGGAAGCATTGGAGTCAACATGGGCCAGCATCCCTGTGGTACGCTTTCAAAACCTTGTAAAGTCCATGCCCTGACGAATTGAGGCTGTTCTGGGGGCAAAGAGGGGGTGGGTGCAACTCAATATCAGGAATGTGTTCTTAATATTTCTGAGCTGCAGTGCATGAGAAGATGGTGCCACACAGTGGCAGAATGCTAGAGTATCTGTAGAGGTATTGTGAGGGGATGAGTGACTGACATCTCTTTGCCTTTCTCTCTCTCGCTCTCTCGCTCTCTCTCTCTCTGTTTCATTCACCTTCTTGTACATTCTGTCTCGATCTCTCTCCCTGTCTCTTTCTCTCTCTCTTTGTGCAGCGTGAGCTCAGTGTCAGGTAGGCTTACACATCTTACACCTCCTCACTCCCTCCCCCGTATTTGAGTTTTTGTAGTGGTGTTATTCACAATACCCCCACCAGGTGTCTCAGGGTGACTACATGGACTCCTTTTATTGAAGAACTAGTGGGAGAGCAGAACAGTGTCTAGTCATTGTCACCTATTCAAATGTATTCTCCTTTGTATTGTTTCCTCCAGGGCGGTCCTGGCCTCGGCCCAGCAGACTCAGCCCCTCCCCCAGACCCTCAGTGTGTTGGAGGGTACGCCTCAGGTTAAAGGCCTGCATACCATTATCAGGTCAGATCACGTTCAAATAGAGCCAGTCTAGAATCAACACACACTTCTTTTTTTTCTCATTCTCCTTCAACTAATTTGTGTAATCCAGGAATCAGGAGACCAGTCGAGACGAGTTCATCTTCTACTCCAAGAGGTTGATGCGCCTCCTTATTGAACATGCTCTAACATTCCTGCCCTCTCAGGTATGTGGACATTATTTACCAATGTTTATAGTGTATTCTACTGTAATATGTTATTTTGTTATATATGATTAGACATAATGTCGCTAACTTCATCCCTATTGTATCATGTAACAGCCATGCACGGTACAGACCACACAGGGCCACGAGTATGATGGGAAGAGAAGCTTCAGTGGAAAAGGGGTGGGTACTGTACAGTCATTGACACTACTCCTGTTTCCCTGCACTATGTTTGGTATTCCTTTCTAGTAGTATGGATTTTGTGTGTTTGTCACCATGCTGAAGCTCCATCCTCCTCCCCCCAGATCACAGGTGTGTCTATCCTGCGGGCAGGGGAGACCATGGAGCCTGCTCTGAGGGCTGTGTGTAAGGATGTCCGCATCGGCAAGATCCTCATCCAGACCAACCTGGACTCAGGAGAACCAGAGGTACTTTAGAAAGTAACAGAATATAATAGATCTTTATTGGCTGAAGAGAGGAGAAGTGGTCCTATTTAGAAAAGTCACACTTACCGTATATCCACCTCACTGGGTGTCTCCCTAGTAACAAGATCTGCCTCCTCTTCCTGATCGTATCTCTGTGGTAACCCTGTTTCTCCTTCATCCTTGTCCAGTTGCATTACCTGCGTCTGCCAAAAGACATCAGCGAAGACCATGTCATTCTAATGGACAGCACTGTGTCTACAGGCGCTGCAGCCATGATGGCTGTACGGGTCCTATTGGTAAGGGTGCAGTAATGGACATCCCCATCCCATAATAACAGAGAGCCCCTGTCTTCAGGATGAATCACTCATTGCTATAATAACCATAGAATTATAAGTAGTAGTTGTATTTCTATGATATTACCAACCATACTAAATGGCTGGGTTTTAAAGTGATGGCCATAGCACTAAATGTGTTTTGATGTGTCCATGCAGGACCACGAGGTGCAGGAGGAGAACATTGCGCTGGTCTCTCTGCTCATGGCAGAGTTGGGGGTGCACTCGGTGGCCTACGCCTTCCCCAAGGTCAAAATCATCACCACAGCTGTGGACAAGAGTGTTGATGACTTCCTGCAAGTCATTCCAGGGATTGGTGGGTTTGGCATTGATATAGCTAACATGTCTTACCCCATACACTAGTACAAACCACTCCCTCCTGTTGTAACCCACTGAGCGCAGACGTCAGTTCAACGTTTAGTTTTGATATACATTTGGTTGAGTTGTCAACTAACGTGAATTCAATGTGAAATCAATAAAACATTTCACCATGTCATTGGATTTAGGTTAAAAGTTGGGTGAAAGAAAAGAAAATATGAAATGCCCTTACATTGATGACTTTTTGCATATCCATTTAGTTTTCCAAGTTGATTCAACCAGTTTTTGCCCAGTGGGAAGTCAGTAATGTTGATTGGCCTATTTAATTAGAATTCTGCTTCAATGACTACACTTTTCTGTAATCCATCTCAGTAATGTGCTCTTCACGGTGATGTCTGATGTGTTGCTCCATGTCATTTAACTCTATATTTCTGTGTTTTCTGTCAATACAGGGGACTTTGGGGACCGCTACTTTGGGACAGATGGTGGATCATCAGGCTGGAGTGACGATGAGGAACAGGAGCGCCCCAAACAACAAACATGAACGTGATTCTGTGAAACACAAGGTTAAAGGCTAGCCTTGTGAAACCATACTGTGAATTTGTGATAATCAGGCTGGTTTAACAAGGCTAGTTAAGGGCATGATTAACCAGCAACACCAGTCAGATTCCATTTAGCTGCTATAGACAGACACAACAAATGGTTCTCTATAAACAAGACATTACTCCCATTTATGTACAGCAAGACATTTTGTATTCTATTTTATGGTACATATTACAAGATTTAAATGGAGGGATTATTGTTCTATTTATACAGTTGTATTGTTCAGTTCTGGACTGCTCAAGCAGTACATGTTTATATATGGGGCTACATGAAACTGAATCAGTTTCATCCCTTCTGAAGAGGATGCTATCTTGACAATTTTATATTAAATAGATTATTGAAAGTTTGGTAGTGAAGCTTCCTAACCTGTAGGGGGAAGCATTGTTCAATTTTAGTTGCTGTGTTGCCATGTTGTGTGTGTGCACCCAGATACTCAAACCACACTAGAAATCATATGACGTCTGCAATTGGTCCATTCCTTTTATTGAGTGAAATTACAAATCATGTACTGGAAATTGCCCATTATTTTCAAGTATTTGAAAAGGTATTGCAATTTGAAAGGTGTTGAGTTGAAATGGTATTGAATCCTCCACCCATGATTGAGAGAACAGTCACTAGCAATTAATCGAGAATGATCTTCACCTGAACAAAGAGATCATGACATGTGCTGATGTTTGATGCTAAATGCCAAATATTAGATATCTTTGTATCTATCTTACCCCAATTTTTTAGGGTGTGACATACATTAATACGTTACGTTTATTGTAGTCATTTTTACCTAACATAGTACACACATATGTATGAATGTTGAATGCATTATATTTTCTACCTCTGACAAGCATAGCCTACATTTAGAGTTATGAGAGAACACTGTTTTGTAGGGAATTTGTTTATTTATAATCACAATATTTCTCTGTGATAGCCCTCACAGAGTAGGTGGCTGTGATCATGGATGTCATGCAATGCATGTTGCATTCTCCAAGACAGCACAAGACTCGCCTGCCCATGTGACTACTGCCTCAAGGTTAACCTGTTACTATGGAGACAAGCCCACCAATGAAAATTCAGCAGACGGTTGCGATGTTGACTGTAAGCTTTTTGTTTTAAGGGTGACCTATTTTTTTCTCCAGCTAGTCAGACGCAGACCCTTCTGTACGCACGCACACACACACACACACACACATGCCGCCACATTTGAACATTTATCTCTGGGAAATGCATGTGTTATTAGAGTGTAATTATGGAATAAAGTGAATGTCAGATTATCATTTAGGAAACAGTCACCCTTACTTACATCTACTTAAATTCCCAATCTAGCTCTCGTACCATCATGGCCACCCAATCATCCCCAGCTTCCAATTGGCTCATTCACCCCCCTCCTCTCCTCTTTAACTATCCCCCAGGTCGTTGGTGTAAATGAGAATGTGTTCTCAGTCAATTTACCAGGTAAAATAAGTGTACAAAAATTATAAACATCTACTTGAATGCATCCAACTTTCTTAATGCCTTAATAGCCAATTAAATAATGTTTTCCTGTGATAAATCTGTAGCCCGATTGTAGAACGTTTGTCTTCCATTAGTCACCACCAATGTTTTTCAGAGCTGCCTTTGGTTTCAGGAGCAGTTTGATATTGATTTATATTATTTTGCCTACTATGGCTGCTTTTAGACAGGCAGCCCAATTCTGATCTTTTTTTTCTCAGTAATTAATCTTTTGACCAATCAGATCAGCTTTGAAAAATATCTGGTGTGATTTGTCAAAAGACCAATTAGTAGAAAAAAGATCAGAATTGGGATTCCTGTCTAAACCCAGCCTGTGCTTGATTTGTGTCTTTATTTTATGGCAATGCTTTGATCATGATGTTGTAATAGGCATAATTATAATATCTTAACAGATCATGAACAGCGCATATGACAAAGAGTTCAATGGAGGGACAGCTTTAGACTGCTGTGGTCTAGTGAAGTTAGCTGGCATAGTTGGACAAATAATTATTACCTTCTGGTGGAGTTAATCCCGTCTAATAAAAGGCACATGAGGTACATGTTTAGATTATATATATTTTTAAGTGAAGCTTAGAGAAAAGAATTTTTCAAAGTGCCACTTTATTACAAAAGTATAAACTTGACTGACATTTTCATGAATAGTAATCTTGATATAAAACATTACAATCTTTTGCATTTTTAGCACTTAATTACACGCTTCGAGTACAAGACCCTGTAGTCTGATTAGCAAACACACAACATTAGCTGCCACATAAAACTTAGCTGGGCTTTTCAAATAACACACCATGGCTTGGGAAAATAAAATGATAAAAACATCAAAATTCACATTGTTTCATTGCTTTGCAATTTTGTCACCAGATAAGTCATTCCAAAAATACAGCCAAACATAAATAGTAAAAGATAGATTTCTTGACACCAATGATATATTTATTATTCTTTCTCTTTTTGTAACATACTCACGTACACATTGCATCAACATACAGAATAATAACCACATTATGTGCTGGGTATATTTGGTCAAATGAAGTTCTTTAGTGTCCAGGTTGAGATTACATTTTGTGTTCTACTTCAGATACGCTCCTTTACAATATCTCTGTTGTATCGTTATCATTTGTTGTCACTGCTCAGCTGAATTTTTTATTTTCATTTAGGATATCACTGGCAATTGAGAGGACATAAAAATGTTCATCAGTGTAGTGATGAGATCGCTACAGAGAGTCTGTTAATGAATACTCCACCTGCGTTCAAAGGTTAGGAGGGTGAAATCACCATCGTGAGGCTGAAGCAGTATCTTGATTGAGCCACAGTTTTGAGACTGAGGATGGAGCTATTAGATTTGTGTAGACTTCACCAGCATGTCCCCTTGACATGATATGGCTCCTGTGGTTCAGATAGTAGTATCCTTTCTTCTCTGTGTTGAAGACGAAGGCAGTGACCAACTTGAGAGTAACGATTGCCAGAGATTCCTAGTAGCCAAAGCTATCCTGAATTAGAATGACATTGTGCTCTCTAAGAGAAACAAAGCAACATAACAACCAAACAATCAGTAAAAAAAACGAAATAAATGTTCTTCGGTACCACATGACAGTGCTTGATTTTTGTTAGAGTTTTTTTAGCATGCAACATTAAGCAGGCAAAGTGCAGGAAAAGGATTGACAAGTAAAAACAGTAAAACTGAAGTAAAACACTTAATTTACAGATGGTAGTGGAGACAGTCCATGTGATATGTAACAAATGAAAAGGGAAAAATATCTGGTATTTTTATCTGTGAATATGGTCAAAATTCGTTGTTTTTTTTAGGAAGAATGCCAACATTTTTGCAATTTAGTTAATTATTCTCTCATAATTTGACTCTTTGTCCCTGAGCTTTCAAGTCCTTTGATTAATATTAATTTATTTTATATTATTATTTTAATTCCTTCCTGAATCACACATCGACCAACTTGGGGGAAAGGTCTGTCATAAACAGACTAAGTGCTACATAGGGAGAAAACTGAAAGTTGTGCTCGTTCGTAAACTAGGGCTCCAGAATTGCCAGTACAATAACACTGTTTTAACCATGGAAATTAATTATAAACTCAGCAAAAAAAGAAACGTCCCTTTTCAGGACCCTGTCTTTCAAAGATAATTCGTAAAAATCCAAATAACTTCACAGATCTTCATTGTATAGGGTTTAAACACTGTTTCCCATGCTTGTTCAATGAACCATAAACAATTAATGAACATGCACCTGTGGAACAGTCGTTAAGACACTAACACTAGGCAATTAAGGTCACAGTTATGAAAACTTAGGACAGTAAAGAGGCCTTTCTACTGACTCTGAAAAACACCAAAAGAAAGATGCCCAGGGTCCCTGCTCATCTGCGTGAACGTTCCTTAGGCATGCTGCAAGAAGGCATGAGGACTTCAGATGTGGCCAGGGCAACAAATTGTAATTTCCGGACTGTGAGACGCCTAAGACAGCGCTACAGGGAGACAGGACGGACAGCTGATCGTCCTTGCAATGGCAGACCACGTGTAACAACACCTGCACAGGATCGGTACATCCGAACATCACACCTGCGGGACAGGTACATGATGGCAATAACAACTGCCCGAGTTACACCAGGAACGCACAATCCCTCCAGGGTCCAGAGAGGCTGGACTGAGGGCTTGCAGGCCTGTTGTAAGGCAGGTCCTCACCAGACATTACTGGCAACAACGTCGCCTATGGCCACAAACCCACCATCGCTGGATTCTTCACTGACGAGTCGCGGTTTTGTCTCACCAGGGGGTGATGGTCGGATTTGTGTTTATCGTCGAAGGAATGAGCGTTACACCAAGGCCTGTACTCTGGAGCGAGATCGATTTGGAGGTGGAGGGTCCGTCATGGTCTGGGGCGGTGTGTCACAGCATCATCGAACTGAGCTTGTTGTCATTGCAGGCAATCTCAACGCTGTGCGTTACAGGGAAGACATCCTCCTCCCTCATGTAGCTAAGGCTGCAGGCTAATCCTGACATGACCCTCCAGCATGACAATGCCATCAGCCATACTGCTCGTTCTGTGCATGATTTCCTGCAAGACAGGAATGTCAGTGTTCTGCCATGGCCAGCGAAGAGCCCGGATCTCAATCCCATTGAGCACATCTGGGACCTGTTGGATCGGAGGGTGAGGGCTAGGGCCATTCCCCCCCAGAAATGTCTGGGAACTTGCAGGTGCCTTGGTGGAAGAGTGGGGTAACATCTCACAGCAAGAACTGGCAAATCTGGTACAGTCCATGAGGAGGAGATGCACTGCAGTACTTAATGCAGCTGGTGGCCAGACCAGATACTGACTGTTACTTTTGATTTTGACCCCTCCCCCTTGTTCAGGGACATATTATCCCATTTCCGTTAGTCACATATCTGTGGAACTTGTTCAGTTTATGTCTCAGTTGTTGAATCTTGTTATGTTCATTCAAATATTTACACGTTTGCTGAAAATAAACGCAGTTGACAGTGATGACGTTTCTTTTTTTGCTGAGTTTATTTCTATGATTTTACCCACTAAAATGGGGGAAGAATTTAGGCAATTTCCCCACTAATTGTGCAGTGCTCATTGTTAAAATAGTGCTACCATCCTACAGATTTCTCTGTAATAGTTTTGTGCTCATTTCTCATCACTACCTTTGGATTCAAGATAGGGGTTTGACCCAACAGAGGACTTTCTCTTCAGCCCGTTAACCACTGACCAACCCTTTTGCCCTAGGCTCTGAAAGGCAGGAAGTTATGACTGTAATGTAGACAGTATGTGTGAGTGAGGATGAGAGGGGCTCAACCAGCTCTTCCCGACCGTGGTCTTTTTAAATGCTGGGAAGGAGGTAAGAGGTCAGGTAGGTCACAGCCTTAGAGCCCAGTGACATACATCTCCATGCCGTCGTTGAAGGTGAAAATGGTAGTGGTGCTGGAGTTGGCAGTTCCGCCCTGCTTCAGTTCCCCAATGCTCTCGTACAGGTTCTCCCCGGGTAGCAGCAGGGCTTTG
Source organism: Salvelinus fontinalis (assembly GCF_029448725.1). Taxonomy (NCBI): domain Eukaryota; kingdom Metazoa; phylum Chordata; class Actinopteri; order Salmoniformes; family Salmonidae; genus Salvelinus; species Salvelinus fontinalis. The sequence goes on from NC_074695.1 coordinate 23,604,752, forward strand.
GCTGGAAGGTGCTGTAACTTGGGGGTCTGCTGTGTGGGCGGCGGCGGGGGAGGCTGCTGCTGCTGCAAGGGCTGATGGGATTTCTTCCTCCTGGGCCTGAGTGTGGCGCAGGTGTTGGGAGGCCGTTCGGTTCCTCCAACTCGCTTCCAACCGCAACCACCTTCCATAGGCTCATAAGTGGGGTCGCACTCCTCCCCCGTCTCGATGGACTCATAACAGTGGTCTTCCAGAGTGGCAGAGGCTCCTCTGACGGGTTTCCCCTCCTGCGGGGCCCAGGTCTGGGGCTTGACCACCACACTGAACCCACCATCTCGCTCCCGGTCCCGGTCACCACGCCCCAAGGTCTGGAAGCCAATGTTTGCTGGAGGAGACGCAGGAAAAGTTCTCTTCTTCTTGCCTGGTTTGCATACCTTGGAGTACATCTCTGCAACCTGTAAACCACACAGCACAGAACAACCCTCAGTACTAATCAAACTGATAAACACCATACACACATACAGTACTTTGTAATGACATACATACTCACCATAGCAGTGGAAGGCTGTATGTTCTCTCCACTGTGAGGACTCAGAGGGCCTAACGGTTTGTTTTGGAGCATGGTGATGTCATCATCCTCTGGAGGCTTCCATATGTACTGCTCTCCATTACCCATGAACACTGCCTCCTGCCAGCCAATCAGAGAACAGTATGAATAGGTTGTCAACTTCACATATGATTAAGATGAAACACAAAAATAAAACAAATAAAACAATGCTTTTGTACAATAGTTGGCGGACTGTAATGAAAAGTAATGTTTCAGGCTTACTGTTCAAAATCCCCTTTTGCTCCCCTCTGTTAAGGAGTATACAAGTCTAGGGGGCAGAATTTTTATGTTTGGATAACGTTCCCATTGTAAGCTGCCTATTTCTCAGTTCCGGATGCTAGAATATGCATATAATTGACAGAGTAGGATAGAAAACACTCTAAAGTTTCCAAAACTGTCAAAATATTGTCTGTGAGTATAACAGAACTGATTTTGCAGGCGAAAACCTGATGAAATCCAACCCGGAAGTGCCTTTTATTTGGAAAAATCCCTGTTTCATTGCCTGCCTAATCTCCATTTAAAGGGGTATCAACCAGATTCCTGTTCCAATGGCTTCCTCAGGCTGTGAACAGGCTTTAGACATAGTTTCAAGCTTTTATTTTGAAAAATGAGCGAGATTTATCAAAACGCGTCAGGTGTCCTTTGATTAGTTCCTGCGCGCGAGAGATGTAGCTCAACATTTTCTTTCTCTGTAGTATTGAATAGTTTACCGTCCGGTTTAAATATTATCGATTATGTATGTTAAAAACAACCTGAGGATTGATTATAAAAGACGTTTGACATGTTTCTACGAACATTACGGATACTTTTTGGAATTTTCGTCTGCCCTTCACGACCGGAACGAGTCTGTGGTTTTCTGAACATAAGACGCAAACCAAATGGAGGTTTTTGGTTATAAAAATCATCTTTATCGAACAAAAATAACATTTATTGTGTAACTGGGAGTCTCGTGAGTGCAAACATCCGAAGATCATCAAAGGTAAGCGATGATTTTTATTGCTTTTCTGGCTTTCGTGACCAATCTACATGGCTGCTAGGTGTTCTTACTGTTTTGTCTAGTGATCGATAAACTCACAAACGCTTGGATTGCTTTCGCTGTAAAGCATATTTTCAAAATCTGACACGATAGGTGGATTAACAACAAGCTAAGCTGTGTTTTGGTATATTTCACTTGTGATTTCATGAAATTCATGAATCATGAATATTTTTAGTATTATTTTTTGAATTTGGCGCTCTGCAATTCAGCGATTATTTACGAAAATGATCCCGTAAAAGGCATCCGTGCGCCAAGAGGTTTTTAAACCTATACGGGATTGGTGTCCCAAATCGGGACGGTTGTTGCTAATGTGCGCTAATGTGACTAGAATGACATTGTAAGTAAAAGCCAACTTCCCAGGACATAGACATGTCTTATATGGGCAGAAAGCTTAAATTCTTGTTAGTCTAACTGCAGTGTCCAGTTTACCAGTGGTGGAAAAAGTACCCAATTGTCATACTTGAGTAAAAGTAAATATACCTTGATAGAAAATGACTCAAGTAAAAGTAAAAGTCACCCAGTAAAATTCTATTTGAGTAAAAGTCTAAAAGTATTTGGTTTAAAATATACTTAAGTATAAAAAGTAAATGTAAATGTAACTGCTAAAATATACTTAAGTATCAAAAGTAAAATTATAAGTCATTTTAAATTCATTATATAAAGCAAAGTAGACGGCACCATTTAGGACAGCCATGGGCACACTCCAACAGTCAGACATAATTTACAAACGAAACATGTGCGTTTAGTGAGTCCGCCAGATCAGAGACAGTAGGGATGACCAGGGATGTTCTGTTGATAAGTGCATGATTTGGACAATTTTTCTGTCCTTCTAAGATTTCAAAATGTACTTTTGGGTGTCAAGGAAAATGTATGGAGTAAAAAGTACAATATTTTCTTAAAGAATGTAGCGAAGTAAAAGTAAAAGTAATCAAAAATATAAATAGTAAAGTAAAGTACAGATACCCCCAAAAAATACTTAAGTAGTACTTTAAAGTATTTTTTACTTAAGTACTTTACACCAGTGCAATTTACACTAGCTATTACAGTGAAAAAATACGATGCTATTTTTTGAGGAGAGTGCACAACAACAAAACACTTTCATCACGGCTGGTTTGATACATTCACCTCTGAAGGTAAATAATGTACTTACATTCAGTATTCTTGCTCTGATTTGTCATCCTGAGAGTCCCAGAGATAAAATGTACCATAGTTTTGTTTGATAAAATCTATTTTTATATTCAAATTGTGTCTCTTCAGCTTTTATTTCTTTCATCACATTCCCAGTGGGTCAGAAGTTTACATACACTCAGTTAGTATTTGGTACTATTGCCTTTAAAATTGTTGAACTTGGGTCAAACGTTTCAGGTAGCCTTCCACAAGCTTCCCACAATAAGTTGGGTGAATTTTGGCCCATTCCTCCTGACAGAGCTGGTATAACTGAGTCAGGTTTGTAGGCCTCCTTGCTCGCACACAATTTTTCAGTTCTGCCCACAAATTTTCTTTAGGATTTAGGTCAGGGCTTTGTGATGGCCACTCAAATACCTTGACTTTGTTGTCCTTAAGCCATTTTGCCACAACTTTGGAAGTATGCTTGGGGTCATTGTCCATTTGGAAGACCCATTTGCGACCAAGCTTGACCTTCCTGACTGATGTCTTGAGATGTCGCTTCAATATATCCACATCATTTTCCTTCCTTATGATGCCATTTTGTGAAGTGCACCAGTCCCTCCAGCAGCAAGGCACCCTCACAACATGATGCTGCCACCCCCGTCCTTCACAGTTGGGATAGTGTTCTTCGGCTTGCAAGCCCCCCTTTTCTCCTTCAAACATAACGATTGTCATTATGGCCAAACAGTTCTATTTTTGTTTCATCAGACCAGAGGACATTTCTCCAAAAAGTACAATCTTTGTCCCCATGTGCAGTTGCAAACCATAGTCTGGCTTTTTTATGGCGGTTTTGGAGCAGTGGCTTCTTCCTTGCTGAGCGGCCTTTCAGGTTATGTCGATATAGGACTCCTTTTACTGTGGATATAGATACTTTTGTACCCGTTTCCTCCAGCATCTTCACAAGGTCCTTTGCTGTTGTTCTGGGATTGATTTGCACTGTTCACACCAAAGTACATTCATCTCTAGGAGACAGAATGCATCTCATTCCTGAGCACTATGACGGCTGTGTGGTCCCATGGTGTTTATAGTTGCGTACTATTGTTTGTACAGATGAACGTGGTACCTTCAGACGTTTAGAAATTTCTCCCAAGGATGAACCAGACTTGTGGAGGTCTACAATTTTTTTCTGAGGTCTTGGCTGATTTCTTTTGATTTTCCCATGATGTCAAGCAAAGAGGCACTGAGTTTGAAGGTAAGCCTTGAAATACATCCACAGGTACGCCTCCAATTGACTCAAATTATGTCAATTAGCCTATCAGAAGCTTCTAAAGCCATGACATAATTTCCTGTAATTTTCCAAGCTGTCTAAAGGCATAGTCAACTTAGTGTATGTAAACTTCTGGCCCACTGGAATTGTGACACAGTGAAATAATCTGTCTGTAAACAATTGTTGGAAAAATTACTTGTGTCAGGCACAAAGTAGATGTCCTAACTGACTTTCCAGAACTATAGTTTGTTAACAATAAATTTGTGGAGTAGTTGAAAAACAAGTTTTAATGACTCCAACCTAAGTGTATGTAAACTTCCGACATCAACTGTAGATGTGTGAAGGTTAGTGTTTTTTCTGAAGGGAAGGTAATTATCCATCATGTTTGACATTCCTGGATGTGTGTAAACTTAACATTTTTATTATCATAGCATTTTTGTATGTTCTCTATAGTTATGTACTTGAAAATGTATCAATTGACCAATTCGGGCACATTTGGACAAACTCCTGGCAGACTTGATAAAAAAAATAGTGTGGTAATGTAATGCTTCACTGGATCAGTCTGAAACTTTGCACACTCACTGCTGTTATCTGGTGGCCAATATCTAAATTACAAATAAACTCCTATCTGGATATATAGCCTTTCTCTTGCATTTCAAAGATGATGAAGATTTTTTTTAAATAGAAAACGCATATTTTTGTGTTCGTATTATCTTTTACCAAATCTAATGTATTATATTATCCTACATTCATTTCAGATTTCCACAAACTTCAAAGTGTTTCCTTTCAAATGGTATCAAGAATATCATATCCTTTCTTCAGGTCTTGAGCTACAGGCAGTTATATTTGGGTATGTCACTTTAGGCGCAAATTGAAAAAAAGAGTCTGATCCTTAAGAGGTTTTAAAATGGGCCGTGAGAGAGGAAATGTGTGCAAACAGACATATAAATGCATTTCATTTGGCTCTAAACATTACAATTAAATGTTTAGCTCTTAACAGAATTGCTTGAGCTGCAAAGAGGCATCAGGAGAAATCGACTTTCATTGCTCTCTTTACAAAACACATAAACACACACAAATACAGCCTTTAGTAATACATGTAGGGAACTGCAAGGACACGTACAAATAGGCAGAAAAATGCAGTGAAATGAATCAACATTTCTGAACACATTGCCTTTGTCAAGGTCTGACTTTGGCAAGGACTTCCTACATGAACAAACTTTATCTTTATCATTCTGTACCATCAGCCATTTCTCTACCAACCTTGGGGAAGGTGGGCAGCTTGAAAGCATCCACGTTTTTCCGGGGCATCTTCATGCTGTGAGGGTGTGGCGGAGGCGGGGCAGGGTGTGATGGTGGGGCGTGGCGGGGAGGCGGCACCGGTGCCTCCCCCATATCGGTCCCGCTGTCTCTCTTCTGGGGGACAGCCTTGTCCACCTTCCGGAGCTTCCGGACGCAGGCATACTCTGCAGTCGTCTCCGGGGGTTGCGGATGAGCCATAGCCTGGGGCATGGGCTCAGGCTCGGGGAGCGGTTCATTCAAACCATCCCCATCTAGATCAGGGGGAGCAGGGGTGTTGGCTGGGACGGCCGGAGGGGCTGGGGTGTCGGTCTCTCCGGCCCTGCCCACTATGGCGTAGAGGTTGTTATCAGGGCCACGCTTCGGGGAGGAGCGTTGACCTACCTCAGAGTAGGTGTGCTCCCCGTCCTCTCCGGTGCCAGAGGGGATCTGGGGTAGCGTCCTTCCCCCGGAGCGGAGGTCGGAGTTGGACCGGCGGCTGGGCAGGAGGTCCATGCTAGACGGACGGTTCTTTTTAGATGACTCTGCAGGACACATGGAAACCAGAAAGGTTGGCATTCTTTCACCTACAGTATATGAAAAAAAGCCTTGTAAAAGTGGTAAGGATCATTGTTTGTTATGTGGTGAATATTTCTACAAACTGAGCTGAACAGTGACACTCTTATGCCTAAGAGTTCTACTCACTTTTGCCATTGCAGTTTAGCTTGTTCATCTCACCGTCCGACTTGCTGATGGAACGCAGCTTTGACTGCCTGAGTATACTCTAACAACACACAAACAGACAAATGTTTTTATCAATTGCTTGTGAATGCTAAATGTATCCATGTTTTACCTAAAGTGTTAAATGTGGTTATTGGAGTGATCTCTACGACTCACCATGTCCATCAACCTGTGTTTCCCACTTTCACTGGAGACATTATGCGTCTTTCCCTTCCTATATTAAACACAACAGTTAATGTATTATAAACATGCAAACAGTTGTGTCCGTGCGTGTGCGTGCATTCGTACAGGTGTTACGGACGTCACGCTGCTTGCTAAGCGAATACCACTTCCTTCTGATTTGGCTCACACAGAGAGGCTCGAACCCAGGACCTCTGCCTTGCTAGCACACGTAGCCACCCTCCTTGACAACGTACCGACCATTTGAACTATCAAAAGATATCTAATTCGATAGCTCCATCGGCAAAATTACAAACTAGCTGTGGACTGAGTTTACAGTACGTTCAACTTCTTGGCGCTAGGAGGCAGAATTTTTATGTTTGGAAAAAGAACATTCCCAATGTAAACGGCCTATTTCTCAGGCCCAGATGCTAGAATATGCATATAATTGACAGATTAGGATAGAAAACACTCTAAAGTTTCCAAAACGGTCAAAATATTATCTGTGAGTATAACAGAACTGATTTTGCAGGCGAAAACCTGAGGAAATCCAACCCGGAAGTGCCTCTTATTTTGAAAAATCCCTGTTCCATTGCCTGCCTTTCGTCCATTTAAAGGGATATCAACCAGATTCCTTTTCCAATGGCTTCCACAGATTGTGAACAGGCTTTAGACATAGTTTCAAGCTTTTATTCTGAAAAATGATTTATCAAATCGCGTCAGTGGATAGCCAGGTGTTCTTTGATTAGTTCTTGTGCGCGAAATTGGTAGCTCAACATTTTCTTTCTCTATTGTATTGAATAGTTTACCGTCCGGTTGAAATATTATTGATTATTTATGTTAAAAACAACCTGAGGATTGACTATAAAAACATTTGACATGTTTCTACGAACTTTACGGATACTATTTGGAATTTTCGTCTGCCCTTCATGACCTGCCTGAGCCTGTGGATTTCTGAACATAACGCGCCAAACAAATGGAGGTTTTTTGATATTAAAAGAATCTTTATCGAACAAAAGGAACATTTCTTGTGTAACTGGGAGTCTCGTGAGTGCAAACATCCGAAGATCATCAAAGGTAAGCGATTCATTTTATTGCTTTTCTGACTTTCGTGACCAATCTACATTGCTGCTAGGTGTTTGTAATGTTTTGTTTAGTGAACGATAAACTCACACAAACGCTTGGATTGCTTTCGCTGTAAAGCATATTTTAAAAATCTGACACGACAGGTGGATTAACAACAAGCTAAGCTGTGTTTTGCTATATTGCACTTGTGATTTCATGAAATTATTATTATATTATTTTTTTTTTGCCGCTCTGCAATTCAGTGGTTGTTGATGAAAATGATCCCGCTAAAGGGATCCGTGCGCCAAGAGGTCTTAACTCCGTTACTCATAAAAGTGTGTATATCCATGTGTGCACATGATCATGCACATTAACTCATCTCACCTCTGGCAGCCCACACAGAGCACCACGATGAGGATGGTGACGATGAAGGCTGAGGCAGCAGCGATGGCACCCAGCAGCAGGACCTTGCCGTAGGTAGGAGACGTGAAGTTCAGCCCGTCCTGCATGGAGGCCATGTGGGAGCGCTGGCGCTCTCTCTCTCACAACCACACACTCACCACACACATGCACACCACAACCTCCCTGGGATCTGCCGAGATGGAGAAGGAGAGGAAAGAGATGGGTTGTTTGTCATACATATCAGCTGGTCTTATTTAAGAACACAGAATTAAAATGGGGTTTGGGGCAAACATATAATTCAAATAAATGGAGAACATGTTATGACACAACATTTGCTTCTATTGATCTAGTTGCACCATTAACAAACAAAAGAAAGACAGGAATATACAAAAAGGTCAACCATATTTCTGCCACTCATTTTCTTTGTTCTTCTCTTTTCTGTCTCTCTTCCCCTCCATTGACTGTCATTTACCCAGTGGCCTCTTTATCTTCCTTTGGGCTTGTTAAGGATTTGGGCCATTTCTTCCCCATTGCTTTCTGACAGATCCAAAAACATCAGGTCGCTACCCTGTAATGTCCAAAGAGCCCATAGTTCTTGATGAATATCAGTCCCAGCAATGGAGTTGATATCCAGATTCAAATTTGTGCTGGACTTATGCCTTTGAAACGAACACAGTGTAGTCTAAACCATACACTTAGTCTTCAGTCTACACAGGGACCATCCTTACCAGGACATTTCCTCCACACACAGATATCAATCATCCCTGAGACACCAGTTGAAGATATTCTGATATATTTGTTTGTTTAAGTGTAATATAATTCTTCACCTCTGTAATTATCATAATTTTCCAAAGTTTTTAAACATTTGTTCAAAACACTGTAAATATTGCAGAGTCAATGAGTCACAGCAAAGCTAGAATTGCTGCAATACAGACAGACACAGGAACAGACAGAGGAGGCCCACATTGTTATCTTATTCCAAAACCAAAGAGAAGACAGAGAACAGAGGAAACTATATTTTCTTAGATTTTTTTTTTGTCCTCCAAGCTTTTTCCTCTCTCAGTGAAAGAGATGTTTTAGGTAGGCAGTTTGGTTGAAACAATGAGGACAAGCTCTTATCAGGATTGCTTAATGATGCCCTCCAAATCTCCAAGGAACATCAGTAATGCAGATGTGTTTCTGATATAACTGTCCAGGGACACTCTTCAAGGTTTACTAATTATTTACTTATTGAACTACATATTTACAGAAGAAAAAATATTCACCACCGATGGTTTGAACCAGCAACCATCAAGGTACTAGCCTATTTTGAAACAGGTTCCTAAACCTCTTCTCGCAGATATATTTATTGGAGAATATACTGTAACACTCTTCAAACGTTAGGATTCATATGACTTATCCCACTCTGGTCTACAGTAGAGTCTAAAGTCTCTATACCCTCGACTTTCATGACTTCCCCAGAGCATATCATAGCCTCTTGTTGAACAACAGTTGAGGCTGAGTAGGTACGGTCTCAATTAGTACATGGAAGGAAAGAGGCGGGGGGTGAGAGAGGATCAACTTTGCCTCTGCATGTGGCTATTGGGACATCTGTGCCTCTGAATATATTAATGCTAACTATGGAGTGCCATAACATGGCATGAAAAACATTTGACATTTAAATCCTCAGGACACACAGCATGCTGAGGTACAGTATAATATGCCTTGCTGTCCTTGTTAACAGTACAACATTGTTTTAGGCCCCACCACCCCCATCTCCTCTCGAACACTGGTTCAAACCAGCTGCTAGATAATTAGCAGGAACAGTATGTCCAGTTTCACAGGTGCTTTTCCCCTCTTCAATTAACTCCTACTAGGTTACTCCTATTTCCTTCTCTCTCTCTCTCTCTCTCCCTCACACACACACACACACACACACACACACACACACACACACACACACACACACACACACACACACACACACACACACACACACACACACACACACACACACACACACACACACACACACACACACACACACACACACACACACACACACACACACACACACACACACATAAATTGTCTCCTACAAACAGAGAGCTCTGCACTGAATCCTGTTCCAGTATAGAGGAAACAGGTGGGGAGGTGTGTGGGGGATGGGGGGTTCCCAACAAGTGGAAATTCCCAACATATGGAAATTCCTGACAGGGAATATCATCACCAACAGATACTGTATGCATGCTTCTGCCAAGTGTTGATACTGTATCTTTGAAGCATTTATCTTATATCCTCTTTGGGATTGGGAGTAGATAACCAGTGGAATGCACACACTTTGTTTTCATTTTAGCCAGAAGAGTGTCAATGGTGGTCAGATCAATTCAGTGGCTATGGGACCAATGAGCCAATTTGGTATGCACTAACATGGTTTGTATTGTAGCTCATTAGCATACTAGTGTGGTGATCCAAAATGGCTGAAACAGCTCCGTTAAATTAGCTTTAGCCTTACCATTGCAGTGTGGTGTGGTGGTGGTATGTACAGTGCTGTTAGGGCACATAGAAACATTGTAAATGATAAGGGAGACAATGTTCTGATTCCTCCAAAAATATGGTTTCATCCAAACCGCCTTCAGCTGTTCTCACAAGAACGACACAGAGTGCTTTCAACAGAGCACGAATGCTCGCAATTAAACCTCTGGTTGATATATGTTAATATAATTTATTAATAAAATATATTTTGCTACACTAGAGCAACTGTCAACCCCTACATACAGCTCTTTTGGCAATACATTGAGGCAGGAAACATGCTTTATCACACTTCTGCGTTACGTTACTACTTAATGGACGTACTTATATATTGTATATTGTGTGTAAAACGTGTCATAAAAGTGTTAAAGACAGGAGGTGAAAAAAACTGTAACATTATAAAATGTAAAACATTTCTCACCAGAATTCAACTGTCAACACTCTCCCCAGAGTTCACCCAGAATATGTATTTTGTAACACTCTCACTGAAACACCCAAATGGATCCACAATGACATTCTATTCATTCACAATTCTGACAGATTCCAGTGTAACTACATCTTAATCGCATTGAGAACAGACCACAGATGTAGAGAGCAAGGGTGAGGCAAGAGGAAGAGAGGAAGCAGAGTAGGGCTGGAAGGAAGGTGAGGAAGAAAAAGAGAGGCCATCAGCATGTCAGTGGGAGTTCCGTGGCAGGTGCTTGAAGGAGCTGAAAAGCTGATGATGAGAAGAGGCTGTCATTTCCAGTCTCTCTCTCTTTCTCTCTCTCTTTGCGTTTCCCTAGGTTCTTAGGCAGAATGACGCCTCAGCACTGCAGTGTAATCTCTGGCCCTAGAGTTCTTTCTCTAAACCAACCAATTGGACGTTGCGCTCCGAGCAGAGCAGTCAAATGGCCCTCAACCAGAGGCTCCTCTGCTAAACAAAGACCCTCTCCCCAGCCAGATAAAATCCCCTCATCCCATGGCACTCTACCACGTATTTAAACCGCTAACTGTAAATGTTCAATCTTCTTCTAATCTGGTCCTTCCCCATATCCCTCACTCTAGACATCCCCTTGGGTTGCCCTACCTGTCTGGGTGTAAGTGTAGTGACTGCCATGATGTCGGGGTATCAGTGAGCTAAGGTGAGGACATATGGTGTGGGTCGTTGAGAGGCCATAGAGGCAAGTTTTAGAGTATTTTGACGCACCTCTTTATGCCTACATTATGTATTTATGCCTGTATCTCCATGCTCATCTGTTTTGTGAAGACGGGATCTGAGGGGTATAAGGTACTGGGATTGAAATCTTAAAAAATGTGGCTGTGCTTGTTAACCTACCATCAGCCCTTAAGCATCATATGCAGTAAGGATTGCCCCCTCATGGCTGGTTGCAAAGGCCCACTCTTCAAAACAAAACCAAAGTCACTAATAAATATTTTTCTACCAATACAATACAACAACAACTGAATAATTTTCTAATTATTTGGCATAGAAACATTCATGTATTCACAGGATCCTTTTTATCCTAGTAAAGAAACTCACATTCTGTGATTTGCTTGTTATAGCCAAGAAGGAGATCAGACAGACAGACAGACAGACAGACAGACAGACAGACAGACAGACAGACAGACAGACAATGCAGAAGTCAGTGAAAGAAACAAAAAAAACTGTGTGGGAGAAGCGAGTAACTGGAACCTCCTTCATAAACCCCAGGCCCATACAAACAGATCTTCCTCTGCCTCAAATCTAGGGCTCCAGTAATTAAAACATGTCAGCACTCCCTCTCTCCACCTCTCTCTGGGTGATTTCTATGCTATCAGTTGAGCACAGGGAAATAAATTATTACAGGATGTTCCTTTAGTTTAAAACGAATATGAAAGACCAACTGAAGCATGCAATGCTCCAGTAATATAATCCATAGACAATTAGAGGAGTAACAGCAACACCTTAGAGTTGGTAGGCTAGGGTTACCCTAAGGAGTATACACACAAAGAGAATACATGTATCAAAAAAGAGACATTTGTAATGTCTGGGGGTTCCAAATAATTTGTGTGGTCTCCAAAATACTGCTAATGACAGTTCTGACACTTCTTTCGGGTGTCAAGAACAGTGAGTGGACAGAGGTAATTGTGTTAAGTGGCTAAACCTCAGTGCATCCAACTGGGAATGTTTCTGGAAACTTTAGGTAGCCTAACGTTCCAGTAGAATTCCCATTGATCAGCCTTATTGTTTACCAATACAGTCAATCAATACACCAAAACATGATCACATGATGAACGTCCCCTAGAGACATAGTATGATGCCAAATTAATGCATTTTACTGGTGGTCAGTAATCTGCTTATCCATCACATCATCAAAACCTTTCACACACACACACATACACACACACACACACACACACACACACACACACACACACACACACACACACACACACACACACACACACACACACACACACACACACACACACACACACACACCCATATGCCAACAGATTTCATTGTCTCTATTCTCTCTATGTCCTGAACTGTCCCTGGCCACAGCAAGCATAGCAGCTCATCTGCTTCAATTCTGATCAATCAATTGGGAGAGAGCAGACCCACCTTATATCTGAGTCATTCCAGTCACACACACACACACCACAGAGCACAATTTCCCACAATTCAAAACCCATGGGTCTGTGTGTGTGTGTGCATGTGTGAGAGAAAGAAAGAGATGTATGATCCTGTGATGATGTGAAAGAGGTCAAATGCTTGCTTGCAATAACGATGAACCATTTTAGGGAAGCTGCTTATATACTGGCCCTGTGGTTCTTCTCCACCTCCATGTCTCTGAACTCCAACTGAGATTCATTTGTAATAATAAGCTGACCTTATACAGCTGACAAAAGCAAATCCCAAACCACATTTCTCCTTTGATACATTTTATCCTGTAGCAGGCTCAAACATATGTATTCTCCACAAGTAAGCAACACACGTAGGCTACACGCGCGTGGGTATAGAGAGGAGGGTGTTAAACGCTTCCTAACCATCAGTCCAGTAGTCTGCTATGTGCCCGTATAATGATTCGCGCCCTTGCCTGCACCAACCACAACACTCTCATAGGCTGGGTTTTAACATCGAGAACCCCGACAGCTCAAACTGCGATGGTTCCGGAGACAACAGGTTAGAGCCCAAACACCGAGCAGGCATGGCACACCATGACACTGGCCATGACAGAGGTGACGGTGTGAACAGATAGATCACGCAAGGCGAATTTGGCAGTGCCAAGGCATTTGTCAAAGAATGGCATCCCCCAAAAGGTTAAAATCGATGCAGTGGTGTGTGTGTGGTTTCATTCACAGTCTGACTAAACTTGGTGATCTCTATTCGTTTACCCCTTAGTCTATGGTTCTCTCCATAATTAAAGCATTTAAAAAACATGTCAAGATCTAAGTGAAAATGAGCGCACAACGCTGGTGTTGCTTGCGTCCCTGAGGTCAGCAGCTTGCAACTCACACGACAAAGACAGACCCCCATTACCCCTTTTTGAAGTAGGGGAGGGGGCAGAAGACAGTAATTGTATCGGTCTAATGTTAATTATCTTTCATGATTCACAGAGGCTTCTTGAATGCTAAGCATACGATATCAACGTAGGCTACACATAAACGTGTACAAATTGCTCGCATCCAGGTCCTCTGATAAATCGGTTAATTAGACGTCGAATCACAAAAGCAGTGCAAAGCAGTGCCAAGCAGTGCAGCGACATTGTGGCTGTTGCACACGTGTCTGCTGTACTGTTTGTATGACCACTAGAAATTATGGTTACGGAGCCTGTGAACAACACAAAGGAAAAAATCGCGCAATGCTATATAATAAGCTGACCAATCAATGATCAAATGGCAAAATGTGCAAAGGCTAATCAAATGTATGTCAGCAAAAACATCTAGAATCTAATGATGTATATATATGATAATTTCTCACAGGCTGACAGACATGCTTAAGGCAGAGCATTGTGCCAGGAGCTAATATCATACTCACTCAGCTCAGCGATTCGGGATGCGCGACGGCGCGCAGCATCCACCTTGGTCGGTTCCTTCAAATTCTGCTTCCACTCGGACCATCCACTCCCCACTAGCATAATCAATTAAAGGCGATAACCGGAGTTTCTTGTGTGTGAGAAAACATGAGCATAATGCATCATTGCGTTTGGCATTTTTTGACACCTCCGTCCACCCCCTGTGAATGCGAACCGTTTCCAAAGGGAAAAGCAAAGCAAGCAGACAGATTAGCTATTTTCCACTGTATCACCTGTGTTGTATCGAACTGTCAGATTTTCCTCCACAGTTTCTCAAACCCCCTCCATCTATCTCTCTACACTCTATTGATCGCTCAGCTCAATGGTAGAACCATGTGACGGAGATAATTTGAGAACCCCAATTATTAGTCTTTTGTTTCCATCTAGCGCCATCACTCGGAAGGACCGGGAAGCGAATGAACGCAATGGAGACTGGAATAATATTTAATATCTAAGTCATCATACAGATGTGGACGCCTGTGCTGAAATAGATGACCATGTGTAAACCAGCTGCGGAAAAAGTACCCAATTGTTATACTTGAGTAAAAGTAAAGATACCTTAATAGAAAATGACTCAAGTAAAAGTGAAAGTTACCCAGTAAAATAATACTTGAGTAAAAGTCTAAAAGTATTTGGTTTTGAATATACTTAAGTATCAAAAGGAAAAGTACAAATAATTACAAATTCCTTATATTAAGCAAACCAGACGGCTAAATGTTCTTGTTTTTAAAATGTATGGATAGCCAGGGGCACACTCCAACACTCCAACATATTTTTCAAACAAAGCATTTGTGTTTAGTGAATCCGCCAGATCAGAGGCATTAGGGATGACCAGGGATGTTCTCTTGATAAGTGTGTGAATTGGACCATTTTCTGTCCCCCTAAGCGTTTAAAATGTAACGAGTACCTTTGAGTGCAAGAGAAAATGTATGGAGTAAAAATTACATTATTTTCTTTAGGAATATAGTGGAGTAAAAGTAAAACTTTTCAAAAATATAAATAGTAAAGTAAAGTACAGATACCCCAAAAAACGACTTAAGTACTACTTTAAAGTATTTTTACTTCAGTACTTTACACCACTAGTGTAGACTACTAATAAATGTGTAATGTGGTGAGTGGTATTGATTTGTAATCACCAAGGATGGCTAAAAAAAAGGTTGGTTGGTCAGGCTAATGTGGTATACATCACTGGATTAAAACGAATAGGCCTATTATTCCGGAGCCTATTTTACTGTGTCACAGGTCACTAGAAGCTGGAGCGAAAAAATAAAAGCCATATGAAAAAGTGTGCCCTCATCACTGATTCCAACCCGGCCTATTGAGTGCAGCTGTCCTTCAGCATCAACCAAACACACGCACAATGACGTGCGCAGGTTTCCTGTGCTCCGGTTTCCCTGTTTGGTTTATAGACTACATGAGTTTGACTAGTAGGCGTCTACTTCCACGGTCCACAATGTGGGAACCAGTGGGTTTCTCTTGGTCTACTGGATGTTTGTAAGTGACCTCAGATGAGGGTTGCGTGAAAGTTAACAATTTGGGGGGTAAGAATGGACCAATATATGTTTGTCCTGTATTTGAGAAAATATCACGGAGACCATTTTGTCTGGGTCTACTCAACGTGTATTGTCCCTTACACCAGCACCACCACATGCTGGCGTTTTACACTAGTAGTCCAAGCGTTCTTAGCGCCACACCTCCCGAAGCATTGGAGTAGGGCTATTACTATGCCCCCTACCCTCCCCCTCGTTGTAACACAGACCTTACGTGTTTTTCATCTCGGCCAGTTTAATTCCACCTCCGCAAACCACAACACGTCCCCGCACCAGAGAGCTTGTTTGGATATAGGACTATTCAATTTGCCCCTCTGAATTTATTAAAAGTCATATTGCGGTTTCGATTCGCGTATTTGAAACCTGTTTACGCAGAGAGATAATGGGGTGCTGTTCAGGACGATGTATGCTGATCTTCTTCTGCACTCTCCAATTGGTGAGATCATTCTTCTGTGATGATGCTATCTACTGTATACATACTTTCAAAACACACCTGCTACCATTGCCTTGCTTTACTTCTTCTCTTGAATGGTTGATGTTGTTGAAATTGTATACTGATATTGTTAATATTTTCAGAATGAGGAAAGGAAGTAGGCACATTTTACAATTTTAGATATAAACATTTGTACATTATAGCTAGTTCCCACGACTCACGAACCCCAAGTCAAAGAGTCTTAACATTTCCATATCCAACTAAATTGAATAAAAATATGTTGTAGTAAAATGATGTAGCCTAGTAGTTGGACACATAGCCTATATTTGTGTTCTGAGAAGAACATATGTAAGTTCTATTAATATAATATAAATATTATGGGTCAATCAAACATCAGTTAATATACATTTTTATCTAGCTAAGATTTTTGTATTCATGCTAATTTATTGTGTGTTTTAGAGTACAACATTTTCATGTTTATCTTGCTAGTATGAGTTGCCGATGGGTAAATGGAGCCAACCCCCACTCTGTCTGAACCTCAGACTTTGTCCCTGCTCTTTCTTCCCACCCTGCCCCCCTTTTGAGTGATGGAGAAGGGCGACCTCAGAGGACAGAACTCATATCCCTGCTCTTCCCCTCTCCATGCAACATGCTTTGTCCCCCGTGGCTCAGTTACCTTGACAACCCAGAGAGAGCAGTCAGCATAGGGGGAAAAATATGTGCAGTGGATGCTTTATAGGGTATATAGGAGGGAAATGTCCATTTAACAAGTCGCAACACCATCATCCATCTCTCATTTATTCAGAACCAACTGTAGATTAGTATCTCTGAAGAGTCTGGACCCAGTGAGTGGATGACTTGATAAGATGCTTTATCATGCATAATACTGTAATAGAGTTTCTTAACCCCCCCCCCCCCCATCTCTTTCTCCCCCTCCTGCTCTCTCCCTTTGACACACCAGATGACAGCATTGGAGAGGCAGGCTTTTGACTTCCTTGGGTACCAGTGGGCTCCCATCATGGTCAACTTCCTGCACATAATTATGGTTATCCTCGGCCTCTTTGGCACCATTCAGTACAGACCACGCTATGTTGTTCTAGTAAGTCACATCTAGGCCACACTACTTTTGTGTTAATCTGCCCCCACCTTGTAATCAACATGGATAATTCAATGAAATGTGTCAATTCTTCATAGAGAATGGAACTGTGTTGAAGGCAAAGCCATTTCTATAACTATTGTGGAATAGCGTTGGCCACTGTTTCAATTCTGTCTTGTATAGTGATTTGCCGCCATATAAATAGATACACATTACGGTACAGTGCATTCGGAAAGTATTCAGTCCTTTTGATTTTTCCACATTTTGTTACCTTACAGGCTTATTCTAAAATGGATTAAATATTTTTTTCAATCAATCTACACACAATACTCGATAATGAAAAAGTAAAAACCCTTTACAATTTTTTGTTGAACCACACTCATGCGTTGTCTTGGCTGTGTGCTTAGTGTCGTTGTCCTGTTGGAAGGTGAACCTTCACCCCAGTCTGAGTTCCTGAGTGCTCTGGAGCAGGTTTTCATCAAGGATCTCTCTGCACTTTGCTCCTTTCATCTTTCCCTCGATCCTGACTAATCTCTCAGTCCCTGCCACTGAAAAACATCCCCACAGCATGATGCTGTCACCACCATGCTTCACCGTAGGAATGGTGCCAGATTTCCTCCAGACGTGATGCTTGGCATTCAGGCCAAAGAGTTCAATCTTGCTTTCATCAGACCAGAGAATCATGTTTCTCATGGTCGGATAGGTGCATTTTGTCAAACTCAAAGCGGGCTGTCAGGTGCCTTTTGCTGAGGAGTGGCTTCCGTCTGGCCACTCTACCATATAGGCCTGATTGGTGGAATGCTGCAGAGATGGTTTTCCTCTGTGCCTCGAAACAATCCTGTCTCGGAGCTCTACGGACAATTCCTTTGACCTCATGGCTTGGTTTTTGCTGTGGCATGCACTGTCAACTGTGGGACCTTATATAGACAGGTGTGTGCCTTTTCAAATCATGTCCAATCAATTGAATTTTCCACAGGTGGACTCCAATCAAGTTGTAGAAACATCTCAAGGATTGTCAATGGCAACACCTGAGCTCAATTTCGAGTCTCATAGCAAAGGGTCTGGTTACTTAAGTAAATAAGGTATTTCTGTTTCTAAAAACTTGTGTAGATTGATGAGGACATTTTTTTAAAGTAAATTTTAGAATAAGGCTGTAACGTAACAAAATGTGGAAAAAGTCAAGGGGTCTGAATACTTTCCGAATGTACTGTATGTGTCTAAAATGCTCATCAAATATATGTTCATCCCTCAGTACCTGCTGTGGACATTACTATGGGTGGCATGGAATGTCTTTGTGAGCTGTCTCTACTTGGACCTGGGAGGCCTTTCCAAGGTATTGGTCACTAATATTCAGACCCACTATCAACTAGCCTAATATTTTTGCCACACCTTGAATTGTGTGTTCTTTTGGCATTGAATCAATCAGTCTCTTTTTTGCCAAAAACAATTATATACCATAAACACGTTATCATGAACAACCCATATGCTGTGTCACTACAGGAGAGCGACCTGCTTTCTCTGGGTGTATCCTCACACCGTTCATGGTGGAAAGACAACAGTCCAGGCTGTGATGACAGGGACCTTCCTGCCACTAGATGGCAGAGTCTGGAGAGCCCAGAACTAATCTCTGCTCTGGGATGCTGGCTGGAATATCAATACATAGAGGTCCTACACTGCATCGTACAAATCCTAATCTCTGTGAGTTCTCTCTCTCAGGAGAGATGAAAAAAACTGTAACATTATAAAATGTTAAACATTTCTCACCAGAATTTAACTGTCAACACTCTCCCCAGAGTTCACCCAGAATATGTATTTTGTAACACTCTCACTGAAACACCCAAATGGATCCACAATGACATTCTATTCATTCAAAATTCTGACAGATTCCAGTGTAACTACATCTAAATCGCATTGAGAACAGACCACAGATGTAGAGAGCAAGGGTGAGGCAAGAGGAAGAGAGGAAGCAGAGTAGGGCTGGAAGGAAGGTGAGGAAGAAAAAGAGAGGCCATCAGCATGTCAGTGGGAGTTCTGTGGCAGGTGCGTGAAGGAGCTGAAAAGCTGATGATGAGAAGAGGCTGTCATTTCCAGAGCCAGGTTCCCAGAGCTGCTGCCTTGCTGTCTCTGTCTGTCCACCTCCCCACCCATTTCTCTCCCTCTCCCTCTCAGAAATAAATTCAGAACGTATCTATGCTGTGTTCTTCATTGTAATGTAAAGTTGAACTTGTGGTCTCTGTGTTTGTGCCTACAGTTCTTGGGATTTGCCTACGCCTGCTATGTGGTCAGCACCTTCACAGAGGAGGACAGCTGTATGTGAATTTTCAAAGTGCATTTTACACGTGGTCACAACAAACAAGAAAACACACAAACTAGAACAGATACTAAAGCATTAAGTCACAGGCACATAAATGTAATACTGTCAATGCCTCTTTTTTTCCTTCCCCCCCACTTTTTAGTTATTGTAATAATTTATACCCTTTTAATTATGAGTTGGTTCAAACTGTCTAGAGGTTAAAAGAGAAGATTCCATAGAAAAAGTACATTGATTAAGTTAGTGTTGCATCATTATATATTTATTCATATAATTCTGTTAAAAAGATATATTTTTCAGTTAATTTCATTGGTGGGGTTAATTTAACCAATAAAGCCCGAGGGGGTGGGATATATGGCCAATATACCACGGCTAAGGGCTGTTCTTAAGCACGACGCAACGTGGAGTGCCTGGATACAGCCCTTAGCCGTGGTCTATTGGCAAAATACCACAAACCCCTGAGGTGCCTTATTGCTATTATAAACTGGTTACCAACATAATTAGAGCAGTACAACAACATTTTGTTATACCTGTGGTATACGGTCTGATATACCATGGCTTTCAGCCAGTCAGCATTCAGGGCTCGAACCACCCAGTTTATAATATCCATCTAAACCATCGCAGTTGTACTTACAGTGTTCAGAATTGGGCTGTATGTACCATTACTTTCTCAGGGGGAACAAAATCATACATATTCGGCACACACAGTGTCGTTCCAGACCATACAAACGTACGTGTGTGTCTGTGGGCGTGCGTTGGCACATATTTGATATTGTAGTACACTCTTAGAAAAAAGGGTTCCAAAAGGGTTCTTCATCTGTCCCCATAGGAGAACCCTTTAGGGTTCCAGATAGAACCCTCTGTGGAATGGGTTCTACATTTTACCCGAAAATGGTTCTACCTGGAACCAAAAGGGTTACTCAAAGGGTTGTCCTATGGGGACAACCGAATAACCTTTTTACTGTAGGTACTAGGTAGCACCTTCTTTTCTAAGTGTATTCAATATGTTTCTGTGTGAGACTGTGCAGTTGCCTTATTATCTCGCCATCATGTTTTGTTTTACAGACTATAAGTAAAGGTTGCAAGTGGGTTGAAAATGACTGACAGGCAAGGAGGGCAGAAGAGGTACAAGAGAGTGGAATATATCCAGTCAGTGAAACAGAAGACATTCCCACAATGCTCACAAAATATAATTCCTCTGCCTACCAGCACTCGTAATGCATACTAGAGTAAACCAGCATGAGTTCTCTGTTTAATGCAATGATGGTCAATACTAGCTTAATCCCAGATCTGCAAAGGTGGAAAGAGTACCGAAATATTTATATACTTACTTGAGTAAGTAGAAGCACTGTTAGTTTAATGACATTTTATTCAAGTAGATGTCAAATTACTGGTGTAAAAAAACGACTCAAGTAAAAGTAAAAAAGTAGCTAATTTAAAATAAAATAAAAGTAAGTAAAAATAAAGAAGTGACTTTTCAAATAAAAACATTGACTTGATACTTAGCTAATTTAGCTAAGGTTACCTGAAAGTTGTTACACATGATCTTTTCCATGAATTACATTTAAAAAGAAAGAGAGGAAATGAATGTTCAGTGCAAGGAACTAGGAACTAAATTCAGTGCAACAAGGCACATCTGCATATAAAAAAACTAAGGATTTGTCAAAATAATACTATTAATATTAGAAAATAAAGTAAACATTCAAAGTGTATTTATGATTTTAAAAAGCAATACAAAATAAAGTGCCTAAACAATAAAGTTGACAGACTTCAATATACTTCAGACTCCAGAAATAAACATGTCTAATCCTACATCCATTCATCACCCCTTCGTTACTTGTTACTTGTCCATGGGATCGGGTGACATTCACACACACTCACTCCCCCTCTTTCCACTCACTCACCTCACTCACCTACTCACTCACTTCACTCACCTACTCGCTCACTCACTCACTCACCTACTCAAGTAGAAGTACTGTTTCTTATATAAAATTTTACTCAAGTAGAAGTAAAATTACTGACTGAAAAAATACCAAAAAAAGTACAAGTACTTGGAAAAGCTACTCAATTATAGTAATGAGAGTAGTTGTAATTAGTTACTTTACACCTCTGCAGATCTGTTTGTGTTTTTGCCTGCTCCATTGTCATTGTCAAGTTGTTTGGCATTACTATTCCTAGTTGGCAAGAAAGCAGAAACAGACTGGCACCCAGGCTAGGTCAAAACAGGTACACTCAAAACACTACTGATACTTCTGACATAACATGTATCAGTGTACAGGAAATAGTATTTGTTGTATTATGACATAATGGCACTCTGTAAAAATAAGCATTTATGCAAACAGTTGAATATGGACTGAATCATATAATATATATGTGTGTCCTACATTGATGTTAATGAGAGATTTGTACGAAAATTACAGTCACCTGCAAATTATCAAAGTTATGTCTACAGATTTCAATTTAGGATTTGGACCTACACTACCATTCAAAAGTTTGGGGTCACTTAGAAATTTCCTTGTTTTTGAAAGAAAAGCCATTTTTGCATCCATTAAAATAACATCAAATTGATCAGAAGTACAGTGTAGACATTGTTAATGTTGTAAATGACTATTGTAGCTGGAAACGGCTGTTTTTTTTAATGGAATATCTACATAGGCGTACAGAGGCCCATTATCAGCAACCATCACTCCTGTGTTCCAATGGCACGTTGTGTTAGCTAATTAAAGTTTATAGATTTAAAAGGCTAATTGATCATTAGAAAACCCTTTTGCAATTAGATATTCCATAAAAAATCTGCCATTTCCAGCTACAATAGCCATTTACAGCATTAACAATTTCCACACTGTATTTCTGATAAATGTGATGTTATTTTAATGGACAAAAACAATGACATTTCTAAGTGACCCCAAACTTTTGAACGGTAGTGTATGTGAAGGCGTCTGTCTGTGTGTCCGTCTGTGTGTGTCTCTCTCTCTCTGTGTGTGTGTGTGTGTGTGTGTGTGTGTGTGTGTGTGTGTGTGTGTGTGTGTGTGTGTGTGTGTGTGTGTGTGTGTGTGTGTGTGTGTGTGTGTGTGTGTACAGTACAGTACAGTACAGTACAGTACAGTAGTTCATACATGAGAATGTACTGATTCCAGACACCAGAGGAAAATAAAGACATTTAGTAAATAATCTTCAATATTGTGATAGAAATAAGTTAACGTCAGTGGTTCATGTAAAAATCAAAAATCTTAAAGATATAGTCAGGAAGCATCTCCTAGGCCTACCTCTGAATTTCTTGTGAATGTAGATGTCACTGCTGGAAAAAAGCTCTGAATGTATCTTTAAGTGGATTTTGTTGAAATAAACAGCACTTGTCTTTTAGCTAATGTGTGCAATGTGTTTTGTTAGTGTCATATTACTAATTTACTTTCCTTACTACTGATAAAAATCATATTTTTTTTATATTTTACAAGATAGGTCAGTTTAGAACAAATTCTTATTCTCACTTACAGCCTAGGAACAGTGGGTTAACTGCCTTGTTCAGGGGCAGAACGACAGATTTTTACCTTGCCAGCTCAGGGATTCCATCTTGCAACTTTCGGTTTGGCTACCTGCCGCTAACCACTAGGCTACCAACCCAATGTTAATCATTGAGTTGGTCAGTGAGTATCACTCAATATTATTCAATATTTGCTCAAATCTTTTCAACTCAGAGTCCAGTCCATCAAATCAGAATATGATATAAGTATTGCAGGGCTGTAGTGTACTCAGAGCCTATGATACAGTATCTCTATTAAGCACTTATAACAAAGTGTTTGTCGATCAATTAGAGAAACACAACAGAATAATTGCATAATTTTAAAAGTGTGAAAGGAAACAACTCACTAAATTGCTTCACTGCACTGTTTCACACTTTGTCTCATAGTACTTAAAAAATATATTTTTGTGTTTAACCTTTATTTAACCAGGAAAAGCCCATTGAGACCCAGAGTCTCTTTTTCAAGGGAGACCTGGCCAAGAAGGCAGCAACAATCAATACATTACATAATTAAAACATACAACAATACAATACAACATGATTCTGTCTAAAAGAAGCATTTACAATCCTCTGTAACAGTCTTCTATCAACATTTTAAACTCATTCAATGGCACTAACATATCTAGATGAAGCCTGGATTGTAGACTATCCCATGCCTTTGGTGCACACGTAAGCCTACTCAAGTGACTTGCAGTCGTCAAGATAATATCGTAATGTATATCTAAATTGCAATAGAGTTATTTCTCTAGCACGTTTTTATTTGATAATCAAAGCTTTACCTTGAATATAGTAGATTGAGCCCCAAATAATTCTGCCCGTTTCTGGACGTTCCCCATCACTCTTCCGTTCGATTGGTTAGCGCGCTGGCTCGTCATCGCGGCAGAAGGTTAAAATCACAGTCGATATTGAAACGCGACTACCGTGGTGCTCCCATTGAAGATGAATTACTTCCGACGTTTGGTCTTTGACGCACCGCGCCTGTTGTGCCGCTGACGTCAATCCCCTTCATTTAGACCCCGGATGAACCTGCCAGTGGGGGAAGTGAATAGAGCCATCAAAGCACAGTAAATGAAATTTGGTGGAGGGGGGGAAGCTCAAATAAACTCTTAACAGTGGACCCTTCGGAACAGCTCCAAATTGGATTTAAGTAAATGCATGGGGACTGGCAGAATTGAACAGTGGAGCTAGCTTGCTACTGACTGTAAAGTAGTATCTAGAATAAAAAAACGTGCTTTTAGCAAGCTAGCTAACGTTACTCTACTGGGATCCGAAGAAAACGTAGTTTTTGAGAGAACAGACGTCTAATTGAAAGGCTTCTACACATCCAGTGGCTTGCTTCATGAATTATGTCTGCAACAAGTATTGACCCTCAGGTAGGCAGGCTGTATTTGCCGGGAAGATATCCATTCAGCGTCAAGAAGGCCTTTAAATTTGATAAAAGGGGTTATGCGTCCAATCCATCCCTGTTTCCATTGCTGAGAGATGCGATGCTACCAACTAGCTAGCTAACGTTTACTCAAATGGAATAATGGTTAGGTAGTTAGCATTTAGCAATGTGGTTTGCTAAAAGTCTGCATTTCCGATTATTGTTAGGAAAACTTTAATCTGTTGCAAAAGTGGTTAACCAGCGCTAGCAAGTCGTTTTCATAATTAACGACGCCCAATATTTTGATAACTAACCCCTTTCATATGTGCTAACGCTATGTCAAAGATTGAGCCTTATATCTGTAGTTAGCTAGCCAGCTAATGTAGCTAAGCGAACTTCTAATTTTCAGTGCGCGTGTATTTTTGGGTAGAAAGTAGAATGCTAAAATGTTTTTTTATTTTTTACATTTAAACCAATTACACGGGACTGAAGAATTCAAAAGGACAAGACGCTAAAGGTAAGAGCACTGTAGCTAACGTTATAGTAGCTTTGCTAGACGATGACTGCTCAGCCGGTGGCGGGTCGCGAGCACAGACATGAGTTGCCAACAATGCACCTGCGGTGTAAATACAATGCTGGCTCTTGCAATACAGTAACATTGGTCAAAGATGAAGTCAAGTCGTGCTAGGGCAGGGGTTCCCAAACCTTTTTGGCCTGCTACCCTATTTTGATATAAATACAAAAAATCGCGACCCCACCATGTAAAAAGGTGATGTAATCAACGGACCATGTTTACCTTTTTAATTTGGGCTATGACAGTCTTACAAATCAGTCTGACAGTGCATTTTACAGTATTTTAATTTGAAAGAAGTATGGTTTTAAGTGACTGAAATGCATCAAACATATTGGGAAATTCAGAAGATCATCAGGCAGTTTTATTATCATCTGTGTAGGAAAGATCATAATTTATGTTCTCTTATTTATTCCCTCAATCCACACACAATACCCCATAATGACAAAGCAAAACCAGTATTTTAGGCATTTTTGCAACAAAAACCCTGGAATTATTACATTTACTTAAGTATTCACACCCTTTACTCAATACTTTGTTGAAGCACCTTTTGGCAGCGATTACATCCTCATGTCTTATTGGGTATGACGCTACAAGCTTGGCACACCTGTATTTGGGGAGTTTCTCCCATTCTTCTCTGCAGATCCTCTCTAGCTCTGTCAGGTTTGATGGGGAGTGTCGCTGGTTCAAGTCTGGGCTTAGGCTGGGCCACTCAAGGACATTCAGAGACTTTTCCCAAAGTCACTTCTGCTTTGTCTTGGCTGTGTGCTTAGTGTCGTTGTCCTTGTGGAAGGTAAACCTTCGCCCCAGTCTGAGGTCCTGAGTGGTCTGGAGCAGGTTTTCATCAAGGATCTCTATGTACTTTTCCCCGTCAATCTTACGCTCGATCCGTACTAGTCTCCCAGTCCCCCCCGCAAATAAATACCCCCCCCAGCATGATACAGCCATCACCATGCTTCACTGTAGGGATGGTGGCAGGTTTCCTCCACATGTGACGCTTGGCATTCAGGCCAAAGAGTTCAATCTTGATTTCATCAGACCAGAGAATTTGTTTCTCATGGTCTGGGGGTTTTTAGTTGCCTTTTCTGGCCACTCTACCATAAAGGCCTAATTGGTGGAGTGCTGCAGAGATGGTTGTCCTTCTGGAAGGTTCTACCATCTCCACAGAGGAACTCTGGAGCTCTGTCAGAGTGACCATCGGGTTCTTGGTCACCTCCCTGACCAAGACCCTTCTCGCCCGATGGGTCAGTTTGGCTGGGCGGCCAGCTGTAGAAAGAGTCTTGGTGGTTCCAAACTTCCATTTAAGAATGGAAGAGGCCACTGTGTTCTTGGGGACCTTCAATACTGCAGAATTTTTTTGGGTATCCTTCCCCAGATCTGTGCCTCGACACAATCCTGTCTCGGAACTCTACAGACAATTCCTTCGACCATATTTTTTATTTTATTTATTTTACCGTTATTTTACCAGGTAAGTTGACTGAGAACACGTTCTCATTTGCAGCAACGACCTGGGGAATAGTTACAGGGGAGAGGAGGGGGATAAATGAGCCAATTGTAAACTGGGGATTATTAGGTGACCATGATGGTTTGAGGGCCAGATTGGGAATTTAGCCAGGACACCGGGGTTAACACCCCTACTCTTACGATAAGTGCCATGGGATCTTTAATGACCTCAGAGAGTCAGGACACCCGTTTAACGTCCCATCCGAAAGACGGCACCCTACACAGGGCAGTGTCCAATCACTGCCCTGGGGCATTGGGATATTTTTTAGACCAGAGGAAAGAGTGCCTCCTCCTATATGGCTTGGTTTTTGCTCTGACATGCACTGTCAACTGTGGGACCTTACATAGACAGGTGTGTGTCTTTCCAAATCATGTCCAATCAATTGAATTTACCACAGGTGAACTCCAATCAAGTTGTAGAAATATCTCAAGGATGATCAATGGAAAAAGGATGCACCTGAGCTTAATATAGTCTCATAGCAAAGGTCTGAATACTTATGTAAAAAAGGTATTTCTGTTTTTTTATGTATATATTGCAAACATTTCTAAAAACTGGTTTTCGCTTTGTCATTATGGGGGTATTGTGTAGATTGAGGGGGGGAAATGATTTAATCAATTTTAGAATAAGCCTGTAACATAACAAAATGTGGAAAAAGTCAAGGGGTCTTAATACTTTCTGAATGCACTGCAGCTGCTACCGGAGGTTTACTGAAGTAACCCCGGTTATATGACCCAAGTATAATTTTCTCTCGCAAATAGTCTAGCTAACGGTCAACACACCAGATTCTTTGACATGATTTCAGTGATGCCTTGTTATGCAAGTGTTACAGTACTACAGAACAACATTGCTAACATCAGATTTCTATGGTCTTCTCGGGCAGGCATACAATAATCATGTCTTGTTTTTTGGTGAATTAAGGAGGGAGACTTGTGTGTTTGTCTGTATTGTTAAGTACGCATTTCACTGTTGTTTAAGAAGCATGTGACAAATACAATTTGATTTGACAGTGATAAATAACCCTACTATCAGTCTTTCCGGTTTCAGTGCAAAATGGCTCACTCCACCAGAAGGAAACTGTCCATGATAATGACTTTGAGCCCTATCTCACTGGCCAATCCAATCAGGTGAGTGACTTTTGAAATAATGGTGTGTATCTTTGTCATGATAGAATATTTTTCAACTTGGCTGCAGGGGAGGACCACAAATCAATACTGTCTCACAGGAGGATGGATGTTTTCTTGGCTACCTTGTTAGCAGATAATATTACTCCATTGACATCATTACAGATGATGTGTGATGTCTAAGTACTGCACGCATACCCTTTTAAGTCTTAAAATCAGGGTTGTTGGGGTATAAGCTAACGGTCATTGGAGTATTGGTGGTGGTAGGTCATGTTGTTGACATTTAGTTTAATGTGTCAGGATTTTAAAAACAAATTGTACTTACACTCCTTTTCTGTTTTCTAGAACAACAGCTACCAATCCATGACTGACCCTTACCTGTCCAGCTACTATGCCCCCTCCATTGGATTTCCCTACCCTCTTAGCGAGGCCCCTTGGTCCACCGGTGGCGACCCCCCTATCCCTTACCTGACTCCCTATGCGCCCCTCAGCAATGGAGACCATCACTTCATGCATGACACTGTGTTTGGCCAGCCTGGGGGGCTTGGCAGCAGCATCTACCCGCATAGGTTTAACTTTTTCCCTGAGAACCCGGCCTTCTCCGCCTGGGGTACCAGTGGGTCTCAAGGCCAGCAGACTCAGAGTTCAGCCTATGGGGGCAGCTACAGCTACCCTCCCAGCTCCCTGGGGGGCACACTAGTCCCTGATGGCCAAACAGGGTTCCACAGTGACACTCTGAGCAAGGCACCAGGTATGAACAGCCTTGAACAAGGGATGCTGGGGCTGAAGATGGGTGGGGATGTGTCTGGCAGTGGCTCAGGTGTGAAGAGCGTGAGTTCTGTGATCGGCGGTAGTGGTGCTGTAGCTCAGGCTGTTGTTACAGGCAACGGTGGAACACCAATTGGCATGCCCCCTCCTAAGCCCACGTCCTGGGCCGCTATTGCCAGCAAACCAGCCAAGCCACAGCTGCTGAAGGCCAAGGCCAAGCCAGGCATGCCCATGGGGGGAGCTCTGCCACCACCGCCCATCAAACACAACATGGACATTGGGACATGGGATAACAAGGGGCCTATAAGCAAAGTGGCCCCTCCGCTGCCCCCCCACCACCAACATCAGCAGCTCCACTCTCATAGCCATGCCCACCTTCCCCACGGGCTCCCCCCTCCCCCTCAGCAGTCCATTCAATCTGCCCAGTCCCTTGTGCAGCAGATGACCATGGGCCCGCCCCCTCCACAGTCATACCAGAACCACAACTTAGGCCCGCCCCCTCAGACCCGCTGGGTTGCCCCGCGTAACCGTAATCCGGGCTACGGAGGGGGCAGCATGGACAGCAGCGGTTCCTCTAGTGGCGGGGGTGTTGGGAATGGAGGGGGTGTTCCTCCAGGTTCTGGCTCAGGTCTAGAGAACCACCCTGTACTGGAGAAGCTGAGGGCTGCCCACAGCTACAACCCTAAGGAGTTTGACTGGAACCTGAAGAACGGCCGCGTGTTCATCATCAAGAGCTACTCTGAGGACGACATCCACCGCTCCATAAAGTACTCCATCTGGTGCAGCACAGAGCACGGCAACAAGCGTCTGGACTCAGCCTTTCGTGCCATCAGTGCCAAAGGCCCTGTCTATCTGCTTTTCAGTGTTAATGGCAGTGGGCACTTCTGCGGCGTGGCAGAGATGCTCTCGCCCGTGGATTATGGCACCAGTGCTGGCGTCTGGGCGCAGGACAAGTGGAAAGGCAAGTTTGATGTGGACTGGCTGTTTGTGAAGGACGTGCCCAATAGCCAGCTGAGGCACATCAGGCTGGAGAACAACGACAACAAGCCGGTAACCAACTCTAGGGACACTCAGGAGGTCCCTCTGGAGAAGGCCAAGCAAGTGCTGAAGATCATTGTGGGCTTCAAACACACCACCTCCATCTTTGATGACTTCTCCCACTATGAGAAGAGACAGGAGGAAGAGGAGGTTGTCAGAAAGGTAATCAATCATTAGTCTCCTGTTGATCGCAAAGATCCTGAACTGATCATTAATTAAGGATGGGTTTCGTCAATGTTTGTAATGATCCATAAACCAGAACAAACATCTCCTTTACATTGGGATGCAAAACTGAATTTGTATTTCTTATTTTGTCCTATCACAGCGAAATGTCTACTGTTTTGTATTTGTTTGCTGCCATTTTATTGCGTTTTGTGCAGGAGGTGTAACCATAACGAAATTCCTCTTCTCTTTCAACAGACCTATGAGCCAATTCCAATACAGCGAGGGTCCCGACTTGATCAGGTAAAGAAACTTTTCTTAAATGTAACTTCTATTTGGCTTCTGGCCATCGACATTCTACACTATGTCTCTAAGGGAATAATATACCATGGTTGTGGGGTGGAAGATTATTAATTTATTAACAGTTTTCTAATGGTAACCATTTTGTTTTTTCTTCCCCTCCCCAACCAAGGAACACCAAAACCGAAGTAAACCACAATAGAAGACTACTCCTTATAGCTTGATCAACGGTTGTACTTGGATGGACATATTGAAATTTAGATCATAAAAAAACAAGAGGACATAAAGAAATTTCTAACTTAAATTTCTTTTTCTATTTAATTTTGATGACTTTGGCCCACATCAAACTTTGAGCCACCTTGCTCCTGGTCTGGTTCCCAGTCTACAAGTTGTGCGCACAGATCAAATTGCTTCATCATTTTTAGTGTTCTTTATTTTGTATTTTAACCCTGGTCTCCTATTTGTTATACCCCCACACGCACATCCTTAATTATGATTAACAAATATCTGCACGTCTTTAAAAAACATGCTGCTGATATTCAGTGACTGTTCAACTTGTGGTGTGAGTGTTGGAGAAACTTTAAGTGCTTGTATTGCTTGTTCTGATTAGGAAGAGTGAACGTGACAACAGAATCTTGACAAATGTTTGATAACTACATAGAACAGTTTTATTTAGCATAATCAGAAGAAGTGTTCTGTTTTGCCCTTGTCCATCTGAGGGTGGTTTGTGGATGGTAGAAGATTGTCTATCCAAAAAGCTTCTGCAAATGATTGATATTATGGATAAAGTGAAAGTTTAAAAATGTATCACTTGGCTTATCACTGTTGTGACAAACTATGTGGAAGAAGAGATGTGTTCATACATTTTTTTCAGAGTGGAGCCTTAACATTTCTTACTGACAACACTGTCAATTAAATGATATTTGCTCTACTGTACCTCAAGTGTGTCAGCAAAAAGATTCAAAGGAAAGATGTCTAGAACATCCCCTCTCAAGGGAGGTCCCTCTCTTTGTTTTTGATGGGGTGGAAATGCAAACATACTCAGTTCAGGTTCTTAGCCGGACAATACGATTGTCTTTTCCCTTATTTTAAATCATGTCTTTCCTTTATCATATCTGTTACATTTCTCTGTTCCCTGTCATTCCAACAATGGGGGTCCCTGTTTAAGTCATTTTGGGGACAAAATGTAGCATGTACTGCTTTTAAATTCAAGATTGGCCTGTCATTTTGTTTCTGAGCCTTGTCATTTCCATACAGAATTAAAATGTTGATATTTTTCTCTCTATAACCCTTCCACTTCATCCTCAGAAATGTTAAGCTTTAATGTACTGGCAAAGCTAATTGAGAACGCCTGAAATGTGTATCTTTATAATTCATGTTACTGATTTAATGTCAAGTGTATGAAAACCCAGAGAATGGTCTTCATGGTATCTGTGTGATTTCCTTAATTTTTGGGGGGCTTGCTGTACTGTGTATGTCCGTATGCAAGTGTGAAAGACTGAGAGGGAGTGTGATTATTGAGGGAGTCAGATTTATATAATGGTATTGGAAGTGATTCATGATAATATATGAACATTTTAAGAAAATAAATGTAGAAAACAAATGTTTAAGTCACTCCTGAATTAAATATGCATTGTATCAAAGGTCACTATCACATTCTTAGATTTGATCATGGTCATTATTAAAGGTATACTATCTGTTGTAAGTGTTTTTGGTTTGTTCCATTGTGAGTGAAAGGTATCACGTCTGCATCTAAGTATGTTTCCCTTTGGGGGGAAACCCATTCTTATTCTTTTAGATAAGAGAGAGTGGTGCCTAAAGTATACTGGATGTTGACATACGGTTGAAGTCAAAAGTTTACATACACCTTAGCCAAATACATTTAAACTTAGTTTTTCACAGTTTCTGCCATTAAATCCTCGTAAAAATTCCCTGTCTTGGGTAAGTTAGGATCACCACTTTATTTTAAGAAAGTGAAATGTCAGAATAATAGAGAGAATGATTTATTTCAGCTATTATTTCTTTCATCACATTCCCAGGGGGTCAGAAGTTTACATACACTCAATTAGTATTTGGTAGCGTTGCCTTTAAATTGTTAAACTTGGGTCAAACGTTTCGGGTAGCCTACCACAAGCTTCCCACAATAAGTTGGGTGAATTTTGTCCCATTCCTCCTGAAAGAGCTGGTGTAACTGAGTCAGGTTTGTAGGCCTTGCTCGCACATGCTTCAGTTCTGCCCACAAATTTTCTACAGGATTGAAGTCAGGGCTTTGTGATGGCCACTCCAATACCTTGACTTTGTTGTCATTAAGCCATTTTGCCACTTTGGAAGTATGCTTGGGGTCATTGTCCATTTGGAAGACCCATTTGCGACCAAGCTTGAACTTCCTGACTGATGTCTTGAGATGTTGCTTCAATATATCCACATAATTTGAGGGGGTCATGATGCCATCTATTTTGTGAAGTGCACCAGTCCCTCCTGCAGCAAAGCACCCCCACAAAATTTCTCCCAGGGATGAACCAGACTTGTGGAGGTCTACAATGTTTTTCTGAGGTCTAGGTTGCCAGGTCGCAGTTGTAAATGAGAACTTGTTCTCAACTAGCCTACCTGGTTAAATAAAGGTGAAATTAAATAAATAAAAGGTTGATTTATTTTGATTTTCACATGATGCCATGCAAAGAGGCACTGAGTTTGAAGGTAGGCCTTGAAATACATCCACAGGTACACCTCCAATTGACTCAAATTATGTAAATTAGCCTATCAAAAGCTTCTAAAGCCATGACATTTTCTGGAATTTTCCTAGCTGTTAAAGGCACAGTCAACTTAGTGTATGTAAACTTCTGACCCACTGGAATTGTGATACAGTGAATTATAAGTGAAATTATCTGTAAACAATTGTTGGAAAAATTACTAACTGACTTGCCAAAACTATAGTTTGTTAACAAGAAATTTGTGGGGTGGTTGAAAAACGAGTTTTAATGACTCCAACCTAAGTATATGTAAACTCCCGACTTCAACTGTATCACACCTGGGTCAAAAACATTTCTCTGCTGAAACCAATGGCATAGTCCAAACCCCAAAACGTCTTTATTATTTAACAAACAGAACTGTACATAATTCACAGCACATCAAACCAAGGCTATCTGTTTACTTAAAATAGGGAGGTCAAATTTGATCTTACCTTTACCTATTTGTCCAGTGTTTCATCGCAAGAGCTCATAGTTGCAGTAGGCTAGGTTTCTCACCACTGTAGGCTAACTACGTTGATATTTGTTATTGCCTAAAAATACAATTACTTTAATGATTTGGATCGACGTTAAGGTGATTCCTCTCTTGGCATTCACCGCGTGCCTTAATTGTATTGTTATTAAATCAAGGTCTGCCGTGAACACGAAAAGCGGTAATCCAAATTTTCCCTATAAATGTACCTAGAATACAGATGAATTGATTCCTTGGAATAATGCCAATAAACACGAGCAAGACCGTTTCCAGATCACCATTACCTCATTACCTTTTCTTCTGGAATGTAAAGTTGAATCGGATCACAAAGACACAACAACGTCGATATAGCATTTGACGCACGCTGTTAAAATGTATTTGATGTAGGTATAGCCTAGAATCCTATCTCATATGGATCCACAGTGTCAGAAAAAAACACCGATCAGTGTCCATACACATTGGTCCAGTTTCAACAGGGAGCCACTATCATTCCAGAAGCATTATCAACAGAAGCATCCATTCGTTTCCATATCTGACGCACTGACTCCTATTAGCAAGTTATTTTTTCAAACAAGAACTCACTGTCAATGTACACCCTTGGATCAGAAGAATGATGTAGTAGTAGCCATAAGCCTACGAAATGTTGTCCGTATTTGGCTATAGAATAGCCTACATTTAACAGGCTAGGCCTAAAACAATGGTCCAGGCATCAGGCGTCCGCAGCATCAGCACCGCTCCAGCCGTGATACCGCATAAAGCGAGAAAGGACACCGGTTGAAATACATTTGCCCTACATAGTAACCTTGATTTTCCGAAACAGTTGTCCACTTGTTTTGTTTTCACCATCTCTGAACCAATCTATCAGGATTTCCTTATCTTTTTCCCATCCAAGACGTCTGCTTATTGAATGCAATGCTCGAGGATTAGATCGAGGAAGCTTGACGTCATGGACAGGACAGGGTCAAACTCCCCCCACCATAAACCGACCAGATTCTCATCAGCGAAATGTTTTTGAATTGAGCAGTTGACATTTTGCAGAATGGGGCATTATTGCACAATAAATCAGCAGCCCCACTTAACCTGCACAATATTTCACACTGCACAGCAGCAGTACACACAGACATCATTCAGCTTCATCACAGCAAATGAGAATTGCCTAATCATGATGATCTATTCATATTTGAGAATAGGACACACCTTGGATATTTCTGCAGTAAAGTAATCTGCAGAAAGAAATTTTAACCAACGTACTGTTCACTTCCAGTGTTTCCATAATACATAATATCTGATTTGGGGGGGGGGGGGGGGGGGGGGGTTGTAGATGCATGTCAGCAAAGCCACTACACAACACAACTAAACAATACAGTAATTGCATTATAACGGTGACAATCAGTGCCCACAACTGTTAGGGCCTACATAAAGCTGACAGGATAGCTTACTTTTCAGCTCCATGGAGTGAATCCTTACCACTGCTCCACCTGGCTATCAGCGGAGCCTTGTCTGGCAGCAAAACAGTTAATTCAGCTTCATTTACAGCCTTTTAAAAAAACATAGATGATATAGCTGACTTGCTTACACAAATGTGGCTTCTAGTGACAATTGAGATGTACAAACTATGGGATAAGAGACAATCCGTAATTTCGATTAAGACAATGATCGAACTCAGTCGGATATAGTCAATATAACTATTTGTTCAGCACTTTTGAAATGTACAGCGACAGAATTCAGAACATGGACCGTTCTTACAGTATTATACCTGTACACCAAGTCAGAATCATATGATAAATAAAGGGGGCATATAAGTAGACAATGAAATCTCTTACGAAATTAGATGACAGGCTATAGGCTATATGAGGGTGAAATGAGCCAAATGATTAGTGTGAGGCACATAGTGTATGTTGTGTAGTAAGCTGTTAGTAGCCTTAGTATTACTTTCTTAGCTACAGTATACATATCTCCCTGACATATTGCATAATTTATGCAGCAGCATACAATACATTTTTGGACTGACCTTGTTGTGCTGTGCTCACTTGAACAGGAAGGTGGTGCTGCAGTCCTTCTTGTGGCAAATTTTGTCATCAAAGTCTGGCATTCTCTGGATTTATAGTGCTTTCAAGACAACTGGGTGTCAGGTTTTGGCCAGGACTGTTCTGGTTTTTGTCACTAGATGTCCCCATTGCACCTTTTTTGAACCTTTTGTTTTTTCCTTGCTCTTTTATTGTTTGCACCTGTGTGTCGTTCCCTTGTTAGTATTTAAACCCTGTGTGTTCCTCAGTTCTTTGCTCAGTGTTTGTATGTTAGCACCCAGCCCAAGCCTTTTTGTGTGAAACATATAGTTCTCTTATTGGATTTTCCAGAGGTTCTCTGGTTTAGTTCTTGTGTATTTTTGAGTAGTCTTTTGAGGTTTGTTTTTCCCTGCTGTTTTTACCACTTTGTGGAGTTTCTTTGTATTTTGGAGGATATCCATTTTGTGCCTCTTGGCTTTATTTTGGACGTGGTGGATTTATTTTCTTTGCCTGAAGATCTTGTCCTTTTATTAAATCATTATCTCTAGTACTGCTGAGTCTGCCTCATCTTCTGGGTTCTGCCAACTATTAGTGACTGTTTCTCTCACCGGGTCCTGACACTGGGTCCTCGGAAAAAAACAAAGTTGAATCATGACATCAGTGATCTTCAGGTCGGAGCTCTAGAAAGAGGCCGGAGTTCCTAACCTGGAATTCTAAGTTGGATGACCGTTCAAAACGTATTTTCCCAGTTGGAGCTCGTTTTTTCCCCGAGGTCCCAGTTGTCTTGAACTCACTGAAGTCTGAGATTTCCCAGTTCCAAGTTGTTTTTAACTAGGCAGAAATCATGCTGTATTGACAGCATGGCCAACCCTTTCTGGCCCATGGTGTTGCATGTGAATGTTTATCCTTTTAAACTTGGAAAATTGATCCTTAAACACAGACTTGGACCACACGTCGACTCCACTGAATAGCAGGCTCATGATTGCTTTGAAACGCTTGCAGATAGCAACTGATTCCTTCCAAACCACTTATTGTTGAATTTGCGATTTCCAACTTGTTGTGTATTGTTTATGTCCAATAGCTACGTTTTAGCTATACTTTCTCTTCATATGACAAGACTTGAAAGGATTTGCCAGTACATTGTCGATTTGATTCATGATGATGACTGCTTGTCTAGCTTGCTAGGTAAGAATTTGAAAGTATGATGTTGACATGATCAGTCCCATCAAAGCTACGGTAGATATATACATATATATTTTTTTGGGGGGGGGGCTAAACAGGTGGGGCTCAAAACAGGTGGCCCTGAATGACGTGTCGCAACTGCTGATTTGTCATTACCATAGCCACTCTCCACTGGCTATGGTGCTGAAACTGCACTGATGCTCGTAAAGTTGCTTTTTACTAGCTCTGTTTATTGTCCCCCAAGGTGAAATCGGGGAGGGATTGTGGATCGGTCTCCATCTGTTAGTCACACGCGATATCTCGGACAGCACTGGCCCGATGTTTACGAAAGGTGGGTGAATTATGCGTTTTGCCATTGAAATCTGGCATTTACAAAATTACACTAATTGGCCCAAGGCGGGAGCTATAGTAATTAACTGATATTTGTGAGTCACCCCAGAGAGGAATAGGCTAAGTGAGAGGGATAACTCGGCACAAAATCTGTCTTGTCCAGCAGGTGGCGTTTTTTATTTGGCACATGAAATGGAGTATAAGCTATATAAGTGTGACGCCCTGCCTCAACTTCCTGGATACACCCGCCTGAATGGAGGCGGGAAGCCCATCAATTCATAGTTGAACATCCGCACGCCATTCAAAAGTCTTCCAGCTTTCAATCTTTTTTCATATCAGACATAGCGATGTCATTATTAGCAAATAAAGGTTTATGTAAGGTCCACGGACCATGTAGGCCTACACTATGGAGCTGCTTGCTTGTCAATACATGAACATTAGCCTATTTACACAAATCACTTGTTGGTTAAATACAAAAATCAATATTGTAATAATTCTATGCTGTAGTCTAGGCCTATATAATTGTTTAAAAATCAGATTAATTCCCGAAGCTGTTCATGAGCAATGTCGTTTATTTATTAGTTGAATATCAACTGTCAGGTGGCAAGAGCGCAGAACTCTGGACACCGTTGATTGCTGCGCAGAAATAAATCTGTTCTAATAAACCCAGTCTCTGCGCAACAATCTTAAATGCAATCTCTGGAAAATACAACCGTTTTGATGGAAATGATTGAAAAGAGCGGGATCCCAGCGTTACAGTGTTATAGGGCTATAATTTATTTCTCAACCCCAATTGGCAGCGTTTTACAATCTTTTGTATCTGTCATGACAATAAAAAAAAGTAACTGCGGGAAGCGCGTCAGCCATTCGCATGTGTTTACGTAGGCCTCTATTAACTGTACAATTCACACAATTACACTATTTATAAACATAACAATTACATGATTTTATGAATGCCAGTGGGAGTTTTTTTAAAGACATTATACAAGCAACAAGATCATATTTCGTCTGTGACATAGCTAATGATTAGCCCTTTGGGGTAAACCATGCAGAGGAGCAACCCCATGCTTCAGCCATATAGCCTTGATGCTGCGTCAGACAGGTGATCATGCTTATTGCTAAAATAGCACACCTCCCTGATCATATGGACCATCTAAAGATATTGCTTTTCATCACTATGTTACTAGGCAAATTTATAGAGGGGAATATTACATTTTAAATGGTTTAATATAGGCTATATGTCATCATTGAGAGGGGGCATGGTTTTATTTTTGTTTTCCAAACAATCAGTGTAAATAAATATCAGATTTTATGGTTGGCTATAATATAAGGTATTTGCCCAAACTGTAAATGAAACGTGAAATCACCCAGATTTAAATTCTGTGTGCATAACTTACCTTTCCTGATATCTTGGCCTGGGTCAGTTATTTTAAAATTCAGGCAGGTAGTTTCACTTGGTACTGGCCCGGTGTGCCACTGGCAAATTTACCTGAATGTCAAGACCTGGACTGGTACCCAGGCTAACTGCCTTCCATTTTGAAGACATTTATTTTCATTGTTAGATATATAAAAGCTAATCTGTGGTCAACTAAAATGTGTTAGTCACACA
Source organism: Salvelinus fontinalis (assembly GCF_029448725.1). Taxonomy (NCBI): domain Eukaryota; kingdom Metazoa; phylum Chordata; class Actinopteri; order Salmoniformes; family Salmonidae; genus Salvelinus; species Salvelinus fontinalis. The sequence continues at coordinate 23,643,027 of NC_074695.1, forward strand.
AGATATCTCAATTGGCCCAATGGAGGTCGCTGCAACATTCGTGGGGGATGACATGTTTACTGTTGTCTTGTTTCGCTTTTCAATTTCAGGGACAATAGATAATGTTTTCAAAGTTCTACCAAGTGAAGCAACATAGAATTATAAATATTTAAAACCATCTTATTCTCAGACCTGGTGCACGAAGGCATAATTTAAAACATGTCAGAACAAGTCATTTTTTCATAGGCCTATTGTAGTTAGGCCTACAATCCTCTTCACAAACCATTTTGTTAGACTGACATTATGGCCTACACAGATATACAGATATTATTGGCAGTGTCTTTGTGTGGGTCATACACGAGTGACTTCGGACAAATTCCACAAGTCCACACGGTTGGCTTCTCCAAACATGAGGAATACTCCGAGGCCCATGGTATTCACCATTGTAATGAGTGAGAACACATAACCCCAGGAAGCTGTGACCTCAATCAGGTATCCAGAAACATAGACCAGCACCAGACCTGTGGGATACACAAACTGGTCTCATTTACACAGTCAAATACAGTACATAGGCCTATAATACACTTAACCGTGAGCATTATATCATTCTGATGTACAGTATACATGGGGGATTGATATCTAATACCTACCTGTGAAAGCCCCACACATATTCATAAATCCTGTGGAGAAAATAATATATACATTTTTGGGAACAAAATATTTGTTTGTCAATCAAAATGGAACAAATGGAATGGGAAGACAATGATAACCAAAGACACTGACAGTGTCCAGTTAAGATAAATTCTAATTTACAATGACGGCCCACACCGGCCAAACCCGGACGACGCTGGGCACAATTGGTCCAGCGACGTCCGGGTTTGGCAGGTGTAGGCCGTCATTGTAAATAAGAATTTGTTCTTAACTGACTTGCCTAGTTAAATAAAGGGTCAATTTTAAAATTGTAAAAACAAACTGACCAAACAAGGCTCCAGCACACGATGGGGCAAGGTCCTGTACATTCACAGACACACCACTAGCGCATGGGGACAATGGCAATGGGTTAGTATACTCATAACTCTATTACTGGATGAGAAGTTACCCTTCTCATCCAGTAATACGGGTATACCTCTATTATGTGGATTGAATAATGTTACATGAACACACACAGAAACACACCTGCTGTTGAAGGTGGCCAGGCCCACAGCAGCGGAGACAAAGATCACAGCGGAAGGGAATGAGAGTGGCCTGCAGAGTAGCAGGAGGAACACACTGGACACACCCATGGACATGAACTGTATGAGAGAGAGAGAAACACACTGATCGACTTATTTAAAGATGTCCTCTAGCGATTTGTGAACATTTACTGTTGAAAAGCGATAACCAAAGTATAAAGACAGTAAACTACACACATTGAAGGGTAAAAAAAAATTGTTTTGAACAAAATTGTGTTTTTTAGACACAAATGCAAACTTCAAGGGAGTAAGGCATTTTGATGGGAATCTGTGATGTCATCAGCCTCACCCTTGCTTGAGGAACAATAGAAAACTAAAGAGGAAAAGCACACCCCCCACTTGTGCTATGTCATGACTTACCTTTTGTAAAGTAAATCAGGTGATAAAGAAGGTGAAAAATAGACTGGAGTGCCACTTTAACTTTAAATTCCCCATTTCAAGAGATACGGTGCCTTGCAAAGGTATTCATCCCCCTTGGCATTTTCCTATTTTGATGCATTGCAACCTGTAATTTAAATGGATTTGGATTTCATGTAATGGACATACACAAAATAGTCCAAATTGGTGAAGTGAAATGAAAAAAATTACTTGTTTCAAAAAATTATATAACCCCCCCCCCCCCGGAAAAGTGGTGCGTGCATACAGTTGAAGTCGGAAGATTACACACACCTTAGCCAAGTACATTTAAACTCAGATTTTCACAATTCCTGACATTTAATCCTCGTAAAAATTCCCTGTCTTAGGTCAGTTAGGATCACCACTTTATTTTAAGGAAGTGAAATATCAGAACAATAGTAGAGAGAATTATTTATTTCAGCTTTTATTTCTTTCATCACATTCCCAGTGGGTCAGAAGTTTACATACACTCAATTAGTATTTGGTAGCATTGCCTTTAAATTGTTTAACTTGGGTCAAATGTTTCGGGTAGCCTACCACAAGCTTACCACAATAAGTTGGGTGAATTTTGTCCCATTCCTCCTGAAAGAGCTGGTGTAACTGAGTCAGGTTTGTAGGCCTCCTTGCTCGCACACACTTTTTCAGTTCTGCCCACAAATTTTCTATGGGATTGAGGTCAGGGCTTTGTGATGGCCACTCCAATACCTTGACTTTGTTGTCCTTATGCCTCATGATGCCAACTATTTTGTGAAGTGCACCACTCCCTCCTGCAGCAAAGCACCCCCACAACATGATGCTGCCACCCCCGTGCTTCACGGTTGGGATGGTGTTCTTCGGCTTGCAAGCATCCCCTTTTTTCCTCCAAACATAACGATGGTCATTATGGCCAAACAGTTCTATTTTTGTTTCATGAGACCAGAGGGCATTTCTCCAAAAAGTAAGATCTTTGTCTGTGGATATAGATACTTTTGTACCCATTTCCTCCAGCATCTTCACAAGGTCCTTTGTTTTTGTCCTGGGATTGATTTGCACTTGGTGCACCAAAGTACATTCATCTCTAGGAGACAGAACGCATCTCCTTCCTGAGCAGTATGACGGCTGCGTGGTCCCATGGTGTTAATACTTGCATACTATTGTTTGTACAGATGAACGTAGTACCTTCAGGAGTTTGGAAATTGCTTCCAAGGATGAACAAGACTTGTGGAGGTCTACAATTTCTTTTCTGAGGTCTTGGCTGATATCTTTTGATTTTCCCATGATATCAAGCAAAGAGTCACTGAGTTTGAAGATAGACCTTGAAATACATCCACAGGTACACTTCCAATTGACTCAAATTATGTCAATTAGCTTATCAGAAGCTTCTAAAGCATGACATCATTTTTTGGAATTTTCCAAGCTGTTTAACGGCACTGTCAACTTAGTGTATGTAAACTTCTGACCCACTGGAATTGTGATACAGTGAATTATAAGTTAAATAATCTGTCTGTAAACAATTGTTGGAAAAATGACTTGTGTCATGCACAAAGTAGATGTCCTAACTGACTTGCCAAAACCATAGTTTGTTAACAAGAAATTTGTGGAGTGGTTGAAAAACGAGTTTTAATGACTCCAACTTAAGTGTATGTCAACTTCCGACTTCAACTGTATATATTCACCCCCTTTGCTATGAAGCCCCTAAATAAGATCTGTTGCAACCAATTACCTTCAGAAGTCACATAATTAGTTAAATAAAGTCCACCTGTGTGCAATCTAAGTGTCACATGATATGTCACATGATCTCAGTAAATATACACCTGTTCTGAAAGGCCCCAGAGTCTGCAACACCACTAAGCAACGGGCACCATCAAGCAAGCAGCACCATGAAGACCAAGGAGCTCTCCAAACAGGTCAGGGACAAAGTGGGGGAGAAGTACAGATCAGAGTTGGGTTATAAAAAAATATCCAAAACTTTGAACATCCCACGGAGCACCATTAAATCCAGTATAAAGTAATGGAAATAATATAGCACCACAACAAACCTGCCAAAAGAGGGCCACCCACCAAAACTCATGGAACATGCAAGGAGGGCATTAATCAGAGAGGCAACAAAGAGACCAAAGATAACCCTGAAGGAGCTGCGTAGCTCCACAGAAGAGATTGGAGTATCTGTCCATAGGGCCACTTTAAGTCGTACACTCCACAGAACTGGGCTTTACCTAAGAGTGGCCAGAAAATATGCCATTGCTTAAAGAAAAAAATAAGCAAACACGTTTTGTTGTTCACCAAAAGGCATTTGGGAGACTCCCCAAACATATGGAAGAGGGTTCTCTGGTCAGATGAGACAAAAATGTTGCCTTTTGGCAATCAAGCAAAACACTATGTTTGGCGCAAATCCAACACCTCTCACACCCCGAGAACACTATCCAACACCACCATGTTTTTCATCGGCAGGGACTGGGAAACTGGTCAGAATTTAAGGAATGATGGATGCCGATAAATACAGGGACACTCTTGAGGGAAACCTGTTTTGGTCTTCCAGAGATTTGAGACTGGGATGGAGGTTCACCTTCCAGCAGGACAATGACCCTGAGAATACTGCTAAAGCAACACTCGAGTGGTTTAAAGGGATACATTTCAATGTCTTGGATTGGCCTAGTCAAAGCCCAGACCTCAATCCAATTGAGAATCTGTGGTATGACTTAAAGATTGCTGTACACCAGTGGAACCCATCCAACTTGAAGGAGCTGGAACAGTTTTGCCATGAAGAATAGGCAAAAATCCCAGTGGCTAGATGTGCCAAGTTTATAGAGACATACCCCAAGAGATTTGCAGCTGTAATTGCTGCAAAAGGTGGCTCTATAAAGTATTGACTTTGGGGGGGGGTGAATAGTTATGCATGCTCAAGTTTTCAGTTTTTTAATCTTATTTCTTCTTTGTTTCACAAGAAAAAATAATTTGCATCTTCAAAGTGGTATACATGCTGTGTAAATCAAATGATACAAACCCCCAAAAGTCCATGTCAATTCCAGGTTGTAAGGCAACAAAATAGGAAAAATGCCAATGGGGGTGAAAACTTTCGCAAGCCACTGAACTGTAACTAATCCTGTTATGTCAGATACAAAATTATTGAGATTCTTGACAAAGATGAGCAATAATGACTGTATAAAATACATCATTCAAATACTGAGCTATATTGTATGCAAAAAAGGGAAATTATATAATTTTACTCAAAAACATAGGGATCAAAATGATTGACATCCTTAAAGATTCTTATAGGTAAAGTAGTCAAAAGTTCAGTAATTGGTAGCATATTCCTAGCACGCAATGACTACATCAAGCTTGTGACTACTCTACTTGTTGGATGCATTTGCAGTTCGTTTTGATCGTGTTTCAAATTATTTTGTGCCCGATAGAAATGAATGGTAAATTATGTTTTATGTCATTATTGAGTCACTTTTGTACAAACTTATAAAACATGTCTGAACACTTATACATTAATGTGGATGATAGCATTATTAAGGATAATCCTGAATGAATCGTGAGAACGTTACTGAGGGTCACAGATAAGACATGCTAACCTCCCCTGTTATTGATAATGTCTTGGGGGTATGATCTTTGACCCTCTGTATTTCTCAATCATCATTATTCACGATTCATTCAGGATTATCCATAATCATGGTATCATCAACAAACAGATCACTGACCATCTCGAATCCCACCGTACCTTCTCCGCTGTGCAATCTGGTTTCCGAGCCGGTCACGGGTGCACCTCAGCCACGCTCAAGGTACTAAACGATATCATAACCGCCATCGATAAAAGACATTACTGTGCAGCCGTCTTCATCGACCTGGCCAAGGCTTTCGACTCTGTCAATCACCATATTCTTATCGGCAGACTCAATAGCCTCGGTTTTTCTAATGACTGCCTTGCCTGGTTCACCAACTACTTTGCAGACAGAGTTCAGTGTGTCAAATCGGAGGGCATGTTGTCCGGTCCTCTGGCAGTCTCTATGGGGGTACCACAGGGTTCAATTCTCGGGCCGACTCTTTTCTCTGTATACATCAATGATGTTGCTCTTGCTGCGGGCGATTCCCTGATCCACCTCTACGCAGACGACACCATTCTGTATACTTCCGGCCCTTCCCTGGACACTGTGCTATCTAACCTCCAAACGAGCTTCAATGCCATACAACACTCCTTCCGTGGCCTCCAACTGCTCTTAAACGCTAGTAAAACCAAATGCATGCTTTTCAACCGCTCGCTGTCTGCACCCGCACGCCCGACTAGCATCACCACCCTGGACGGTTCCGACCTAGAATATGTGGACATCTATAAGTACCTAGGTGTGTGGCTAGACTGCAAACTCTCCTTCCAGACTCATATCAAACATCTCCAATCCAAAATCAAATCTAGAGTCCGGAACAAAGCTATTCCGGAACAAAGCCTCCTTCACTCACGCCGCCAAACTTACCCTAGTAAAACTGACTATCCTACCGATCCTCGACTTCGGCGATGTCATCTACAAAATAGCTTCCAATACTTTACTCAGCAAACTGGATGCAGTTTATCACAGTGCCATCCGTTTTGTTACTAAAGCACCTTATACGACCCACCACTGCGACCTGTATGCCCTAGTCGGCTGGCCCTCGCTACATGTTCGTCGTCAGACCCACTGGCTCCAGGTCATCTACAAGGCTATGCTAGGTAAAGTGCCGCCTTATCTCAGTTCACTGGTCACGATGGCTACACCCACCCGTAGCACGCGCTCCAGCAGGTGTATCTCACTGATCATCCCTAAAGCCAAAACCTCATTTGGACGCCTTTCCTTCCAGTTCTCTGCTGCCTGCGACTGGAACGAATTGCAAAAATCTCTGAAGTTGGAGACTTTTATCTCCCTCAACATCTTTAAAAATCTGCTATCCGAGCAGCTAACCGATCGCTGCAGCTGTACATAGTCCATCTGTAAACTACCCACCCAACTTACCTACCTCACCCCCATACTGCTTTTATTTATTTACTTTTCTGCTCTTTTGCACACCAGTATCTCTTCTTGCACATGATCATCTGATGATTTATCACTCCAGTGTTAATCTGCTAAATTGTAATTATTCGATTTATTGCCTACCTCATGCCTTTTGCACACATTGTATATAGATTCTCTTTTTCTACCATGTTATTGACTTGTCTATTGTTTACTCCATGTGTAACTCTGTGTTGTTGTCTGTTCACACTGCTATGCTTTATCTTGGCCAGGTCGCAGTTGCAAATGAGAACTTGTTCTCAACTAGCCTACCTGGTTAAATAAAGGTGAAAAAAAATTAAAAAAAATAAAAATAAATCCACATTAATGTAGAAGTGTTTGAAACATTTTATTCTTATTTTCCATAAAAGTGACTCTAAAATGACACAATACATTTTTTAAATTACTTTCTATTGGGTACAAAATAATCTGAAACAACCGAAACTAACTGCAAATGCACCCAACAAGTTTGTAGAGTCACAAGCTTGATGTAGTCATTGCGTGCTAGGAATATGGGACCAAATACTAAACTTTGACTACTTTATTTATAAGAATCTTTAAGGGTGTCAATAATTTTGCCCCCTACCTTTTTGAGAAAAAAAGTATTATCTTTCTCTGAGCAAATGTATTAGTTTAAATTAATATAATTTTTTTATTGTTTTTTTTTCATTATTCATTTTATACAGTCATTATTGCTAATCTTTTTCAAGGGTGTCAATAATTTCAGACCTCACTGTATGTTAGTCAGGGGAAATAATTGCCTGATCCCCAAGGATATGTCTGATTGCCTTTTCTGGCATGAAAATGGGGAGCTCTAACCTGTCTGAACAAATCTCTTATGCATACCTGTACTTTCTCTCTGTCCACAAACCACTGAATATTGGGTTCAGTTACACAAGAATATAAGTTAGCGATTCTAAACCAGGTAAGCTTACCTGCATCATCTTCCTAACAGATGATGTTCGAAATCCTAGAACAAAAAACAGACTGTTACTAACTTACTAAGGAAGCAGCAAAACAAACAAATGTTGTACTCTAATCTGTCATTATTATACCCTGCTGAATGAGGTGATCCGAAATTATGCCTCCAAAGAGAGCAGATGCGATTGCAACCAACCATGGAATTACGTTACACACCCATCCCTGGAATAACATATATTAGAAGTATGAGTTACAATACAGATTACACTAAACTGCAATGGTTACACTATTTATTATTTTGGGTGAAGAAGGCCAGTATAGGTAAGACATGCGTTTTGGATAAGGTAAAGAAAGTGGCTGAAGAGATAAAGGTGTAATACCTTGGCGTGCGGATATGTATCTTTGAAAAAGGTTGGTAGCCATGACATCAATGTGTAACAAGTACTGCTGAAGCATAGGTGAGCAAAGACCATGGCACTAAAGAGATGTGAAAGAGGGAGAACAAGAGACAAAAAAGCAGTAGAGCCAGGCAAGCAGGCAACATCAAGGTAAAAACAAGAAGTTGCAAAACATTTGCATAACATCCACGTGCCACACTGTATTACATCCAAAATCAACATATGCAAAAAATTGAGCTGTACCACACAGAGGGCTGTTTGAACATTTTTAGCCAGCGTTTCTTTGACAGACCCGAACTGGATCCATGGCTTGACAGCACTTGGATTGTGTTCATTTGACCTGCAACCGACACACACATTACCATATAAAGCAGTATGATTATAGCAGCCAACCTCATGAATCGTACATAACAACCACGTCATTCAGTGAAACAACTAACATGTATAATACATGCATTACATTTTGTAGATACTTTCAAACTAGACATATATTATAGAAGCCTACCTCATATGAAATCTAGAACCTAGAACAACCACTTAATTCAATGAAACAACTATTACATACAACACATCCAATGCACATTTTTTGATACTTTAAAACAAAATATATTCATGCACAAAGCACCAGTTCTATAGATTATTATATTGCTACCCTAGAGTACCTCTCAGTAGAAATCTCCACACAGTCAATGACCACAGTCCCGAGAGCAGACCAGCGCCATAGAACACACTCTCCCAGCCATAGCGTTCCAACATCACGGACCCCAGTCCTCCCACCATCAGTGTTCTGACTCACAAGCATAGAAGCACAATGAGGAAGAAGCATTTAGAACATATTTCAGATAAAGCTATGTATGATTAAATTATAAATCAGAGATGGGTGTTGGTATAATTAGAGACCTGTGTTCAGTTATTACATGTATAACTTACCCCATATAAGAGCCACTGCCCATGGTACTCATCAGAAAGCCTCTTTCCCCTTCATCTACACGTTGGGAACAAAGACTGGCCAAAGAGGGGTAGTGGACACCTGAGGGAAAGCAGCTGTTATCAAAGTTACCAAACCATTCCAAAAGAGGAGACAGAGGGTGGAGACTTTCTCTGTTTCCACCCTCTCACCTTGTAATAGCCCCATAAGGAATCTGGCCACCGTCATGGAGGTGAGGGAACTGATGCCCAGTTGCGCCAACAGAGGGGTGCATGCTGTAATGGAAGCCCAGAACGTAGTGGCAAGAAGTAGGACCCGTTCACCACCAATTCTGGCAAAACAAACAATCATGAGCAGAGTCAGAGCAGTCTTCACAGCACACAAGAAAGGTGATTTCCAGCTTCTAACATGGACATTATATAACAGGCAGTCACTCAAGATCAAATAATACAAATCCCAATCCCAATAGGTAGCCATTGTTTCTCTCATTCAGACCACCAGAGGTTGACCCACCTGTCGCTGACATGACCTCCCAGCACCTGAGTGAAGCAGTAACCCCAGAAGAAGCCCCCCATTACCACACCCGATTGCGTCTTGCTCCAGCCAAATGTGGTGGCCAAGTTGACAGCACAGATTGGCATGGCCATCCTGGCACAGTAGAGTAGACACGTGCCCAAGAAGAGCATCACCGTCCACTTTTGAGCCAATGGCCTGGAGGCAAATAGCAAGAAAGAGAGGGAGAGGTAATGATGGATGATAATACTGATAATCTACATTACACTATATGTAAAAAACAGATAATTGGCCTATTATCATGTCATCGCCTACATCATGTATCAGTAGTGCTGAGCGATTAACCAAAATGTCAATTATTTTTCGTTTTTTAAAACAACTTTTAAACAACAACTGACCGACATCAGCTGAATGATTTGAATTCCATTTCACTCAACAATTTTGTTTTCTGTGAACTCAATGCGCACATCGCATAGTTTCTCTAGAGATAAAGATCCAGCCTGAACTGTGCGATGTAGTAGGGAGTTGTAGTTTCCAACAGGCCAATATTCTGCATAGTTTAGCGCATAAAAATGTGGTAATTAACTACAATTACCATAATCCATTGGTCATTTACTTGTCTTGGTCTGAGGTTATTTATTCTACTCAAGAATAATGCAGACCGTGAGGTGACATAGAGCATAGCCGTAGGAAGTAGTTTCAGGGTGTTTAAAAAAAATGATTGAATCTGAACCAACCTCAAAAAGCACAAATAGCAAATAGCACTATGTATCAGTAGAGAAGACAGTAAACCAGTTTTTCTGACTACATCACGTGAAGTGCCTTAATGAAGCCACCAGCGTTGGATAAAAGTTTCAGCAGACAAAGCAAGCTAAAATATTTTTTATAATATTTTATGTGATGTCTAATTTAAAGACAAACAGGGATCTAGTTCAATATTAGATACTTCTGTTAAGTTACATAGAGCAGTAAAACACTACAAATATGTGCAAATTAATTGAAAGTGTGACCAAGATCTAAATCTACTTTCACACTGGAGCTTCTACAACCATTGTGAATGTTGTGAACACTAGCCTGGTCTCTAGCCTGGTCTCAGATATGTTTGTGTTATCCTGTCAGCTCATTGTCACTGGAATGACAGGCAGTTGACATGATCACACAAACAGATCTGGAACCAGGCTACCGAAACACATATTGAACCCAGTGGTGTAAAGTACTTAAGTAAAAATACTCACTAAATAGACATGCTTCCCTTTGTAAATTATGCCTGAGTGTTGGAGTGTGCCCCTGGCTATCCGTAAATTAAAATAACAAGAAAATGGTGCCATCTGGTTTGCTTAATATAAGCAAATCAAAATCATTTATATATATTTAAAAACTGTGTGGTTTGAGTCCTGAATGCTGATTGACTGAGAGCCATGTTATATCAGACTGTATACCATGGGTATGACAAAACATTTATTTTTACTGCTCTAATTGTTGGTAACCCGTTTATAATAGCAATAAGGCACCTCGGGGGTTTGTGATATATGGCCAATATACCACGGTTAAGGGCTGTGTCCAGGCAGTCCGCGTTGTGTCGTTCTAAGAACGGCCCTTAGCTGTGGTATATTGGCCATATACCACACCTCCTTGGGGCTTATTACTTAAATATATATAAATATATATGTACAGTCGTGGCCAAAAGTTTTGAGAATGACACAAATATACATTTTCACAAAGTCTGCTGCCTCAGTTTGTATGATGGCAATTTGCATATACTCCAGAATGTTATGAAGAGTGATCAGATGAATTGCAATTAATTGCAAAGTCCCTCTTTGCCATGCAAATGAACTGAATCCACAAAAAACATTTCCACTGCATTTCAGCCCTGCCACAAAAGGACCAGCTGACATCATGTCAGTGATTCTCTCATTAACACAGATGTGAGTGTTGACGAGGACAAGGCTGGAGATCACTCTGTCATGCTGATTGAGTTTGAATAACAAACTGGAAGCTTCAAAAGGAGGGGGGTGCTTGGAATCATTGTTCTTTCTCTGTCAACCATAGTTACCTGCAAGGAAACACGTGCCGTCATCATTGCTTTGCACAAAAAGGGCTCCACAGGTAAGGATATTGCTGCCAGTAAGATTGCAACTAAATCAACCATTTATCAGATCATCAAGAACTTCAAGGAGAGCGGTTCAATTGTTGTGAAGAAGGCTTCAGGAAGCCCAAGAAAGTCCAGCAAGTGCCAGGATCGTCTCAAAGTTTATTCAGCTGCGGGATCGGGGCACCACCAGTACAGAGCTTGCTCAGGAATGTCAGCAGGCAGGTGTGAGTGCATCTGCACGCACAGTGAGGCGAAGACTTTTGGAGGATGGCCTGGTGTCAAGAAGGGCAGTAAAGAAGACACTTATCTCCAGGAAAAACATCAGGGACAGACTGATATTCTGCAAACGGTACAGGGATTGGAATGCTGAGGACTGGGGTAAAGTAATTTTCTCTGATGAATCCCCTATCCGATTGTTTGGGGCATCCGGAAAAAAAATCTTGTCCGAAGAAGACAAGGTGAGCGCTAACATCAGTCCTGTGTCATGCCAACAATAAAGCATCCTGAGACCATTCATGTGTGGGGTTGCTTCTCAGCCAAGGGAGTGGACTCACTCACAATTTTGCCTAAGAACACAGCCATGAATAAAGAATGGTGCCAACACATCCTCCGAGAGCAACTTCTCCCAACCATCCAGGAACAGTTTGGTGACGAACAATGCCTTTTCCAGCCTGATGGAGCACCTTGCCATAAAGCAAAAGTGATAACTAAGTGGCTCGGGGAACAAAACATTGATATTTTGGGTCCAAGGTCAGGAAACTCCCCAGACCTTAATCCCATTGAGAACTTGTGGTCAATCCTCAAGAGGCGGGTGGACTAACAAAAACCCACAAATTCTGACAAACTCCAAGCATTGATTATGCAAGAATGGGCTGCCATCAGTCAGGATGTGGCCCAGAAGTTAATTGACAGCATGCCAGGGCAGATTGCAGAGGTCTTGAAAAAGGGTCAACACTTCAAATATTGACTCTTTGCATCAACTTCAGGTAATTGTCAATAAAAGCCTTTGACACTTATGAAATGTTTGTTATACTTCAGTATTCCCCAATTACATCTGACAACAATATCTAAAGACACTGAAGCAGCAACCTTTGTGGAAATTAATATTTGTGTCATTCTCAAAACTTTTGGCCAGGACTGTATATTTAAATACCAAATACTTTGAGACTTTCACGTATTATAAAAAAAACAAACATTGCTTGACATGTCTATTTTCACCACGTAACCGCTACAGTGAAGAAGTTTTCAAATCTAACATTTTCAGCGTCTGCCATAGGCAAAGAACCGAAAGCAGAATTACAACTCCTTACCTGGGCCATATCGCAGTCTGCCGCTGTGGTTCCTCTCCCCCCGAACGATTGTGTGCGAATACTTTGTTAGGAAGATTTTTCCCGGGAACTTCAAAGTCATGGTTAGTTTCACCAAATATTTGCCACAATGCCATTCAATGTCTGATGTATTTTCAAATTCACCGTCCACCGCTCTACACGTAGATTTCGTCGGGAAACGTGCGCTTTGATTAAAGAAAATACGGACACAGCCTTGGCAAACAAGCTGGACAGGTAAAACTAGTGGGCAACATGAAACATGCATATCTCTGACTGAGATTGGCTGGCTGACTGGTTTCTTGCAATCAGTGCAACACATAACGCGTTCCATCTCGTCTAGTTTGTAAATAGTGGCAGCCAATCAACAATGTGTGATGGCAGGGTTTACAATTTAGAACGCGCCCTCAGATTCCACGACTACTGCAGTAGTGAGCCAATGCTTCAACTGGTGACATACTATTTATCCATTCTATGCCGAAATTGCACATTCACAATAAATAAATGAACCTGAGCAGCAAGGCTACACAATGCAGGAAACAATGCTCTTAATGGATTGTCATACATTACCTACTGTATAAGGCCGTATTTCAATAAAACTGTCACTCAAAATAATTGTTTATTTCCATATCTGCAAATATTACCTCAAAAACGTCCAATAATAAGAGGGGAGTTATCTGTAGTCTCTATGATCACATTGTCTTACAGTACAATAAAAAGTTGTATGAAATGAAGACTGGACATTTAGCAGCAGGTACAAAAAAAACAAATATTTAAACTCCCACATAACATAAACAAGGCATGAGTGCTTCTGTAATGACCTTAACCAATTCAACATTACATTACATGCATCTGGGCAGTAAATGTAAAAATTCTAACTGGTAACTAACTCTTAATAGCAAACTGGTCATGTGTACCTAACTTCTCTCTACTCCCGTAGGAGAGAAATAAGTACAGCCCTTCTACTGTGAAAGGTCAAGGTTTCCACCATCTACAACGTTTCAATCCTCAACAAAACAAACAAACAATACAAGGCTGAGCTACATGTGTCTTTCAAAGACAGAAGGGAATGTAAACTCAGCCAACCATTTAAAAGAAACCCGTATTTCCATGTAAGCAATAATTTCATCCAGCGGTAGACAGGTTAATACCAGATTACCGGTTATAACCTATCAAAGTACAGTAGATAAAAGGCTGGGTAACAGTTTCCAATTAATCCAAACCCTTTATCTAGAAAAAGTGGCATATAGCCTATTCCTCTCTTTCCTTTACACATGAGCCTAATTTAGTCTTAAACTCTACCTTATATGTATAAAATCATAACTCCCAAACTCAGCGTGGCAACCCAGTGACTTAAAAACAAATAAAACAAAATGATACTCAGAACTCACCATGATACTCAAGTAAAAGTGATTAATACTTATTTTTCAGGTAATCAAATATAAACCAGCAATTTAAATTTGTCTTTCAAAATGTCTATAAATGTGGGTACTCTGTTGAATGTTTATATCATCATAGCAGTTGTCACTTTTTAAAATACAGCCATAAACTGTTTGCACAATCAATTAAGTCCTTTCATATATTCAACATGAAAAAAGTATTTATATTGGTATATAATATATGTTATTTTTACGTTATCATCCAGTCGACTGCTTATAAATAGGAGAAAGGAAGTGTGGTAGTCCATGTCCCTGCTCGTTCATTTCACTTGGGATCCTCAATAGTGCCTTTGCTGAGGTCTGTCATTTTGGGGTATTTGACTTTCTTCTGGTCCAGCTCGTTCTGAGCCCATAACAGCAGCTTGAGTAGCTTGGCCAGTTTGGGTGTTGACTCCCTGTTCTCATAGTCCAGCACAGCCTGGTTCACCTCACTCCACACCTGAAGAGCATTGAGAAAGGAAAGAAAGGTGTTTAAATTACAGGAATACAGTCACACATAGAACACCCCCAAAAAGAGACCCTTTTACTCATGCACATTAAGGCTCTTTCTTTACATTAGTAAAAATATGTGTAGTAAGAGCTGACTCTTCAACATCAGATTTGCATCTTATCTGTTTACAGTATCTTTACATTAACCTTGGATGTGGTGTGGCCAAAGCCACATTCCTGCCTCATGTGTGTTTGCAGCGATTAGCATACTGTAAATACCATAGTATATAGACAAACAAAATAAGGATCTAAACCATATTGCACATAATGTTGCACACTTGATTAATGCAATGATTCACAAATGTGTGGACATTTTAAAAGCATTTAATTTTCAATTTGGCTAACAAGAAAAACGCTGTCTCCTGGAATTAAGATAATTACGGTAATTCTTGCAGGGGCATGTGGCATCAGAGAGCCATTGTCTTTACACTATACCACTCAGAGGGGGGTATTTGGTGTACACGTGTCCCACACTACCTATGGAGGTGGCTTGGGAAAGAGCGATTTGATGCTAGATCCGTCTCTTTACCATACAAAAATACAGTGCCCTCTGTAATTATCGGGATAGCGTTTTCTTTTTGTTCCTTCTTCTTTAGGCTCAATACTTCAAAAAGTTGGATTAAAAATCAAACAACGACTATGAAGTGCAGACTGCCAGTGTTCATTTGAGCATATTTTCATCCATATTGGGTGAACCGTTTAGAAATTACAGCACTTGTTGTACATAGTGCCCCCATTTTAGGGGAGGAAAAGTATTGGGACAAATTCACTTATATGTGTATTAAAGAAGTAAACAGTTTAGTATTTGGTCCCATATTCATAGCACACAATGACTACATCAAGCTTGTGACTCTACAAATTTGTTGGATGCATTTGCTGTTTATTTTTGGTTGTGTTTCAGATTATTTTGTGCCCAATAGAAATTAATGGTAAATAATGAATTGTGCATTTTGGAGTCACCTTTATTGTAAATAAGAATAGAATGTTTCGAAACACTTCTACATTAATGTGGATGCTACCATGATTACGGATAATCCTGAATGAATCAACAGCCTTGGTTTCTCAAATTGGAGGGCCTGTTGTCCAGACCTCTGGCAGTCTCTATGGGGGTGCCACAGGGTTCAACCTCGGGCCGACTCTTTTCTCTGTATACATCAATAATGTCGCTCTTGCTGCTGGTGATTCTCTGATCCACCTCTAGGCTGACGACACCATTCTGTATACTTCTGGTCCTTCTTTGGACACTGTGTTAACAAACCTCCAGATGAGATTCAGTGCCATACAACTCTCCTTCCGTGGCCTCCAACTGCTCTTAAACATAAGTACAACTAAATGCATGCTCTTCAACCGATCTCTGCCCACACCTGCCTGCACGTCCAGCATCACTACTCTGGACGGTTCTGACTTAGAATATGTGGACAACTACAAATACCTAGGTGTCTTGTTAGACTGTAAACTCTCCTTCCAGACTCACAGTAAGCATCTCCAATCCAAAATTAAATCTAGAACTGGCTTCCTATTTCGCAAACAAAGCAGCCTTCACTCATGCTGCCAAAAAATACCCTCGTAAAACTGACTATCCTACCGATCCTTGACTTTGGCGATGTAATTTACAAAATAGCCTCCAACACTCTACTCAGCAAATTGGATGCAGTCTATCACAGTGCCATCCGTTTTGTCACCAAAGCCCCATATACTACCCACCACTGCGACATGTATGCTCTCGTTGGCTGGCCCTCGCTTCATATTCGTCGCCAAACCCACTGGCTCCAGGTCATCTATAAGTCTTTGCTAGGTAAAGCCCCGCCTTATCTCAGCTCACTGGTCACCATAGCAGCACCCATCCGTAGCACGTGCTCCAGCAGGTATATTTCACTGGTCACCCCCAAAGCCAATTCCTCCTTCGGCCGCCTTTCCTTCCAGTTCTCTGCTGCCAATGACTGTTCAAAAATCACTGAAGCTGGAGACTCATATCTCCCTCACTAGCTTTAAGCACCAGCTGTCAGAGCAGCTCACAGATCACTGCACCTGTACATAGCTCATCTGTAAATAGCCCATCCAACTACCCCATTCCCATACTATTATTTTTTATTTTGCTCCTTTGCACCCCAGTATCTCTACTTGCACACTCATCTTCTGCACATCTATCACTCCAGTGTTTAATTTCTATATTGTAATTATTTCGCCACTGTGGCCAATATATTGCCTTACCTCCGTTGTCCTGCCTCATTTGCACACATTGTATATAGACTTTTTCTATTGTATTGACTGTATGTTTGTTTATTCCATGTGTAACTCTGTGTTGTTGTTTGTGTCGCACTGCTTTGCTTTATCTTGGCCAGGTCGCAGTTGTAAATGAGAACTTGTTCTCAATTGGCCTACCTGGTTAAATAAAGGTGAGAAAAAAAGAAAAAAAAAGATTAATGATGAGTGAGAGAAAGTTAGACACACAAATATCATACCCCCCCGCAAAAAATAGAAACATATTCTATTCTTATTACAATAAAAGTGACTCCAAAATGCACAATACATTATTATTTACCATTAATTTCTATTGGGCACAAAACAAACAGCAAATGGATCCACCAAATTTCAGTCACAAGCTTGATGTAGTTATTGCGTGCTATGAATATGGGACCAAATACTAAACTGTTTACTACTTTAATACACATAAGTGAATTTTCCCCAATACTTTTCCTCCCCTAAAATGGGGGAACTATGTACAACAAGTGCTGTAATTTCTAAACAGTTTACCCGATATGATGAAAATACACTCAAAATAAAGCTGATAGTCTGCACTTTAATCTCATAGTCATTGTTTGATTTTTGGAGTAGAGGCAAAAGAAGAAAAAATGCACTCTCTTAATAATTACGGAGGGCACTGTATGTGTCGTGGATCTAGTATGCGTCGTCAAGCTAATGTAGTGTAAAGAGGCTATAGTTAAGCAATAAGGCACGAAGGGGCGTGGTATATGGCCAATATACCATGGCTGTGGGCTGTTCTTAAGCACGACGCAACGCGGAGTGCCCGGATACAGCCCTTAGCCGTGGTATATTAGTCATATACCACAAACCCCTGAGGTGCCTTATTGCTATTATAAACTTGTTACCAACGTAATTAGAAATGTTTTGTCATACCAGTGGTATACGGTCTCATATACCACAGCTGTCAGCCAATCAGAATTCAGGGTTCGAATCACCCAGTTTATAATAGCCTAATAAACAATTATACAGATGATAGGCCACACACACACAGACACACCTTCTGTCGCTGCATCATGTTAAGCAGGTCTCCAAAGGGCGACTCTTCCGGGTTGTCGAAGGCAAGAAGAGCCAGCGTCCTCTCCATCTCTGTCAGGCACTCACGGCTCTCCTCCCCCTGCTCTGCCAGCTGTGTCTGGGCAAACTCCAACGCAGACTCTGTCTCCTGCAGCCTGATTAACTCAATCAAGTGCTGTTGCTACAAAGAGGAAAAGGGGAAGGAGGGAAGAAATGGAGAGGGACTTTTTATGTTGACTGAGAACATATTGTCATTTACAGCAATGACCTGGGGAATAGTTACAGGGGAGAGGAGGGGGGATGAATGAGCCAATTGGAAGCTGGGGATGATTAGGTGGTATGAGGGTCAGATTGGGAATTTCAGCCAGAACACTGGGATTAACACCTGTACTCTTACAATAAGTGCCATGGGATCTTTAGTAGAGGTCGACCGATTAATCGGAATGGCCGATTAATTAGGGCCGATTTCAAGTTTTCGTAACAATCGGAAATCAGTAATTTTGGACGCCGATTTTTTTAGATTTTATTTTACACCTTTATTTAACTAGGCAAGTCAGTTAAGAACACATTCTTATTTTCAATGACGGCCTAGGAACGGTGGGTTAACTGCCTTGTTCAGGGGCAGAACGACAGATTTTTACCTTGTCAGCTGAGGGATTCAATCTTGCAACCTTACGGTTAACTAGTCCAACACTCTAACCACCTGCCTCATGAGGAGCCCGCCTGTGTCACGTTCCTGACCTGTTTTCTGTTGTTTTTTATGTGTGTGATGGTCAGGGCGTGAGTTTTGGGTGGGCAGTCTATGTTTTCCGTTTCTATGTTGGTTTTGGGTTGCCTGGTATGGCTCTTGATTAGAGGCAGGTGTTTTGCGTTTTCCTCTAATTGAGAGTCATATTAAGGTAGGGTGTTCTCACTGTTTGTTTGTGGGTGATTGTCACTGTGTCTGTGTTTGTTGCACCACACGGTACTGTCTCGTCTCGTTCGTTCGGTCGTTCCTGTTTATGTGTTCCTCGTTTCATGTAAGTTCATAGTTTAGGTCTGTCTAGTTCGTTTTGTTGTTTTGTAAAATTATTCAAGTGTTCTTCGTGTGTTTAGTTTCGTCTTGTTAAATAAAGTTCATTATGTATTCACAACCCGCTGCGCCTTGGTCAACTCACTCACCGAAAGAGAGCCGTTACAGAATCACCCACCAAACCCAGATCAAGCAGCGGGTTAACGGACAGCAACGACAGCAGCAGCGCAAGAAGGAGGAATGGACTTGGGAAGATGTTTTGGACGGGAAAGGTTGCTACACATGGGAGGAGATCCTGGCTGGAAGGGATCGCCTCCCATGGGAACAGCTGGAGGCACTGAGGAGAGCAGAGGCAACCGGAGAAGGGAACCGGAGTTATGAGGGGACGCGTCTAGCACGGAAGCCCGAAAAGCCCGTGAGTACCACCCAAAAATTTCTTGGGGGGGGGGCTAAGAGGTAGTGGGCCGAGGGCAGGTAGGAGACCTGCGCCCACTTCCCAGGCTAACCGTGGAGAGCGGGAGTACGGGCAGACACCATGTTACGCAGTAGAGCGCACGGTGTCTCCTGTACGGGTGCATAGCCCAGTGCGGGTTATTCCACCTCCCCGCACTGGTAGGGCTAGATTGGGCATTGAGCCAAATGTCATTAGGCCGGCCCTACATATCTGGCCACCAGTACATCTCCTTGGGCCGGCTTACATGGCACCAGCCTTACGCATGGTGTCCCCGGTTCGCCAACACAGCCCAGTGCGGGTTAATCCACCTCCCCGCACTGGACGGGCTACGGGGAGCATGCAACCAGGTAAGGTTGGGCAGGCTCAGTGCTCAAGGGAGCCAGTACGCCTACACGGTCCGGTATTTCCGGCGCTACCTCCTCGCCCCAGCCCAGTACCACCAGTGCCTACACCACGCACCAGGCTTCCAGTGCGTTTTAAGAGCCCTGTTCCTCCTCCACGCACTCTCCCTATGGTGCGTGTCTCCAGCCCAGTGCCTCCAGTTCCGGCACCACGCACTAAGCCATCTGTGCGTCTCCAGAGCCCTGTACGCACTGTTCCTTCTCCCCGCACTCGCTCTGAGGTGCGTGCCCTCAGCCCGGTACCTCCTGTTCCGGTACCACGCACCAGGCCTATAGTGCGCTTCGAGAGGTCAGTGTGCCCTGTCCCTGCTCCCCGCACTAGCCTTGAAGTGCGTGCCGTCATCCCGGTACCTCCAGTTCCGGCACCACGCACCAGGCCTACTGTGCGCCTCAGCAGGGCAGAGTCGGCCGTCTGCCCAACGCCTTCTGCACTGCCTGTCTGCCCAGCTCCGTCTGAGCCATCTGTCTGCCCAGCGCCGTCTGAGCCATCTGTCTGCCCAGCGCCGTCTGAGCCATCTGTCTGCCCAGCGCCGTCTGAGCCATCTGTCTGCCCAGCGCCGTCTGAGCCATCTGTCTGCCCAGCGCCGTCTGAGCCATCTGTCTGCCCAGCGCCGTCTGAGCCATCTGTCTGCCCAGCGCCGTCTGAACCATCTGTCTGCCCAGCGCCGTCTGAGCCATCTGTCTGCCCAGCGCCTTCTGAGCCATCTGTCTGCCCAGCGCTTTCTGAGCCATCCGTCTGCCACGAGCCATTAGAGCCGTCCGTCAGTCAGGAGCCGCTAGAGCCGTCCGTCAGTCAGGAGCCGCCAGAGCCGCCAGCCAGTCAGGAGCCGCCAGATCCGCCAGCCAGTCAGGAGCTGCCAGAGACGCCAGCCAGTCAGGAGCTGCCAGAGACGCCAGCCAGTCAGGAGCTGCCAGAGACGCCAGCCAGTCAGGAGCTGCCAGAGACGCCAGCCAGTCAGGAGCTGCCAGAGACGCCAGCCAGTCAGGAGCTGCCAGAGACGCCAGCCAGTCAGGAGCTGCCAGAGACGCCAGCCAGTCAGGAGCTGCCAGAGACGCCAGCCAGTCAGGAGCTGCCAGAGACGCCAGCCAGTCAGGAGCTGCCAGAGACGCCAGCCAGTCAGGAGCTGCCAGAGACGCCAGCCAGTCAGGAGCTGCCAGAGACGCCAGCCAGTCAGGAGCTGCCAGAGACGCCAGCCAGTCAGGAGCTGCCAGAGCTGCCCTCCGGTCATGAGCTGCCCTCCAGTCATGAGCTGCCCTACAGTCATGAGCTGCCTTACAGTCATGAGCTGCCCTACAGTCATGAGCTGCCCTAGTCATGAGCTGCCCTACAGTCATGAGCTGCCCTACAGTCATGAGCTGCCCTATAGTCATGAGCTGCCACTCAGCCCGGACCTGCCAGAGTCCCTCAGCCCGGACCTGCCAGAGTCCCTCAGCCCGGACCTGCCAGAGTCCCTCAGCCCGGACCTGCCAGAGTCCCTCAGCCCGGACCTGCCAGAGTCCCTCAGCCCGGACCTGCCAGAGTCCCTCAGCCCGGACCTGCCAGAGTCCCTCAGCCAGGACCTGCCCCTTATCCCGGTGCTGCCCCTTATCCCGGTGCTGCCCCTTATCCCGGTGCTGCCCCTTCATTTAGGTGGTTTTAGTTGGAGGGTGGTCATTGGGAGGGGGATACAGAAGCGGGGAGTGACTATGGTGGTTTGGGGACAGCGTCCGGAGCCTGAGCCACCACCGTGGTCAGATGCCCACCCAGACCCTCCCCTGGACTTTGTGCTGGTGCGCCCGGCGTTCGCACCTTGAGGGGGGGGTTCTGTCACGTTCCTGACCTGTTTTCTGTTGTTTTTTATGTGTGTGATGGTCAGGGCGTGAGTTTTGGGTGGGCAGTCTATGTTTTCCGTTTCTATGTTGGTTTTGGGTTGCCTGGTATGGCTCTTGATTAGAGGCAGGTGTTTTGCGTTTTCCTCTAATTGAGAGTCATATTAAGGTAGGGTGTTCTCACTGTTTGTTTGTGGGTGATTGTCTCTGTGTCTGTGTTTGTTGCACCACACGGTACTGTCTCGTCTCGTTCGTTCGGTCGTTCCTGTTTATGTGTTCCTCGTTTCATGTAAGTTCATAGTTTAGGTCTGTCTAGTTCGTTTTGTTGTTTTGTAAAATTATTCAAGTGTTCTTCGTGTGTTTAGTTTCGTCTTGTTAAATAAAGTTCATTATGTATTCACAACCCGCTGCGCCTTGGTCAACTCACTCACCGAAAGAGAGCCGTTACAGCCTGTTATGCGAATGCAGTAAGAAGCCAAGGTAATTTGCTAGCTAGCATTAACCTTATCTTATAAAAAACAATCAATCAATCAATCATAATCACTAGTTATAACTACACATGGTTGATTATATTACTAGTTTATCTAGCGTGTCCTGCGATGCATATAATCGATGCAGTGCGCATTCGCGAAAAAGGACTGTCGTTGCTAAAAACGTGTACCTAACCATAAACATCAATGCCTTTCTTAAAATCAATACACAGAAGTATATATTTTTAAACCTGCATATTTAGCTAAAAGAAATCCAGGTTAGCAGGCAATATTAACCAGGTGAAATTGTGTCACTTCTCTTGCGTTCATTGCACGCAGTCAGGGTATAGACAACAGTTTGGGCCGCCTGGCTCATTGCGAACTAATTTGCCAGAATTTTACGTAATTATGACATAACATTGAAGGTTGTGCAATGTAACAGGAATATTTAGACTTATGGATGCCACCCGTTAGATAAAATACGGAACGGTTCTGTATTTCACTGAAAGAATAAACGTTTTGTTTTCGAGATGATAGTTTCCGGATTCAACCATATTAATTTATTTTTATTTTATTTCACCTTTATTTAACCAGGTAGGCTAGTTGAGAACAAGTTCTCATTTGCAACTGCGACCTGGCCAAGATAAAGCATAGCAGTGTGAACAGACAACAACACAGAGTTACACATGGAGTAAACAATAAACAAGTCAATAACATGGTAGAAAAAAGAGAATCTATATACAATGTGTGCAAAAGGCATGAGGTAGGCAATAAATCGAATAATTACAATTTAGCAGATTAACACTGGAGTGATAAATCATCAGATGATCATGTGCAAGAAGAGATACTGGTGTGCAAAAGAGCAGAAAAGTAAATAAATAAAAGCAGTATGGGGGTGAGGTAGGTAAATTGGGTGGGTAGTTTACAGGTGGACTATGTACAGCTGCAGCGATCGGTTAGCTGCTCGAATAGCAGATTTTTAAAGTTGTTGAGGGAGATAAAAGTCTCCAACTTCAGAGATTTTTGCAATTCGTTCCAGTCGCAGGCAGCAGAGAACTGGAAGGCGTCCAAATGAGGTTTTGGCTTTAGGGATGATCAGTGAGATACACCTGCTGGAGCGCGTGCTACGGGTGGGTGTAGCCATCGTGACCAGTGAACTGAGATAAGGCGGCGCTTTACCTAGCATAGCCTTGTAGATGACCTGGAGCCAGTGGGTCTGACGACGAACATGTAGCGAGGGCCAGCCGACTAGGGCATACAGGTCGCAGTGGTGGGTCGTATAAGGTGCTTTAGTAACAAAACGGATGGCACTGTGATAAACTGCATCCAGTTTGCTGAGTAGAGTATTGGAAGCTATTTTGTAGATGACATCGCCGAAGTCGAGGATCGGTAGGATAGTCAGTTTTACTAGGGTAAGTTTGGCGGCGTGAGTGAAGGAGGCTTTGTTGCGGAATAGAAAGCCGACTCTAGATTTGATTTTGGATTGGAGATGTTTGATATGAGTCTGGAAGGAGAGTTTGCAGTCTAGCCAGACACCTAGGTACTTATAGATGTCCACATATTCTAGGTCGGAACCGTCCAGGGTGGTGATGCTAGTCGGGCGTGCGGGTGCAGGCAGCGAACGGTTGAAAAGCATGCATTTGGTTTTACTAGCGTTTAAGAGCAGTTGGAGGCCACGGAAGGAGTGTTGTATGGCATTGAAGCTCGTTTGGAGGTTAGATAGCACAGTGTCCAGGGAAGGGCCGGAAGTATACAGAATGGTGTCGTCTGCGTAGAGGTGGATCAGGGAATCGCCCGCAGCAAGAGCAACATCATTGATGTATACAGAGAAAAGAGTCGGCCCGAGAATTGAACCCTGTGGTACCCCCATAGAGACTGCCAGAGGACCGGACAACATGCCCTCCGATTTGACACACTGAACTCTGTCTGCAAAGTAGTTGGTGAACCAGGCAAGGCAGTCATTAGAAAAACCTAGGCTATTGAGTCTGCCGATAAGAATATGGTGATTGACAGAGTCGAAAGCCTTGGCCAGGTCGATGAAGACGGCTGCACAGTAATGTCTTTTATCGATGGCGGTTATGATATCGTTTAGTACCTTGAGCGTGGCTGAGGTGCACCCGTGACCGGCTCGGAAACCGGATTGCACAGCGGAGAAGGTACAGTGGGATTCGAGATGGTCAGTGATCTGTTTGTTGACTTGGCTTTCGAAGACCTTAGCTAGGCAGGGCAGAATGGATATAGGTCTGTAACAGTTTGGGTCCAAGGTGTCTCCCCCTTTGAAGAGGGGGATGACAGCGGCAGCTTTCCAATCCTTGGGGATCTCAGATGATACGAAGGAGAGGTTGAACAGGCTGGTAATAGGGGGTGCGACAATGGCGGCGGACAGTTTCAGAAATAGGGGGTCCAGATTGTCAAGCCCAGCTGATTTGTATGGGTCCAGGTTTTCCAGCTCTTTCAGAACATCTGATATCTGGATATGGGTAAAGGAGAAGCTGGGGAGGCTTGGGCGAGTAGCAGCGGGGGGGGGGGGCGGGGCTGTTGGCCAAGGTTGGAGTCGCCAGGAGGAAGGCATGGCCAGCCATTGAGAAATGTTTGTTGAAGTTTTCGATTATCACGGACTTATCAGTGGTGACCGTGTTATCTAGCCTCAGTGCAGTGGGCAGCTGGGAGGAGGTGCTCTTGTTTTCCATGGACTTTACAGTATCCCAGAACTTTTTGGAGTTAGAGCTACAGGATGCAAATTTCTGCTTGAAAAAGCTGGCCTTTGCTTTCCTGACTGACTGCGTGTATTGGTTCCTGACTTACATTTACATTTAAGTCATTTAGCAGACGCTCTTATCCAGAGCGACTTACAAATTGGTGCATTCACCTTATGATATCCAGTGGAACAACCACTTTACAATAGTGCATCTAACTCTTTTAAGGGGGGGGGGGGGGGGTTAGAAGGATTACTTTATCCTATCCTAGGTATTCCTTAAAGAGGTGGGGTTTCAGGTGTCTCCGGAAGGTGGTGATTGACTCCGCTGACCTGGCGTCGTGAGGGAGTTTGTTCCACCATTAGGGTGCCAGAGCAGCGAACAGTTTTGACTGGGCTGAGCGGGAACTGTACTTCCTCAGAGGTAGGGAGGCGAGCAGGCCAGAGGTGGATGAACGCAGTGCCCTTGTTTGGGTGTAGGGCCTGATCAGAGCCTGAAGGTACGGAGGTGCCGTTCCCCTCACAGCTCCGTAGGCAAGCACCATGGTCTTGTAGCGGATGCGAGCTTCAACTGGAAGCCAGTGGAGAGAGCGGAGGAGCGGGGTGACGTGAGAGAACTTGGGAAAGTTGAACACCAGACGGGCTGCGGCGTTCTGGATGAGTTGTAGGGGTTTAATGGCACAGGCAGGGAGCCCAGCCAACAGCGAGTTGCAGTAATCCAGACGGGAGATGACAAGTGCCTGGATTAGGACCTGCGCCGCTTCCTGCGTGAGGCAGGGTCGTACTCTGCGAATGTTGTAGAGCATGAACCTACAGGAACGGGTCACCGCCTTGATGTTAGTTGAGAACGACAGGGTGTTGTCCAGGATCACGCCAAGGTTCTTAACACTCTGGGAGGAGGACACAATGGAGTTGTCAACCGTGATGGCGAGATCATGGAACGGGCAGTCCTTCCCCGGGAGGAAGAGCAGCTCCGTCTTGCCGAGGTTCAGCTTGAGGTGGTGATCCGTCATCCACACTGATATGTCTGCCAGACATGCAGAGATGCGATTCACCACCTGGTTATCAGAGGGGGGAAAGGAGAAGATTAATTGTGTGTCGTCTGCATAGCAATGATAGGAGAGACCATGTGAGGATATGACAGAGCCAAGTGACTTGGTGTATAGCGAGAATAGGAGAGGGCCTAGAACAGAGCCCTGGGGGACACCAGTGGTGAGAGCACGTGGTGCGGAGACAGATTCTCGCCACGCCACCTGGTAGGAGCGACCTGTCAGGTAGGACGCAATCCAAGCGTGGGCCGCGCCGGAGATGCCCAGCTCGGAGAGGGTGGAGAGGAGGATCTGATGGTTCACAGTATCAAAGGCAGCCGATAGGTCTAGAAGGATGAGAGCAGAGGAGAGAGAGTTAGCTTTAGCAGTGCGGAGCGCCTCCGTGACACAGAGAAGAGCAGTCTCAGTTGAATGACTAGTCTTGAAACCTGACTGATTTGGATCAAGAAGGTCATTCTGAGAGAGATAGCAGGAGAGCTGGCCAAGGACGGCACGTTTAAGAGTTTTGGAGAGAAAAGAAAGAAGGGATACTGGTCTGTAGTTGTTGACATCGGAGGGATCGAGTGTAGGTTTTTTCAGAAGGGGTGCAACTCTCGCTCTCTTGAAGACGGAAGGGACGTAGCCAGCGGTCAAGGATGAGTTGATGAGCGAGGTGAGGTA
This sequence comes from Salvelinus fontinalis, assembly GCF_029448725.1. NCBI lineage: Eukaryota > Metazoa > Chordata > Actinopteri > Salmoniformes > Salmonidae > Salvelinus > Salvelinus fontinalis. The sequence goes on from NC_074695.1 coordinate 23,669,568, forward strand.
AGGGAGAAGGTCTCCGGAAATGGTCTGGAGAAGAGAGGAGGGGATAGGGTCAAGCGTGCAGGTTGTTGGGCGGCCGGCCGTCACAAGACGCGAGATTTTATCTGGAGAGAGAGGGGAGAAAGAGGTCAAAGCACAGGGTAGGGCAGTGTGAGCAGAACCAGCGGTGTCGTTTGACTTAGCAAACGAGGATCGGATGTCGTCGACCTTCTTTTCAAAATGGTTGACGAAGTCATCAGCAGAGAGGGAGGAGGGGGGAGGAGGGGGAGGAGGATTCAGGAGGGAGGAGAAGGTGGCAAAGAGCTTCCTAGGGTTAGAGGCAGATGCTTGGAATTTAGAGTGGTAGAAATTGGCTTTAGCAGCAGAGACAGAAGAGGAGAATGTAGAGAGGAGGGAGTGAAAGGATGCCAGGTCCGCAGGGAGGCGAGTTTTCCTCCATTTCCGCTCGGCTCGGTATTTTCCGCTCGGCGAGAGGGAAAAGGATACAAGGTAGTGGTCGGAGACTTGGAGGGGAGTTGCAATGAGATTAGTGGAAGAACAGCATCTAGTAAAGATGAGGTCAAGCGACTTCCCTGAACAGTTGCATATCGCGGGGGCTCTTCGATGCTATTGCAGTTCGCCACAGGATGTTTTTGTGCTGGTCGAGGGCAGTCAGGTCTGGAGTGAACCAAGGGCTATATCTGTTCTTGGTTCTGCATTTTTTGAACGGAGCATGCTTGTCTAATATGGTGAGGAAGTAACTTTTAAAGAATGACCAGGCATCCTCAACTGACGGGATGAGGTCAATATCCTTCCAGGGTACCCGGGCCAGGTCGATTAGAAAGGCCTGCTCGCAGAAGTGTTTTAGGGAGCGTTTGACAGTGATGAGGGGTGGTCGTTTGACCGTGGACCCGTGGCGGATACAGGCAATGAGGCAGTGATCGCTGAGATCTTGATTGAAGACAGCAGAGGTGTATTTGGAGGGCAAGTTGGTCAGGATAATGTCTATTAGGGTGCCCATGTTTACGGATTTAGGGTTGTACCTGGTGGGTTCCTTGATGATTTGTGTGAGATTGAGGGCATCAAGCTTAGATTGTAGGACTGCCGGGGTGTTAAGCATATCCCAGTTTAGGTCACCTAACAGAACAAACTCTGAAGCTAGATGGGGAGCGATCAATTCACAGATGGTGTCCAGGGCACAGCTGGGAGCTGAGGGGGGTCGGTAGCAGGCGGCAACAGTGAGAGACTTATTTCTGGAGAGATTAATTTTTAAAATTAGAAGTTCGAACTGTTTGGGCATAGACCTGGAAAGTATGACAGAACTTTGCAGGCTATCTCTGCAGTAGATTGCAACTCCTCCCCCTTTGGCAGTTCTATCTTGACGGAAAGTGTTATAGTTGGGTATGGAAATCTCCGAATTTTTGGTGGCCTTCCTAAGCCAGGATTCGGAAACGGCAAGGACATCGGGGTTGCCAGAGTGTGCTAAAGCGGTGAGTAAGGCAAACTTAGGGAGGAGGCTTCTGATGTTGACATGCATGAGGCCAAGGCTTTTTCGATCACAGAAGTCAACAAATGAGGGTGACTGGGGACATGCAGGGCCTGGGTTTACCTCCACATCACCCAAGGAACAGAGGAGTAGTAGGATGAGGGTACGGCTAAAGGCTATCAAAACTGGTCGCCTAGAGCGTTGGGGACAAGGAATAAAAGGAGCAGATTTATGGGCGTGGTAGAATAGATTCTGGGCATAATGTGCAGACCAGGGTATGGTGGGGCACGGGTACAGCGGAGGCAAGCCCAGGCACTGGGTGATGATAAGAGAGGTTGTATCTCTGGACATGCTGGTCTCAATGGGTGAGGTCACCGCATGTGTGGGGGGTGGGACAAAGGAGGTATCAGAGGTACGGAGAGTGGAACTACGGGGTCCATTGCAAACCAAAACAATGATAACTAGCCTGAACAACAGTATGCAAGGCATATTGATTTTTGAGAGAGACATACAATAAGGCATAAAGTGATTGCAGGTCATGATTGGGAGAGCTAGCTAAAACAACAAGTGAGATAACAGCAGCTAGTCAGCTAACACAGCAACAGAAGGTAAAAATGGCAGAGAGGGTCGGATTAACTACACACAGATCCTGAGTTAAAGCACAGAGCCGACAGATAAAACACAAATAAACAGAATGGAGTACCGTGAATTAATGGACAGTCAAGCAGGCATCAGCTATGTAGCCAAGTGATCATAGTGTCCAGGGGGCAGCCGTAGATGGAGCAGTGAGGCCTCCACTAAGCTAGCACGCGTTTAAAGTTAGTAGCCCGGGGGGTGGTCTGCTCAGACGGAGGGGGTCTGCTCAGACGGAGGCCGGTTGAGGGCACCGGTTGAGGGCACGTCTGCAGACCAGACGTGGTCGTGTCGACAGAGAATCCAAGCCGGATGGCGATGGCGAAAGAGAGGTTGTGAATTGTAGAATTGTGTTTGCTAACTGGTGCTAGCTTCCTGGCTGCGCTAGCTGCAAGATAAGCTAGCAGTTAGCAGACCGGGGCAGGCAAGTTAGCCTTTGGGGGACGTCGCGATGGGGGGGAAGTCTGTTTTTGCCTCTTCGTGCGGTGACGTCGATAGACCAGTTGTGGAATTAGTAGGGTTCCAGGTAGCTCTAGGTAGCTAGTAGGCCTAGTAGGTTAGCAGAATGGGTCTTCAGCGGGCGTCACACCTGAGGGGCCTGTTGGAGTCCTCGGGCAGATTATGTCGGTATTCCAGTCGTAGAGGATCGGCGGGGTTCCGTGCTCCGTACCGGCAGTAAAGGGGTCCGGATATTGTAGCCCAGGAGTGGGCTTCAGTGGTAGCACAGGAGCCCTAGCCGGGCTAGCTTCAGGCTAATTGGTGCTTGCTCCGGGATGGAAACGCTAGCCAGGAGTGGTCACCTGGGATTGTGGTTAGCTAGTTGCGAAGATCCAGATGAAAATGTTCAGAGTTTGCGGTAGGAATCCGGGGATATGGAGAGAAATAGGTCCGTTATGCTCTGGTTTTAGTCACGTTGTTCGAACTAGCGAGAGCTTTCCGAGCTAAAGGTTAGCTGATGACCGCTAGCAATGGTTTGCTAACTGGTAGCTGGTAGGCTGGCTATCTTCAGTAGATGGATTCCAGATCAGAAGTAAATAGAAATATTTTAGAAAAAAGCAGATCCACGCCACATTGGGTGAGGCGGGTTGCAGGAGAGTATTTAGAAGTTGAGGTTTAAGAAAATATTTTTAAAAAGATATGCGAAGAAAAAGATGTAAAAAGATATATACAAGGGACACGACAGGACAAAGACGTCTACACTGCTACGCCATCTTGGTATGTTGGTAATTAATGACCTAAGGCTCGTATTTCTGTGTGCTATTATGTTATAATTAAGTCTATGATTTGATAGAGCAGTCTGACTGAGCGATGATAGGCACCAGCAGGCTCGTAAGCATTCATTCAAACAGCACTTTCGTGCGTTTTGCCAGCAGCTCTTCGTAATGCTTGAAGCATTGCGCTGTTTATGACTTCAAGCCTATCAACTCCCGAGATTAGGCTGGTGTAACCGATGTGAAATGGCTAGCTAGTTAGCGGGGTGCGCGCTAATAGCGTTTCAAACGTCACTCGCTCTGAGACTTGGAGTAGTTTTTCCCCTTGCTCTGCATGGGTAACACTGCTTCGAGGGTGGCTGTTGTCGATGTGTTCCTGGTTCGAGCCCAGGTAGCGGCGAGGAGAGGGATGGAAGCTATACTGTTACACTGGCAATACTAAAGTGCCTATAAAAACAGGCAATAGTCAAAGGTATATGAAATACAAATCGTATAGAGAGAAATAGTCCTATAATTCCTATAATAACTACAACCTAAAACGTCTTACCTGGGAATAAAAGGAACCACCAGCTTTCATATGTTCTCATGTTCTGAGCAAGGAACTTAAACGTTAGCTTTCTTACATGGCACATATTCCACTTTTACTTTCTTCTCCAACACTTTGTTTTTGCATTATTTAAACCAAATTGAACATGTTTCATTATTTATTTGAGGCTAAATTGATTTTATTGATGTATTATATTAAGTTAAAATATGTGTTCATTCAGTATTGTTGTAATTGTCATTATTACAAATACATTTTAAAGAATCGGCCGATTAATCGGTATCGGCTTTTTTTGGTCCTCCAATAATCGGTATCGGTGTTGAAAAATCGTAATCAGTCGACCTTTAATCTTTAGTGACCACAGAGAGTCAGGACACCTGTTTAACATCCCATATGAAAGACTGCACCCTACACAGGGTAATGTCCCCAATCACTGCCCTAGGGCATTAGGATATTTTTTTAGACCAGAGGAAAGAGTGCCTCCTACTGGCCCTCCAACACCACTTCCAGCAGCATCTGGTCTCCCATCCAGGGACTGACCAGGACCAACACTGCTTAGCTTCAGAAGCAAGTCAGCAGTTGGATGCAGGGTGGTATGCTACTGGCAAACAAATTAAATATACGTTTTATCAAGTGTTTTGGTGTGGGCAATGGACATCCACAATAGATGTTGTTGTCTTGGACAAGCTCTGATCCTAAATCAATCCCCTGAGGGCATCCGTACCTGCAGGTGAAAGTACAGGTAGCGCTTGGTGTCAAGCAGCTCTGGGTGTAAGCTGTTGATGAGTGCGATGGCCTCCTGTATCTGTCCCTTCAGGATCAGCTCTCTAATCTTTATCCTCTCATCCAGAGAGTCCAGGTCCACACTGGGCTCGATCCCAGACTCCATCCGAAACTTCTCGGCTGCCTCTTTAAACCCCTCTGCACAAACACAGACAAGAGTGAGACCATCAAAATCACAAGAAAAATCAACCGGATAGATCAAGGAAAAATGTCGGATTCTGCTTCTGTAAGTAGAGACAAGCTGAAGATTCAGAACGGTTAACTGGGATAGAGCGGCTCAGATTGGAGGTTGTTTTAGCAGCAACTGACACAAAAGTGTGAATCGTGGAATACCTGTCACAAGGTAATTCATAATGAGCCGGTTCATGTCCGCCCTCTGTATGTGTACATTGTTCAGTTTGTCCATCCATTCATCTTTAGTAATATCTTCTGACTTTTCCGCGTAATTCATCATTGACATTGGGATCCTGCGAAGTTTGAATAAAAAAATGTGTTAGCTAGCAAGTAGTAATTGCACCGACATGTCGAGAGTGACTGTGGTCGAGGCTGAGGTAAATTTGGTTTTATATTCACACATTCAGACACTCATCAGACATTCGCTAAAAGCCATTTACAAATGTAAAAATCAATAACTAATTAACCATGTCACAGATTCATCAAACTAGATATGATTTATTCTATAAATGTCTAGCATACATTTACAACCTTTGTTTTGAGTAAAAATTCCAGTTTTGACTTGATAGAAATACAAAAAATCTATCATATTCCATTTAAAACTGTATAAATCAATAACTAATTCACAGTTAGTCACAAAAATATCAAACTATGTATGATTTATTCTATAAATGTATACTTTACAACTTTTGTTTTAGGGAAAAATTTAAGTTTTGATTTGATAGAGGGTATGTAGTCTGTCTAGAAGGAGTGTGGTCAAAGTTGTAACGAGTCTGTTATACACTATTAGAAGGGGCCTGACATAAAATTCTGCATCTTCAGTCATATTAAATTAAATTATAGAAAAAAACTACAGGATGAAGGGGTCAGGTCTGACTAACAAAGAAGACAGGTGGATGGATCAAGAGTACCAAGACAACCAAGAGGATCAACATGGACATTCCACAATGGAGATAAGGAAAACTTAGAGTGAACCATAACATACACTACCGTTCAAAAGTTTGTGGTCACTTAGAAATGTCCTTGTTTTTGAAAAGCAAATTTTTTTGTCCATTAAAATAACATCAAATTGATCAGAAATACAGTGTAGACATTGTTAATGTTGTAAATGACTATTATAGCTGGAAACGGCAGATTTTTTATGGAATATCTACATAGGCCTACAGAAGACCATTATCAGCAACCATCACTCCTGTGTTCCAATGGCACATTGTGTTAGCTAATCCAAGTTAATAATTTTAAAAGGCTAATTGATCATTAGAAAACCTTTTTGTAATTATGTTAGTACAGCTGAAAACTGTTGTTCTGATTAAAGAAGCAATAAAACTGGCATTCTTTAGACTAGTTGAGTATCTGGAGCATCAGCATTTGTGGGTTCGATTACAGGCTCAAAATGTCCAGAAACAAAGTACTTTCTTCTGAAACTCGTCAGTCTACTCTTGTTCTGAGAAATGAAGGCTATTCCATGCGTGAAATTGCCAAGAAACTGAAGATCTCGTGCAACGCTGTGTACTACTCCCTTCACAGAACAGCGCAAACTGTCTCTAACCAGAATAGAAAGAGGAGCGGGAGGCCCAGGTGCACAACTGAGCAAGAGAACAAGTACATTTGACTGTCTAGTTTGAGAAACAGACGCCTCACAAGTCCTCAACTGGCAGCTTCATTAATTAGTACCCGCAAAACACCAGTCTCAATGACAACAGTGAAGAGGCGACTCTGGGATGCTGGCCTTCTAGGCAGAGTTGCAAAGAAAAAGCCATATCTCAGACTGGCCAATAAAAATAAAAGATTAAGATGGGTAAAAGAACACAGACACTGGACAGAGAGAGATGGCTTTTTCTTTGCAACTCTGCCTAGCATCCCGATGTCACCTTTTCACTGTTGACGTTGAGACTGGTGTTTTGCAGGTACTATTTAATGAAGCTGCCAGTTGAGTGACCCCAAACTTTTGAACGGTAGTGTATGTTATGGTTCACTCTTAGTTTTCCTTATCTCCATTGTGGAATGTCCATGTTGATCCTCTTGGTTGTCTTGGTCCTCTTGATCCATCCACCTGTCTTCTTTGTTAGTAAGGCCTGACCCCTTCATCCTGTAGTTTTTTCCTGTAATCTAATGTAATGACTGAAGATGCAGAATTTCTAATAGGGTATAACAGACTCATTATAACTTTGACCACACGCCCTCTAGACGTACTACATGCCCTCTATCAAATCAAAACTGGAATTTTTACTCAAAACAAAGTTTTTTTAAAGTATGCTAGACATTTATAGAATAAATCATACATAGTTTGATGTTTCTGTGACAAATGGTGAATTAGTTATTGATTTATACAGTTTTAAATATAATTTTATAGATTTTATGTATTTATATCAAATCAAAACTGGAATTTCTCCTCAAAACAAAGGTTGTAAAAGTATGCTAGACATTTATAGAAAATATCATACTTTGCTTGATGATTCTGTCATAATCAGTGAAAACGTTATTGATTTATATAGCTTTAAATGGCATTTTATAGATGTTAATGTATTTCTGTCAAATCAGAACTGGAATGTTTATTCAAATCAAAGGTTGTAAAAGTATACTAGACATTTATAGAAAAAAATCATACCTAGTTTGATGATTCTGTGACAAACGGTGAATTACTTATTGATTTATACTTCTTTAAATTACATTTTATAGATTTTATGTATTTCTAGATTTTATGTATTTATGTATTTCGAATTTTTCAACGACAAAAAAAAGGTTGTAAAAGTATGCTATACATTTATAGAATATAAGTCATACCTAGTTTGATGTTTCTGTGACAAACGGTGAATTAGTTATAGATTTTTACATGTGTAACGTTAAATGGCTTATGATGAATGTCCGAATGTGTGAATATAAAACCAACTTTACCTCGGTGTGGTCGAGTGGTGTTAGAAGAACAAAACAACGTTTGCTATGTAGCTAACTAAATCATTTAATTTCGAAAGGTTAGCTGGCTATTAACAATGATATCATATCTACCATTTTTGCGAGGAACAGAGCGAATATTCTGGTCTCACACACCAAAACATTTAGTCTTTAATTAGCTCGCTAACTATCGTTATTTGTTGTGTTGATACTAGCTAGATGGCTAGCTAACGTTAGCTTGTTGGTGCATCACCCACCAACATGTCATTTTAACATGAGCGAAGAGTACAATACGATACATAATAATATATATTATCGCTATCAAATATAGTAGTCAGCTTTATTGTTCAATTAAATATACCTGTAACAATCGACTACGGATGTGTAGTTGCTTCAAGCTCTCTCGCGTGAATCACGACAACTGAACGTGATTTGGGGAAACATAACTACGATTGGCCCAGTGGAATGATGTCATGGTTACCAAGGAACAGTAGCAGTGATGGGGTCTGTTCAGAAGAGTTCAACGTTGCAAAAACTTTCAAATAGAAATGTATTTTGTGGAACAGATATTTTATGTCATGTAGAATTGGGCTGCAAGGTTCTAAACGTTTCACCTCATTGTATATACCTTGGTGTAACTCGAAAGTATGCTCTGTGGAATTAACGCAATGTGAAAATGAAGTTAAGCAAAGACAGGTATTACTTCTTAGGGTACTTTGACGAAAAAAGATTGCAGCCAGATGTATATAACTGCAGTTAGAGTGCAGTATATCTGCCATTATTCTGCAATTACTGCATTCAAAATACCATAGTCGACTACAGTTGCTGCACTTTTACTGCAGTTTCAACACTTGTATTTTTTTGCAAAAGTAGGCATACTAGTGTTTTCTCTGATGGTGTATCTGGTTGAGAATCACCTAGACCTACTTTACTGTATTACATCTCTTCAAAATTCCTTCAAAAGCAAATTACTTCATACCGTTGTAGCTATGTTTATTTATGTTTAGTAAACATTAGTTTATAATGCAGTAATAAGGCTGAGGGGCATCCCAATCAATGATCGTGCGGCGCGCAGGTCGATTGGAAGGTGGTCGGGGGCGGGGCCAATATACTGCTGCAGCTGTCCATGGTTGGGTTTGGTGGTTACGCGCGGTTCTCTGGGATGAAACCATAATCAGACACCGTTATTATATCTCTCTGGATCATTTCCATATACAGCGTATCAAAGCCGACTTCAAGAGGTAAGCATTGATGTGGATTGTTTATTTTTTGAACCTATTCTCCCTTGCCCTTGAAAATTACTGCTGATTTGAACGAGTCCTGTCTTGCATTTAGAGAAGGCCAGCAACAAACCAACATGGATGCTGCGCAGTGCTGCTGCTGATGCAGCTACATAGACTAATCGCTCCAAGCATCGCATTTAGGCTACAGATTCAAAAATAATCCTGAATATATATCATAATATTCTAGTTGTCCTTATAGCAAACGGGCATTCCATGAATGATGATCATGTATTCCATTTATTTGAACAGCGTTATAGTGTACGGATTTTAACAGCCTCAGAGCTTACGGGTTTTGACATTTTGCAAAAGTCGATTTTTGTGACAATTTGTTGTTTGGTCAGTCATTAATGTCATTGGCTAAAAAATGTAATAGTTTGTCTGGAGGTTAAAGAAAGGGTATTTTACGGCTAGTGCGCCATCCCAATAAATCTAGCCTATCTATGGTCAGCTGCTTCCTTGGAAGTCAATAACGATTCCCCTCCACAGGACCACATCATAAAGTCTCATCATTTACACTAATTACTTGAAATGTAGGATCCAATTAAGTACATTATTTGAGTTTACATCTTTTTTTATTCAGGGACAGGCCTATGATGGAAAATGCTCAAAATTAAGCATTTCGGCCTTACCATCACTGCAGAAGGTCCTTGACGTTTTATGAATGCTGTAGGCCCTTGGGGTTCTCTGAATGCTGTATGCCCTTGTGCAGTCTGACGTTGTAGCATCTTGATGTTTGTGATTTGTCGTTAACTTCTTACAGATTTCCTATCAACAATCCAAACAATTGACAGTGAGAGAGTTGACAGAGTAGCAACTTTGAAAAGAGACCCCCGAAGGGTACACATTGCAATTAATATCAGTGATTTGTGTGAGACCTCAGTTCTCAATTAGACACTGAGTGACTGAGAATGACAACACTCATATCTCATGTAAGTGAATTTGTTATTGATTTAGTTATAGCTACAGGATCCTGACATTTGTAGGCCTATTCTAAGTAGAAACCCAATAGATATACAGTAAGAATATGTGACTAGGTTGTCTGATCTGTTGTCGAAAGGGAGAGGGCATCTAGGTTCACTGCGAGATGATTTACTTTCCTCTTTCCTCTTACAGGGTAGGAACCCTGCTGAGAGTGCACCATTTTGGAGTGGCGGTAGGGATATAAGGTGTGCAATAGATTCCTGGAGTGTGGGAGTATTTAGTGAATTTGGGGCAGAACCACATATTTGTGAGAATGAAAAATACACTGCTTCAGTCAACACACAGGGTGCTATAGGCTGAATAATAGTGTAATGATGACTCATTGGTAAATAAACATGTGCAATTCTTCCTTTTCTATGTGTTCAGATTGTGAAGGACGTGAGGCATCATGGCAGCACAAGAACAGGCGAGGCAGCGCTCACTTTCCACCTCTGGTGAATCACTCTACATTGTGCTTGGCATTGACAAGCTAGCCACTCCCGACGATATCAAGAAATCCTACAGGTCAGTCAGAGAGGCGCAGCCACTTACTGTAGCAGTTATACTACAGTTTTTTCCAATTGCTAACACACTAAAATGACATGCACAGCACAATTATTTAAACTGACACACAGAGAGCAAAACCTCTTCTCAAGTCTCCAAAAGTCTAAACACATTTTCTGCTTTATACACATTTTGAAATTCAAAATGGCACTTTTTAAATGCAATGCACACAGTTCTCTGCATAAGACACAACAATCTGACATAAAGTCACATGTTTGCCATTTCAAAACACTGCCATTCAAAATGACACTACATGAGCTAATTGGCCAATACATGTGCCACCTGGCCAAACACCCCAATGGTTAATTGTTACCACTTCAATCAGGAAGTAAGCACTATGAAAAGACCACAGGTGAGCACCTTTTGTTTTACAACAACAATGGAAGCCATTGCAGAGAGAGGAAGAGGGGGGGTGAGAATGAGAAGGGGAGGAAGAGTGAGAGGTAGGGGTAGAGCTGGTAGAGGAGTGCATGGCCAAAGAAAACAACAACTTTCAAATGAAATCAGAGCAACCTTAGTTGATCATGTCATCAACCATGGGCTGACAATGCGAGAGGCTGGACAGAGAGTGCAGCCCAACTTGAGACGTTTTACTGTCGCCTGTGTCATCCGGACATTTAGACTGGGTTACAGGTATGTAACAAAAATTTATTTCACACTATGTAGTACACCCCATGTCATAGTGTATCAGTTGGGTGACACCCGTTTACTTCATGAATGGCTGATGTCATACACTAACTGCACAAATTTCCTGTAGAATTTACTCTACTGTGGGGGATATATCTTTAGGCTGCATTGTCCAAGCCCTATATTTTAGTTTTTTGGTTTTTCTAAAGGACTGAGAGACGCAACCATGGTGGAGGAAGGGGCCAAATGTTCACCGGGGTACAGGAAGCTGCCATTGTAAACTTGGTTTTGGAAAATAATGAAATCAGATTACGAGAAATTCAAAGCCACATCATCCAAGACAACACCATATTCAACAACATTCAACGAGTCAGTCTGTCCACATTGGCTCGCATTCTCAAACGAAACCAAATCAGAATGAAACAACTTTATAAGGTGTCGTTTGAGAGAAACTCTCAAAGAAACAAAAGGGTCAGACGAGCATATGTGGATGTAAGTACAATATTGACTGCAGTACACTACACGCAACATTGTTTCCCAGTGTACTGGATAACACCATATTGACTGCTTTTGTTCTTTGTTTTCAGGGAGTACTGGAAATGGATGCTCATGCAATCCCACATGAGTTCATCTTTATAGATGAGGCTGGGTTCAACCTAGCAAAGACCAGAAGAAGGGAGAGACGTCATTGGCCACAGAGCCATTATAGATGTTCCTGGCCAACGTGGTGGGAACATCACAATGTGCGCTGCCATCTCCAATACGCATGGTGTCCTCCACCGTCATGCCAACCTTGGACCATACAACACAGCCCATATTCTCACATTTCTGGACATACTCCACAACATTCTCATACCACCAGAGCGTATGAATGATGCAGACCATCAAAGAACCCGGTACGTTGTAGTATGGGACAACGTGAGCTTTCGTCGTGCAGCCCCAGTCCAAAACTGGTTTGCTGACCACCCACCATTTCTCGTGTAATACCTCCCACCATACTCACCATTTCTGAACCCCATAGAAGAGTTATTTTCGGCATGGCGGTGGAAGGTATACGACCGGCAGCCCTTTGTGCGCATGCCTCTTGTGCAGGCTATGGAAGAGGCATGTGATGAGATTGATGTGGGTGCGATTCAGGGATGGATAAGGCACTCAAGGCGCTTCTTCCCTCGATGTCTGGCAAGGGAAGATATTGCCTGTGATGTGGACGAGGCGTTGTGGCCAGACCCAGCTGTGCGGCAAGATGCTGCCTAATTATTTTTCTTGCCTCTTTTTTTCTATATATTTTTTCTGCAATTTTCTTTTTCAGTTTACAGTTTTTTTGTGAGCATATTTTTGTTTAGTCCAATGTAAATATATCTGCTGTGCATATGTTTTGCACGGACTTGTTTGGTGAAAAATAAAAAAATAAAATGTTTCAACAGCATGTGTGTGTATCTGCAAATATTTCTGTGCATCTGAAGAATTTTCTACAATTTGAACTATTTTAGTATTATGGCAAAGCATACTAAAGATGAGAGTGCTTTTCATTATACCCAACAGTGTGTAGTTGGTTAGACAGAAATCTGGTAATATGAATGAAGTGTGTGCCATTTCGTGCAAACGTTTGATTTTGATAATGCTATATGTAGTTTTGGTTGCAGTGCTTCATTTTGCAGGATATATGAGGTATTTTGCAGTTTGGGTGTGTGGATTTGTGAATTGTGTTAAGTATTTTGATAAAACCAGCCTAGTTTGCAAAATTGTGTTTTAGCAATTGGGAAAAACTGTAATACTCATCAATAAAAATATAGCCACATTCTTTTCTAGAGTTGTGCCACATATAAATATAGTCTTATGTTTTGTTAATTGGTACTATCTGATTCTCACTCTTATGTGTTCTTAGAAAACTTGCATTGAAATTCCACCCTGATAAGAACCCAGATAACCCGGAAGCTTCTGACAAGTTTAAGGAGATCAACAATGCCCATGCCATTCTGAATGACCCCACCAAGCGGAACATCTATGACAAGTACGGCTCCCTGGGACTGTACGTGGCTGAGCAGTTTGGCGAGGAGAACGTGAACACCTACTTTGTCCTGTCCAGCTGGTGGGCTAAGGTGAGACTGCGAGGTGCCATAGGGAGGTGGGGGGGTCGACATGTAGAATTGACTTTGTGTTAAAGATTAAATGGCATATTTTATAACACAAACCCTGTAAAAACAAAACAAAGCCTCTCTAACACTGTTTTCCTTGATTGTTATTGTTTTATCTTCTTGCCACACTCTCTTGATCACTCTTACACCTCTCTCTCACACTCACACACTGCCTTGTTTTCTCTCTGCAGGCCTTGTTTGTGTTCTGTGGCCTGGCCACTGGCTGCTACTTCTGCTGTTGCCTGTGTTGCTGCTGTAACTGCTGCTGTGGGAAGTGTAAACCGCGGCCTCCAGAGGGCCAGGAGCCTGACTTCTATGTGTCCCCTGAGGACCTGGAGGCCCAGATGCAGTCTGATGAGAGAGGTGAGATCGACTGCTTATTGTGTAAGAAACATGTTTCTGCATGAACACAAATCACTTCATCACTGACCATTGACTTGTTTCAATTGCATGGTCATTTACTATGGAGTGCCATCATTACTGACCATGTATATCTTACCTTGTGTGTGTGTGTGTGTGTGTGTGTGTCACTCTCTCTCTGACAGAGGCTGGTGGTGAAGCAATCTTGGTGCAGCCATCAGCGACAGAGACCACCCAGTTGACGTCAGATGGTCACCATTCTACCTATCAGACCGACATGGGCTTCAACTAAACCCCACCCCTGTCCTGGCCTGTGGCCCTGCCTGCTACCCTGCTCCACCTTAAAAGGATGAACGAGAAGGGCAATCTGTTTAAACTTCACTAAGAGAGCCAAGTCCTGGAGAGGAGATGGAGGAGTGAGCGTGGCCCACATACAGAACTCTTTAAGATACACCTCCCCTTTCCACCCGCTCCAGAGTGGTCCACTCCTGCCTCAATGTAGGAAGAAAGAGAAAGAAAACGTTTGCTTCCCTTCCGTTTGTTCTTTCATATTCTTTGGCCTTTGACCTCACAATCCTCCAACCCCACAGTCCCCTATCCATATTTCATGTCATTGTGTAGCATGCAGTTTTGAGATAAATAAATAATTGTCTTCATTTAAAAAAAAAAAAAAATCATACTGTTGCTGCACATGTGAGTGTGATTCATTTGGGGCACAGTTTACTTTATGTTTTTGCTCACTGATAAGAGAGGTTCGGCTCAGGGAGGTTGTGGATAGTGAGGTGTTTCTGTTCATTGTCTTTGCTGCATGACGTCATCACTAAACATTCAAAATAGAGCTACACAATTCTCAGTTTAGAATTGCCATCAGCTGATGCCAGTTATAAACAAATAGCTCCTTTCCTTTAGCCATTTAAACCCATAGATTTGGACTCCTGTTTACCTGTGTTTGTGCCCTTCCCATTGCATTGTGCTGAGATCTGTGCGTGTAGAAGGGTGGAAAGGGAGGGCAGGGCACACAAGCTGCATTTTATGACAGCAATATCATGAAATACTGATGGTGACATTGCTTTCTTAACATTTGGTGGGTCTTGAATTTAATTGGCTTGGTTTGGTCTGTTCTTGTGTGAAGGAAGCATTGCTTTGTCCTGCCCCTAAAATCCGAATTGAATGCTTGTAATCTTGCCCCTGACTTCCCTGCATCGAAGAACTGACTAACACCAGAAGATAAATATCATACATAGGTTTGTTAACATATGTAGTCATGTATATTTTGTTTAGTTTTACTTGCCACTGTGCCACCCGCAGTCCCGTTGGATTGTTGGGATGTGACCCAGACATCTCTGAGCAACACTTCTCTGCACATTTGAGTGGTTGTTCTCAATATCCAGTTATTTTATGTTTTACCTGTGCGTAATTTTCTTGTGGTTCAGAGTGTTACCCCACACTGTCTAAGCCAAGGACCATGACCTGATCCAATTTAGAGGGGGACATATTTTCATTCCAAGCACTGTTAATTTATGTTTAGATGTGATGAAAAAGACTACTGTATGGGTGTAGGGAAAAGTTGGGAGCATTTGAAGAATATTATCATCTTGTTTTTTATAATTCTGTTGAAGGGAATTCAGAAGTGTTGTAATTGTCCAATGCTGTGTTAATTTCTTTTTACCATCATTGAATTTTGAGTGTCGATATTGGTACTTTCTTAGGTCATAAGTAATTTCATCAGTGGGCTAGCACTACCACAGGCAGCTCTTATCCTATAACCAGAATAGATTTATGTTTTTAATATAAATATATACAACTAAATATATGTAAAGTGTAACTAATGCATAACCTGCCATTATCTTAATTTGTTTGTTTCATTAATGCCAATTATGTTTCAATGGTTTACAATGGATGTCTGAGCTCCTCTCATCTGCCCTCTGCTTTTGATGGTATGGTTGTTTGACATGTGTGGTCCTTTTACAGTGTTTGCTGTGCCCTCCTCAGAAACCGCCCCATAGATATACCTACCTGTTATCGCTTATTTATTGAGATGTTGGAAAATGCTAATTGTTAAATGAGCTGAATGCAATGTGAGTTCAAAAAACTACTGAACCAATGATCAGGAAATAGTTCCATAAAAATGTATCGATACAGACGACATAGTATATAGTATAATGATAGTGATATAGTAATTTTGTGAAATTCATTTTATTTAAGTTAACTTATTTTGTCATGTTTCGATGATGAACGGCTATAGTTATAAATGGTATGTTTTTTGTTGTTGATGTGGCCATTAAATTTTGCAACGCATGGTTTAATGGTTAAGGTCTGTTGTACATACACTTAAATATTACGTATAAATCTGGACCTTTATGTTGTAGCATGGTAATGTGTGTGTGAAAGAAAACAAAGTGGGTCATTGATCTGCTGTTGTTAAATAAATGTTCTTGAACATGTACTGTTGTTTTCTTTATCATTTCAATTCTCATGCTTCTACAAGTATGCTGCAAATATAATATTCTCGTAGGCCTACCGGGACCTTCAAATAAGCCTACACTAGAACATGAAAGGCGGCTTGGTGCATTCATTTTGCCAGTAGATGGAGACAGAGCCCGTGCTGTGGAATCCTCTGTTTCGCGCCCTCACTCATTTTACCACCTGATGGATATTTTCCAAAGATCCAGCAGTCTGCACAGGTGCCAAAATTGCGTTTCCCGCATTAGCAGCAACGTTCTTACAACATGAATTGGGAAAGTAGCTTAAACTGTAAAATAGCATCGATGATCAATGTGGCGCATCTTCTGTATACAAATACCTATTATTTGTTTACCTAACCGGAGCGCACTCCCCATTATCACACACTCTCACGTGCGAAAGATTAACTCTCATTCTCATAATTACAGGTTGCTTTTTCCTCTTGAATAAACAACATTACTTTTCCAATAAGACTACATTATAGTGTTTTCTTCGCTTTTCTGTAAATGGCTTAGGCATGTAAACCATTGCGTGAGACTGAATTTGAGCATAGAGAAGCATTTGAGAGATCTAGTAACGACGAGTAGGGATTGGACTCCATTTAGCAAGAGCAACGTTAGCTTGAACACGGAGAATACGTACCGGGTGAAACTGAGTTTTTCATACGTCTGCTGATCATGAATAGGCAAGGTACGTCGGTTGCATTTCATTTACTAAGTCTAGATTGTTAAATTGTTTAATTACCAACTGACATACTACTCAGAATCACGCGGGTAGATACAATACTTTATATTAGACTACCTAGCCTCCACTGCTATGCGTGATTGGCCACACGCAATGTTATTGTTAGATCTACAGGTAGCCATATAATTCCTTACCATGGACAGCGCACTGGGCGAAAATGAGTACAACATACTGGGTCAACACAGTGGCTGCCCTACATGATGTAGCTACACATTTGTTCAGGACATTTTCAGCCTGTCCTTAACTAGACTACATGAATGTATTATTTACTTAATGAAGATGATTTACTTCATGAAGATGAACTGTATGTTTGAATGGCCAGTAGCTACTGTAATTAATGTCAACAACTGATCGAAAATGTATGCCCAAGCATCTATGGTTTGCATCTAAGACAGTAACATCTATACTCCGTTAAAAGGTTGCAGTGGGGGGAATGTTTCACCAAGGAACATTTCCATTGGAATATCAAGAAATGGTCTGACTAACGGTTTATCAGAGGAGGATGAGGATGATTTAAAGATGGAGCTAGCAAAGGTAATATTCCCTCTGTGTCTGTCCAACGTTGCCATTTTGTCCCATTCTTCATGTTGTCAAACATTGTCATACTCATGTATGATGAATGTGTCTCTTAGGATAATACTTTGTAAAGATTTGATTTAGCACCTTACCCAAATTAATGGAAAAAGACAAGTCATAGAAAATTTCCAATACAATTATTATTACCTCTGGTTCCTTGAAGGTAAACTTTTCTGTCATTTTGTTCTGCTCAGACAGAGGATGAGATGCAGACATTGCGGCAGGTGCTCTTGGCCAAAGAGAAATATGCGGTGGACATCAAGAGGCAGCTGGGTATGGGCCCCTTCAGTGAGATTAAACAGAACATGTCCAAAGGCTGGCATGAAGTCCAAACCTCCAACATGTAAGTACTTCCTGTGAGATGCCATCATGATGTCACGCTGTTTCAACCACCTATACACCATCACCACCACCAGAAAATTTTCTTAAAGTAACCTGAGGTATTAGAAAGAGCTTGACAATAGTACATCAGATATAGCATCAGAATAGTATCAGAATTGAAGGCATTCCAAAACTGTGAATAGATTTCAAACTAATGAAGAGCCTTTGCAAATGAACCAGGGAGGTTTTGACTCTGACCTAATGTGAGTAAAAGTTGGGCAAAGGTCAAACAACAACCATGCCTGCCAAAGCAGCTATTGTAGCTATTATTATTTCTGGCAGAATGTTGTGGAAAAGCATGCAACGTCAGCACCCTGTTTTAGCCTGATGTGATAGTTGCTGGGTACTCCTGAAAGGCACACTCATGTTTGGCACTTAGTGTTCTCCAAGATGGAGCCGTGATGATAATCTACCTCTATTTTTACAGATATCTGACCGCCTCAGCTACTCTGGAGGACATCAGCCAATCTAACGCGTGAGTGGTTACTATGTTTACATCCTTCATATGCATTATATACTATATGTTGATTTAACCAAGATGGGGTTTTCCGAAAGTGTTGTTGTTCTCACATGTCAACTAACAAGTAATATGTGGGGACAGCTGATGGGATTTTAAGGTCAACTAGGATCAGATGCCTGTTAATAGCCTGTCTAATAGCCTGTCTTAACACTGGCAGTAGCATTAACACAACAGTCTGGCCTGGCCAGGGAGGAAGCACTTCATTTGGTGAAAACAGAGGGGGTGGGGCTATATGCACTAGGACGGGGGTGAAGATGATGTACGAAAAATGTATGCACTCACTACTGTAAGTCACTCCGGATAAGAGCGTCTGCTAAATAACTAAAATGTAAATGTCCATCCATGTTCACTCCCTTTGTCCTGCTGCTGCTGTTTGCTACATGGAGCTCGTCACTGTGACTTTGTCTCAGAGATTTCCCTTTTTGTTGTTCCAATTCTAAATCTACTTTAAGGAATGGGAGGAGACACAAAAGTGGAATGTGAGGATGTGGTCGAAATACAAATATGAATAGAACACCACTTATTGGGTAATTGAACACAGTACCTCAGTGACATAGATATTGTGAATTGCCCTTTTCAACAATAAAAAAACTCCTGTCACTTCATATAGTCAACACTCTCTCCCTCTCTGTGTCTCTAGGTATAAGATGACCCATGACACTATTTCTCATGCAGGACAGATCAGCACTGCTGCCATGTCCACAATGGGTGTGGCCATCACAAAGAGACTGGGAGAAATGAGGTACCTTTCAGCCTTCCCTTGACTCTTTTATTATCCTCCCATACATCCTCCCATTCTTTCCATCTTCCTTTACCCCCTCTAAAACTCATCCGTCCACCATTGGGGCCACCCTTCATATTCGTAATCTCTTTTCTTAATCCGTTAAATTATCCATCCATCTTTTTAATCCAGCTAAATACTGTATATTCAGCTATTTTCATGCAGTTCATCTTCACAGGACACATTTGTTGAGGACAAAGGTTTCTTCTTTCGGACTTGTTTATGAATGCCAGGGAGTAAACAACAGCCTTAATCCAATCAGATCAGCCTGTCTTAGTTGGCAACAATATCTGTTTATCTACTGTACTGTTCCTACAAAGCCTTTAAATGGAGCCTGTGTAAAGGGTAGCTACCGATGTGATGCATTTTTGCTTTCCATTAATGGCAAGCACACACACACACACACACAGACACACACACACACACACACACACACACACACACACACACACACACATACAGCGCACTGCCAATTTACACCTCCATGTGGCCTCTTGATTACTGTATCTGACCCATCTCTCTATCCCCATCTCTTTCCTGTGACGCTGCACACTTACCGGATAGAGCACTGCCTTTGCCAAGCCCACCTCGGTAAGGATAGTAGGAGTGCCTTGGCCTCCAGCCTACTGCACCAGATTGTCTCACCTCTGAAGCTTTGTGATGATGAAACATCTTGATTTCGATGTGATGTATTCTCAAACTGTTGCATTAGCTTTAGCCTCGGGATCCAGGCTCATCGGCCCTGCAATACTATATTACCTTAGACCTGAGTGAACTACCTAAACTATCTAACTAACTAGTTAACTATAACTAACTAACTACTGAGTGAAGTGTTGCATTCGTTTAGACCTGAGTGAACTGCTGATAGAAGCACGTTAATGTTGCTGACCTTTCACCCTTCACCTAATTAAGCTGCTACTGATATTATCTATTGTTCTTGCTCACATGCTGTACTATTGTAGGCCTGCCCTACTACATGCTGTACCGCTGTAGGCCTTCCCTACTACATGCTGTACTGCTGTAGACCTGCCCTACTACATGCTGTACTGCTGTAGACCTGCCCTACTACATGCTGTAGACCTGTTCTACTACATGCTGTACTGCTGTAAGCCTACCCTACTACACGTTGTACTGCTGTAGGTCTGCCCCACTACATGTTGTACTGCTGTAGACCTGCCCCACTACATGCTGTACTGCTGTAAGCCTACCCTACTACACGTTGTACTGCTGTAGGCCTGCCCTACTACATGCTGTACTGCTGTAGGCCTGCCCTACTACATGCTGCACTGCTCTTACTCATCTCTCTTTGTCTCTATTTCTGCTCTCTGAAACACCAGCCCCTCCTTGGGCCACTCCATCAGTGTGCCTGCTATGAGTATGAGGTAAGACACTGGGCACGCCTGTTTCACTCTCTGACATCCCTGAAATTCTGCCCTACTACTACTTCCTGCAGTACCTCCATAGGCGGTGAATGACATTTGAATGATATTAACCTCGTCCCCAGACTAATTGCGAACAGCGCTTGGGGAGGAAGACTCTGGTGAACGAGATTAGAATTACATTAATGCTGCAAGTAAAAAAAGTTTAATTTAAAGTTAAATTTAGTTTGATTTATCTTTCAGTGAATCGTTTAACCTGAAATGGTACTGTACCTCAAAGTGATTTCCATTGTTTTAGAGATCATTCTTTCTGCCTTAGACATTCCAATACATTCAAGTCCTTTGAAGACATGGTGGGAAGCGTGAAGGTTAGTGTCTGTGTTCTCTCACAATCACAAACAAACACAAAGAACAGAAAATATTGTATTGTCTCGTCTTTGATATTCAATTCCTCATCTCTCTACTGTTTCCTGTCTCTCACATAGAACAAGGTGTCCGGGAGTCGAGGGAATGATGGAAATGTCTCTGGGTTTGGCAGAAGCCCATCTCAGAACAGTGGTTCTTTCTAACATAATCCACCTAATTTCCCCTCTTCCATCTGTAATCTTATTACAGTATACTCCCTTAATCACTTTCACCTGATGTCATTGTCCACACTATCCCATCAGACATTTGTAGGATGTTGATGAATGAATAAATTACCAAATACAGTTTCTATGGATTCCATGTGGGCTATGCAGAGATATTTAACTTTTTTGTTGATGTTGGAGTGGGGTGGGAGAGATTTAAAATGTCATACTGTGAATTGAATGTCATCCAGCTACAATTTTATAGGATGTAGCTTCACTTTTGAGATAGGAGTAATGCATTTTGTATAGCTTTGTCAGTGTTGGTTCCAACCATTCATTAATTTAAAATGGTAAATAGTATTTCCAATATCCAGCTATTTATATTGTCCTGTTGTTTGAAGGAAAATATTACTGTTAGCTTATATCCTGCTACTGCATTCTAAGAACATAACAATCCCAAATGTACAGTGAAGTATTTTTGTACTTTGAGAATTTTTTATTAAAACGTATTATATGTGGTCTGGTCTCATGTGTAATGATTTTGGATAACATAACTTATGGTTAGCATAACGAGATACATAAACATGATTATTGCTGTTTCACATTAACAGTCATTTTTGTCAAAGAAAAATGTGTTCCCTGACCGGGAATCGAACCCGGGCCGCGGCGGTGAGAGCGCCGAATCCTAACCACTAGACCACCAGGGAAGGTTAAAATAATTGATTACAATATAGTTTTTAACCTTGAAAATCCGAAGATATTATACAGTTATTTTAGGAACAATTGTTACACTTGTCTGATTCCAAACAACTTACAAGCACTGAAAATAATAAATTCTGATAATGACATCATGGCATATGTTCTGCTAGAGTTATGATTCATTCCTAAATGCGAAATTCCACGCCATAGCTAGAAAACCAAATTAAAACAATGAATCAGAACATTCACTGGGTTAAAGTTCGCTGACTTATAATCAGTTCTTCGTGTTGTTTATTGTTTCCACAGAATTGACGTGGCAAGGGCATTGCAACCAAATGATTGTGATTTCATTGATTGCAACGCATGTTTGTGCTTGCCTTGCCTAGTGCAAACGCTGTATAAAAGTGCCCTGTCCACGCCCATGAGCAGCTCGCCCAGTAGGCGTCATATTCTGCACTGTATAAAGCTACCTGCCTTTCGCTCTTCAGTAGCCTGCCTATTCCTACAATAACGACACCATAAAGACCTTGAAGGGTCCTTTCAGAGAATATACCCACAAATGGGCAATAATAGTCCTTTAGTGTAATTCACTGATCTTTGCCAACCGACCCTCATCCTCAATCCTTTGTTGTTTTACAGCATCACCAAACGCCAAGTAAAAAGGTAAGATTTATTTGATTGCTTTTAGATTAAGACAAACAATATGGGCCTCTGACTATGCCATCTTCAATGTCAATTGTATAACCTATATTTTCTAATAATGGACAATGTATTTCCAATCCTATATATTAACCTATTAAAGAACGAGCTATGGTACTAAATCATATTGTATTTATTGTCCTGGCACAAATCATTACAAATTCACATTTCACATTGTCTTTAATAATGTAATAGGTATGTAGTATGTGGATTTTGACTGCTGATGTTTTAGTCTCTTTGCATCTACATTTTATCTGGATAGTCTGTTGTTTATTATGCACCTGCCAGTGCCACTGTCATTTATTGTACTGCACGTGAGGTTATATTGTATTGGTCCCCTGCTGGCATTGTCTTTGCTCCCTAGGATCCTTGGGACCTCCCTACTCTAAACCCTAACCCTTACCCTAACCTTAACCATAACCTAACCTTAACAATATACACACATAAAAAAATATCAGAATGAGCAATGTCTAAGTCCGGAATATAAATATATATGTATATACAGTTTGGACAGTACATGAATATAAAAGGTGTGTACAGCAGTAGTTATAAAGGTTGAGCCTTGACTAGAATACAGTAAAACAGTATGAATATAATGTGTAATGCGGATGCATATTCACACACATCTAATGTGCCCCACAGCAGTAAACATTTATTTAAACTTTATTTTTCCACTGTGCGAAGGGAATTGGTTTATCCTTGAGATGTTTTATTTGCAACTGCCTATGTAGCACAGATGAGAATTAGGCTGGCAATCCCCAGCCATCTGGACAAGAGCTTCTGTCCTGTTTGGACCGGTTCGGACATGATAGAACTGACTTAGCATCGAACACGTAATCATGAGGTTGCTTCTCAGTAAACTATTCACTTTTACTTATAGTAATGTAGTTTGGTTGGGGAGTAAAATCACATTTTTGGCATGTTTCATTCCACTGCAGTGTTTGAGATGTCAGTGTGAGTGATTACCACAGTTGAACTGTTGGCAACCTTTCTCTTAGAAAAAGGTTTTTGATTCCTGTATAGTCCTGCTTACCGCTATATTCTGTTTTTCGAGTGGCTTAGTCAGTACCTTAGAGGTCCTGTAGCGGCTAGCCCCAGTGTTGAGCCCTGCCACGCACCTAGCCGGTACACAGCACTCTGTTTCCTGGCTAGGTTCCCAGAAGTTGGGACATTATACCTGCAAACCCCAGCCCCGCACTGTCCAGTTATTTTCAGAACATGGTGTTGAAATCAGACTCTCAACTGTTGACCTCTCTAAGCCAACATTGAGACCTGCCTATAATAGGCTAATGATATGCTTCTGTTAATGGATGATGCTAGTAATCATGAAATAGGTCGTCAATTTGCACAAAGGGTTTTGCACAGCTTTTTGTCTATGTTCAGTATGTTGTGTTATGGCACATTCGGTGAGATCTCATCCCAGTATCACTTGCCTCTACTTGCAAGGTTCCTGTTTCCACACTCGTAATAACCCATTCTTCTCTCTCTCCTTTCCTCCCTCTCCCTAAGGTTTCCCATCTTCCATCTTTGAGCGTTTTTGAAGGAAAGGTTGAAGAAAATGGCAGCAATTCCATCTACCGGCTCTCTCATCGCCACCCATGATTACTACAGAAGGCGCATAGGATCCACCTCTAGCAACAGCTCTTGTGGCAGTTCTGAGTACGCTGGCGAAGTCATTCCACACCCCCCAGGTACAGATGATCAGATAACTGCAACGGTGCCTCTGAAATGGCACCCTATTCTCTATATAGTGCACTACCAAGGGCCATTGGTCAAATGTAGTGCACTATGTAAGGAAAGGGTGCCATTTCAGACAACTCTCCCTCTAACAAATGCCTTTAATTAGGAACATATCCTATATCTCTCTGTGCAACTTGATCTGACCAGGTTCCTAATCTTCCTTTTGTATTATTTTTCTTAGGTCTGCAGAGACAGGACTCTGGTCACTGGTGGTCTTCTTTCTTCTTTGCAAACAAACAGAACCAGCCTGGCAGCATGGTTGGATCTGAACAGAAGTGAGTTCACTAACCTAAGAGTCACATAAATTAATCAAATCCATGCATGGTTTAAATGTTGTGCTTGATTTCTCCTTTCTTTGTAAAATTGTAGCCATGTACCTCTGTCTAAACAATATTTCCCTCTTGTTGCAGGAGTGGAACATACACGGTGAACAACGGTCGGGTGACTTGTATTGCCAGGGAGATGGTGTTGAAGAGGCAGCTCAGTGAAAGCACCGACTCTGGGAAGATGGAACATGGGAGCCCACCACCCTCCTAATTCCTTCTCCTCAACACCCAACATCCCACTCCTCACCACCCCATGGAGATGGATGCAGCGGAGACTACTTTTTTTACCTTTTAGTGATGGAGGCTGCTTTTCCTCCCTCTTTGTTTATAAGTAATATATTCTATCTTTTTATAATTAAAGACTAAAAAAGACCAAAAAAAATCCCCCCCCCCCCCCAGTGTCTGTCTGATATCATGCTTTTTGCTGTTAAATAAATCAAAGTATTTCATACTTTTTTCTTGAATTGTATTAAATAAGTCCCTAAATGTTTTATTTTCTATATTTTTTGTTAATATTTTGGTTTATATAAACTTTACACACAGAAAAGATGAGGGCAGAAATTGCTCTCTAGTTATTTCACCTGATTAGCCTAGTTAGTGAGAAAGTGTAGTTTATAATAACTGACTTTCTATAACAAGCGTGAATATTCCTATAACTCATAGCCACTATATTGAACATGTGAAGTGTCCATGGCTCTGATGAAAGGGGATAGACAGACTTTAGAAGGAGCAGTTCTGGCATCCACAATATGCAACCCGATAACAATCCTGAGAACTCCATTGTCAGGTTTGTTCATGTCATTACTGATGTGTAGAATCTGTATTACAACATGCTGCTAGCCAGTGTTGATGTACTTGCTGAATGGAATTAACACGGTTAGGCTGCAATGTGATTAGCAACAGCTAATTGATAAAGACGATGGCTTATATAATACATTACACCTGTTCTGTTCTGAAATATAGATCAACCACCTGTGGAACATTCTGCGTTATTGCAGTCATTAACATTGTTTCGCACAACCTCTTGGGGATAAAAGTGAATGTCAACTATATTTTTGATACAGTCTTTCTATGATCTCAACATATTGGCATGGTGGAGTCAACACCTAGTTATATCAACAAGGATCCGATAAAATACACTTTCAGGATTGTTCATTAAAGCATGGAGTTAATGGGAAGAGTTTACTAGTTTTACACTGACTGAAGTCATCAACAATGTTTACTCCAGTTACTGTAGTTAACCATTTAATTGAACCTACTGTATAGTTATACAAGTTATTCTCATTGAGATAAAATCTATTTAGCAAAAGAGACCTGTAGACATGGCTCTTACATACAGTGTCACGCCCTGACCTCTTTTTATGTCTCTATTTGGTTCGGTCAGGGTGTGATTTGGGGTGGGCATTCTATGTTTTTGTTTTCTATGATTTTGTATTTCTATGTTTTGGCCGGGTATGGTTCTCAATCAGGGACAGCTGTCTATCGTTGTCTCTGATTGGGAACCATACTTAGGCAGCCCTTTTCCCTCCTTTCTTTGTGGGAAGTTAACGTTGTTTGTGGCACTTAGCCTTAAGCTTCACGGTTGTTTTGTATTGTTTATTGTTTTTGTCGGCGTCATCCTAATAAAAAGGAATATGTATGCTCACCACGCTGCACCTTGGTCCAGACATACAGGCTACATATAGTTGAAGTCAGAAGTTTACATACACTTTAGCCAAATACATTTAAACTCAGTTTTTTACAGTTCCTGACATTTAATCCTAGTAAAAATTCCATGTCTTAGGTCAGTTAGGATCACCACTTTATTTTAAGAATGTGATATGTCAGAATAATAGTAGAGAGAATGATTTATTTCAGCTTTTATTTCTTTCATCACATTCCCAGTGGGTCAGAAGTTTACATACACTCAATTCGTTTTTGGTAGCATTGCCTTTAAATTGTTTAATTTGGGTCAAACGTTTCGGGTAGGCTTCCACAAGCTTCCCACAATAAGTTGGGTAAATTTTGTCCCATTCCTCCTGACAGAGCTGGTGTAACTGAGTCAGGTTTGTAGGCCTCCTTGCTCGCACACGCTTTTTCAGTTCTGCCCACAACTTCTCTATAGGATTGAGGTCAGGGTTTTGTGATGGCCACTCCAATACCTTGACTTTGTTGTCCTTAAGACATTTTGCCACCTCTTTGGAAGTATGCTTGGGGTCATTGTCCATTTGGAAGACCCATTTGCGACCAAGCTTTAACTTCCTGACTGATGTCTTGAGATGTTGCTTCAATATATCCACATAATTTCCCCCCCTCATGATGCCATCTATTTTGTGAAGTGCACCAGTCCCTCCTGCAGCAAAGCACCCCCACAACATGATTCTACCACCCCCGTGCTTCACGGTTGGGATGGTGTTCTTCGGCTTGCAAGCATCCCCCTTTTTCCTCCAAACATCACAATGGTCATTATGGCCAAACATTTATATTTTTGTTTCATGAGACCAGAGGACATTTCTCCAAAAAGTACGATCTTTGTCCCCATGTGCAGTTGCAAACCGTAGTCTGGCTTTTTTATGGCGGTTATGGAACAGTGGCTTCTTCCTTGCTGAGCGGCCTTTCAGGTTATGTCGATATAGGACTCGTTTTACTGTGGATATAGACACATTTGTACCTGTTTCCTCCATCATCTTCACAAGGTTCTTTGCTGTTGTTCTGGGATTGATTTGCACTTTCGCACCAAAGTACGTTCATCTCTAGGAGACAGAACGCGTCTCCTTCCTGAGCGGTATGACGGCTGCGTGGTCCCATGGTGTTTATACTTGCGTACTATTGTTTGTACAGATGCACGTAGTACCTTCAGGCGATTGGAAATTGCTCCCAAGGATGAACCAGACTTGTGGAGGTCTACAATTTTTTTTCTGAGGTCTTGGCTGATTTCTTTTTTGATTTTCCCATGATGTCAAGCAAAGAGACACTGAGTTTGAAGGTAGGCCTTGAAATACATCCACAGGTACACCAACGATTGACTCAAATTATATCAATTAGCCTATCAGAAGCTTCTAAAGCCATGACATCATTTTCTGGAATTTTTCAAGCTGATTAAAGGCACAGTCAACTTAGTATATGTAAACTTCTGGCCAACTGGAATTGTGATACAGTGAATTATAAGTGAAATAATCTGTCTGTAACCAATTGTTGGAAAAATGACTTGTGTCATGCACAAAGTAGGTGTCCTAACCGACTTACCAAACTATGGTTTGTTAACAAGAAATTTGTGGAGTGGTTGAAAAACGAGTTTTGACAACTCCAACCTAAGTGTATGTAAACTTCGGACTTCAACTGTACGTACATGTTACATGTTGTGACATAGCCTACAGTACATGTTGTGACATAGCCTACAGTACATGTTGTGATGCACAGTGTGATATGTATAGCACCAAATAGTTATTGCGGTCGCTTAAGCGTTTCATTTATGCATGGAAGATATTCTGTGCACATGCACAATACACTTTCACGTTCTTACCATGCTGACAGATCTGTAACTGGAGAGGAATCAACAATCTGTCAACATCGGAGTTGATGGAGCAGGTGCATGTGTCTTGAACCAGACTAACCAAACACCAAATCGGTGTAAAAATATATACAATCTCCAAAAAACAGTAGTTGTTTTGTTTTGCAGACTGACCGTGAAACTAAACAGAAAAAAATAAGGTTTGAGAAGCCACTGTACAACGGGGAGAGCTTTAAGAACAGAATCTTTAACTTATCTTACTCAGCCACTGGAACATAGGAAATGAACATAACAGGACAGAAAAACGGTAGGAGCAATCCT
The DNA here is from genome assembly GCF_029448725.1 of Salvelinus fontinalis. Lineage (NCBI taxonomy): Eukaryota > Metazoa > Chordata > Actinopteri > Salmoniformes > Salmonidae > Salvelinus > Salvelinus fontinalis. Next base: position 23,697,884 of record NC_074695.1, read on the forward strand.
TATTAACAGTTCAAACGGGTTCAAACAAAACAATAACCTGGAACAAAACTAAACATGTGACTGACAAAGATTGTTCAGAGCACCTGACCTATGTCAATGTGTGATTTAAAGATTAAGCACCTAAATACCATTGCCTCAACAAACACCATAACCTTCAACAAATACACTCAACGCCCCCTCCTCCCCCCTGCCCTCCCTGTTGCTATTCCTGACTTAGCATTTCTAATTATATTCCAGTCTCTAAATCTGTCACACCTACAGACATGGGAATCTCGCATCCAGCACACGCATGGTCCGAGCATGCGCTGTGACTGGCACTCCTTATTTTACCTCAGAGGACAGAGGATGTTGTAGGTTACCCTGCTCAAAGTTTAGGGGAGCACAGTATGTGAGAAAGAGAGGGGGGGGTGGTCGAGAGATAGAGAGACACAAATATCACTTTCACTACCGTATGAAAGGGCGAGAGGTAAAGACAAACAGACAGAGAAACAGACATTACGTAAAGTGGGTAAGAGGTGAGTGGGTTCAGATATCATTTTTATATGTGGTCTCAGGTTGGGCCTTGTGTGGCAGCAGGCCCGGTAGTCCCGGATAGACAGTCCCTCATCATGGGCTCAGTGGTATAAGGGGAATCTGGGGCAAACCTATAGCAGCTGCCTGGCCGAGTCTGAGCTGTGACTCACTAGATCTACTGAGCTAGAATGCAGCCTCCAAACTTTCACAGTAGAGTTGGGAGGTGGAGGAATGGAGGGGATGTGGGATGACGGGGTTCTCCACATCACACAGAATATTACAGTAACATGGAGTCTATTAGGCGTGGGACACACCGTTAATATTACTCTGGTTGGGTGTTTTTTGTATTTTGTATTAATTATTTGTGTACTTGTTTGACATTTTACTGCATATTTAGAAGCTAGTAACATAAGCATTTTGCTACACCCGCTATAATATCTGCTAAACTGTGTATGTAACAAATAAATGTTGATATGATTTGTTAGGGTTAGGTTTAAGGTTGAGGGTTAAAGTTGAACTGGGATGTAGACATGAAGCTAGGGTTAGACTTAGACTTGAGGTTAGTGTTAGGGTTGAACTGGGATGTGGAGACGAAGCTAGGGTTAGAGTTAGGGTTGAGATTAGTGTTAGGTTGAACTGGGATGTAGACATAAAGCTAGGGTTAGACTTAGACTTGAGGTTAGTGTTAGGGTTGAACTGGGATGTGGAGACGAAGCTAGGGTTAGAGTTAGGGTTGAGATTAGTGTTAGGTTGAACTGGGATGTAGACATGAAGCTAGGGTTAGACTTAGACTTGAGGTTAGTGTTAGGGTTGAACTGTGATGTGGAGACGAAGCTAGGGTTAGAGTTAGGGTTGAGGTTAGTGTTAGGATGGAACTGGGATGTGGACATGAAGCTAGGGTAGGGGTTAGGGTTAGGTTTAAGGCTAAAGCTAAGGTCAAGGTCAGGATGTTCTCCCCTTTAACCCTTTAAACAGAATAAACCAGTAACCTATAAGTATTATGAGTGGGAAAGAACACATTGTTTGTATCACTGTCTCAGTTGGTTTGTGGCTAGGGCCACCAATCTCTGAACGCAGGGAGAATGTGTACACACTGGGATCATGTATTGAGTATTTGCACGCGTCCCAATGTGAAATTTCAACATAAACACAGAGATCCCGGAAGTGATTGATGATTGACAAGCTCAGTTACGTCTTTACACAACAACAACAGAGGGCTCCTGGCAGTAAACTACCACTCAGGTCACCTCCACATGTTTCTGGGAAACTCAGAAGCATAAAGTGATAAAGAATAAACTCTGGAGAATAAGTTGTGTAATACAAATAGTAAGTTAGTGTTATAACGCTATAATAATATGTTTCTAAGAATATGTTTCTAAGAATATGTTTCTAAGAATATGTTTCTAAGAATACTGTTATGATTCAGTTATAACGCAACCCCAATCAACATCAGAGGTCTGATAAATTGCTGCATGTGAAAAATGGTAGAGGGAAATCCAGCCCATGCTTCTGGTACCTTCTCGGCAGGTCAAGACAGGACTAAGTTCTCCCTCCAACTGGATGCTTGGTCCATTTCCGTGCCCTGATTGTGAAATTGCTTTTGCTTTTTGATCCTAGCCAGACATGTAACTGTAGGCAGCCAGAAACATGTAACCTATTCGTTCAAAACCTCTACTCAGTCGCCATTAAATGTAAATATAATTGTCCCTAGAATTTCTGAGCAAACAGCTGGAGGCAGGGCTTTCTCCTATAGAGCTCAATTTGAATGGAATGGTCTGCCTACCCATGTGAGATGCAGACTCGGTCTCAACCTTTAAGTCTTTACTGAAGACTCATCTCTTCAGTGGGTCATATGATTGAGTGTAGTCTGGCCCAGGAGTGTGAAGGTGAACGGAAAGGCTCTGGAGCAACGAACCGCCCTTGCTGTCTCTGCCTGGCCGGTTCCCCTCTCTCCACTGGGATTCTCTGCCTCTAACCCTATTACAGGGGCTGAGTCACTGGCTTACTGGTGCTCTTCCATGCCGTCCCTAGGAGGGGTGCGTCACTTGAGTGGGTTGAGTCACTGACGTGATCTTCCTGTCTGGGTTGGCGCCCCCCCTTGGGTTGTGCCGTGGCGGAGACTGACTGTTTGGCCCTGTCTGGCCACAGTGTCTCCTGACCCCTCCTGTCTCAGCCTCCAGTATTTATGCTGCAGTAGTTTATGTGTCGGGGGGCTAGGGTCAGTCTGTTATATCTGGAGTACTTCTCCTGTCTTATCCGGTGTACTGTGTGAATTTAAGTATGCTCTCTCTAATTCTCTCTCTCTCTCTTTCTTTCTCTCTCTCGGAGGACCTGAGCCCTAGGACCATGCCTCAGGACTACCTGGCATGATGACTTCTTGCTGTCCCCAGTCCACCTGGCCGTGCTGCTGCTCCAGTTTCAACTGTTCTGCCTGCAGCTATGGAACGCTGACCTGTTCACCGGACGTGCTACCTGTCCCAGACCTGCTGTTTTCAACTCTCTAGAGACAGCAGGAGCGGTTGAGATACTCTTAATGATCGGCTATGAAAAGCCAACTGACATTTACTCCTGAGGTGCTGACTTGTTGCACTCTCGACAACTACTGTGATTACTATTATTTGACCATGCTGGTCATTTATGAACATTTGAACATCTTGGCCATGTTCTGTTATAATCTCCACCCGGCACAGCCAGAAGAGGACTGGCCACCCCTCATAGCCTGGTTCCTCTCTAGGTTTCTTCCTAGGTTTTGGCCTTTCTAGGGAGTTTTTCCTAGCCACCGTGCTTCTACACCTGCATTGCTTGCTGTTTGGGGTTTTAGGCTGGGTTTCTGTACAGCACTTTGAGATATCAGCTGATGTAAGAAGGGCTATATAAATACATTTGATTTGATTTGAAATACTTATTTTATTAGGCCATTGCTCAGGACCCCATTTGAACTGAAGAGGCCTGTGAAATGAAGTAATTTTCTAATTTAAATGAAGGATTGCATTTTAGGGAAATAGTATTGACATAATTTCTTCACATGATGCAGAATACTCTCAGTTCTTTGGAATGGATACACCTGATAATAACTTTACACACACTAACTTAGTCAATTGCAAAGAGATTGTCCACTTGGACTGAGGTAATTCACTCAAACACACAGGCTATTAGCAGATGCTGTATGTATGGGCACACTTAAAGCATCTGTGAAGCTCAAAACATCGCACAAATCTGCAGTCAGTGCTGTTACTGTCAATTGGCCATTGTTCTATGATGCACCCTCGTGGCTGTTATTGGTTTGCTGAAGTTTAAATGGACTGGACTTTCAGTCTCCCTGCTGCTGCATTCTGTCTCGTTGCTGAACTCCTGTGGACTTAGGCTGTCACTACGGTTCTTTGCATAGTGGTACACGGTCAGAAGACCTTCCCCAAAGCAGAGAGACATTTACTCTGTTCCCTCGTTCTCAGGTGTTGTTTGATGTTTTGCATCTTATGACATCATCATTCTACTGGCTTCCAGAGCTGGATGGACTGGAAATGCTGCATAATTATCTCTACACGACAGATTAATTAAGTATACACATTTTAAACGTATTTGAGGCCTTGGAAGGAGACAGTGAATAGTTATGTACTTCAACTAATTTTTTAAAAAGTGATTGGCAAGGCAAAGGTAAATGTGACAGAGTATGGACAAATCTTTATAACTGTGTTGGAGTCAGTGGATATAGGCACATTCAGGAGGTGCAGCAGCTCAGATAGTGACATCGAAAAGTAATATGTACAGCTGCATCCGTAACCTGGTCATTCTGTGGTTATTATATACAGTATCTATATAAAGAGAATGAAGGCCTCACCATGGCAACAGAGCACATCTATCCACAAGGTTACTCCATCTTTCCAACTCTATCTCTCCATATCTGTCTCTCCATCTCTCTCAAACATTGTCTGCACTACATTCCCAATCCAAGAAATTTAACAAAGTAGCCAAGTTTCAGTTTTATTCAGTTACTGACATCTCTGAAGAGAAGCTTGCAATTCTGCTGTTGGTAACCAACATTTTTTACCGTAGCGTTGACGTTACACTGAAAAAGCGCTATTTCAAAACAAGAACAAGTCCCTCATCATTAGTGATATGTAAGAGGCAGAGAATATCCTGCCTGGGCGGCTTTGCATGAAACAAACAGATGAAAATGTTTCTGCCTTTTCTTTTGTCTTTTTAGTCGCTTCACATATATTAATTCATATTTATACCTATAAACACTTTCAAAAAAATCGAAATATTCAGTCACATGTACTGGAAAAAGCTCCACTTTTAAATCACAATGATAAATGTACAAAACAATGATAAACGTTTCATATAAATGTTATGGTAACAGGTAGAGAGACTTTACTGTCATCAGTAAATATCATAATGAAACAAAAATAAACTCAGAGATTCAGCGTTTCCTGAGGTTCTTGTGTTTCCCCTTGAGGACCAGGAGAGGGGAATGGCTTTTACATCACATCACTGAGGAGCTGTTACGAGAGGTCAAAGTGTACCTTATAACAACCAGGGAATGTGATCACAATAGAATCATCATAGAATGAGTGGCTACCATTGCGTTTTAACTACTGTAATCCTCCTACCATTATATTATGTTGCTCAGTGATTGAGTTACATGCTAATGATCCTTTTGACTCCACCCGCCAGAAGCTTGTTAAAACACGGCTATTCAGAAGGGAAAAGGTGGCTGGGTTATCTGCAATCGTTCAATAGGAATCTGTGTATCATTATGCTACTGATAAATCTCAGACAGAGGTAGGCTATTCATGGTGCACTTTGAACTGGCATGACGCTCACTCTCACTCCTGAATCCCTAAAGAGTCTGATGCTATCAGCCATCACCAGATACCAACCCCAACCTGGTTGTCTTAGTCTAGCCTCACTTCGACCATGTGAATGTCATCTGACCACCTTTCAAAGCAGTCACATCTGCCTGCATTTGATATAATGCACTAAAGAAATGTCTGAGCAAATATAAACAGGAAGGGTAGGTGAGAAAATATCATGGACAAAAATGTAAAGTATTTGGAAAAATCTGTACATGTAAACATCACACTTTCACTGAGTCCAAAAAAACAGAAAGAAAAAATACAAAGCTTCACATTGGTATACAGTACATTACAACCCCCTGCACAGAACTACAGTCTCTGGCCAATGCAAGAGAAGTAACAAGTAAAATAATATCAAGAACAATAGAAGTTTTACAGAGCACCACCAACTGTTAAAACAGGCAAGGGTTGAACTTGAAACCACATACATTTTCTGGAACCGTGCTGTACACCACAGAAAAATTATTTAGGTTTAAAATGTTTCTTTTACAACCTTTTGTACAGCTATACATATATCTGACCACATCAGCAATCCACAAGTTACTAGGGCTTTTACGCTACATTTTTATAAAACATCTATACATTAAATTGTCCTGCCAATGCAACGAGAAATCCACTGGAATAAAATATGTCTACAAATGGTTGCGTTTCATTGGTCACAGTAACTGCAGCACACACATGAAATGTAGCTTGTAGTCTTAAGACAAATTAAGAAGAGACCCTTTTCTGGACACACAAAGAAAAGTGATGCGTTAGTTAGAAACGTGAATTTAGATCAACCCGGCATCAATAACCTAATGTGTATCTGCATTGTGATATGTTGTTGTCTAACCTAGCTATCTTAAGATGAATGCACTAATTGTAAGTCGTTCTGGATAAGAGCGTTTGCTAAATGACTAAAATGTAAATTTAAGTGTAGATGGCAGTTTACTGATGACTGTTGGAGCTTATGGCTGGCCAAAAGTAAAATAGGGGCAAGGTGAAGGAGACATGGAAGACATTTGAGTGTATCAGGACAGAGCCCTACCCACTGAGCACAGATGTCAATTCAACGTCTATTCCACATTGGTTCAACGTAATTTCATTGAAATGACATGGAAACAACATTGATTCAGCCAGTGTGTCCCCCAGCGGGTACACTCTTAGAAAAAGGGTTCTAAAATGGTTCTTCGGCTGTCCCCATAGGAGAAACTTTTTTGATTCCAGGTAGAACTTTTTGGGGTTCCATGTAGAAACCTCTGGGGAAAAGGTTCTACATAGAACCCGGGTTCTACCCTGGAACCACAAATTATTCTTCAAAGGATTCTCGTACAGTATGTTCTAGATAGCTATACCTACACTCTTTGGAAAAAAGGTGCTATCAAGTTGATTAATCCAAATGAGTCTATTCAAATTTACTTTTTAAATGCATTCAAATGTGTACACACGGCTGAGCCCCCATGATTTTTCAAAATAACAGTTTCTAAAGCCTGACTAGTCTAGCTAAAATAAAATGTCTGAAGTCTGATGCGTGCAAAATACAATTCTCTTTTAAAACAGTCTTTTCTTGTGTTGCTAGTAAAAATTCAGATTGAAGTTATTTAGTTAAGACTGTGAGATTGGATGATTCTTGCATGAGCCTTGCCATGTACTTTAAAACCCAATATTGTGCATTTTAATAATGATTTCCACAATAAGTTATCCATAAGATGATCAGTTTAGTGGACAAAAATCATGTACATTTAAATCAATACAGACATCCAAACTAAAAAGTTAAACACACACTCAGATCAGCTCTCATCATAGACCACCATGATCAACCCATTGTCAGGCATGAGTATCTTAAATATGTAAATTCAATATGTGAATCAAGTATGATTGTTCTGTAACAATGTCCGGTTAGAAATATATACCATGTAATTTTATCCTGAGCTGTAAAGTGCTTCCAAACTTGCAATAGATTATACATTTGAAATATGATAAAGAAGTCAAATTTTGTCATGGATAGTGACCATAAATAAATTACAGATTATTTTGTGTATGTCATTTTAGACTGACCTGTTCTTGGAATGATCATCATCACAGCAATGTAGTAGATATGTGCTGCTGACATCATTTATTATTAATTACACTGAAATGTATTCCTCTCTTATATGAATTATCTGACAAATCTACAGTACATTCAGAAAGTATTCGTACTCTTTCCCTTTTTCCACATTTTGTTACGTTACAGCCTTATTCTAAAATTGATTAAATAAAACATGTTCCTCATCAGTCTACACATAACATTATATATAATGACAAAGCGAAAACAGGTATTTTGACATTTTAGCACATAAAAAAAAAATATATATTATTTACATAAGTATTCAGACCCTTTGCTATGAGACTAGAAATTGAGCTCAGGTGTATCCTGTTTCCATTGATCATCCTTGAGATGTTTCTACAACTTGATTGGAGTCAACCTGTGGTAAATTTAATTGATTGAACATGATTTGGAAAGGCACACACCTGTCTGTATAAGGTCCCACAATTGACAGTGCATGTCAGAGCAAAAACAAAGCCATGAGGTCAAAGGAATTGTCTGTAGAGCTCCGAGACAGGATTGTGTCGAGGCACAGATCTGGGGAAGGGTACCAACCTTTTTTTTACAGCATTGAAGGTCCCCAAGAACACAGTGGCCTCCATCATTCTTAAATGGAAGAAGTTTGAAACCACCAAGACTCTTCCTAGAGCTGGCCGCCCAGCCAAACTGAGCAATCGGGGGAGAAAGGCCTTGGTCAGGTAGGTGACCAAGAACTCGATGGTCACTCTGACAGAGCTCCAGAGTTCCTCTGTGGAGATGGGAGAACCTTCCAGAAGGAAATCCATCTCTGCAACACTCCACCAATCAAGCCTTTATGGTAACCACTCCTCAATAAAAGGCACATGACAGCCCACTTGGAGTTTGCCAAAAGGCACCTAAAGGACTCTGACCATTGGAAACAAGATTCTCTGGTCTGATGAAACCTAGATTTAACTCTTTGGCCTGTATCCCAAGCGTCACATCTGGATGAAACCTGGCACAATCCCTCCGGTGAAGCATGGTAGTGGCAGCCTCATGCTGTGGAGATGTTTTTCAGCGGCAGGGACTGGGAGACTAGTCAGGATCGAAGGAAATATAAACAGAGAAAAATACAGAGAGATCCTTGATGAAAACCCGCTCCAGAACGCTCAGGACCTCAGACTGGGGCGACGTTTCACCTTCCAACAGGACAACGACCTTCAGCACACAGCCAAGACAACACAGGAGTGGCTTCGAGACAAGTCTCTGAATGTCCTTGATTGGCCAGAGCCCGGACTTGAACCCGATTGAACATCTCTGGAGAGACCTGAAAAAAGCTGTGCAACAACGCTCCCCATCCAACCTAACAGAGCTTGAGAGGATCTGCAGAGAAGAATGGGAGAAACTACCCAAATATAGGTGTGCCAAGCTTGTAGCGTCATACCCAAGAAGACTTGAGGCTGTAATCGCTGCCAAAGGTGTTTCAACAAAGTACTGAGTAAAGGGTCTGAATACTTATGTAAATGTATATTTCAGTTTTTAATATGTAATAAATTAAATGTTTTTTACTTAGCCATTATGAGGTATTGAGTGTAGATTGAGGGGGGGAAACGATGTAATCAATTTTAGAATAAGGCTGTAACGCAACAAAATGTGGAAAAGTCAAGGGGTCCGAATACTTTCCTAATGCACTGTTTAAGGTGCTGACCAGGTTGACTACTTAAAATAATATTTTGTCTTTGTTTGGAATGTTTAAGTGTTCCCGAGAATTTTTTTTTACTAAAGAGCTTTGAAAGGGCAACTCCACTTCACTTACACAACAAACAGAAATAATGCCAACGTTTACCAACAATAAAACGACCACTTAGGACAGAGTGCTCAAATGACTGGCCTGTCAAAGTATGTTGATAGAGGATGTTACGGCTACAGTACTCTGTGCTGCTCTCACATACAGTACACACACCATAGCAAGGAACTGTTGAGTAAACTGTGATGCCATCACACATGATCAAGATTGTCTTTTGCTTCTTTTTTAAACAGTGTGTTTTATGTCATAATTTCTGCTAATGAGAAATGCAAAGACCGGTAAGAAAAAGGAGTTGAGGTGGAGAGATTATGGTGGGATTTTGAGGGAAATCGTTTTCTATAGCAGACCAACAGCCGTTACAAGGAGCACAATGCATTCACCATACATTTCCATGAGACGAACATGTGACGTTCATGAGACAAAGTTTATGACACAACCATATGCTGTTCATATCTGACTGACTTAAACCAACACAACCTGTTAGTCTCTGAAATAATCTCAAATGATTTAACAAAGGTTATTTGACCTCAAGTCTACTATCATTGTATATCAGGTCCTCTGTCCTATTCACATCTGTCTGATTGGTGCCAGTCAATGAAAGGCCTCAGTTATGAGGTTCCAGATAAAGAAGAGCATCTTTCAGAACAGACAACAATGAAGCTACAGTGCTGCCATGAGACATACCTTCTTTTAACACAGCATTCCTGATTGACAAATTACGTTACTGCTCCCAGCGGAGCCTTAAAAAATATTATGGGATGTTTGTGGTAAATCTGCTATCTCTGGGGAATGTTTTACATGTTAGCTCATCATGCTGAGACTAAAAGCATGAGGAGGAGGTAGAGGTACGCTAAGAAGACCTCCCTTTGCACAAAGTCCCACAAAAAGACTGAGTATGTGGAAATTGGCTTGCATTTACTGATTATCTTCCATGTTACACCCTGTTACACACTTTTCCCAGAAGCATTAACCTTTTGCCTGCAATCCAAAGCCTGTAGGTTTGGACACATTACAGTACTTTACCCTACAGGTGTAACATCCCCCTTTTCTATGATCACACTTTGCATACCTAAACCTTCAAACTTTAAAAACTACTGTTGAGGTTAACAGAGCAGTGGCATAATGCCAAATCTGAAGCAGCAATTCATGTTTGACAAATACCTCCTCAGTTTAGAAAGAAAATCCGTGGAAGGAGGTGACTTGGCGGTGTTTCTGGGGGTATAAATTAAGTGGGTGAGGAGTAGGTTTGTTATGGGAATGTAAAAGCTAACTGGGCACTAAGATTAGTGTGAATGTATGGATTTTATATTTCTGAAAATTGTTTGTGTTCCTGTGACCATATATCTACTATCTACATGGCCCAATTGCGCGATGTAGTTTGACTCCTAGTTTTTACTTTGACACTTTACTCAGTTAAACTCTTAAGTGTCTGTCTGTCTGAATGTGTTTGACTGAGGGTGATAGTACAGACAGACAGCCTGGGGAGACGGGTCTTGGCACGGCATAGTTCGTCCGGTCTGGCCTGGTTATGGTTCAGTTCTGCTGCAGGATCAGGTTCTCCAGCTCGTCTGCAGATCGGAGCAGGAAGGCAGCAGACTCTCGGTACCCGGCGATGAGCTGCCTCACCGCTGTGACCTCAGGGGGGCTGAGCTGAGCCGAGGCACCTCCCCCACCTCCACCCTGACCACTGTGACTGTTAGAACTGGAGGAAGAGGATGTGGGAGCCACAGACTTCATACTGAGATCAGTGGGACCTGGAGAGAGAAATGGTAGTGTACTTTAAGTGTGATAACCCCATACAGTAAAGAAAGCACAAGATTACTGGGTCACAATTTATTAGATTAGTCCATCTGTAGATGCTCATACTGTCAACAAACTAGCTGTTGCTAATCAACTGCTTCCTAAGGTTAGGGTTAGGGTAAGGTTGAGAAAAACATTAGGGTAAGGGTTAAAGTTAGAGTTAGGGCTAGGGTTAGGGTAAGGGTTAAGTTTAGGGTTAGCATAAGGGTTAAGGTTAGGCTAGTAGATAGTTCGTTAAAAAATGACTGATAGTCTGTAGATACCCTGTTGAGCATCTTCAGATGGACTATCCAAATAAAGTGTTACCGATTATTTATATACAGAAGGCCTATATAAAATGTTACATTATTGATATACAATATAGGCAATCAATAATCACACTAATATAGATAGAGGTACATACAGTACAAAAACACATTCTAACTGAATCTCAGTCTAGGACTTAGGTAGAAGCTAATTACCATTGGTCTGTGTGGTGGTGGCACCAGTGGTCGGCAGGTTGTTGCTCATTGCTCCGTAACTGCGGAAGCTGTAGTTGAGGCCCCTGTTGGTGCCGTTGGTGTATGCTGGGTCCTGGGACTGGGAGTAGGCTGAGGCAGCCAGGGAGAAGCCTGAGGGGGCAACTGAGGCTGGGTCCCTGGAGCCGTTCTTATCAGCAGTAGCAGGTTCCTCCTACAGGAGTAGCTACAATAGTTATTACACTGTACTTATTGGAAAAAATCACATAGTAATAAGAACATGTAAATTTTTTGCAAGATATACAGTATTTGAATCTACTGTAGCTACATACTGTATGTACATACTGGTAATGATGTTACCGACAGAAGAACATGGACTTCATTTACTGTCATGGATAAACAAACACACAAATGAAAACACTCCAAAATAACATTAATTAACAAATACACACATGCTGTGAACACACAAATACTGTAACGGCTGTTGGAAGGAGAGGACCAAGGTGCAGCGTTGTACGTGTCCATATTTATTAAATGAACACTGAAATAACAAAAATAACAAAGAGAACAACTGAAACAGTTCTGAAAGGTGCAAACACAAAACAGGAAACAACTACCCACAAAACACAGGTGGGATGAGGCTACCTAAGTATGATTCTCAATCAGAGACAACGATAGACAGCTGCCTCTGATTGAGAACCACACTTGGCCAAACACATAGAAATATAAAACATAGAACAAAAACATAGAATGCCCACCTCAACTCACGCCCTGACCAAACCAAAATAGAGACATAACAAAGGAACTAAGGTCAGGCCGTGACAAATACATGTACACTCACAGGGCCTTGATAGACATCTAGTCGCATCCTCTTGGCAGCGTTGCGTGTCTCACTTTCACAAGCAGCAGCGAGAATGTTCTCAGCCATGGCAGAGGTGAGGTGTGGGGGTGTGGGCCGTGTCTGACAGCACAGACAATAGTGTTAAGGGTGTGCAGTATAATATTCATGTGTGAGTGAATTTAGTGTATATTTATGCATGTTCATGAAACTTGAAATTGTACATTGGCAGATACAAAATGATAGCTTTCTACAAATCCTGGCCATCCCAGTCTCTACAAACAATCAACCCCCTTCAAATGAAATTCCAAGTTCAAAAACACTGGGAAACTGTGGCACTCCAAAATGTTTCTAAATTAGAGAATCAAGAGCATCTTAGAGTTACAGTTGATGCACAGTCTCTAGTAGAACTTTCGGACAGTGAGAGGGTGTGGGAAGTATTTACAGGTTGCAGTGTTGTTACATTGAACCAGTGGTGACACGTCATTCTGTTTTGAGCACCACATTTTTAGCTACAAAAAACTAAAACAAACTGAAAATATATATACACGTATTAATGCCAAAATAACATGCAAAACAGGCAAACCCAACCCCCCAAAAAACTATAATATATATAATTTGGGGGGTGGGTTTGGGGGGTGGGCTTGCATGTTATTTTGGCATTAATACGTGTCACATATCACTTTGCAAACAATGTAAAAAAAAAAAAAAAATCTAAATCATTAAGTTAATAAAGCTGCATACAAACATGGTCTCTTTTTTGCTTTCTTGAGTAAGCAGCTCCAAAATGCAGGTGTTTCAGCCTAGCTCAATGCTTTCTGTGGTGGTGGGACAGCCAGGGGAAAATACGGAGCGTAGGGGTTGGTAATGTTCTCTAGTTGCGCCGTGACTGGCTCAGTGTTCTGTCATTCTTTGGGACTCTACGTCACAGCAAAATCTAAGGGTAGAGCTCCAAAATTCAAGCCCATTGGGTGCTGCCATATAGTTACATTAGAAGTGCCCATCTAAGAAGTCTCAAGGTTATTGGCCACAGATAAAATGACGTCAAATCACGTTATATCTACAGTAGCTTTGATTGGACATACTTTCTAAATGATATTACGATCAAGATCATACTTATGATCAACATCATACTTTCTAAATCTTAGCTAGCAGTCATCATCATGAATTAAGTCAACAATCTACTGGCAAATCCTTTTAGTCCTTGTTATATGAAGAGAAATAATTAAGAGAAATTATAGATAAAACGTATCGTGCTCATCGACCATTGAACATAAACATTACACAACAAGTTGGAAATCGCAAATTCAACAATGAGTGGTTCGGAGGTAATCAGTGGCTAACTGCAAGCATTGCAAAGCAATCACTAGCCTGCTATTCAGTGGAGTGGGTGTGTGGTCCTAATTCTGGGTTTAAGGGTCTCTTTTCCAAGCTTAAAATGCTAAACATTCAACATTGGCCATACTGTCAATCCAGCATGATTTCTGCCACGCTCAAAACAACTGTTAACTCGGAACTGGGAAATGTTACTTCAGTCAGCTCAAGACAACTGGGAATTTGGGAAAAAACGAGCTAACCTATAACCTGTTTTAGAGAAATGTAATCATTAAATATTGTAAGAGCTTTCATTGTCTGCTTATATGCCCCCTTTTATTTATCCTACGGTTCTGACTTGTTGTACAGGGAGAACACTGTAAGAACGGCCATGTTCTGAATTCTGTAGCTGTACATTTCAAAAGTGTTGAACAAATAGTTTTATTGACTACGTCCGTCCTAGCTCGCTCATTAATGTCTTAATCGAAATTACGGATTGCCTCTTATCTGCTTGTCGTCCCCTTATGCCATAGTTTGTGTATCTCAATTGTCAGTAGGAACCACATTTGTTTAAGCAAGTCAGCCATATCAGCTATGTTTTTTTAAAAGGCAGTAAATTAGGCTGAATGAACTGTTTCACTGCCAGACAAGATAGCCAGGTGTAACAGTGGTAAGGTGTTGGGACTGCTGTTGGGACTCTGCTGTTAGGACAGCTTTATGTAGGCCCTAACAGTTTGTGGGCAGAGTTTGTCGCCGTTATAGTGCAATTAATGTATTGTTTCAGTGTTGTGTAGTGGCTTTGGAGGCATGCATCCCCTATTGTTTTATTTTGTTTGCCCTACCAAGATTTACATGCTAAAATCGCCACTGCATTGAGCACATCTTCCACACTTATAGTTCCCAGTTTGAACAGTAAGGCATTTGGAAAGAATGGACCAGCGTATCTCTGATCGTCTGTATGAGAACACTCCAGGCTGGAGCATCAGCTCTATTTGTAGAATAGGCCAATGTTTCAGGATTATTTTTTTAACAATGATTGAAGTCTGTTATGAAGCACAGCCAAGATGTGCTGTCCTTTTGGGGCTTTTGAGCTAGAAGTGATGGTCTGGGCATGTTCGTGTTCTGCTGTTTTCCAATGTTCTTGAACTTGGGATTTCACTTGAAGTCATTGTCATATATGGCAACTAATAAAGTCCACTCTACAATCAACCCCCCTTCGTACTAAATAGGGGGAGGGGGGTTAGGTACTATGGGGAGGATACTGAGGGGAACAGTGCCTACCTCAAAACCAACCTTCTTCATACGGCGGCAGGACTTGAGGTAGGTGCGGATGCGCTTGCGGGAGCGCTCCTGGAACTCAGGGAACTGTCGGCTGCATGACTCGATGATGGCCTGGATCTTCTCCTTGGGCTGCTTGGAGATGGGCACCATGCGGTCCAGGTTCTCATCCACAAACAGACGAACAAACATCTGAGAGGGTAGAGATAGAGGGGGGAAGGGAGGAGCGAGAGGAGGATGGGGTGTATAAGGGAGGAGAGGGGGGGAGATAGGTTTAGAAAGGAGACGAGATGATGGGAGGTGTAGAGGGGAGAGAGGAGGAGGGGGTGTAGAGTAGGGGGAAGCAGGAGGGGTATGTGTAAACAGACAAAAAGAGCAACAGCAGAAGTGGGGGAGTAAACATGGAGGTAGAGCATGAAAGAGGGTGCAAAGAAAAGGAGCGGGATTAAATAAAGAGGGGGGAGAGATGAGAAGAGAGAAGATATAGTGAATGCAAAAAAACATTTAAAATGCACAATAACATGACAATGGTCTTAAGGTTGAGGAGTGCCATTTAACATTTTCCCTCTGACATTTATATTATTTTGAAAAAGTGCTAACTTAACTTCTTTGTAGATATTTGGGTTGCATGAAGACAAATTGTGTTGCATAAAGGCCAATTTCTTCAATTTCTTGAAGTATATATTTAGTTGTGACAGCTGCGATGATACTCTTACATTAAATGCTTTCAGCCTCTCTGGGTCCATTCCCTCAGCGTCAGTGATCTTGTCACTGTCATCGTGGTCGTCATGATCGTCATCATCATCATCGATGATCTGAGCATGCCCAGAGGTCAGGTCCTCAGCACTCATGCTCAGTTCTGTCTTCAACGAGTCATAGCTTCCGGAGCTGTGCTGAGGAGACTGTAAACACCCACAAAGAAACAAACACTGTTACTATTGCCACAGATAAGGACACAAAACAGCATTCAAGTTGTAATAAAACATCTGGTGTGGCTATCACCAACACGCCATATTCAAATGTATTTTCTGTTCTTACCTTGTTGCCGTAGTCTGGTTTCCCAGGGGACTTCCTCGTAGGGTCAGCTGAGTAGGGCATCCCAACAGGGCTCCCCACAGGCAGCAGTCTGTCAGTCAGATTGATGGGTTGCTGGTCCTCTGATGAGGAAGAGGAGGAGGTGGTGGTGCTAAAGTCCAGGGGAGCACTCACCCCGTTCTCAGTCACCTCCCTGTATGGAGCCACACCATCTGAAGGGACACTGCCCACAACCATTGCCTCCGGGGGGGTCAGGGATGGCAGTCCGTTGGCACTCTCAGAGTCGTCATCTGAAAGAGAAAGAGGGAGAGAGAGAGCGCGAGCGAGCGTGAGAGGTAGAGAGGGCGGGGAGAGAGAGATAGAGAAAGACAGAGCGAGCGAGAGAGGGGGAGAGGGCGGGGAGAGAGAGATTGTAAACCATTGTAAATACAACCCATATTTATGCTTATTTATTTTAACTTGTGTGCTTTAACCATTTGTACATTGTTACAAGACTGTATATATATATAATATGACATTTGTAATGTCTTTATTGTTTTGAAACTTCTGTATGTGTAATGTTTACTGTTAATTTGTATTGTTTGTTTCACTTTTGTGTATTGTCTACCTCACTTGCTTTGGCAATGTTAACACATGTTTCCCATGCCAATAAAGCCCCTTGAATTGAATTGAGAGAGAGCGATAGAGAGAGAGAGAGAGAGAGAGAGAGAGAGAGAGAGAGAGAGAGAGAGAGAGAGAGAGAGAGAAAGAGAGAGAGAGAGAGAGAGAGAGAGAGAGAGAGAGAGAGATAGAGAGGCATGATATAATAAATTAATTAGTCTCAATAAATCCAGATATTATTATTCATAAAATTTTCATTTTCCCGGCCCCCATTTGAAAATGTGAATTGCCAAATCCTACAAATTGAGTTTTTTGCTAACTGTCATATAAGTAAGATGACTTGATGTGTTGTGAGGATGTGCAATGTAGTTGTTTTTGTAAGAGTAAATGTGTGTTTATTTATTTACTCAACCATTTCTATCCTTAGCAATCACTCTATTTGTGTGTGTGTGTGTTGAGGGCTGGGGTGGATTTACATGCTATATGTTGTGCTCTCAGTGTTTCTATAGGAAGAGGAGGGTATTGGGGTCAATTGTCAAACTAAATAGGGTGTGCTGCCACTGTGGAGGGCTGTGTTTCTAATGGGGGAGAGAGGGATGGAGATGAGGAGAGAGGAAAGGAGGAGGAGGACATGATGGGATGGTAAGGCAGGATGTGATGGGATGGTAAGCCAGGATGTGATAGGATGGTAGGGGAGGATGTGATGGGATGATAAGCCAGGATGTGATAGGATGGTAGGGGAGGATGTGATGGGATGGTAAGCCAGGATGTGATGGGATGGTAGGGGAGGATGTGATGGGATGGTAGGGGAGGATGTGATGGGATGGTAAGCCAGGATGTGATAGGATGGAAGGGCAGGATGTGATGGGATGGTAAGCCAGGATGTGATGGGATGGTAGGGGAGGATGTGATGGTAGGGGAGGATGTGATGGGATGGTAGGGGAGGATCAGATGGGATGGTAGGGCAGGATGTGATGGGATGGTAAGCCAGGATGTGATGGGATGGTAGGGGAGGATGTGATGGGATGGTAGGGCAGGATGTGATGGGATGGTAGGGGAGGATGTGATGGGATGGTAAGCCAGGATGTGATAGGATGGTAGGGGAGGATGTGATGGGATGGTAACGCAGGATGTGATGGGATGGTAGGGGAGGATGTGATGGGATGGTAAGCCAGGATGTGATAGGATGGTAAAGCAGGATGTGATGGGATGGTTAAGCAGGATGTGATGGGATGGTAGGGGAGGATGTGATGGGATGGTAAAACAGGATGTGATAGGATGGTAGGGCAGGATGTGATGGGATGGTAGGGGAGGATGTGATGGGATGGTAAGGCAGGATGTGATGGGATGGTAGGGGAGGATGTGATGGGATGGTAGGGGAGGATGTGATGGGATGGTAAGGCAGGATGTGATGGGATGGTAAGGGAGGATGTGGGGGGATGGTAGGGGAGGATGTGATGGGATGGTAAGCCAGGATGTGATGGGATGGTAAGGCAGGATGTGATGGGATGGTAGGGCAGGATGTGATGGGATGGTAGGGGATGATGTGATGGGATGGTAGGGGAGGATGTGATGGGATGGTACGGCAGGATGTGATGGGATGGTAGGGGAGGATGTGATGGGATGGTAAGGCAGGATGTGATGGGATGGTAGGGGAGGATGTGATGGGATGGTAAGGCAGGATGTGATGGGATGGTAGGGGAGGATGTGATGGGATGGTAAGGCAGGATGTGATGGGATGGTAGGGGAGGATGTGATGGGATGGTAAGGCAGGATGTGATGGGATGGTAGGGCAGGATGTGATGGGATGGTAGGGAAGGATGTGATGGGATGGTAGGGGAGGATGTGATGGGATGGTAAGGCAGGATGTGATGGGATGGTAAGGCAGGATGTGATGGGATGGTAGGGCAGGATGTGATGGGATGGTAAGGCAGGATGTGAAAGGATGGTAGGGGAGGATGTGATGGGATGGTAAGCCAGGATGTGATCGGATGGTAGGGGAGGATGTGATGGGATGGTAGGGGAGGATGTGATGGGATGGTAAGGCAGGATGTGATGGGATGGTAAGGCAGGATGTGATGGGATGGTAAGGCAGGATGTGATGGGGTGGTAGGGGAGGATGTGATAGGATGGTAAGGCAGGATGTGATGGGATGGTAGGGCAGGATGTGATGGGATGGTAGGGCAGGATGTGATGGGATAGTAGGGGAGGATGTGATGGGATGGTAAGGCAGGATGTGATGGGATGGTAAGGCAGGATGTGATGGGATGGTAGGGGAGGATGTGATGGGATGGTAAGGCAGGATGTGATGGGATGGTAGGGGAGGATGTGATGGGATGGTAGGGGAGGATGTGATGGGATGGTAAGGCAGGATGTGATGGGATGGTAGGGGAGGATGTGATGGGATGGTAAGGCAGGATGTGATGGGATGGTAGGGGAGGATGTGATGGGATGGTAGGGGAGGATGTGATGGGATGGTAGGGGAGGATGTGATGGGATGGTAAGGCAGGATGTGATGGGATGGTAGGGCAGGATGTGATGGGATGGTAGGGGAGGATGTGATGGTATGGTAGGGCAGGATGTGATGGGATGGTAAGGCAGGATGTGATGGGATGGTAAGGCAGGATGTGATGGGATGGTAAGGCAGGATGTGATGGGATGGTAGGGCAGGATGTGATGGGATGGTAGGGGAGGATGTGATGGGATCGTAAGGCAGGATGTGATGGGATGGTAGGGCAGGATGTGATGGGATGGTAGGGCAGGATGTGATGGGATGGTAAGGCAGGATGTGATGGGAAGGTAAGGCAGGATGTGATGGGATGGTAGGGGAGGATGTGATGGGATGGTAAGCCAGGATGTGATGGGATGGTAGGGGAGGATGTGATAGGAAGGTAGGGGAGGATGTGATGGGATGGTAAGCCAGGATGTGATGGGATGGTAGGGGAGGATGTGATAGGAAGGTAGGGGAGGATGTGATGGAATGGTAGGGGAGGATGTGATGGGATGGTAAGCCAGGATGTGATGGGATGGTAAGCCAGGATGTGATGGGATGGTAGGGGAGGATGTGATGGGATGGGATGGTAGAGGAGGATGTGATGGGATGGTAAGGCAGGATGTGATGGGATGGTAGGGGAGGATGTGTTGGGATGGTAAGGCAGGATGTGATGGGATGGTAAGGCATGATGTGATGGGATGGTAGGGGAGGATGTGATGGGATGGTAGGGCAGGATGTGATAGGATGGTAGGGGAGGATGTGATGGGATGGTAGGGCAGGATGTGATAGGATGGTAAGGCAGGATGTGATGGGATGGTAAGCCAGGATGTGATAGGATGGTAAGGGAGGATGTGATGGGATGGTAGGGGAGGATGTGATGGGATGGTAGGGGAGGATGTGATGGGATGGTAGGGCAGGATGTGATGGGATGGTAAGGCAGGATGTGATGGGATGGTAAGGCAGGATGTGATAGGATGGTAGGGGAGGATGTGATGGGATGGTAGGGGAGGATGTGAAGGGATGGTAGGGGAGGATGTGATAGGATGGTAAGGCAGGATGTGATGGGATGGTAGGGGAGGATGTGATAGGATGGTAGGGGAGGATGTGATAGGATGGTAGGAGAGGATGTGATGGGATGGTAGGGGAGGATGTGATGGGATGGTAAGGCAGGATGTGATGGGATGGTAGGGGAGGATGTGATGGGATGGTAAGGCAGGATGTGATAGGATGGTAAGGCAGGATGTGATCGGATGGTAGGGGAGGATGTGATGGGATGGTAGGGAGGATGTGATGGGATGGTAGGGGAGGATGTGATGGGATGGTAAGGCAGGATGTGATGGGATGGTAGGGGAGGATGTGATAGGATGGTAGGGGAGGATGTGATGGGATGGTAGGGGAGGATGTGATGGGATGGTAAGGCAGGATGTGATGGGATGGTAGGGGAGGATGTGATGGGATGGTAAGGCAGGATGTGATGGGATGGTAGGGGAGGATGTGATAGGATGGTAGGGGAGGATGTGATAGGATGGTAGGGGAGGATGTGATGGAATGGTAGGGGAGGATGTGATGGGATGGTAAGGCAGGATGTGATGGGATGGTAGGGGAGGATGTGATGGGATGGTAAGGCAGGATGTGATGGGATGGTAAGGCAGGATGTGATCGGATGGTAGGGGAGAATGTGATGGGATGGTAGGGAGGATGTGATGGGATGGTAGGGGAGGATGTGATGGGATGGTAAGGCAGGATGTGATGGGATGGTAGGGGAGGATGTGATAGGATGGTAGGGGAGGATGTGATGGGATGGTAGGGGAGGATGTGATGGGATGGTAAGGCAGGATGTGATGGGATGGTAGGGGAGGATGTGATGGGATGGTAAGGCAGGATGTGTTGGGATGGTAAGGCAGGATGTGATAGGACGGTAGGGGAGGATGTGATAGGATGGTAAGGCAGGATGTGATGTGATGGTAGGGCAGGATGTGATGGGATGGTAGGGGAGGATGTGATGGGATGGTAGGGGAGGATGTGATGGGATGGTAAGGCAGGATGTGATGGGATGGTAAGGCAGGATGTGATGGGATGGTAGGGCAGGATGTGATGGGATGGTAAGGCAGGATGTGAAAGGATGGTAGGGGAGGATGTGATGGGATGGTAAGCCAGGATGTGATCGGATGGTAGGGGAGGATGTGATGGGATGGTAAGCCAGGATGTGATGGGATGGTAAGGCAGGATGTGATGGGATGGTAGGGGAGGATGTGATGGGATGGTAAGGCAGGATGTGATGGGATGGTAGGGGAGGATGTGATAGGATGGTAGGGGAGGATGTGATAGGATGGTAGGGGAGGATGTGATGGAATGGTAGGGGAGGATGTGATGGGATGGTAAGGCAGGATGTGATGGGATGGTAGGGGAGGATGTGATGGGATGGTAAGGCAGGATGTGATGGGATGGTAAGGCAGGATGTGATCGGATGGTAGGGGAGAATGTGATGGGATGGTAGGGAGGATGTGATGGGATGGTAGGGGAGGATGTGATGGGATGGTAAGGCAGGATGTGATGGGACGGTATTGGAGGATGTGATAGGATGGTAGGGGAGGATGTGATGGGATGGTAGGGGAGGATGTGATGGGATGGTAAGGCAGGATGTGATGGGATGGTAGGGGAGGATGTGATGGGATGGTAAGGCAGGATGTGTTGGGATGGTAAGGCAGGATGTGATAGGACGGTAGGGGAGGATGTGATAGGATGGTAAGGCAGGATGTGATGTGATGGTAGGGCAGGATGTGATGGGATGGTAGGGGAGGATGTGATGGGATGGTAGGGGAGGATGTGATGGGATGGTAAGGCAGGATGTGATGGGATTGTAAGGCAGGATGTGATGGGATGGTAGGGCAGGATGTGATGGGATGGTAAGGCAGGATGTGAAAGGATGGTAGGGGAGGATGTGATGGGATGGTAAGCCAGGATGTGATCGGATGGTAGGGGAGGATGTGATGGGATGGTAAGCCAGGATGTGATGGGATGGTAAGGCAGGATGTGATGGGATGGTAAGGCAGGATGTGATGGGATGGTAAGGCAGGATGTGATGGGATGGTAGGGGAGGATGTGATAGGATGGTAAGGCAGGATGTGATGGGATGGTAGGGCAGGATGTGATGGGATGGTAGGGCAGGATGTGATGGGATAGTAGGGGAGGATGTGATGGGATGGTAAGGCAGGATGTGATGGGATGGTAAGGCAGGATGTGATGGGATGGTAGGGGAGGATGTGATGGGATGGTAAGGCAGGATGTGATGGGATGGTAGGGGAGGATGTGATGGGATGGTAGGGGAGGATGTGATGGGATGGTAAGGCAGGATGTGATGGGATGGTAGGGGAGGATGTGATGGGATGGTAAGGCAGGATGTGATGGGATGGTAGGGGAGGATGTGATGGGATGGTAGGGGAGGATGTGATGGGATGGTAGGGGAGGATGTGATGGGATGGTAAGGCAGGATGTGATGGGATGGTAGGGCAGGATGTGATGGGATGGTAGGGGAGGATGTGATGGTATGGTAGGGCAGGATGTGATGGGATGGTAAGGCAGGATGTGATGGGATGGTAAGGCAGGATGTGATGGGATGGTAAGGCAGGATGTGATGGGATGGTAGGGCAGGATGTGATGGGATGGTAGGGGAGGATGTGATGGGATCGTAAGGCAGGATGTGATGGGATGGTAGGGCAGGATGTGATGGGATGGTAGGGCAGGATGTGATGGGATGGTAAGGCAGGATGTGATGGGATGGTAAGGCAGGATGTGATGGGATGGTAGGGGAGGATGTGATGGGATGGTAAGCCAGGATGTGATGGGATGGTAGGGGAGGATGTGATAGGAAGGTAGGGGAGGATGTGATGGGATGGTAAGCCAGGATGTGATGGGATGGTAGGGGAGGATGTGATAGGAAGGTAGGGGAGGATGTGATGGAATGGTAGGGGAGGATGTGATGGGATGGTAAGCCAGGATGTGATGGGATGGTAAGCCAGGATGTGATGGGATGGTAGGGGAGGATGTGATGGGATGGTAGGGCAGGATGTGATGGGATGGTAGGGGAGGATGTGATGGGATGGTAAGCCAGGATGTGATAGGATGGTAGGGGAGGATGTGATGGGATGGTAACGCAGGATGTGATGGGATGGTAGGGGAGGATGTGATGGGATGGTAAGCCAGGATGTGATAGGATGGTAAAGCAGGATGTGATGGGATGGTTAAGCAGGATGTGATGGGATGGTAGGGGAGGATGTGATGGGATGGTAAAACAGGATGTGATAGGATGGTAGGGCAGGATGTGATGGGATGGTAGGGGAGGATGTGATGGGATGGTAAGGCAGGATGTGATGGGATGGTAGGGGAGGATGTGATGGGATGGTAGGGGAGGATGTGATGGGATGGTAAGGCAGGATGTGATGGGATGGTAAGGGAGGATGTGGGGGGATGGTAGGGGAGGATGTGATGGGATGGTAAGCCAGGATGTGATGGGATGGTAAGGCAGGATGTGATGGGATGGTAGGGCAGGATGTGATGGGATGGTAGGGGATGATGTGATGGGATGGTAGGGGAGGATGTGATGGGATGGTACGGCAGGATGTGATGGGATGGTAGGGGAGGATGTGATGGGATGGTAAGGCAGGATGTGATGGGATGGTATTGGAGGATGTGATGGGATGGTAAGGCAGGATGTGATGGGATGGTAGGGGAGGATGTGATGGGATGGTAAGGCAGGATGTGATGGGATGGTAGGGGAGGATGTGATGGGATGGTAAGGCAGGATGTGATGGGATGGTAGGGCAGGATGTGATGGGATGGTAGGGGAGGATGTGATGGGATGGTAGGGGAGGATGTGATGGGATGGTAAGGCAGGATGTGATGGGATGGTAAGGCAGGATGTGATGGGATGGTAGGGCAGGATGTGATGGGATGGTAAGGCAGGATGTGAAAGGATGGTAGGGGAGGATGTGATGGGATGGTAAGCCAGGATGTGATCGGATGGTAGGGGAGGATGTGATGGGATGGTAGGGGAGGATGTGATGGGATGGTAAGGCAGGATGTGATGGGATGGTAAGGCAGGATGTGATGGGATGGTAAGGCAGGATGTGATGGGATGGTAGGGGAGGATGTGATAGGATGGTAAGGCAGGATGTGATGGGATGGTAGGGCAGGATGTGATGGGATGGTAGGGCAGGATGTGATGGGATAGTAGGGGAGGATGTGATGGGATGGTAAGGCAGGATGTGATGGGATGGTAAGGCAGGATGTGATGGGATGGTAGGGGAGGATGTGATGGGATGGTAAGGCAGGATGTGATGGGATGGTAGGGGAGGATGTGATGGGATGGTAGGGGAGGATGTGATGGGATGGTAAGGCAGGATGTGATGGGATGGTAGGGGAGGATGTGATGGGATGGTAAGGCAGGATGTGATGGGATGGTAGGGGAGGATGTGATGGGATGGTAGGGGAGGATGTGATGGGATGGTAGGGACGGATGTGATGGGATGGTAAGGCAGGATGTGATGGGATGGTAGGGGAGGATGTGATGGGATGGTAGGGGAGGATGTGATGGGATGGTAGGGGAGGATGTGATGGGATGGTAGGGGAGGATGTGATGGGATGGTAGGGGAGGATGTGATGGGATGGTACGGCAGGATGTGATGGGATGGTAGGGGAGGATGTGATGGGATGGTAGGGGAGGATGTACTAGGATTGTAGGGGAGGATGTGATGGGATGGTAGGGGAGGATGTGATGGGATGGAATGGGAGGATGTGATGGGATGGTAGGGGAGGATGTGATGGGATGGTAGGGACGATGTGATGGGATGGTAGGGGGGGATGTGATGGGATGGTAGGGGAGGATGTGATGGGATGGTAGGGGAGGATGTGATGGGATGGTAGGGGAGGATGTGATGGGATGGTAGGGGAGGATGTGATGGGATGGTAGGGGAGGATGTGATGGGATTGTAGGGGGGGATGTGATGGGATGATATGGGAGGATGTGATGGGATGGTAGGGGAGGATGTGATGGGATGGTAGGGGAGGATGTAATGAGATGGTAGGGGAGGATGTGATGGGATGGTAGGGGAGGATGTAATGGGATGGTAGGGGAGGATGTGATGGGATGGTAGGGGAGGATGTAATGGGATGGTAGGGGAGGATGTAATGGGATGGTAGGGGAGGATGTGATGGGATGGTAGGGGAGGATGTGATGGGATGGTAGGGGAGGATGTAATGGGATGGTAGGGGAGGATGTGATGGGATGGTAGGGGAGGATGTGATGGGATGGTAGGGGAGGATGTGATAGGATGGTAAGGCAGGATGTGATGGGATGGTAGGGGAGGATGTGATGGGATGGTAGGGGAGGATGTGATGGGATGGTAGGGGAGGATGTGATGGGATGGTAGGGGAGGATGTGATGGGATGGTAGGGGAGGATGTGATGGGATGGTAGGGGAGGATGTGATGGGATGGTAGGGGAGGATGTGATGGGATGGTAGGGGAGGATGTGATGTGATGGTAGGGGAGGATGTGATGGGATGGTAGGGGAGGATGTGATGGGATGGTAGGGGAGGATGTGATGGGATGGTAGGGGAGGATGTGATGGGATGGTAGGGGAGGATGTGATGGGATGGTAGGGGAGGATGTGATGGGATGGTAGGGGAGGATGTGATGGGAGGATGTGATGGGATGGTAGGGGAGGATGTGATGGGATGGTAGGGGGGATGTAATGGGGGAGAAGCTAAGGGGGAAACAGACCCTCACAGGGTGGCATGCAAAGTACAAGTGAACAGTAATAATCTGTCAAAATAACACTAATGTGGGGTTATGCTGTTAAACCACGAAGACGACTCATTTCTACCATCACCTTTTCCTTGAGGCAGGGGAGCCATCAAAGTCTCCCTTTCCCCCATCCAAATCTAAAAGGCCCCTCTCACAGGCATTTTCATTGTTGTGCTGAGCCTGTGAGGGCTGATATGGCTATTTTCTATTGTGTTGACTAGCTAGAATCCAGCCAGTGCAAAATCTGTGACTTTTACTTTGAATATACTATTCAATACAAACTGGTAACCAGAGTGTCTGGTTGTCTAGAGTTTTTAATATCTGTAGTTTCTTAGTGGATGTTCACTTTCCCATCATGAGTTAGTCATGGATGGAGGTGGGGGTGGCTGGAGAACCCTCAGACATTACGGATGATTGAGGTTGGGGTGGGGTAGCGAAACACAACACATAATGATGGATTTGGTTGGATTAGTACATTAATAGATGCACAAAGTGCTCCCTATCCTATACTACTAGTACATGGTTCTCCCACACCTGCTTAACGTACAGTCGTGGCCAAAAGTTTTGAGAATGACACAAATATTAATTTTCACAAAGTTTGCTGCTTCAGTATCTTTAGATATTTTTGTCAGATGTCACTATGGAATACTGAAGTATAATTACAAGCATTTCATAAGTGTCAAAGGCTTTTATTGACAATTACATGAAGTTGATGCAAAGAGTCAATATTTGCAGTGTTGACCCTTCTTTTTCAAGACCTCTGCAATCCGCCCTGGCATGCTGTCAATTAACTTCTGAGCCACAACCTGACTGATGGCAGCCCATTCTTGCATAATCAATGCTTGGAGTTTGTCAGAATTTGTGGGTTTTTGTTTGTCCACCCACCTCTTGAGGATTGACCACAAGTGGGATTAAGGTCTGGGGAGTTTCCTGGCCATGGACCCAAAATATCGATGTTTTGTTCCCTGAGCCACGTAGTTATCACTTTTGCCTTATGGCAAGGTGCTCCATCATGCTGGAAAAGGCATTGTTCGTCACCAAACTGGAGGATGTGTTGGCACCATTCTTTATTCATTGTTGTGTTCTTAGGCAAAATTGTGAGTGAGCCCACTCCCTTGGCTGAGAAGCAACCCCACACATGAATGGTCTCAGGATGCTTTACTGTTTACTTGACACAGGACTGATGGTAGCGCTCACCTTGCCTTCTCCGGACAAGCTTTTTTCCGAATGCCCCAAACAATCGGAAAGGGGATTCATCAGAGAAAATGACTTTACCCCAGTCCTCAGCAGTCCAATCCCTGTACCTTTTGCAGAATATCAGTCTGTCCCTGATGTTTTTCCAAGAGAGAAGTGGCTTCTTTGCTGCCCTTCTTGACACCAGACCATCCTCCAAAAGTCTTCACTGTGCGTGCAGATGCACTCACACATGCCTGCTGACATTCCTGAGCAAGCTCTGTACTGGTGGTGCCCCGATCCCGCAGCTGAATCAACTTTTGGAGACGGTCCTGGCACTTGCTGGACTTTCTTGGGCTTCCTGAAGCCTTCTTCAAAACAATTGAACCGCTCTCCTTTAAGTTCTTGATGATCCGATAATTGGTTGATTTAGGTGCAATCTTACTGGCAGCAATATCCTTGCCTGTGAAGCCCTTTTTGTGCAAAGCAATGATGATGGCATGTGTTTCCTTGCAGGTAACCATGGCTGACAGAGGAAGAACAATGATTCCAAGCACCACCCTCCTTTTGAAGCTTCCAGTTTGTTATTCGAACTCAATCAGCATGACAGAGTGATCTCCGCCTTGTCCTCGTCAACACTCACACCTGTGTTAACGAGAGAATCACTGATATGATGTCAGCTAGTCCTTTTGTGGCAGGGTTGAAATGCAGGGGAAATGTTTTTGGGGGATTCAGTTAATTTGCATGGCAAAGAGGGACTTTGCAATTAATTGCAATTCATCTGATCACTCTTCATAACATTCTGGAGTATATGCAAATTGCCATCATACAAACTGAGGCAGCAGACTTTGTGAAAATTTATATTTGTGTCATTCTCAAAACTTTTGGCCACGACTGTACATCCCAAATCCCACTCAACCAATGGAAACAGGGACATACTGTAAACAAACAAACATACAGTATGCAAAAACACACACACTCTCACACACAAACACACGAAAAGGCTTACCGTCTTCCTCTTTCAATGCGGCTTGTGGGCTGTGTACCATCCCTCCATTGGGGGGACTGAGCTCAGGGACAGGGGGACGCTCAGCAGATACCCACGTGGGCTCAGCCATATCCATGTCCTCACTGCTCACCGAACTTTCATCCTGAGAAGAGAGAGAGAGAGAGATAGAGAAAGAGGAGAGAAAGATTGAGACATTTCTCAAATTACGATTGATTTTGATCCCTGAGGACGATTGAATAGGCTGCTGAAGATTTGATTGTATTTAATTTATTACGATCCGCATTAGCCGACGCCAATGGTGACAGCTAGTGTTACTGGGGTCCGACACATAACGAACAAGACTATACAGACTAAAGACTATACAATTGATATACATTTAAAAACATTAACATGTAGTGTTTGTGTGAGGGTATCGTTCAGTTACACATACATGTCGCGAGGTGTCGCTTTATTCGTTTTTTTAAACCAGATTTGCTGTTCACTTGCGCTATATAAGATGGAAGGGAGTTCCATACACTCATGGCTCTGTATAATACTGTATGTTTCCTTGAATTTGTTCTCAACACCTCTGGTGGCATGTCTGATTACAATAAAGAGCAAAAGTGGCTCTGTTCTGGGCCAGCTACATCTTAACTAGGTCTTTCTTTGCAGCATTTGACTATATGACTGGACAATAATCAAGATAAGATAAAACTACAGCCTGCAAGACTTGCTTTGTGGAGTGTGGTGTCCAAAAATCAGAGCGTCTCTTTATTACGGACAGACCTCTCCCCATTTTTACAACCATTGGATCTATGTTTTGACCATGACAGTTTACAATCTAAGGTAACACCAGGTGATTTAGTCTCTTCAACTTGTTCAACAGCCACACCATGCACTACCATATCCAGCTAGGGAATGATTTGTACCAAATACAAAGCTCTTAGTTTTAGAGATGTTTAGGACCAATTTATTACTGGCCAACCATTCCAAAACAGACTGCAACTCTTTGTTAAGGGTTTCAGTGACTTCATTAGCTATGGTTGCTGATGCGTATATGGTTGAATCATCAGCATGCATGCACACACATGCTTTGTTTAATGCCAGTGGCAGGTCATTGGTAAAATAGAAAAGAGTAGAGGGTCTAGAGAGCTGCCCTGCAGTACACACACTTTACATGTTTGAGAAGCTTACATAAAAAAAGCTATTTACTCAACAACAGATTATGGTCAATATTATCAAAGGCTGCACTGAAATCTCACAGTACAGCTCCCACAATCTTCTTATTGTCAATTTCTTGTGTCAGTGCAGTACATGTTGAGTGCCCTTTGTTTACAGAGAAATTAGCAAAAAGCTCACCTCTAACTTTGTACAGTGCTAATGCAATTAGTAAAATCAGTCACACCACGAAATGCTACCAAATAAATCACAATTAATTTATAATACTGTGAATATATAGTTTCACAGACATATTGTTGCATTTTTTTATGGTTTGAGCGAAATCGTTAAGAATAATATAAAACCAGTCTGCACACCACCAAGGTGAATTGGTTTAGTCTTGACTCTTGATTGACAGTGTTGAGGGATGGGTAATGTATTGATGCTCGAGTGCCAAATCAACACAAATGTGTTTCTATTTGTCATTGTTACTTCTTTTTGATATTTATGAGTCTTATTTTTGTTGTATATATTTTTATATTTATATAGTTTTAAATATTATGATTATTGATTTGTGTTGTTCCAAATGTCTGAATAAAAATTATAGTTAGTGCAGAATGGTGATTTTTTTTACATTGGCGGGAGGGGCGGGGTCCGCCCAGGGAGCCATACAAGCTAAAAACGCCACTGGGTAACGTAATGATTTTGACTTCCCTCCAGGCCTGTCGACAAAGGCCTTCCTCTAGACTCACATTAAAGACGACGGATAGGAGTGGTAATAGAGTCAACTACCATTCTCAGTAGCTTTCCATCTAAGTTGTCAATGCCAGGAAGTTTGTCATTATTGATCGATAACAATCATTTTTCCACCTCTCCCACATTAACTTGTAGAGAGCAGCAGACTACAGGAGTAAAATCACATACACTATTTTCATGTGAGCGAGCATTCAGTACACATGTCAAACACACATAATAATATGCATTATTACAAATGTCAATAGAAAGCACTGTACACAGTCACAGTTTAGCCAACGCCATTTTCTCCTGACACTGCCAACACCACTGTGGAACTTTGACAGCAAAAGGGTAAGAATGAGGGAAAAAATCTCCCTGTTAAATAATGTGTACTTGCAGTACTGCTATTTTTAACTGTGGAAAGAAGAAACCTCAAACATGCTCACTATAGCGGAACATAGACAGGAATGGACCAGAGTGGGTTAGTTGCCAGAGCTTGAGGAAAATAAACAACAAACACAGACTACGACGATGGTGGTGCTGAACATTGTTTTATTATATAGCGGGAGGAAGGGTCCTTAGTCAGTTGTACAACAATGCATTCAACTGAAATGTGTCTTCCACATTTAACCCAACCCCTCTGAATCAGAGAGGTGTGGGGGGCTGCCTTAATTAACATTCACCTCATCAGCGCCCCATCAGCACCCAGGGAGCAGTTGTTGTTCGGGGTAAACTGCCTTCCTCAGGAAGAGAAAGACTGATTTTTACATTGCCGGCTCAGCGATT
Source organism: Salvelinus fontinalis (assembly GCF_029448725.1). Classification (NCBI taxonomy): domain Eukaryota; kingdom Metazoa; phylum Chordata; class Actinopteri; order Salmoniformes; family Salmonidae; genus Salvelinus; species Salvelinus fontinalis. The sequence goes on from NC_074695.1 coordinate 23,728,543, forward strand.
TGATCCAGCAACCTTTGGGTTACTGACCCAACGCTCCTACCCGCCAGGGTACCTGCTACTGAACCTCTACCAACAGGGAGGACAACAGCTCTGAATGTAACATTCTGCAATACACTGGAGTACCTAGTCACAGAGAAGCAACCCAACACAGAGAAACAACCTCCACAATACGTCCATATTTGATATTGTCTCTGTCAACATCTCAGTGTTGTCTTGTCGCCGCCAATCAACATGCTTTTGGTCCTCTTGTAGAATGAATGACCAATACTTTGGTAAAGTGGTTACTTACAAGCTAGCCTTGCAAGCCGCCTGATCTCGCTAACTTAAGTAATTTAGGCTACTTACAAGCAGCCCTGGTTTATATGCATGATGAAAACAAAATCTGCTCTTTCCAGGCCAAGGGTTTTGCCGATGGGGTTAGCTAATTTATGAATACACTTGCTAATGCCTCTGAATAAAAACGTTGAAATATATCATGAATGCAAGAGAACACGTTTGGCAGAACCTCACACATACAGTACAGTACAATAAGCACTAAGCACACACTGCTGTCCTCCTGAGGAAACACGACACACCCCTCTGAGGGTTTTGTAGAGGACTGAGGCATTTACTGAAGGCTCTATTAGTGATGCATGACATGATAAAAAGAGGGAGAGGAGGGGAAGAGAGGGGAGAGAGAGAGATTGAGAGAGAGGGAGAGAGAGTGGCAGAGAGATATAGAGATTAATTTAGCCACTTATGCATGTCTAAACAACATGCACAATCTCCAAACAAAAGCTGTGAAAAGTGACATCATGATGACATAGGCTAACATTCCCTGCTGCCATAATGTCATCTGGGCACGCAAAGGCGAGATTCATTTAAAACGGAACTGACAGTGAGCTGCATCATTACAATATCTGAAAATTATGTTTAGTAGGCATAATATTGCTACTAGCCAACACAGACGATGGATCAAATTATTGTCAATATTGTAAATAAATATAAATGTGTAAAATACACATTACTAAACATGGGTTTAAGCACAGGGAATAGCTCTTACCTAGATAGGGTCCTGGTTTTCACCTAAATAAAAAACAGCAAGTTGTATAATACATGCTTCCTCTCTTTGTCAACAACACTTCTATCCTTCCGGTGATTTCACAAAAATCCTACTGCACGGGTATGCATTGAAGTCCAGTGTTGGAGGAGAACAAGGCGGAGCGTTGCCTCTGATGTTACTATCACGGTACAGTGAGTTCAGTATCCTACAGTGGCATACAGTCTAATCTCTTGGTGTCTTTAGATTTTGATTGGTAAATCTGCTGCTGCCTCCTATGCTTTGTTTGGTTAATTTGTTGATTCCCACCCCTCCATCTTTAAAAAGAAATTCACACTTTTTAATAATTTCTAGTAGGCCTATGCTTTGTGCTGAATGGGAAATTCTAGACTAAGATGATGAACTGAGTCAATCTGGGATTTTATTTTTTATTTATTGTTTATTATTTTATTATTTATTTATTTTTGCAAAAAATTACAGTTGAATGGGTCCTCCGGTTCCAGAGAATGTAAACCTCTCAGTGTCTCTCCAACTCACAAAGTAATAGAAAGTTGTGGATATGTGAGAAATGTTGGTGATTTCTCTCAATCAGCCCCCCCACACACACCAACGTCACTCTCTTCTTTTTCTCTCTCTCCCCCTCTCTCTTTCTCACACACACACAGCACAGCATTCACACACACGCACGCACACACACACGCACACACACTATGCCTTACCCGCTCATTGGCGGTCATGCACTGTAGTTTCATCTGTTTCAGGTAGGTGGCCGTCAGGGGCATGTTGTAGTCAATGAGGTCCGGGACCAGGGATGTTGGTCGATCATTTTCTGTACAGAACATAGAGCACAGTAGGTTGGTGGCACCTTAATTGGGGATGACGGGCTCGTGGGAATGGCTGGAGCGGAAAAGGTGGAATGGTATCAAATAAATCAAACACATGGTTTGATGCCATTCCATTTGCGCCGTTCCAGCCATTATTATGAGCCGTCCTCCACTCAGCAGCCTCCACTGACATAGAGATAGATACAGTAAGATGTTTTTCAAGACAAACAATCAAGTAAAACAAGCCAGGTATGATCTCTTTTGTACCACTTTAACTGAACAAAACTCTCATGGCTCAAACCAAACAGAGATGCCTTTAGAACTTTTTGACTTCTCCCACTTTCCCTTTGGGCTCTGCCACTCCCCTGCACTGTCTATTGGTTTTCTTTGACCAGAGAGTTCATTCATCTGATCTGGTTACTCTGGTTTCTCTGATCTTAATTAGAAGCAGTCTCTGATTTTAAGGCAATAATGACAACCAGTAGGCACTGTGGCACTTTTTTTCATATTCTGTTATATACTGTTGTTTTCTCACTGTGTATGTACAGTATATACTGTATTCTCAAAATAGCTCATCCTAATATTTCCTTTCCAAATGGTATACTGTCTATACACAACACATATTTATATTCTGGATTCTGACACATGCTCACTCTAATATATCCACTCTGGATTGTTAATTGGACTCTATATTTCTTGATTTTTTGTTTTGATTTCTCTTTTGTATTTGTATTCTATTTGAGATACAATCTACTGCACTGTTGGAGCCAATAAACATAAGCCTTTCGCAGCGCCTGCTATAACACCTGCAAACCTGTGTACGCGACCAATAAACTTTGATTTGATTTGATCTGGAGTCATGGACTGCTGTTCTAATGCTGTAAACCAGGGGCGTTAAACTCATTCCATGGAGGGTCTAGTGTCTGCAGGTTTTTGACAACCAGGTGAGGGGAGTTCCTTACTAATTAGTGTCCTTAATTCATCAATTAAGTACAAGGAAGGAGCGAAAACCCGCAGACACTCGGCCCTCCGTGGAATGAGTTTGACAACTATGCTGTAAACAAAATGGGAAGCCCTCTGTGTTCCACACTATGGCCACTAGAGGGACCCCATGCTACTTCTCTTGGAACATCTCTTTCATAATTTAGGACCTCTTGGGTCTTTCTTACATCATTTGATGGCCTCTGCTTTCAACCAAAGTCCACACCTTTAATTGGCTGACGAAACATACACAGAGACCTAAGATATATTTAAACGACAGATTGGACATTGAGTTGAGGATGTGAAACACAACGAATATGGAGCTATAAATGTACTAGCAGTCAATTAAATATTTCATTATTTGTGGTAGCATTGCAATTAATAATTTTAACAAAGGCAGTAGGAAGGTGATACATGTTATAACGATGCATTAGAAGTCATTGGCATTGTTGCTATTCAGATAGATATCAAATTGAAAGAAGCCTTTCTTTTCAAACAAGGATTTAATGACTGAATAAATATATACAGTAAATTAATAAAAAGGAACCAGTAGACTGACTGGGAAGTTAGTTACCTTTAAACTCTGCAGTGTTGGGATTGATGTGCATCCTTTTCTGACACTCTCCACAGCTCATTAGGAAGCGTGTCACTGCCTCCCTGGGCAGGAAGGCATATGTCTCTGCTATCTGTGCCAGGGGAAAGGTCAGAGGACAAAGCACAGGTCAGGAAGGACAGGAGCAAAGGAGGCATGAACTGTTATTAAAGCCTGAGATCAATGATTATGTTACTGCTGTGTTATGTGGCATGGTGAGGAATGAGGAAGGAATCCTCCCTCAAGGACTCCAACAACCTCTCTCTCTCTCTCTCGGCTACTGCCGAAGCCCTGACCGTTTGACTCTACCATCTACTTACAGTGCATTTGGAAAGTATTCAGACCCCTTGACTTTTTACACATTTTGTTACGTTAAAGCCTTATTCTAATATGGATTAAATGCCCCCCCCCATCAATCTACACACAATACCCCATACCCCACAAAGCAAAATCAGGATACATTTTCTGTTGTTGCAAATATTACATTTACATAAGTATTCAGACCCTTTACTCAGTACTTTGTTGAAGCGCCTTTCGCAGTGATGACAGCCTCAAATCTTCTTGGGTATAACGCTACAAGCTTGGCACACTTGTATTTGGGGAGTTTCTTCCATTCTTCTCTGCAGATCCTTTCATGCTCTGTCAGGTTGGATGGGGAGCGTCGCTGCACAGATATTTTCAGTTCTCTCCAAAGATGTTTGATCTGGTTCAAGTCCGGCCTCTGGCTGGGCCACTCAAGGACATTCCTATGTTGTCTTGGCTATGTGCTTAGGGTCCTTGTCCTGTTGGAAGGTGAACCTTCACCACAGTCAGGTCCTGAGTGCTCTGAAGCAAGTTTTCATTAAGGATCTCTCTGTACTCCGTTCATCTTTCCCCCCATCCTGACTAGTCTCCCAGTCCCTGCCGGTGAAAAACATCCTGACAGCATAATGCTGCCACCACCATGCTTCACCGCGGGGATGGTGCCAGGTTTCGTCCAGACGTGAGGCAAGGCATTCAGGCCAAAGAGTTCCATCCTGGTTTCATCAGACAAGAGAATCTTGTTTCTCATGGTCTGAGAGTCTTTAGGTGCCTTTTGGCAAACTCCAAATAGGCTGTTAATGTGCCTTTTACTGAGGAGTGGATTCTGTCTGGCCACGATATCATAAAGGCCTGATTGGTGGAGTACTGCAGAGATGGTTGTCCTTCTGGAAGGTTCTCCCATCTCCACAGAGGAATTCTGGAGCTCTGTCTGAGTGAACATCAGGTTCTTGGTCACTTCCCTGAACAAGGCCCTTCTCCCCCGATTGCTCAGTTTGGCCGGGCAGCCAGTTCTTGGAAGAGTCTTGGTGGTTCCAAACTTCTTCCATTTAAGAATGGTGGAGGCCACTGTGTTCTTGGGGACCTTCAATGCTGCAGACATTTTTTGGTACCCTTCCCCAGATCTGTGCCTCGACACAATCCTGTCTCCGAGCTCTACGGACAATTCCTTCAACCTCATGACTTGGTTTTTGCTCTGGCATGCACTGTCAACTGTGTGACCTTATATAGACAGGTGTGTGCCCTTCCAAATAATGTCCAATCAATTGAATTTACCACAGGTGGACTCTAATCAAGGTGTAGAAACATCTCAAGGATGCACCTGAGCTCAATTTCGAGTCTCATAGCAAAGGGTCTGAATACTTATGTAAATAAGGTATTTCTGATTTTCGAAAAACCTGTTTTCGCTTTGTCATAATGGGGTATTGCGTGTAGATTGATGAGGAAAATGTTTTAATTCATCCATTTTAGAATAAGGCTGAACCGTAACAAAATCTTTTTCCGATTGTTTTTATTACTTGTTAAACTAAATCTCTTTCTCTGAGCAATTGTATTAGTATAAAATAATATAATTTCCCACTTTTTGTAGCATATAACATAGCTCAGTATTTGTATTATTTATATTATACAGTGTTTTTTGCTCATCTTTATCAAGGGTGCCAATCATTTCAGACCTGGCTGTATATTTCCCTCTCTCTCGCTCTAGCTCCCTTCCCTGTTTATCTCTGCTTCTCTGCCCCCCCTGGCATTTCCCTGCTAAACAAGGCGACCTTCATGTGACCATGGCGAGGCAGCAGGGGTGCCCAGCTCACCCCCCCCCCTCTCCTTCCCCCAGAGGCAGAGGAGAAGGAAAGGCCACCCAGAGGAATCTGCACTTCCCAGAAGGCCACAGTGACAGCTTCATATTATGCCCCAATGGCGCTCAGTGCCTTCTCAAAAGGGTACGTACTATGAGACATGACAGGACCTCTCTACGGGGCAGGGGCGAGAGGCGCGAGGGAGAAAAGGCCCCGGTCCCTGGGGGGTGTAACAGCCATGCTTCCCAAAAAACTATCTCACAAAACAGACAAAGACCTCCCAGCTGCAGACACAGACATGGCATCTCAGACCTAACTAGATGTTGAATACACTGGGTGAATACACTAGGACTGGGTGAATACAGATACACCATAAAACAATTTAATCTGGGAATGCATATGCTGTTGATTATGTGGTATATATGGATTTTACTTTTGTCTCCCGTTGAGGATGCCTTTTTTCCTTAGTAGCTACTGATGCTATGAATAAGAAATAGCCAGTCTATAATATGTATATTTTATGTGGCAGTCTCTAAGAGAATAGGAAGAATATGTTTTAGTACAGTCTTTAGCAGGGGTAGGCAACTAGATTCAGCCGAGGGACGATTTTTGTCGGCGCGGATGATGAGGGGGCCGGATCATAATTATAATAATTTGTACACTGCAAATTGACCACAACTAAGCCCCAAACAGATTGTATTTGAAAATAACACTAATTTCATACCTTGATTACATTGAGACACAATCACATTATGTCTCTTTTTTCATTTGTGTGAATACTTGGTGAACAGATTTCCTAAATGAAACTCATTCTTAGCAGAATACTGGGTGATTGTAGTATTTTTTTTAGCAAAAACGAACCCCCCCAAAACATATATATATATATATATATTTTCTTCTAAAAACTTTGGAGGGACAAAATAAATCACTTGCGGGACGGCTTCTTACCGCTTTGTAGGTCTTCTTCTGGCCAGCGTGTTTAGGTGCTCTACCAGGGTCGGCACCCATCTCCACATGCATGGCATAGATGATGTCGAAGAAGTCCTCCACCACTGCCACCCTCTTCAGGGACAAGCTGTACTGGGCCGAGCCTGCATCTGCACACTGGAAGACAGAGAGGGAAACATTCAATACCCTGCCTGAGGAAACTGAGGCCTTTGTGTGTGTGTGTGTGTGTGTGTGTGTGTGTGTGTGTGTGTGTGTGTGTGTGTGTGTGTGTGTGTGTGTGTGTGTGTGTGTGTGTGTGTGTGTGTGTGTGTGTGTGTGTGTGTGTGTGTGTGTGTGTGTGTGTGTGTGTGTGTGTGTGTGTGTGTGTGTGTGTGCATGTCTTTACAAAAAAAGCACGTCAAATTAGCAGTTTCACATGTGAAAATTGCATTTTCACATGTATTACATTTAGAGTTCACATGTTAACACCACTTTTTCACGTGAGGAAAATAACATGTTTTCACCTCACATGTGAATTTCAATTGCAAATGTGAAAATCATATTTTACATGTAAGAAAACTCCAACTGTGTAAAAAATCTCACATTGAAATGTGGAATTGCAGATTCACATGTTTGGTTGAACTAATGTTATTCTCCGTACATGTGAAAGGATGGTGTTAACAGTAGCAATGTTTCCACTTGTGAAATTAGGGAGACCACAACTAAAAATCCCAAATGTGGGCCAAGACAACGATTTTGCGGGACATTTGCGGAACAGTCGACAGAATACATTTTTGGGAGGTAGGTTAATGGATCATGTGCAAATGGCGACATAGTTCTGCTGTATGAAGGTCACTGCCTGTCAAAGGGGTAATCCTTAGTTGCTACATCCATATAAATTAATGATATGTACCCATTGATTTTTGAAGAATATAACGTATAAATGCCTATTGAGCTTAATTCAACTGTTGTATCCCATCAGAACCCAAAATATAAAATGTTTTACTCCAATGTTCGAAACAAAGTAGATGTAAACAACCACTGTATAGCCTCAAAACATGGTTAAAACTATCATTTTGATATCATGGACAGCCCTCGCATCCATAGCGTAGTCTACTGATTGAGAGCAGGACATTTCTCCAGTCTCATCCCTCAGATTTGTACTGAAACTGTGGTGGGGATAACACTTTGTTATTGTTTCAATTAAGGATTGCCGCTTTAAACACCTTAAATAGAGTAATAGTGTTATTATATGGTGCAATCTTCTAGTGAGTGAGTTACTTTTATGCCATTAATATCAAGCAAACTTCTGAAGTCGAGAACAAAATTCTTACTATTGCAAACAAAAATAATGATATTGAAAGCAAAACATAAAACCCAAAATATTGATACAAAATATTTCAAGGAAATAATTTCGAAATGTGAGAACAAATAAAATCTAAATGGTTGCCCCAAAAAATGTAATCAGGGATTTTTTAAAATGATAACATGATTAAATAAAACGTCTCCCTCTTTCCTGCAATTTTCCCCATCTTTGGTTATGTTATACTGGCCTTTGCTTTCGCTGCCTTTTTTCCAGTTGCAAGTTTTGGCAATTTAATTCCAGAAACATAGTATCCTGCATCGCATTACTAGTTTGCCTCTGAAGGTAAGCAGGGTTGGTGTCACGTTCCTGACCTGTTTTCTCTTGTTTTATATGTCTTTATTGGTCAGGGCGTGAGTGTTGGGTGGGCAGTCTATGTTTTCTATTTCTATGTGGGGTTTTGTGTTCGGCCTGGTATGATTCTCAATTAGAGACAGGTGTGTATCGTTTGTCTCTGATTGAGAGTCATACTAAGGCAGCCAGGGTTTCACTGGTGATTTGTGGGTGTTTGTTTCCTGTGTTAGCGTTTGGGCCACACAGGACTGTTGCAGGTTAGTCACGTTTGTTGTTTTTGTTAATTTGTAGTGTTTGTTGGTTTGCCAGTAAAATCATGAATGCCTCCTACTCCGCATCTTGGTCCGATCCATGCTCCTCCTCGTCTGAGGAGGAGAACGACATTGACAACCTTTACAGAAACACCCACCAAACCAGGACCAAGCGGATTGGAGAAGGACGGCAAGAACCAAAGCAATGGAGAGAAGAGGAATGGACTTGGGAGGAGATCCTAGACGGTAAAGGACCCTGGGCACAGCCAGTGGAGTGTCGCCGCTCCAAAGTGGAGCTGGAGGCAGCGAAAGCGGAGAGGCGGCATTATGAGGCGCTGGCAAGGCAGAGTGGCTGGAAACCCGAGAGGCTCACCCAAAAATTTCTTGGGGGGGGGGGGGGATAAAGGGGAGTGTGGCGAAGCCGGGTTGGATACCTGAGCCAACTCCCCGGGCTTACCGTGGAGTGAGAGGGCGTCGTACTGGTCAGACACCGTGTTATGCGGTAAAGCGCACGGTGTCCCCAGTACGCGTGCTTAGCCCAGTGCGGGCTATTCCACCTTGCCGCACTGGGAGGGCTAGGTTGGGCATCGAGCCGGATGTCATGAAGCCGGCCCAACGTATCTGGCCTCCAGTACGTCTCCTCGGGCCGGCGTACACGGCACCAGCCTTACAGGTGGTGTCCCCGGTTCGCCTGCATAGCCAAGTGCGGGCTATTCCACCTCGCCGCACTGGCGGGGCTATGGGGACCATTCAACCTGGGAAGGTTGGAGAGGCTCGGTGCTCAAGAGCGCGTGTCCTCCTTCACGGTCCGGTATATCCGGCGCCACCTTCCCGCCCCAGCCCAGTACCACCAGTGCCTACACCACGCACCAGGCTTCCAGTGCATCACCAGAGCCCTGTTCCTCCTCCCCGCACTCGCCCTGAGGTGCGTGCCCTCAGCCCGGTACCTCCAGTTCCGGCACCACGCATCAGGCCTATAGTGCGTCTCAGCCGGCCAGAGTCTGCCGTCTGCCCAGCGGTGCCTGAACTACCCGTCTGCCCAGCGGCGCCTGAACTGCCCGTCTGCCCAGCGCCGTCTGAGCCATCCGTCTGCCCAGCGCAATCTGAGCCATCCGTCTGCCCAGCGCCGTCTGAGCCATCCGTCTGCCCAGCGCCGTCTGAGCCATCCGTCTGCCCAGCGCCATCTGAGTCATCCGTCTGCCACGAGCCATTAGAGCCGCCCGTCTGCCACGAGCCATTAGAGCCGCCCGTCTGTCAGGAGCCGCCAGAGCCGTCCGTCAGTCAGGAGCCGCCAGAGACGCCCGCCAGTCAGGAGCCGCCTGAGACGCCCGCCAGTCAGGAGCCGCCTGAGACGCCCGCCAGTCAGGAGCCGCCAGAGACGCCCGCCAGTCAGGAGCCGCCAGAGACGCCCGCCAGTCAGGAGCCGCCAGAGACGCCCGCCAGTCAGGAGCCGCCAGAGACGCCCGCCAGTCAGGAGCCGCCAGAGACGCCCGCCAGTCAGGAGCCGCCAGAGACGCCCGCCAGTCAGGAGCCGCCAGAGACGCCCGCCAGTCAGGAGCCGCCAGAGACGCCCGCCAGTCAGGAGCCGCCAGAGACGCCCGCCAGTCAGGAGCCGCCAGAGACGCCCGCCAGTCAGGAGCCGCCAGAGACGCCCGCCAGTCAGGAGCCGCCAGAGACGCCCGCCAGTCAGGAGCCGCCAGAGACGCCCGCCAGTCAGGAGCCGCCAGAGACGCCCGCCAGTCAGGAGCTGCCAGAGACGCCCGCCAGTCAGGAGCTGCCAGAGATGCCCGCCAGTCATGAGCTGCCCTCCAGTCATGAGCTGCCCTCCAGTCATGAGCTGCCCTCCAGTCATGAGCTGCCCTCCAGTCATGAGCTGCCACTCATCCCGGAGCTGCTGCCCCTTATCCCGGAGCTGCTGCCCCTTACCCCGGAGCAGCTGCCCCTTATCCCGGAGCTGCTGCCCCTTACCCCGGAGCTGCTGCCCCTTATCCCGGAGCTGCTGCCCCTTATCCCGGAGCTGCTGCCCCTTATCCCGGGGGTGCTGCCCCTTATCCCGGGGGTGCTGCCGCCCCTCCCGGTGCTGGCCCTTATCCCCATGCTGCCCCTTCATTTAGGTGGGTTGAGTTGGAGGGTGGTCATTGGGAGGGGGATACGGAAGCGGGGAGTGACTATGGTGGGGTGGGGACTTCGCCCAGAGCCTGAGCCACCACCGTGGTCAGATGCCCACCCAGACCCTCCCCTAGACTTTGTGCTGGTGCGCCCGGAGTTCGCACCTTAAGGGGGGGGGGGGTTATGTCACGTTCCTGACCTGTTTTCTCTTGTTTTATATGTCTTTATTGGTCAGGGCGTGAGTGTTGGGTGGGCAGTCTATGTTTTCTATTTCTATGTGGGGTTTTGTGTTCGGCCTGGTATGATTCTCAATTAGAGACAGGTGTGTATCGTTTGTCTCTGATTGAGAGTCATACTAAGGCAGCCAGGGTTTCACTGGTGATTTGTGGGTGTTTGTTTCCTGTGTTAGCGTTTGGGCCACACAGGACTGTTGCAGGTTAGTCACGTTTGTTGTTTTTGTTCATTTGTAGTGTTTGTTGGTTTGCCATTAAAATCATGAATACCTCCTACTCCGCATCTTGGTCCGATCCATGCTCCTCCTCGTCTGAGGAGGAGAACGACATTGACAACCTTTACAGTTGGTTCCTGGATGGGAGACCAGAAGTAGCTGGATGTGGTAAAAAAGAAACCAGAGAAAAAAAGTAAAAGGTGGAAACTTTTTTTTTCATGAGGGGAAAACAGCTGAAACTTCACACCTGTCCCAAAACCACGTCTCACTCATATGATATAGATGTGTTTTTATTTTTCACGTGATTTGTTTTTTAACGTGTTTTTTTGTAAGGGTGTGTGTGAGCACATGCATGTATACCACATGGGGATGTGTGAAACTCATTCCTCAGCCTGAAGTGTCCCCCCTTGCGACAGCAAATAGCTAGCTTTTAGTGTGGCGCCAACTGGTAAGAGGCTTTAGGAGAGCGGTCACGTGTGTTAGCAAAGCAGAGGTCCCGAGTTCGCACCAACTGTGGGCCCAATCGGGAGGAAGTGTACTCACTAAGCAAGCAGTGTGACGTCCTTTACACATGCACGTGTGTGTATCAGTTCTATATGGAAAAATATATCTGAAACATAATAGTCATGAAAATCTGAAAATATCCTAACCCCCAAGGCTATTAGCTGATGCAGGGCTCGTAGCGTGAATGTTAACAAGATGGCTTTCTTATTCAAGCATTGAGAACAGTGAATATGATTCAGCAGAGTAATATGGATCAGCACACAGGAGAGAAGAATATGGAGCAACTGAAAACAGGGTGCATGAAAAATCACCACTGGGTCAGCTCTCCTGAGATGTCCAGTGCTACGGTCTGTGTCCATGTAGATCCCAGCTCTACAGGCTGGGTGCCTGTCTGTGTCCATGTAGATCCCAGCTCTACAGGCTGGGTGCCTGTCTGTGTCTATGTAGATCCCAGCTCTACAGGCTGGGTGCCTGTCTGTGTCTATGTAGATCCCAGCTCTACAGGCTGGGTGCCTGTCTGTGTCCATGTAGATCCCAGCTCTACAGGCTGGGTGCCTGTCTGTGTCTATGTAGATCCCAGCTCTACAGGCTGGGTACCTGTCTGTGTCTATGTAGATCCCAGCTCTACAGGCTGGGTGCCTGTCTGTGTCTATGTAGATCCCATCTCTACAGGCTGGGTGCCTGTCTGTGTCCATGTAGATCCCAGCTCTACAGGCTGGGTGCCTGTCTGTGTCTATGTAGATCCCAGCTCTACAGGCTGGGTGCCTGTCTGTGTCTATGTAGATCCCAGCTCTACAGGCTGGGTGCCTGTCTGTGTCTATGTAGATCCCAGCTCTACAGGCTGGGTGCCTGTCTGTGTCTATGTAGATCCCAGCTCTACAGGCTGGGTGCCTGTCTGTGTCTATGTAGATCCCAGCTCTACAGGCTGGGTACCTGTCTGTGTCTATGTAGATCCCAGCTCTACAGGCTGGGTGCCTGTCTGTGTCTATGTAGATCCCAGCTCTACAGGCTGGGTGCCTGTCTGTGTCTATGTAGATCCCAGCTCTACAGGCTGGGTGCCTGTCTGTGTCCATGTAGATCCCAGCTCTACAGGCTGGGTGCCTGTCTGTGTCTATGTAGATCCCAGCTCTACAGGCTGGGTACCTGTCTGTGTCTATGTAGATCCCAGCTCTACAGGCTGGGTGCCTGTCTGTGTCTATGTAGATCCCAGCTCTACAGGCTGGGTGCCTGTCTGTGTCTATGTAGATCCCAGCTCTATAGGCTGGGTGCCTGTCTGTGTCTATGTAGATCCCAGCTCTACAGGCTGGGTACCTGTCTGTGTCTATGTAGATCCCAGCTCTACAGGCTGGGTGCCTGTCTGTGTCTATGTAGATCCCAGCTCTACAGGCTGGGTGCCTGTCTGTGTCTATGTAGATCCCAGCTCTACAGGCTGGGTGCCTGTCTGTGTCTATGTAGATCCCAGCTCTACAGGCTGGGTGCCTGTCTGTGTCTATGTAGATCCCAGCTCTACAGGCTGGGTGCCTGTCTGTGTCTATGTAGATCCCAGCTCTACAGGCTGGGTACCTGTCTGTGTCTATGTAGATCCCAGCTCTACAGGCTGGGTGCCTGTCTGTGTCTATGTAGATCCCATCTCTACAGGCTGGGTGCCTGTCTGTGTCTGGGGCTAGCCTAACAGAGTGTCTCCTGACAGATGTCACTGATCCAGGCTGCTGCTTCTGGCTTTTGGTATCATCACCCACCCACTGTCCAGAGCACTGCTGGGACTGGGGATAGCACTGGGTCTAGTGTACTGCGGTGGGCACTGATTTATTTTGTGTTTAGGGAATTAGCTGCCAGATTAGCTTCCCTTAGCAGAGCTTCTTCACCCCTGCAGAGTCAGTCTCTTTCTCTGTTACACACACTCTGAGATTGCTCCATTGCAGAGAGAGAGGCAGAGAGAGAGGCAGAGAGAGAGAGGCAGAGAGAGAGAGGCAGAGAGAGAGAGAGAGAGGCAGAGAGAGAGAGAGAGAGAGAGAGGCAGAGAGAGAGAGAGAGAGGCAGAGAGAGAGAGAGAGAGGCAGAGAGAGAGAGAGAGAGGCAGAGAGAGAGAGAGAGAGGCAGAGAGAGAGAGAGAGAGGCAGAGAGAGAGAGAGGCAGAGAGAGAGAGAGGCAGAGAGAGAGAGAGGCAGAGAGAGAGAGAGAGAGAGAGAGAGAGAGAGAGAGAGAGAGAGAGATCTGGGGCTTCATTTGATGGGCACCACCAACACCACCTCATCCCTGCAGTCAGTGTTTAAAAATAACACCACCTCTAGTCCTGTCCAATGCAGAAAGCTACTCCTACAGCAGCTACCCTGATTCCCATGTAGCTGACCCCGTAACCATAGAAACTGCCACAATCTCTCTCTCGGGCAGGTGTGGTTGGAACTCACATTGCTACTACAGCGGCCTCTCTGCTTAATAGCCTACCTACCACATGGGCTTTCTTTCGCGTGGTCACCGCTGGGTTTTCTCTCTCTCCTTTTCTCCCTCAACTTTTCTGTATTTCATTGTTACATTTGTCTCTATTCTTTATAACTTCCTTGTTTAGGTTTATCTGGTGTATTATTTCCTCGAGAAATTAGTTTTATGTAAACAAAAGAACATGAACTGAGGCTTATGTGCATGGTTAATAGCTCTGAACAGAAGCTGAGGTCAGTGAAACAAAATAATGGAATATTATATGCATCTAGTTGAGTTCCTGGTAGACAACACACATGAAGGTTCCAGAAGCTGTGCTTTGTGACTAGCTGTGAGATGTCAGGAGATGTGTTCTAGTGTTCCCGGAGGAGGGTCCAGAGTTCAGAAAGTTCTCCTCTGGCATCACTGAGGAATCTCACTATTTTTCTCTCCTTTGACATTTCTATCCTGTTCCTGCTATCTGACGTTTCTTTCTCTCTTCTTCCTCCAACTGTGTCCTTCTTCTCCTCGCTCCCTCTGTCCCGTTCATTCTTTCTTCCCCTTCTCCTTGCTCCTGCTCTTACAAGTGCAAGGTAATGATCGTTGCCATGGCAACTAAAACCAGCTCCCAGAGCAGGTTTGTTTTAATCCGGCCCTACTACTCTCTCTCTCTCTCTCTCTCTCTCTCTCTCTCTCTCTCTCTCTCTCTCTCTCTCTCTCTCTCTCTCTCTCTCTCTCTCTCTCTCTCTCTCTCTCTCTCTCTCTCTCTCTCTCTCTCTCTCTCTCTCTCTCTCTCTCTCTCTCTCTCTCTCTCTCTCTCTCTCTCTCTCGCCACTCTCCTTCCCTGTCAGCATGTTCTAAATGTAATAGCCTAATGATAATGCTAACATCATCACTCCTGTCTCATTTTCCTGATGACATCATCATTATTCAGGACAAAAATAGTGAGTGAGCCGGTACGTTATTTTTTTTGCATTCTCTCCAAAATAGTAATCCAACCTAGGATGCTTTTGTACTGCACATACTTGGACATCTACCAGTGTTAGATGTGCTATTGTCCTCTAACACAGCAACACTTTATATCTCACTAACCAAGATTATAGCTGTTGTTGCCTCGTATGCCTCCTCGTTTTTGAGTGAACTGTGGTACAGCAAAGATTCCATCACCCTTGGCAGGAATCAACCCAGAGTCAATACAGCCATCCATTTTGTTAAAAGATTTTGGATCCCTTTGAAGGGTTGCGTGTGTGTGTGTCTGTGTGTGTGTCTGTGTGTCTGTGTCTGTGTCTGTGTCTGTGTCTGTGTCTGTGTCTGTGTGCGTTTGCGCACGCTCATGTTTGTGTGTTTAAATGCTCCTCTGTCTGTATATTCAGCATAGTCCACAAGGTGTATGTTGCGTTGCTGGAGGAGACCAGCTGTTGAATGGTTGTGTAACTATGTGTTCTCATCAGCATCACAGCGTTTTACAGGAGGAAGACATGTCAGCAGCCCTAATCACCATCACCACATAAACCTATCAACACTCAACTCCAACTCTCTCTCGCTCTCATTCTTTCCCTTTCTCTTTCTCCCCATCTTTCTAATCCCATAGGACTTTGCTCTCCCCATCCCCTCCTATTTCTCTCTCTCTCTCTCTCCTCTCCCTGTCCCGCTCCAAACAGCTCTGTTGCTAGGAGACTGGGGGGTTGAATCAGACGCCCCCCCCCCCCCCCCCTCCACAGTGAGAGGAGAGGAGGAGAGGAGAGAGCAGGAGGAGAGGAGAGAACGGAGAAGAGGAGAGAGCAGTCCTGCACATAGACGAGTCGGGGGGGCTGGAGGCAGCTGGGTCACACAGACAGGCCAGTGGAGAGAGGAAGGGAGAAAAACACAGCAAACATTTAAAATGGAAAGGGCACTTTATCCTCAATGGAGTAGTGGGAGCAAACACTATAAAGCCCTACAGCCATCACACCACATACATCATAGGATTTACAGTTATATGTTGTCTCAAATACCGCCAGCAGTAATACTACAGGTACAGTACAGCTACACTACCAGTCAAAAGTTTCAGAACACCTACTCATTCAAGGGTTTTTATTAATTTTACTATTTTCTACAATGTAGAATAATAGTGAAGACATCAAAACTTGGAAATAACACATATGGAATCATGTAGTAACCAAAAACGTGTTTCATATTTTATATTTGAGATTCTTCAAATAGCCAACCTTTGCCTTGATGACAGCTTTCAGCACTTGGCATTCTCTCATCCAGCTTCACCTGAAATGCTTTTCCAACAGTCTTGAAGGAGTTCCCACATATGATGAGCACTTGTTGGCTGCTTTTCCTTCACTCTGCTGTCCGACTCATCCCAAACCATCTCAAATTGGTTGAGGTCAGGGGATTGTGGAGGCCAGGTCTTCTGATGCAGCACTCCATCACTCTCCTTCTTGGTCAAATAGCCTTTACACAGCCTGGAGGTGTTTTGGGTCATTGTCCTGTTGAAAAACAAATGCTAGTCCCACTAAGCCCACACCAGATGGGATGGAGTATTGCTGCAGAATGCTGTGGTAGCCATGCTGGTTAAGTGTGCCTTGAATTCTAAATAAATCACTGACAGTGTCACCAGCAAAGCACCCCCACACCATAACACCTCCTCCTCCATGCTTTACAGTGGGAAATACACATGCGCAGATCATCCGTTGACCCACACGCGTCTCACAAAGACATGGCGGTTGAAAGCAAAAATCTCAAATTTTGAGGACAAATTTCCATAGGTTTAATGTCCATTGCTCATGTTTCTTGGCCCAAGCAAGTCTCTTCTTCTTATTGGTGTCCTTTAATAGTGGTTTCTTTGCAGCAATTCGATCATGATAGACCGATTCACACAGTCTCCACTGAACAGTTGATGTTGAGATGTGTCTGTTACTTGAACTCTGTGAAGCATTTATTTGGGCTGCAATTTCTGAGGCTGGTAACTCTAATGAACTCTGTAGCAGTTAACTCTGGGTCTTCTATTCCTGTGGTGGTCCTCATTAGATCCAGTTTCCTCATAGCGCTTGATGTTTTTTTGCAACTGCACTTGAAGAAACTTTCAAAGTTCTTGAAATGTTCCGTATTGACTGACGTTCATGTCTTAAAGTAATGATGGACTGTCGTTTCTCTTTGCTTATTTGAGCTGTCCTTGTCATAATATGGACTTGGTATTTTACCAAATAGGACTATCTTCTGTATACTCCCCCTACCTTGTCACAACATAACTGATTGGCTCAAACGCATTAAGAAGGAAAGAAATTCCACAAATTAACTTTTTTCAATTAAAATCCATTCCAGGTGATTGCCTCATGAAGCTGGTTGAGAAAATGCCAAGAGTGTGCAAAGCTGTCATCAAGGCAAAGGGTGGCTATTTGAATCTCAAATATAAAATATATTTTCATTTGTTTAAGACTTTTTTGTTTACTGTCACACCTTGATCAGTTTCACTTGTCTTTGTGATTGTCTCCACCCCCTCAAGGTGTTGCCCATCTTCCACATTATCCCCAATGCATTTATACCTCTGTTTGTCTGTTGCCAGTTCGTTTTGTTTCGTCGAGCCTACCAGCAATCTTCCCTTGCTCCTGTCTTTCTCTAGTTCCTGTTTTCTAGTTTCCCCGTTTTTTACCATTCTGCTTGCCCTGACCCTGAGCCCACCTGCCGTTCTATACCTTGTCACACCTCCCTGGATTACTGACCTTTGCCTGCCCTGACCTTGAGCCTGCCATTCTGTACCTTTTGGACACTGCTCTGGATTACTGACCTCTGCCTGCCCTTGACCTGTCGTTTGCCCTGTTTTTGTAATAAACTTTTGTTACTTCGAAACAGTCTGCATCTGGGTCTTCTCCTGAGCCTTGACAGTTACTACATGATTCCATGTGTGTTATTTCATAGCTCTGATGTCTTCACTATTATTCTACAATGTAGAAAATAGTACAAATAAAGAAAATCCTTTGAATGAGTAGGTGTTCTAAAACTTTTGACTGGTAGTTTATGTGTAAACTAATTAATAATTATGAGGTATAATAGGCTACAGTACATGAAAATATAGCTGTAATCATATATTTTTTTACCTTTATTTAACTAGGCAAGTCAGATAGGAACAAATAAATTCTTATTTTCAATGACGGCCTAGGAACAATAGGTTAACTGCCTTGTTCAGGGGCAGAGCGACATATTTTTACCTTGTCAGCTGAGTGATTTGATCTTGCAACCTTCAGCTACTAGTCCAACACTCTAACCACTAGGCTACTTGCCGCCCCAATGCAGTTGGTTATGGGTGGCTGTGACAGAGAGACGGCGCTCCAAAGAAAGAAAGAAGGACAGTTGGGGTAAAGGATGGCTGTTTCAACAGCGCCAATGATTCAGATTATCTCATTGCAGATGTGACAACAGGTCACCTTTTAAAGTCCCATCTCATCGTGGTAAACCCATCAGCGAGGTAATAGACGCATAAATAGGAAAGCCCTAGTGTCCTCAGTGGGGGGGGGGTAGAAGGGGGGTACCACAGTGAGGAAGGCGCTAAGGGACTAGGACGACCTAATAGGGTGAAAAAGATGTAAAATATAATCTCCTTGACCCTCTTTTTAATACGTACCTTCACCCTCTCCTCTTTCTGCCAGCCACCCTACTTTATTTCCCCCATTTCTCTTTTTTTTCTCCCTGTTCCTTTGCTCACTCTGTTCTCTAGACTCTGTTGATGTTCCAGTCATCACCCCCAAACGGAACATTCTGATGTACTACACATTCATTCTGCAATCTGGGCCTAACACATTCCGTTTATCATTGTGTTATTACTACATAATTACTATATATTTTCTATTTATGTTACTCTGGGGTAGTTTGTTAAATATTGGTCCTACTACTGCATAAGAAAATTACAGTAGCAGAGTGTAGTAGTAAGATTCAACACTGAGTCGTAAGGCTGTGTGTGTGAGCGTGCGTGCGTGCCTGCGTGTGTATGTGTGTGCGTGTGTGTGTGTATGTGTGTGTGTGTGCGTGTGTGTGTGTGTATGTGTGCATGTGTGCATGTGTGCGTGTGTGCGTGTGTGCGTGTGTGTGTGTGTGTGTGTGTGTGTGTGTGTGTGTGTGTGTGTGTGTGTGTGTGTGTGTGTGTGTGTGTGCGTGTGTGCGTGTGTGCGTGTGTGCGTGTGTGCGTGCGTGCCTGCTACGACCTGGAGCAGAGCTCAAACTCTCTCCCACACAGGGGCGAGGCCTCCAGACCAGTTAAAAATTGTGTTAATTTCTCCTCCTATGGGAGCAAAGAACTGTCTCTCCATGGCAACAGAGAGGGTGCTTAGAGGAGGAAAACCGAGCAGGGCGATCAACGACCCCCTCTTTGTACAGACACACACACACACACACAGTAAAATACATATTTTTACACAAAAACACACACACTCACATATGAACCCACTGTGATATGACACTCCGTGCACAGCTTACTAGAGATCAATTACAAAAATATTATCAAAAGGCTAGGAACACATTGGCTTAAAATATGTAGACATATCGAATTCCCTTGTCCCATAAAGAGGCGTCATTCACACAAAAAATTGTTAAATTGTGTGTCTATGTGTGTCATCTACATCCAACGCAGAGGAACCTTGCACATTATTTATTAGGGGACACTGAGGGCCCAAATTCAATATATTTTATTATGTGTAAAATGAACTGTTTAGGGATCAGATTGAGGAGGCACTGGAGGCACTCCCCCATTGCCAAAGAAGCACTAAAATAACCACAGCACACAATCACTCCTAAAAAAGTAGGTAAATTGGAGATATAGTTTGAGAGAGGCCTTGTTGCAGAAACATCGACATCAAAAGCAGTCTTTATTATAATGCCTTGTCCTTTTTATATTAAGTGGGCAATCTGCTTCATCCATTTTTGGACTTCTGAATTAATAAAATGTATCCATTTATTCTTGAAGAACATTTTTTTTTACCTTTATTTAACTATGCAAGTCAGTTAAGAACAAATTCTTATTTTCAATGACAGCCTAGGCACAATGGGTTAACTGCCTTGTTCAGGGGCAGAACGACATATTTTTACCTTATCAGCTTGGAGATCTTGCAACCTTTCGGTTACTAGTCCAACGTTCTAACCACTAGGCTACCTGCCACCCCATGATATTAACCTAGAAATGTTTCATGAGCTTAGTTCAACTGTCGTTCCCCATCAGAACCCCAAAAAAAGCTTATTTCACTCCAAGGTTTGAAACAGAGCAAATGCAAACAAACATTATATAGCCTCAAAACATGGTTAAAGCTATAATTTTGATATACAGTATATCATGGATGGCCAATCCTTGCATCCATAGTTATGTCTATGAATTTGAGAGTGGTTACATTTCTCCAGCCCTATCCCTCAGCTTTTTACCGAAACAGGGGTGGGGAGCAAGCATTATTATTGTTTCAACTGCCGATTGCCGCTTTAAGGTCAATTCTCCCCCATCTCGCCAGGTGGAGAGTGAAGTGGCGGCTTTGGGTATTCAGCATTTGGTGTAGACTTAATAACCCATGTGCCAACCCATAGAGACTGAACAGGAGGGATAAAACAATGGCTAGATTATACTGGAGTTGTGCCATGCAAAACTGTTAGCATTAATGCAAATGTTGTTGAATGAAAGGAGCACTATTCTTTTGACTCTGTGCCCTTCTGACAGAGGGGAGCTATCAGGAGAAGTGGGATAATTAATCAGATAATAATGATGATGTTCATGCTCCATTTTGATGGCAGAACACAAATATTTAGTACTTCCTTTCCGTTCCATGTCTGCCTCAGAGGTGGACATACTCAACTACTCCAACACCGCTCAGCCTTTTCTTTCTGTTGTCTTTCATTAAGTTACAATAATATATTCACTGGTTTACAGTTCACTGGGTTACAGGGTTACAGAGCGTTTAAGACGTCAATTAACCCTTTATGCCCTTTATGACAGCACTTCCTACAACCTTAGTCTCAACATGGGTAGCTTACATATGGAGTCCCATGCCTACGGCTGTGCTGTGTGTGGTGAGAAAGTCCTACCAAACCCAGACTGTGAATGAGGGATAGAGATATATACAGGTTGCTGTTGGCATGGCAACAAAAAGCAACCGCTCTCATCCATTAAAAAAACATTTACTGCCATATTCTGAGCAACAAAAGAGAAATTAACACAACATTCCTCTTTGAAATGGAGGGCACACCTATTGCTGAATAAATGATTATATGTGCAAACCAGATTAGTGTTAGACCATACTATATATGGTGGCAGAGTATTTTATATCTGCTAATAATAATGTATAACTAAAAATAACAGGCCGGTATGAAGTAATGAAGTAATAGTGGTGTGTGAATGTACCACTACAGTGTGCATGTCTACAGTAGTGTATGACTGCAGAGAGTCTCACCGTGCCGTGGTCTATCTATGGTTATATTCACCTCCTCTTTGCTTGGGCTCTAATCACGACATAATGAGTTAAACGAAGTTGCATCCCCACACTGAGGCCTGCTGGATTCTCTAAGCACTGGCTGCTCTGCTGCGTTCACGACATTTTAGTTTTTTATTTAACCTTTATTTAACTAGGCAAGTCAGTTAAGAACAAATTCTTATTTACAATGACGGCCTACCAAAAGGCAAAAGGCCTCCTATGGGGACAGGGACTGGGATTAAAAATAAACATAAATTCAATAAAAATATAGGACAAAACACACATCACGACAAGAGAGCCAACACAACACTACATATGTTGGAAACTCGGAACTACCGAGTTAAAACGAACATAAGTTATTTGCTAGAGCTTCTTATTGGTTGATTCTAAAACTTCCCAAGTTGGAAACTCGGGTATCATCGTTCTACAATGTCACGCCCTGGCCTTAGTATTCTTTGTTTTCTTTATTATTTTAGTTAGGTCAGGGTGTGACATGGGTAATTTATGTGGGTTTTGTAGTGTCTAGGGTGGTTGTAAGGTTTAGGGGGTTTATTTAGAGTAGTTGGGTTTATGTTTAGTATAGTTGTCTAGCTGTGTCTATGGTTGAGTGTAGGTGTTTAGGAAAGTCTATGGTTGCCTGAACTGGGTCTCAATTAGAGACAGCTGGTTATTGTTGTCTCTGATTGGGAGCCATATTTAAGGTAACCATAGGCTTTAGCTGTTTGTGGGGAATTGTCTATGTCTAAACGTTAGTAGCTTGTGTGTGCACTTTCGTTTTGTAGCTTCACGGTCGTTTGTTGTTTTGTTAGTTTGTAAGTGTTTTGTTTCGTTTTTCCTTCTTCAAAATAAAAAGAAGATGTATTTTCCACGCGCTGCATGTTGGTCCTCACTCTCTCCAAAAGACGATCGTGACATACAATTAGTAACCAAGTCGGAGATGTCTCAGTTTCCGACATGACTTGAACGCAGCATTAGTCATACAGAAGGAGAGCAAGAGAGAGGACTGGGATATAGGCAGAGACAGAGACAGAGAGTGTGAAAGAGAGATAGAGATTCCATACAATCCCATCAACTGTCTGAAATTAAGATTACACTAGGCCCGTGCTGCAAAACTGTTTAAATCCGCAATTCCATTTAGTCAGTATCTGTCTCCTTCCTTCCACTCCTGGGCTATCCTGTATAACTATCTCTGTGTTTACACCAACTGAAAACAGGTTCCTTTCTGCCCATCAACCACCACACCATCACCGCCGACACCCCCACCCCCTCATTTAGACCCCACAGTGAAACTTGGCACACCCCAGGAGCAGCTGCAGAGAGGCCGCCAACGCACACTCTGTGGAAACACACCCCCACCACACAGGGAGGGGGGGGGGGGGGGGGTACCGGGGGGCATTGTGGTTTTGTACTCTCTGTCTGTCTGTCTGTCTGTCTGTCTGTCTGTCTGTCTGTCTGTCTGTCTGTCTGTGTGTGTGTGTGTGTGTGTGTGTGTGTGTGTGTGTGTGTGTGTGTGTGTGTGTGTGTGTGTGTGTGTGTGTGTGTGTGTGTGTGTGTGTGAGAGAGAGAGAGAGAGAGAGAGAGAGAGAGAGAGAGAGGGCAGGTCTAGGTGTACCTTTTCTCTGTATCTTGTATGTATTTATTTGGGTGGCACATGGCGTAGGCCTGAAGCAGACAGAGTGAGAGAATGAAGAAGAGAAAGAGATCTGAGGACTGATAGCACATGACCGTTAAATCGACTGATACACTATCTACCACTCAGCAAGGGAACAGTCCAGGATGACATACCACTGGCTGACAGACAAGAGAACAGACACACAAACCCCCTCTACACTCACATTGATACACATGGGCCTTTCTCGCATCTAATTGCACCTCAACTTCACTATTTGACTTTCTACTTCCCACTTTAATTAATGATTTAATTAATACTGTAATTACTGCCTTGTGTTTGCTTATGTTTTTCTCTTTGTTGTGGAGTTTTGCACAGGTGGGGGCTGGACATGGGGGAGTCCACTGCTGTTTCCCATCAATAATTACATATGTGATATTCAGGAATACTCTCATTTAGTAGGACTGGAAATCCCACATAGTCCTCTATAACATAATTTGCATGCTCTTCTCACTCATGCATGGAGTAAAAAATTGTTCCCTGCCCAGGGTCCAACCTTGTATTCCTGTAGATTAAGTTACTGTACATTTACAAACTTGGCCGTTACAGATTGACTTCAGTTTAGCAATTTCTGGGTTTGTTCCTTGGACATCAATCTGTGTCAAAATAAAAGGTTGTGGCCCACAAGCAATGTAAGATTGATAAAGTGTTGAAAAAAGGGACATTTAAGAACTATAATATGACATAATAACAGTAAAGTGTAGACTGATTCCTGTGGGTAATACATGTTGTTGCTCAAAAATCTATCATGTCATCCATAACAAACATAAAAGAAAAAGGTCATGTGACGCTCCATCATCAAAAAGGTAATGTGACGCTCCATCATCAAAAAGGTAATGTAACACTCCATCATCAAAAAGGTAATGTGACGCTCCATCATCAAAAAGGTAATGTTGACGCTCCATCATCAAAAAGGTAATATAACGCTCCATCATCAAAAAGGTAATGTAACACTCCATCATCAAAAAGGTAATGTAACACTCCATCATCAAAAAGGTAATGTAACACTCCATCATCAAAAAGGTAATGTAACGCTCCATCATCAAAAAGGTAATGTAACATTCCATCATCAAAAAGGTAATGTAACACTCCATCATCATAGACAGAAAAAAAGAAAGACAAACAAAACTAAATATCAGACTCTAGATGCACCTGCCAAGAGGCTTTATCATGAAAACAATATAACCTATTGGAAATAAGTGTTTAATTAAGCAGAAAAATAAAGGCTATGCATTTACACAGGTAACACACCTGAGGAAGAATCGGTTGAATAATACACACCTTAGTGGTACTGATATTTCAATCTAGATATTGTAATTTGAGTCTTTTGTTCACACTAATCTTAAGGGTCCTTGGAGAGCTTGACCCAACACCATGGTGGGGGTTGGTGTGATTGGAATGAGAAGAGGAGGACCAATGCGCAGCGTGGTAAGTGTCCATATTGATAATTTATTATCATGAACACAAAACAAAATAACGAAAACGAAACGAAAGAGTCCTGAACGGTGAATACAAAAAACACTGAACAGAAAATAATCACCCACAAAACACAATGAAAAACAGGCTACCTTAATATGGCTCCCAATCAGAGACAACGATAGACAGCTGCCTCTGATTGGGAACCACACCAGGCCAAACACAGAAATAGACAACCTAGACATACAACATAGAATGCCCACCTACATCACACCCTGACCAAACAAAACATAGACACATACTGCCACACTCAGGGCGTGACAGTACCCCATCCCCCCCCCCCCCGCGGCTCTGGCGCGGGACGTGGACCCCTCTCCACCATAGTCTTAGCCCGCTTAAGTGGCGTCTTTGAACCGGCCTTGGACTGGGGACCCTAATGAAGGGCAACTCTGGACTGAGGGGCAGCTCCGGACTGAGGGGCAGCTCCGGACTGAGGGGCAGCTCCGGACTGAGGGGCAGCTCTGGACTGAGGGGCAGATCTGGGCTGAGGGGCAGATCCGGACTGGAGGGAGACTGGCAGATCCGGACTGAAGGGAGACTCAGGCAGCTCCTGACTGACGGGCGGCTCAGGCAGCTCCTGACTGACGGGCGGCTCAGGCGGCTCCTGAATGACGGGCGGTTCATGCGGCTCCTGACTGACGGGCGGCTCAGGCGGCTCCTGACTGACGGGCAGCTCAAGCAGCTCCTGACTGACGGGCGGCTCAGGCGGCTCCTGACTGACGGGCGGCTCAGGCGGCTCCTGAATGACGGGCGGTTCATGCGGCTCCTGACTGACGGGCGGCTCAGGCGGCTCCTGACTGACGGGCAGCTCAAGCAGCTCCTGACTGACGGGCGGCTCAGGCGGCTCCTGACTGACGGGCGGCTCAGGCGGCTCAGGACAGACGGGCGGCTCAGGCGGCTCAGGACAGACGGGCGGCTCAGGCGGCTCAGGACAGACGGGCGGCTCAGGCGGCTCAGGACAGACGGGCGGCTCTGGCGGCGCTGGACAAGAGGGCGGCTCAGGCGGCGCTGGACAGGAGGGAGACTCTGACAACGCTGGACAGACGGGAGCACCTGGAGGAAGGAGACGGAGAGACAGCCTGGTGCGTGGGGCTGCCACTGGAGGCCTGGTACGTGGAGGAGGCACCGGAAAGACCGGACCGTGGAGGCGCACCTGAGGTCTCGAGCACCGAGCCTGCACAACCCTACCTGGCTGGATACTCCCCGTAGCCAGGCCAGTGCGGCGAGGTGGAATAGACCACACTGGGCTGTGCTGGCGAACCGGGGACACCATGCGTAGGGCTGGTGCCATGTACCCTGGCTCGAGGAGACGCACTGGAGACCAGATGCACTGAGCCGGCTTCATGGCACCTGGCTCGATGCCCACTCTAGCCCGGCCGATACGAGGCGCTGCGATGTAACGCACCGGGCTATGCCTGCGCACCGGGGACACCGTGCGCCTCACGGCATAACACGGTGCCTGCCCGGTCCACCTCTCTCCACGGTAAGCACGGGGAGTTGGCGCAGGTCTTCTACCTGGCTTAGCCACACTCCCCGTGTGCCCCCACCCAAGACATTTTTGGGTCTGCCTCTCGTCTCAGCCGCGCTGCCGTGCTAGCTCCTCATAATGCCGCATCTCGGCTTTCGCTGCCTCCAGCTCTGCCTTGGGGCGGCGATATTCTCCCGGCTGTACCCAGGGTCCCTTGCCGTCCAAGATCTCCTCCCAAGTCCAGGAGTCTTGAACCCTCTGCTCCTGGGTACCACGCTGCTTGGTCCGGTTGTGGTGGGTGATTCTGTAACGCTCGTCGTTGGAATGAAAAGAGGAGGACCAATGTGCAGCGTGGTAAGTGTCCATATTGATAATTTATTATCATGAACACAAAACAAAATAACGAGAACGAAACAGTCCTGAACGGTGAATACAAAAAACACTGAACAGAAAATAATCACCCACAAAACACAATGAAAAACAGGCTACCTTAATATGGCTCCCAATCAGAGACAACGATAGACAGCTGCCTCTGATTGGGAACCACACCAGGCCAAACACAGAAATAGACAACCTAGACATACAACATAAAATGCCCACCCACATCACACCCTGACCAAACAAAACATAGACACATACAAAGCAATCTATGGTCAGGGCGTGACAACTATACTGTGCCTAAATGGTGTATGTATTCTTAACCTTTGGTCAGTCATCCTAGACAATTACTATATCAGAATGGCTATCCATCCATCTCCAACCCTAAAAATAGCCGACCTAAATAAATCATTTAGATTATGACCTTAGATTAAAACAGGATTAACAAAATCCAAATCAATCTCTATTGTATGAGATGATCAAATGGTGAAATCATTCGAATTTAAATCCTAAACAGAAGTGGTTTTAACTTTAATGGAGGAAGGATGCCATTATACTGATGCTGAATAGCCTACTCTTTTGTTCCTGCCTGAGACCCCCATAAAGACCAAATACGCACGCTCATGTCAAACACTGTACAAATGCAATATCACTGTTATCTATTTATAAGCAAACATCAGAATAGAACGTTTGATGAATGTGAATAAATGCACAAAGGGGGATAAGTCATAAAAATACATGCAATGTAGTGTACCAGCGCAAGGAGTGCATGTGGACCGATCCGCATCTATCCTGCACAGGACAATGCTAAGTGGTGGGGTGCACACATATCCTACTGTAACTATAGCTAGTTTTACTTTTCATAGCATGACCATCTTGTCAATAGAAATTAATGTTTGTCAATTAGTTCAAGACATTCAAACGAAAAAAATATGCCAATGGCTACAATACATTTAGGCTAGGATGTTCAAGGCTTATGGTGCGCAATTAGCCCTCCCCATTGAAAATGGGATGGCTTTTGTGGATTTATGCTATCATACGAGGTAAAGGTGAACATGATCAAATATTTGGATAATCTATAAACCCTCATCTCCACCTTCCATACAATGCCCTCCTCCAAGGGACACACCAACCCCCCACACATCCCCCATTTTGGGCACGCTGCTGGCACCCAATGTATGCGCGTTCACTCAATTGTTCTACATGGCAGGAGTCTGGACCAGACATAGGCTACTAGGCATATGCCTACTTTTTATCATTGTTTTGTGAATGGGCTATTTACTCATAAATACTGCTTAGCAGCATAACGCACTGTATCACAACCGGCCGTGATTGGGAGTCCCATAGGGCGGCGCACAATTGGCCCAGCGTCGTCTGTGTTTGGCCGGTGTAGGCCGTCATTGTAAATAAGAATTTGTTCTTAACTGACTTGCCTAGTTAAATAAAGGTTACATTTAATAATAAAAAAAATAATGATAACGATTCGTTAACAGAACATTAACCGAGTCATTCGCGAGACGAGCACAGAATGATACCCCACACTGGCGATGTTGCCTCTTTATGCACCGGCGTTGCTATGACAGCTGATGGGGATGGGAGTATGACTGCTCTGTTCAGAGGATGAGAGTCGGAATAGGTTAGAGTTTGTGAATAGGTTAGGGTGAGGAGGGAAAACCAAACACTGAAAAGTTGTAATCAAATAGCCTATGACAGGTACATGTGGTTGTGGTGAAATCAAATAGCCTAGGTTTAACTGATGGTATGGGACGTGTCATGCGACCGCGCGCATACACACACAAACACGCACACTTTACCGTTGACTTGACCGGGACATATAGGACGGGCTTCCCTGACGCTCCTTTCTTGTGCTCCCCGAGGATGTTGCTCCCGACCTGAAACCCTTTCGACTTCACCCAGAATTTGAATTTAGCATTGATGTGACTATTGTCGACATACATGCTGTCAGACTCTTCGTTTTGCAACAATGTCTGCATGATTTTGTTGTATTTTCGCCGGGTGACGGTCTTTGTTTTACCCGAGTCCCCATATGTCCGGAGGCACCAGTCCTGAAATTCACGGAACATCTCAGCCTCTAAAACGACGGGACTCTGGCTCCTTTTCGTTATATCAGTGCATGATGCTTTTTTTGTTGCCATAGCGTTCGCTCTTATAACCCGTTTGTCCCTTCAAATAATAGGCTATAATAGCTAGGCTACTAAAATGCAGATTTCCCCCTCCTCTGCCCGTCCCGCGTCGAGGAGGATGGTTCCGCAAATGGGATGGCTTTCTCCCTTTCCTTAAACTGGATTAAAGGCGTAGGAAACTGATTCGGGCAGTAGCTGCACACCTGTTTGCAGAGACGCTTTGCCTGCTGTCCCGAACCACAACGGCAAAATGTCACTTGCTCACATATTCCGATGAGGAACTGAGGGAGGGGGCTGTCCTATAGAGCGGGTATTTCCCACCTGTGCGTAAACGAACTGGGGTCTCTTCACTGGAAGCTGAGATATGGATTAAAAAAACACAGTGCTCACTAAACAATAAAGAACAAAGGATGAGGGAAAAACATTGAACTGTGGTTTTCTAATTACCTACTTTTAGACATCCGAGCTGATGCAGGCTCAAGTGAAAACCGTGACAATTCTCAAACATTTAGGTTACTCGGTATGTAGGCTATCCTATCATCACAACCAGTCACGCGCACCGGGGATGTTTCCCTGCTTCCCACCTGTTTGAATGGGACCTGCGCGTGCACCATCCCGAACCGCCTATAGGACGTTCCGTAGAAATTATATTCTCAAAGAAGCAATAGGATATAAAGGCAACCTGTAAAACCAAGCATCTTAGGTTCATTTAAAGGTGTTATCTGTAAGGGAATGGGAAATTACAAGGTGCATTATAGGCAGCAGCCTAATCGTAGAATGTCCGGTACACCGACGACGCCTCTGCATCAATGAAGAGCTATGATTCTTTGAAGAATCTCCTCAAATATGAATAAGACATCTTAAATATACACTGTTAATTTGGTGGTCATGAAAAAGCAGTCTCTTGTCTTCACTTACAAAAATAGACTGATATCAGATCTGGTCCGGACAGAAGACTGAATTATAGACCTATGGGAAATATAAATTTAGCATCTGTCCCACCCAAAAATTATATAAATTGCACATAGCCTACAGTGAGAGATACACAAGCATGTAAAGTATCAACTCTGTCTGTCTATGTGCTATTCCACCCACATTGACCCAAAGAAAATCCATGGAGTTCAATAGACTCCGATCTGAGGTAAAATGCTCTTAATGCTCTCTTTGTTTTGGCATTCACCTAGCTAGTGTTCTATAATGTTCCAGTGTGTTCTCTGTGTCCAAATGTGTGTGAGGCCTCTGTAGAACCATGCTGGGACTGCTGCTGGTGGTGACTGCTCCTGTTGCCATGACAGCAGGGCAGCAGAGGTGGGATGCCCCATCCTTATCTCTCCACCCTCCCTCCCTGACTCACACCAACACACAACGGAATTCTGGACAATAATACCACCCCTCTGCTCTCGCCTCCATATCCTAACACTGAAAAATGAACAGCTTCAACTCAATCAATAGGTCCCTGACCAAATAACAATGTGTGTGTGTGTGAGAGAGAGAGAGAGAGAGAGAGAGAGAGAGAGAGAGAGAGAGAGAGAGAGAGAGAGAGCGAGAGAGAGAGAGAGAGAGAGAGAGAGAGAGAGAGAGAGAGAGAGAGAGAGAGAGAGAGAGAGAGAGAGAGAGAGAGAGAGAGAGAGAGAGAAAATAAATAAATAAATGTTTTACCCAGCCACACACAGATGAGACTATTGTTTTTAGTTTCTTCATGTGGTATTATTTTGATACATATCTCTCTGGCAGGACTGGCCTGCATTAGTGAAGGTTGTGTGGATTACCCAGCCCACTGAATGGCCCGGCTCAAGGCTACATAAGTCCCAGCATCTGCTAGGGACATGGTTTGAGATACCGCCGGAGTAGGAATGTTAAGTTGTTTCACAGTTTTTCTTGTTTGTTAACTCTTGATGCCACAGGAACACTGATGTAAACGCTGCTCAATCTGATAAATCACATAACCAAAGGCACGTGTGTGTGGGTTTGGTATACTTGAACCTGAAATGAATTTGGATCAAACATAGACACACCATCACTGAGCACAGACATGGGCGAGCATTAATGACACAAACACACACGCACGTGCGCACACAAGACAAGACCTCTGACTGAGAGGACCTTTAACCTGGTCCAGTGTACTACTGCATCCCATTCCACAATCAAATGAGGTTCAGCTGGTGGGAAGTCACACTTTCTCACTCCTAATGAGGCGATATAGTGCTGGAATTATTGCCACCAACCCCCACTTCAATGATTCTCCACACCAGGGGTGGCCAGGGGTGACTCTGGTATTGACAGGCTGAGCTTACAGTGTGTCAGGCAACGAGGGAGAGAGAGAGACAGAGACAGAAAGAGAGAAAGAGAGAGAGAGAAACAGAGAAACATAGAGACAGAGAGAGAGAGAGAGAAACAGAGAAACAGAGAAACATAGAGACAGAGAGAGAGAGAGAAAGAGAGAGAGAGAGAGAGAGCAAGAGTGATGGAGAGAGAAAGAGAGAGAGAGAGAGAGAGAGAGAGAGAGAGAGAGAGAGAGAGAGTGAACAAGAACGAGAGAGTGTGGCTGAGATGGATGGAGACAGAGAGTGTGAGACTGAATGAGAGAATAAGAGGCTGCTGAATCAGTCTCAGTTAGAATGACAAGTTAACCTTGCACTGCGCACTGATCCCAAACATACTGCTAACTGCACCTTCTTCTTTCTGTGCTGATCTTCTCCATATGATACTCCACTCTCAGAGAGACGATCTGTTGACTGCTGCCACCTGGAGGTCATTCTTTAGAACTCCTGCTTTCAGTTTGGTGGGGGAGATTGGGTTACCTGTTTATTCAGGCGTGGTATTATGGACCAGAAATTAGTCATCTAACTTCTGGACCACCAGCATTTAGATTACTGATCTGGAATGGTGGCGAGCTCAGGGTTGCAAAATCAAACAAACAATCTCAGTTCATCTAATTATGTTTTTAAATGTACCTATTTCTATAAAATATACAGTATGAGTCAAAAGTTTGGACACGCCTCCTCATTCATGGGGTTTTCTTTATTTGACTATTTTCTACATTGTAGAATAATAGTGAAGACATCAAAACTAGGAAATAACACATATGGAATCATGTAGTAAACAAACTAGACTGAAATTCTTCAAAGTAGCCACCCTTTGCCTTGATGATAGCTTTGCACACTCTTGGCATTCTCTCAACCAGCTTCACCTGGAATGTTTTTCCAACAGTCTTGAAGGAGTTCCTACATATGCTTCACTCTGCGTCCAACTCATCCCAAACCATTGGGACAGGAAAGCCAGGAGGCAGCCGGGAGACAACAGAATGGGCACAGTTACCATGGAAACACAAACGGCCCAGGCAAATCATGGCAACTGGTAACTAAGTAACAGGAAATGACAGACCATAGAGGCCGATAGGCCTGGTTAATCATGGAAGGAAAAGAGGTATGGGAGAGAGGGAGAGAGGAAGATATAGACAATTATGCTTGCATATTTCTTTTCATGCTTTAGTACAAAATTAAATATTGAATACCTTTGAGCATAGTCTGGCAATTGTTTGTGTGTGTGTGCTTGTACTTGCGTGTGCATGTGTGTGTGTGTGTGTGTCACAAAGACAAAGAGCTAGAGCATATACTGCAGGCCAATTATTTCTCCCCCAACCCCATTGCAGCTGTTTATGGGCTGGGCTCTGATCGTTTGAGAGACTCTTATAGGCTGATTAACTCTGGGTCTGTTTACTCAACTCTAATAGCGCTCCCAGAGAGAGGCTGATAAAACAAAGAGGGGGCCTTAGCTTTGCTCTATAGACTACAGAAGAATCTACAGTTGGAAACCACATGGTATTAATACGCAGGAAGCACTTTGTGGAGAGGAGAGAAAGGAGTAAGCAATAGGTGTCATAGGATGTTGAATTGGAAGAGCTACACTTTTCAAACTCATAAAACCCCACAAACATATACAGTCATTCTATTTATACCCATGCAGCAAACACTCAGCCAATAACACCTGCATTGAGATTCTCCAGTTTCTTCTGGCCTTTAGAGAAATAGAATTGCTACTTATAGTATTTGGATATTACAGATAATCTTTCCGATTTATTCTGCCAAATGTGTGAAATAAAAGGTTATAGAATAGCAAAAGATAAAAATGGATAGATAATACATTTGATAAAAAATATTATATTTTCTATCATCTGTATTATATATTTCATTGATCTATATATAACCATGGGTATCACAATTCTTAAAACGTCTGTGATTTTATTTCACCTTGGGGGGAAAACCTACAATACTGTGTAAATACAACAATGTGGGTTTCATTGCATTAAGTGAGTCAGAACCCAAGACGATAGATGGCGCTGTTCAACAATCCTTAAGTCTTAGTGAAGTCTACAATGTGAGGACTGTGTGTGCAAGTGCATGCATGTGCATGTGTGCAGGCTGTACTTTTTTGGGGACTTGTGTGGTTCCCATTGTAACTGAGACTCAGAGCCATGGAGGTCTTTGAGGTGTGCATCAAGTCCCTCTCTAGGCTGCAAAGCTATGTCCTCAGGAGGCTGCAGACATTCGGCTTGGCCCCTAAGACCCTCACAAACTTTTACAGATGCACCATTGAGAGAATTCTGTCGGGCTGTATCACCGCCTGGTATGGCAACAGCACCGCCCACAATCGTAGGGCTCTCCAGAGGGTGGTGCAGTTTGCCCAAAGTATCACCGGGGGCACACTGCCTGCCCTCAGGACACTTACAGCACCTAATGTCAGCATCCGGCCTGTCAACCCTGCTATTATCCAGAAGGCGATGTCAGTACAGGTGTGTCAAATCTGGGACCGAGAGACTGAAAAACAGCTTCTATTTCAAGGCCAATAGAGTGTTAAATAGCCATCACTAGCTGGCCTCCGCCCAGTACCCCGCCCTAAACTTAGTCACTGTTACTAGCCGGCTACCACCCAGTAACTCAACCCTGCAGCTTAGACGCTGCTGCCCTATGTACATAGACATGGAATATCCAGTCTCTTTAATAATGTTTACATACTGTTATACTCATTTCATATGTATATACTGTACTCTACTGTATTCTAGTCAATGCCACTCCAACATTGATCGTCCTAATATTTATATATTTCTTAATTAAACATTTTTACTTTGAGATTTGTGTGTGTTGTTGTGAATTGTTAGATACTACTGCACTGTTGGAGCTAGGAACACAACCATTTCGCTACACCCATAATAACATCTGCTAAATATGTCTTTGTGACCTATACAAATGTATTTAATGTGATTTGATTTATATACAAATGTTCATGATCTGGAAAATTGTGTTTCAGTTTGAAGAAGTTTTCCTGCTTCTGGCCCCTCTGAACCCCATCCCAGTGGAAAGACAGGTGTTGGCTCAAGTCCAATGTTTTACAACCCCTCACATACCATACCTTCCACACTTCCCGTGAAGCCAAATCCAACCCCTTACACTCTCTTTGCACAGCCATTGTGAAGGGTATAATGCACAACATATTATAAGTGTGTGTGTGACCCTGGTGACCTTGCCCTCACTTACCAGAGCACATTAAACTTTGACATACAAAGGTTGGCAAGCTCAAGACAATAAATCTCAAATCCTGTTGGACAAGAAATAGTCTTCCTGGTCAGTTAGAAGGCCTACCAGAAAACATTTATACTATACCTATGTGTACTACCTGTGAAAAAATATTTACCCAAGAAAATTTTCCAATTCTGTCAGATGCGTGAAGGGTTCATTGCATTTACCCACTACTCCTTTGTTCATAATATTTTTTTTAATAAGAAGTTATTTCTTTACTCTACCAACATGACACAAACATGATGCAAATGCCACAAACTTTCCCTTCCTCTTACTTAATCTCATAGATACAAAAATCCCCTTAGATCTCCATACATCTGCTTGTCTTACATACACAGGTACACTTTCACACTTCATCATGGCTGTCTTTTTTAACTGTCGCAGCCACTTGTGTTTATCCCTTCTCCCCTGTCAATCCCAGCTCTGATCCGTGGCAATAACAAGTTCACTGTGGTGGGGACACAAACACTCCCTGCACCACAGTGTGGACACAAACACTCCCTGCACCCCTAATCTAGCTCCCTGATTGGTTGTGACATGCTTATAGTGATCCCCCATGCTCACACTGACAACCACTTTGGCCTGGACATGTGACATGTCTGATCGCACCTGTCAGTGCGTATCCTTATAGCATTATCCTACACCACAACCCTTCCTTCTCTCTGACTCCTGTCTCTGTTTTCTCTCCTTTTAAGACTCCCCCTTTCCCTTCCCTTTTTCTCTCACTAACGAATACAACCCATTATCTCCCACCTCCCTCTCTATTTAACTGAGGGTTTGAAAGAAGTTATTACCTTGGCCCACATACTGACCTCTGTTTCTTAAAGGGATATTGCAAGATTCTGACAATTAAGCTGTTTTTCTTCTTACCCAGAATGGTATCCACCAGTTCATCTGACTCTGGGTAAGTATAAAAATGTCTTAATTACCAGAATCTCGCAGTATCCCTTTAAAGCTCACTCTTTGATGGTATGCATTAGCAACGTCTACTGTAACACTGCTAATTCAAACTTTTCCAACAGACTATTGCCTTAGAAGCCTACCACAGCCAAGCAAACAAACTGTGTTTGGGCACCATGTATTTGTCTCAAAGTCAAATCATTTACAGCAATGGCTAAACGCACATTTATTAAGTCTCTGTGGGTTAACAAACTCAGGTTGTGTTGGACAGGGGAGCTGCATGCGCAGTTTGGGTAGTGATAAAGCCACCTTCTGTAGTGGTTAATAAACTGGTCATTGTTGTGGCACTGTTTTAACTTTAGAAACACTGTGACGAAGGCTGTTGTAGCCACATCACATTAGTTTCCTCCTTTCCAAATGCATGAAAACGGATCTCACCTTGCTTACTCTTCATGGTGTGCTAATCTTCCTCCTTCTGTGTGACTCCTTTATGTTTGTGTGCTCTACTCTTTCTGACTGATTTCATCTCTGTGTTAGAATTGGAAACACCACCCACATCCTGTATTAGGAGGAAACTTACAAGAAAAATAATTTATAACATCTTCCACTTGTCTGCAAGACAATAATATTCAATCATCCTATTGGCAAGGTAATCATTCACAGAGTCCTTTAAGATTGACCGGCTGTTCCACACCGGTATCAGTCCCACATAGATAACTATTAGAGAGTATGTTCTGACAGCCTGCCGGTAGCGAGGAAATCTTCTTCTGTTTCACTGGTTGATAAGGACATCTATAACGAACACTTCACCATTGACTTTGTATCGTTTTAGGTACAGGCCTCGGGTCAGGGGATATTGCTGCAGCCTCAGAAGGTAGATACTCGTAATCTGTAACAGAGGGGAAAAGAGTGAAAGTAAACATGTCCTGGTATCAGGAGAAATGTATATTTCACTTAGATCTCCCTAAGTAAGCAAAGTGAACATGTCATCTAGATGTCCCTAACATGATGACTGCGGTGTACAACATAAATGCTTATCAGGTTCTGATTGGCTTACTATGCCTCTTCACCCGAGATCGGCCCCTGAAAGCTAATCAATCCGTTTTTTATTCTCCAGGCTCCACTTTGTCATCAAAATGGACAACATTGCAATGAGTGACATGTATCCATTGTGATTTGCCCTGTACCTTCACTGCTGACCTCGTTATGAGCAAAACTTTATAAGGACCTTCCCATTTTGTCCCTAATGTGTCTGTTACGTATTTTTTTACCATCAACCACTGTCCTGGCACTATGGCATGTCTCCCCTCGGGCATTTTCCCCATGCCTTTTTCACTTGTCTGTCTCCATCCCCTACTGCATTATAAAGTTGTATGCAGTTAAGCATTGTGTCACTCATAATGTGTACGTCTGCCTTTCTAAAATCTGACGTGCCTGGTAGTGACATGGGTCGACCTGTGACAACCTCAAATGGACTCAAACCTGCAGTTTTGTTGTGAGTGGCCCGTATACTACATAAGACCGTAGGCAATGCCACGCTATCCCTTCTTGATGCATATTTGACAGTCTTTCTTTCAAAACCCGGTTTGTGTGTTCTACCTGACCACTTGATTGAGGATGGTTAGGGCAGTGTAGTTGCCAGTCTATGTTCAGAAGACGAGCTACCTCCTGACACACTGTTCCTGTGAAATGAGTGCCTTGGTCTGAATCTAGTTGGTCCGGAAATCCCCATCTGGGAATTACTTCTCGAATCAGTATTTTGGCTGTGTGTTGTGCGGTTCCTTTCCTAGTAGGGTAGGTTTCAACCCATCGTGAGAAACAATCAACAACAACCAGCACATCTCCCGGCTCTTTACATTTGGGCAGTGTGATGTAGTCAAGCTGTAGATTTCTGAAGGGTCCTGGTGGGGCAGTTGCTTGTCGTGTCTGTACTTTCCCTCGTCCCTTGGTGTTGTTTTCCATACAAATTTTGTAATTCGCCATGTCAGCCTCTTTCCGCACACGAGGATTCCACCATTTGCCCACAAGCGATAAATTCTCTTATCCACACCAATGTGTCCCAAAGAGTGGATCTGTGTCACCAAGTAGAGTAAGAGTGCATTTGGCACTACACATTTCAGGTTGTATTTCCACACACCTTCTTGACTGAGTTTTTTCATTGCAGCCATCCATTCCCATACTTCATCTTTTGGTGCATTGCTCTGCATGTCTCTAATGTGTTGCATCCAAGGAGTATTTCCTAATCAGTTTAGGTGACAGAGGTGTTCACTTGGCAGCTGCCTTGGCAGCTCTGTCAGCCAGGTCATTACCTTTACTCTTGTCTGTAAATATTTTTCCATGTGCTTTCATTTTCATAATTGCAACTTGTGCAGGCAACTGGAGAGCATTCAGTAGAGCCATCACCTCTAGTCCATTCTTCACAGGAGCGCCAGTGATGTCATGAATACTCTGTTTTTCCATATTTTTCCAAAATCATGGGTAACACCTTCAGCCTGTTTGCATGCTTCTGTCAAAGCCACCAATTCCGCCACCTGTGCTGATGTTCCTATCACATTGTCCATTGTAGTAGTCCAAAATGGCGCCGGAAGAAATGGCAGCAGTTTTACGGGCGCCCAACCAATTGTGCTATTATGTGGGGTTTTTTGCGTTATTTGTAACTTATTTTGTACATAATGTTTCTGCAACCGTATCTTATGGCAAAAAAGAGCTTCTGGATATCAGGACAGCGATCACTCACCTCGGATTAGACAAAGATGTTTTCTTCTAAAAGCAAGATGCACAGGACACTCTCCAAACACCCGACAGGGCCAACATCCCCGTTATTTGCAAGAGGAAGCGACACAGGTACAGAGGACAAAGAGCCGGATGCCGGGTCAGGACCCAGAAAAGGCGAATGGGAACGCTGCCGTTACCGTCAATACTACTCACCAACATGCAGTCATTGGACAATAAACTAGACGAGGTACGATCACAAATATCCTACCAACGGGACATCAAAAACTGTAATATCCTATGTTTCACGGAATCATGGCTGAATGACGACATGGATATTCAGCTAGCGGAATATATGCTGCACCGGCAAGATAGAACAACACACTCCGGTAAGACGAGGGGGGGTGGTCTGTGCATATTTGTAAACAACAGCTGGTGCACAAAATCTAAGGAAGTCTCTAGATTTTGCTTGCCTGAAGTAGAGTATATTGTGATAAATTGCAGGCCGCACTACTTGCCTAGAGACTTTGCAGCTATACTTTTCGTGGCTGTTTATTTACCACCACAGACAGATGCTGGTACTAAGACTGCACTCAGTCAGCTGTATAAGGAAATAAGCAAATAGGAAACCACTCACCCAGAGGTGGCGTTCCTAGTGGCTGGAGACTTTAATGCAGGGAAACTTAAATCAGTTCTACCAAATCTCCATCAACATGTTAAATGAGCAACCAGAGGGAAAACAATTCTAGATCACCTGTACTCCACACTCCATTTGGTAAATCCGACTACAACTCTATCCTCCTGATTCCTGCTTACAAGCAAAAGTTAAAGCAGGAAGCACCAGTGACTCGGTCTATTAAAAAGTGGTCAGATGAAGCAGATGCTAAACTACAGGACTGTTTTGCTATCACAGACTGGAACATGTTCTGGGATTCTTCCGATGGCATTGAGGAGTACACCTCATCAGTCACTGGCTTTATCAATAAGTGCATCGAGGACGTCGTCCCCACAGTGACTGTACGTACATACCCCAACCAGATGCCATGGATTACAGGGCAACATTCACACTGAGCTAAAGGGTAGAGCTGCAGCTTTCAAGGTGCGGGACTCTAACCCGGAAGCTTACAAGAAATCCTGCTATGCCCTGCGACGAACCATCAAACAGGCATAGCGTCAATACAGGGCTAAGATTGAATCATACTACACCGGCTCCGACGCTCGTCTTAGGTGGCAGGGCTTGCAAACTATTACAGACTACAAAGGGAAGCACAGCCGCGAGTTGCCCAGTGACACGAGCCTACCAGACGAGCTAAATCACTTCTATGCTCGCTTCGAGGCAAGCAACACTGAGGCATTGTAACGGGCTTCCTCCTTCTCCTCATCCGAAGAGGAGTAGCAAGGATTAGACCAAAATGCAGCGTTGTGATAAGACATGATTTTTTAATAAACAAAACCGAAAACACGAAGAACACTTGAATAGATACAAAAACAACAAACGACGTAGACTGACCTGAACGTAAGAACTTACATGAAACGAAGAACGCACGAACAGGAAAAACAGACTACACAAAAACCGAACAAACAAACAAACCGAAACCGAAACAGTCCCGTGTGGCATAACATACACAGACACTGACACAGGAGACAACCACCCACAAACAAACAGTGTGAAAACACCTACCTTAATATGGCTCTCAATCAGAGGAAATGAAAACCACCTGCCTCTAATTGAGAGCCATATCAGGTCACCCTATTACCAACATAGAAACACATAACATAGACTACCCACCCAAACTCACGCCCTGACCGTCAAACACATACAAAATAACAGAAAACCGGTCAGGAACGTGACATAACCCCCCCCTCAAGGTGCGTACTCCGAACGCACCACCAAAAGTCTAGGGGGGGTCTGGGTGGGCGTCTGACCACGGTGGTGGCTCAGGCTCTGGGCGAGGTCCCCACCCCACCATAGTCAATCCCAGCTTCCGTATTCCCCTCTGAATGACCAGCCTCCTATTCCACCCACTTAATTTAAAGGTTACCGTCGATATAAGGGGCAGCACCGGGATAAGGTAGCTCAGGACAGAGAGGTAGGTCAGGATAGAGAGGTAGGTCAGGATAGAGAGGTAGCTCGGGACAGACGGGCAACTCCGGACTGAAGGGCAGCTCCGGACAGAGAGACAGCTCTGGACTGAGGGGCAGTTCTGGATGGCTGGCTCTGGCGGATCCTGGCTGGACGGCTCTGGCGGATCCTGGCTGGCTGGCTCTGGCGGATCCTGGCTGGCTGACGGCTCTGGCTGGCTGGCTCTGGCGGATCCTGGCTGGCTGGCGGCTCTGGCTGGTCATGGCTGGCTGACGGCTCTGGCTGGTCATGGCTGGCTGACGGCTCTGGCTGGTCATGGCTGGCTGACGGCTCTGGCTGGTCATGGCTGGCTGACGGCTCTGGCTGGTCATGGCTGGCTGACGGCTCTGGCTGGTCATGGCTCGCTGACGGCTCTGGCTGGTCATGGCTCGCTGACGGCTCTGGCTGGTCATGGCTCGCTGACGGCTCTGGCTGGTCATGGCTCGCTGACGGCTCTGGCTGGTCATGGCTCGCTGACGGCTCTGGCTGGTCATGGCTCGCTGGCGGCTCTGGCAGATCCTGTCTGGTTGGCGGCTCTGGCAGATCCTGTCTGGTTGGCGGCTCTGGCAGATCCTGTCTGGTTGGCGGCTCTGGCAGATCCTGTCTGGTTGGCGGCTCTGGCAGATCCTGTCTGGTTGGCGGCTCTGGCAGATCCTGACTGACGAATGGCTCTAGCGGCTCCTGACTGACTAACGGCTCTGACGGCTCGGGACAGACGGGCGGCTCTAATGGCTCGGAACAGACGGATGGCTCAGACGGCACTGGGCAGACGGGTGGCTCAGATGGCGCTGGGGAGACGGATGGCTCAGATGGCGCTGGGGAGACGGATGGCTCAGATGGCGCTGGGGAGACGGATGGCTCAGATGGCGCTGGGGAGACGGATGGCTCAGATGGCGCTGGGGAGACGGATGGCTCAGATGGCGCTGGGGAGACGGATGGCTCTGGCCGGATGAGGCGCACTGTAGGCCTGGTGCGTGGTGCCGGAACTGGAGGCACCGGGCTAAGGACACGCACCTTCAGGCTAGTGCGGGGAGCAGGGACAGTGCACACTGACCTCTGGAAGCGCACTATAGGCCTGGTGCGTGGTACCGGCACTGGTGGTACCGGGCTAAGGGCACGCACCTCAGGGCGAGTGCGGCGAGAAGGAACAGTGCGTACAGGGCTCTGGAGACGTACAGGGGCTTAGTGCGTGGTGCCGGAACTGGAGGCACTGGGCTGGAGACACGCACCATAGGGAGAGTGCGTGGAGGAGGAACAGGGCTCTGGAAACGCACTGGAAGCCTGGTGCGTGGTGTAGGCACTGGTGGTACTTGGCTGGGGCAGGAAGGTGGCGCCGGAAATACCGGACCGTGCAGGCGTACTGGCTCCCTTGAGCATTGAGCCTGCCCAACCTTACCTGGTTGAGGGGAGGTGGAATAACCCGCACCGGGCTATGTAGGCGAACCGGGGACACCATGCGTAAGGCTGGTGCCATGTAAGCCGGCCCGAGGAGGCGTACTGGTGGCCAGATATGTAGGGCCGGCTTCATGACATCCGGCTCAACGCTCAATCTAGCCCTACCAGTGCGGGGAGGTGGAATAACCCGCACCGGGCTATGCACATGTACAGGAGACACCGTGCGCTCTACTGCGTAACACGGTGTCTGCCCGTACTCCCGCTCTCCACGGTTAGCCTGAGAAGTGAGCACAGGTCTCCTACCTGCCCTTGGCCCACTACCTCTTAGCCCCCCCCCCCCCAGAAATTTTTGGGGTTTCTTCTCGGGCTTCCTTGCTAGCCGCGTACCTTCATATCTGCGGTCCTGGGCTGTGGCTGCCTCCTTCTCCTCCTCCTTCTCCCCCTCCTTCTCTCCCACCTTAGCCCGGGGTCCTTTTCCCTCTATGATTTCCTCCCAACTCCAGAAATCCTGCAATCCTTTTTTCGTGGACCACTGTTCGTGGTCCCGCTGCTTGATCCGGGTTTGGTGGGTGGTTCTGTAACGGGCTTCCTCCTTCTCCTCATCCGAAGAGGAGCAGCAAGTATTAGACCAAAATGCAGCGTTGTGATAAGACATGATTTTTTAATAAACAAAACCGGAAACACGAAGAACACTTGAATAGATACAAAAACAACAAACGACGTAGACTGACCTGAACGTAAGAACTTACATGAAAGGAAGAACGCACGAACAGGAAAAACAGACTACACAAAAACCGAATGAACAAACAAACCGAAACCAAAACAGTCCCGTGTGGCGTAACATACACAGACACTGACACAGGAGACAACCACCCACAAACAAACAGTGTGAAAACACCTACCTTAATATGGCTCTCAATCAGAGGAAATGAAAACCACCTGCCTCTAATTGAGAGCCATATCAGGTCACCCTATTACCAACATAGAAACACATAACATAGACTACCCACCCAAACTCACGCCCTGACCGTCAAACACATACAAAATAGCAGAAAACCGGTCAGGAACGTGACAGGCATGCATGAGAGCATCAGCTGTTCCGGACGACTGTGTGATCATGATCTCCGTAGCCGACGTGAGTAAGACCTTTAAACAGATCAACATACACAAGGCTGGGGGGCCAGACGGATTACCAGGACATGTGCTCCGGGCATGTGCTGACCAACTGGCAGGTGTCTTCACTGACATTTTCAACATGTCCCTGATTGAGTCTGTAATACCAACATGTTTCAAGCAGACCACCATAGTCCCTGTGCCCAAGAACACAAAGGCAACCTGCCTAAATGACTACAGACCCGTAGCACTCACGTCCGTAGCCATGAAGTGCTTTGAAAGGTTGGTAATGGCTCACATCAACATTATTATCCCAGAAATCCTAGACCCACTCCAATTTGCATACCGCCCAAACAGATCCACAGATGATGCAATCTCTATTGCACTCCACACTGCCCTTTTCCACCTGGACAAAAAGAAAACCTATGTGAGAATGCTATTCATTGACTACAGCTCAGCGTTCAACACCATAGTACCCTCAAAGCTCATCACTAAGCTAAGGATCATGGGACTAAACACCTCCCTCTGCAACTAGATCCTGGACTTCCTGACGGGCCGCCCCCAGGTGGTGGGGGTAGGTAGCAACACATCTGCCACGCTGATCCTCAACACTGGAGCTCCCCAGGGGTGCGTGCTCAGTCCCCTCCTGTACTCCCTGTTCACCCACGACTGCATGGCCAGGCACGACTCCAACACCATCATTAAGTTTGCAGAAGACACAACAGTGGTAGGCCTGATCACCAACAACGACGAGACAGCCTATAGGGAGGAGGTCAGAGACCTGGACGGGTGGTGCCAGAATAACAATCTATCCCTCAACGTAACCAAGACTAAGGAGATGATTGTGGACTACAGGAAAAGGAGGACCGAGCACGCCGCCATTCTCATCGACGGGGCTGTAGTGGAGCAGGTTGAGAGCTTCAAGTTCCTTGGTGTCCACATCAACAACAAACTAGAATGGTCCAAACACACCAAGACAGTTGTGAAGAGGGCCCAACAAAGCCTATTCCCCCTCAGGAAACTAAAAAGATTTGGCATGGGTCCTGAGATCCTCAAAAGGTTCTACAGCTGCAACATCGAGAGCATCCTGACTGGTTGCATCACTGCCTGGTACGGCAATTGCTCGGCCTCTGACCGCAAGGCACTACAGAGGGTAGTGCGTACGGCCCAGTACATCACTGGGGCTAAGCTGCCTGCCATCCAGGACCTCTACACCAGGTGGTGTCAGAGGAAGCCCCTAAAAATTGTCAAAGACCCCAGCCACCCCAGTCATAGACTGTTCTCTCTGCTACCGCATGGCAAGAGGTACCAGAGTGCCAAGTCTAGGACAAAAAGGCCTCTCAACAGTTTTTACCCCCAAGCCATAAGACTCCTGAACAGGTAATCAAATGGCTACCCAGACTATTTGCATTGTGTGCCCCCCCCCCCCCCCAACCCCTCTTTTTACGCTGCTGCTACTCTCTGTTTATAATATATGCATAGTCACTTTAACTATACATTCATGTACATACTACCTCAATTGGGCCGACCAAGAAGTGCTCCCGCACATAGGCTAACCGGGCTATCTGCATTGTGTCCCGTCACCCGCCAATCCCTCTTTTACAGTACTGCTACTCTCTGTTCATCATATATGCATAGTCACTTCAACCATATCTACATG
This sequence comes from Salvelinus fontinalis, assembly GCF_029448725.1. Taxonomy (NCBI): domain Eukaryota; kingdom Metazoa; phylum Chordata; class Actinopteri; order Salmoniformes; family Salmonidae; genus Salvelinus; species Salvelinus fontinalis. The sequence continues at coordinate 23,772,429 of NC_074695.1, forward strand.
TACATACTACCTCAATCAGCTTGACTAACCGGTGTCTGTATGTAGCCTCGCTACTTTTATAGCCTCGCTAAATCAAATAAAATGTATTTATATAGCCCTTCTTACATCAGCTGATATATCAAAGTGCTGTACAGAAACCCAGCCTAAAACCCCAAACAGCAAGCAATGCAGGTGTGGAAGCACGGTGGCTAGGAAAAACTCCCTAGAAAGGCCAAAACCTAGGAAGAAACCTAGAGAGGAATTAGGCTTTGAGGGGTAGCCGGTCCTCTTCTGGCTGTGCCGGGTGGAGATTATAACAGAACATGGCCAAGATGTTCAAATGTTCATAAATGACCAGCACGGTCAAATAATAGTAATCACAGTGAACAGGTCAGGGTTCCATAGCCGCAGGCAGAACAGTTGAAACTGGAGCAGCAGCACGGCCAGGTGGACTGGGGACAACAAGGAGTCATCATGCCAGGTAGTCCTGAGGCATGGTCCTAGGGCTCAGGTCCTCCAAGAGAGAGAAAGAAAGAAAGACAGAAAGAGAGAATTACTTAAATACTTAAATTTACACAGGACACCGGATAAGACAGCACTATTGGTTAGAGCCTGTAAGTAAGCATTTCACTGTAAGGTCTATACCTGTTGTATTCGGCGCACGTGACAAATAAACTTTGATTTGATTTGAGTAACTGCCCAGCCTGCCTTCCTCACACCCCCCTCCACAACGCTTGAATCGTCTGTGTATAAGATAAACTCAGGGTTTTCCAATGGATGGCTTTTAGTAAACCCATCAGAGAGCTGATCCAAAACCAGCTAACAACAGTCATGTTCAAGTGATGTGGAGTCTGGAGGAAGCATCCCAGTGGCTGGACTACATGGCGTGCCACGTTGTATGATGATGTTTGCAAGCCTCCAACACAGTCGACCACTTGTTCCAACGAGCAGCTGTGACCTGTGCAGCTTGATTTATTGTTAAAAGAGTATGAACAGCATGTGAACGATTGATGGTAAGATGTTGGTCGAGAACAAGCAATGCCACCATCGACACAGCGACGTAAGTAGCCTGCATAGCTCTGAGACACGGGCCCCATCCCAACGCCACATCATCCAGTTTCTTTGAATTGTAGCCTACAGGTTTCTGACAATCACCATGGTCTTGTGTTAGCACTGATGTCATGTAGCCATTTCTTCAGCCACAAAGAGGGTGCACAAAGCCGGCACTGATGACAGCGCTAGTTTAAACTTGCCAAAAGCCTCTTTCTGTTCTTCCGTGAAGGCTACAGAGTCTTTTGAATCGGGGTCTCCCTTGAGGAGGTCGTTAAGGGGCTGTGCAATTTCGGCAAAGGAGTCCACCCAGCATCTGTTGTAGTTGCAAAAGCCCACAAAGGAGCGGTGTTCTTTAATAGTAGTTAGGCAGCACCTCATCTGTGTAACGGCTGTCCTCCTCCTCACCTGAGGAGGAGTAGTAACAAGTATCGGAGGACCAATGCGTAGCGTGGTACGTGTTCATGCTTTTTATTAACGAACGAACACAGAAACAAAAACAATAAACGACACGTGAAATACAAACCGAAACAGTTCCGTGTGGAACAAACACTGACACGGAAAATAATCACCCACAAAACACAATAGAAAACAGGCTCCCTAAATATGGTTCCCAATCAGAGACAACGACTAACACCTGCCTCTGATTGAGAACCATATCAGGCCAAACGAAAAACCCAACATAGAAAAACAAACATAGATAACCTACCCAACTCACGCCCTGACCATACTAAAACAAAGAAATAACAAAAGAACTAAGGTCAGAACGTGACAGGTGCGGACTCCGGACTGAGGGGCAGCTCCGGACTGAGGGGCAGCTCCGGACTGAGGGGCAGCTCCGGACTGAGGGGCAGCTCCGGACTGAAGGGCGGCTCCGGACTGAAGGGCGGCTCTGGCAGCTCCTGACAGACGGGCGGCTCTGGCAGCTCAGGACAGACGGGCGGCTCTGGCAACTCAGGACAGACGGGCAGCTCTGGCAGCTCAGGACAGACGGACGGCTCAGGCGGCGCTGGACAGACGGACGGCTCAGGCGGCGCTGGACAGGAGGGAGACTCAGGCCTGCCGAGGCGCACTGTAGGCCTGGTGCGTGGTGCCGGAACTGGTGGTACCGGGCTGGGGACACGCACCACAGGGCGAGTGCGGGGAGCAGGAACAGGGCATACTGGACCCTGGAGGCGCACTGTAGGCCTGGTGCGTGGTGCCGGAACTGGTGGTACCGGGCTGGGAACACGCACCTCAGGGCGAGTGCGGGGTGCTGGAACTGGAGGCCTGGTACGTGGTGCCGGCACCGGAGGGCTGGTGCGTGGGGCTGCCACAAGAGAGCTGTTGTGTGGGGCTGTCACAGGAGGGCTGGTGCGTGGAGAAGGCACCAGATAGACCGGACCGTGAAGGTGCACTACAGGTCTCGAGCACCGAGCCTGCCCAACCCTACCTGGCTGAATGCTCCCCGTAGCCAAGCCAGTGTGGCGAGGTGGAATAGGCCGCACTGGGCTGTGCTGTGCTGGCGAACCGGGGACACCATGCGTAGGGCTGGTGCCATGTACCCCAGCCTGAGGAGATGCGCTGGAGACCAGATGCGTTGAGCCGGCTTCATGGCACCTGGCTCGATGCCCACTCTAGCCCGGCCGATACGAGGCGCTGCTATGTACCGCACCGTGCGCCTCATGGCATAACACGGTGCCTGCCCGTTCCCTCTCTCTCCACGGTAAGCACGGGGAGTTGGCTCAGGTCTCCTACCTGACTTAACCACACTCCCCGTGTGCCTCCCCCAATACATTTTTGGGGCTGTCTCTCGGGCTTCCAACCGCGCTTTCGTGCTGCCTCCTCATACCACCGCCTCTCAGCTTTCGCTGCCTCCAGCTCTGCTTTGGGGCGGCGATATTCACCAACCTGAGCCCAGGGTCCTTCTCCGTTTAAAATCTCCTCCCATGTCCAGGAGTCCAGAGATCGCTGCTGCTGCTGCTGCCCGTTACCACGCTGCTGGGTGATTCTGTAACGGGATTCCTCGTCCTCCTGTGACGAGGAGTAAGAAATGTCGGACCAAGATGCAGCGTGGTGAGTATTCATTTTAATTGAATACTTGAACAAAACAAAAACAAAAAAACAACAAACAAACGACAACGACGAAACAGTCCCGTAACGTGAACACAAGTACACATAAAACAGGAACAATAACCCACAAAACACAATAGAAAACAGGCTCCCTAAATATGGTTCCCAATCAGAGACAACGACTAACACCTGCCTCTGATTGAGAACCATATCAGGCCAAACGAAAAACCCAACATAGAAAAACAAACATAGATAACCCACCCAACTCACGCCCTGACCATACTAAAACAAATAAATAACAAAAGAACTAAGGTCAGAATGTGACAATCTGATGCAGCGGGACTGAGACAGGTAATGCCGGACTGAACGTAGTTATGTAGAGCACCTCAAGATAAAAACGTAATATTCAATATCGGCAAGTTAGACTAAATATTAGTACTACACAATCTGGTGGGTGATAACCTTCAACCTGTATAATAACACAAAACAATTCTTAAGACTAGAGACATTTATCAACAAATATTACGAAAACAAGCAACACCCAAAAATGACGGAGAGTAAAACAGGGGAACCGATTTCAAAACGAAAACGTGACTCTTCTACAGACACAGACGATTTAATATTTTCACCCCCGGGAATGGTAAAAGTCAAAACCGATCTGTTAAAATCAATAAATGACAAACTGGGTATACTTGAATTAGTCGGTAAGGATATAAAAGAGTTGAAGGCAAGCCTCGAGATGAGTGATGAAAAAGCTGCGACATTTGAGAAGGAAACAAACGAGCTAAAAGGGACAGTCAATAAGATTGAAACCGAAGTGAATGAACTTAAAACTTCTTATGGCTGCAATCCCGTTAACGGGATCGATATGACAACAGCCAGTGAAAGTGCAGGGCGCCAAATTCAAACAACAGAAATCTTATAAGTAAAATTCCTCAAACATACATGTGTCTTATACCATTTTAAAGGTAATCTTGTTGTTAATCCCACCAAAGTGTCCGATTTCAAATAGTCTTTTCAGCGAAAGCACCACAAACGATTATGTTAGGTCACCACCAACTCACAGAAAAATTCTGCCATTTTTCCAGTCAAAGAGAGGAGTCACAAAAAGCACAAATAGAGATAAAATTAATCACTAACCTTTGATGATTTTCATCAGATCACACTCATAGGACTTCATGTTACACAATACATATATGTCTTGTTCGATTAAGTTCATATTTATATCCAAAAACCTCAGTTTACAAAGGCGCCATGTTCAGAAATGCCTCCAAAATATCAGGAGAAATTGCAGAGAGCCACGTCAAATAACAGAAATACTCATCATAAACTTTGATGAAAGATACATGTTTTACATAGAATTAAAGATACACGTGTTCTTAATGCAACCGCTGTATCAGATTTCAAAAAGCTTTACGGCAAAACACAATATTCAATCATCTGAAAACAGCGTTCAGCCACAAATGCAAGCCATACAGTTACCCGCCAAATTGTGCAGTCAACAAAACTCATAAAAAGCATTATAAATCTTCACTTACCTTTGCTGATCTTCATCGGAATGCACTCCCAGGACTCCCACTTCCACAAGAAATTTTCGTTTTTTTCGGTAATGTCCATCATTTATGTCCAAATAGCTATTTTTGTAGCGTGTTTGGTAAACACATCCAACGTCAGGGAAGCGCGTTCACTAAAACCTGACGAAATGTCCAAAAGTTCCGTAACAGTCCGTAGAAACAAGTCAAACGATGTATTGAATCAACCTTTAGAATGTTTTTAACATAAATCTTGAATTTACTTGAACGTTCCAACCGGAGAATTACATTGACTTCAGATGAGCGATGGAACAGAGCTCCCTCTCATGTGAATGCGCATGGTGAAAGCATGGTCAGGTCATGGCAGACCTGACTAATTCCCCTCTCATTCGGCCCCCCCCTTCACAGTAGAGGCATCAGACAAGGTTCTACAGACTGTTGACATCTAGTGGAAGCCGTAGGAAGTGCAAACTCATCCATATCTCGCTGTGATTTCAATGGGATCTTGGTTGAAAATCGACCAGCCTCAGAATTTCCACTTCCTGTTTGGATTTTTTTCTTAGGTTTTTGCCTGCCATATGAGTTCTGTTATACTCACAGACATAATTCAAACCGTTTTAGAAACTTCAGAGTGTTTTCTATCCAATACTAATAATAATATGCATATATTAGCAACTATGACTGAGGAGCAGGCCGTTTACTCTGGGCACCTCTATGCACCTTTCATCCAAGCTACTCAATACTGCGCCTGCAGCCATAAGAAGTTAAAAAGGAGAACATCGTTCTGAGAGAAGCCTTACTTGACATACAGACTAGATCCATGAGAGAGAATCTGGTACTTACAGGTATACAAGAGAAAGAAGTTCCTGAATCTGTAGTTCGAGTTCCTCCTTACAGCGTTTCAGATTCCACGCGAAGCTATCGACAAAATCCAACTCGAACGTGTACACCGCTTCGGACAGAGAGAACAAAGGTATGAACGCCCAATCGTTGCCAAATGTGCTTCCTTTAAAGATAAAATAATGGTTAAAAGCCTGGGTAAAAGACTTGCTGGGACCAAAATTGGCATGAATAACCAGTTCCCGAAGGAAATTGCAGAACGGCATAATGTTCTGTATCCAATTTTCAAGGAAAATAGATTAAAAGGGAAACGAGTAGTTCTCGTCGTCGATAAACTATATATTGATAACCAGTTGTTCAGAGACACAAAGACTACTCCATGGTTAATATAAAAATTGCAAAGTTCTTACAGACGAGGAAAATAATGAAACACAATTCTAGCCCGATTATGGATTGTAACAATACAATAAAAAATATAGCTTGTCTATATATGTTCAAATATAACTAATTGGAACACACAAGCACTAATTCAACATGGTGAAGATAAAAACTCAGTAAACAGAAGGCACAGTGTGTGTGGATGGTGTAATGTGTGTCTATTTTTAATTTAAATGTTTAATATGTTTGGGAAAGTGTGGCATTGAGTGAGAAAGGAAATGGTTGCATATCCCAGAACCAATGTATTGCTGTGAACGGGGATGTGAGAGATCTTTCAATGTTGTTCAGATGATAAATATAATTTTTTTAATGAATTATACATCTTATTTATTTATTGTCCTATCATGGTGGAACTGTTTTAAAATAAATTATGCATTTTATTTATTTATTTTCCTATCATGGGGAACTACATTTTTTAAATAAATTACATATCTATTTTATTTATGATCCTATATTGATGGAACAGTCCACAACCCTATACCCTAGACACCCACCTGAATGACCCAGATACTAAGGAGAAGTCCCTAACTGTTTTATGGGCCTGCTGTAAGCGGCCTGTATGCAGCCAAAATGCGGTTAGAGACCTAGAGCAGCACTGCCCAGTCTTGCAGGCCTTCTCATACAGCTGCAACTGTATATACACTCGTAAATCAAGACCTTTCTTGAATTGGGCTCTGGGATGGTGCAACTGTTGAGAATGTGAGCCTATGGTTGTGTGGGGAGAAAAGGTTGAGTGTGTATGAGTGTGTGGGTGTATGTGCATATCCCACAACTGTTGCGAAGGAGTAAAAGATGTTAGGGACAATATAGGATGATTCATAATAATTGTTTGCTAATATAATAATTGCTTGTAATAATGTAATTTTGGTAATGGTGAGACTGGTAAAATCGTTTGCATACATTTCCTATATTACTACAAATATTAATAGCTAATTATGGAAAATATGAAACAGGATTTAAAAAATATATATATATATTTTTTTTTATGGCTATACAGTTGTGACCAAAAGTTTTGAGAATAACACAAATATAAATTTTCACAAAGTCTGCTGCCTCAGTTTGTATGATGGCAGTTTGCATATACTGTACTCCAGAGTGTTATGAAGAGTGATCAGATGAATTGCAATTAATTGCAAAGTCCCTCTTTGCCATGCAAATGAACTGAATCCACAAAAAACATTTTCACTGCATTCAGTCATGCTGATTGAGTTCGAATAACAGACTGGAAGCCGGGTGGCGCAGTGGTCTAGAGCACTGCATCGCAGTGCTAGCTGCGCCACCAGAGTCTCTGGGTTCACGCCCAGGCTCTGCCGCACCCGGCCGCAACCGGGAGGTCCGTGGGGCGACGCACAATTGGCTTAGCGTCGTCCGGGTCCGGGTTAGGGAGGGTTTGGCCGGTAGGGATATGTGGATATTGTAAAGTGTAAAAGTGTAAAGTGAATTTTGTAAAGTGGTTGTTCCACTGGATATCATAAGGTGAATACCCCAATTTGTAAGTCGCTCTGGATAAGAGCGTCTGCTAAATGACTTAAATGTAAATGTAAATGGAAGCTTCAAAAGGAAGCTGGCGCTTGGAATCATTGTTCTTCCTCTGTCAACCATGCGAAACACGTGCCGTTAACCATGCGGAACACTAACACTAACCCTAACCCTAACCCACACAAAAAGGGCTTCACAGGCAAGGATATTGCTGCCAGTAAGATTGTACCTAAATCAACCATTTATCGGATCATCAAAAACTTAAAGGAGGGCGGTTCAATTGTTGTGAAGAAGGCTTCAGGGCGCCCAAGAAAGTCCAGCAAGCGCCAGGACCATCTCCTAAAGTTGATTCAGCTGCGGGATCGGGCACCACCAGTACAGAGCTTGCTCAGGAATGGCAGCAGGCAGGTGTGAGTGCATCTGCACGCACAGTGAGGCGAAGACTTGTGGAGGATGGCCTGGTGTCAAGAAGGGCAGCAAAGTAGCCACTTCTCTCTAGGAAAAACATCAGGGACAGACTGATATTCTGCAAAAGGTACAGGGATTGGACTGCTGAGGACTGGGGTAAAGTCATTTTCTCTGATGAATCCCCTTTCCGATTGTTTGGGGCATCCGGAAAAAAGCTTGTCCGGAGAAGACAAGGTGAGCGCTACCATCAGTCCTGTGTCATGCCAACAGTAAAGCATCCTGAGGCCATTCATGTGTAGGGTTGCTTCTCGGCCAAGGGAGTGGGCTCACTCACAATTTTTCCTAAGAACACAGCCATGAATAAAGAATGGTACCAACACATCCTCCGAGAGCAACTTCTCCCAACCATCCATGAACAGTTTGGTGACGAACAATGCCTTTTCCAGCATGATGGAGCACCTTGCCATAAGGCAAAAGTGATAACTAAGTGGCTCGGGGAACAAAACATCGATATTTTGGGTCCATGGCCAGGAAACTCCCCAGACCTTAATCCCATTGAGAACTTGTGGTCAATCCTCAAGAGGTGGGTGGACAAACAAAAACCCACAAATTCTGACAAACTCCAAGCATTGATTATGCAAGAATGGGCTGCCATCAGTCAGGATGTGGCCCAGAAGTTAATTGACAGCATGCCAGGGCGGATTGCAGAGGTCTTGAAAAAGAAGTCAACACTGCAAATATTGACTCTTTGCATCAACTTCATGTAATTGTCAATAAAAGCCTTTGACACTTATGAAATGCTTGTAATTATACTTCAGTATTCCATAGTAACATCTGACAAAAATATTTAAAGACACTGAAGCAGCAAACTTTGTGAAAATTAATATTTGTGTCATTCTCAAAACTTTTGGCCATGACTGTATGTATGTTAAAGGAGACATAGGTGACCACTTTTTATTAAATGCCTGGGATTAAATATCACTGATTCCTTACGCTGAGAAATTTACTACATTTGGCACAGAAAAAAATATTACATTTAGAGGGGTAACAGGAACAATCTAAGGCGAAACAGCTATCACATATTAGCTGGACATTTGGCTTGTAACGATACCAGGATAATTGTATCTTAGGTTAGCGCATGTTAAATTAAGCACATATAAACATTGAGGAAGTTTAAAACTAATGATTAATGATTTGAGGGAGTACAGTGGATTTATCGTTATTATCAGGTTTTGTTTGTAGTTAAAACTTTTGGGTTGCTGAATCGGTGTAGTAGAGTGAATGCTGACAAAATGTTTTGTATTTTTTCTGGGAAAATGGGGGTTTCATTGTCTCTCTTTGAAATGTTTGCTGGGGCTATAATCTTGGGGAGAGTGAGTGAGATTAAGGCCGTCAACTTTTTTGTTTGTTTTTGTTTGTTTTTATCTTAAGGTTTGCAAATACCCACACACAACACACTTGTTATGACTATTTGTTGGTGTTTTTAAAATACTATGTTTGATTTGTGTGTTCTATTTTCTTTGGGTTTAGTGAGTGTTCCATTTGTCTTAGTGCCAAGGTATCTTAAAGGGGCACGCACAATAATGGAATTTTCAGAAGTTTTTATTTTCTGAGTTTTATTAAACACATTAATTATTTTGATAAAGGAATGTACTGGAAACCTGGGATACAACATGTATAAAATGTTTGACTGTTTTCCATTAATTTGTCCAATATAGTAAGAAACACTTCTTTGAAGGGTTTGTATGACCTATGACCTCTGTCATGAGGTTCCATTGTGGTTTGATCACCCTCATTGGAAAGCCATTTGGATACTTATGGTCATTTGTAATACCTATTTGAAGGTAATTTGTAATATTGATAATTATGATGAACTTTATAGTTCTTAGCCATATTTGTGATTTGGACCAATGTGAAGAAGGAGAGGGCGTTGGCTTTGACTAAGGGTAGGCTGACTTAAGTCGATTTTCCTATGACCATATGGGTACAATTATTTTTCTTTATGGAGTTCTTAATAGCAGTGATTTTAATTTGATTTGTTTTTTGTAATTTTGTTTTATTCTTTGACCAGTAGTGTTTTTATACACATTACTCACATGGGGAGTTATGTGTAAAAAATGGGGGAGGGAACAGTCCTCTGAGGATTTGGATTGAAGTTCACACCTTGAGTGATGTGTAGGAGTGTATGGAGTGATATGTGAAGGAGTGTATTGTTGTGTTGTTTGTTTTGTTCTATTCCCAATGGGTTATAGGTCTAACATCCTGATCCTGTGGCTCTGTGATGAAGTTGACAGTGTGATGGGGAGTATAAGCCAATTTGAAAGAATAGTTTCAATAGAATGTGTTGTTATTCTCTTTGACATATGTTTAGACATTTGTATTAAGAATAATTGGTAAAAGTAATAATTTATCATATAGTTAATGAACTAAACTAAACTGTTGTTCTGATCTGTCCTCTCGAGGTTATCATGAAAAGTGATATCATACGGTATCTTAATGCATGGAAGAGATAATTGGACCAAACAGTGTGTGTACCTCAAACCCCCCTCTAGCTGGCTGAAGAAGAGTGACAAAGGCATTCAATACGGCCCTGTCCGCACCGAGAGAAATTAGTTCGAGCCAGCAACCGGTGTACAGCATCCGATCTAAGCTATCAACTGCTTTTCTCTCATGTCTTTTCTCAGGAGTGTGAGAGGAGTCCACGTGGAGTGAGCATGGGGAGAGATCTGTTCTAAACTTCTCTTGTGCTGCTGGTATACTGGTTGACGAATGGACAAAACATAATGGGTGGAAAAGGTGATGGCGGCTCAGGTGAGACATTGAAATTGGGACATTATCATGGTCATCCACTTTGAACTGTTAAGCTATCTGAAGAAGACGAAAAGGACGCCAGAAGAATCAGTGGGGGGGGTTTAGTCAACTTTGCCCAAAATTCTTTTAGACTTTTGGGGTATCGGGTTGATTGTAGAGGCCTACACCACATAAAAGTATAGTAATTTTGATTTGGAATGCATTGAGATACTGGTCTGTTTTATGATTGTGATAAAACAGTTTTTTTGTTGTATAATTATGGGATAATTATACTGGATGTTAATATAAATGTACATTCTGCCAATGTTGATGTGTATTAAATTGAGTTTTTTTTTCTTTGAGTGATAGGACCAATTTGAATTACTGAGCAATGTCATTCTAAATTTTGGTTGGATAATTAACTGTTTTTTTAATTATGATTTGGAAACGGAATGATTTTTAAACTGAAGGATTGATTTGAGTTTAGTATGTTAATAACTATATGAGTGAAGCAATTCATGTATTAGGGATTGATTGTTTTGATTGTTGTTATGAACTAAAGATGTTGACACTATTCTCAGCATGGCTTGGTGAATGGAGAGGGTGAACTCTGATCCGAAGAGTGAAACTGATCCTAATCTATTGGATCTACAGGCATTGCCTTATAAATAGTGGAATCATGATGCTTGTCTTGGGTCATGTTCATTAGAAGCCAATGGAATCCATTTTACTTTAACTAGGAGTCACTACCTGGATTTGTCCAACAAGATATGCTAATTTTAGTTTCTGGGATGGAAATAGTCATTTTCACCATACCATGCTGATCCATTGGAGTGTGATAGATAACTAAAGCTTATTTTATTAAACTCCATTGTTGCATGCGCTGCATTATGCATTAAATATGTGCTTTTCACTGTCTATGAAGATATAGCTTTGAATCTCATAAACTGTATGCATTTTTTGTTTTTCTTCATGGGTTCGTGCAGGTGACTGTGTATCAAAACCTTTTCAGACAAATTGCTAGAGTGCTTAGAAAATGTGTTGGAGGTTGAAATGGGAGACAGTGCTAAGTTTCTTGGAAGGAGGCTGAGCCAGTGCTATGGCAGCCGGTCACGTGCTGGAACCCATGCAATGAGTTATTGCTTTTATGCTTCTTGGATAATGTAGAATATATGCATTTTCTACATGTGAATGAATGTTCTTAAATCTTGTAATTTTCTTTTAAGTTGAGAGGATTCTCAAAATGGGGGATTATGGTGGAAAAATTGCAAGATTATATTATAATACTTTTATTGCATCAAATGTGTCACGTTCTGACCTTTATTTTCCTTTGTTTTTGTCTTTAGTTAGTATGGTCAGGGCGTGAGTTGGGGTGGGCAATCTATGTTATGTGTTTCTATGTTGAGGTTTGTCATTTGGCCTGATATGGTTCTCAATCAGAGGCAGGTGTTTTGCAGTGTCTCTGATTGGGAACCATATTAAGGTAGCCTGTTTTCACTGTTGGTTTGTGGGTGATTGTTCCTGTTCATGCGTTCATGCGTTTATGTTCTCTAGTTCAGGACTGTAGCTTCGTTGGTTTTCGTTTGTTTATTGTTTTGTTCGTATTGAAGAAGTATTCTAATAAATATGGATACATACCACGCTGCGCTTTGGTCCTCCTCTCCTTCTACCGACGGAAGCCGTTACAAAATGGTTGTGTTATGCAACAGAATAGAGTATTCTTAACTATTGTGTGTGTGTTCTACTGAGGATGGGCCTCTGGGAGGTAACACTGACAGAGGAGATTTACGATGTCTTTTGGGTGATAAAACCTAAAGAGCATTCCAGAGCATGAGTTAATGTTTCTGTTCTATACCGTACCAGGGAGAGATGGTTCCAGTTTGGAGTCGGAGGGCCAGACACAATGAAAACTGTTGGGACAGCAGATACTGTCTGCTATGTATTATAGATATCTTTCATACAAATATTAACCTTGTGACCCATTCTATATACAGTGGGGAGAACAAGTATTTGATACACTGCCGATTTTGCAGGTTTTCCTACTTACAAAGCATGTAGAGGTCTGTAATTTTTTTCATAGGTACACTTCAACTGTGAGATACGGAATCTAAAACAAAAATCCAGAAAATCACATTGTATGATTTTTAAGTAATTCATTTGCATTTTAATGCATGACATAAGTATTTGATCACCTACCAACCAGTAAGAATTCCGGCTCTCACAGACCTGTTAGTTTTTCTTTAAGAAGCCCTCCTGTTCTCCACTCATTACCCGTATTAACTGCACCTGTTTGAACTCGTTACCTGTATAAAAGACACCTGTCCACACACTCAATCAAACAGACTCCAACCTCTCCACAATGGCCAAGACCAGAGAGCTGTGTAAGGACATCAGGGATAAAATTGTAGACCTGTACAAGGCTGGGATGGGCTACAGGACAATAGGCAAGCAGCTTGGTGAGAAGGCAACAACTGTTGGCGCAATTATTAGAATGGAAGAAGTTCAAGATGACAGTCAATCACCCTCGGTCTGGGGCTCCATGCAAGATCTCACCTCGTAGGGCATCAATGATCATGAGGAAGGTGAGGGATCAGCCCAGAACTACACGGCAGGACCTGGTTAATGACCTGAAGAGAGCTGGGACCACAGTCTCAAAGAAAACCATCAGTAACACACAACCACCAGTAACACACTACGCCGTCATGGATTAAAATCCTGCAGCGCACGCAAGGTCCCCCTGCTCAAGCCAGCGCTTGTCCAGGCCTGTCTGAAGTTTGCCAATGACCATCTGGATGATCCAGAAGAGGAATGGAGAAGGTCATGTGGACTGATGAGACAAAAATAGAGCTTTTTGGTCTAAACTCCACTCGCCGTGTTTGGAGGAAGAAGAAGGATGAGTACAACCCCCAAGAACACCATCCCAACCGTGAAACATGGAGGTGGAAACGTCATTCTTTGGGAATGCTTTTCTGCAAAGGGGACAGGATGACTGCACCGTATTGAGGGGAGGATGGATGGGGCCATGTATCGTGAGATCTTGGCCAACAACCTCCTTCCCTCAGTAAGAGCATTGAAGATGGGTCGTGGCTGGGTCTTCCAGCATGACAACGATCCGAAACACACAGCCAGGGCAACTAAGGAGTGGCTCCGTAAGAAGCATCTCAAGGTCCTGGAGTGGCCTAGCCAGTCTCCAGACCTGAACCCAATAGAAAATTTTTGGAGGGAGCTGAAAGTCCGTATTGCCCAGCGACAGCCCCGAAACCTGAAGGATCTGGAGAAGGTCTGTATGGAGGAGTGGGCCAAAATCCCTGCTGCAAACCTGGTCAAGAACTACAGGAAACGTATGATCTCTGTAATTGCAAACAAAGGTTTCTGTACCAAATATTATTAAGTTCTGCTTTTCTGATGTATCAAATACTTATGTCATGCAATAAAATGCAAATGAATTACTTAAAAATCATACAATGGATGGATGTTTGTTTTAGATTCCGTCTCTCACATTTGAAGTGTACCTATGATAAAAATTACAGACCTCTACATGCTTTGTAAGTAGGAAAACCTGCAAAATTGGCAGTGTATCAATACTTGTTCTCCCCACTGTATCTGTTGTTCATCATGTAGGTTGAAAGGGGTGTATCTTGGCTATAAAATACATTTGTCTCGGGGCTCTCAACGAATCATTTGACCATGAATCGTTGACCAGCCATGACCAGACATCATTATCGTAGAGCAATTAATCGATTAACTTTATATGTGTGCGTTCTATTGACCTGCTCCCTTATTTATTTATTTTTAACAGTATTTTTATTGGAATTTCACAATTTTCACCCATATTAAGAGATACAACAACAGAGACAAAGCAAAAAAAAACAGCACTCACTTACACATACCTGCGCATATATATATACATATACATATACATACATACACACACATACACACCCACACACACGCACACCATTTTCCTCTCCCCTCTTCTCTCACCCCATCCCCATCATTGCATCTCTCAATACATACATTTTAACCTGTTGAGGACAGAGGGCGCTGTTTTCACTTTGGGGGAAAATCGTGCCCAATTTAAACGGCCTCGTACTCAATTCTTGCTTGTACAATATGCATATTATTATTACTATTGGATAGAAAACACTCTCTAGTTTCTAAAACCGTTTGAATTATATCTGTGAGTAAAACAGAACTCCTTTTGCAGCAAACTTCCTGACAGGAAGTGGAAAATCTGAAATCGATGCTCTGTTCTAGGGCCTGCCTATTAATGTCCTTGATATTTATTAGTATAGATGCACTTCATACGTCTTCCACTAGATGTCAACAGGCAGTGAGAGAAGAAATGGAGTGTGTAACTTGATCTGGGGTCGAATAAAAGCTCTCGGCATGACGTGTCACCAGTTTCCTGTTTTCTGGAGAGCGTGTGAAGGGACCTGGATTTGCCTTCTGATAAGCTGTCGTTATGGACGACTAATATCTCCGGCTTTGATTTTATTTGATACATGTGACAATATCATCGTAAAGTATGTTTTTTCAATATAGTTTTATTAGATTATTGAAATTTATTTGGGACGTTAGGCGTGTTGCGTTGTGTGCCTTTGTTCAGGAAGGAGAGCTTAGCGCCACTTTGCTAGCTTTCCGTGCTAATTGACTGGAGAAGAGGACATTCTAAATCCAAACAACGATTGTTGCCGACAAAGGACCCCTTGTACAACATTCTGATGAAAGATCCTCAAAAGTAGGACCCATTTTATGATGCTATTTCATATATCGTTTGCGCCCAGATTTTGGGTACTCTCTCGCTATACCTAAGCTGGATGTCGTAATGAAGTTATTTTTAGAATTCTAACACGGCGATTGCATTAAGAACTAGTGTATCTATCATTTCCTATACAACATGTATTTTCTAGTAACGTTTATGAATAGTTATTTGGTCAGAAGAGTTGGAGTGTCATAAAAATATCTGCACATTCTGGGAAAAAGATGCTACGTTAGCACAATGTATAACCACTGATTTCAGCTCTAAATATGCACATTTTCGAACAAAACATAAGTGTATGTATAACCTGATGTTATAGGACTGTCATCTGATGAAGGTTTATGAAGGTTAGTGAAAATGAATATATTTTGCTGGTTTATTCCCTATCGCTAACGTGCCTATTGCTATCGCTAACGTGCCTTGATGAATGAATGCGGTAGTGTGGTAGGCTATTGTAGTAAGCCAATATAATGCTATATTGTGTTTTTGCTGTAAAACACTTAAAAAAATCGGAAATATTGGCTGGATTCACAAGATGTTTGTCTTTAATTTGCTGTACACCATCGATTTTTCAGTATTTAGGTATTTGACGTTGGTGTCTGTAATTACTCTGGCTGCTTCAGTTCTATTTCTGACGGTAGCTGTGATGGTAGCTGCAATGTAAAACTGATTTATACCTCAAATATGCAAATTTTCCGAACAAAACATAGATTTATTGTATAACATGTTATAAGACTGTCATCCGATGAAGTTATTTCTTGGTTAGTTTGGTTGGTTCTTGGTTAGTTAGGTTGGCTTTGTGCATGCTACCTGTGCTGTGAAAAATGTCTGTCCTTTTTTGTATTTGGTGGTGAGCTAACATAAATATATGTGGTGTTTTCGCTGTAAAACATTTTAAAAATCGGACATGTTGACTTTATTCACAAGATGTGTATCTTTCATTTGCTGTATTGGACTTGTTAATGTGTGGAAGTTAAATATTTCTAAAAAATATCTTTTGAATTTCGCGCTCTGCCTTTTCAGTGGAATGTGGGAGGAGTTCCGCTAGCGGAACGCTGGTGCCAGACAGGTTTAAACAAACTTACAAACAGAAATTAAACAAAAAAACTCAGTTTAAACTAAGAAGTTAGGTTCCACACATGGAACGTACAGTGTAATTATGAAATACATAGATCACCACCATTCTAAGAGAATCCTTGCAACATAATAGCTGATACCTCAGGTTCTAGGTAATTTAGATAGGGTTCCCATACTTTGTAGAACTGATCTGTTTTAGAATGCAATGTATATGTCAAATATTCCAGAGGCACCCATTCAAATAGTGTCTTATGCCAATCTTTAATAGAAGGAACCTTATCAGTAATCCACTGTAAAAGGATGTTTTTCCTTGCTGCAAAGGTAAGGATGTTGTAAAGCCTCCTCTTACCCACAGAAGTAACATGCCTACGAGGGAGACCCAACAGTAAAGAAACTGGGTCCAATTCTAGATCAACCCCTAGGATTTTTTCAATTTCTTGCAGAACACCAGACCAGTATCTTTGTATTTTGGTACATAACCATACACAATGTATTAGGGTGCCTGTATCAGTTTTGCATTTAAGACACTGAGGAGAAGAGGAAGAGGGGCTAAAAGCATGTCTGCGATTTGGGGATATATGCAATCTGTGTATTACTCTTAATTGAATTGTTCTAGTACGATTACATATAGATATTGTTTTTGCATATCTCCATATGTCCTCCCACATCTCTTCGTCAATAGTAACAGACAATTCTTTCTCCCACACTTGTTTCACCCTCTGTGTGTCGACAGCAGAAAAGGACCTTAAAGCATCATAAAACAGACATTTTCCTTTGTGGGAAAAAAGCCTTCTTTCAATGACAGACATATCAGGGTTACCAATTAAGGTGGTGCTCTTCACAATATAATGTCTTACTTGTAGGAAGCGGAAAAAGTCCTGCTTTGGGAGTCTATATTTCTCCACCATCTGCTCAAATGACAATACAATCTTATCAGCAAATAAGTAATTTAGTCATATGCCCTTATTAAGCCAAAAGTTAAAGCCAGCATCCAGCAATCATGGACCAAAATCTGGGTTGTTAAGAATTGGGGTAAGAGCAGAGGTTAGTTTGGACCTTCCCAGGAAGCGCTGAACTGACCTCCATACTTTGAGTGTGTTAAGTGTAATATGATTATTGCCGTGATCTTCTACAGACTTGAAACTTCTGAAAAAGAAAAGATCCTGTAAGGGGTATTTTGAAAGAGAAGTCTCAATGTCTAACCAAATAGAGGAGTCATCGTTTGTGATCCAATCAGAAATATAACATAGATGTGCACACCACTGATAGAACCTGATATTGGGCAGATACAAGCCCCCCATAGAACTTGGCAGCTGCAATATTGCCATCTTAAGTCTTGGCTTGCGTTTACTCCATATAAAGGAACTTAGCCATCCATTTACATCCTTTATTACCTTATTGGAGAGTAATACTGGGATCATTTGGATTGGGTAAAGTAGTCTAGGTAAAATGTTCATTTTCAAGAGGGATATTCTACCCAACCAAGAAATTGGGAGAGAGTTCCAGCGCTCCAGATCCTGTCTTATTCTATCAAACAAGGGAACAAAATTGTCTTTGTACATTTACTGGAATTTAGGAGTTACAAATATACCCAGATACGTAAAACCTGAGGGAGAGCATTTAAAAGGGAAGGGGGGAGAAGTATTAGGTACAGAGTGAAGGTTACCAAGTGGCATAGCCTCTGATTTAGTTAAGTTAATCTTGTACCCTGAGAATTCGCTGAATAATTCAATAATATTAATAAGAGATGTAGTTGAAGTCTCGGGATTAGAGCTGAATATCAGGACATCATCTGCATACAAACTTATTTTATGGTGAACATCACCAATGAGCAGCCCCTGTATAGAGCGTTACCCTGATGGCCTCGGCCAGTGGTTCCATAACGAGTGCAAATAGGAGAGGGGACAAAGGACAGCCCTGTCTGGTACCTCTGTATCTAGAGATGCTATTTGACCTTAGCCCATTAGTAAGGACAGCAGCCTGAGGATCATCATATAAAACTTTCACCCATTTTATAAAGTTGTCCCCCAGACCAAATTTATTGAGAGCAAAGAATAGGTAAGACCACTCAACACGATCAAATGCTTTCTCAGCATCCAGGGAGAGCACAAGACCATCCCTAGCACTTTGTTGGTAGGCTTGAATTACATTAAGAAGCCGCCTGACATTGTTACATGACTTATGGCCCTTAATGAAGCTAGTTTGGTCTCCTTTCACAATTAGTGGCAGTGAGTCCTCTAATCTTGTGGCTAGAATTTTAGAAAGCAATTTTCTATCCACATTCAGAAGGGAAATTGGTCTGTACGAGGAACAAGACTCTGGACATTTTCCCTTTTTGAGAATAAGTGATATGTTGGCTTCCCTCAGCGTTTGAGGGAGCTGGTCATTTGAAAATGAGTGGTTAAACATATCACGCAATGGCTCAAGGATCAGGCCATGGAACTCTTTATAGAACTCACTACAAAACCCGTCTGGTCCTGGGGCCTTACTATTTTGCAGATTCTTAATTGCGAACATTATCTCTTCCTCGGTAATAGGGGCATTAAGGAGAGACCTCTGTTCTTCGGAGATAGTAGGGAGCTCAATCTTAGAAAATAAGTTCTCCATTAATTTGGGTGCATCATTTGGCAGTTCTGAGGCATAAAGATTTGCATAAAATTTCTTAAATTAGTCATTTATCAATTTATTTTCATATAAATGATTGCCATCAGAATCAGTAATAGTAGCAATTGACTGTGAGTCAGCTCTCTTTTTAGCTAGGTACGCCAAGTACTTTCCTGGCTTATCGCCATGTTCATGTAGCTTTTGCCTGACAAATCTAATTTTCTTTTCAGCGTCCTGTGTTAGGAGAGAGTCCAACGTTGATCTAAGAACTGATATTTCCTTTAATAGGCCAGGAGTGGGAGTTTTAATATAGTCCTTCTCTTTAGTTCCTAATTCACCCTCTAACGTTTTTTGCTTTTAACGCTTTTTCCGCCTCTTAGTGGCTGTGTATGACATAATCAGACCCCTGACGTACGCTTTATAGGTTTCCCAAAGGAGCGAGGGGTTATCTGTTGATTGAGAGTTAATATAGAAAAATGCTTTAAACTCTGTAATAAAATATGATGTGAATGTATGGTCTTTAAGGATGGTTGTATTCAATCTCCAATGTCTTGACAGATTGAACGCCCCATTGAGTTTTATGTCCAGGATCACCTCTGCATGATCAGATATGACTATGCTTCCTATCCTAGCGGATAAAACAGACTGCAAAGACGTCCTGGGCATAAAAAAGTAATCTAATCTAGTCTGACATCCATGAGGTGCAGATAAAAAAGTGAACTCTCTGTTGGAGGGGTGAAAAGTTATCCAAACATCAGCATACCCCAGGTCATCAGAAATAGCTTTAAGTGACTTAGCTCGAGGAGAGAGTGGAGCTATACCGCTGGGAAACTTATCAATAAGGGGGTTCAACAAACAATTAAAATCTCCCCCAACCACTGCAGTGTCTGAGTTTAATTCTGAAAAGTCTAGAAATACCTTAGTGAGGAAATCAGGGGGGTGGGCAGGGGGGAAGTAAATATTCATTATGGAGATGTTCTGCCCTTGTAAAGTACCATTAATTATAACAAAGCGACCAAATTTATCGTTCACACAATTCAAGACCTTAAGTGGCAAGTTATTTTTCACAAGAATTGCTACACCTCTACTTCTGGATGTAAATGATGAGAAAAACACTTGACCAAATGCCCCTTGTTGTAATTTCAGATGCTCCTTATCATCCAAATGAGTTTCTTGCAACAGGGCAATATCCATATTTTTTTTTCTCCAAAAAGACAGTACCTTCTTCCTTTTAATGGGGTTATGGCTCCCTCTAATGTTCCATGTACATACACGCAGTCTGTTACCTGCCATTGCACTTTGACCATTCAATATCCAGACTGAATCCTACTTTAAAAGTGGGGTGTTACCTTTTCCATGTGTTGAACTATCTTCTATCTCACTGAGCATAAACAAACGATATGAACCCTGAACTCGAACTATACTAAACCCAAAAATTAAACATGTAAAGATCCAAAAGGGGGTGTTCCCACTAGCTAACATGCAGTGGATTTCAACTTTCCAATGTAGACTCTTAAGTCTGCATTGCCACTCAATAGCCTCATCCTTTATATATATGGAAATGAAAATCAACAGGAGATTGAGGCTCTTCCACCTAAAACCAAGCCCGGGCACCAATATAGATTCGCCCATATCTCAGCCTGAGCTATAGCGGCAGTTACTTTAGCAAGAAGAAGAATAAAAATAGGAATATTACTGAACCGGAGCACGTGAGAACTCACACGACTGTTTCATGATCAGATTCAAATAAAATAAAAAAGTTATCCAATGCTGCGGAGGTGCAGCTTAAAGTTATTTACCCGAGAGAGTCAATAAACGCTCGCTGAAACACAGTGTTCTCTCTACGAAGCCATTTTGTCCCCCCGACCTGCTCCCTTATTAATAATTGATTGAAATACGTGATTAAAGATTTTGTTTAAGTATAACTCTGACTTGTGTGATAAGTTTGTCTCTCCTCATTTGATAGTAACGAAATTAACCCCCACACAGCTCAGGGATTTGATCCAGCCTTTCGGTTGCTGGAGCCACTAGGCTACCAGCAACCTTTCGCTCTAGCCACTAGGCTACCTGCCGCCCCTTTAACTGATAGGGCTTGAACCGATATGTATCACTAATTGCATGCACTTAGAAAATATTAACCTGATTTGGTCTAGAATCACATAGCAATATGCAGTCAATCAGGAAATCATGAGCTGACTCCCGATATGGGTTGGGCGCCACCCTCCCTTTTCTCCTGGATCAACACACAGTCGATGAGTTTTTTGGTCAAGACCAAGTCATCCGGGTCAAGGCACCATGTGTTAGCAGTTGATGTTATTCTTCGACACAGAGCCCAAAGCAGATCGGGGGAGAAAAATATATTTATTCAAAGAGAACAAATAATAGTTGTTGGTCGATGTTGTTTCTTCCCTGTTTTCATTTTTTTCTCCACTGAACAACGTTTATACCAAAACCTAGCATGTGGTTGACCAATTAGAATTCATTGCAGTAAAATTGGGCCAATGGCCAAATACAGAGTATCCCGTTTCAGGCTTCAATGTATAGATAGTTTGAACAAATGAGAACTTGCCACACACAGCTATGAGTCCAAATTAGAACCCCTACACAGATTCTAAACAGATGTTGAACAAAAAAACAACTACTTCCATTGATCTGTAGTTCTCTATTAGAGAAAAACCACTAGTACCATTGATATTTAGTTCTCTTGATCTCTAGTTCTCTACGTTGTATATTTATCTTTGAATGTTCTTACAGGAGTAAGACTCTACAAAAATATAAACGCAAACTTCCAACAATTTCAAAGACTTTACAAATAGTGTGGCTACTATTTGCCTCATGCAGCGCAACACATCTCCTTCGCATAGAGTTGATCAGGCTGTTGATTGTGGCCTGTGGAATGTTGTCCCACTCCTCTTCAATGGCTGTGAGAACTTGGTGGGAAATGGAACACGCTGTCGTATACGTCGATCCAGAGCATCCCAAACATGCTCAACGAGTGACATGTCTGGTGAGTATGCAGGCCATGGAAGAACTGGGACATTTTCAGTTTACAGATATTGTATACAGATTCTTGCGACATGGGGCCGTGTATTATCATGCTGAAACATGAGGTGATGGCAGACCATGAATTGCACCACAATGGGCCTCAGGATCTCGTCACGGTATCGCTGTACATTCAAATTGTCATCAATAAAATGCAATTGTGTTCGTTGTCCGTAGCTTATGCATGCCCATACCATAACCCCCCACCCCCCACCCACCCACCCATAGGGCACTCTGTTCACAACGTCTGCCATCTGCCCAGTACAGTTGAAACCAGGATTCATCCATGAAAAGCACAGTGGCCATTGAATGTGAGCATTTTTCCACTGAAATCGGTTACGATGCTGAACTGCAGTCAGGTCAAGACCCTGGTGAGGACGAAGAGCACGCAGATGAGCTTCCCTGACATGGTTTCTGACAGTTTGTGCAAAACATTCAGCAAACCTACAGTTTCATCAGCTGTACATGTGGCTGGTCTCAGACGATCCCTGAGGTGAAGAAGTAGGATGTGGAGGCCCTGGACTGGCGTAGTTCCACGTGGTCTGAAGTTGTGAGGCCGGTTGGAAGTAGTGATAATTTCTCCAACGACGTTGGAGGCGGCTTATGGCAGAGAAATTAACATTCAATTCTCTAGCTTTTTTTTGTTGTTGAAATATATAATTCCACTTTAACATTATGGGGTATTGTGTGTAGGTCAGTGATAAAAAAATCTGAATTTTATAAATGTTTTATGCAGGCTGTAACACAACAAAATGTGGAAAAAATCCTCAGTGAAAAAAACATTAGAAACATTAAAATATTTATCCTTTTAAGATAAAACTATACTAAATATATTTATATTTCACCAAATAATTGATTGAAATACATTGTTTTGCAGTTGAGGTATACACTAACTTCAAAGCACTGTCTGGGGTGGCACAATGGTGTAGCCGGAGGACAGCTAGCTTCCATCCTCCTCTGGCTACATTGACTTCAATACAAAACCTAGGAGGCTCGTAGGACTCACCCCCTTCCATAGACATACATGGTAATTATGATCACTTCTGGAGGACATCCTCCAACCAATCAAAGCGTTTGCAGTATGAACTGACATGTTGTCCATCCAATCATAAAATTAGGATCAGAGAATTAACCTAGTGTGTTGTATTGGGATTGTGCCACAGAGTATTATGGGGGTTCTATGTGTTGAGAATCTTGGTGACATTGTTGGATAGAGATTAAGAGTGAATAGTGATAGGTGAGAATTTTTGGGATATTATTCAATTCAAATTCGTATTTTTTTTAAATACAGGAGATTGAAGAGGTATATTATAAATTGTTTTCAGAACTTTATTTTTGTGTCCAGTTAGCGCAATTTATTTAAATTTTTCTTCATTAGCTAACGTTGGCTAGCTACCAGCATGAGTGTGCAGTTTTCTCTGCCAGAATAGTAGAATGGCCAACACTGTAGAAAATGTTGTAAACTTTTTGTTGAAGAACACGGAAAAGGTGCAGAAAAGGTGTGAATTAAAAGCGAGGGTCGACCTCTGCCTGTCCATCTGGTCAGGGTGAACTAATTGGTAATGTAATGTATTTATAGTCCATTTGTGTGTCAGGAGAAAATGTGAATGTGATCAAATTTAGTTTATATTCCAAATTGGGCTGGCTAGGCTGCCTATACGTTTTTAATCCAATATTATTAACTGGAATTAATCAATCAACATAATAGTGATGACAGATGTGAGTAAATATTTTATATTTTATGCATAGGCCTGCATGATGCAAACATGCATAAAGCAAGCTCAGCCATGTGAATTCCATTGTCTATCAGTTGTTGTCTATGTGTCTGGGTAGAGGAAATCCCCCTCCTTAATCTAGTCTAAATATAATTTATATGAACAAATATAAGGTAGTTGCAGTTTGACAGGGGTTTCATCACCCCCAGGGCCAGGAGTTTTTTTAAACCATCATAGCCCATATAAAACCTTTCACTGTCATACTTCATAGGGTCCAGAGTTCTCCTAGTTAGGTTAACAGGAAAAACTCCAGGCCCCAGGGGGTAAAAATTGCACCATCGCTCTCGGACCTTTGGTGCCATCAGGCTGCTTGCAGTTGTCAGTTATTGTCAGGTAACGTTTCTTGGGCTACTTTCATGTGTCAAGTGGGCGAGACACGCAGTCTGTTTGACTTTATGAATTTTGAGATGTCTTGAGTTTACCCTCATAGAGAAACACGTTGTCCAAACCTACGATGGCTCAGCTGTATTGGAATGTATCTGCTATTTGTATTTACAGCTAAGCCCCCTCCTGTTCCCTGATTAAGAGGTGATGACCACTCCACTACTATTGTCAACTCTCCCCTGACATGAACTGAAGCCACGTCTCATGTTTCCTCTCCAAGCACTATGAGTACCCCTATCAATTTTATGTCAATCACATACACAAAAACAATCACATTATTACACATCAATGATTTTACTCCTTGCTTGGACTAACTCATTCTTAGCTCTTTTGTCTAACTGTGTAGTGTGTTGTGTTATTGTTTTTTGTCTTCCCAGTCAAATCCTGTCCTGCACTGGTCAAGCCTCTGAACACCTCAACTCATGCCTCATACCCTCTTCCAATCACT
The DNA here is from genome assembly GCF_029448725.1 of Salvelinus fontinalis. Taxonomy (NCBI): domain Eukaryota; kingdom Metazoa; phylum Chordata; class Actinopteri; order Salmoniformes; family Salmonidae; genus Salvelinus; species Salvelinus fontinalis. The sequence continues at coordinate 23,797,089 of NC_074695.1, forward strand.
GCTGTGATCACTTTCCAACACGGTGTAAGTAGCCCTCTCATTCCCATTCCCCATAATTTTGTACTACCACATGTCTTTATCAAATGCTTTAGGTTAAAATAAGGACAAATCATAAATGTATTGCTGAGAAGTAGATGTTCATTCTTCCCTGTCCTCAGTTTTTCTCCACAGAACAAAGGGACAGGATGTAATTGATAACCCCCAACCCTAGTCTGTGGTTGACCAATTATAATTCCTTGCAGTAAAATTGGGCCTGACATTCCTACACAGATTCTAAACAGATGTTGAACTGAAAACCAACTATTTCCATTGATCGTTAATTCCCTATTGACTGTACTCTGCATTGTGTATTATCTTAAAATATTCTTACAGTTGCATGCTGTCAGGGAGAGGCCCGAGGTGCTACTTGAGGCCAAGCAGGAGCTAAAACAGATGGAGCATAGGATAGAACAGCTCATGACTTCACCAGCCAAACCACACCCACAACCAGATGAACTTCCAAGAGGAGCTACCAGAGCTCACCTTGGGAGAGCACCCTACCACTGTGCTCCAGCCGACACCCATTGTGGAGTCCATCACAGTGACCAAAGAGCCTTCTTCAGGGACGAAGGAGCTAACAGAGCTCACCCTGGGGGAGCACCCTACCACTGTGCTCAAGTGGACACCTGCTCTTGACCTGGTCCTACAGCCTTCAACAGGGACAGAAGAGCTACCAGAGCTCACCCTGAGAGAGCACCCTACTCCTACACCAGCCGACACCTCAGAATGTCAGTTAGTCCATAATGTGGGAGCCCTGCCTGCAGCAGCTGTACATGCGAAGTCCAGCTCACCACTCAGACCTCTTCGGACCTAGCATGGTGGGATCTGTCTATTCCTACCTACGACGTCCAGCCTGCTCTTGTTCAAAAACGTCTCCAAACTCCTCCCTGGGAGCTCCTTCCAGTCTCTGCTGCAGTGTCTAAGTCCATGTCTGCTGTCCAGACCCTGTCAGCCCCTGCTTGGTGGGCCCTGCCTGTCTCAGGCTTGGGGTTCATGCTAGCCCCTCTGAACTTCCCGTAAGCTCCAGCCTTGGGAGACCCTCCTGACGTCCCCATAGGGGACCCGCCTGACGTCTCTGTGGGGGACCCGCCTGACGTCTCTGTGGGGACCCTCCTGACGTTCCCGTGGGGGACCCTCCTGACGTTCCCGTGGGGGACCCTTCTGAGGTCCGAGGTGTTCAATGTCCTGTCGTAATTGCCCTACTAGGTCTTCAGTCTATAGCCCCTATAGATCCAGTAGGTCCAGAGCATCTTAGCCCTCAGTTCCCTGATCTAGTAGTTTCACAGTTTCTTACTATGCTAGGCCCACGTTTCCTATCCCAATAGGCACAGAGCTTTCTGTCCTGGTATGTGTAACATCCCCTAGATCACAGTCTGTAGACCAGCCAGGCCCCAAGTCTGGATTAAGTAATTCAAAGACCCCTGGCCCTAACATGATTATATAGGCCTATAGGTCTGTTGACCAAAAATGTTAGGCTGTAACAAACTCAAGTAAAACCATGACATATCATCAGAACAATTATCTGTAAATAACTGACCAGCTAAATGCAATACCCTTTACATGATTACTTATTGATTTAATACTGTAGGCCTAGACCTAGCTCTAGTTTAGATTCCTGTAATAATGGATATCTTCCATATAGGGTTCCAGTGCGATGCACCCAGAAGAGTGTAATGCCACTACATGAGTTACTTTATAAGTCGATACTTGTGAGAATGTACATTATTTAATGCTTTCCTTCTACCTATGTTTGTCCTGTGTAAATAGTGGCTTTTCTTTGGGTGCTGAAATAATAATAAAAAAATCTTCACTTTATGTGACGTGTGTCAAACTGCTCCTTGTAATCTACTGTTTTACAATGGAGTAGGAAGTTACGACTTCAAGCATGCACTACCATTCAATACTTTTAGAAATATCCATTCTTAAACGCTTAGGGCCTTCTGTGTACCTGTGCTTGTCCTGATTGTTATAGAGTTGTCACTTGGATTTGGAATACATCATTTTTTTTATAAAAAAAATATTCTATGCATCCCCTGCCCAAACTAAAATATCTGCTGTGCAATGATGGGCTGCTCCTCTGTTAACAAACAATGGCTACCTTGGCAGGAGTCACATAAAATGCTATTTTTTATCAAAACCTTCAGATTTCAGCACACAAAGAAAAGCTTGCAAATTAACAGCACAAACATAGGTACAAGGGAAGCATGAAATATTTTTTTACAAGTATCTACAGATGGCGAACTCGATGTAGTTGGATGTAGTTGCCCAGACTCACTGCAACTCTACTTTCTGCCAATTAGTGACTGACAAAAGTTTTTAATGTATCAATAAAAAATGGCTGGTTCATCCATATGATTCATTATGATTTAATTATCCATCCCAAAATTGTCCATTTGCAGCCCAAACTATAGTCGCCCACTTTCAACCGTCCACATGCAAGCACCCGGGCCAACTCCTCGAGCATGCACCGCTATCTTCTAAACCACGGGATGGACATGTCAATAATGCCTGGCTTTGCAATTTAGCCTAGGTGTTGTACATTTTACAATGCCCAAAAAACTGCTTCAATTTAGTTAGTCTGTTTGATTTCCTTTTATTTCAGGGTAGTCTGGTCTTTTATGCTAGGCTATATGTTGACCTTTGTGATATCCAGTGCTTGACTTGGACAGGAGCTCACCAGAGCCGAGTGCCAACACCTCAAATGTTCTGATTGAGCTCCTGTTCCTCTTATAGAATGTTAGCTCAAAAGTACTGTGGAGCTCCTGCACCTAAATATAAATCAGTACCAGCACCCAAAATTAGTTCAGGAACTTATTTCTTTTGGAAAAGTTTTATTGTTGCATTTCCTTTAAAAACAGTTCAAATATATTTTTGTACGTCATTTCATCACACAACTTCCTCACCATCTTAAATAAGCGTGCCCTTTTCTAAAAATGTAGAACTAAGAACAGATATAGCCCTTGGTTCACTCCAAAGTTGACTGCCCTTAACCAGCACAAAAACATCCTGTGGCGCACTGCACTAGTTTCGAATAGTCCCCGCGATATGCAACTTTTCAGGGAAGTCAGGAACCAATATACACAGTCAGTTAGGAAAGCAAAGGCTAGCTTTTTCAAACAGAAATTTGCATCCTGCAGCACTAATTCCAAAAACCTTTGGGACACTGTAAAGTCCATGGAGAATAAGAGCACCTCCTCTCAGCTGCCGACTGCGCTGAGACTAGGAAACACTGTCACCACCGATAAATCCATGATAATCGAGAATTTTAATAAGCATTTCTCTATGGCTGGCCACTCTTTCCACCTGGCTACCTCAACCCCGGGCCAACAGCTTTGCACACCCCGCAGCAACTGGCCCAAGCCTCCCCGCTTCTCCTTCACCCAAATCCAGCCTTTCTAAAGTCTTCGAAAGTCAAGTGAACAAACAGATCACCGACCATTTCGAATCCCACCGTACCTTCTCCACTATGCAATCCGGTTTCCAAGCTGGTCAAGAGTGCACCTCAGCCACGCTCAAGGTCCTAAACGATATTGTAGTGTCTTAGCTCTTATTACTTATTTATATAATAAGAAAGACTCTGAATACAAGAAATGGAACTGGAGCTTCACATTTTACTGGAATCAGTTAGCGCCAGAATAACATAGAACAACACTGCGCATGACCAAGGGTGCTCCATTCTTAAAGGGGACATCAGTAATTAACAGAACATAACATTCCTTCTTTTATACAATCAGAGTTACTTTTACCAAACCACAACTGAAACACTTCCCAGAACTTGTTGTAGTTATTTTGCATCTTTTAATTTGAACTTGAACAGTTAGTTTTTGTTTGTTTGTTTATAAGTCCAGTCTGTCTGGTGGACGGTGCCTTCGTTCTGGGTAGCGCCTAGGATTGTCTGGAGGCTCCTGAACATCCTCAGTGTGTGCTTGCTCCCTTATAGCTTCTGCTATAGCAGCACCTTCATCAACACGTTCCCTTCTTTCAGCCTGGGGTCTCTTTACTGCTCCACCGTCCTCTACAGTTCCCTGTGTGTCACTCTCAGGAACTCTCTGTGCCTGTTCTTTCTCGATTGTTGTGCTGTTTTCCGTGGAATGCATTTGGTTAATGTGACGCCGCCACATTATGTCTGGGCTCACTTGAACCTGGTAAGTTCTGGGTCCCGTTTGTGTATGTACGGTCCCTCTTGTCCATTTCCCTCCTCTTCTGTAGTCTCGCACCATCACTTCCTGTCCTGTTTGGAGATGGCGCTCCCGGCCACCGGAGAGCATCTTGGCTTGTTTATTCAGCACTTCATTACGCCTGTTAGGCTTCATGAGGTCCAGCCGTGTGCGGAGAGGCCTCCCGAACATCAGTGCGGCTGGGCTTTCATTTGTCGTGGCATGTGGGGTGTTTCGGTAGGAGACTAGGAACTTGGCCAGTTTTGTTTGCAAAGTCCCTTCATCTCGTTTTGCTGCCCGGAGTCCTTGCTTTAGGGTTTGCACAAAGCGTTCTGCCAGCCCATTGGTGGCAGGGTGGTACGGAGCTGAGGTTGAGTGTTTGATTCCATTTACTGACATGAATCTTGTAAACTCGTCACTTACAAAAGCTTGCGTGTTGTCACTTACTAGCTGCAGCGGCAATCCGAAGCGTGCAAACGTTGTTCTGAGACACTCTATCGTCTGAGCTGAGGTGGAGGAGTCAGTGCAAAACACCTCTGGCCATTTGGAATGGGCATCAACTATAACCAGAAACATGTGCTTTTCAAAGGGACCAGCGTAGTCCACATGAATTCTCTGCCATGGCTCTGTGGGCCATTCCCAAGGGTGGACTGGGACAGGAGCAGGCATGTGAAGGGTTTCCAAACATCCGCTACAGTTCTTTGCCATATTTTCTATCTGTTGATCCAGACCTGGCCACCAGAAGTGGCTCCTTGCGAGCAGCTTCATTTTGACAATTCCAACATGACCTTCATGTAGTTGCTGCAAAACCTGATGTTGGCATTTCTGGGGTATCATGACTCTCAATCCCCACATCAAACATCCTTGGTACGTTGTAATTTCATTTCTCCGCTGGAAATACGGAGTCAGCTCCTTTCTGCCAGTAGCTGGCCATCCTGACATGGTGTAGGTGTACACTTTTGACAAGGTCACATCTTTTCTTGTCTCCTGTTTGATCACTGTGCTTGTGACCGGTAGTGCCTCGAGCTGAACGGTATGGAAAATGTCCACTGCATCCACACTCCTTTGTCTTTCTCTTCTACACGGCAGTCTGGATAATCCATCTGCATTTGTGCGGAGAGGCCTCCCGAACATCAGTGCGGCTGGGCTTTCATTTGTCGTGGCATGTGGGGTGTTTCGGTAGGAGACCAGGAACTTGGCCAGTTTTGTTTGCAAAGTCCCTTCATTCCCTTCCCTTCATAACCACCATCGATAAAAGACAGTACTGTGCAGCCATCTTCATCGACCTGGCCAAGGCTTTCGACTCTGTCAATCACCGTATTCTTATTCTTATTGGCAGACTCAGCAGCCTTGGTTTCTCTAATGACTGCCTCGCCTAGTTCACAAACTACTTATCAGACAGAGTTCAGGGTGTCAAATCGGAGGGCCTGTTGTCCGAACCTCTGGCAGTCTCTATGGGGGTGCCACAGGGTTCAATTCTTGGGCCGACTCTTTTCTCTGTATATATCAATGATGTCGCACTTGCTGCGGGTGATTCTTTGATCCACCTCTACGCAGACGACACCATTCTGTATACTGTACATCTGGCCCTTCTTTGGACACTGTGTTAATAAACCTCCAAACGAGCGTCAAAGCCATACAACTCTCCTTCCGTGGCCTCCAACTGCTCTTAAACGCTAGTAAAACTAACTGCATGCTCTTCAACCGATCGCTGCCCACACCCGCCTAGCATCACTACTCTGGACGGTTCTGACTTAGAATATGTGGACAACTATAAGTACCTAGGTGTCTGGCTAGACTGTAAACTCTCATTCCAGACTCATATTAAGCATCTCCAATCCAAAATTAAATCTAGAATAGGCTTCCAATTTCACAACAAAGCCTTCCCTCACTCATGCTACCAAACATACCCTTGTAAAACTGACTATCCTGCCGATCCTTGACTTTGGCGATGTCATTTACAAAATAGCCTCCAAATTGGATGAATGTCTATCAAAGCTCCATATACTACCCACCATTGTGACCTGTATGCTCTCGTTGGCTGGTCCTCGCTACATATTCGTCACCAAACCCACTGGCTCCAGGTCATCTCTAAGTCTTTGCTAGGTAAAGCACCGCCTTATCTCAGTTCACTGGTCACCATAGCAACACCCACCCGTAGCATGCGCTTCAGCAGTTATATTTCACTGGTCATCCCCAAAGCCAACACCTCTTTGGCCGCCTTTCCTTCCAGTTCTCTGCTGCAAATGACTGGAACCAATTGCAAAAATCACTGAAGTTGGAAACTTATATCTCCCTCACTAACTTCAAGCATCGGCTGTCAGAGCAGTTTACCGATCCCTGCAGCTGTACAGAGCCCATCTGTAAATAGCCCATCCAACTAACTACCTACCTCATCCCCATATGTGTTTTTGCTTTTTTCTGCTCTTTTGCAGTATTTCTACATGCACATCCTCATCTGCACATCTATCACTCCAGTGTTTATTGCTAATTTGTAATTACTTCGCCACTATGGCCTATTTATTGCCTGACCTCCTTACTTCATTTGCACACACTGTATACAGATTTTCTATTGTGTTATTGACTGTACATTTATTTAACCCATGCGTAACTGTGTTGTTGCTTTTGTCGCACTGCTTTGCTTTATCTTGGCCAGGTCGCAGTTGTAAATGAGAACTTGTTCTCATCTAGCCTACCTGGTTAAATAAAGGTGAAATAAAAAAGAAAATAAATAGACATAAAATGGCATAAAAGCATAAAACACAACAGTTAAATATTACATTTAAATTTGTTAAAAATTACATGTTGTTAAAAACAATAGAAACAAACATGAATAAAATAAATTTTTCTTGTAAAATATCCAATCTGTAAAAACCATTTAAAATGTGTACAAATGATTTAACAAAAGTAAAACATTTTTAAGACATGAAAACATTGTCACTTTGTTAAAAAGCTGTCTTCGGTCCTTTGTACAAGCTCGCCTTTTCCTGTCTTCCGAATCAATAACCGTCCTGTCCCTCGGGGCCCAGATGAGATCCCTCCCCTAGGCGGCGCAGCGCTGTCAAGCCGTGGCCGCCGGTACCTTGTATGTTGTGGGGACCCTTCTCCTGGGGTCGAGGCCCCCTTTCTTCTGTACCACCCAGGGCTTACGTGGTTACCATGGCCACGGCCTGGGGTGTGGTCTCTACTCGAATTTATTTCAGTTCAAGTCTAGCACTAGCACGAGGCCCTTTATAGCCCACGACTGGTTTTTCCTGGTCGGCCAACCGTCAAGAACTGGCAATAAAGTTCGCGCCGATCAACCGCGGTCGCCAACGGGACATTACGCACAAGCTTTTAACAGTGTTTCCATAAATCGTCGAGCAAACGCGAATAAAATACAATTGTATAATTTTGCACAATTTCAACATCTGGGCCTTGCCATTTTTTCTAACTCTAGCTACCATTGTATGTATAGCCATACTGGACGTCCCCTTTTCGTACAGTCCGCCAATCAAATAGCCAGGTTGGGGAGACGTCATCAGAGAGTATCGGGGAAGAAGCCCGTGGTTCTCCAACCCGGTGGCAGTCTACCAAGAGGAAGGACAACAAAGGTAGGTAACCCATGATTCATATTTTAAAGCCACTAGTTATCATTCTTCACTGTACGACTTCGCATGCGCCACGACACGAATGTTGACGCTATGATTACGTGTATATTTATTGCTTAAAGCCAACATTGTGTATGCCAATTGGTCTACTACCACCTATTAACAAAAGCACAAAGACTGGTTGACGACACAAAAGACAAGTCGACTGCCTAGGAACCGGCATGCTTACTCCGATCATACAATGTCAGTAAAAGTAATGCCCTGTCTTTTATAATTTATAGGTCTACAGTATTTGTTTACATGTCTGTTAGGGAATATTAGATTAGATGGCAATGCTGAAGAACAAGATTAGATGAAAAAAGTACAGTAGCCTATAGTGCCATAATGTCTTGGATTACCCACCAGTATAAAGGCAACAGCTTTGTTGACAATAGAAGCTAGGCTACAGTATTAACATCCTGAGCTGCAGTGTGCATGTCTGGCAATAACCTGTATCGGAGAAAATATAAAGAAAAGACTGCACTGCTCTTCCTTTGCATGGAACATTCGCGGCAAAAATTACCCCGCGAGAGTTCTTTATACACATGGGAAGGGAGAGAAATGAAACCAGCTGGCGGTTGTCATTAGTTACCACAGCCACAAAAATGCATAAAAACAAAAATGTGCTTTTTGGTTGTAGTTTAAGGTTACGTTTAGGCATAAGCTTAGCAGTGTGGTTCGGGCTAGAGTTAGATTTAAAATCCAATTTTAATAAGATAAATTGTAGAAAGAGGCGTGTTTAGCCAAAATTAGGACTGTGGCTATGGTAACTAGTGACACAGCGTGTCGAACTAAGAACTAACAGAGACAGGGAAAGCAATGTGGTTTGCACGTTTTGCAAACGTGTGCCTGCAATATTCTCCCATTGATCTGATCATTTGAATTCGCCTATGTAACACACCCATATACTTACACATTAATTAAACCTAATAAACTACCCGTTGCATTGGCAGTTTCCCTTTTCCGAGTCCTTCAGTCTTATGATGAACCCCTAAAGGGGTCTGTTTAATATTGTACAACCATTAGGCCTTAATAAAGGAGCGCCTAATATTACTGAAATAAGTTGTGTAAAATAGTAGGATTGATTTGGAGAAGAACTGTCCTTTGACTATTGCCACACAACAACAAAAAGTCAAGCAGCCCTTTCTCTGTAGAACAAAAGATTGAATGGCCTCATCCATTGGTCTGTTGTCTACCCCAATACCCTACGCTGCCCCCTGAAGGGGAACAGGGTTGGTTTAATTATGGAATAGGTATGTCAGTTGTTATGACAACATAGAGCTTTGGACCTTCCTATGAAAGAGTGGTCCCCATCTTCTTTTTGCCTGATTGGGGGCTGTTATGGCTTCAGATGACAGATATACTGTTGTCAAGAAATCAAAATGTGACACTGGTAATTACAAATTTGACCCAAGAAAATATATGCTTAAATACAGAAGGATTGTCATTTAGTTGTTGGTGTATAACATTTGAAACCAGTACTTTTATAAAAAAAATATTACAGAGGTTCAAATGTTATATTTGAAAGAAATGCTATGACGTCCATGTGAAATGTCTCTGTTTTTATGTCAGTTTTTAAATAACAGAAAAATGGCGACAAATGTGGACCTGGACCAGACCCCAGATGCCACTGCAGAGAAATGCAGCCGTTTTGAACTGCTGGACTGGCTCAATAAGACCCTGGACATCAAATTCACCCGGGTGGAGCAGATATGCTCAGGTACTGTCTCACTAGGTCACGCAGCTTCATTTCTATGCTATAACAAGAATCCTAGAGCCGTCTACAATGCTTTTGTCATATAGAAAAACGTAGACTCCTGACACTTAGTGGACAGGTACCTTTCTCTCTAATGTCTGCTGAAAAGCACATGTTTCACTATAGCAGGGGTCTCCAACCTTTTCTAGCATGAGAGCTACTTTAAAAAAATGTAACCTGTCGTGATCTACTCGTTATTTTCTAGCTTTTAAATAGGCACGTTATTTTCTCTTACTCTCCCCTGCAAACTCTTCCCCGGGTCCTTAGTATGCAAGAGAAAGTAGTGCACCATGTCCTCTGCCATTTAATTGGCCGATATTGTGTTCGGTTTGTCTTTTTAAGCCAATAGTGACTAATCAGGAGTGGGATAATGTCAGTTTTACATTTATTAGAAAGTAGCTGGGAGCTTGCAGTGTCTGATACTTGTGAGATTTGATTATGACAGTTTGCGGTGGAAAATGTGAAATTTGCATGTACCTTCAGAATTGTTACTCGTAGTTGGGCTGCGAGCTACTGGTAGCTCGTGATTGACCTGTTGGAGACTACAGGCTATTCTGTACTAGAGGTCTACCGAAATAATCGGAATGGCCGATTAAATCGGGGCCGATTTTCAAGTTTTCATAACAATCGGAAATCGGTATTTTTGGGCGCCGATTTGCAGAATTTTTTTAATTTACTTTTTTTGTTTTTATTTTTTACACCTTTATTTAATCTTTTTAACTAGGCAAGTCAGTTAAGAACACATTCTTATTTTCAATGGCAGCCTAGGAACGTTCTGCCTCAGATTTTAACCTTGTCAGCTCGGGGGATCCAATCTTGCAACCTTACAGTTAACTAGTCCAATGCTCTAACACCTGATTACATTGCACTCCACGAGGAGCCTGCTTGTTAGCAAATGCAGTAAGCTAAGGTAAGTTGCTAGCTAGCATTAAACTTATCTTATAAAAAACAATCAATCAATGACTGTCATTGCTCCAATGTGTACTTAACCATAAACATCAAGGCCTTTCTTAAAATCAATACACAAGTATATATTTTTAAACCTGCATATTTAGCTAAAAGAAATCCAGGTTAGCAGGCAATATTAACCAGGTGAAATTGTGTCATTTCTCTTGCGTTCATTGCACGCAGAGTCAGGGTATATGCAACAGTTTGGGCCGCCTGGCTCTTTGCGAACTAACTTGCCAGAATTGTACGTAATTATGACAACATTGAAGGTTGTGCAATGTAACAGGAATATTTAGACTCATGGATGCCACCCGTTAGATAAAGTACAGAACGGAATAAACGTTTTGTTTTCGAGGTGATAGTTTCCGGATTAGTCAAAGGTATATGGTTTAGAGAGAAATAGTCGACACGTTATAATTCCTGTAATAACTTGCGGCTGAATTTGAAAGGGGTTCCTTCGTTATTTTACCATTCATGTCTTCCATAGACAATGTCTTGATCTACTTCAAATAAGGTCTGTTTCGTGCAGGCTTAAACCGCCTCGATGTTTTGATACCCGTGTAAATCTCACTAGGATAAGGTAACGTTTGTCAACATATTTTAATAAATCCACTATACAATTTTTTTTATCTTCGCTTATATTTAGCCAATATTGATCAGAGTTACCTTGTCCTATGGATATCTACACAGTTATACAATTGGCACGGTGATGTAAGCTTACACGAAACACAGACCTTATTTTAAGTGAATCTAAAAATATCCTATGGAATAAATGAAGGAACCGCTTTTCAGATTTTGCTAAAAGGTGTCATGGGAATTATGACTCGCACTTTGGTTGTCAATTCTTACCATGCCCATTATTAAAATAGGATTTCCTGCATATAGAAATTAAAGTTTTTGTTTTCAACATTCATCACAGGTAACTTAAACTCTATTTTTATTCAAACAGTTGAGAGTATTTGTCTCCTAAGCAGACTCTTCAGTATCATTATCACTTCAGAGCTGTGTGCATGTGTGTATTTATGTATTATATTAAGTTAAAATAAGTGTTCATTGTTCATTCAGTATTGTTGCAATTGTCATTATTACAAAAGTGTGTGTGTATGATATATATATATATTTAAAAATTTTATATATATATATATATATATATATATATATATATATATAAATCGGCCGATTTAATCGGTATCGGACTTTTTTGTCCTCCAATAATCGGTATCGCTATTGAAAAATCATAATCGGTCGACCTCTATTCTGTACTGCTCTCCCTGGTTACTAGAGGGTCTTAAACGTCTTTTGTGTGGGTGTGGTGTGAAGGTTCCTGCTACTGCCAGCTGATGGACTGGATCTTCCCTGGGTGCATCGACCTCGGCACAGTGAAGTTCCAGGCCCAGGACATGTCAGACTTCCTCCACAACTACAATATGCTCCAAGCTGGCTTCAACAAGACTGGTGTCACCAAGGTTTGACTACACCCCATTTTGTTTCTGAAAATAAATTACTTACACCCATAGCTTTTTGTCCATCACATTTAAGTCAAGGATTTTTTTTACTGTACGTTAATATTTTATATATGGGCAGAGGGATTCTCCCTTAGTTTCTTTGTGGTATTTGCTTATTGTTCCAACTCCCTCCCCTTTAGCCTGTTCCAGTGGAGGAGCTGATAAACGGAAAGTTCCAGCCCAACTTCATATTCCTGAAGTGGTTCAAGAAGTTTTTCCAGGCTAACCTGGCAGGGCAGGTGTATAACCCTGTGGAGGCTCGCCAGGGCCAGGACATCCAGCCTGCCAAATTCCGCTTCCATTCTCCTCAGAGACTTCACCTCAAGGGTCGCAATTCTGCCAGCCGCAGCCCCAGTCAATCAGGTGTTCAGTATTTTACATATCATGGGTTGAAATATTATTTGTGCTGTTTATGACCTTATAGAAGATAGATTATTGTTGATATTTTTGTGTTAATCAATTTGTGTTTTCCTTTTTTCAACAGGGGGGTTGGAAACCGACACGGATGAAGAAGCTTTAGGGAAGTATCAAAGGAAACTTATTATTTATGAGGATATATGGAATGAGACTTACTCCTGGGTGGGGGCTAGCACTCTGGGAGAGATCTATGCCTACTGCAGTCTGTGCGATCTTAACCTCAACATCTATCACTCAGGTCTATTTGACCTGAAGTGTCACTCACAGTCCAAGAAGCACCGCAAGCTTTCCCTGACTGCCAGTTATGGCACCCTAACGCCAGAGTCAGGGAAAAGCAGACAGGGCAGCTGCAGCGACCTTCCACCATGTAGTGAGTTGGTCTTTCGCTTCATTCAAGCCAACTGTGTCTCTGGTCCCTCCGGGGCTGGGGACCAAGTGTCTAACAGATACTGCCAGTATGTCCTGGGACTACAGTACCCGGAGGACATAGTGTCTGCCTGCCAAAAGACTCCTTACTGCATATACATGTATGGAGGGGTGGTGCTAGGTCAGACTGACATGGCTTCTGTGGTTCTAGTGGGATATTTTGATGTAAAGGCAGCCAGGCACTGCATCAGGCTGTTGAATGTTCTGCAGCCTCCAAATGATGACAATGCTGGAGAGAAAACAGCTGCAGCTCTGGTGGAGGACTTGGAGAGGTTTGGGCTTCCTGCAGCTAACCTCGCTGCTCTCTACTCAGATGGTAATGGTTCTGCCTCAGAGTCAATATGCTCACAACTCAGGGAACTCAACCCCAACATGGTGATGCTAAGTGGGCTGTATGGAGTGGCTGATGCAGCCTGCCATGCTGGGGTGTCGGAGCTCTCCACTCAGGCCCAGGAGCTTATTGTAGATATCTACTCCCACTACTCCTCCTGCTCCACCAAGGATGACAACCTGAAGGAACTGTTTTCCAGCATTAGCGGTACTGATGGCCTCACCCTTCCCCTCACCACCTGCTGCCTTAATTTCTGCATGTTAGTCAGGAAGGTTTTGGGAATGTGGACCGATCTCATCTCCCACTTCAGCTCCTGTAACAAAGAGGATAACATAGATAATAAGGCTAAGCTGATCTGCACACAGCTGCAGGATCCCAAACTCAGGGCTATCTTCATGTTTCTGGACCAGGCCCTAGCGCCCCTCCGTGTCTTCCAGGAGCGACTGCATCACCATGAGGGCTCAGCCCGGGCAGACTTGGTGCAGATCCTACAGGATGCCAGCGGCCTCCTGCGCTCCTATGCCTCCAGTTTCCTCCGTCCTCAAGCCGTCGTGCGCTTCCTTAAGGAACGTGACGCCTTTCTCCTCAAGACCACAAAGTTCCACCTGCCAGGGGCAGAGCTGAATATGGGTGGGGCTGTAGTGGAGGACTTCCTGTGTGAGTCATCAGAGACAGGAAGTGAAGCCCTGCAGTTATTACAGGAACAGGCTCTGTCCTTCTACACAGCGCTCACAGCCAGCGTAGCGGAGGGGCTGCCTCTTAGTGACGGCGTGTTGAGGAGCATGGCCCAGCTACTGAGCCCTCAGGGCAGGCTGAAGGTCACGGGGAAGGCTGTGGGAGAGCTGGGGGCCAAACTGGGACTCTGCAGTTCACCCGAGGAGATCGGCCAGCTGAACAAGGAGTTCCTGGAATACCAGCTGGCAGAGGAGGGAGAAAACAGATGTGATGGAGGGGCCCAGAATGACTCGGCAGCACCCTCGCTGGAAAAACATTGGAGCACTGTGCTGAAGGCTTCTGGGTCGACCACCATCTTCAGGAAACTTATTTTGACCCTCTTAGCCATGCCCTGCCCCCCACTTGAAGCTCAGAAGGTCTTCACACAGGTATGTGAAAGATAAAAAGCATCACACACTTGTATGTCACTGCATGCCTGCATGGAAGTTATTGCGTTGGTACTGTCCCATTTATGTACTTACAGTGCCTTCGGGAAAGTATTCAGACCCCTTGACTTTTTCCACGTTTTATTATGTTACAGCCTTATTCTAAAATGGATTAAATAAAAACATTTCCTCAGCAATCGCGCCCAGGCTCTGTTGCAGAACCCAGAGTCTCTGGTGGCACAGCTAGCGCTGCGATGCAGTGCCCTAGACCACTGCGCCACCCAGGAGGCCCTTTCAGTTAAATTTTTTATTAGAAAAAAATTCTAAAACCCTGTTTTTGCTTTGTCATTATGGGCTATTGTGTGTAAATTGATGTGGGGGAAAAATGTAACCAATTTTAGATTAAGGCTGTGACCTAACAAAATGTGGAAAAAGTCAAGGTCTGAATACTTTCCAAAGACACTGTGTGTGTGTGTGTGTCTGTGTGTGTGTGTCTGTGTCTGTGTGTGAGTATCTGCATCTATATTATTTGTGTCTGTGTTCTCAGGCTGTGGAGAATGGGGATGCTGCCCAGTTCGCTGACAGTGTGACAGACAGTGAGCTGGACTCCATTCAGGAAGTAGACCTTACCAATGATAGCACTCTCTCAGACAACATAAGTGTCAACGGGCTTGGCAGGAAGAAGAAAAGTCGAGATCATTCCAGAAAGATTCCATCAGGTACGTTATTTCATTAGGGGACTGGGATAGGAATTTAATAGAATGTGATATAATTATAATAATTACGTGTATTAATAATGTGTTGAGTAGCACCCACAAGAGCACTCAAATGCTTTGTTTAAGGTACATCTCCATTTTGGTTTAGCATTAGTCTGTGTGTGTGTACCGGTAAGCAGTTTATCACGTGGATTAACACATGAAAGGGTTAGCTTTAATGGGTTGAAATGCTCAGGATGGTGGCAGCTCTCCATTTTTGGGGTAGGTTAGTGTAGCATGAGCATGCTTCAGGTTTACATTTCTGGACAGTCTTATAGAAGTTGTTGTGTAAGTTTAACAGACTGAATGGACATATTTTTTGTTGTTGTGAGAAATCATTATTGTTATTTAAAGGGGATGGTATTATAATAGAGGGGATGCTATTAACATACCATACCATTGGTTGAGTTAGCTGTAATTGTATGCCTCTCATATGAATTTCGAAACGTGTGCATGCAAATACCCTGACATGGGCTCTGTCACATATTAGAAACCATTTGTCATCATCTCTGCATGTGTGTGGTGCCCTTATCATTGTCTGGTATGCACAAGCCTTGAGAGCAAAAGTGCATTTTGACATGGCACCAAAACAGCTACAAATCTAATCATCTAATGTTGTAGTCATGATGGCATATTACAGTAGTATATGGGTTGTAATCTTACACTGTCCATTTATTCTCTCAGTGTTTCACATACTTCTATCACAGGATCCCTGTTTAATAATGGAAGCATCAATGTGTTGTTTTCCAGAGGTGAATTACCTTAATGGGACAGTGAAGCCATGCACAGTGCGGCTGCAGAAGATAATCAGTAAGATAAGATATTGACAGTTACTGAAGTTGATCATTGGTAATCATCTAGATCACTTAAAAGGGGAAATCAGCAGTTGCTACATCCATATTTGGACTTATAAATGAATTATATGTACCCATTGATTCCT
Source organism: Salvelinus fontinalis (assembly GCF_029448725.1). NCBI lineage: Eukaryota > Metazoa > Chordata > Actinopteri > Salmoniformes > Salmonidae > Salvelinus > Salvelinus fontinalis. The sequence continues at coordinate 23,813,092 of NC_074695.1, forward strand.
GAAGAATATAACTTCTAAATGCCTCGTGAGCTTAATTCAACTGTATTTTCCTATCAGAACCCAAAAAATAAGCTTGTTTTACTCCAATGTTTGTAAACAAAGTAAATGTAAGCAAACACTGTAAAGCCTTAAAATGATAATGTTGATATCATGGATGGTCAGTCTCTGAATCCATAGACTTGTCTATGAATTTTAAAGTGGTTACATTTCTCCAGCTCCGTCCCTCAGATTTCTACCAAAACAGTGGCGGGGACAACACTTTGTTATTGTTTCAACTGCTGATTGACCCCTTTAAAGCCCAGTGCAGTGATTTTCCTGTGTTTTCTATGTATTTCCACGCTATGAGGTTGAAATTATACTGTGAAATTGTGAACACGATAATAATGCCCAGTTAGTTTAGGAGCTGTTTGAAAAGACTGCCTGAAATTTCAGCCTGTTTTGGTTGGATGGAGTTTTGGCCTGCTTCTTCTTCTTTTTTTTGGACCATTTTAATTGAAAACAATCACTGTAGGGTACTTAAGAAAGTATTTGTTATTGAGATAAAAAAAAAACAGCTGTATTGGACCTTTGTACTCCATTTAAGCAGTGTACAGGTGACACATTACCAGAGAATGCTTCACAATCCGCCTACTGCTCTTCCCATGGTTGAGGTTAATTCCATTTAAATTCAGTCAATGTAAACTGAAATTCAAATTTCCCTCAATGCTTTTCAATGAAACCCTGTCTCTTTAGTTGTCTATGCTCTGTCTTTTCACTTTTGGACAATTTCAGGCAAAACTCATGTATTTTCTGAATAAAAAATGTTATTTGGTTTAATACAATTTGTGTTTGTAGATGGACCAAAGAATGAGGACAATACTGTGTTCGTTGAGGATGATGTCATTTGGACAAATACTATGGAGGTAATGTTTAGTATTCTTTTTTCTTTCTTTTTTAACCATATTTCATGTCTGGCAGTATTGGGTGAACCAATTCGACAAATATGGTAACTTAAGATTTAGCTACGTTATTGTTTTCTTGGGACTTTAGCTACGTCAGTGACGTTATTGTTTTCTTGGGACTTTAGCTACGTCAGTGACGTTATTGTTTTCTTGGGACTCATAATCAACTTCGCATAACAGAGCTTCCCAGTAGAAAACAGACATAGATATTGGAGGCTATGCTTGTTTTTACCATGGTCTTACCTTGCTGTAGTGGGGGGGGGGGGGGTGACAAATTAAACCCCAAATAGACTGCATGTGACAGCACCTGACAATGGAAACAATATAATTCTTTCAAATCAAACAAAGCAAAGCGTTCATGGATCTTTTGTGTGCATGGATGTCTCCAAATCTTGACATTATGGTAAACTTTTCTCTACAGGCCTTGTTAAATCGAGGTCAGCAGTATGCCTAACTCTGCTGTTGCTTGTCCAATCAACCATTCTCTAAGATTTTACATTCTTTGAATTCAAAAACCTTAAACTATGCCTAGAACAAGTGCATGCCAGCTTTTCACCCTGGTCTAACAAACTAACCTCATCAGTAGCTTTTTTATCTTTTTATTTCAATTTTTTTCTTGTGGGTCTGTTTTATGGTTTGTAGTAGTGGGCTAGTTATTGGATGTGAGAAGGTGAGTGTATGTGAGTGCTTGAATGTGTAAATGTGTGTGTGTGTGTGTGCGCACGATGTGTGTAATGTGTGTGTGCATGCGTGTTGTCCCTCAGGGCAACATTAGGGGCATTTATGGCTGGGAGAGCAGTTTACGCCAGAAGCCACAGGCGAGAACTGTATTTCAGGCTGGTGCCGATGCTGGTGCTTGGGCCAAGCCACAGGTTCTTGACAACGACAGCAAAAGGGACCAGGAGTCTGAGGCTGCGACGGTAGGTACTCTCAGAGCTCCTACCTGTGATGGCTGGTGGGCAGAGATACCTGAGGACAGGCTCATTGTAATGGCTACGGTATCAAACACATGGATTAATTCCATTCCAACCATAACAATGAGCCTGTCCTCCTATATCTTCGCCCACCAGCCTGTAGGAGAGCCCCTCTGACCTCTGGCGAATGGGACAGTGAAAGGCGCAGTACTGTCAAAACAAGAGCACATGTATATTTCGTTATAAAGGTGTGCTTGGCTGTCATTGGCACATCATCATGTCTGTGCGTGGCTCTTGTGATTCGGCTTCTAACATTCTGACTTCCCTTCTAACACTTTTTATGGACATGGTAGTCTCACATTTCCTCACCTTTATCATTCTCAATACTCTGAAATTGTGCACCATGGTCAGCTGGATTGGGTTGCTTAAATAAATGCTGACAAACCAAGTACCAGAGTAGTGTATTACATGTAGAAGGAAAAAAATGATATTTACAATTGTAGTCACCCATTAGACAACCTTTCAAGTGTCTTTGTTTACATTTTTCAGGTTAATCTGTGAATGTGTTTGTCATTGTCTTCAGAATATTTTATCTGTGTATTCAAGCATAAATATTTTTTGATTTTCAGCCCCTGAAGAATGAGAATCAAACATCAGCATCCAATGTGTCTACTCTGAGTCCCAGGGCAGCAAAGAAGGGCGTTGATTACCAGGTTCCTACTTTCACGACAATTAGTATCACAAATATTTGCTATACATGGCAACATGCTTCCTTATCATGTAAACCCATGTGAATAACCCTCCATCTCCCGGGGTCTCACCCTGTAGGATGGGAAGGGTTTCCCCACTGGAGAGCTGGTGTGGGGAAAGGTGAAGTGCTTCTCCTGGTGGCCTGGACTGGTGGTGCTCTGGAAGTCCAACAAAACACCGCCTGTATCCATGCGCCGGGTAGAGTGGTTTGGAGACGGCATGTTTTCCGAGGTGAGGACTTGACTTGACTCGTTGTAAATAACAAGATTGATCTGCAGAACAGATTGATGTTTGATCTGAATCCTTCCTTTTCTTTTGTGTTTTAGATCTGTACAGGGAGGCTTCTGCGTTTTGCAGCTTTTGCGAAGTGCTTCTGCAAGAATTCCTATGCCAGCTTGCCCACCTACAAAGATGCCATCTACCAGGTCCTTGAGGTGGGGCTGGAATTATTTTATCACTGTATAACATTCTAATGTAAAGCTCTGTACATCACTGTTTGTTACCTTAACATATATATCACAATATTCCATACTGTATGATACCACAAAGCACCACATCACTCACCACTCATATTTCATGTCAATGCAGTTGGCTGGTGATCGCTGTGAGAAGTCCTTTCTTGCAGCGGGGAATAAACAAGAGGAGCTTAAGTTGATGCTGAAGTGGGCCCACAGTGGATTCCAGCCCACTGGACCAGATGGGTTCAACCCCCCAGCCCCTGCAGGTATATGTGGTTTAGAGTGAAGATGCTCCAAGACGGTGATCTCCCCACAAATGGTTAAAGTTAGGATTGGGGGAGGGGAAGCTGACCAAGCTCTGTACCTAGGTGAAACTTCACCCCGTAGTGCTTTGTGTTGCTTCTATTATATTTCTACAACAGGGTAACACTTATTCCTGTGTAGTAACACTGTAATTACACTTGTATTAGCAGGTCATCTCAGTTTCTTTTTGTTTTGTTTCATTTCCAAAGATTTGAAGGCAGAATCTTCAGACTCAGCTCTGTCAGACTACCAACCCCCAGCTAAGAAGAAGTCTGTGAATAAGAACAGACCCTCCTCTGGGAATCAGGGCTACAGCAGAGGTAAGTCCTATACCCAGCGTAATCCATATTCATTAATGAGGGCATTATTTCTAATTATTCTGTCACTAAATAATTATATTTACATCAATTCAATTAATTTTTTGGTGTTCATAGGGGCAATGGTACAAGAGGTTATGAAAGGCAAGAAAATTGAAGGTATTTCGATTTCTTTCCACAGTAATTGTACTTTCTTGCTCTGTATTTCTCTGCGCTTTTGAAAGATGGCATATAATGGAATCAGTAATTTTACTATACTAATGTATACAATTAATTATTGTATCACCTCAGAATTCTGTTTATCATGTGGAACTCCCCAAATCCACACCTTCCACCCACTGTTTGAAGGGAGTCTCTGCCAGAAGTGTAAGGTAAACCAACTACGTCTTCCTATTCCTTTAATGACTGTTCAGTTTTTTTATGTAAACATAGACATGTTAGATAATGTCTGCTTATCATTTGAAAGATTGTTGACATTAATTACCCTCATCCTCATGGTAAAGCTGTCCCTTTGTAACCTTTACAGGAGAACTTTATTGAGACTTTGTACAGATACGACGAAGATGGCTACCAGTCCTACTGCACTGTTTGTTGTGCTGGCCAAGAGGTCATTCTGTGTGGCAATGCCAGCTGTTGCAGGTAAGCACTGTTCAAGAATACATTTTCCCCTCTCTCTTCTTTCACTCCCATTTCCTCTTTTACATGCATATCCTCTCTGTCGTTCTCTCTCTCTCTCTCTCTCTTCCTCTCTCAGGTGTTTCTGTAAGGACTGCCTGAACTTTTTGGTTGGCGATGGAACCTTTAACCAGCTGAAGGACGTGGACCCATGGAGCTGCTTCATGTGCTTACCATCCCAGTGCAACGGATCACTCAAGCTACGGCCTGACTGGAGCGTGCGTGTTCAAGAGTTCTTCGTCAACAACAGTGCCCTTGAATTTGAACCCCACAGGATGTATCCCTCCATCCCTGCACATCAACGCAGACCCATCCGGGTATTGTCTCTCTTTGATGGGATTGCCACAGGTTTGTACATTCTCAATATGGGCTTTCATTCTTCTTGGGGAGATTGTTACAGATGAGTGATTGTGATGTGTTGTACGAGGATGTATGCAATGGCAGCTGTTTCTTCTGTTATCTGACAGGTTACTGTGTGTAGAAAGGTCAGGGTTTGGTCTTTTTTAGGTGTGGTTTATAGTGTTGGATGGCTGTGTATGACCACTGTGCTCTTGCAGGGTACCTGGTGCTCAAAGACCTGGGCTTCATCATAAAACGCTACATTGCCTCTGAGATCTGTGGGAACTCGATTGCTGTGGGTATGATCAAACACCAGGGCCAGATAGAGCATATCAACGACGTACGCACCATCACCAGGAAACATGTGAGTTCAGCATACACACACACATTCATGTTAGAACACACACACACACTCCTATGGTCATTCTCTACAAAAATGTGCTATCTAGAACCTAAACGGGTTCTCCAGCTGTCCCTATAGGAGAACCCTTTGAAGAACCCTTTTTGGTTCCAGGTAGAACCCTTTCCTTTTGGAACCCTTTTTTCTTAGAGGGTAACCTTTGTGTGTCTGTGTGTTTGCTTTAGCTGGCTGAATGGGGTCCTTTTGACCTCCTGATTGGAGGAAGCCCCTGCAATGATCTGGCCTGCGTCAACCCTGCTCGGAAGGGCATATTTGGTAAGGAACCTCCTGACTTCAAAGTAGAAAGAGTGCTTCTACGAGACAATGTAGAGAGCAAATGTCTGAAGCACTTTATCCAGTCCGTTTTCACATTGTTTTATCAGCAGTTAACAGAGTAGCCTACTGTTACATGTACATGCTTACCTTTCCATTGGCCTAGTAAAAGTGTTTTAATGGTGTTTCATTGGTTTTCTCTGTTTCCAGAGGGCACAGGCAGGCTGTTCTTTGAATATTACAGGATGCTGACCATGATGAGGCCAAGGGAAGATGATGATCGGCCATTCTTCTGGCTCTTTGAAAATGTGGTGGCCATGAGCGGTCATGACAAGGCTGACATCTGTCGCTTCCTTGAGGTAAAGATACTAGGTATTTCTATAAGAAGATGCTATTTCATGGTCAATGAGGCCTGTCTCTCTCTCTCCTTCTTTCACTCTCTGGCTCTTTCTCACTGTCTCTCTGGTCAATACATTTGGCTGTATGTTTGCGTATTCATTTCATAATGACTAATAATCTGTTTCCAGTGCAATCCCATCCTGATCGATGCAGTAAAAGTGAGCCCAGCTCACAGAGCTCGCTACTTCTGGGGAAACCTCCCGGGCATGAACAGGTAAACATACAGTTGAAGTCGGAAGTTTACATACTTAGGTTGGAGTCATTAAAACTCGTTTTTCAACCACTCCGCAAATTTCTTGTTAACAAACTAGTTTTGGCAGGTCGGTTTGGACATCTACTTTGTGCATGACACAAGTCATTTTTCCAACAATTGTTTACAGACAGATTATTTCACTTTATCACAATTCCAGTGGGTCAGAAGTTTACATACACTAAATTGACTGTGCCTTTAACTTCTTTGGGCTGCAAGCCCAAAGCCGGGCACAATATGACAACAGCCACTTCAAGTGCAGGGTGCGAAATTCAAAATATATTTTTTTGAAATATTTACCTTTCACACATTAACAAGTCCAATACAGCATATGAAAGATAAACATCTTGTGAATCCAGCCAACATGTCAGATTTTTAATATGTTTTACAGCGAAAACACCACGTATATTTATGTTAGCTCACCACCAAATACAAAAAAGGACAGACATTTTTCACAGCGCAGGTAGCATGCACAAAACCAACCTAACTAACCAAGAACCAACTTCATCAGATGACAGTCTTATAACATGTTATTCAATAAATCTATGTTTTGTTCGAAAAATGTGCATATTTGAGCTATAAATCGGTTTTACATTGCAGCTACCATCAGAAATAGCACCGAAGCAGCCAGAGTAATTACAGACACCAACGTCAAATACCTAAATACTCATCATAAAACATTTCTGAAAAATACATGGTGTACAGCAAATGAAAGACATGCATCTTGTGATTCCAGCCAATATTTCCGATTTCTTAAGTGTTTTACAGCGAAAACACAATATAGCATTATATTAGCTTACCACAATAGCCAGAAACACAAGCCATTTACCAGCAGCAAAAGTTAGCGATCGTAACAAACCAGCAAAAGTATATAATTTTTGACTAACCTTGATAAGCTTCATCAGATGACAGTCCTATAACATCAGGTTATACATACACTTATGTTTTGTTCGAAAATGTGCATATTTAGAGCTGAAATCAGTGGTTATACATTGTGCTAACGTAGCATCTTTTTCCCAGAATGTGCGGATATTTTTATGACACTCAACTATTCTGACCAAATAACTATACATAAACGTTACTAAAAAATACATGTTGTGTAGGAAATTATAGATACACTAGTTCTTAATGCAATCGCCGTGTTAGAATTCTAAAAAATAACTTCATTACGACATCCAGCTTAGTTATAGCGAGAGAGTGCCCAAAATCTGGGCGCAAACTACTAGTTCACATGTTCGACAGATATATGAAATAGCATCATATATCCTACTTTTGATGATCTTCCATCAGAATGTTGTACAAGGGGTCCTTTGTCGGCAACAATCGTTGTTTGGATTTAGAATGTCCTCTTCTCCAGTCAATTAGCACGGAAAGCTAGCAAAGTGGCGCGAAGCTCTCCTTCCTGAACAAAGGCAGACAAAGCAACACGCCTAACGTCCCGAAAAAATTTCAATAATCTAATAAAACTATTGTGAAAAAACATACTTTACGATGATATTGTCACATTTATCAAATAAAATCAAAGCCGGAGATATTAGTCGTCTATAACGACAGCTTTACAGAAGGCAATACCAGGTCCCTTTTCGCGTGTTCCAGGAAACAGGAAATTGGGGTCACGTCATGCCAAGAGCTTTTATTCGACCTCAGATCATGTTATACACACTCCATTTCTTCTCTTACTGCCTGTTGACGTCTAGTGGAAGGTGTATGAAGTGCATGTATACTAATATATATGAAGCCCATTTATAGGCAGGCCCTAGAACAGAGCATCGATTTCAGATTTTCCACTTCCTGTCGGGAAGTTTGCTGCAAAATTAGTTCTGTTTTACTCACAGATATAATTCAAACGGTTTTAGAAACTAGAGAGTGTTTTCTATCCAATAGTAATAATAATATGCATATTGTACGAGCAAGAATTGAGTACGAGGCCGTTTGAAATGGGCACCTTTATCCAAGTTACTCAATACTGCCCCTGCAGCCATAAGTTAAACAGCTTGGAAAATTCCAGAAAATTATGTAATGACTTTAGATGCTTCTGATAGGCTAATTGACATCATTTGAGTAAATTGGAGGTGTACCTGTGGATGTATTTCAAGTCCTACCTTCAAACTCAGTGCCTCTGCTTGACATCATGGGAAAATCAAAAGAAATCAGCCAAGACCTCAGACATTTTTTTTTAGACCTCCACAAGTCTGGTTCATCCTTGGGAGCAATTTCCAAACGCCTGAAGGTACCACGTTCATCTGTTCAAACAATAGTATGCAAGTCCATGGGACCATGCAGCCGTCATACCGCTCATGAAGGAGAAGCGTTCTGTCTCCTAGAGATGAAGGTACTTTGGTGTGAAAAGTGCAAATCAATCCCAGAACAACAGCAAAGGACCTTGTGAAGATGCTGGAGGAAACAGGTACAAAAGTATCTATATCCACAGTAAAACGAGTCCTATATCGACATAACCTGAAAGACCGCTTAGCAAGGAAGAAGCCACTGCTCCATAACTGCCATTAAAAAAGCCTGACTACTGTTTTCAACTGCACATGGGGACAAAGATCCTACTTTTGGAGAAATATCCTCTGGTCTGATGAAACAAAAATAAAACTGTTTGGCCATAATGACCATTGTTATGTTTGGAGGAAAAAGGGGGAGGCTTGCAAGCCGAAGAACACCATCCCAACCGTGAAGCACGGGGGTCACAGCATCATGTTGTGGGGGTGCTTTGCTGCAGGAGGGACTGGTACACTTCACAAAATAGATGGCATCATGAGGGGGGGAAATTATGTGGATATACTGAAGCAACATCTCAAGACATCAGTCAGGAAGTTCAAGCTTGGTCGCAAATGGGTCTTCCAAATGGACAATGACCCCAAGCAAACTTCCAAAGTTGTGGCAAAATGGCTTAAGGACAACAAAGTCAAGGTATTGAAGTGCCATCACCAAGCCCTGACGTCAATCCTATAGATAATTTGCGGGCAGAACTGAAAAAGCGTGTGCGAGCAAGGAGGCCTACAAACCTGACTCAGTTACACCATCTCTCAGGAGGAATGGGCCAAAATTCACCCAACTTATTGTGGGAAGCTTGTGGAAGGCTACCCGAAATGTTTGACCCAGGTTAAACAATTTAAAGGCAATGCTACCAAATACTAATTGAGTGTATGTAAACTTCTGACCCACTGGCAATGTGATGAAATAAATCAATCTACTATTATTCTGACATTTCACTTTCTTAAAATAAAGTGGTGATCCTAACTGACCTAAGACAGGGAATTTTTACCCTGATTAAATGTCAGCAATTGTGAAAAACGGAGTTTAAATGTATTTGGCTAAGGTGTATGTAAACTTCTGACTTCAACTGTATAAACAACTAACACAGACACATCCCCATACTTCTACACACACACACACCTACTGATAACACTAACATATGTACTCTCAATATCATGTTGTTTTTCTTATGTTCAACTCATCTACATGAAGTAAAATATCTTTAAGATGGTTTGGCAGAGAGTTCACTCATCTGTATGTGTTTCTCTCCTTAGACCTCTAGCTACCTCTCTGGATGACAAAGTGAACCTGCAGGATTGTCTGGAGCTTGGACGCACGGCCAAGGTAACACTAATACGCTCTTGCTTCTAGATGGTTTTATAATTCAGTTGCGCCATCAGTACTTCACTGGCAAGAGAGGTTGAAGTTAAAAGTTTGAAGTTCAGATTAATTCTAATGTACACTGCTCAAAAAATAAAGGGAACACTTAAACAACACAATGTAACTCCAAGTCAATCACACTTCTGTGAAATCAAACTGTCCACTTAGGAAGCAACACTGATTGACAATAAATTTCACATGCTGTTGTGCAAATGGAATTGACAAAAGGTGGAAATTATAGGCAATTAGCAAGACACCCCCAATAAAGGAGTGGTTCTGCAGGTGGTGACCACAGACCACTTCTCAGTTCCTATGCTTCCTGGCTGATGTTTTGGTCACTTTTGAATGCTGGCGATGCTTTTACTCTACCAGGAGACAGGCCAGTACATCAGGAGACGTGGAGGAGGCCGTAGGAGGGCAACAACCCAGCAGCAGGACCGCTACCTCCGCCTTTGTGCAAGGAGGAGCACTGCCAGAGCCCTGCAAAATGACCTCCAGCAGGCCACAAATGTGCATGTGTCTGCTCAAACGGTCAGAAACAGACTCCATGAGGGTGGTATGAGGGCCCGACATCCACAGGTGGGGGTTGTGCTTACAGCCCAACACCGTGCAGGACGTTTGGCATTTGCCAGAAAACACCAAGATTGGCAAATTCGCCACTGGCACCCTGTGCTCTTCACAGATGAAAGCAGGTTCACACTGAGCACATGTGACAGACGTGACAGAGTCTGGAGACGCCGTGGAGAACGTTCTGCTGCCTGCAACATCCTCCAGCATGACCGGTTTGGCGATGGGTCAGTCATGGTGTGGGGTGGCATTTCTTTGTGGGGCCGCACAGCCCTCCATGTGCTCGCCAGAGGTAGCCTGACTGCCATTATGTACCGAGCTGAGATCCTCAGACCCCTTGTGAGACCATATGCTGACACATGCACATTTGTGGCCTGCTGGAGGTCATTTTGCAGGGCTCTGGCAGTGCTCCTCCTTGCACAAAGGCGGAGGTAGCGGTCCTGCTGCTGGGTTGTTGCCCTTTTACAGCCTCCTCCACGTCTCCTGATGTACTTGCCTGTCTCCTGGTAGCGCCTCCATGCTCGGGACACTACGCTGACAGACACAGCAAACCTTCTTGCCACAGCTCGCATTGATGTGCCATCCTGGATGAGCTGCACTACCTGAGCCACTTGTGTGGGTTGTAGACTCCGTCTCATGCTACCACTAGAGTGAAAGCACCGCCAGCATTCAAAATTGACCAAAACATCAGCCAGGAAGCATAGGAACTGAGAAGTGGTCTGTGGTCACCACCTGCAGAACCACTCCTTTATTGGGGGTGTCTTGCTAATTGCCTATAATTTCCACCTTTTGTCTATTCCATTTGCACAACAGCATGTGAAATTTATTGTCAATCAGTGTTGCCTCCTAAGTGGACAGTTTGATTTCACAGAAGTGTGATTGACTTGGAGTTACATTGTGTTGTTTAAGTGTTCCCTTTATTTTTTTGAGCAGTGTATATTTTCAAATGTATGAATGAGTTTCTAGCATCAGATGGGATGTCCATATTTGAAACATGGTTAAAGATATGATTGTTATCTGTCTGTTCTTTCCCTTATAGTATAACAAAGTTCGTACCATCACCACCAAGTCCAACTCCATCAGACGGGGGAAGATGGGGCCCCTACCTGTCGACTTTAATGGCAAGGAGGACACCCTTTGGTGCGCAGAGATGGAGAAGTAAGCCTTTATTATTGAGAGTAAAAGGGTAGGGGTGGACAGCATAGAATATAGAAGTGATTACAGTCTAATTACATTGTTTTAAGTTGTTATAGTTACCATTATTCTTATACCATGACTGTTCATGGATACAGCTCTCACTTGTCAAAGTCAATGGTCTTATAGTGTGGAAGTTAAGTGAATGTAATCTGTAATTTCTGCTACAAATACACTTGCCCTCAGGTTGTTTTGACATTGTTCTAACATTTTCCACGTTATGTGATTGACCTTCCTGCAGGATCTTTGGCTTTCCCAAGCATTACACTGATGTCAACAACATGGGTCGGAGCCAGCGGCAAAAAGTACTGGGCCAATCATGGAGTGTACCAGTTATCAGGCACCTCTTCGCGCCACTCAAGGACTACTTTGCCTGTGAGTAGGAACCTCACGTTCCTGTATGCTGCACTGTCAACAACAACAGCAACATGAAATGGCTGATTGTTGGAGGGGAGGATAAAAACAGTATACTTATCCTGCCCTGCTTTTCAGCAAATGAAATTCTTGTGTTTATCAGACTGACCTCAATCATATTAGTCTTTTTGTACCACTGTCTGTATTGTCTGTTTTATTTGTTTTCAGTTAATGAGCAGCTGTTTCAATGCAGTGTGGTCATATAATCACAGTATTCCCAGAATGCACTGACACTTTTTGGTTATTTTGGTTTGTCTGGAGTAGTTCACGTTTGTCAATGATGGTGAGGTCAGACCTCAAACCCTGCCCACTATCTACCTCAATACTGATCTGTGTCTTAAATCTGCAGTTTTCTGTATTTCATAAAATTTTATAAATAGTCATAAAATCATATTCACTTGTAAATATGACTGAACCTTCTAATGTTTTGTTACTTGATTGGAAAAAAAGATCCTCTGAGAATGTAAAATCTGAAATTCATATTCAAACTAAGGCAGAAAATGTGCCTTGAGTGTTTGTTTTGTATTTTAACTTGGCCAATATTCACCATTGCTACTCTCTCTGTGGTGCTAGAGTATGTTTAGGTTTTTAATGATAGAGTTGGTCACAGGACACACATTTTGACTTACATTGTTTCACTTGCCATTTATAGACTTTAATTTGAGTGATATAGTCAAGCATGTGGATACTATATATACCTGCATGCTTATTTTCTTCAAAGAAAAAGTTGCTGAAAGCCAGTCCTAGCAGCTTTGATTTAAATAGTAAGCTGTGTACATTCTCCCTCTCTTGGAGCAATGGGCAGAGGACCGTTTTTTATTGCAAGTGCCTACTAAACAATTGTTTAAAACCCAGGAACAACACGTGTAGAACTATTTTTCTCCTGTAATTATTATTAATTCTTTATTATTTCAAAGGGAGCTGGACAAAGCTCTGACGAAAGGAATACATCATAAACGTTGTCACGTAATCCTTTCAGTAAATCAGACAGGCAGCGTGTAAGTTTGTGAAAGCAACTATTTTAAAATTCCCTTGTATGTTCTTAGGGTGTTGATGAAGGTCACATGGAGGGCCTAGTCATAAAATACCCACTTCGGTTTCATGCCTGTGTTTGACGGTGTGTTAAGTTGAAGTGATGTTTTAACTCCAGTGTTCTGTTCACCTCTCTCAACAAGTTTGTTGAAATATACCACAACACAACCATCTTTCATAGAACAACTTGAAGTTACTCTACATTCTGAAATCATAAGTACTGTTTGTCATTTGGGGTTATTGAGATTCTTAACTCATTATCAGTTTAGTTTTGGATCCTTGTTCCCCTCCAGCATCCATACCTTCCTCTCATGCTGTGTGTCAGTGTGGTGAATGACATCAAACTTCTCTTAACTCAGAGAGCGAACACATACTCGATACCAAATGTGTTTTTTCTTACCATTTCTGTTTTTAATAAGCACCATCAGTTGCACACCGTCTGGACTGTGATTTGCGTACGTAAGATGCTGGCCTTATTAATTCGTTTTTTTAAATGAAACAAAAGGAATGAACAATATCGTTCTGTGTACTGTGTTTTAATAATACTTTTATACCAATACCTCAAATGTTATGTTATTAGGGTCTTCACTAGACTCCTGTTGGTGCTATATTATGCAATTGTTTTCTTATTTTCTTGCATGGTATGTTTAATATTGATATAATATTGGTCAGGTTGTATAAAACATGTCTACTTGTCCACAGACTAGTTTAATGTATAGTTGTCAGTCTCATAGCCCCATGTAAAGCTTTTGTCCCACGTTTACAGTCGTGTTAGAGATTAGAAATAAACTTCCCAAATTGTATTATTTGTACTTTGTCCTTGTTGTCAGTCGGTTAATTTATTGATTTTATATTATAGTGTGTGTGCGCTTAAAGCTTATAGGTGGTCTCTGGGACCATAGCCTATTGTGTACACTCCAAGCCTGTAGGTGAAATGTGTTATTGTGGTTTTATACAAGGCCATATATTAATCTTAACCTGAGCAAAGAAATGAAACAGTGGTGTGAAGAAGATCATGTAAGAATAATAGTGGATCAATATATTAGTAATACGTTGTATTCTTGTTTGGCAGTGTACACAGATGGTTTGAAGGATCCCATTGACGTGACTACAGGAACAGGTGTATTTATTCCTGAGTTCAATGTTTATCTATGCAAGATATTAACAAATAATAGATCGGTATATTCAACGGAAATGGTCGCAATAATTGTTGGATTGAGATGGATAGAGGATGTGCAACCAAGAAGAGTATAAATGTGTATGGATTCTGCATCAGTTTTGTGTAGTTTATTATCTGGAAAATCAGAGTGAGAGGATTTATGGTTTGAAGTAATTACGATTTTGTTAGAATTACAAAGAAATGGTACAGAGGTTTTGTTGGATTCCTGCTCATACAGGAGTCAATGTAAATGATATAGTAGATACTGTATAATTGCAAAGAAAGCAATGTAAATGAATAAAGTGGATATGCAGGTGCAGTTTGGTAGAGGAGAGGTTAAAACATTGATCTGAAAGACTGGGTTGGATTGCTGGCAGAGGCAATAGGATGCAAGTTCTAAGGGGATACATTTTTATAGTACAAGGAAAGCTGTATGGGCGGTAACCAAGTGCCATGTAATGGGAACAGAAGGGAGGAAGTTATCTTGAGTAGAATGAGATTAGGGCATATGGGATTGAATTCTTCGAAATTGACATGATACAGGAATATGTGATGGGTGTATGGTAGAGGAAACGGTTGATCATGTATTATTAGTCTATTGTGAACTGAATGATGTATGAAGGGAGAGTTTGTTTGATAGGGCCAGGGGTGGGGGGGGAGTTAGTGAGGTTTGTAGGGAGCGCCACACTGGAGCTCCCCAGGGGTGCGTGCTCAGTCCCCTCCTGTACTCCCTGTTCACCCACGACTGCATGACCAGGCACGACTCCGACACTATCATTAAGTTTGCAGACGACACAACAGTGGTAGGCCTGATCACCGACAACGACAAGACCGCCTATAGGGAGGAGGTCAGAGACCTGGACAGGTGGTGCCAGAATAACAACCTATCCCTCAACGTAACCAAGACTAAGGAGATGATTGTGGACTACAGGAAAAGGAGGACTGAGCACGCCCCCATTCTCATCGACGGGGCTGTAGTGGAGCAGGTTGAGAGCTTCAAGTTCCTTGGTGTCCACATCAACAACAAACTAGAATGGTCCAAACACACCAAGACAGTCGTGAAGAGGGCACGACAAAGCCTATTCTCCCTCAGGAAACTAAAAAGATTTGGCATGGGTCCTGAGATCCTCAAAAGATTCTACAGCTGCAACATCGAGAGCATCCTGACTGGTTGCATCACTGCCTGGTACGGCAATTGCTCGGCCTCTGACCGCAAGGCACTACAGAGGGTAGTGCGTACGGCCCAGTACATCACTGGAGCTAAGCTGCCTGCCATCCAGGACCTCTACACCAGGCAGTGTCAGAGGAAGACCCTAAAAATTGTCAAAGACCCCAGCCATAGACTGTTCTCTCTACTACCGCATGGCAAGCGGTACCAGAGTGCCAAGTCTAGGACAAAAAGGCCTCTCAACAGTTTTTACCCCCAAGCCATAAGACTCCTGAACAGGTATTCAAATGGCTACCCGGACAATTTGAATTGTGCCCCCCCCCCCCTCCCCCAACCCCTCTTTTTACACTGCTGCTACTCTCTGTTTATCATATATGCATAGTCACTTTAACTATACATTCATGTACATACTACCTCAATTGGGCCGACCAACAATTACTCCCGCACATTGGCTAACCGGGCTATCTGCATTGTGTCCCACCCACCAACCCCTATTTTACGCTACTGCTACTCTCTGTTCATCATATATGCATAGTCACTTTAAACATATCTACATGTACATACTACCTCAATCAGCCAGACTAACCAGTGTCTGTATGTAGCCTCGCTACTGTATATAGCCTGTATTTTTACTGTTTTATTTATTTACCTACCTATTGTTCACCTTAATACCTTTTTTTGCACTATTGGTTGGAGCCTGTAAGTAAGCAGTTCACTGTAAGGTCGACACCTGTTGTATTCGGCGCACGTGACAAATAAACCTTGATTTAATTTATTTTATTAGAAATGCTGGGTTCGGTAGCTAAGAGTTTGACTTCCGAGTGGCGCAGCGGTCTAAGGCACTGCATCTGTGCTAGATGTGTGACTACAGACCCTGGTTTGATCCCGGGCTGTATCACAACCGGCCGTGATCGGGAGTCCCATAAGGCAGCGCACAATTGGCCCAGCGTCGTCCGGGTTAGGGGAGGGTTTGGACGGGGTAGGCTATCATTGTAAAATAAGAATTTGTTCTTAACTTACTTGCCTAGTTAAATAAAGGTAAAATAAATATAATATACAGGTAACTGCCCAAATAAAGGAAACACTTGAGTAAATGAGGGATACAAAGTATATTGAAAGCAGGTGCTTGCACACAGGTGTGGAATTAACTTCCCATCATGGTTAGGGTCATTTAAAAAAAAAATGTGTGCCCATTATTTTGTTTACCAGGCTAGAACAAGAGATCTGTGACTTTTGAAAGAGGTGTGATTGTTCCCACACATTTGGCAGGAGCTCCAGTGACGAAGACTGCTCAACTTGCCGATGTAACACGATTTGCCATGGTGTGTTCCCAGGTGTGTTCCGAGAATTTTCAATCACAATGATAACTAACAATCAATAGCTTTGACCAATCCCCGAGGTTTGTAAGACCATGGGTTTAATAATAATTAGTGTGAAGGATGGTTTTGTTCTCTTTTAACATAAATATATGCCTTATAGAAAAGGACATGTTAATCACAAAACATAGCGTGACTGCAGAAAAGCTGTTGTTAATCTAGGGTGTCGACTGTGCAAACCACAAGGTTGAGACAAGATGGAAAAATGCTGAATAACAAGAAAACAGGAACTGAGGCATGTGTAGAAACCAACAAATCAGCTCAATCTTCACAAACACCATTCCGGACATTTGAATCCTGAGTGCTGTGTCTGGGCACCACCGATAGGCTAGCAAGTTTAAACCACGCTAAGCCTCTACTGTGACTGGCCAACTCTAAAGTTGGAACTACCTCTGTCACAGTATAAAAGAAGATGTCTGTACTATTTCAATCAGTTCTCTCCTTTACCCTGCGTGGTGATACAGTGAACCCGTATATACGAAAATTGCATTTACCATTTATCACTTGTGTTAAATAAATATAATTAAAGTATATTCGGTGACTCTGAATCACATTTGATCCTGATACTAGATTTGATTGACGCAACCTTTTACATGGTGACCCCGACGACGTGATCTGGTAAAGGACTTCGCTGGACATTGGCGGGCCAGCCAAATTGACCATTACTGTTGTCGAACGGTGTTTCTCACAAAAAAGACCGGTCAACTAAAAAAAAGAAGGTAAGCAGATACCTACTGTAAATAACTAAAGATCTGCACATTGGCATTATCCAAATTTATTTTGTGAGATACCCGTTTGATGTAAGTAACCAAATTTTATTCGTTTATATTGGTAAAAATCATAAGGAATACATAGTGGTGAATGCAATTTTGACTGGCCAGGTATTCTATGATATAACGAACAAATGTGATGTACTGGGTGAGATGCCAAGCGTGTATGAATAAGGGTGAGATGCCCAATGGGCTATATGTCCAAAAGCATGAGTGAGGGTGGGGATTAATACAACAGTGAATGAAGTGTATTAAGGTGAGATGCCGAGTTCGTATGGTGTAAGTTGAAGCTTACTGGTGTGAATGAAGATTTAGAGACGCTCAAATCGTATGAATGAAGTACACTTGATATTTCAGTAGGAGCTGGTATCAGTTTGAATGAGGTCAGGGACCTTCAGATGAGATGTCTACGTTGTATTAACTGAAACTGCCAAGTGACTGCAGTACATTAGATATTTCAGTTGGAGCTGGTATCGGTGAGAATGATTTTTAAAGGTCGCGGACCTACGGATGAGATGTCCGTAACAGAGTTATATCATTGAATATTGAGGAGGTGTGCATGAAATACGAGAAAAGTGATACAGTAAAGTACGTTAAGATTGGCCCTGAATGTATACACTCCCTATTATGTGCGACTGGGATTAATACACAGTTGAAAGAATTTCTTATATTAGGGATCTGCTTTCCATTTAGTAATAAGTACTATAGCTGAGGAATTTTTAATTAAAGAGAGTAACAGTGTGAATGTATATCCCTATGTAAACGCATATCCTGATTTGAACTGTACTAATCTATTAGAACATTTGATAAAATTACTAAACCTGTATATTCAAACATTTGACAAAAATGACTAAATCCGTATATTTAACCGCAACGTTGAATTTAACATTGGGTATTGTGGGAATGGACTTTCTAACTTGATTGATGAGTATTGAGAAAGGTCCATAATAAAAACGGGGAACGCGATACAATTTGAACATTCCCCACCGGGTGTGGCCGTTATTTCCATATTCTCCCGTGTCCAATTGAATAATTACTGTTTCAGAGTGACAAGTATATTAATAAGGATAATAGAAAAATTAGTTGAGCCCAATTTGAAACCTCAAAAGTATATTCCTATTTAAACTTACCCCAGGAGACAAATAAAAACCCTATCATGGAGCACCAAAATGTTGAGAAAGTTTTAAAGACTCTGAAATCTACATTGGAGATAAATGGTGGAAAAGATGGAAAGGAATGGAAGAAGAGAGGAGAAAAACAATATAGAGGAGGGCAGCATTGCCGCGCCCACTGGTCTCCCAGTCGACGGGGAGCCCGGTAGAATACTGGAGACTCTGAAACGTAAAACATATAAATCCAGTTCCGAGTGGAAACAAGAGGGAGAGATACGGTTAGTTAGTGTTTGTTTAGGATATAAACTGAACGTTTTAATAGCTTGTTTAGGTTAAATTGAAAGACTAATCAATTCTAAATAATAACGAAGAGACAATTACGATAGAGTTATGCCCATCGGAATGTTATTATTCTTATGACTTGACTGACATGTTATAAATTTAGCGGTATGTGTTATTGTTAAAGTCTTGGACATTTAATAAGTGATAAGTGGAAGGAGAAAGTAGTAAAGTCTGGTTTTAATCTTACGATAAGAGGTAAGAGAAAAACGTTGTTGGCAGAGGGGTATATTTTTGCCCAACATAACGAAAGAAAAATAGAATATGTTAAGCTGAAAGTGATTTAGGTGTGAGTATTGAAACATTGTGATAATGTATTCTGATGGTTATTGATTATTGGTTTGATTGTTTAGTTAACACCAGTGAATTTGAGCAGGAAAGTTCATGGATTCTAACATTATAATCTGTTTCCAGTACGTGGAACCAGGTGAAATCGGTAAAGGGGATTGCAGTTTGAGTAGTTTTTATTTTAAAGGGACAGTGCATCATTAATCACAGTTGTGTGTGTCTAATGGGGTTTGAGGGGATTTTCATGTTTCCCAGTGACAAGATATCATAAAGGGATACACTCACATTTGGAATATTAGAAGTTTTTTTTTCTGAGTTGAAATTAAATACAGGATTTCTTTTGATAAAGGAAGGTTCTGGAAACCTGGATAAAACATGCAGAAAATGTTTGACTTAAAAAATATATATGTTTAATGTAGTAAGGAACACTTCTTTGAAGTGGTGGTATGACTTATGACTTCTATCATAACTTTCTGTTGTGGTCTGATCAGCCTCATTGGAGAGCCATTTGGATGGAGAATCTAAGGTCATTGGTAATACTGAGTTTAAGGTAATTTGATACATCAAGGCGGTGAAATTAATATTATAGTGTATTATATTTTCTTAGATGAATACGGTGAGAAAATTTGTTAGGATACGTCAACAACAAAAAAGGTAGACTCATGTTAAGTATTTAGGACATATTTTAAACCAACAGGGCAGGTAAAAAAGATGAAGGTAGGAACATAGTGATTTTATAAGCATTGAATTTAAGTATGAAAAGAGAAATGTTGCAGTTCTTAGGGATGGTAAATTACGGTAGATAATGGATCCCATACTATGCAATATATATTAAATTATAGATGAGACTGATTTAAGATTAACCCAGGTTATTGTTAGATAAAATACAGTGGACTCCCGAAGGAGAGATTTCATTAGTACAGAAAACATGTTTAACAGTATTTTGGCTTTATCAATTCAAGTGGAGATTTGTGTTTAAGTGGTAGATGGATGGTAGTGGATGACAAGGATATATGACATCTGTGGTGATTCAGGATTATTGATAGGATCGAGATAACCTTATTTAACCAATGTAAGGACTTTAGAAATTGCCACCATAGACATTTTTTTAATTCCATGAGTTCAGATAAAGCCAAATAGTGAGACACTTAGTTAATGTTTGGAAACAACACATAGTTGTTACTGACTGATATGAGACAGAGCTACAGACAAATAGGGGAAAGGGCAGACAGAGGGGCCCTCCCCGCACTGCTGAGACCTTGAAGGTTTGAGAGCAGAGAGGAGAAAGTTTAGCACAACAGGCTGAAATAGTAGCATTGACTAGGGCCTGTGAAATAAAAAAGGAGACCATACAAAGCAGCACAGATAACTCTTAAAGTAGATAAGAAACTTGAAAGAGTATTGATACAAGGGCGGAGCCATGTATCAAAAGGGGGATGGAATAGGGCACTTTGTGGTGTGGCCTATTAGTTAATAATAAATACAAATATATATATATATATAGCGTTCCCAACTTACTTGGCGGACACGAGTATGGTAACTGAAATATTAGGTCAAGATATTATCCCTAGAGTTGGTTTACTAGGATAATAATGGAGGACATTCTAGCTAATCAGATAGAACAAATAGAATGACAGAGTTAGGGACCAGAACAAGTAGGCAAAGAAGAAGATATAATCAGATAGAATAAATGAGAAATTGTTTGTTAACCAAGCCTGTATGTCCAAGATTTTATGCACTACAGGTGAATTACAGGAGAAGGTGATTCATGCAATCCAGTCCATGAGGAGAATAGGTGGAATGCAGCCCCGTTGGGAGGGGCCATACCAAGTATTCCTGGTGACAGCCTTTGCGGTGAGAATAGCTGAAAGAGCTACCTGGGGGCATATCACACATTGTAGGAGGGTAAGACACACTGACACTGTCAAACAATCACAAGGGTAGGAGCAGAACCAACAGGGTACTGGGGGCCAACTCTCTACTGAAGATTCCCTTATACCCGACCTTTCCCCGCTGTGAGCGTTCATAGAAGTGAAAGTGTGGCTTGGCCTCTGGCTGATGATGTGTTCTCTGGGAGAGGGTGGGGCTTTACAGGAGTACTGGTTGTTCTGAGCTGTCTGATTGTGGGAGCCATATTCCTGATATACCATGAGCCCCCGAGAAGGCTAAAGAGGGTAACCTGACCCATAGTTTAGACGATGAGGATTTTGTATTAACCAAGCATGAAGGATCACTTAATCTGGATAAGCAGGGAAGAAATTGAGATATTTGTGGAACCAGGAGAATTGATCCAAAATGTTTGGTTTTAACACCTGTGAATAGGAGGGTGCCAGTGTACCTGTGTAATGGGCATGGGTGTGCTTATTGGGATTACATGATTACAAATACGGGTCCTTATTGGGAATGGAGGAGGGGTTACCCGTACAGCATTAGGGACCCGACAAAAGTAGACAGGTTTTCCATTATCTGGGGAAGGGGTGAGGGGCAGTCTGATGTTTGTAAAGGTGATGAAATCCTACTAACCATTAAGGCTGTTAAGCTCTCCGATGCAGGTACCTATACCCTGGGATTGGAAAGAAACGGGGCAGATACGATGGGAATGTTCACCATAACCGTGCTGCCAAAACCACCACCAGCTCCCACTGGACAGGGACAGTCGAACTACTCCACCACTCCAGGTGCAACTCTAAATCCACCAACTAAAATATTGAACCCGGTGCAGGTAATAAATGTTAAGGATATCACAGACAGTGACCAATTAGGCACTGAAACTGGTTATGAGGGGAGGGAAAATATGTGGTTAGCCTATATGAGGTATACAGCTAAAACACTCAACAGAAAAGACTGTGTTATCTGTGGGCATGCTAGACCTGTTCTGGCAACACACCCTTTTGCTCTAGGCACGAATTCCAGGCACTAAACCGGAATGATGGCCTGTGCTACTTATTGCCCATTATTGGCCCAGCCATTGTTGATGCTAAACAAACTGCCTGGATCAATTATATCTATTACAATCAGCAACGTTTTGTTAATTACACCCACACTGCACTCACAGGTATGGCTGAACAATTGGAGGCTACCTCTAGAACTGCCAGGCAGAATAGGCTAGCTTTGGACATGCTCCTTGACAGTCAGGGAGGGGTCTGTAAAATGTTTGGGGAACAATGCTGTACTTTCATCCCTAATAACACCAGCCCTGATGGAAGCATTTCAAAAGCTCTAAGTGGTCTAGATAAACTATCTGTGGAAATGAAGGGCTTGGCTGGAGTGGAGGAGGGGGGACTGTTCTCCTGGTTGGGTGGCTGGTTCGGTAAGTACACTGCATTGATGGTTACTGGATTTCTGAACCTCATTGTTGTATTCCTTATGTTGATGTGCTGTGCCGCTTGCATCATACCCTGTTTGAAGAAATCTATTACAGATGTGGCGCGGGCTTCAGGTATGATGCCATTGCTTGAGGCTCTGGAAGGGGACGCTGACACTGAGTCTAACTTCCGGAGAAAAATGGGGCTGACTGAGGATGATCCTTGGTTCGCTGTGGGTAAGGATGTGGAATGAAAAAGTTGATCATCAGTAGCTTAATGTAACTAACATACATGTAAGAACTTGTCCTCCCTTATGTGAAGGTTTAAAGATCCTGGGTGGCAAGGAGCCCACCTGGTACAAGATAGGTGTAGTAGGGAGGACCAGATGGTTTTAATGTTTTCTACAAATATACTCTGTGTTTTCTAATATCAATAATGTTGTTTTTGGTGAGTGACACCCTTGCGGGTGTCAAAAGGGGGAATCATAAAAACACCAATAAAAAAGAGCTGTGTTCTGAATGGTCTTTAAGGGTTTAAAGTTCCCTGGGTTTAACTACAACCTGGTATGTGTGTCTCGATCATTGAACGAGATGGTATCTTTTTCTTAGTTTTTACACCCGCGAGCGGTGTAAAAAGGGGGATTGTGAAGGATGGTTTTGTTTTCTTTTAACATAAATATATACCTTATAGAAAAAGGACATGTTAATCACAAAACATAGCGTGACTGCAGAAAAGCTGTTGTTAATCTAGGGTGTCGACTGCAAACCACAAGGTTGAGACGATGGAAAAATGCTGAATAACAAGATAACAGGAACTGAGGAATGTGTAGAAACCAACAAATCAGCTCAATCTTCACAAACACCATTCCGGACATTTGAATCCTGAGTGCTGTGTCTGGGCACCACCGATAGGCTAGCAAGTTTAAACCACGCTAAGCCTCTACTGTGACTGGCCAACTCTAAAGTTGGAACTACCTCTGTCACAGTATAAAAGAAGAAGTCTGTACTATTTCAGTCAGTTCTCTGCTTTACCCTGCGTGGTGATACAGTGAACCCGTATATACGAAAATTGCATTTACCATTTATCACTTGTGTTAAATAAATATAATTAAAGTATATTTGGTGACTCTGAATCACATTTGATCCTGATACCAGATTTGATTGACGCAACCTTTTACATTAGGCAAAGACTCAGCTTATGCAAAAGGTTAGTACAGTTTATTCACGAGAACGTTCTAAAGTCAAGAATGCAAACAGTCTTTATAACACACACAAACAAGTTCAAATCTTAAACTACGCCTTGCTCAGACAGTCAGTGTGTTTCCACTACACAGATACATTGTTTAATCTGCAACATGTTTCATAATTTTCTGCAAGCCTAACAGTTTCTCCCCTCCACTGGTGGAGACAGCATGTCCTGTAAGGAACACAGTATTACAACTTGTCTGTTGATAGCTCCTCTTATCATTTGTTTCCCACTTGCACCCTGCTTACATACTAAAAAGGAACTAAAGGTCCTTGTTCTAATTCTGACTAAAACTACACACATCAGATTATAGTTTTATGATTCTAATACAATTATATGGTGTCAGAGTTGAATTATTTAATCATTATCTTTAAGCATATAAATTATTTTATCAGGTGTCAACCCAATTGAACATTTAGGGGAGTTTCTGGTACAACGCCTGAAACAGTTTTCCACCACCGTTAACAAAACACCAAATGATGGAGTTTTTTGTGGAAGAATGGTGTCACAACCCTCCAATAGAGTTCCTGACACTTTTCTTGCAGCTCGTGGTGGCCAAATGACCTATTAAGACACTATTGATCTTTCCGTTATTTTGGTAGTTACCTGTAGTAGTATAGGCAAATATTTGTATAACTAACTCAAGATAGACCAGAGCCTGTCCTTTCCAATTGGAGCACATGAATTAGAGGGCAGAACAAGCGAGGAGGTGGGCAAAGCCAGGCACGAGCTAGTGAGATGCTATTCAGCATTTATTTGCATATATTCTAGCATTTATTTGCATATTTCCGTTAGGGAACGCCTACTCTGAAGTGCGCGTGTGCATGAACTCAATTCGCCCTTGCGCTCCTTCTAAACAACGCAATTTTTATAAACTTCGGCAAATGGTAAAGTCAACAAAACGCAGTCCACTGTTTGTTACAGATTCTAGTTTTGGAAACAGAAAACTGTATGGAGATCAAATGTTTCATCGATGAGAAAATGTTCGTAATGTCGGCTAAAATCCATCTCGCTCCATTTTCTCCCACTACCCGCCACTGGGCTTCCTCTCATCACCATATTTGGTAGTGAATAAAACACCTATCAGATGCTTCACATGTATAAAGCAGGCAAAATATCTGGCTCATTGTTTCATCTGTGGTGCATATATAGGCCGTGACCGGTTTCACACTCCTGTACCATAGGTGGCAGTGTATGTGCCTTTCAGTTAGTTGCGATCTTTTTTTTTACAGTCTATGGTTGCGATCCCTTAATACATTTTAAAGAAGAAGACGAGTTCGTGGGGAAGATCTCATTTGTAGCCTCCTCGCGTCCTCTCTCGGCTCTCCGAAACTCATTGGATGAGAAAGCCAGAGGCCCCGCCCCTCTGACCTTCTCATCCAATGGGTTTTGAGAAGGAGACGAGGACGCGAGGTGTTCAATTTGAGATATTCCAATGTTCAGGTCATTCAGGCTAGCTAGCTACATCACAACTGTGCAAGAGCCAAGACACTAACGAAATAAGCCGCCGGTGAACGGCGAGAAAGTATCTACAAGTTTTAACCTTTTTGTATTTGAGTAATTTGATTTAACTGGTGGAAAATTAAGACAATGTAAGTTCAAAAGCATGTGTCTTAAATTGTTCATTGTCAGTAAAATTAGCTAGATAGCTAACGTTAGCGATGATGTCGTTGAATGATGGGTGTGTTTGATAGCTAGCTAGCTGTTGTATCGGTAGCTAACAGTTCCGGATTAGCTAAGTATTAGCTAAAACGAAACTCGATTTGTTTTTATACCAACGTTAGCGGTATAACGTTAACATAATAGCTATAACTAATGTTAGCTCGTACTTAGTTCACTGTCAACGATGGCCAACTCGTTTAATATAACGATAGCTAGTTTAGCTAACCCGATAATTTAGCAGGGCGCAACGTTAGCCAAAGCTTTGACTAGCTAGCTAATGTTAACCATAAATAGTTGTGCGTGTCTTAGCTAACTAGCTCAAATGTAACGGGTTTATAGGTAATGTAAAATAGGCAAGTTAGATGTCTGTCTCCTTCCTAACATTATTCTCATGTCTTCCCTTACCAAGTTAAGGTTAGAAGATGGCTGTGAACGTTTACTCTACATCTGTGACCGGCGACAACCTTAGTCGCCATGATATGCTTTCTTGGATCAACGAGTCTGTACAGATGAACTACTCCAAGATTGAGCAGTTGTGCTCAGGTCAGTAAGATGACGTCTGGGTCAAACCAGAAGTACGTTGGCTTGGCTAACTAACTTGTGATGGCTGTTGATCCGATGGCTCATTCAAAGTGTGGTACAGTTATTTTCGATCAACCGTTTACTTGGAGATACTAAATTTGTTTTAGATTCTGAAGGCATCTGTGCTTTATACATTCATGTTTTCAATTGCAGGTGGAACTCCGAAAAACGGAATATTCAGAAAATGTATAAATCGTATTTTTGCTATATGTGAAGTTAAAAGCCGACATAGCGACCAGACATCTCGTATTTCCCATCATCATTGCAGGAGCTTGTAATTTCTAAGCAAAGCAGTGGTGGCCACATGTCGAACAAGATGACAGCACTTGACCCAAACAAAGATTTGCACACATGCGATAATCCAATTTTTCTATCGAGTGAGAAATGGCCTAAATCTTTCTGAGTATTCAATTTTTTTTAAAGTTCCACCTGCAACGGGAAACTGAAGTTTGACACAGGTGCCCTCAGAATCGAGAACAAAGACAGTATCGCCAGATGAAGGTTGGTTGAAAGTAGTGGTACCGTATCATCAATGCACCCTCTGCTCGGCCGCTAACTATGCGCTGGAAGTTTGAGGCGGCTAACTACACCACCATCGGCCACAGGTGGCTGGTGTCACCTTAATTGGGGAGGACGGGTTCATAGTAATGGCTGGAATGGTATCAAACACATGGTTTCCATGTATTTGATACCACTCCATTCCAGCCATAATTAGCTGGCCTCTCCTCATCAACCTCCCGTGCAAAACCCCTTTATATGTATAGGCCTATATTTACATCTACCACCATTTTAGAAACTACTCACCATCTAGGGAAATTGTACTCCCCACAGTAGCTTGGGCCGTCACAGGGAATGTAGTCCCTTTTGCTAATCTAGATCCTTTCGTATATATAGAGTATGTGGACACCCCTTCAAATTAGTGCTATTTCAGCCACACCCATTGCTGACAGGTGTATAAAATCAACCACACCGCCATGCAATCTCCATAGACAAACATTGGCAGTAGAATGGCCTTGCTGAAGAGCTCAGTGACTTTCAATGTGTCTGTCCTCGGTTGCAACACTCACTAGAGTTCCAAACTGCCCCTGGAAGCAACATCAGCACAATAACTGTTTGTCGGGAGATTCGTGAAATGGGTTTCCATGGCCGAGCAAAGGCACACAAGCCTAAGATCACCATTCGCAATGCCAAGTGTTGGCTGGAGTGGTGTAAAGCTCACCACCATTGGACTCTGGAGCAGTTGAAACGCGTTCTCTGGAGTGATTAATCACACTTCACCATCTGGCAGTCCGATGGATGAATCTGGGTTTAGTGGATGTCAGGAGAATGCTACCTGCCCGACTACATGGTGCCAACTGTTAAAGTTTGGTGGAGGAGGAATAATGGTCTGTGGCTGTTTTTCATGGTTTGGGCAAGGCCCCTTAGTTCCAGTGAAGGGAAATCATAAAATTACATTCTAGACGATTCTGTGCTTCCAACTTTGTGGCAACAGTTTGGGGAAAGCCCCTCCTGTTTCAGCATGACAATGCCCCTGTGCACAAAGCAAGGTCCATACAGAAATGGTTTGTTGAGATCGGTGTGGAAGAACTTGACTGGCCTGCACAGAGCTCTGACCTTAACCCCATTGAACACCTTTGGGATTAATTGGGACACCGACTGCGAGCCAGGCCTAATCGCGCAACATCAGTGCCCGACGTCATTTATGCTCTTGTGGCTGAATGGAAGCAAGTCCCTGAGGCAATGTTCCAACATCTAGTGGAAAGCCTTCCCAGATGAGTGGATGCTGTTATAGCAGCAAGGGGGACCAGCTCCATATTAATACCTGTGATTTTGGAAGATGTTGTTCAATGAACAGGTATCCACATACTTTTGGTCATGTAGTGTACCTTGCAGTGGGTTGGAGAAAGGTAATTGCAGGAGCAGAGTATTAATAGCCTATAGAAGTTGAAACCTAATTAGCTGGTAATTGAATTATGTTATCACATTCACACAGGTGCTGCTTACTGTCAGTTCATGGACATGCTTTTCCCTGGATGCATACCATTGAAGAAGGTTAAATTCCAGGCCAAACTAGAGACTGAGTTCCTCCACAACTTCAAACTTCTACAGACCAGTTTTAAGAAGATGGGGGTTGACAAGGTGAGTGCTTAGTTTTTGATTTTTTTTACCTCAGTGTACTTTTGGCTATTCCTACATTTCAGCCATTGAGATTGTGACACTTTTTAATACATTTCCAGATCATTCCTGTTGATAAATTGATAAAAGGCAAGTTCCAGGACAACTTTGAGTTTGTGCAGTGGTTCAAGAAATTATTTGAAGCCAACTACGATGGGAAGGATTATGACCCGGTCAGTGCTCGCCAAGGCCAGGACACTGCTCCTACGCCCAACCCAGGGCAGGTCGCACCCAAGCCCAGGAAGCCCAGCACTGGTGAGGAAGACACATTTAGAATTTCTAACATTTTGATTGTATTCTAAATACCTAATTGAAAATATAGCTGCAAGCAACAATGAGGGGTCTAAGTCACGTTATAATCCAAGTTACTCTGTCAGCTGGTGGAACAAAAAAGATTGATCCAGTGTCTTTGATGCTTGGACCCTTAAATGCATACTGTATGCATTTCTATTTCAGTACAGCCCCACAGCTCCCCACCTGTTATCAAACCAGCTGCGAGAGTCGGTAAGGTGGTTTAATGGTCAAACGGATCTCCAACGGGCACCTATGGTGGGCTATCACAGTCATGGTCACTGTGGAAAGGAATATTGCTGTAAGGCTAGACACTGGAGTCAGTGGGTGTTAATGTGCAGTTGTGTGTCTTAGGTTGAGGGCATACACAGTCCACAGCTATATTATTCTTTCCTAGTTTGCTAACTGATTTGTGTTGGATCTAGCTCCCATGAGGTCTACAACAACTGTGACCAAACCCCCGCCCAAGTCAGCAGGGAGTGCCTTGCGTAGGCCCGGAGCAGCAGGGGACGTGGAGAGGGAGGAGCTATCCCAGGAGGTATGGTCTTTCGGAGTGTAACCGCTAACATACGTTGTTTTGATGAGACGATGAGATTTCCTCAATCTCCTGTATGGCTTTTTGTGTGCTAGTTGAATAGTTTATTGAAGCTTGTTTAGTTGTAACATGAGTCATGACAGCCCCGCCCATTCATTCTCCTATCACTAATGTATGCCCTCTGCTGCTCTCACCTCAGGTCAGTTCCCTGAAAGCTACTGTCCAGGACATGGAGAAAGAGAGAGACTTTTATTTTGGAAAGCTGAGGTCCATTGAGGTCATCTGCCAAGAAGTGGATGGAGAGGCAGATACAACTATGCAGAAGATTATGGATGTTCTATATGCAACTGATGTGAGTGACACCTCGCCAGAATACTCTCTCTGACACACACAAACAGCTGAGAGGCTCAGTGTTCATATAATTTTTTCATAACCAATGATTCTGTAGTAGGAAACTAATGTAGCTTTGTATTTGAATATTTAAATAAAAATTGTTACCTGTTTACAGGAGGGGTTTGTTATTCCTGATTCCGATGCTGAAGGAGAAGAACCAGAAGAGTTCTGATGAAAAATGGACACAACTCTAGTCCATGCCACAATCTCTCACACACACACACACACACACACACACACACACACACAGAGGTTAGTGATCACACGTTTGCATGTGCAATGTACATGCATACGCACTCGTGTGCTCTAATGAACATGCACTTACTCACACATACTGCCACTGTGGATTAAGTTGCCTTTGGATCATACACTGGCTGCCCCCTTGGTCCAAGTCTTTGTTGGTCCAAGTGTTCTTTGGACCATAATACATTTCAGAGAGCCTGCTGATCCAGCCACCAGAGAAGAACCCTAGATGAAATTCTAATAGGGCCATTCCTTTCTGGTTTCTTTTCTGCCTTGTTCTTATTCTGGCCTCTGCTGTGCCTTTCAACTTTGGCCTGTTACTTTTGAAATATGTTCAGGTCTTTCTATTCCTTATTTCCAATTGACCTAAACAAATCTGTACTAGGTCATTTTGATATATTTGCAAATATGATTAATTATTAAAAATATATGAATATGTTTACTCTGCCAATGGAAATTATTGTAATTTTTATGGTATGTTTACGCATATTCATTATATACTTGAGTTCAAATTTGTGGTTTAGGCGATCAGCATTTGTATTTCGTTTCCTGTTTATCTGGGGAGGTATTCATCACATTACTTTTTTTGAAGTAAAAACAGTAATGTTTTATTGATAACCTTTAAATAAAATACTGTACTTTTTACTTAAATGCTAAATTATAGACTCATTCTGTTTGTGTGTTGTATGTAGGCTAGTTTTACACTACAGAGAATAGCATCTCTACCGACCTATGTTCTAATTTACTTCCTCATGTAAGGCAAAGACCGGATGTATGGTTGCCTGTCCACAATGAAGAAATACTTCCTTCTAGTCTACAATAAGAGCAGAACTATACACTCTTAGCAGAGGAACTGAGAGCTGTCTTTAGACCTCGGAAGTCTGTTTTAAACTTGGGAGCAATATAAGGTTTCTATAAGCATCTCTTGTCTTTAGAAATTAAGTATTGATTGGAGAAATTAAATGTTTTTAGGTTGAAGAAATAACTTGTTTTGACAAGTTTTATGTTATTAAAAACTCAAATGTATAAATTTTTCTAATTCAATTTATTTCTCCATTCATTAAAATGTCCTGACAGACTTCTGCATTGCTATTGGCAGTTGGTTCTTGGTAGAATAACTAGAGAAATCAAAACAGAAATAGTGATATTGGCTGATCATTAAAAATAAATGTAAACATGCCCAGAGTAAAGGGCCATAAAAACAATGAAGGTCTACAGCTCCACT
Source organism: Salvelinus fontinalis (assembly GCF_029448725.1). Classification (NCBI taxonomy): domain Eukaryota; kingdom Metazoa; phylum Chordata; class Actinopteri; order Salmoniformes; family Salmonidae; genus Salvelinus; species Salvelinus fontinalis. The sequence goes on from NC_074695.1 coordinate 23,843,828, forward strand.
GGGTGTGATGGGGGACCCAAGCAGAGACGTTGGTAGCAGGGTGTACTTGTCATTCTGGGTGATGTTGATGCTGCCATCATTGGGCAACAGGGCAGCCCTTTGGATGGGCCGGATGCTGTTCCTGATGGGGCTCCCTGCCTGGTCTCTGGGGGTCCGCAATAGGGAGCACCTGCATTGTGGGGGCCACTGTGAGACGGAGGACCTATTCGTGTCTTGATTCTGGTATGTTCCATTGAGAATCGCCAGCTCCATTGGCATCTTCATGTTTTCTTTCCCTCTGCTGTAAGCACCAGGATTTTCCTGACCTCCAACGCTTTCCTCATTCTGACCCGGGCACGTTTTGCCTTGTCATTCACGCTGATCAGTACGTACAGGTCTAGATCTTCCATGCCGGGTTTGCCTCTATTCATACTGTTGTCCTTTACTGACCCCCATTCTTGCATTTTGATCTGGCATCCGGTTTCTGCTTCCATCTGCTTGGCCCAGTATGGGGCCCGGGCCTTGGGTAACTGCAGAGGTTGTTTGTCTACAAGGCTATTCACTGGGTCGTTGGACATGTTTTCCTGCATCTCTTCGTCCAGAAGCTTCTCGGTGTGTGTCAAGATGCAAAACAGATTTGGAAAACTGGTTATCTTCTTTTTGTGTAACAATTGTGTCAAATAGTAAGGACTTCTCTGTCTCCCCTTCCTTTCTGTCTCCCGACTGTCATCTTTGTGCCATCAAGAGTACGTTTTTTTTTTATAAACAGAAAAAAGCTTGGAAAATAACTTTTTTATATCCCCCCACATTTTGATTGCTGTAGTCAAAATTTGGTTTAATTGTTGTTGAAGAAGAAAAACTTCCTCTAGATACCACTGAATACAATGTTATGAAGACAAAAAGAGCTTTACTCTTCTGTGAGAATTTGAGCCAGTGTCAAAGGTGTAAAGCCATGGCCAGTGTGAGCTTGTGGACTGTCACAGGGGCACTGTGAAGAAGGTCAGACGGTAATATCAATTTAGGTTTAAACTGTAAATGCATGTGTTTGATCACTAAATCACATTTTGAATCTCTTGACTATTCATTGAATAAAATTGCCTGTGTAATCAAAACCTTTCACAGCTCCGCCTCTGATGACAAGCAGAAACACACCACAGCTCAGGTAAATCCAGAACAAAATAAATCCACATACTGGTATGCTCCCCAAAGTGCTCTTTTTTTTATTGGCACAGACAACGTTTCCATTCTAATTTGGTTTTTGTGACCTTGTCACCCACATTTTGTTCACAGTTTTTAATTAATCTCCCATTCCGAAGACATTTTCAAGTGAAAATGATGGTTTTAATATCAAATGTGGACTTAATCCTGACTGAGGTGGGAGACGGAGCATTCAGGAAGAACAGTGATCTCGGGGAGAAAGACATGCAGGCTCAGGGGGGAGTGGAGAATCAGATCAAACAGCAACTTCGCCACATCGAAAGCATATTCAGAGAGTCTGACACGGATGGAGGAGGGGGTGAGTGATCTGACCATAATATACCCCCTCCCCATAACTAGTGGTCTACCCCAGTATCATTCTCTCTGTCAGGGCTGGATATGGATCAGTTTCGGGATGCGATGTGGATGATGAGGATCTGGACGTTATCTTTATGAAGGTGGACACCAACTGTGATGGCAGTGTGGACTGGGTGAGCGAGGAAAACAAGACACTGAATGGGAGTGCTGTTTTGTCGTCAGTTGACCAACTCTGGTATGTGAAAAACATGTAAACACATTTAAATTCTTACTCTCTTTAACAAAAGCTTTGTGTTGTTTATACAGGAAGAATATCTAAACTACATGCTTTTAGAGTACAGACCACTCTACTTACCCAAACCACTCAATATTTGTGCCTGTATAAGTGGCATTTAATAGGCTATGTTTTACAGGTTCCTAAGTAGTACGTGTGCACTGTTTGCATCCTTGAAATTTTTGTGTCTCTGTCTGTGAGGTGCACACTGTGAGGTCATTGTCCGGCTGAAGTATTACCCATTCAAGCCCCCAGCCAAAAAAAGAAGACAGACAGACTCTGGGGATCATGGCTGGTCCTCGGGGTCCTAAGGGCCGTGCTCACAATGGACGCTACCTGTCTGTCAGCCACGATGGTGTACTCAACTACTGGAATGAGAGGTTCTCGCTGCTGAGCACTGTCAATGTTAGAATTATTTTCTTTTTTTACAGTAATGTTTCATAAGATGTGAAAAAAAAACAGGGCAGCAGGTAGCCTAGTGGTTAGAGCGTTGGGCCAGTAACCGAAAGGTTGCTGGATCGAATCCCCGAGCTGACATTGTAAAAATCTGTCGTTCTGGCCGTGAGCAAGGCAGTTAACCCACTGTCCCCTGGGTGCTGAAGGCGTGGATGTCGATTATGGCAGCCCCCCGCACCTCTCTGATTCAGAAGGTTGGCTTAAATGCGGAAGACACATTTCTGTTGAATGGATCCAGTTGTACAATTGACTAGGTAGCCCCCCTTTCCCTAATACATGATAACAGAAATGGAGAACAACCAGTTCTTTAAATAGCCACCCTTTGCCTTGATAACAGCTTTGCATACTCTTGGCATTCTCTCAACTAGCTTCATGAGGTAGTCACCTGGAATGCATTTCAATTAACAGGTGTGCCTTCTTAAAAGTTAATTTGTGGAATTTCTTTCACTCTTAATGTGTTTGAGCCAATTAGTTGTGTTGTGACAAGGTAGGGGGGTATACAAGAAATAGCCCTATTTGGTAAAAGACCAAGTCCATATTGTGGCAAGAGCAGCTCAAATAAGCAAAGAGAATCGACAGTCCATCATTACTTTAAAACGTGAAGGTCAGTCAAATCGGAAAATTTCAAGAACTTTGGAAGTTTCTTCAAGTGCAGTCGCAAAAAACTTCAAGCACTATGATGAAACTGTCTCTCATGAGGAGAGAATACGCTCATTAGAGTTACCAGCCTCAGAAATTGCAGCCCAAATAAATGCTTCATAGAGTTCAAGTAACAGACACATCTCAACATCAACTGTTTCGAGGAGACTGTGTGAATCAGGCTATCATGGTCGAATTGCTGCAAAGAAACCACTACTAAAGGACACCAATAAGAAGAAGAGACTTGCTTGGACCAAGAAACACAATCAATGGACATTAGACCAGTGGAAATCTGTCCTTTGGTCTGGAGTCCAAATTGGAGATGTTCGGTTCCAACCCCTGTGTCTTTGAGACATGGTGTGGGTGAACGGATGATCTCTGCATGTGTATTTCCCACCGTAAAGCATGGAGGAGGAGGTGTTATGGTGTGGGGGTGCTTTGCTAGTGACATTGTCTGTGATTTATTTAGAATTCAAGGCACAATTAACCAGCATGGCTACCACAGCATTCTGCAGCAATATGCCATCTCATCTGGTTTGGGCTTAGTGGGACTATCATTTTTTTTCCAACAGGACAATGACCCAACACACCTCCAGTCTGTGTAAGGGCTATTTGACCAAGAACGAGAGTGATGGATTGCTGCATCAGATGACCTGGCCTCCACAATCCCCCGACCTCAACCAAATTGTGATGGTTTGGGATGAGTCGGACCGCAGAGTGAAGGAAAAGCAGCCAACAAGTGCTCAGAATATGTGGGAACTCCTTAAAGACTATTGGAAAAGCATTCCAGGTAAAGCTGGTTGAGAGAATGCCAAGAGTGTGCAAAGCTGTCATCAAGGCAAAGGGTGGCTATTTTAAGAATCTCAGATATAAAATATATTTTGATTTGTTTATATATACAGTGGGGCAAAAAAGTATTTAGTCAGCCACCAATTGTGCAAGTTCTCCCACTTAAAAAGATGAGAGAGGCCTGTAATTTTCATCATAGGTACACTTCAACTATGACAGACAAAATGAGGGGGAAAAATCCAGATAATCACATTGTAGGATTTTTAATGAATTTATTTGCAAATTATGGTGGAAAATAAGTATTTGGTCACCTACAAACAAGGAAGATTTCTGGCTCTCACAGACCTGTAACTTCTTCTTTAAGAGGCTCCTCTGTCCTCCACTCGTTACCTGTATTAATGGCACCTGTTTGAACTTGTTATCAGTATAAAAGACACCTGTCCACAACCTCAAACAGTCACACTCCAAACGCCACTGTGGCCAAGACCAAAGAGCTGTCAAAGGACACCAGAAACAAAATTGTAGACCTGCACCAGGCTGGGAAGACTGAATCTGCAATAGGTAAGCAGCTTGGTTTGAAGAAATCAACTGTGGGAGCAATTATTAGGAAATGGAAGACATACAAGACCACTGATAATCTCCCTCGATCTGGGGCTCCACGCAAGATCTCACCCCGTGGGGTCAAAATGATCACAAGAACGGTGAGCAAAAATCCCAGAACCACACGGGGGGAACCTAGTGAATGACCTGCAGAGAGCTGGGACCAAAGTAACAAAACCTACCATCAGTAACACACTACGCCGCCAGGGACTCAAATCCTGCAGTGCAAGACGTGTCCCCCTGCTTAAGCCAGTACATGTCCAGGCCCGTCTGAAGTTTGCTAGAGAGCATTTGGATGATCCAGAAGAAGATTGGGAGAATGTCATATGGTCAGATGAAACCAAAATATAACTTTTTGGTTAAAAACTCAACTCGTTGTGTTTGGAGGACAAAGAATGCTGAGTTGCATCCAAAGAACACCATACCTACTGTGAAGCATGGGGGTAGAAACATCATGCTTTGGGGCTGTTTTTCTGCAAAGGGACCAGGACGACTGATCCGTGTAAAGGAAAGAATGAATGGGGCCATTTTGAGTGAAAACCTCCTTCCATCAGCAAGGGCATTGAAGATGAAACGTGGCTGGGTCTTTCAGCATGACAATGATCCCAAATACACCGCCCGGGCAACGAAGGAGTGGCTTCGTAAGAAGCATTTCAAGGTCCTGGAGTGGCCTAGCCAGTCTCCAGATCTCAACCCCATAGAAAATCTTTGGAGGGAGTTGAAAGTCCGTGTTGCCCAGCAACAGCTCCAAAACATCACTGCTCTAGAGGAGATCTGCATGGAGGAAAGGGCCAAAATACCAGCACAGTGTGTGAAAACCTTGTGAAGACTTTGACCTCTGTCATTGCCAACAAAGGGTATATAACAAAGTATTGAGATAAACTTTTGTTATTGACCAAATACTTATTTTCCACCATAATTTGCAAATAAATTCATTAAAAATCCTACAATGTGATTATCTGGATTTTTTTTCTAATTTTGTCTGTCATAGTTGAAGTGTACCTATGATGAAAATTACAGGCCTCTCTCATCTTTTTAAGTGGGAGAACTTGCACAATTGGTGGCTGACTAAATACTTTTTTGCCCCACTGTACTACCGTTCAAAAGTTTGGAGTCACTTAAAATTGTCCTTGTTTTTGAAAGAAAAGCACATTTTTTGTCCACTAAAATAACATCAAATTGATCAGAAATAAAGTGTAGACATTGTTAATGACTATTGTAGGTGGAAACAGACAATTTTTTAAATGGAATATCTACATAGGCATACAGAGGCCCATTATCAGCAACCATCACTCCTGTGTTCCAATGGCACTTTGTTTTAGCTAATCCAAGTTAATAATTTTAAAAGGCTACTTGATAATTAGAAAACCCTTTTGCAATTATGTTTGCACAGCTGAAAACTGTTGTTCTGATTTATAAAAGCAATAAAACTGGCCTTTAGACTAGTTGAGTATCTGGAGCATCAGCATTTGTGGGTTCGATTACAGGCTCAAAATGGCCAGAAACAAAGTACTTTCTTCTGAAACTCGTCAGTATATTCTTGTTCTGAGAAATGAAGACTATTCCATGCGAGAAATTGCCAAGAAACTGAAGATCTCGTGCAGCGCTGTGTACTACTCCCTTCACAGATCAGCGCAAACTGGCTCTAACCAGAATAGAAAGAGGAGTGGGAGGCCCCGGTGCACAACTGAGCGAGAGGACAAGTACATTAGAGTGACTAGTTTGAGAAACAGACGGCTCACAAGTCCTCAACTGGCAGCTTCATTAAATAGTACTCGCAAAACACCAGTTTCAACGTCAACAGTAAAGAGGCGACTGGGATGCCTTCTTGGCAGAGTTGCAAAGAAAAATACATATCTCAGACTGGCCAATAAAAGATTAAGATGGGCAAAATAACACAGACACTGGACAGAGGAAGATTGGGGAAAAAAGGTGTTATGGACAGACAAATCTAAATTTGAGGTGTTCGGATCACAAAGAAGAACATTTGTGAGACGCAGAAAAAATGGAAAGATGCTTGAGGAGTGCTTGACGCCATCTGTCAAGCATGGTGGAGGCAATGTGATGGTTTGGGAGTGCTTTGGTGGTGGTAAAGTGGGATATTTGTACAGGGTAAAAGGGATCTTGAAGAAGGAAGGCTATCACTCCATTTTGCAACGCCATTCCATACCCTGTGGATGGCGCTTAATTGGAGCCAATTTCCTCCTACAACAGGACAATGACCCAAAGCACAGCTCCAAACTATGCAATAACTATTTAGGGAAGAAGCAGTCAGCTGCTTCTGTCCATAATGGAGTGGCCAGCACAGTCACCGGATCTCAACCCTATTGAGCTGTTGTGGGAGCAACTTGACCATATGGTAGTAAGTGCCCATCAAGCCAATCCAATTTGTGGGAGGTGCTTCAGGAAGCATGGGGTGAAACCTCTTCAGATTACCTCAACAAATTGAATGCCAAAGGTCTGCAAGGACATTTCTAAGTGACCCCAAACTTTTGAACTGTAGTGTATATACTGTAAAGGAATGAGTAATCATTTTCAGAAAATCATGGGGCATATAGTCTTTGGTTGCATGCTATTTTATGTCAATCATATTGCTGCTTGTAGCCTATAACTGATGCTTCGTTGTCTTATGTATGCCATCTATTGGAAGTATTTAGCAATTAAAAGTTATTATTTCATAGCAGACCATAAAGACATTGGAGAGGCATCTGAGAAATCAAGTGTATATTTCTTATTAATTCCAAAGATTAGTCCGGCCGGCCATGTAGGTAGGTCCGGATAGGGTCTGATGGCCAGATGGGACCTGCTTGCGGTCCGGCCAGATAGGACCAGTCACAGTAATCTGTTACTTTTTCAAGTCCTTCATATTGCGTTAGCGGTGTGGAAATGGACAGAAAAAAAGCATACACGGGCGATTTCCTGTGACCGCAAGCTGGCTGCTGATGACGGGGGACAATGGTTTATCTAGGGAGAAATGTCATTCGTGGTCTTATGCTGCCATCTATTGGAATTATTTAGCAATTGCACTTCATACATTTTTTGGAACTGTCGATCAGATCAAAAGGTTTCAAACTTAAAGTCACTGAATAAAGTGTATATCCTTACTGAAGTAGTAATTACTTGATTTTATCGTTTACAAACCATAATATAACAATGTATAGCATAACAATGAAACTGACTGGCTATGCGCATAAACGGAAAACACCATACATTTAATCATAAAAATGTTTATATTTCTTTACATGGATAACATAACAAGTATTACCCCCTTAACATATAAACACATAGACACTGGACACAGACATTGAAAATGAGCTTTTAAAATAAATCTGGTAGCTCTCAAAAAAGCCTTTGCTTTGCTGAGCAGTTCGTTTTCAGAAGTGTGCTGCCTGCCTGCCATCAGAGGAGTAGATTTGTGAATAATGAAAAATTAATAAGTTATTGCCACACTCACATTGAGGCCTAGTTCAAACTACAAATTTAAACACTAAAAGGCAAATGGTAGCAGATAAATGATAAGCTGGTTAAATAACTGCTCTTGGAACTTTCAGACTGCCATTGTTTTGGGGAAATAGGGACATGTCTGTCTATTTTGCAAAATATCTCAAAATGTATGTATTTTTATGTTTTGAAGTTCTACACAATTTTATTCAGGATAATCTCTTTCTTATGACAAGTTTGGGCAGCGTACTCTGCTGTCATCGATCGCTAGATCCGAAATAGTCAGAAGTTACCATTTTTTCCTACTTCCTCATTACGCAGACATAATACTTGACACCGAGGTGTGGATGTTTACTTTCTACACAAGTTTTATTTTTCCGTTTCGTCCTAAAAACGGATTCTAGTGATAAAATATGAAGGTACACATTTTTTGGTGCCATTTAGAGAAAATTGAATTCTAAGCATCGGCCTGACGACAAAGACTTTCCTCTAGGCTCAGATTAAAGATACCAAATAAGAGTGGTAATAGAGTCAGCTACCATTCTCAGTAGCTTTCCATCTAAGTTGTCAATGTCAGGAGGTTTATCACAATGGCTTCAAATGATTCAACACGAATTTGAAGATGGAGCAGTTTTTTAGCTACATGGTGACATTCAACCATATATGTTTCAAACGGAATATAGCGAAGAGGATTCGAAAAAAGAGTTGGATTTAACTAGCTCAGCTACAGCCGATGTCATCACTAATAGTAAACGGAACAATATAAGGAGTCAAAATTCACCCAAATCTGAAAAATGGCCAAAGAGCATTAGCTGAGTTGGAACACTAGTGCGAGGCCATAGCAAATGAATTGAAACTAGCCTTTGCTGAGCCTCTTCGGATTTCAGGCCTAGGTCAAAGTCATTCCGCTACCCAAGAGTAGCTGATAGGTCTGCTGTTAGAACCAGCCTTTACTGGTTCTAACAGCAGACCTATCAGCTTGCTGCCAGCTCTTAGCAAACTGTTGGAAAAAATTGTGTTTTACATAATACAGTGTTATTTCTTTGTAAACAAATTAACAACTGACTTTCAGCATGCTTATAGAGAAGGGCACTCAACATGTACTGCACTGACACAAATGACTGATGATTGGCTGAAAGACAGTGATAATACAATTATGGGAGTGGTACTGTTAGATTTCAATGCAGATTTTGATATTATTTACCATAACCTGTTGTTGAGAAAACGTCAGTGTTATGGCTTTTCAACCTCTGTTATATTGTGAATTCAGAGCTTTCTATCTAATATAACTCAGAGGGTTTTATTTAATGGAAGTTTTTTTAATGTAAAACATATAAAGTGTGATGTACCGCAGCAGCTCTCTGGACCCTCTACTCTTTTCTATTTTACCAATGACCTGCCTCTGGCATTAAACAAAGCATGTGTGTCCATGTACGCTGATGATTCAACCATATGCACATCAGCAACCACCGCTAAGGAAGTCACTGAAACCCTTAACAAAGAGTTGCAGTCTGTTTTGGGAAGAAAGAAAACAGAAACCGCTTGGTTGGCTAGGCCATCAGAAGCTAGATAGAAGGCATCTGCCATTCAACTGTATTAGGGCAACATTTTGGAGTGTCAGTGTAATCAACCAATTACATTTTTACTTAAAATGGGTGGGACCGTTTTTACAAAAAACGTGGAAATTTCTGCCTTCTCAAAGGCCAAACAGGTCACTGCACAACAGCGAGCAGTAGTTTTCCCAAGGTCTAGCTAGCTATCTTTTGTTGTAGGCTAGTTTGCAGCGGCTGCAGCAGGTGTTATTGAAGAGGATGTTGTGTCTAATTTCTCCTAAATTTCAACAAGAAGTTATGTTTCAAATTATCATCATCTGGTGAGTGGTACTGTGTTTTTTTTATTGGAGCTTGCTTGCTGTTGTTATCCATGTCTTTGAAAATAACTTGTGTGAAACATTGTTGCTGAGGAGTATTTTTGTAATAATAATGTATTATTTTTTGTTTTTGCTCAATCTTCCTACGCCCCTGATACAAACAGGGCATCATGACTGAATTGGGCATCACAAAAAGCCTACTAACAAAGACTTCGGACCAAACGTTTTCAATACCTGGTTTGCATACCCATTGTTGTCTTAGTTAGCATTTACTGGTAGATGTCATAAGTTTGGTAGGTCTTTTCTACCTACCCTACCGCCTACCAATGTCATTCTTCTGTGAGCTGCTCCATGCCAAAACCAGTTGAGAGCTGCTGGTATTGCTGCCTGCAAATGATATTCTGCTGAAACTAAGCTATGTGTGCAGCGCGCATTTGAATATATTTCACACACTTTGCGATTGTGTAAGCTACTTTGTGCATGGGGGAGGCATACCTGCATATAGCCTCCACTATGGCACTGGCCCTTTGTATTTTACAAAAAGTGCACTCTCCTACATGAGTGCGCTGGTATTACCGTTGTTGTCCTTTCAGCATCACAAACCTGTCACACATTGAAGGCCTAGGTTCAATAGGTTCTCCACTGAGCAAAGATGTCTATAATAGATATAAAGTTTGCAGGTATTAATGTTTCAAGAAAGGAGTGTATATATTTGGCCTGGTGAAGCGGTTTTAATGTGCTTTCTGAATGGAAGCTGATAATTATTTGTTTTAACTCCACTGGTCTCGGCTAGTCTCCGGAAGAAATTAGGAGTCCTAGACACCCAGTCAAGACCAAGTACAAATGTATCCAATACTGAGACAAGACCGAGAAACTCACAATGTGGACTCAAGACCGGACTCGAGACCAGAGTCTGGTCTTGAGTATGGTCTGAGTCCGGTCTTGAGTAATACAACACTGCATATGGTCAAATTCTACAAAGAAATACCAAGTTAAGCTGCAGCTGTAATGACCTCCAAGGTCATCATACCATTGATATAGCACGGACGCTAATAGTTTATCGAATCCCATTGTGACGTAGAGGGGGACATTATTTGGCATGACAGGCCCAGCAAAAGCTTATCACCACTCCCATCCTCTCCAATCCCATTAACAGTACCATCATCTCCACAAACAAGTCTCCCCTATCTGACCTGCCCGTCTTCACACTGCTCAACACTGCAGCCGAATCAGAGTAGATCACCACTGAGTGTTTTCACCTCCTCCACCCATCTCAAACCTGTAATCATGGCCATCAACTCGGCCGCATACACTGACACATCGGTTAACTACTTACATACTCTGAAATCTGGGATATACACCCCTGCCCCCATCCTACCACTGACTGGAGCCTTTGAACCATCTATTTATATACTTAAAAATAAAATGGTTATCTATATATCTCTACACACACACCATCTCACGTCCTCACCCCATTCTCTCCTACCCTCAATCATATCCACATCTACACCTTGTTTCGGAAACAGCCAGGGTGGAACGTTCTCCAATGCAATTGAAGGCCCTATCTTTCTCTCCCCAGTCCATATTCTACCACATTCTGTCCGATTGTCCACCCTGCTTACCCACTCCTCGCTCCCAGCATTCCCCAGTTGCCGTGACCGCAGGATGTCCTTCTGAACTCCCTTTCAACCTTGCCCAGTATGCCAATGCAAGTTTGGCCCGCTTTATCCTCAGTGGCAGTTCCCCACTATCCACCTACAATGCCTCAACAGGTGTTGTCCTGAAGGCACCCACACACAATCTCAGGACCCTTGACTGTATAGTATCCAGGTGCTGGAGTACTGTTTTGGCCGCAGATCCATATACAAAGCACCCATAATCCACAGATGACCTGATCAATGCCTGATACATATATAAGTGTTTGTCTATCCGACCCCCAATCATATCCTGCCACGGCTCTCATGAGGTTCAGCATCTTCATATCCTTAATTTCAATATACTCAATATGTCGCTTCCACGTAAGCCTGTCATCAAACCACATACCTAAATACTTCAACTCACACACCCTACCTATATCCTGACTGTATTTTTGCAACCTAACATCTTTAACCTTCCTCCTAGAAAACACCATAAAGCAGAACTTGGCCACAGACATCCTAAACCCCCGTGTTAGAGACCAATCTTCCACAACTCCAACAGCTTCTTGCATCTTCCTCATCACATATTTCACATTCCCACCTCTCTTCCATACAGCCCCATCATCACCATACAAGGCCACACCCACTCCCTGTCCCACCTCCTTAAATATGTGATCTATCATCAGGGTGAACAACACCAGACTAACCACTTCCCTGAGGAGTACCATTGTCCACTTCAAACCACATTGACAATTCTGACCCCACCCTCACCCGTATGACTCGAACAAACAGGAAGTCCATGATCCAGTTATACAGACCGCCCCCAATGCAATCAACATGATCAACAACCCTTCCATCCACATGGTATCGTAAGCTTTCTCAATGTCAAAATACACAACACTCATCACCTCTTTTATTGTCAGGGCCTTTGCTATCTCTTTACTAACTGTTACCAGGGCATCCATGGCAGACCTCCCTTTTCTGAACCCACTCTGTGCTACCCTCATCAAACCCATAACTTCCAATAAATACATCATCCTACTCACTATCATCTTTTCCATCAACCTCCAACTTGGATGTCAGCGCGAAAGGCCTATAACTAAAATAATAATATATCTGTCAGTGAGATGTTTGATTTTTCAGGTTTGGTTAGCAGTCCTACGTTTACTGATGCTTCTAACTTGAGTGTGGATGGCTGCTTGATTTAACAGTGGGCTGTATAAACCATTTAGCTTGACAAGACCTTGGTTGACAAGGCCTTGTCAACCAAATGGAATACATTTTTGTTGTTTTTACAGTTTGATGCTACTTGAATTCAAACTCTAAAGTTGTTAGTGCATCTGTACATTTTCACTTGGAATAGTTATTAATAGTTTCATTTTTATTTTCATGAATAGACATTTACACAGCAAATAAAATGAACTACAGATCTCTGTGGATGAGCACGTGATTTACCATGTAAAATCTGAAGCTTCTGACAGGACTATTTTCAAGACCAAGGTCAAACCATCCTCGAGGGTTACTGACAAGCCTCACAACACCTGGCTGGCTGTTAAATATGATGGGAAGATAAAAGCTGCTCACTGTGACAGCATGGGAGGGTAAGCAAAAAGCAGTAACTACATACCTTTAAAGTGCACTTAAATTCAGAAAATATTCAAAGCTGACTTCATGTTGGGGGTCAATTCCATTTAAATTCCAAAAATGTACTTCCTGAAAGAGCAGTACTTTTTCAGCATTGGAATCTGGATTGGTGGAAATTAAATGGAATTGGTAGCATAACTGACTGCCTTCATTTATTCTTTAGAATAGGTGAAAGCTGTTCAAATGTTGCTGCTCTCCTGTTCAAGTTGGAAGCCTCTGTCTGCCTGGGTTACACAAGCGTGGCATGTACTAGCATCGCCTGTGCCTGGTATCCACCTAAACAGTAGAACCAACGATGATTAAAGATATTGAATTATACAGTGAAAAATAAATAAAAAATAAACTAGGAAGTATGGTGGAAAATTTCAAGACTGTTATAATACTTTTATTACATCAAATGGTTGTTTTATGTAACATAATAGAGTATTCTCTTAACTATTGTGTGTGTGTGTTCTACTGAGGATGGGCCTCTGGAAGACAACACTGACAGGAGATGCACAATGTCTTTGGGTGATAAAACCTAAAGAGCATTCCAGAGCATGAGTTAATGTTTCTGTTCTATACTGTACCAGGAAGAGATGGTTCCAGTTTGGAGTCGGAGGGCCAGACACAATGAAAACTGTTGACACAGCAGATACTGTCTGCTATGTATTATAGCTATCTTTCATTCAGATCTTAACCTTGTGACCCATTCTATATATCTGTTGTTCGTCATATAGGTTGAAAGGGGTGTATCTTGGCTATAAAAGACCTTTGTACTTTTGTCTCGGGGCTCTCAACAAATCATCTGAGCGTGAATCGTCGACCAGCCATCATTATCGTAGAGCACTCAATCAATTCACTTTATATGTGTGTGTTGTATTGACCTGCTCCCTTATTAATAAGTGATTAAAGATTTAGTTTAAGTATAACTCTGACTTGTGTGATAAGTTTGTCTCTCCTCATTTGATAGTAAAGAAATTAACCACCACAGAAGAGGTAGGGAAAGGAGACCCATCCCCAAAGCTTTAACTTCACAGGAAAAGCAGCTGCTCCAGATGCTCTCATTGATAAGGGACCATTCAAGGACCATGCTGATGTTTTCACAACCAAACCCTGGTTCAATACTGTCATGTCTTTACTATGGATTAAAGGATATGACATGCTATTTTATAAAATCAATTCTCTATAATTAATATTACCTGATGAAACTAATCATGTAAATATAATTAACTAGGAAGTCAGGGCACCACGGAAGAATGTTTATAGAGCTGTTGTCTTCCAAATAAACCCTTAAAGACCTGGTAATCTTTTATATCAATAGCAGTCAATTATTAATCGTCACCTTATACAGTCTCATCTGAACGTCGTAAAATTATTGGTCATCTTCACGAACCCTGGCTAACAAGTTGAATCAGCAATACATTTGGTTTAAATATTTATTTACTAAATACCTAAATAGTCATACAGAATTACATATACACAGGATGGATCATACATTGATTACTACTTATGTCATAAAAGAAAACGTCTCTAGTGGACAAAAATCGATATGATGGCTGGTTACACAAAGAAAGGGGGTTGGGTTTGAATGAAAGAGTGGGAAGACTGAGGAACAAAAGGATTGGGTCTCTATCGGACCTTATGAATCTATGCTATCGTAAATACAGAATTATATGCAATCTACATAACCGCCCATTTGGAAAAGGAAAATGCAAGAAATATATTTACTCTGAGCTACGCTTCGATAGATTGGTCGAAGATGGAAAGCTGGGTTGCCCAGCAGAGATCTCCCTTGTCTTTTGAAGAATATTTCTGGGTGCATTTTAACTTGAAAGCAGAAAAGGCAAGCTGTAGAATTTTAAAGACATGCCATATATAGACTTTTCTTGTGATGGATACATATCATGTGAGTGCTGTGGCAAAGGCAGTGGTGGGCCTAAACATCATCAGAATATATATATATTTGTTAAAATATTTTCCCACAAATATGTATTAAATTATTCCCCAGAGTAAGAGTTATACTCTTCATTTCATAGCTTTCCTCTTGGTTGCACTGCTTCCAGACCCAGGTTAAGATTTGGAGGGCTGGTCTTTATGTTAGATCTTTTATCCAATCATATTCAGCCATCATGTGTTGCCAGGGGTCTAAAATCTGCCCTCAGGCCTTCAGAATCAACAGTGTGGGCGCTTGTAGCTTAAAGTGAATGGAAATGAAAATGTAGTGTCAACCAATCAGCTTTAGAGTTGGCTATTGTACGCCTGCTGGCTAGCTAGCAGGCGTAGTGCGTGCACGTCTTTTGATTGGATTACCAATATTGAGAGGCAGGTCCTATGGGCAGGTCTATGCAGAACCTCAGAACTAGGAAACTGAATTTGATAAACAAATTAATTTGCGTACTACTAAGCTGTTTTTTCAACCCACAATGGCGGAAGGAGGAGAAGATATCGATTTGGTCGAGGATATACTTATAACGCCATTCTCAAGACGAACTTTTCAAGAAAAGTTAGACATTGTAAGGAGAGGTCGCCCGACGCGGACGCTACAAAGCCTGTCACAGGCGGGAAAGGGGTTCGTCCGCCACTTTCAAAGTTCCAACTACGAGCGCTATCAATGGCTCACAGGCTCCGAGAAGCACTGCAAACTGTACTGCTGGGAATGCCTATTATTTGCAAGTGATCGGCTCGGTGTTTGGAGCCACACTGGCTTTGCAAACTTGAGTTGTCTAACCAAGGCAGCAACGAGACACCAAAATACGGCTGGGCATTTATTAGCTATTGAAAACTTATGGGGACACCCGAGTGGATCTACAGCTCAACGAACAAGCGCGCAGGGCAACGGAGCTGCACAATGAAAAGGTGAAGAAAAATAGGGACATATTGAAAAGACTCATTGATTGTGTCATGTTTTTGGGTAAACAGGAACTTTCATTTAGGGGACACGATGAAAGTGCTGACTCCACAAACAAAGGGAACTACGTGGAGCTTCTTTCTTTTCTTTCTGAAAGCAACACAGATTTACAATACCACCTGTCCACTAACAAAGTGTTCATTGGGATGTCAGGCAAAATACAAAATTACCTAATTTATGCTATTGCTGAAGTGATGGGAGAAGAGATCAAAATGGAGATTAAAAAAGCTCCCTTTGTTGCTGTTATGGTGGACGAGACAACAGATGTGGGAAATGCAGCACAGCTCTCACTCGTCCTGAGTTATGTGACAGACACAGGAGTCAAGGAGCGATTTATCCGATTTGAAGATGTGACAAGCGGCAAGCGAGCTGAAGACATTGCCGCTCTTATTTTCCGTTTCTTGGAGGGAAATGAATGTAGTCTGGATAAAGTTGTGGCACAGTGTTTTGATGGCGTAGCAGTCATGGCATCTGGACTCAATGGGGTGCAGGCTAAAGTTAAGGAGAGGGGACCGATGGCCTTATTCATTCACTGCTATGCACATCGACTAAATTTAGTACTGACTCAAGGAGCCTCAAAGCTTAAAGAATGCAAGGTCTTCTTTGCCAACCTCAATGGCCTTGCAGCATTTTTCTCACAATCACCTAAGCGCACGCAACTGCTGGATGACATCTGCAAGCGTCGTCTTCCTAAGGTTGCACCAACGAGGTGGCAATATACATCTAGATTGGTCAATGCAGTCTTTGAAAAGAGAGTTGCCCTAAAGGAGCTGTTTAACCACTTACTGGAACATGACGGGGATACTGTGCTTATGGCTGATGGATTTAATGCACGTTTGGATGATTTTGAGTTTTGTTTTTTGCTTGAAACATTCAATGGGATTTTTTATTATTCGGATGTGCTTTTTGGAATTCTACAGAAACAAACTTTGGATGTACAATTCTGCCTGACAAGGGTGAACGAGTTTTGTGACACAATTGAGCGAGAGAGGCTACGATGAAACAGCGCGCATCTCAAGTTCACCCAGCGCACGCAGAGGCCCAGCACAAGGAGACCCTCGCACATACTACCAACAACTCCACAGCAATATTCTGGACAACATTCTTTGCCAGATACGAAACAGGTTTCAAGACCACGAAAAATTAATGTTTCTCTCCCTCCTGGACCCCCAGCACTTTCAGACCTACCGGAAAAAATTCCCGCAAACAGCCTTCTCCAGCTTAACAGAGAGTCACGGAACACTGTTTGACCTATCCAAGCTAAAAACAGAACTGACTGTAATGTATGCTATGACTGATTTTGAAGGGAAAAGTCCCTCTGATCTCCTTGATTTCCTTAACTTCTACTTCATCACAATCCCGGATCCGGGAGCACCCCCATCAGTAAAAAAGCTGACTAGCATAGCCTAGCATAGCGTCACAAGTAAATACTAGCATCTAAATATCATTAAATCACAAGTCCAAGACACCAGATGAAAGATACACATCTTGTGAATCCAGCCATCATTTCTGATTTTTAAAATGTTTTACAGGGAAGACACAATATGTAAATCTATTAGCTAACCACGATAGCAAAAGACACAACTTTTTTTTCTCCACCATTTTTTTCCTGCATAGGTAGCTATCACAATTTCGACCAAATAAAGATATAAATAGCCCCTAACCAAGAAACAACTTCATCAGATGACAGTCTGATAACATATTTATTGTATAGCATATGTTTTGTTAGAAAAATGTGCATATTTCAGGTATAAATCATAGTTTACCTTTGCAGCCACCATCACAACTCTCACCAAAGCAATTAGAATAACTACAGAGACCAACGTGAATTACCTAAATACTCATCATAAAACATTTATGAAAAATACACAGCGTACAGCAAATGAAAGACAAAGATCTTGTGAATCCAGCCAATATTTCAGATTTTTTTAAGTGTTTTACAGCGAAAACACAATATAGCATTATATTAGCTTACTACAATAGCCAACCACACAACAGCATTGATTCAAGCCGACAATAGCGATAACGAATAAACCAGCAAAAGATATAAATTTTTTCACTAACCTTCTCAAACTTCTTCAGATGACAGTCCTATAACATCATATTACACAATACATATAGAGTTTGTTCGAAAATGTGCATATTTAGCGGCACAAATCGTGGTTATACAATGAGAATAGTAGCCAAGCTGCCAACAATATGTCGGGAGAAATCTTGGGAGAGGCACCTAATCTAATCAGTAACTAATCATAAACTTGACTAAAAAATACAGGTTGGACAGCAAATGAAAGATACATTAGTTCTTAATGCAATCGCTGTGTTAGATTTTTAAAATTAACGTTACTACGACATACAGCGTGCGTTAAAGCGAGACCGCACCGAAATTAATGGCGAAATATGAGTTTTACATTTTTCAACAGAACAACGAATTAACATCATAAATAGTTCTTACTTTTTGATGAGCTCCCATCAGAATCTTGGGCAAGTTGTCCTTTTTCCAAAAGAATCATTGCTCGGTTGTAGATTGTCGCCTTCAACTTTGGAATTAGCAGTAAACATTAGCCATGTGGCCCAGACGTGCCCAACTCACTAGAACGCAGCACAAAGAAATATCCGAAAATCGCAATATACTGATATGAACTGATATAACTCGGTTTAAAATAACAACATTATGATGTCTTTAACACCTATATCAAATAAAATCAGAGCTGGATATATCTAAGGGCTATAACGGGAGCTTTCTAGAACGCCATCCTGAGGTCTGTCTTGCGTCATGGCGAATGAAGGAAAGAGAGGACCCCACGTTGCCAGTCCATTTATATGGCCTCAGATCTGCCTAGCAACTCCATTCCAATTCTCACTATTTGCTGACATCCAGGGGAAGGCGTATGCAGTGCATCTCAACCAATAGAAGACATGCAAATTAATAAACCGACCTCAGAACAGCCTGGCTGATTTCAGATTTCTCACTTGCTGACAGGAAAATTGCTCCAACTCGAGTTCTGTTTTACTCACAGATATAATTCAAACGGTTTTAGAAACTAGAGAGTGTTTTCTATCCAATAGTAATAATAATATGCATATTGTACGAGCAAGAATTGAGTACGAGGCAGTTTAATTTGGGAACGAAATTTTTACAAAGTGCAAACAGCACCCCCTATTGAGAAAAGGTTTTAAGCAGAAAAATCTTAACGAGGACATGGGGCAACTTTACACATTGGCATGTGTGACAGTGACTATCCCTGTGTCCACGGCTTCTGTCGAGCGGTCATTCTCGGCCTTAAAGCGAATCAAAACGAATTCCAGAAATGCTACTGGACAGACTCGGCTTTCAGCATTAGCCTCCATGTCGATAGAAAATGACTTATTGGTGGAACTAAAACGCACAGATAGACTGTACAACAGAGTCATTGAAGTCTTCTTGAGGAAAGAAAGGAGGAAGGATTTTGTGTTCAAATAATCAGTCTTTGGTGAGTAGGAATACAATGCATTTTATTTTTAATTAAATGTGTATGTATGTTTCGCATTTTATTTTATTAATATTAAATAGCCTATATATTAACAAAATAAATTGGCAAATAGCCTATGTTGCAAATTATTTGTTTTCTTTCTTTTATTTTCAGTGAATAGTTATGTGTCTTTATCATCATGGTGAAACTGCTTTGGGTGCGACAATGCGCTGTTTAGTGAACACACTGTATTTTTTGGGGGGGGGACTTAAAGCTCAAAGTTTGTGGACCAGAAATGGATAGAAGAAGAATATTAATATAACTCTGTTGCACTCGACTATGTTCTTGCCTATTAGTTGAACTGTACTGTATTGTACTCTTCCCCTGCAATTCTCTGAATAAAAATGTCAATTTCAAGGTGACGCAACGCCTGGTTATACTGCGTTTCTGTCTAAATGTATAGTGTCTAGAGCCATGGCATCATAATGATGGTAATAAGAGGTGGATTAATTCGGGTGGGACTGTGTAGGACCTCACTGAAGGCCCAGGCCCCAGGCCCACGGCACGCCACTGGGCAAAGGAGTACTTGAGTCAAAGTTTCCCTAATGACCACTCAACTGACCACTGGACAGAAGACAACAGGGGACATCTGTTAAAGGAATTTCATTCCTGTGTTTATTAACCAATTCAATTAAAACACTCTGCCCATAAATAAGAATTTGTAAGATAATTATCAGCATAAAATGGACAGATACCAGTCTTAAAATCAATCAATCAATAGCGTTTATTCTCGAGAGTACTGATCATAATACATTTTACATCAGGTTATATAATAAAGATGATGTCATAGGTTTTAATGTCCATCCTCCTCTCGGATACAATGGCAGTATAGTTCGAGTTCTCATTACTGTCTGCCACCTGTTAAACTATCTACAACCAACCCATGGTCTTTCCCCTCCCTGGGTAGAGACATCATTCTAGCCTGTCTGAAGATAAACCCATTCTTTCTAACAAGGAACACATAACATTCAACATTTATGATTATAATAAGATTCCTTCTTACAGTAATATAGTAGTATTCTGTTTAGTTATAATTCTAAGTCAAATGTATATATATTTTAGTCATTAAACACAAAAATCCCGTAACAACATCTCAATACTTTATTTTCCTCCTTCTACACTCAGGTATGGTCACTGTGCAATTTTAATCTTATTACCATTATACGTCAGTGTGAAAGCATCATATAGAATTATGTAGAATTACACCAGCCTGAAGGTCATCCCCATGATAGAGCCTATACTGTTAGGCTGTCATGGGGCTGAGGATGGGGCTGAGGTGCATGCTACTTTTTCCCATTTGTTTTCACAGATGCAGCTGCAGATGTTTGTCTGTCATGCTGATTTTATCACCTGGATTCCCCAGCAAAGTTTCATTTTCCGTGTCCCACGATATGAGGATTTTATCATTAAGGCAGTGGACACCATCAGCAGATTCTGTGCAAGGCCACATTTACCCTCGGCTTGTTGGAACTTCAGCACAAGAGATGAACAAGGAGGTTCAGGTAAAACACATTGTGGTTAATTAAAAGACTATTCTGTATAAATAGAAAATGTATAACTAAGGTAAAACGTTATTAGGTTTTTATTGAAATTCATTGTTTTGTCTGAATCACATGACAAATAACATAATAAATGATGTCACAATTCATGTTTTGCATTCTCAGGAGATAGAAGCAGAGTCTACAAAAATCTAATTTTATCACATGCGCCTAATACAACAAGTGTAGGTAGACCTTACCATGAAATGCTTACTTACAAGCCCTTAACTAACAATGCAGTTCAAGAAATAGAGTTAAGAAAATATTTACAAAATAAACTAAAGTACTAAATCAAATAAAAAGTAACACAATAAAATAACAATAACAAGGTTATATACAGTTGAAGTCGGAAGTTTACATACACCTTAGCCAAGTACATTTAAACTCAGTTTTCCACAATTCCTGACATTTAATCCTAGTAAAAATTCCCTGTCTTAGGTCAGTTAGGATCACCACTTCATTTTAGAATGTGAAATGTCAGAATAATGGTGTAGAGAATGATTTATTTCAGCTTTTTCTTTCATCACATACCTAGTGGGTCAGAAGTTTACATACACTCAATTAGTATTTGGTAGCATTGCCTTTAAATTGTTTAACTTGGGTCAAACGTTTCGGGTAGCCTTCCACAAGCTTCCCACAATAAGTTGGGTGGATTTTGGCCCATTCCTCCTGATAGAGCTGGTGTAGCTGAGTCAGGTTTCTAGGCCTCCTTGCTCGCACATGCTTTTTCAGTTCTGTCCACAAATTTTCCATAGGATTGAGGTCAGGGCTTGGTGATGGCCACTCTAATACCTTGACTTTGTTGTCCTTAAGCCATTTTGCCACAACTTTGGAAGTACGCTTGGGGTCATTGTCCGTTTGGAAGAGCTATTTGCGACCAAGCTTTAA
Organism: Salvelinus fontinalis; assembly: GCF_029448725.1. Classification (NCBI taxonomy): domain Eukaryota; kingdom Metazoa; phylum Chordata; class Actinopteri; order Salmoniformes; family Salmonidae; genus Salvelinus; species Salvelinus fontinalis. Next base: position 23,865,497 of record NC_074695.1, read on the forward strand.
CTTCCTGACTGATGCCTTGAGATGTTGCTTCAATATATCCACATCATTTTCCTACCTCATGATGCCATCTATTTTGTGAAGTGCACCAGTCCCTCCTGCAGCAAAGCACCCCCACAACATGATACTGCCACCCCCGTGCTTCACGGTTGGGATGGTGTTCTTCGGCTTGCAAGCATCCCCCTTTTTCCTCCAAACATAACGATGGTCATTATGGCCAAACAGTTCTATTTTTGTTTCATTAGGCCAGAGGACATTTCTCCAAAAAGTACGATCTTTGTCCACATTTGCAGTTGCAAACCGTAGTCTGTTTTTTTTTATGGCGGTTTTGGAGTAGTTGCTTCTTCCTTGCTGAGCAGCCTTTCCTCCTTGTGGAGGTCTACAATTATTTTTCTGAGGTCTTGGCTGATTTATTTTGATTTCCCCATGATGTCAAGCAAAGAGGCACTGAGTTTGAAGGTAGGTCTTGAAATACATCCACAGGTACACCTCCAATTGACTCAAATGATGACAATTAGCCTATCAGAAGCTTCTTAAGCCATGACATCATTTTCTGGAATTGTCCAAGCTGTTAAAAGGCACAGTCAACTTAGTGTATTTAAACTTCTGACCCACTGGAATTGTGATACAGTGAGTTATAAGTGAAATAATCTGTCTTTAAACAATTGTTGGCAAAATTACTTGTGTCATGTATAAAGTAGATGTCCTAACCGACTTGCCAAAACTAAAGCTTGTTAACAAGAAATGTCTGGAGTACTCCAACCTAAGTTTCTGTAAACTTCCGACTTCAACTGTACACGGTACCGAGTCAATGTGCGGGGGTACAGATTAGGCGAGGTAATTTGTACATGTACAGTAGGTAGGGGTGGTGGGGGGGGGGGGGTCAATGTAAATAGTCCAGGTGGCTATTTGATTCATTGTTCAGCAGTCTTATGGCTTGGGGGTAGAAGCTGTTAAGGAGCCTTTTGGACCTAGACTTGGCGCTCCAGTACCGCTTGCCGGGCGGTGGCAGAGAGACTGTGACTGGAGTCTTTGACAATTTTTTGGGCCTTCCTCTGACACCGCCTAGTATATACAGTGGGGAGAACAGGTATTTGATACACTGCCGAATTTGCAGGTTTTCCTACTTACAAAGCATGTAGAGGTCTGTAATTTTTTATCATAGGTACACTTCAACTGTGAGAGACGGAATCTAAAACAAAAATCCAGAAAATCACATTGTAGGATTTTAAAGTAATTAATTTGCATTTTATTGCATGACATAAGTATTTGATCACCTACCAACCAGTAAGAATTCCGGCTCTCACAGACCTGTTAGTTTTTCTTTAAGAAGCCCTCCTGTTCTCCACTCATTACCTGTATTAACTGCACCTGTTTGAACTCGTTACCTGTATAAAAGACACCTGTCCACACACTCAATCAAACAGACTCCAACCTCTCCACAATGGCCAAGACCAGAGAGCTGTGTAAGGACATCAGGGATAAAATTGTAGACCTGCACAAGGCTGGGATGGGCTACAGGACAATAGGCAAGCAGCTTGGTGAGAAGGCAACAACTGTTGGCGCAATTGTTAGAAAATGGAAGAAGTTCAAGATGACGGTCAATCACCCTCGGTCTGGGGCTCCATGCAAGATCTCACCTCGTGGGGCATCAATGATCATGACAAAGGTGAGGGATCAGCCCAGAACTACACGGCAGGACCTGGTCAATGACCTGAAGAGAGCTGGGACCACAGTCTCAAAGAAAACCATTAGTAACACATTACGCCGTCATGGATTAAAATCCTGCAGCGCACGCAAGGTCCCCCTGCTCAAGCCAGCGCATGTCCAGGCCCGTCTGAAGTTTGCCAATGACCATCTGGATGATCCAGAGGAGGAATGGGAGAAGGTCATGTGGTCTGATGAGACAAAAATATAGATTTTTGGTCTGAACTCCACTCACCGTGTTTGGAGGAAGAAGAAGGATGAGTACAACGCCAAGAACACCATCCCAACCTTGAAGCATGGAGGTGGAAACATCATTCTTTGGGGATGTTTTTCTGCAAAGGGGACAGGACGACTGCACCATATTGAGGGGAGGATGGATGGGGCCATGTATCGCGAGATCTTGGCCAACAACCTCCTTCCCTCAGTAAGAGCATTGAAGATGGGTCGTGGCTGGGTCTTCCAGCATGACAACAACCCGAAACACACAGCCAGGGCAACTAAGGAGTGGCTCCGTAAGAAGCATCTCAAGGTCCTGGAGTGGCCTAGCCAGTCTCCAGACCTGAACCCAATAGAAAATCTATGGAGGGAGCTGAAAGTCCATATTGCCCAGCGACAGCCCCGAAACCTGAAGATTCTGGAGAAGGTCTGTATGGAGGAGTGGGCCAAAATCCCTGCTGCAGTGTGTGCAAACCTGGTCAAGAACTACAGGAAACGTATGATCTCTGTAATTGCAAACAAAGGTTTCTGTACCAAATATTAAGTTCTGCTTTTCTGATGTATCAAATACTTATGTCATGCAATAAAATGCAAATTAATTACTTAAAAATCATACAATGTGATTTTCTGGATTTTTGTCTCTCACAGTTGAAGTGTACCTATGATAAAAATTACAGACCTCTACATGCTTTGTAAGTAGGAAAACCTGCAAAATCGGCAGTGTCTCAAATACTTATTCTCCCCACTGTAGGTCCTGGATGGCAGGAAGCTTGGCTCCAGTGATGTACTGGGCCGTATGCACTACCCTCTCTAGCGCTTTACGGTCAAATGCCGAGCAGTTGCCATACCAGGTGGTGATGCAACTGGTCAGGATGCTCTCGATGGTGCAGCTGTTGAACTTTTTGAGGATCTGGGGACCCATGCCAAATATTTTCAGTCTGAGGGGGAAAAGGCTTTGTCGTGCCCTCTTCACGACTTTCTTGGTGTGTTTGGACCATGACAGTTTGTTGGTGATGTGGACACCAAGGAACTTGAAACTCTTGACCCGCTCCACTACAGCCCCGTCGATGTGAATGGGGGCGTGTTTGGCCCTCCTTTTCCTGTAGACCACGATCATCTCCTTTGTCTTGCTCACGTTGAAGGAGAGCATTGTTGCATTTCCTTTTCACACAGACAGTGCAGGGTGGAGAGCAGTTCAGTAAGGTAGATGCTGGGACATGTATTAAGTCAATCATATCAACACTAAGGAATGTGTCTAATGAGCTAACAATAACAGATGATTTGGCTTAATTGACTAGGTTGACCAGGTATACTGCTTTGATTTTCATGTTAAGATTTTACTTTAATTTGAGCTCTTGAATTAGGAGTCTGGACACTACCCATCCCCCAACATGTTATTGTTGAATACCACATTTGTTGACATATTTATCAAAGTTGAAAACACCTCCCTATTTTCACAAACTGAAAAGGAAGTAGCCCATCAAGAATATGGAACCTCCCCTTCAAGACGCCGATTACCCACTCTATAACAAAATGCACATTAATATTTTTATAATATTGTTTTGGTTCATGAAATATATCTTATATCCTTTCAACATAGTTTTGTATTTCGGAACCACGACAGCCGATGTTTCATCCCTGTTCATCCTGACTCTTCTCCTCCACGCTGCCGTTCTCAGGCGCGTTCAGCAGGAGACAACGTTTTAAAACATTTGCTGTGGCTATGGTCAGTCATTATGGTCTGGGCCTTTGGAACCAACCTGGTCTCAGAGCATTTCGTATTATTCTGTACATACTGTAAATCTGAGACACTTAGTATGATACACTATATCAGGGTTCCCCGATTTTGGCCTGCAGCTGGTTTTATTTAACTGGTTTAATATATATATATAAATGTATATGGCTTTTCATTGTTGGACATAAAAAACATGTAAAAAGACCAGGAAATCAGCTCCAAGTGTTTTTAATTTGGGAAACCTGTTCTTAAGTATTTCCACACATAACAGAAAGACACCTGATCAAATACAAATGTAAGCAAGGTTTGAACTTATTATATTGTATCTGTTTGGGTTTCTTGTGGGCAATTTGCAGTCTACAAATAATTTGTAATTATGTTCCAGTCCCCCGACCATCCACTCAAGAAAAAAATGGCGCGCATGAATCTAGTTGATGATCCCTGCACTATATATACAAAAGTATGCCGACACCCCTTCAAATTAGTGGATTCGGCTACTTCAGTCATACCGTTGCTGACAGGTGTATAGAATCAAGCACACAGCCATGCAATCTCCATAAACAAACATTGGTAGTAGAATGGCCTTACTGAAGAGCTCAGTGACTTTCAACCTGGCACCGTCAGAGGATGCCACCATTCCAACAAGTCAGTTCGTCAAATTTCTGCCCTGCTAGAACTGCCCCGGTCAACTGTAAGTGCTGTTATTGTGAAGTGGAAACATCAAGGAGCAACAACGGCTCAGCCGCGAAGTCATAGGCCACACAAGCTTACAGAACGGGCTAGAGGCATTACTACAGAACTGGGTTCATTCCCAGGCTGTGCCACAACCGTCCGTGGCTGGGAGTCCCATAGGACGGCGCACAGTTGTCTGGGTTAGGGGAAGGTTTGGCCGGTGGGGCTTTACTTGGCTCATCGCGCTCTAGCAACTCCTTATAGTGGGCTGTTTGGGTCTGTGGAACCCATTTTCAATGTTTACGAAAAGAAAAATTATACAATTAATGATCTTTTCAACCTGAGACTCATTGGACTTGGCTCATTTTCTGTGAAGAACATGTAAAATAACACATTTTCATTGAGTGCACATTGTGCACCCACCTACACATTTATATTACATATGTGGTGTTCGGGTCCACTGGACCCGAGGGTAATAGAAGTGTGGAAGAGTGTGTGTGTAGGTGAAAACAAGTAAAAATGAAACAAAAATGTTTGCTGTGTGCCTTCACTCTGTCTTCCTCCTCCCTGGGCCTGCTGTTTCAACATAGCACCAAGAACCTGTCTGTCTCCCTGTCTGTCTGCCTGTCTCCCGGTTTTCTTGCACTCTTTACCCTTTGTAGTGTGTGAAACTACACAATGTATTGTGGGAACCTGCACAATATTATTACAATACATTCTTTCGATACATTGTACAAAATTCTGTATTTTCCCACACTCTACCCCAGCAAGGTGCAAATTGGGGGAGGGACACAACAAATAAATAGCTTTGCATGTGTGGCTCCTTACCACAATCAATCAGTATGGCAAAAATTATCTCTGCTCAGAAGGCCTTAGAAATAATTTTTACAGAGAGAGAAGTTAGTGTGGAAGGAACGTCTTCCACTTTGGAAGATTAAGAATTTTCAGAAGATGAGGATCATGAGTCTGACAGTGAGTTAGAAGAAGAGGATAATATTGACCCTCAGCCAGCCCCAGGACCTGCCCGTCAGCAGCCAGCAGGAGGAGAAATATGGATATAAAAAAATTGTGAAATTGAATGGTCTTCTTGCCCAAGGAATGAGCCACCCCGCATGGCTGCCAATGTGATAAGGATGCAACTAGGGCCGACGCGGATGGCAGTTACTCATGTGCAGGATGTAAAGTCTTCTTTTGAACTGTTCATCCCAGACACCATCCAGAAAATCATTCTGCACTGCACTAATTTGGAGGCAATGCGTGTTTTTGGAGAGAATGGGGAGATGGATAAAACTCATTTACATACATACTTTGAGGTTCGTATCCTTGCTGCTGTTTCCACATCCCACAGAATCACTGCGGGATGCAGAAACTGGCAGAGAACTTTTCCGTGCAACAATGTTTCTGCAAAACATCCACATTATTTCAAGGATTATCCGCTTCGATAACCGAGACACCAGACCAACTCGGCGGCAGAGACACAAGCTAGCTGCAATCAGGTCAGTGTGAGACAAGTGGGTGGACTGCTTTCCCCTGTTTTACAACCCTGGGCCCAACGTTACTGTTGATGAGTAGCTTATGCCATTTAGGGGCCTCTGCACCTTCAAGCAGTACATACCATCTAAACCTGCAAGATATGGAATCAAGATCTGGGCTGCCTGTGATGCTGCTTCATCATATGCGTGGAACTTGCAAGTGTATACGGGGAAGCCAGATGGAGGAGCCCCTGAGAAGAACCAAGGGATGCAGGTTGTCCTGGACGTGACACAGGGACTCAACATCACATGCAATAACTTTTGTACTTCACACACGCTGGGACAGGAGCTCCTCAAGAGGAAGCTGACGATGGTAGGAACAGTACGAAAAAACAAGCCAGAGCTCCCACCTCAGCTGTTGAATACACGGAACAGGCCAATCAATTACTCTAAGTTTGTGTTCACGGCCGACTTGTCTCTAGTGTCGTACGTGCCAAAGAAAGGCAAAAATGTGGTACTCATGAGTACGCTGCACAGGGATGGGAGAATCTGTGGCCAGGAACATCAAAAAACAGAAATCATAATGGATTACAATGCCACAAAAGGAGGGGTGGACAATTTAGACAAGCTGGTGACTGGCTACTTGCAAAAGAAGAACCCTATGCTGGCCACTTGTAAAATTCTTCAACATCTTGGACATCTCGGAGTACAACGTGTTTGTCATCTGGATGGCGTTGAACCCAGATTGGAACAGAGGGAAGCTCCAGATGAGATGGCTCTTTCTTGAGGAGCTGGGCAAGGCATTGGTGAGACCTTGAATCCAAAGGAGGCAACATATCCCAAGGACCTCAGCTTCTGCAGCCATTGTGAGGAGGATTCAGGATGAGGATGCCCCATCCGCCCGACCCACAGAACCAACAACTCCAATACCGGAAGTAAGTGTGAGTGATGTTGTTTCATGTGTGCGTGTCTGACTCTCCTACCTTGGCCTACTGTAACTATATATGTGAATGAGTGAGTGAGTAAGTGTTTTCATCATTCTAGATTGCAGCCGGTAGCAACAAGAAAAACCGCTACAATGTGTGTGAACCCAAGAAAGACAGGAAGACACAGTACACATGCATCAAGTGCAAGAAATACATTTGCAACACACA